>NW_026912898.1:1224292-2448585 GCF_034315485.1 Pezoporus occidentalis
CTAAACTTCTCAATAAACATCTTTTCTTCCTGAAATTTGGCATGACTGGATCACTTGTCAGAGAAAAATGCTTCCGGAGGAAAATTATGTCTTTTGGAAAACATTTTTTAGAAATAAAAGTCTTGTAAAAGCAAAAAAAAAAAAAAAAAATTTTCCCTGTTTCTTTAAAGCCTTCGAAAGTTTCTCCACAAAAATGGAAGAAAACAAGCTGTATCTGTAAACTCCACATCTGTTTTATTCATTGTTTTACCTTCAGGAAGCTCTATATGCAAGAGTCATTCCTGAAAGGAGAGCAAGGCCCTTTTTACATTAAGAAAACACGCTCTCTATCGACGTAATTACATTTGTGCCAGCTTCCTCAATGTAGGCAGTGCTTCAGTTGACCTTGGAAAACATGGAATCTCTCCAACAGGTTTACAGACTTGCTGGAGGTCATGTTGGAGAATGTAACCTCAGAAAACTCGAGTCCTTGTGCTGGTTATTCAATATAGCAGTAATGTTAACTCGCCTCATATTTTTCTTTTGCTTGTCAGGCAATATTCCAGGGCTATAGATGGAGACGAATTTGCTACTCCATTCCTGGGCAACAGCTACCTGCTGTGGCATCTTTTCTTCAGTCCTGTGCCTGAGGTACAGAGGGAGGGCAGAGGGAAAGGAAGAATTGAGAGAATTAATAGTGGCTTCTCAAAGTTCCCCATCAGTGTCAGATTCAAACCTTTTGGTGTCATTAGAAGCAGAGCAGTCTGTTGTCATTTTTCTCCTCTTTCTATTGCCCCTGTAACCAGGCAAAACAAAAAGAGAAGTGAAATTACAGCTCTGAAGGGCTTCCCTTCCCTCCTCTTTTGTGCTTCTGTCATTCTATTTGACTGTTGTTCTTAGCTGCTCAGGAACTGCCACCTTCTACAGCAACCAGGGGGTCTCTGGGCAATCTAAAGCGACACAAAATAATGTAGTGGAAAAAAAAAAAAAATCACCCAAAAAGCAGATGAAAGAAGTGGTGAAGCCAACAGAAAAACAACAACAAAAGGGTAGCAATGGAGTTGGATTGGTTGCAGTTGTTGTTTGTGTGCTCTGGAAATATCAGTAATGATGAAGAAGAGGCAATAAATTGCTTTGAAGCCCTCTATGATCCTTTGCCTATTCTCTGTCACCCCAGACATGAACTGTGCACAGTGGAAGTTTCTTTCTCTCTCCCTTCTTCCTGGGATTTAACAGATGTGGTAACCTTTGTGCTTTTTATTGTGCACTCAGGAAATAAAATCCCACTCAGTTAAGCCACACTGTGAGTGGAAATGCAGTTGTCAGCTCAAGTGGACTAAGAGCACAGCAGCTCAGAAAATCCACATCAGGCAGTCTCTACACTTAGGAGTAGAAGAACTGCTCTACTCTTCTTTACCTGCCCTGGCTTCTATCCTTTCATCAAACAGTAGCCTGCAGCTACCTAAAGTAGTCAGAAAACAAAGCCCAGATCCCATATCTCCCACTATCAGGGTTGAAAGGGAATGACCTGCTTCCTTGGCTTGGAGAAATGGTCACACATCTGCATCTGTGAATATACAACTTTACCGGAGCATCTAGAGTCCCAGAGGAGAGGTGAGAGAGAAAAGGTCACGCTAGATTTCTACAACTGCATAAGACAATTTTTGCCTTGAATGGAAGATTGGGAATCACAGAGGATGGTGTTCCATCTGTTTTGGAATGGCTGGTGTGTACAAGGACTTCTGGGCTGATCAATAAAGTGTCCATAATTCTGTAGCTCTAGCACTAACAAAAGCATTGTAAAACACAGAAATGTCAGTTCTAGGGCATCTGAATCACACCTGAATTAAAATTCTGAGCCTGTATAAAGAGGAATTGGGGTGAAAATTAGATAAACAGTGTGGTGCTCATTGGAGAGAGCTTTCAATTCAATAGCCAATGGAAGAGCAGCTCTCATGTCTCCACCATAAATCCTTTCAGGTGACCAGTTAATAATAAACATATCAGAAGAGCCAGAAAGGCAAGTCCCCGGCCTCCTGAGCTCTGTCATCCATGGCCCTTCTATGTAAGAGGAAGGTGTGAACACTCTTGCAATGCTCAACCTGGCTCTGAGTACCTGGGATTCCTCTCACTCTGCAACTCCTTCAGGGAGACATTTGCTAGGCCCCTTGTGTGGACACAGGGCTTTCCTTTGAACTTTGTATCTCTACCATAGAGATAGTTGAGCTCCCTGGTTTGAGTCATGTCCATTTGAGCGTCTCCATTTAAGCATTCCTGACCGAGTGAGCATTTTTCTGTTGAATAGATTTAGTGCTGGTACAAAGTGAGAGAAGTACTATTTCTGGGCAGTTTCAGCCTGGCCATAAATCTTGTGTCACAGATCAAGTCAGACCAGTAATAAATCTCAAAGCTTGTAAGACTTGATGCCAGGTCCAGCCCATGGAAAAGGAAGTACAATCTCATTGACTGCCAACACCTGTTTGCATGAGATTTTATCTCTTCCCTTCTCACTATCCCAAATACCAATGCCTTGTCTGCTTTAACTGTTCTTAAAGTAAGTGTTGCTCTGAAAGAGAACAAAAGGCTAGAGATAGCCCCAGAAAATGCTGATTCCATACATTTTTATCTCTCAGATTGCCAAAAATTTTCATTCCACACTACATATTATACAGCTGGAGGTAAGGCATGCTCAGGACAAAGCTACAGTGTCTGCATTCTTCTTAGTCCTTTCTGCCAGCACCTCTGACATCAAGCTCTCTGACCGTTTTAGAACATCCAACGGGCATCATGCGAGTGGCCCCAACACACACAATGCAGCATTCCCAGACCCTTAAGAACCTCTGGAGTTCCCCTGAAAGAGGTGAAGATGGTGACCCATCAAGATGGTGACCCTAAAGATGGTCTCCCTTTCACAAGTTATGAAGTTCTGTAGGAACAGAGTGGTATATGAGAACCAGAAAACTATAGGTTGTCTACAACACACTCACATGCATCTCCCATCACTGCGATTTCATGTACACTGTCCACCAAAACCTCTTTGGACAGCATAAGGCATCCAGATAAGGTCAGTAGGGTGCTGATAGAGCGAAGCTGAACAAATGATCACAACAAACTTTATGGCTTTTACATATTCTGCGGAACTTTCCACTTGCAGAGTTGCAAGGGTCAATCAGAGAAGACACCTCAGCATAAATTCCACATCAGGTATACTGGGGCTGCTTGGCTTCTGAGTCAGACATCATTGAGTTATTACCACTGGAGTGGAAAAGACCAAGACCTGGCAAAATTGCAACCAAAAAACCAAGAAGGAATGATTCAAGCTCAACAAATAGGTGAACGTCTGGCTGGATTGGCCAGGTTCTAGTTCTTGCTCTGTATTTCCTATTTCCCACATTCCAAGTGAATGCTCCAGCAGGCCTACACAACCAACCTCCTCCCCTCTTCAGGACTATGGAGACAGTTGATAGAAAGTGTAATAGCCCCCCCCCCCCCCAAAACTAAGAGTGAGCTTCAACTGGCAAAGCATCCCCAAACCCCTTACCTGAGAAAAGCTATGGCTGTTTGGAACAGAAGCAAAATGGGGGCTTTTATGTGACTTCCAGCTTTCTTGGTTAAACCCTTGGCCGCCATGCTGTTTGGTACTCAGGTCCAGCTGGTCTTTCATCAAAAATTTGCAGCTGAGACCAAAACCCCCTTCCAAGCATAAGTTACGTTTAAACCTAACCAGTTCATTCTTGTATTTCAACAAATTGGAAGTCTCTGATGAAAACTGTCAGAAAACTCCCCATGGTGCTTCTGTGGAAGATGCTCCAAGAAACAGTGTTGGTACAAACATTATAAATACCAAGTATCCAGGCTACAGGTCAGTAAGAGTTAGATATAAGAGCCCTTGTTTCTCAATCTTCAAATGCCAAACTCATTCACTATGGAAGCATTCGAACAAACCAACAGCTGTTCCTTTTCATTTAATCTTTTTGCTCGACAATAAATCCTTCAGACAACCTCACTGGAATTATTTATACACACAAATGATCAGCTACTGGAATATGTTTCTTTACCTGTTGCTGTGCTTCTTCACATTCCCTGGGTTTCAGGCAGCCCCTCATAGTGTCGTCTTTGGTGGTAACAAATCAGCTTTTTAACTTCAGATGAGAGCATCAAGTTTTTGATACACACAAGGGAAAAGGGAACTTTATTATTCTATGAAATCACACAGATGCAATAGCTTTTTTTCTCTTCTGAAGTCAAATGCTTTGGGAAGTACGTAATTGTGGTATAGACATGTGAGCTCCCTCCCATTGCTGGGGACTCTGGAGGGACTGGACAATCTGAAGAAGCACACTAGAAGCCAAGCATCTAGGGCATGGTCCAGGTAACAGGGCAAGAACCAAATATTCTTATCTGTTCATATATTTGGATTGAATTTTTACTGAAAGTTTCATAATACCCTTCACTACTAAAAGAAAAAAAGAGAAAGATGAAGGAGTTGAGAAGCCACAAGTACAAGAAAGTTTTGAAAAGAAAAAAGCTCTCTTGATCTTGAAATTCATTTGACTAAAAAATTGCTTCCTTCTGCACAGCATCTTTCATTGCAGCTCACAGGATATCACAGAAAGACAGCCAAGTTATGACTGGCAAAGGCCATTGCTTAAACTTGACCATTAAAACAGAGGACAGAGATTAAGGCCAGCTGAGTTTACCGATAAGTTCATAGCAAATGAGGTTGCTATAAGCATAAGCAGTGCTGACATCCAACCACGTTCTGCTGAAGGAGTGGAGACACATCTGTACTCCTAAAGGCATGAGAAAACATAGGTGGAAAGCATTCCAAAAGATGTAAAGACCCTTTTCTGGCTTTAACTAGTCCCAACAGATATTTATCCAACTTGGGGTTATTTTGTGAAAACTTCAAAGAAGAAATTCAATACCCTTCTCAGGCAATCTATTTTAGTGCTTAACTATTCTTACTGCTAGAAAGTTATTCCTAATGCGTAACCTAGATCTTCTTGCTGCAATTTAAGCCCATCACTTCTCATTCTTTCCTTGGTGGATGTGGATAGCAGATTTATCTCCATAAATACGAAAGTTCTACCAGGAAATTCAGCTTCACTTACTGACAGGCGTGGACCTTAATTACAAGATGATTTCAACTCCTGCAGCTCATATTTGTATATACACTATGCATATTTATGGCCCATGCCAAAGATGACTGCTTTGAATGGATGGCGGTGAGGATTTTGTTGTGGTAGAAAAAACAAATTGCCATTGCTGGCATTATAGCACAAGAAGCATTTTTCACACACCCTCATAAGTATTCCATACACACACACACACACACATTTATATACAGTTTTGCCATTAAGAGCAGTGTTGTTTACATACCCTGACAGTGTTGAGGCCAACCTAATGCTACCACAAGTGTACTCAGTCCAACTCTGCATGCAACCACCAAGTTAATGCACAGACATAAAGGCATATGAATGCTTATGGATTTGTGGCACAGACTTGCAGATGGTATAAATCAGTGACTCTCCTACTCAGCTTTGCTCCTATTCAAGTAGGCCATAAGGTATGAACACACAAATAGGTAGTTCTCCATGTCTACACAGACATATGGGCTGTATACCCAGGTGGGTGTGCACTGGATACCTTCCTGGCCTGACGGATGCTGCAATACAGCTGCCAGCTTGGCCACACAAAGCACAAACTTGAGCATTGAGTTCTCATCAGTAGAAAACTCTGGCTGAGGCACTAGAAGACAGACTGTGAGCAGCACAATGCGGTGCAGCAGGGGCCTGTTGAACCAATTAGGGTTAACACATTTCTGGTTAATGAGAGGTGCCGGTCATGATTGTAAATTAATATTTTCCAGTGGCTACCCATGCACTCAAGTGTCAGTATTGATCAAACTTACCTCTGCCCAGTTAATGCTGATGGATTCAACAGCAACATACGCCTGCTCATCTGTTACCCAATTAAGATAAGCTCTCAACTCATCCTAATAGCTGTATTTATTGTCATCAGGAATATTGATGTATCTCTGTGCTAACTACAAGCCAACGTACACACGTGAGCACATGCAAAGGACGCTGTATTGCTCTGAGAATTGTCCCAGGCTCAAACCACAATGAGGAAGCACGTTTTTAGCCTTCATATTCTTTTGTACAGAAAGGTATTTTCTATGGGAAAGGGAAAAATCAAGGCTACTTGCCTTCTCTAGTCTTACTAGGCTAGATTTCCCCCCCCACATCAGAGAATAAGCAGCACAGCAAGCTCCACAAATAAAACCCGCTTGGATCTTTAAAGGCTAAAGCAAATTGAAGCCTCCTGTTGCATAGGGAGTCCAGGATGTGAGAAATGCTGGGCATGTAAGGAAAATGCCTATGGGAGGAACCAAATAAGGATTAATGAGCATCTTTTTATATGGTTCTCTACATTTCTAGCCTGACTGTCTGAATCTGAAGCTGCTGGGTAGCTAATGGGCCTTGGGTAAGGGACACAACAGCAGCTCTCTGTATAAAGCAAGCAAAAAAAAGAGAGATCATTGGAAAATGTAATAATTTCCTTGCAGTGCAAAGCGTTTGTTCCTGAAAAGCCCCATACACTATTTAGCCAACACAGGAGGCACTTGCTGCTTCCTGGAAACAGCCTCCTGCCCCTAGCAAATGGGCTATGAAATAGAGCAAGAGATAGGGACCCGTTCGCTCATCAAAAGGTCATTCTAAACTAAAACAGAAGTGAGAACTCAGAGAAGGCCAGTTCTTCTCTGCAGTCAAAGTGCAGCCCTGACAACCTCAGCCAAAGCACCCCATCCTGTGAGGCTGAGACTGCATGCTGTGGTATATAAAGCTGAATTAGAAAAGAGGGTTGTAGATGTGACTCCTAATGCCCAACAAGTTAGAAAACAGTTAACACAGGTCCTTTAGCGTACAACACTGGCCTCCATGCTAACTCATTTAAGGATGGCTTTTCCCTGCCATTTGAGCACAAATGAGACAGCACCATCTGACTTATACAGAGGCTGAGTCTGGTCCAGGGAACTGGCTGGAATCTCAAGTCATCAGTAGAAAACCTGCCTGGTGGTTTTACAAGTGGTAGCCTCGATCAGTCGTCCAATTTTCCATATGCCCCCAAGGCAACTTATGGCCCTGGAAGCACCTTATTAAGCCACAGTTAACAGCAGCTCACTTGGAGTGAGCAAAGTTTGAATGGGATCTTGCAAATGGACCCTTTTAAGCCACCAGAGGTGGAACATGCAAGCCTGCTGCCAAGGAATGATGGCAGAGCTCATGCTGCTGCTGCTTCTGTCCAATCTGTCCTTTAGACAAATGAAGGACACCTATCTCCTGGGCTCTTCACTTAGTACTTTTCACCGTTCACTAAATTGAAAAGTGAGCAATTGACAGCACAACTTTATTAAATTAAGCTTCTCCCTTCTTCCCCCTACCATCATGGCCATGTTTTAAACAGCCACAGACACTTCGCTGGTGTCTTTTTAATTTGATTTAACTAAAAATATAACACACAAAGCCATTTGGCCTTGTGCCACTCAACATACTGCTATAGAGTAGGCATGAGTTATAGGGTAATATTTCACACCCTGTTGTGTCTTATTACTTAACTAATAACAATATTTACCCAGGGTTTTCCCCAAGCAATTCGGACAGGTCTAGAAGAAATCTTGATTAAAGAATGACAGCCAAAGTATTGGATGTTAAGAATAAATAAGAGTAATGTGAAAAGAGTGAAAGAGTTTACTGTTGCATCCTGGTAGTTTGCAGTAAATCAGTGTAATATGAAAGTTCCTCCTTTACTGGGCCTCCCAGTTGCCAGGTCTCTTGCTGCAACCTATGTACAGACCTGCCAGACATCTCACTTGCACAAGTGCAGCTATTGTAGGCTGCAGCTAGCACAAGCAGTGATAACACTTGCTTGTCAAGGGCTGACCCTTTTGCCCTAAGCCCTTAACCACTGGAGCTAAGGGAATAATCAGCCACTTCTCACCTTTCCTGGGGCTAGCCACCAAGAAAGACAATTAGAGCAAACTGGTGTATCACAGCCTTCATCTCTTACCAATTCCCTGATGCTCTCAGTAGTTCACAAGTATAAGAAGATTTTTAGCCGATATGAAAAAAGCCAGCTCTCAGTGTATTATCTCTGGAACTCGCTGCTGGACAAAGCCAAGGATCAAGTAAATTACAAGGATATTAGATGTTGCCAGTAAAAGCACCCCCATTCAGGTTAGAGAGGAGATGACATTTTTACTAGTTCACATAACTCTTTCACCAGTCAAGCAGCAACTGTCTTTTTGGTAGATTATTCCATGTTCTTGCAATTTCTGCTGAAATAGTAAATGTTGCCCTTTGTTCAAGGCAGGATACAGAGCTATCAAAGTCCATGTCTCACTTCCTTTGGTAATTCTCCAGCTGACTAAAGGATTTAAGCTACACATCCATTCAGATAGGGAAGGCACTGCAGATTCCTTCAAACCTAACTGCATTCAGAAAACTCATCTAATACTGTAAATACAAGGATTCCTGTCAGAAGCAAAGAAAAAATACATTCAAATTTATGTCCATGTTGCTATTTGCCTGACTGCCTCATGGATTACCTGCCCACTGTAAGCAGGAAAAATCCATCACCATTCTGCAGATTCTTATTTTCCTGTGGAGACTTCCCCTCCACAAGTTTACCATCCTCTGGTACGACTTCTTGGTAAGAGTAGCTAAAAATCACAGCTCTGGTAGGGATGTATGCAAGCCATGGCTGAGCACTCTAAATAATGTCATTTCTGTAGAATTACTTAAGATGAAAAATGGGCAAAATCCTGCAGTTTGCTACTCAGGCAAAACATCATTCCAAGATGCTGAAAATTTTGAATGAATAAAGCCTTTAGGATTCAATCCAAAGGTAGTAATTCTGGAGCAGGCACATTAAGGAATATGAGTCTCTTCTGACAAGGGGTTGTGACATTTGCATTTGCAGGGTCTGTCCTATAGCTGCACTCAAATGAGATACAGGCAGAGAAGATGAGAGCACCACCAGGGCAGGGAGAGACCGAGATCCTCCTTTGCCTCCTCACCAACAGGGAAAGTAGCTATATGAGCAAAGCAGAGTCATGTGGAGGTGGTACCAATGAGTAACCAAGGAAGCAGGGAATGGAGCTGCATACCTTACTGAGAATATTTAGTCACAGCTAAGGGAATGTTTTCTATTTTTCCTTTACACTGACACCACCTGCACTTGCAGTAAAGTTTTATCCCATCTTACCGCATACTTCCTCTCCTCTCCCATTCACTTCCCCATAGGTACACTCAGCTTTCCTCTTCTCAACTCTGTGTTCTACCAAGCCCCCCCCCCCCCCCCCCCCGGTCCTCTCTTCCCTACAGAAGGACCTATACTTTTTATATACACACCAGTCTTACTTCTTACAGTCCTGCTGCCAGCTCTGGTTGAGTATGGCACGGGCTTGTTAATAAGTCTGCCAGCTGTTTCATCACCCTGACTCTCAGCATGCCAAACTAGAAAGGCCTTTATTCTCCAGGACACCCTCCCAGTTGACTAGCTGGGTGGCTTATCACCCAGAAACAGCAGCTTTTGCCCTGGCAGCTTATTTCACATGCCAATCCTTCTGTGCTAGTTAAAAAAGAGCCTTCTCCCTCCTCCTCTGGACCCCTATGATGTGTCTTTTATTTCTTTTCTAAAGGAGAGGAGGGAATCATACCATCCCTCTTGGCTCAGCTGCTGGGCATATTCTGTCCCTCTGCAGCAGAGAGAGCTTGTAAGGAAAGTAGAAATGGCCTTGGGATAAGAGATCATATTCTTATACGTTAATTTACAGACCACTGCCAAAAAGGGATAAATGTGACAGACAGTACCATTTCTATGTTAAAATTAGGGACTCTGCTTTAAAAACAAAAATGAAGGATGATAGAAGTCTCCCAAATCACTGTGCATGTCTATGACAGGTCCAAAGCATTAATGGTAGCTAGTTTAAATGGGTCCAGGAGTTATCCATCAGAGTAAAGACAGCCAGACTGATCAGACTCAGCCCAAGAGCAACACCAGCTGCTAGTCCTTGGAGTTATGGGACAGGCACCAGAAGACAGAATGGCAGGCAGGAGAAAAATGATGCCCAAAACTAGAGTTCCCATGAATCCCTGTAGTGCCTCAAGCTGCTGCTGTGAAAATTGTATTTTAACCTTTTATTCCAAAACAGGAGAGAGACATTTGAAATGGGGAAAGGCAATTTCCATTTTCTCTTAGCCTGAGGATTTAGCCCTTGAGGAAGGCTGCAAGGACCAAGTGTCCCATTCATCTCTTGTTAAAAGCACAGCCCTTATTTTGAAAGCACTTGCCTTCCTTCCACAAGTGATCTTTCACTTCTCCTGTTGACAGGCGTATGTCCAGGCTTTCTCTCCACTGCTGGATGTCTTTCGCCAAACTTATTTCTTTCCAGTGCAGGTCATCATCTAATCTGAGTGGGAAAAGGAAGAATCTCTATGTAAAAGACCTAGAGGAAAGCCAGAGCCTTAATAGAAGAGGAATATTTTGCAAAATGATTTTGCTCTCCTCTGAAGGCCCAGAACATGAGCTGCATTTGGAAAGGTTCCTGCTGAGGTAGCAGAGACCTTGGAAGCACACAAGACCCAGAGGGAGAAATGAGAGACTAATGTGTTTTAAATTCAGTGACAAGTTCTGTGTAGAAAAACACGACTTCCTTAATAACACTCTTCGACAACCTCCTACTTTTTCCCACCCATTCACTTACCCTTCTTATTTCTTAATGGAAAAATGTATTTCAGCATCATTTCTCAACCACTCAAATTTTACATCCTTCCTTTGTGGTACCCTAACTCGCCTCCAATTCCACTTGTCCAGCTTCGCTACCTCCGCATGAACACTGGTGTACTTGTGCTTTTTTTCACACAAGCCCCTTTTTCTTAGCAGTGCTCCTTCTACCTGCTGTGGCAGCCACTCTGTAGAGATACAGGGGCCTATTTCATACAAACTATCCCCTGTGCCTGAGGCACAGCACCTCCTAGACATTAAACACCTTTCTGCTGTGCAGCAGTCCTGTCCCCAGTGGAAGATTCTTTACAGCCCAGGCCCTAGGTGTATCACTACTTCTGTTTCAGGACATGTTCCTGGAAGTCCTGAAAGTGAAAGTATGGTATTTCAGTTCCAGGAAGGACGATGTCCGTCCTTGCACATGGACCAGACAGACATTTCGAGCAAGGGAAATACTGATGTCAGGTTCTGGAAGTAATGGTGTGCTGGAAAGAGGACTTGAGGGAGGAACATATTCATGTGTGCATTCTCCCCCTAACCCCTGAAGACAAAACAGTTGCCAAGCTTTGTGAGAAAATAGAAAACTTCCCAATTTGATAGCTACCCACATTATTCCTGAATTACCATATGCTTTATGCAAGCACAAATTCATACATCAAGAGTAGAAGAAATGCTTATGATTTTGACTGATTACCTAACAATGACCATTGAACTTCAACTAAACATTTCTGTATTGAAGTGCCTGCTTCTGAGCTACAATCAATCTTTCAGACCACAGGCCAGCCTTAATTTGGAAATCTGATACATGGGCAAGTTATCATTTCTCCTGTTGTTCCATCCCAACGGAAAGTTATCCTCACCATTGAATGCTTTACTCCTTGCCCTTCTTTTGTACAAATCAGGTCTTGTCAGCCTGTTCTCTGCCAGAATAACTGAAATCTTCCAAAACAGGTGAGCAGGGCCTATGGTGATGATCCTTCTCAGTCTTCTTTAAAACAGACTGAGTTTCCTAAGTCTTTCATTCTGAGGCAGATTTCCAAACTTTGCATCATTCCGGTGGGCTCCTATCTGAACCCTTTCCAATTTTTCAACAGGCCTTTGATACATATTTTTAACACAGTTAAGTTAATGTTACAAGAGAAATCATCACTTGCTTTACTTTCTAGGCTTTTGTGTGCTTGATTTCTCACCCGTAACATTACACATAACTACATACCATATGCAGCAAAAAAAAACACATCACACAGAAGACTCTTAAAGGTCAGAAACTAAACTAGTAAACATATACTGGCTAAATCAATCAAAGCCTGCTAATTATCATATTTTCCTGTTTCCACCTCTGCATACCAGATGCTACAGGAGCTTAAAGTGACTTGCCTAGTTCAGAGAATTGGTCTGATGCTACTATCATTTCTTCCTTTGGAAAACCATTCTGCAAGACTTAAGGGAATTTTTTCATGTGGTTAATTTCAGCCTATTTCTTTTAGAGCCTTAAACCATGCTATGTAAATCTTCTTTCTTCTGCTACATCCTTAAGTAATATAAATTACATCCTATTATTCCTACATCCTTAAGCTAACCTAACTAACATCCCTTTGTTACTCCTACACCCTAAAGCAAGCCTGCATGTCTCTAATTTGTCCAATCCTTTAAAAGCTTGTAAGGAATCTTAATACCCTAGCTGGGTTGGTCAGGTTATACTTGCTTCTTGCTTACTTTCAGTTTCCCTACATCACTATCAATGAAACCTCACAGTTGATTTGTTGCATTTCTTTCATCCCTGGGACTCATCTTGCATTGAGATATCCCAGATCTGTCTGAGTGGAAGCATCATTACTGTCAATCATAGCAGTCCCCATCTTGCCAGTCCAGGATTTGCTACTCTTCTTACGAAGCTCACAATCTCAAGTGATATCTATTTCCATTACACACATATATATATATATACACATACACACACACACATACAAATTGATTTTGTCCTGCAAATGCAGTCACTGTTAAATTTCACCCAAACCAGACATGAACTCCTCTTCAAAGAGATGAGAGATTGCTTTATGTTATGAAACACAGTATTAGCATCCCATTATGGTAGATAGGAGACTGCTGTGAATATTCCTACCAGTTGGCGGGTAAGAACAGTTTCCTTTCTGTGGTCTTAAAAAAGCAGCTATGTTTGTATTAGCTTGAGCGAACACTTCAACAACTACATTTTGACCTCTTAGACTGTCTGACCACCAGAGAAATCAGAGAAATATGAGAGAAGTTATTAGCTCTTGAACAGCCCAAATGCTAATCTTTGCCATATTGTGCTGTCCCTGTGGACTTGATCATCATTGGCTCCAAAGA
This sequence comes from Pezoporus occidentalis, assembly GCF_034315485.1. Taxonomy (NCBI): domain Eukaryota; kingdom Metazoa; phylum Chordata; class Aves; order Psittaciformes; family Psittacidae; genus Pezoporus; species Pezoporus occidentalis. The sequence continues at coordinate 1,237,412 of NW_026912898.1, forward strand.
GGGACATTTGGACTACTGTATCCACAAATCTTTCTAGCACATGCGTGAAACAATCCTGTATCTTCTCATGTTCTGTTAATAATCTGAATGATATTTGCTTCCTTTTATTTGGATGCAGCGTCTGAGTCCTGTCTGGCTGCTGAGCAGACTTCTCCCAGACGACTTTGAAACACATTTGGCAGTTCCTTGCCCATATGTGCTCCCTCAGACATGCCTCCTAAAAATCACACAACTAGACAGTTGCTCAGAAATCAACACGTGTTCCCCTCAGACATGACAGGTACTGTTAGCCTGCGACTTCAGCTATTTTAACACAGTCAGATGCTACAAACATGGGTTTAGTATAAAATAGCATTTAGCTAGCTAGTAACCTCTATCAGTAATGAGATGGTGATTTTCTCTGTTAGAGAAACTAAGCAGACTATTTCCTAATAGAAAACTGTTGCCTCTGCACCAAGTAAAAGAACAGCAGGGAACATAGTAGGGACGTAGTAGCCCAAGGACCTGTGTTTACTCAGTTTCAGGGCATATGGGAAGGTGATAAATTAGACATAAAGGGTTGAGCTTAATGTTGCAGGAGAGGCATGTTGATCATTTTCTCTCCTACTTCTGCCCCTCCCTTTCAATCCCATCTCCCTCCTCCTATTTTTCTACTGGTGGAGATACATTTCCACAGCATGAAGCCTTTCCTCTCTAATAAACTTTTCCTTCTATCATCAAGATGAAAGCCTTGAAAGGGATGGTATTTATGGAGAACATTCTAACCTTCACAGCATACTCCTCAGGAACTGGCATGCTGCAGGACAGAGAAAGCTTCTGAGTGAAGCTATGTGGTCGCTTTTTAAAACGCACACAATGAAATCCTGGGAGGGCTGGAGCCACAACAGCTTCTAGTCAACCAAACATGACTATCTCTGACTTCCCTCTCAGCATCTGTAATTGTCCTAAGCCGGAGTCCAAGGGAGCAAAAAAAAAACCCAGATGTTAAAACAGCAGTGGATAGACAGGGAGAGGGAGCAATGCAGGAATGGGAGTAAAGGATTGAGAGAGAGAAAAGGCAAGAGATTTATTCAGCATTTCCTTGTCTGTCTCCTCCACAAACTGAATCACAGAAGCATGAAAGTAGATGTATTGAATCTCAAAGGAAATAAAAGAAGTGGAAAATTAACTACTGATGAAAAAAATAGCTGTGTCCAGGGATTCCTGCATATCAACTCTGAGCTTCCTCTTATCGGCTTAGAATAGAAAAGGCCAGGGGACTGGGGAGGAAAGGTCAAACACTGAGGGGAAAACACAGGCAAGGGAAAAATGAGAGCTAACATGGAAATCAATGGAAAAGAGCAGGACGGAAAAGAGCCGATCCTGTTTCAGACGATTTGCATGCACTGCCCTGAGTGCCATTTCCCAATTGCTGCATCATGACCGGGTGAGGTTGGCTTAAGGCTGAGGCTTAGAAAAGCCACACCACTTTCTGCTTTTCTTTCCACCCCTCTATTTGGCAACAGGTAATAAGAGTGGGCTGGGGAAACCTCAACAACAGCAGCTGCCACCATCTGCACCAGCACATAGTTGAGCCAATTGTGAGCTGCCTCGTGCCAGGTCTGAACCTACCTTAGGAGCTCTTCCCTGCTGGTTCCTAATGGCTTAGACACTGTGCACAAAGTTGGTCTCTTTAATTCTGGCTGGATCCTGGGCCTTGCGTTTTCCTGTATCCTACACTGTTATTCCCTTTTAGTTTTGAATAAGCTTTGACCTTATTTCTCTCCTGGGCCTCCCTATCCACATTGACATAAGTAGCCACCTCAGGTTTCCAGATGATGAGAGATAAAAGGCTGCATATCCACAGCCTTTTATCACATATCTTTCTGATCGTAGGTCCACTGCTATAGTAGCATTGGGAATTGTTAACAAAAGACTGGAATAAGAGTATATTTTTACTACTGCCCACAGGTAGTCGACACATGGGACCTTAAAGTTTGGCTTCTAGTGTAAGTAAAACTGGTTACCCAAGCATATTCCAAACAAATGGCTCCCCACACAAGCACCCCCTGCCCCCTGTTACACATCAATTATCAACACTGTGCAAAGATATCTCCTTTTCAGATATCTCCACTGAATCCCAAAGCCTGCCTCCCAAAGAACAACTGTAACTCCAAAATAGCCTTCAGCTGGAAAATAAACCAGCTATTCAGACTGCTTTCTCAAATCAGTACAACCAAAGTGACAGAAAAATCAGCTCTTCCAAAGACTGAATATTTGCTCATAATCAGTCAGGGCCAAGGAGGACACACTAAGATGTGACGTACATGGGAATACACTGGTGACATAATTCAGCAATATTAGTTGTACAAATACAGACTAAATGACAACCTCTTACAGAAAGAGTTAAGAGCTTTAGAGAAGAGAATAAAAGCAGAGGAGTGGGAGGGAAGCAGGACAGATGGGTTAACAAACATAATAGGATGTGCATAATTCACAACTACTTGGGAACAGTAATCACAAATCACCACCTGCCCAGTTACTATCAGATGGCAGGTTTGCCTCTTCACATTCAACAAATCTGTTTCCTGTGCATGCATCACAATCAGACTTGGTGCATTCACTTAAAGTAACTTTCCTTGTCCTACACAGCCAACTCAGGGGGAAAGATCAGGAGTTTACACCTATACAGCAAATTATTTACTATATTTGCATCAGTAAAGGAGCTGAAACAAGGAAGCCTTCAACATTCCAGTGCACCTCATTTTGGCTCACAGAAACTTTTGCTTTATGTGAGGCTTGACTTTGAAACTACAGTTGAGTGCTGCAGAACATGTTTTGAACTGCATCTTGTTCAAGTAGATAGTATTTGCTCTCTTGGTACCAAGAGGAAATAAGTGTGGAATTCTACAAACTCACTGGAATTGCCATATCACAAACCTGAGCTTATGAAGAGAGTTTGTGAGTAACACTTTTGAGCAGAAGAAAAATTTCACTTGCGAGGATCCAAGTGAATTTGGGTTAATTTTGACAGATGCCTGGGGATAAAAAAACCCCTGAGGTGTGGGGAAAGACAAGAGAAAGAAATCTAGGAAGAGTCAATCCAAAATAAAAGAGCAAACCAGCAGAGCCTCAATTAAAACATCAGGCAATGGGAGGCATGGTTGAGTATTCCACTGACAGAGGACCATTTACTGTAGTATATCCCTAAGTGTAACCAAACCTTTAGCAGTAGTGTTATGTACTCATAACATAACTGGCTTTCAGGTATCCTCATTCTAAGCTGAGCTTCCCATTGAGCATTAAGGGCACACATAGGTCTGTGAGATGATGGTTACCTAATTCCTGTGATTAAAAAAAGGAAAACATATGTGAGAGGGAAATGTGCAACCTTGGGCTCTTCTCTCATGGGATAGTGACATTGCTGGCTTGTCTTTAAGGAAAACCTTGGGAGGAAATTCTCCTCGGGGAAAAAAATACCCAATTATAATGGGAGACTGTATTTGCCAAGTAGGTAATAGACTGGAGAAAGTGGGACCTGGACATCAGGAGCTTAACTGGGCACCCTGGAAGGAGGCCAGTCAAGTCCATAGCAAAGAATCCTCATAGCTCAGGCTGACCTAATTTACCTCTTCTCAAGTGTTGCATCTACACCAGCTGAATGATGTACAGAGCAGCAGGCACCAACCCAGGGCCTGCATCCTACATGAGGTGGGCAAAGGATAGCCCATTCAACATGGAGGTGTAGAGTCCTTCCAGCTTTTCCACAGCTTATCGCAAGTTATCTTGCTTCCCTCCTTCCCTTGCTGTCAGCAGGGTTTCTTCTGGCATGGATTTAGCCCTCTCCAATCAACCAGGTGATCAGCACTGCTGTTTAAGCCTTTGCTGGCCAGAGGGATAAAGGAGACATTCTTCAGGCTTGCTTGCTCACTCGCCACTCGGCTGTTGCAATTTCTCCTTATCATTGTCCATGAGCCCGAGCCCACAGAAGTGAAGAAAGTGGAAGTTATTTTCTCCTGTTGTTTTGAATGCGAGGTAGAGCAGAGCCAGGATTTCATTCTCAGGGCACTGCAGGTTCACAGCCCTTGTGTAGACAGCACAATCTCTTATCTCTCCCCAAGGCATTGCATATAAGAAAGAGACACAGCACTGGCCAAGGTTCATTTCTCTTGGCAAAAAGCAGTGGTATCCCAGAGGTGAGCAGCTTCCTGAGCCAGCCCAGCTGGAAACACCAGCTCAGAGGTGAAGCACCATGCTTCTTTGGCAGATTCAGGCTAGAAATGTTCAACAGCAAGGGTAATTACCTTCTGGGACAGCATGCCAAGGCTTGTGGGGAGGCTTCCTTGCAGGGATATCTTTAAATCAAGCCTAGATTATTCTGGCCTGTGGTCCAAATGCAGCACCCAGGACTTGAGGCAGGAATTATCACAGAGCTAACCCATAGCACTGAGGTCAATGAAAACAAAGTCTTCTTTTGCCATTCTTACCAAGCACCCTGTATCAAAGAGCCCCCTAATCTGGGGATCCTCATCACACAATGATCATGATGTGAGAAAGACCATGAGTGTGGGTGATGAATATAGAGGACTACCACCCCACCATGTGTTTTCTGAAGGCTTTCTTTATTGCTCCTTCATGTTTGAGCCAGTAGAGTATCTTAGGCACTCTTATCCTCTCTATTACCTTCCAGCATAATAGAAACCAAAGCAAATTGACTTATCTCAGCTGGTTACCATGCTGAAACTTCTCAGACATTCAGCAGGTGAACCCAATGCCTTAAAGCCCATTACTCAGGAGAAACAAGGTTGTACCCCCTTCTGGATCTAAATGCCTAGGCACCTGAGCAAGTTTAGACCTCTTCTCACCAAGAAAAGCAGGAGGAAAGGAAAGAAAAGGAAAACAGAGCATCATCAGAGCTCCCCTTCCACCCAAGAACCTGGTTTCCCCACTGGCAAGGTGGGATTTCACAATAGCTTTCCTTTCTTCACAGAGAAGTCTGGTTCCAGGTTTTGATCCTTTGTTACAGAACTGAACATCACCATGCACTGGGAAGTGCTCTGCTACAGAGTGAGAGTTTGGGTGACTACTCTTGGATCATTCACTTATTGTCTACCAATCTTGTTCTACAACTGCATTGCTGCTAGGGAAAGCAAGAGCAGAACAAGATCTGCTGACCTCTGCAGTGCATTCTAGCCCTGTGCTCCACTGTTGTCTGATCCTCAACTTACAGTAGAGCAAAAAGGAAAAAGGAGACTTGCAAACATTTACATCAAATTCCACCTGCTGCCTGGCATTTTTAGGGTAGGAAGGGAAAATCTGGTCTACAAACAAGGGAAAAATAGGATTTGAATCCTAATAGATGTACCTGAGTGGCTCTGCAACACACTGCATTATCTCATGCTGCTTGGGTAAGCATGCAATTTGGCACAAACTGGTCCCTTGCTTGGAGGGCTTCCTCACACTCCAAGCATGATCTTTAGGCAAGAAAGGCAGTTAAAGACTTACCTTACAAAGTCCCTGAGGACTGCAATTCTAACTTGTGACGGTCAAACCAGTGTACCCCAGAAATCTCTCACTGGAGTAGCTAGTAAGTATAAAAACAGACAGGAAGTTTATGTCTGTGTTGCCCATGAACTATCCACAAAAATCAGTGACATAATAAGACACTGCTGCAGCGAAAGTCAGTTGTAGAACACTGAAATTGACTTCACTCACTGCTTCCCCTTGGGTGGCTGAAACCATGGATTTCAACTAAGCTTTGCACTCAGATGACGCTCTTCTGAGGAAGCCCTACAGAGCTGCTGTTATCGCTGTTGTGCTTCCCAGGCAATGGCTCATCCGACTCCTGTATGTTCACAGAACACAAGCATCTACTGCCTTTACCTTTTCCTCCTGCAGAGCACTGCATCTCCTTTCCCCCCCCATCATTTGCTAGTGGGCTTGATGGGAGGGCTGCATCTTCCTGCCCTCATCTGGCTGCTCTGGGTGGGAAGGAAGCTCACCCAGATGATTTCAGTAGTTCTCATGAGTATTTTATGGTCTTTTACTGATTTACAGCCAGTTCAGCATTCTTGTAAATGGCCATAAATTGGATTGAAGTCATAAATCATAAGCAGACAGAGACACAGTCTCTGAGTCCCAGCTCAGGCTAAACGAGCCTCTATGAATATATGGAAGAAACCTGTTCCCTCAATCAATACACACAGCACAAGCAACAGCAATGCTCCACAGGATCCACCCCCTATTCCTCTTCCATAAGGCTGTAACAGGCTAAAACCATTTCTTCATACAGATCAGTACAGGGAGATTCCCACCCCATACACTACTTCTGGGGCGTGATTTCCTCCTTTCTCCAGGGAGAACAGCAGAAAGTTGCAGGTTGTTATTCTTCTGAAACATCCGATCCACACAGGGCACTGGGAACTGAAGTGTCTTGCTTCCATTCCACAAGCAGATGTGTCTTGCTTCCATTCCACAAGCCCAGCACCTAACACTTAGGGTTCTTTTTGTATCTTTCCCCTTTGTTTCCCTAGCTCAGTTTTAGAATCTAGCCTGTAAGCACTTCTGAAAGCATCTGACACAGCTGCTGCAAGCCAGACCCTTCATATTTCTCTAGCTTGACTGCAGCCTGGGAAAGATAAACTGATTCTTTACATCTCCTTAACATAACAACAGAACACTATGCAAACTCTAAACATTGAAGGGCAGGAAGCACCAGCACAGAGACCCCTGCAGCTCACCATAACCCTTCCTACAGACACTAAAACACAGCAAGCTCCATTGCCTGACCCTGCCAGGCTTTTTGAGGTCCTGGGGGCTGACAGGTGAGTTGCTTTGACACCACTTTCTAGACAGAGCACCTGATGGAGATGACCCTCAACATCTTCCCTGCAGGCTTAAAGGGCACTTGATGCTTCTAGCATCTAGCAGGTCTTGACACACCTGCAATGAATGGGGTGATTTGCTTACTGAAAGTCATGTGAAAAGCTACTGCAAAAGCATATCCAGTAGTGCCTCCTGAGGAATCACAGCCTCTGTGTTATGATCCTGCAAAGAACTGTGGCATTGTCCAGCTAGTGGCTGCGGATTCAAACCCTGTTCATACAAGCAGTGAACCCTTCTCATAGAATCATCGAATGGTTAGGTTCAGACTTGGTTACGGGGAGATTTATGTTAGATATAAGGAAGAAATTCTTCCCTGTGAGGGTGGTGAGGCACTGGCACAGGGTGCCCAGGGAAGCTGTGGCTGCCCCATCCCTGGCAGTGTTCAAGGCCAGGTTGAACGGGGCTGGGAGCAACCTGCTCTAGTGGAAGGTGTCCCTGCCTGTGGCAGGGGGGTAGAACTGGATGGTCCTTTCCCACCCAAACCATCCTGTGATTCTATGTTTATATTTTATTTAACCAGATGTATTGACTTAGACTTATACATACACCTGCTAAATAGAATCATGTGCCTTGTTTTCTATATATTCTGTATTGAAATGGAAACCACTGGTCAGTTGCCAGTATGAAGGGAGGATGACCTCACAGAAGAGTACCCTAAAAAAAGACATTTGCTAATAGCCTGGAAGAGGAGATGAACTCCTTGCTTTTTCAGCTTTCCATTCATTAATCACCTTGCTGTTACTCTGTGCTCCCCCTGTTCACTTGTATCTGCTTCTTTCCCCCTGCCCCTTGTCTTATTTTTACTTGTTTGTGCATTACTGTCATTGTGATAACACCTCAAAGCCCTAGGCTGGACTAGCTCCCTACTGTGCTGAGCACAATACGAAACACAAAGACATTCGTATTTACATGTGGGCAAGGGTGACTGTTTCCAGGGTTCTTTTCAGTTTTATTCCAGTAGCTTTCAGCAGATAGCCCAGAAGCTACTTCAAAGGGCTCTGTCCAAAGTGTCTAAAAATAAGCCCCCAGCTGATAGCTGAGAACTTCTTTAGAGGACTTGCATAATATGGGAGGAAAATTTAAAAACTTCTATTTTTTTAAATAAGGATTTTTTAATTTTATTTTTTTTTTAAGAGAGCAGAACAAAAATCAGAAAACCTCAGGGAGAAAACCCACAGTTGTTCTGCTACAGTAAATAATACCATGACTAATAGCTATGATAATGTCATAATTGACCTGTAGTTGTTTGGCAAGACTTTAAAGAAGAGTCATAGTGATTTGACCATTTATATCAGCATTCAGATTCTTGGAAAAACATGTTCTTTCAAAGCTGCTATTAGCTGGTAATGCTAATACCAAGGTAAAGTATTGCCATTGCATTGATGGTTGAGAGCATTTCAGGAAACTATGAAAGGAACAAAGTATTATTGATTGTTATCATTTCCCATTGGACACTTATCACCATGCCATGATTTCTTTGTTTTGGTTTAATTTTCATTTTTGTCATCCTTTTTCACTCTATACTGCAGGTCTGATCACCTAATCACTTAACTGTATGCTGTACCATGAGTGGGACAGATAGAAAACAAAACAAGCTAACTCAGAATTGATGGCATCAGCACAGTACAGAGTCAGAGCTTATCTTCCTTGTCACGCAGCAGGGATCTGTGACTTGGCCATCAGTCCCAGGGACACATAAATGCAGCTTTGAATCAGTTTAGAGCTCTTGGATCCAGAAGCATGAAAAGCAGCCTGTATCCTTTGGTTCAGGACCTGGGTACAATCAAAACAGCTTTCTTGACTGCCTGGACCAGCAGCTTTCAATGTATTCGAATTCCTTCCATCACAATGCAGATATAGCTTTCCAGATGTCTCTACATGGCCCTTAAATAGGACAATAGCAAATGAGAGTGTTCGGCTAAAGGGTGAAGACTCTTCTGACACTGACATCATAGCCATCAGCTATGTGCCACCATCACCACTGATTCTGAAGAGTTGGTGGGGTGGGAGGCACATTACCAAAACACTGCCTACATGGTGATGCACTTTGCAGGCATAAGGCAGTGGATCTCAGAAGTACTATCCAGCCGCAGAGGATGGGAAGGCTAAGCTACTTCACCATGGGCCATTTGTCCAAATGTTGCCAGCAAATAAATCCTAACATTTACAGGTGAAGAAAAGTGTACTTTAGTTTTGTGTTTGTTAAGTGGAGTTTTAGTCCATGAGCTACTAAGGGACTTCTATTTTACTACTACTAGACAGAGGAACAGCAAAAGCAGAGGCAAAGGTGTTTGCAGATTCTTTTGGAGTTCATTTTCTGAGCAAGAGAAGACAGGACTAGCAAAGCCACAAGGTGACACCAAATCATTAGGGTCAACTAAAGTAAAGGGACTCAAACAATTCAGGGGTGGTGGTAGTTTCTCCATAAATCTCCTGGCTAGGATGTCACCCTCAGGCTGAATAGAAGCTTGCAATGAATTCTTCTCCTTAGAAATAGTTGCCCTTCACTGGGTGCTGCTGAATCTCTCTTGTCAGAGAAGATTTATTCTTGGGAAATAATTAAAAACCAATTCAGAACGTTCTTCCTTTTGGAATGGAATATATTACATTGATTAGCAGAGAGTGGGGGGTTGGCTTGGGTGGTTTTTTGTTTCCCCCCAAGGACAAGAGATATTTGTGCCTGCCACAAAGTCTTCCTTCACCCCTTGTGACTTTAAATGACAAACATTGTCCATGATGCTCTAAGAGTGCTAAGCGTGGCATCATTTTCAGACACAAAATGTCTCCCTCCCTCTCATTCTCTTGCACATATGGCATCTCAAAAGGCAACGACAGACTATAAATTCACACCAAGGTTATGGAGACTTTCAGCAGAGAGAAAGAAAAAGTTGGCTATTTTTTGATGGCCTTCTCTGTGAACTGTGAAGAAAACAAGCAATGCCATCACCAGACTCAGGCAGAAAAACAGTGATATTAGAAAAGTGTTTCCTAGTCTGAAATGTTGCTCACAGCAAAGCACAGTCTAGCGCTTTTGTGTTTGTGGTGTGTTGCAGCCTTCCTTTGACTGAGGTTTGTTTAAACCACAGCTCTGTTTTGCTCAAAAGCTTTAAGAAATAATGTTTTGTGTCTTTTGGATCCAGACATAGCCTTATGTGTCAATATTGGGCTCGGTTCTCTGTTTCTATCTGCTCTCTGACACCTGCAGAGCTGGCTCAGGCCTATAGGAGGGATCTGTCCATTCTATGCAATGCCACTACACAGTTGCCTGGAAGGAGACATCAGAATGCTCCGACCCCAGGGCCTCAAAGTCCATATTTCCCAGTGCCTCAAAGTCCACATTTCCAGCTTCTGGTCATCAACTCCCCTGTTCCCCTCTGTTGCAGTGCCTGCAAATGAGAGAGAGAAGCTGTAGCTACTGCAGTGCATTAAAAATATCAATATAAGTGATGCATAGCAGAAAGTTAGGCACAGACACTATAGATGTGTAAAAATGCTGTTGTCCTGCTACTCATATTCTTTATGGCAATCTGGTAAGAGAGAGAAGTTTCAAAGCATCACCAGTGCCCTCTTTAAACATCTGCTCCACCGCCAAACTCAAGCAGTATCTGCAGAGCACACTGTAACACAGAGCAGGGCTTCCCTGGGCAGTCAGGGAGTGTGAATGGCAGTACCAGCTCCACACTGTGGGACTGTCAGAGCTGAGGCAGGCTCAGACAACTGGGGGACATGAGAAGGTATCTCTGCTGGCATGCTGGTCCCTGTACTGGGGATGTGCTAGACAGTGAGAATCACCCCCCTGCCCGGCACTTCCCAAAGAGCCATGCTCTGTTTTACTGATGAAGTGCTTTTTGCATGGCAAATGTAGGCAGAGCCGAACAGATTCAATTCTGCAAAAGCCTGTGTTTTGCAGTCCTGTGTTTAATTGGGGTAAATGGAATATGAATGACAAGTGCAGAGTGATGACTTCGATGTGCTATTTGTCTGGTGAGGAATTTGTGAAATATGTGTTTTTCTGTAGAGAGTGCATGGTAGTAAAGAAGGGCCAGAGTCAGCACAACCTCAGAGCGATGGAGAATAAAGCATTCTACTTTTGTGGCCATTGATCTGATGACACTGTGGGTAATGGATGGACAAGGTTAGTCTCAGAATGCCTGATTTTGCTCAAATCATTGCTGGAGTCAGATTTAAGGTTGCTTCACCATGCAATTCTGCATTTACCATTATTAGAGAGTCCCATACCTTCACACTCACTTTGAATTTCCTATGCTTTTAGTGACTGACGGGTTTGGAAGGTTTTTTTTAGAGAAGCATATCATTCTGGAGAGATGGTTTTAGGTGATTATTTTTGTTTACCTGAACTGTATTAATTTTACCTTGCAGTCTTAGATCCATGTTTTTATATGGAATTGCATTTTGCAGTTAATGTGTTTCAGGTTTTTTGTTTGTTGTTTGGGTAATAAATGATACTGTCTGTTGGGTTAAACTGGGGTTTTTTTAGCACTTATTTTGTGAGAAGTTTTAAATGGAGGTAAGAAGAGATCCCTGATTAGTTAAGCAAACCTAAGTAGCACAAACAGATTCCAGACCTGCTTGGGGCTACACTGCAAGAGCAGATGCTCTTGGGGAAATGCCTCCACAGGCAGGGAATGGCATATTTTGTTATGAGGTGCTGTACACTGTGCCTTCATTAAAGGAGCCTTTGAAGAAAGAGCTGTGGCAGGAGAAAGCAGGAGAGTGGTAACCAAACTGATGCTTGCTAAAAGAAACTGAACACTTCACAGCACTTTTGCATTTCCATATCACCACCTGCCACTGAGGGCATCAGCCCTGGACTGTTAAGTCCACTTGTAGCTTTGAAGTCCCTTTGCATACCTTACTGCTATGTAACTACCAGACAATCCTGTTATTAAAACACTTCTACTTCCAGTTGCAACCTGCCAGAAGATGGTGTCCTATCCTACCAGACACAGGTCTCAGCACAGTGATCCAGGCATTCGTGAGTGATTATTGCAGCTAATATCTACTGAGGAAGCCAAGCATCGTGGAAAATCTCCAGTTGACAAAACATAGTCTCTGGTCTCCCTAGCAACACTGATTACTGTGAGAACATCACCCTGCTGCTCCCTCATTTGTACTGGCCACCATTGAAGACAGAGTCACCTTCAAGGTGTCTGCCCCAATACTCCGTTCCTGTCACAGGTTTTGTCTGAGCTGACGAGGAAATTCACCTTTCTGTGTAACCCCACGGTTACTATGCTGCACATAATCTCTGTGTGTGCTGGAGACAGGATTGTTGTGGGCTTCAAATGCATTCAGTTACTCCCAGGAATAATGAGAGCCACCATGGTACTTTCTGCCCTCTCCATGGAGAAACTCTTTAGCTTTCTATCAATAAGCTTTTTGTACCCACCCACGACACACAATACATCCACACTCCCACTCATTAGTACACACAAAGTCTAAACCAACAATTCACACTATCAACTAATCAGGCACTTCCCCTACAGACGAGGGGAAAAGCAGAAAGGTTCTTGTTTTTTATTTCTGTTCTATACTTGGATCACTCTCAGAGACGGTGCCTCTAGCAGTGCCTAAATAAACAAGCAAGCTGTTGTGGTCAGAAGCATTATATGATCTCTGGCCCACAAGCCACCCAGGGAATTCCTATGAGCACTGGGAGAGATTCCCATGCTACCCTCAGCAGTGCAAGGGAAGATACCTTTGCACAGCTCTGCCTGGGGTTGTGAAACCATCTCCCCAAACCAGCTCTCTGTTAAGCTGCCTTAAATCTGTTCACAGATCCTGAGGAATGACCCACAGATCTTCTTTTGAATTTTTAATTAATCCCTTTCTGCTGAGTTCACTCCCATTTTTTTTTTGCTGTGTTTCCATGAACAATCTCACAAATCAGTTCACTGGCAGGGACGTTTGTAGACATGGCAAATTTTAAGTCAGTGTTGCATACTATTTGCAGAAAGTGCATTTTGAATGTGTTAGTACAGGTCTCTTCACTGTCTCCATTAAAAAAACATTTCCACTAGAAGAAAGAAACTCTAAAAGTAGGCTTCTGTTTGTATCCCAAACCCCCCTAGTAGCTAAGGAGAAAACCGATAGCAAGCAAAACTCTTCCACATCTTTCCCTAAGCATGGTATTGGCTGCAAAAGTAACTGTGCTGGTTCAGACCACAGGTCCATCTACCAGAGTTTACTGTCTCCTGCAACAGCCACAAGCAGAAATTCAAGGAAATGTGTGAATGGAGCAACTACTTTCCAAAAGACAAGCATGGCACAGTAGAAACCCATTAGGGACTTTGCTGTTGCAACTGATATCACAGGCAGGTGTTCAAATGTTCAGGTAAGTGCGATATTATGATTGATGAGACAAACAGGTTAATTGATTAGTTGATCTCCTCTGAGTCAAGGAATATACACATGCTTTTAACATACAATGATTTTCATGGAGAATATAAAATACTCCGTGTGACTCTCAAAAGAAATTCTTTTCAACCGACACTGCAAAACATTTTTGCCTGAAAATCTCTGACTGAACATAAAAATAGTGACAAAATATTGAACACTGTGGCTTGGGCATGAGCAAACTCTGACCTCAATAGAAGATAACAGCATCTGATGGATTCAAAGCAGGTTCAAATGGAAACTGTGTGCTCTTTATGAAAGAACAAAGGTAATTAGACACAACAAGAAACTCCCACCTGAAGGAGAGGATTAGCCATGCTTGAACATCTTGAGGTCAACAACAGACCTCAGTCAAGGGTTACTTGTTAGCTAAACACATATTATGTTTTAATCAAAGGCAATTTTTGGGGGCTCAGTCCAGGGGTAACTAGGTTAAAATTAACAGCCTGTGATACTTAGAAGGTCAAACCAGATGATCTAGTAGTCCCTTTAGCCTTCATCTCTGTGAGTCCATGAATATATGATGGGCACATGGATCATTATAAAGAGTGGTGCACAGCTTCAGCCGATATAAATAGACATTTGCACTGATTTGCTCTTGATAAGCATCTGGTCAGGCTTGCTCAGCTGCACACTCTGGCATGCGACGTAGTCAAGTTTAAAACTAATAAATGACTGTAGCACATCAGAGCTCGTGGACCAGATGGCGAGAGGGGATTGCAGGAACTTCACCCATGCGTATGGTCCTGACAGGAGTAGTCTCAGTCTCATTCATAAGCTGTTCCACTTGTAAACTGAGGAGAGCAGACTCCCATGGAGGGATGTTGCAAGATGGTCTTCCCCAGGTTGTGTTGAGTGATGCTTTGCCCACAGTTTCTCCTAAAGCTGCCTTCTCACCAGGATGCCTGAACCATTTAGTGCCATCCCTGGACATCTCATCTTACATTGCATTTACAATCATTTTTTGTCCTAAGGTTTATAAAATTGAAAGCAACTGTTTCTTACATTCTGCCATCAGGTTAGGGTACTGACAGTGAACATTTCCTTTCCTATTGTCTGAAAGCTAATCTCAAAGGGAAAATTCAAGTTACTCTCAATTTCTGCCTGTTTCTGCTTGTCTCCCCATGTATCACGTTACTAGCGTTTTCCTGTTTCTGAAATACTTTTTAAGTATGTGTAGGTTATCATGCTCACAGTAGTTGCTGTTTAACCAATCTCTCCAGACTTTATCCTTTTAATCTTTCTTTCTGAATCAATTCCTCCACTCCCTTGATCATACCAGTTGCTCTCCTTTGAACAGCTCCTGTTTGTCAATAACTCTTCCTAATGACTCATGTGGAACAGGGAATATGTGAAACTTCAAGGAGCAAAAAACACAAGAGCAGCACAGGTTCCAAGTCCTGGATCCCAGGGATTCGTGATTGTAATGTAATAGCAGTCTCCATTGAATTCATAAGCACTGGTCACAATGTCTGTCATAGAGGCATAGAATCATAGAATGGTTTGGGTTGGAAAGGACCTTAACATCAACTAGCTCCAACCACCCTGCCATGGGTAGGGGCATCTCACACTAGATCACGTTGCCCAAGGCTCTGTTCAGCCTGGCCTTGAGCACTGCCAGGGATGGAGCATTCACTGCTTCTTTGAGCAGCCTGTTCCAGCACCTCACCACCTTCACAGTAAAGAACTTCTTCCTTATATCCAACCTGAACTTCCCCTGTTTCAGTTTGAACCCATCACCCCTTGTCCTATCGCTACAGTCCCTGACGAAGAGTCCCTCTCCAGCATCCTTGTAGGCCCCCTGGCTGCTTCACACAGAGGCTATGGAACAGCCCATGCAAGAAAGCCTGGCAGAGTGATGATGAATGGGCTTAGACGCCCAAGGCCTGGAGGTCGTGTTCTGGCCTTATTATGAGATGTGCCAGAGATATCTGTAGGTACAACAGGCTAGTCGGGTTTGAGAGCAGCCTCAGAGCTTGCATGAAGAAACACTGATTTCTTGTAGTTGTGTTTCTAAAGCAAATTTACGCATGCATAGGAGAGTGGTGAACAGCCAGATGATGAGGTCATTTACTACAGCCATAAGGTACTTCCATATGATGCATATACATTCTCTCCACAGGTGGGAAGTAATGCTGAGGAGTAACACCATGGATAAAGGGAAAGATATAGTCCTTTAGCGAGGCATTTTCTAAAATATGGAAATCCAGCCCAACTTATAGTAACATAAGAGATTGCAAAGTGCAGCAGGGGAGATATAAAATGGAGATTAAAGAGGGTATAAGGAGCTTTGCTGAACAAATCATACTGTGGCAAACCCATGACCACACTCTGTGGGCACCTGCCTTCCCCCTGGGAACAAAAAAGCACTGTTCTGCTGAATAAGACAACAAGAGCTGGTTACAAATGAGATCTCAGGGTAGAGAGCCATCCCACAGAGGCAACCTTCATAACAATGTGCAGGACGTAAGCATGGTGAGCTGTCAGCTGACTCACTCCAGGGAGGCATCTGGGGTACATTGAAGTTTCTTCAGCTATTCCAGTAAAACAGCCTCCTCAGATTGACAGCACTGCAGCTCCATGAGCACGGGGATGTGAGGAAATTCAACTCACAAAGCTTTCTGGTCTCCTCTGTGCCTCCAACTTCTGCTTAGGGTGATGGTTTCTGCCTATGAAGGAGATGAGAGTGACACAGTAGGGCTGGTGATTGTGATCAGAGGCCAAATGTTGCCTACTTTCCAGTAGTATTGACTTCTTTCTCAGACTTCATGACATGTTAGTGTTGTGAAAGAAGCTTGTTGGCGATAACTTTCATAGAAACAAACTGGGAAGGATAAGAACCAGGAACACATTGCCTTGCACCGTCTGATGTGCAGCAGTTTATCCATCTGCACCAGGGCAATGTGAAACTCACAATCCAAAGCATCTTAGGCATAAGAACCATGGAGGAGGGTAGCCTCCTGGGGTAGGGCAAACAGCACCTGGGAGATTCCAGGGAGAATAAGGATGAAGGGGTCCTGGTTGGGTGAGATGCAGGCACTCAAGATGCTCAGCTTTTCTTGCAAGTCTTCTTCTTCCATGTGTCTGATCCAGGGACTGCTGTAACTTGTTGTGTAACTTGTCTGGGCTTTAATTTAGTCCCTGCACATAGTGGACAGCTATACATGTCATCCACTGCACAAGCCAACCTCTGAGCCTAACACTACAGAGCATTATGCTAAGCTGCTGCTGGGCACATGTGCAGCAGCTGTGAGGGTCAGCGGAGAGACCTTCGTGTTTGTAACACCAAATGGACATTTTGCAGACCTGATCTTCCCCTCTTATGACAGACACAGCTTGGCCACGTGTTTCTCTGCCTGGGGACTGGGTGAATCACACTTTGAAACTGAAACTACCTCATTACAGCAGGAGAGCTTCCTGCGTGTGCAGGGAGAAGCAAAATACTACCCCCTGCTATGCAGAAATGTACTGTGGAGATGTTGGCTGCTTCTTTCCACTGGCTGAAATCAGCTCTCCCTCTGTGTGTGTTATTTTTTGTGCCCGTCACTAACACCAACTGCCCACCAGTTCTTTCAAAGAAAGCGGTTGGAAGATGCTGCCTTGCAGAGATAGGCACGTGAGTAATGGCCATCAATATTGTCTTTAGGATAGCCTAGCTAACCAGAAGGCTGAAGCAGGAGGGCAGAGGTGCCAACAGCACAACCCGTTTTGGTACCTGAAAACACAGAAGAACCAACACCAGTTAACCAAACCCAACGACTCGCTGCCTTAGGCAACTCACCACTTCACCCATGGCTAGAGGGTGCCCAGACACATGGAAGTCAATGCATTTCTCTTCTCTGGGCTTTATCACCTGGGGAGGTGAGGAGAAGAGTGAGTAGAGGCTAACCCTTGGATTTCCCAGAGTGCGAAGGGTCAGAGGCATGAGAATATGGCACAGCAGATGAAGATGTGAACTTCCAAGTGGATGATAAGTGGTTTCAAATGCCCGAGGAAGGAGGGTTCAGAGTAGCCAAGCTCTTAGCCAAAGCAGGCAGTGGCTTATTCAAACAGCTTTTTGTACAAATGCCTGTGGGACTGAGGGTCTGGGAGGGGGATGATTATTGTAACTGTGTTTTACAAAGAAGCTAAAGGTGATCTGATTATAAAATGGAGAGCCTTACCTCAGAACGAGGAGAAAACACTGAAAAAAATCATTAGAGTTAGAAAGCTTCTAGATGAGTCTAACGTGATAGAGATAAACCTGTCTGCCAGCTTCTGTAAGCGTGACTTGTGCTTCTCTAGCCTGTTAGGATGCTGGGGAAGAGTTAATGAAATACAGGCCTGAGGAGAAGAGAGGGTGGGGGGAATATAATTTATTTAAACTTTTCAAAAGCCTTTTGATAAAGTCTTTCACACGAGGCTATTAAAGAAATTTGTTACCCATAGGGTGGGAAGCAAAGTCCTGACATGGATTAAAACCCAGATAAGAGGTAAGAAACAAAGGAAAGGAATAAGTGTCCAATTCTCTGCATGAAAGGAGGTTAATAGCAAGATGCTCCAGGGATCAGCATCAGGACCAGGGATGTTCAATATGTTTATTAACGATCTAAGAGAAAGAGGAGAACAACAGAGATACAAAATTTTGCTGATGGCACAGTTTACTTCTTGCAGGCAATTTATTGGCTGTGTTTGATTCCCTTCATGTGTTCATGGCTTGTCTATGAATAGATTACTGGTTTTACTAATAGGCCTATAAATATAATTGGAAGTACGGCTCAGTCAGGTGAACAGTACTGAGACTGATTGCAGGAGGAGACCTACAGCTGCTGAAACATCAGCCTGGGATGGATGCAGAATCACAAAGCAAGAAGGTTTCTGCATTCAGCCCTCCATCAGCTCCGTAAGTGCTGCTTCTTGTAACTGTTGCTTCTTATGTCACTTTCTGTTAGTGCAGAAGGACTGTGTTATAGCAGTGCTAGGACACCCACCCATACTATCATCACAGTGGTTCAAACTTATACTCCTAGGCTTGAAAACTCTATGGATTCTGTGGCCCTTTGCCAGCACCCCCCAGCCATTACCCACATGTATATTTCCTGGGGGAAGCAAGCACTCATGCACACACCTTTAACTGCATTATTTTGCATTGCCATTCTTGATTTGGCAGATCCTTCCTCGTGCAGCCGAGCTTTTTACTGCAAGCTTTAGGAATGAAGCACATACTTCACCACATCACTGTAGTGCTGCCAGAGATGCTCTCCTACAGCTGTGTCCTACACCCTGCCCCATCCAGATCCACTTTGCACACTGCCTCCACATGCCAGACTTCTTACAGTTCCTATTCACTATTCATCACACTGACTGAAACACTCGGCTCCTAGCAAGGTAGTTATTGTAGGCAAGTTAAAAGACCTCCTTCACAGTCACTGCTGCCACATAAGTTTGTTCAACTCGCTGGATTAAAGTCATTAGTGCCAAGCAGGCCTGGAGAAATGCTTTATGTCGCCATTTTCCTCTATAGTACAGCAACCAGTTTTTTACACTGTTGAGGTTGCTACCTCAGGGTACCTCAGCACTTGCTGGAGGCTGCCTGTATTTACATCTTTTGCCAGACAAGAAACATCTTAGAGACACAATTAGAGAAAACTACATATTCAAGTACTCCCTTAAATTGAGGTTTTATTGAATTGGTCTTCATTGGTTAATCGGATAATATTTGATAATAACTGACTTCCAGCCCAGGGCTGCCAACAGAAACATCTGGGGTTTTTAATCCCATGGCCATCAAATTTCAGTTTATGCCAGTCACCTGTAAGGAGGATATGAACTCTCTTGACTGACCAGACCAAGGAGAATAAGCTTTATTTGACTGACCAGACCATGCTGGCTTGTTCTAGCACTGTGTCAGCATGACAGATGACAGCCAGATCAGCACAACAGAGAAGGAGGAGTGCTGGTTAGGCTGTACAATTCCCTGGCACAAAAGGTGTTACTGCCGAGGAAGAAATTTCCAGGTGAGATCTGATTTGATTACTCTGAGGTTCATGTGAGCTCTTTCTTTCACCTCCTGCTGGCTACTGAGGAATGAATGGAGTAACAGGGGTACTCTGGGTGCAAAAGCCTTCAAGAACCAGTAGCAGCAGGGTTGATGCAGTTGTTCTCATGCTAATGAAGTCTGGTGTTTGAAGGCAATGATTCCTCCTGCAATCCACTGGCATTGTCTCTTGACACTTCTCACCAGCTGGCAAGCAGGAAATAAAAGAGTGTTCTGGTGTCAGTGGAAAATAAGTAGCTGCAGTGTGCAGTCGAGTGGCTGGAGGTTTCACAACACTGCCTTCGGTCTTTCACAGATATATGCAACCACATATGAGCAGAATGGCCTCCACCTCAAAGCTACCTTGTTCTGTCAGAAACAAGCTGGAGCAGCCAGGTAGTCGCTTGACTAACGACACAAAGGGAAGGTGCTAAGAAGGTGAGAGCAATATGAACTCAAGCTCAGCGTGCTGCAAACAAATCGAGCTGTTGCGCTGAAGTTGTGAAGAAAAGAGATTTTCCTATTACTTATACAGCAGTCTAGGCATCAGGGGAACAGGCAAGCTGGAAATGGAAATTCCCATTGATGAGAATTTGATATTATTGTCATTGCAGAAACCTGCAGGGATTAGTCACATTACTTGGAATTTTTAACAGTGTAGTTACAAACATTTAAGGGAAAATAGTGGGTAAATAGGGGTGATGCTCTGCATGAAAGATGCCACTGTGTTTTTCAGTTACTTAATTCTTCAGAGCAGAGACTGATCCTTATATTTCCTAATAAAACCTTTCAGGCTACTGGGGCCTTTCAGACACCACAAAATTAACAATTTAATAATGATTCTGCTCATCGCTCTGGCATCTGGCCACAGCTGCAACTGCAAACTACAGTTATTATGGAAGGATTCCGATTTGAAAAGGTGCTAGAGGTTTTATGCAGTCAACAGGAAGCATCACCAATGCTTATGAAGTTTAGAGATGATTATTTCCTACTGTGAAAACATTGCATTCAGGTTGAGGTAAAAGCCTACTGCTGCTCTCATTAGGAAGGACAAAGAAGAACGAAATTCTGGCCAGGAAACTGTTGGTTGCCTCTGGAGGGTAGGTTTCAAGTCAATAAAGGGTGCAAGCCAAGACAGATGTGGAAATCAGTACGAAGTAAGAAGTCAGACTTACTGAATGTATTCAAGAACACATTGCACTGATATGTGCAGGCTTAATGGAAGCAGTCTGGGAGCAATAAATAAAGAGAGAGAAACAGTGAGGACAATTATTTATAACTTAGAAGAATGATAAGCTCCTGGATCGCAAATTGGCATGAGAAACTATTCAATGATCCATGCTTAACAGCATGATTAGTGTATGACTGGTTAATAACAGTGTGGAGAAATGTCACTGGGAATAGCAGACATGTGCACCTGCATAAGCTTTTGGACAATATTAACAGAATAAACAGGTACAAAAAGGATAGAAAGAAAGATTGTTTTTGCACTTGCAAGTGTCCCTGCACCTGCACTAAAGGGCTCACACTTGCCTGTCCAACTGATCACCTGGCTGACAGTTAATAAAAGGTTATACTCTCTGGATGCTCATTCAAACCTGTTGCAGCAAGAACTGCCAGTCCCTGGAAGCAGCTTCAGGGACCAGTGATCATGCTTTGATTACACTGAATATGAGTAAATGCAGTATGATGCCAAGTGATAACATATATATATATATATATATATATACACACATACTTGTCCCTCTGAAAAGGCTAACTTCCCAAACGTAAAAAGTAAAATTTATTACATATATGTATATATTTGAATGAATACCAGTTTACGTGTCAATGAGAATTGGGATCTCCTTCAGGGAAGTTTTTCAGAGGTCTCAGAGGCTGCTGTGGCAAAGTCACATAAAATGATGACAAGAAAGGAAAGCTCAGTAACACTGAGCGGTAAGAGAGAGTGTAGAATTCAGAATGCTTACGTACCATATTGTAAGCAAAAGGGGGAAATGGGAATAACCAGTATTAACCAGAAGATTGAAGTTAAAAGTAGTTACATAAGAACCTAAAGATAAGTATATTTTATCTACTTGCCTTTTTATAGACAATAAATAGAAGAAGTGAAGTCATCCCATATTACACTTGAGATGCCCCTTGCAGGAAGGAACCTGACCAAATGCAGAGGGCTTTCTGGAGCAGTGCAGGAGTGAATGCTGCATCTGAACTTGTCCCAGAAGAAAACATGTGCGCATAAAACTGACTTTGTTGGAGCTGGGGCATCCCTCATTTATGTTGGTAGCCCTAGAACAGAAAAGTAAGCAAGCAGGTCCACAATGAGGGAATCTGAGGGCATATGCAACTGCCCAGCCATCTTCCCACAGACAACCATTGGTATTGGGGAAATCAGGAGGAAGGTCCTTTCCAACCCTAGCCATTCTATGATTCTACTCAGATACCAGATCTGAACTTAGTGACAAGAGCTCCAACCCCACCAAGAGAAAGGTGCTCAGAACCTGTGCCCAGTGCAGGCACTGTGGGAGCCCCTCGGGAGAAGCAGAGGGATTATAATGCCACAGGTACACAAAGTCTTGCCACAAAAGAACACAGGAAGCTGCAGGAGAAGGAGTGGGGCTCTAGTATAACCTGTCTCCATGGTGTGTCTTCGGACAGGGAATGCCAGCAGGACAGAGGGAGTCTGGAGGGATGTGATGTGAGGATGGTGGGGAGGAGAAGGGAGTGCTCAGAGGGGTCCTCTCTGTTTTGCTGAGGGAGTGGGGGAAATTTCTGCCCCCTTCCATTGCTGAAGCAGTGTGCTGGGTGTCAGTGTGATGCTGGGTGTCACACTAACAGGTGCTTCTGGATGTGACATTTCATGACAGTGCCTTTTCAGACCCCTCCATCACAGCTGACTTGTACCCAGGCAGCAAGCGGGGCCAGGGATGCTGTCAGGATCACTCCCACATTCAATTACTCACAGCAGCCTCTGCACACACATTGTCACTCAACCTTGCCTCCCCAGTCCCTTCCTAGAGGCAGAGGTGCTTCCAGCAGCAGAGAACTGCTGTCCATCAGAGGTGCCGGTGCCTCTGTTCTGTCCTTTTTCTTGCCTGAAAAACACCAGCCAAGGTAGTCAGGCTCCACTGGGAGGTGAAAGAGGGGATTAAATGACTAGATTCATGTCCATCACCTCCCATAGCCTGCATAGGAAGCACACAAGGGATTCTGGTTAATGCCAGGCCATGAGACTACAAGAAACAGCAGGGAAGGAGAGAGAGAATAAATGAGCGCTGACCTGGGACCTGCAGTTCTAGCCTAGGGCTTTGCACTTGGCAGCTCCTCATCACAGAAGACAACTTGGTGGTGCTATACCAGTCAGCACTTCTCCCTCACTCCCTTTCCTTTTCATCTAGGTTGCTGCAGTTGCGTTTAATGACACAACAGATGTATTCATTTGCATCTTTATACAGATCTCTAAGCTCTACAAATGGGTGGGTGGGCGTGACCCCATTTCCCCAAATTATTCAGCACCTCTCAGTTATGCATTTCTCTCTTTTCTAATGTCTTTTTTGAAGCACAGCGGAGCAGCAGTGAAGAATTACTCTGCTGTTTTCTCTGGAGCATCTGGGACCCGATCGCTCCCCTGCCTATGTGCATCTCCCTTGGAAGCCAACAGGAGCCATGGAGCTGTCTGTAAGCAGGCAGACTGCCTCCCCCACCGTGTACACACACTTCCCAGAGAGGGGGAAAAGGCACCGATTTACCTGACATACCCCCCTGCTAAGCAGAAGATGGCTATAGGAAAGAAAGGAGGAAAAAACAAGCAACACCCTATCTATTTATTGAGGGTGATGACAGCTCTGTTGCTGCCATCAAGAGATCTGTAGTCACATTTATGGGATGTGGGTGAGTTAAAATATTTCCCTTCTCCATCTGAAGGCAGTGTTTATGCAGAGCTGCTTGAAGCACACTCCATGGTGATGACGCAGGGAGACGCTACCACTGACGTGGAAGATTGCTCAGTATGGATGGGTGCTGGTGTGTGCTCTACGGAGCTTCCTCTGCATTGGTGCCCAGCTCCCTGGCCCTCAGCCACAGGGTACCCAGCTAGAGAAAGAGGGTATAAATGGGCAGGGAATGGGTCTGTACACAGTGCTAGTTCCCATGGGAAAACACACAGTGTTGCATTACCCCAGAGTCTGGAGCACAGCATGTTCATGTCCTCACACTGAGGACAGGAGATGGAAAGGGAGAAGGTTGTTCCCCACTTGCCTGTCATACATACCTCAGCAACCCATCATGGGAGCAGTCCCAGCTGTATGGTGAAGATGGATGCATAAGATAGAACAGCCCCTCTCCTGACTCTTCTTATACCTGTCCCCCACCCAGGCCAGGTGGTTCCAGGGCCATGTGTTGGTGAGATGCTATTGGTGTGACACCCTGTGAGAGCAATGAATGAAGACACCTGAGAGATAAACTCAGGTTTAATTTGGGGGCTGGGCTTTGTTTATAATGGCCACAGTTCTAATGGAATCCCATCACTGCGTGTGTGCTGAGCACTGCTGTCAATCAATGGCACTTTGCATCAGTACATTTTCATCTCAATATGTATGTTCTCTTGCTAACACTACTATTATTATTTATTATTTGCATTACTGTTGTGCCTCAAGGCTTCAGCAGGAATCACGTCCCCTTTGTGCCTGGTGCACACACATAGTGAGACGCAGACCCTGTTCTGCACAGCTTCCAAACTAAACACACCATAACAGGCACAGTGTGAGGAGTCTAGGGGAAAACAAAAGCATTTGGAAGCTGAAGTGCTGGATCCAGCAAGCCAACAGCAGAGCTGGGAGCAGACATGGGCTTGTGGTGACTTCATATCCAACACTCTTCCCATTAGAATTCACAGGTACCAAAACCTTGGCAACTTTGATTTCTTTTTGGGAAGAAAATGGATGAGACATTTTACAGGGTGGAAATTCCCCCTAGTCTCTCTCTCTCTGAATACCCCCATGTGCTGGAAGGCCAAGATGCACATAGATAGAGGAAAAATAGTGCCTCAGGGAGGGGGGAAAAGTACATCCATCATTAGTCTGCCTATGACTCCCTGTCATTGGCATCCCTGTGCAGAAACCAGCGGTGACCCCTCTGAGGCTCAAGGCATGGGACCCCTTGCTCCAGCCCATGGCTGCTCTCGGGAGTATAACACAAAGCCTTGCATTGTATAATGTGACATTTCTTCTTCCCCAAAAGCCCTGCGTATAGGGATTTCCTCAGCGCAGGAGGTTCTTCTCTAACACCTTGGGTACCACTGCCAGGGGTTTGGTAGCAGTGGAGGGGATACAGGCTACCTGACGTAGGAGGGGTGAGGAGGTACTCCATGCTGGTCCCAGTCTGTCCTGTCTGCCTCCGTAATGGGTAGCACCAACCCACTGCACCCAAATGTTGTGGCCCCAATCAGAGGGTCCCCAGACCTCCTTCTCCAGCAGTGCTAAGGAACTGTGGCACCACTGGGGCAGGGGGCTTGAAGGGAGGGACTCCATGCTGGGGGAGCACGTGTATAATGCTTGTGCCTGTGAGGACCCGTGCTGGAGCAGGGTATTAGTGAGAAGGGAAGAGCAGGAGAAGAGTGAGAAAACAGGACTGACAGCAAGAAAGAGACCCCCTTCACTGCCCATCTTCTTACCCAAGCAACTGGCAGGGACTCAGCGTAAAATGCAGTGAAAATGGAGGGAGGGGAGCTGGTTGGACTGGGCCTGGGGAACAGGGAAAAAGGGGCTTCCCTTGGTGTTTAATTATCTCAGTTTTCTTTGTTTTCCAACAACCAAATCAGTAAATAAAAGCTTATGTTAATTGTAAATAAATCAAATTCAGTGAAATTCCCTGAACTGAGACTGCTTTGCCTGCAATGAAAAAATGAAAAATGCCAGTGGAAAAACTGGAGGCTTTTAGCTGACAAGGCTGTAAGGAAAAGCTTCAGAAAGCAATTTGAGATCATCGACAAAGCCCTCAAACCAGAAGTAGAGTGCAAAAATCCCCCAGTATTTCTCTTGTTGTAAACCTGCACACGGGCACTGAATGTGCAGGAACAAACACCAGCAGGTGACAATGGAGCCCGAGACACTACATCTAAGTCATGGCTGCTGAATGGATCTGGTGCGACCAAAAGAAGGTGGAGTACCTTAAGGCAGGCTGGTTTCCAGTCCTCATGAACCAGCCAAAAGAGTAGCAAAATACCAGTACGTGCTCTTATGTTCTCACCTCCTTTGCAGACTGCATTGCTAATCAATCAGCCTAGGCAACGACCAGGCATGCTGGTAGATGAAATACTGCTAGATGCAAAAGCAGTAGGTCCCATCCGTTGCACACTGGGTCCCCTGTGCATTGGTACACTGATCTGCACAGATCAGCTGCATCTGTAGCTGATCTGTATCACAGCCACAGCAGCCATTTGTACAGAAATCCAGGCACAGGGCAGCCGTCTATCCAGATCAATAGAGCTGGGACTTCTGATGCAGTTCAGCAAAGCCAGGGCACCTCTTCTGTCTCCCAGATGGCAAAGTTCCCCTTTATTTTGCCTGAGATTAGTTCTTTTCTGCATGTGCTGAGAGCAGCTATGTTTGTTTATCTTAATTGCCTTGCAGTCACTCTAAAACGAGCCTAAAAACGGTGTCCCTCAAATAAAGTCGCAGAAATGTCTCTGTACAATCCAGTACCAGCAGCTGTAACAGGGGAGAGATCTCAAAGTCCCACAGTGAAGCGGCTGGTGAAATGTAATAACAGCAACGGCAGTCAGATTTATGTAACTTTTACAAAATCAATAGTACCGGACTCTCCAAAATGACTTGAAAAGCGAGACCCCATACAAATGTAATTAAGCACAGATGGCAGCATGCTTTCTATGCTCGTGAACACCGCTGCAAAGCCGTGTTCACTTGAACGTGAACAGCAGTTGCCTTGAACTTGCTGTTGCTGATGCGAAAATACCATTGTCACTAATCAAGGTTGTTTGTAATGTAACAGGCACTCATCCTTATTTTAATGGGATTGATGTGTGAGTTTCAGTGCTCTGCATGTAACAGGTAGGAGATGAGATGAGTTGGTGAGATAAAGTTTCACCTATAACATCCAGACCTCATTCAACTGACTTCTGCCTCATGTTTTTACCAAAGCAACATCAAAAGATTTCTTTGCAGTACAAGAGCATGATCCCTTCCCCATCATGAAGCAACAGGACCTTGTAAGGGATTGGGTGGGTTTGTGGTGTAGGTGAATGAGTGCTGTGCTGAGCACTCATAGAATGATTCAATAGTTTAGGTTGGAAAGGACCTTAAGATCATCCAGTTCCAAACCTCTGCTGTGGGCAGGGAAGCCACACAAAACACCATGCAGCCCAAGGCTCTGTCCAGCCTGGCCTTGAACACTGCCAGGGATGGAGCATTTACCATTTCTCTGAGCACCCTGTGCCAGTGCCTCACCACCCTCACGATAAAGAACTTCTTTCTTATATCTAACCTGAACTTCCCCCAAACCATATCCTCCTGCAGCTTAATGCAATGGCTTTTTTCTCCTTGTGTCCCACACCGCCAGCGCTCCCATCCCCTCCATCTCGCATCCCAGCTTACAGGGCCACACAGAAAAAAAGTCTGGAATTAAGACTGATAAAAAGGTGACAAAATTCCAGTCAGTACGAACATCATAAACGTGGGTGGTTGAGAAACGGATGGAGGGAAAAGGGTGATAACACATTTTAATTTGTTCAGTCTTCCTTCATGAAGTGTTTTGTTTTCCCATTGAATACAAGGCGCATGGAGGTAGAGGGGTGGATGTCATAAAGCTGTCATCAGGCTGTTTTCCACACTTATTTTCTGAAATTTGAAATGACACTGAAAGTTGAAATTTGGAAAAAAAAGGAAATTCTCCCCAGAGCTATCTGCACACCTCTGTCATCATCTTAAAAGGAGAGATGTATTTTTAACAGCCTCAGGGGAAAAAACATGTTAAGAAAGTTCAGGAAAGCCTGAGTGCTGTCACCACCCAAAAATACTTCTAATCGTTAAAGGCGTTGCCTTTCTAACCTTCTCAGCTGACTCTAACACTTTCCCTGGCTTTGACTAACATCTTACTCCACCAACACAGCAGTCTGCTTCTACAAGCAGACCCTGGGATGTAAGCTCATGGGCAACGCCTGCACTCCTAAAGCTGGGAGTTGTCGCTCCTGTGCAGAACTGGCCTTGGAAGGCTCTATTCAAGCACAGATTATCTAATGCAGTGGTTTTCAACTTATTCAGCCCTGCTAATGGCTTATGGGTTGTGTCAAAGGGAAACACAAAAGGTAATGAAAAATCACTCTAACATCTCCAAAACTAAACTGGTGACAAAGGGATCTCTACACTACTAGGCAATTTTTAGAGGTCCACAAATAGGACTGAAAACCATAGTGAGATGCTTCAGTCTGCATTAAAGCACCTGTATCAGTCTGCCCTTCTGAGATGCCAAATGCTTGCTGCTGGCTACTTCAGTATAAAAAAGGGTACTTACCTAATAGTAAGAGCTGGTAGGAGCTTACCAAATTAGTCTAAATTAGAATTAGTCCCTCCACAACCAGGAGTTGTGGAAAATTTAAGGTTGAAGATTATAATTTTTTGTCTGTTTGCTTTCCAGTTTTGGTCTTTATTCCATTTCATTTTTATATTTTTGCCTCTCTCTTCTTTGGAGCCCTCTCATCTATTCACTGAATTGGTTTTCACTGTCAAACATATCATTTGCAGAAAACCTACTGAAATTGTTAGTGAGAAAATACAGATTTGTTGTAATTGTTTTCATGAAAACTAGTAAACCTAAAGTGTGGAAAATTATGAATGTAAGCACCAGAAAATCAAACTGATTTTGCATTGCTGAGTTGCTGTCAACCTCCCCAAAATACAAGCCCCCACAAATGTTCTTACTTTCAAGGCTGTTTTTTGTTCGTTGGTTGTTTTTTCCATACTTCCTTTTCCACTCACTGGACTATTCCTAGGGTTTTTTTTTTCTGTTTAAAGGCCTGGACTTTTTATAGTGGTGGTTGTGGTGACATAATAAACAATCATGTAGTTATATTCCAATTTCATCAATCATCCTATAAGACTGTACTATTCCATTAGCAGGGTAGTTGGATGCTCAGCTTCCTGCAAGTGTGCCTGGATCTCCCACTTCAGTATGGTGTGTGTGACTGACCTATTTCACACTCAGAAGTTCTTGTCTGTTTGGATGATAAGCTTATAGGGGAAGGGAACGTCTGCTCTCCATATTTATGTGGAGATGAATATACTGAAGATTTCTTCTTAGTGAGCCACTACCAATGGCTATAATCTTCATTGTTAATAATAGGAAAGAATAACTTGGCTTAAACACCAGGGATTCCATCACCTATTAGTTAGGTTGTTTTTTCTCCACAAATTATTAAATTATGAAGAAAATTTTATTTTAAAAACATATACATATTATACAATCACAAATGTTTAAAAGAAGTGCATAAATTGAGGGTCATGAGAATTAAACCCAAACCTTAGCATGTAAGGTTATGTACCTATTAACTGGGCAAATTCAAGAATATTGCCCTACATTAGTGGGGATCAAGAGTCTGCACAATAGGGAAGTTAGGGCCTTAAATGCTTAATACGTGGAACTGCAATCAAAGCATAAATACACTCATCTTCCTCCTTTTCCTCCCCCTCTAAATGCTCAGCAGTACTTGGCTTTAAAGCTCCTTTCCAGCAAAGCTGTAACAGAACTAAGGTCCCTGAAGATGAAGGATTTTTCGCTTAGATCTTCCAAGCAACATTACTTAATAGCCTGTCTTTGCTCTTTCTTCATCATATACCTGTTTAAAAGGTACAAACATCTTCCAGTATGCAAGCCTGACAGGACTCAGATAGGGGAAGATCAATATTTTATGGCCTTGGTAAGTGTTTGCCTTTATGGCTTCAGCTGCATTTAGGATTTGCTCCCTCTCATGTATATCAGACAGAGAAGCAATCACAGTGTTGCCTTAACTGGCTGCTTTTGTGTTTAAAGCAATGATTTCTTGGGCTCATGCATTTCCATGCTTTCTTACTGAGATGCCTTGCTAGATTTTATCACACAGTCCCAGTTATCCCAGTTCACAGGGCCGTGAAATAGCCCAAGAAGTACCATGACACACATTTTGCTTATGAATATGCACTCATTCACGCTGACACTGTGACAATCGCATTACAGTCTCTGCAGTACTGCTGTCAAAGCCAGAGCTAGTCCAATAGCTTGTTCGCTGCCCCCTTCCAGAGGGACTGACTGTCACCAGGACGCACATCCCGGCTTGGAAGGGTCTCTGCCTCCTGCAGCACCTCATCCTGGGACACCTGAGGGGTCAGCCTCATGCTCCCTGTAAGCAGGGAGAAGCAGGAGAAAGCAGGCAGTAATAGCTGGATCTGAACCACCCAAGAATCCTCAGAGGACCACATCACACCCCATGGCATTCATAGCGAGGGCTTCTACTGCTGCTTCACTTCTGGTCTGTCATTGCTTATTAATATATTTTCTGGTTCCAGTGCTCCTAAGGCTTTGCCTTGCTCCAAAGGCAAGCTTGCTTCAGTCACTGCTCGGCATTGTGTTTAAGTATGTGCTTAGCTCTTAACACATGCTTTCATCCTATAGAAGCCAAAAGGTACCACGCACTGGCTTAAATACCTTCTGCAAAGTAAACAAGGACCCAGGGCCCTGGAAAAGCCAAATGAAAAGCAAATGCAAAGGAAGACTTTCTCTGTCAGTAAACAAAACCAAGCAAACTGATTTTTAAACCTTTTGGCATGTCTGGGCATCTTTAGCACCACTGATGAAGAATAAACAATGCAATTATTAATTATTGATGATCGCAAAGAAGAATGATGATTATCATCAGCATCATCCAGCCTTGCCTTTCCTGCCACCTCTCTAATCAGTGTGATCTCATTGCTATTATACATAATTGCGATCTTCCAAGCCAGTGTAGGTGAGGCAGCAACCTTGCAGTGTAAATACTAAATACTCAGCATAACAAGAGTGAGAGCTTCCCAGCCTGGAGCAGAGCTAAGCAAAGTTACAGGCTTCTATTCTTTTCAATTTACCATCTGTTCTCTATGACACAGCCTGTGTCTCTTTAGGGTTTAGTACCCATTTATTATCCAAAAGCCACCTCTGCCTGCTATTAAAATCACACTGGAGTGATTTAGAGAGGGAATTCGTCCATTTGCCCAAGTGGAAAGATGTGTCATCAGTTTAAACCTAAATGCTGAAGCCTTCCTGGACTCCAGAATTGGGAACTGCCTCACCCGCACATTTGCCTTCTGGGGACTCCTGCCCCTTCCTTCCTCCTGGTAGAGCAAATTGGCATTACGTACATCCTATTCTCTCCTCTTCCCTTGTGTTACACACACAGACATGCTTTTCCACTGTGCCTTTTTCCTCTCTTTCTCACACAAGACACCTGAGTCCCATCCCACAAACCATCTCCTCTTCCTTTTTAATCCCAGCCTCCCTGGTTGTTACCCTCTGTTGCAGACTCAGCCAGAACACTTGTTATTCTTCCCCCTCTATTCTCTTTAATCATGCTCCTTACCCCTTCGTTTTCCAGCATACACCTTGTTATCATGTCCTCTCACTCAGCCTTACCCCCTTCCCCTCTTTCCCAGCCCTCACAGTCTCACCACTATTTATAATAAACCACAGAACAGATTAAGATAATTGCCATCACTTCCACAGTCCCCTGGGATACCTCAACAATCTTCCACAGGTACTTAGACAAGCATCTCACCCTAATAGCAAATGACTATTAAACTAAGCGAGAGATTTTCAACAGTAGCACAAATTGAACCCAACATCCCCCTTCACCTCCATAGCTGCCTTCCACAGCTTTAGCCATTTGAATTAACCGAGCAGCCCACAGCAATCCTCAGGGATGCAGGGCAAACGGGATCCAGGCTGAAAACAAGCTCGGGAAGGCAAGACAATAAAATGCAAGGGCTTGTGGGGTCAGGGACCCTGGGGAGTCCATAGCTGGGAGCTTGGTCTCTACAGAGCCATAGGGTGGGATACAGGTGGCAAAGCTCCATGCACAGCAGAGCGTCCATGGTGGTACTAGTAGTACCTCACACATCTGTCCCTCCATACAGCTACCTAAGGGCATTGAGCATCTCAGTTGGTTTGCTGAGACAACAGCCATTTTGTTCTCAGGCTTACTACAGGAGAGGCACTTGTGCTGTGCTTTCCCGTGGAGGGTGGAAGATGGATAGAGTCATTGCCCCAACCTAAAGCATTTTAATGAAAACCCTGGCATCACTGATGTGTGTCCTTGCTTGATGTTATTTTTCCTTACCTAATTTACCAGATAGACTACAGTAGGGGGAGAGAGGAAAGGAGAAAGAAGACAAGGGAAAAATAGGTGTGCTCTCACCAGAAATTCTGAACTGATTCAAAATTAATTCTTCTCCTCTGTTTTAAATCAATACTTCCAAACTGAACCCTCTATTTTTGTTTGAGCTTCAAATGCCTTTTATTTTCCCCCCACCAAAAAGGCTTCAATATATGTTTGGATTTTTTTTTTTAAGGAATGATACACACAAAATGAAATCACGTGTTAAGACCTTTTAGGATTTCATAAAGGAATGGTGATTTGCAATGGCAGTTACAGTGCAGTACTTTCCTAGGGGGGCGAGCACCTAATTGCTGGAGGGTTGTTGGAAAGAGGGGATGCTGAAGGTACCAGGGCTTCTCAAGACGTGGGTCATCTGCCTCTGCTAGTCCTTTTGCTTGCACAGCTTGTAGCTTGGTGTCCCTTTGTCCCCATAATGGAGCAAAAGGACAGGAGGCATGTTAGGCACAGCTTGCCTCACACTGACTACCCTCAGAGTAAAACAGAAGTGCAGAAGCTGAGAGAGGAGGAAACTGTCATGAGATGAATAAAGGCTCATTCTCAGTTTTGTATAAGCCTGGAGCTATGTGAAGTGTGCAGTGGGAAAAACATATTCCAACATATTCCCCCTACTTGTCCCACCTTGTCCTAAAGTCCTATGCCAAGTTTCTCCAGACAGAGCACACTGAGAACAGAGCGGGATGCCAGGATGTGTGCTCTGGTTTTGTGTGCCCACAGAACACTGGGCTGAAGGCATATGGGTCTGGAAAAGTCTGACTGCTTAAGAAATAGACTGGCTGATGACCTGTCACTCTGGGCAATGAAATGCCCCTGTTTCACTCTGCTCTGGCACGCTTGACAGCATCTCCCGCTGTCAGCTGGGGCACAGGAGCTACTTAAGCCCAGTATCTCCATCTAATCATGAGCCAGCAGATCAGCCCTGCACAGGACAGGAGTGAGGGCATGATGCTGGAAGCCATGGGCTTGAAGAGGTCAGGGAGGCTGCAAGGCAGGAGGGGGCATTGGCAACAGTGGTGAAGGGACCACCAAGCTGTGAGGGCCAAAGTTACTGCAAGCTGGTAATGTGGTACATTAGTAGAGATGTCTGCATAGGGGAAGCCATATAGGGCTAAGTT
Organism: Pezoporus occidentalis; assembly: GCF_034315485.1. Classification (NCBI taxonomy): domain Eukaryota; kingdom Metazoa; phylum Chordata; class Aves; order Psittaciformes; family Psittacidae; genus Pezoporus; species Pezoporus occidentalis. The sequence continues at coordinate 1,270,236 of NW_026912898.1, forward strand.
TAGCTCTAGTCAACACCATCAGTCTTCCACTTTCATGAGCACTAAAATTGACTCAGACTCAAAATATGTATTTTAAAAAATGGGAAAGGAAAAGAAAATGTCCGGTTCCTGTAAGATGATCAATAACAGCCAGTGCTAGAGATGACTTTTTCAGCCACAGTGAAACAACTGTTATTGTTGAATTGCTCGGGAACTTTGCCAGTGGACAAAGATAAACCAATAATGTCAAGGAGAGGAGGGGTGAGATTGCTGAAACCTTAGCTACAGTAAGAAGGTTGATGGAAACACTTTCAAGGGGCATGTGGCAGGCCTCACAGAAAGCAATCAACTCCAACCAGGCACCAGGGAAAGCAAAGGGTGGGAGAGCACACACCTATGGCACCTCCACGTTGCTGTTGCTGCTGCAGCTGCCCAAACAGGGGCAGCAGAGAATGCTGCATTGACCTGCTTTAGGTGCTAGCCCACAGCATGCCAGAAAACAGAGGACCTGGCCTCTTGCAGGACCCTCCACACAGTATATTGCCCTGCACTGCAGCTTGGCTTCTTCTGGGTGTGAAGCCCAGAAGGGCAGGCACTGTGGGCAGGAGCAAGGGACACTCATAGAGCAACCCTGTAGCCCAACCAGAACTGCTTCAGACATAGAATCAACCATAGAAGCAGCAAGGCTGGAAAAGACCTTTAAGCTCATCCAGTCCAACCGTTCCCCAGCACTGCCAAGGCCACCACTAATCCATTCCACTGAGGGCCTCATCTACACAGTGTGTGAACACTTCCAGGGGCAGTGAGTCCAACACTGCCCAGGGCAGCCTGTTCCAATGCCTGAGTACCCTTTGGGGAAGGAATTGATCCTCACCTCCACCTAAACTTCCCCTGGTGCAGCTTGAGGCTGTTTCCTCTTGTCCTAGCACTTGTTAATTGGGAGCAGAAACCTACCCCACCTCACTACAACCTCTTCTCAGGCAGTTGTAGAGAGCATATCAAAGCAGAGGCTGCCAAGGCTTCATTTCTGCAGCTATGTTCCCTGTCACCTATGCAGCAATTGACAGCAAGCCAATGCATCACCCAGAGCATCCAGCCCTGGTGGACCCATACGGCATCACACCATGGAGACTTTTCTCTTGGTGCCGGAAAAACAGCCCTTTATGGTGTCTGTGTGCTCTTCCAGGGTGGTTCACAGTGGTAGCTAGGTTGCTGACTGTAATAGTTTTGACTGCAAATGGCTCCAGGGAAAACAGGAGCAGTCACAGGGTCACAGTTCTCTGAGGTTTTGCCATATATCATGTCACAGGCTGCTTGATGAATGAAGCTGGTGTTTTGTCCCCTGTGTTGCAGAAGGGGAAACTGAGGCACAGAGGAAAGTGAAGTGACTTACATGAGGTTATTCAGCAGACAAGTGGGACTCCTGGAAGTAAAACCACGAACTTTCAAGAGCCCAAGGTCTTTCAAGTTTCAGGGCCAGTAAATATTCAACTCTGAATATAGTTATCTGTTGCTAGTTTTATAAATGGGGAGGGAAGGGTGTCCTTTGCAGCACCTAGGACCCTGCAGCGCACACCGATTTGGGCCTTTTGGAGGCTGCTCATCACTTTCAGCAAGATGAACTCAGATCCCACAGGGATCAGCCTCAGGTTACCACATCTGTGATGAGTGTTGGGGCACACCGGTTCTGCAAGTATCCCTTCAACGCCTTGTACCTCTGACTTGCCAAAAGCACTTTTTACCTAAGAAGTCATTTACATGGCCTGCTCTGTCCTTAGCCTTTCTAGCAGAGGTGCTTATTTGATGCTGACGCTTACTTCTGCAAGGACAGCTCAGCCCTGATCCCCCCAGCTCAGTAAGCAGAGACCACCAACAAGCTCCTGTTGACTGCTCAGTCCCATGCAGGCGGGAGCCCACATCTCCAGGAGACACCAGCTCAGTGCTCCCCTCCCTCTCCATGTTTGTGTTGCTCTTTAAATGGCTTTGTTTTGCTTAAACATCCCTTTTAAAGCAATGTTTAGCTTCCAGTTGGAATGAGCTCCAGGAAGCATGGCCAGGGCCCTGCCTGGAACAACGGCCTGTAATTTACGGTGAGTTATGTTTCAATTACCTCGGTGTTATAGCGTCTTGGTGAGGGCAGGCATTATGTCATGTCAGGGATACAGGCGAGGGAGAAAATACAGACGCTCCCATTACAGCCAGTGATGGAGCAGTTTTAATAATACTGCAGGAAAAAAATAAAGAGAAGGGTAGCGCAAATGACTTTCCAGCCATACCATTACTGCACATTAGTAACACAGCACAGCCAGGGAGAGAGGGGGAGAGAGGGGAAAGGAGAGGCACAGCTGAGTGACAGCGAAGAGGAAAAGGGAGAGGAGGTAGAGAGGGCAGAGAAAACAGGTTGAGGCAGGAAGAAAGAGGGAAGGATGAGGAGAGGGTTGGAGAAGGAGAAAAAAAGAGAAAGACAAAGGGGCTGAAGGGAGAGGTGGCAGGAGGGGAAAGATGATGTCCTCGGTGAGTTACAGAGGCATGAGGCTGCTCCATGGATCACCCACCCCAGAGCCTGCTGCCATCACCCCCTCACCTCCTCTAGTGCTGGCGACGGGGAATGGCAAGGCAGGTGAGAAGCTGTAGGAAAGGGGAAGAGAAGCAATTGTCATTAGGCTTTTGCGAAGGATACTGCTTTGTGGCTGGAACAAAGCACTCGACTTCCCCCATAATAACAATCTACTTCTTTAAAAAATCAAATTTCCTCTGTCGTTGTGGTTTGCTTTAATTTCATTTCATAAGGCTCCTAACTTCCAGCCGACTGCCTCGATTGCCACCCTGCCTTACTCTCAGTCACTCTTGCCCATGTGTGCCAGCTGGCTCTCTCCTTCTTTATTTTCTTGACACAAATGGCAGTCATTGCACAGAGAATGTGCTGGGTGAGCCTGCTTTATAATTCAAACCTTTTATTCAGATTACCATTACATACTAATGAGGAAAATATGTATTGGCTAAACGGCATCTTTACCAATAGTCTCTTGGCTGGGAGGAGACAGCTTGTGCACCAGACCTCTTGTGGTCCTGCTGCCTCCCTGCCCTGCTCATCACTTACCTGTGAATCCAGCTCATCCTCACTGCCACCTGCCTTCCAGTGTGTGGAGAAAACCTTCATGTTGGAGTTGAACTTGTGCCTTTCTGTGATTGTTCATAACCAACAACGGGTAGCAAAAGGCAAGGACTTCAGGCACATCCAACAGGAAGACCAGGGTTGGAATTGAGGTGTGGGGTGTAATTTGAAGGAAGCATGAGCAAGGACATTTTGCCTCTGCCCGGATAATTTAGACCAGTATAACTGCTACAGATTAGTTCTCCACTAGTGTAGGTTTATTCTACCAATGCAATGCCATAAAGCCCCAGCATACCTAAGGCAGAGATTTCCCACTATCACAAATGTTGCTGTATCAGTAAAAATAAAAGCTGTCTCCCTGTCTCTCAGATTTAGAATATCCAGAATGCTGTGTTTGTAAAGAGCAGGGGGAAAATTGCAGTGTGTCAAGTCGTGCACCTGCAAGCCTTTCAGTACCATACCCATACAGTACCAGTGAATGCAGTCGTGTAAATGTGATCTGAACCAGGCACTGCCACATGCCACATCTCCTGTGCATGCAATAAGGAGTGCATGCCTGCCTTATGCAAGTTATGAGAAAACAGGACACCAAGTGATCTGGTTTAACATTAAAAGAATGCAGATAGGCAATCCCAGTGCCAGCGTGAAGCTTGCTGAAACATTTCTCCCATCACCATGCTCTGATTAACAGTGTGAGTTTGCACTGTATCAGCAGCTTGCCACTGTGTAACTGGCATATTTGCCATTCAGGTACAAAGATCCCAGATGCTGGTTCAGCCTACTGTTGGACCGTGCTGCGGGCTTCCCAGGCCTGCTGTACAAGTATGCTGTGTGTCAGACTGCAGCTAAGGGCTGCAGTTTCCAGAGTGGTACTTCTTTGTGAGGCTCACACCTCGCTGCATCGAAGCAGGGGAGCAGTTGTGCCTCTCTCCTGAAGGCATCCAGATAACACTGTGATGGGGGCACATGTAGTTCAAGGAGGAATATCTTAGAGGTCAGGGGGCTGCTACCAGCTGTTTAAAGTGAAGGATCCCTTGATACATCCTCCACTTACCTGATTATCCCAGTCTTACAGGAGGACACACTCAACAGAAGAAATTATTAAGGTGGCCTATGTTCCACATTAAGAGGTTCACTTTTCTGCTTGTTGCCTGATAGAGTGAATGATTTTCTGGTAAAACTGGACTTTTTGCTTGGACTTTTCAAGGAAGATTTCTATTTTGCCACTGAACCTCCCTGAAAAGGGCACGGTCTGCTTTACATTGTCCGCGATGTAGTCCAGAGTTTATTGTTCATTTAGAATCTCTTTGCCTCAGGGAACGTTTCAGAGGGACTTACATGGCAAATGCATCAAGTCTGCATTATGAACAGAACATATTTTTCTTTCCAAGTAGAAGTTATCTTCTTTTTTATTTATTTGGTGCCATGGGGATACCTGTACATAGGTAGGTAGGATTTAGCTGCATGCAGAAAAGGACAACTTTATCCAAGCACTCCTGCCACAGCCCCTCATTTGTCTTGTGGCAGACTTTTAGCAGTGAGAATCTCTGAAAATCTCTTTCTTCCCTCCATTTCTGAGCTCACAGATGTTAAACACAAGGCGATGCAGATCTGATGGTCTTGTGGTTCCAGCTTCTCCTTGTTTCCAGCTGCTGAATCACATTTAAATATGTTAACAATACACAAAATACCCTCAGCGTATGACTTCCCTGTGCAATTGATCACTGGCGCTGTCACAGGGGTATTATTAAATTGCCAAGGAGAAGAAACACATCTAGCCTGGTTCTGAATGGAAGTGGAGGCATCTCTCTAAGGCTGCTTCTCAAACAGGAAGGATCCCACGCTTTAGAAAACGTTGAGGGCTCCCACACAGGAAAACTATATTTTAGGAAGCACAGACTAAGCAATTCACCTGCACTGTGTCTACTGGCTTCCCTCCGTTGTGGTTAGTCATTAGTGACACTGCAGCCCAGTTCTTGTCAACAGCACAGTGACTAGTGTCTTTACCTGCATAAATTTCCATGCAATTTATTTTAACCTAAAAAATGCAGTGCCTGCGGGATATGCTGATATTCCTTTGGGACAATTGTGAGTAAATATGTGGGCAGCATCATGATTGCAAACAGCTAGCACTCTGAGACACCAGCAGGTCCTGAGGGACCAGGGAAAATACAACAGAGATTTCTCAGGCAGTGGGGGATATCTCTTTGCTCTTCTTCACACAGGGGAGAACCAGCCATGGGTGTTATGGGGGGACTCTCTGCCACAGACTCAGCAGAAGAATTAAGAGTCCCCCTTTCCTCCTACTGACAATAACAATATTCCCTCACAGCTACAACTCACCATTCACATGGCTGCCAGTGGTATTGCTCGAGACTGCAGGAACAAAGTCTTGCACAGTAACTGGGTCAGATTCTCTTCAGAGGAGACTGTACTGTGGCTCTCCACATCTCAGCCACCATGTTAACTGAGGTGCACTGGACAAATGAAAGTGGTGTCAGGTAAAATAACCAGGCTTACTGCTGACTTTGGAAAATTTAGGAAATGAGGAGTGGCACATAATTGTCTCCTTCAAGAAATTCAGAACAGAGTAACCTGGAAGTCCTTCTGTAGCACAGCCCTCCACAATCGCTTTGGTTTGTGTAATAGGATGTATTAAGATCCAGTTATAAGCCAAAGTCCACTAGGGAGTGGAAGTGAGAAGCTTAATACAGTATCACAGAAATGGAAAGCTTCTTTAATGATACAGAAGGGACTTGTGCTTGAAAGCATTTAACAGAGCCTTGGTAAGTAAACTGTAGTAATTGAGCTAGCAAAAGCATTTAGCTTGAATACTTTGTATATGTATTACAAAATCAAATAAGCACCAGGAAGAACTGTTCTTCAAAGACATAATTTGAAACGCTTCTATTCCCTCTCCAGACAAAGAGCACTTACTTTTTCGGTGTACACATTCATTGTGCCATCTAGCTACGGTGACTCCTGGTTTGTGAACACAGAAGGATTTAAACCACACTGCACTAATGTCAACCTTCACACCTGCCGTTGCTTTTAGTCCACCAGGGAATACAGCCCTCCAGCTCCAGAGCTTCAAACTGAGAACTCAGCTGATCATGGCATCCTCTGGGACTAATCCTCCCTCTGCTTCTCTCAGCTCCAACTCTCTGTTTTCCCCGAGGATCACTGTATATCTGGAAAACAAACTGGGTTGCTAAAAGGCATGCAAGGGGAGATAGATAACAAGCATGAGCAAACTGTCAAAGAATGCTTCATTGTGGTCATTTGTATGTCAGAGAAAGAGAAAAAGAGAGGAAGAGAAGAATGAAAGCTAAAGAGAAGAATGAAAGCTAAAGAAAGCTTTAAGGATCTGCCTTCTATACCCAGCAGAATTCTGGTGTTGAATACAAGAGGTTGTCAAAGGTTTTAGTAATAGTTGGGTCAAAAACACTCACTAGGATCATTTGTTTTCCTTGAACAGAGGCCTGGTACTTTTACTAACTAACATTTAAGAAGGAAATGCAGGTGAAAAGCAGTGTCATGCCTTGGAAGCTGCTGCAGGGCCTTATGGGGACTGAGCTTTCCTCCCTTCTTCTCTGGGATAGGGTCTTGCTTACAGGTGGGTCCTCAAATGAAGGTCGGAAGAACTCACTTGCCACCATAGAATCCTAGTAAGTTCTAACTTTGCAAGCTTGGAGTAAAATACTCTAAGTGTGGCATTTAAAGTGAGAAGCAAGGATCCAGTCTGAAATTGCAAACAGCCAAATCTTTCATTTTTATCCTCTTTTAGTAAAAAATCTTATTATTTGGGGTCAGTTTTATGTAAAAAAAACCCTGTGTGAACAGGAACTCACTGAACATGAGCTTGGTTTCACCTGTTTGGGTTCCTTTGACATTCAGGAGAATTCTAGCTTAAGAATTTTCATCTGAACAGAAGGAAATGAGATTAAATTACCCACTGCAAAAAAGAGTTTTGGGCACAGATTTGTCTGCCCATGTTTGAAAGGTGCTGAGAAATGACTAGAAAACAAGACATGGAAAAGGATGAGAATGAGGAGGAGAAGAGAGGTGGACAACAGGGAAGGCATAGGGTCTAACATGGTGCAAAGATGAAGGCTCATTTCAGAGACCAGACTTCAGAGAAGGAATCAGTTGCAAAATAGTTTGGAAGCAGGGAATACAAGAAAGACAGTGGCCTTCTCAGACCATCAGATGCTGTAGGAACACGTCTCATCAGCTCAGAAAGGCATATCTGACCCGTAGAGCAACCCTAGATCTAGAGTGTTCCAGAAAATGTGCACCACCAAGGACTGATGGATGATTGGAGATCAGAGTGTCACAGCTGAAACAGTAAGAGCTGACCTGAGGATAAGACACTAGCTTTCAGTCCCTTTATTTAAACAACCAAATAACAAAGAATCCAGCTTAAGCTACTACATGCTGGATTATTCTTATACAGCTACATGCAACAAAACAGCATGATGGAAGAAAAAGCAACGCAAGGTCATTACTGCGTGCAGCTCTCCCACTCCCCCAGTTAGCAAGGCACACAGCTCTTTGGAAAAATTGGGGTCCAACTGTTCTTCTTCTCTTCTTAGTGAATTTTCTCACCTCCACTGTCCCAACCCACCACCCACCTTCCGAGCAAACCAAAGTGCCAGTGATTTGTTTGTAACATTTAATTCTCATTTGAAGAGCTTGCCTTACAAGGTTTAAGGAAAACAAAGAATGCAAAACAACTTAAACGGCCAACAACTGACAAATAGCGAATAATCAAAGCACTCAATTCAAACATAAATGAGGCCAGGGATTGCTTATTATTTTGTCTTTGCACACTACCCAGAAAAAAGGCAGAGGGGGGGCATTCTTGGTCAATCCATAGGCACTGTCATAATAAACATGATTAATAGGCTATAATTTACCTGCACAAATCACTCAGTGAACAAACACAAACAACAAACAAATCTGGGCAGCCGCGATCAGATCTTGAGCAGAAGAAAGCAAATTCACTAAATAAATTGGTATCAACTAGTCCTAGTAATTGCATTCCATCTCCCAGAATGGCTCCTGGATTACTTATGGAGCCCAAAAGCCTGCCAAGCATTTTACAGGCTATGTCCATTCTGTGTCTACGAGAGTGGATTCACTGCCTACACGTAAATCACTGAGCGCTTGCATTTGCATTGACTTTTTTATGGGGCTTTCTAGCTTCGCAAGTGTTTTCTAAGGGGTGAAGTTTAAAATAGCTCTGGTCCTCTTGTAATATTCCTGATTAAGTAACAGGATCAGACTAGATTTTGCATTCTTTCAGCTAGAGAAATGACTTACTGGGGGCACTAAAATAAAAGCCCCCAGAGAAACATGTGCACAGGCTGTAGATAAGACCTCAGTACTGCATTTTCCTTGCTATTTGCTCTCCCAATGTCCCAGTTGTCCTGGGATTTCAGGTTGAGTCATAGCTCAGCAGAGACCCTGGAGGTCTCTGCTGACTTTAGCCAGCTCTCAGAGAAGCGAGTACCTCTCTCCAACAGACTAGAGCTCTGGTCTATTTTGGACTCTCAAGAAGAGCTCTCACTCTTTGGAAGAAGTGCTGAATGCAGCTTTCCTGGGCCATGCATCCTCCCTCCTCCCTGCTTCAGCCAGCAGCAAGCGTCAAACATGGTGGGTAAAGTGCAGGTTCCACGACAAGGTAAGATAAATGGGGAAACATGCACTGCAAGAGATGTTTATTGAGTGAGATGCTAAATGAATAACCCAATCAATGCTGTAATATTTAATTCGATACAAACTTCAGATTGAGAGTGTTCCCCATTTATTTTGTGCTGGCACAGAAATTGTCATTCTTTAGAGCAGTATCATTAAGGGGAAGAGGTTTCCAGCAGGGAGGGGCTGGTACAGCCTTTGCAAGATGGTGAGAGGCAGTTTACTGCCTTCTCCGATAAGGACTTTGGGGAAGGCAGGAGACATTGTGCTCTTCCGAAATGCTTCCACCCTCTGAAGAACCTTGTGCCAGCATAACATTTTTCTGCATGTGGCCAGCAGCCCTTTGCGGCTGTGTCTATGCCTTGGACTATTTGGATGTGCCAACCATGAGTTTAAACCACCTTATTCTCTCCCTCTTCTGGTCTCCCAGATCCCTTCTGGGACAATGCCAGCTCTCACATTCTCAGCAGAGGGCTGCAGTCAGGGATGGGGGGAAAGTGAGGAGCTATGCAGCAAAAGGAGCAAGAGGAGGAAGAAAAACTCTTGCTGGGTGAAGTCCTGGACCATCGACCTGCCCTTGCCTCCTCAGTGTGTCAATGCACACATCTCCTCAGCACTGTGAGGAAGATGCAGCATGCCAGCACACCCTGACCGTGTTTGGACTGGCTTGCAGGCAGCCCTGCCTGCTGGCATGCCCTCCTGCCTCACCACTGGCACAAAGAGCTTACCCTTAACACACTTGCCCTGGGATGTCATGGCAGAGATTGCCAGCTGGACACCCCTTGCTTGTGACAAGGTGGCATGTTGTCTCTAAATCATCCTGGTCATCCTATTCAATGGACCTGGCACCCTGTCCCCCACATTTATAGCTGCTGCTCTCATAGAACTCAAACGATTTCTCACAGCTCTAACTTGTCCTGTGCTTGACCAGATTTCCTGAGCTTAATACTTGACTGAGTGGTGCCTGCAACTTCTTCCCTGTCCCATGCTGCCTCTTACAGTTGCTGTTCTCTGTGGCTTCTTTCTCTGGCCAGGTTGTGCCAAGATTCAGGATGACACTTAGAGCATGGCATTACTGAAGCCCTGATCTTTGAACTGGTCTTTTTCCTAGGGATTGACATGAAATCAGTGCCAGGTATATTCAATATTGATTTCCACAGGGGGTGTGAGAAATGTGTTCGTTCCAGCAGGTTGAATAACTTCAGTGGTGTTCTTCAAAGCCAACTTCACTCTTGAAGTGATCCTAGTTAGCTTTTTCATTCCCTTCTCTAGGTCCTTCCGTCTTTCTTCTGAACCTCTCTTTGCTCTCTCAGGCAAGTCCTTAATTATCCCCCCAAGTGTTGCCCAGGTGAAGCAGCTGAAAGCTGTGCTTAACATGTCCTCTGATTGCCCGCAGAGGGCTAATGAAATAAGGACAGATTTAGTGCGTCTGGATGCACATGTGTTTGCATGCTCATTTGGTTCTTTTAGTTCTCCCCTCACAAAGCAAACCAAATCCTGCCATCCCTCCCCATATTAATCGGGGGTGATCTAGAATGCAAAGCGTATATCAACGTGGAGATAACTGTATAGATACAAGCAGAAACAACCCCCTACTCCCCTTGTCAATGTAATCCATCCATTCATTCATCCATTCTAACTCTACCTCCTCCTCTCACATCTCGTATTCTCATGGCTGTGAGGACTCACGTTTCCTCCACCTCTCAAAGGCTGGTGTGTAACCAGAACTTTGCCTGCATCTTCATTTGAAACTGAAAAAACAAACAGCACCCCCTCAGCCCCCCTTCTCCCAGTCTGTTCCTGCCAGAAACATAGCAACCAGCACACACGGCTTTCTGCAGGCAGCCTAGTTTGCATTTAATTAGTTCTGTGATATCCTAAACTTCTTTCAACCTCCACCCCCAGAACAGTGCTGTAGAAATCCTCACTCTGGGAATGGCACGATGGAGCTGTCAAAAATCCAGCATCTGTGCCAGGAAGTGTTTAGAGCTCTCAGATTCCTGAATCGGGACACAACTTGCCTGGAATATACTCTGATACCAGGAAAATGAAGCAATGTAATGCTCTGCGGAGGAACAAAGATAGGAAATCTAAAGCCCACTTTATAAGCTGAGATACATGAGGCAGAGATATGAAGCTACCTGCTCCCAGAGCATCTGTCTGGCACATCAGTAGTCACACCAGGGCAGGCTCTTGTTCTCCCCTTCTGGGAGGAGACAAGGGTTTTTCAAGGTGAGGAGAAATCTTGTGGGGCAAGCAGTCCTAATTCCTAGCATCTTCTTTTCACAGCCATGCATCCCTGTGCCAGCTGTGAGTAGGACTTTGTGAGTCTCATTGCAACAGGGCTGATATTCTCATGGATCACCTTTAGGCACTTAGTCCAAGGGCACTGAACAGAAAACAGCAGAGTAACTTAACACTAGAGGAAAGGGGGTTGTATGGACCAGCATGGTAATGCCTTCTGGGCACCCTGCGCTTTGTCAAGTGGGAGTGCTCAGGATGAGCTTCGCCCCCTGCTTCACCTTGACAAAGACATTACCTCCAGCTCCATACAATTCCCATTAGCTTTACTGACTCCATCCTAGACCTGGACCCTGCCTCTAAGACACTGCACCAGGAGTTACTGGAAAAAGAAAACACAAGCAGCGTGTGGCTGAATCAAGGGGATCCTTGTCCTTTCTGTTTTCCCTCTGCAGTCCTGAATTTCCACCCACAGATCAATCATTCCCACTTCTCCCTCCTCCAAGACAACAGGGGTTTCCCAAGACGGTGACATCAATCTCAGTGACTGTCTGAGGTGGCCAGTGAGACAGTCACCGTTTCTCACCTGAGCGAAGCATCCCTTTATCTGCTCATTTACTCCTAACTCATAGCTGGTAAGTGCCAGCCACAGGGAAGCTTCTCACCGTTGCCTACATTTCTGCTAGCCACAGCAAACCTGAAAGGTGGAAAGCAGGCAAAATGAAAGCAGGCATCAATATTTTAATCACTCCATCAGCCCACTAACTCTCTTTGATGCTTCAACCAGGCTTACAGTTGGCAGGAGCATTGCTGACAACAGTACCGGCTCATAGAGACAGGGCCTTTTTCTGCAAGTGACCAGTGCAACAGAGCTTCCTGCTCTGGCCATTTGCAACCTCTCATCAGGGGATGCAGCTGCATTCACTGCCAAGATTCTGAATTAAAACACAGGGAGCATTCGCCTCCCTCCCACCCCCTGCCACTCTGCTGCTGTTAAACTCACTGCAGCTTCAGCTGCTTTATCATCTCATTTGCTTTCTGATCTGACACCAGCCTGCCATACAGCTGATCAAAGGCAGGAACCAGAGTGCAGTAGGGCTGAGCAGCCCCAGAACTCAAACAAACATGTCACTTCCCATCTCTATATGTTAGACAACTTTACTTCTTTCTGTTACTGCCTCTTTTAATTTCTCCCTCCACACATGCACACACCCTTTTGCTTTCTCTTCATCCTCTCCATTTGTTTCATGTGCCCACATGTTGTCACCTTTTCCCCTTCCTTTCTTGATCTTTCCCATCACTTATCTCCCTGTTCCCCTTGCCCCCAAAGTCCCTCTGTCTTCACAACTGCTTATTTCTTCCGCCCTTCTCTTCCTGCTCTTCCCAGCGTGTTCACATTATTTTACTTCATTGCTTTAGCTTCTGCTTCTTCCTCATTCATTTCGGAGACTTCACATTGTTTTACAGGAGTGAAGTTACATTTTGGGGTGTAAATACAAGCAGTTCAGATAGAAAACCTTATATAATTAACATTATCCTCAAAAAACTCTCACATCTCAGGCTGAACTAGCAACGCTTGGAATGTCTCTGGTAATTCTCTCCATCACCTGCACAGGACTACTAATTAGCCTAAAATCTGGATTTGTCCTCACATTTTGGTCTGTAACCAGCTAGCACTCCAAATTGGAAAGGAGACCAATTCAGACCTGTCTGGGATAGGAAATGAGTGTTGAGTCTGATCTCTTATGGCAAGTACAGGATCTTTTCCCTGATGGTGGACAGACTGCATACATGAGAGAAAAGCATACGGACCAGGTGAGATAATTTTGCCTAGGCTTCCCTACTCATTTGGGCTCAGCCAGCGCTTCAAGAATTGGAAATGATGTTCCAAGGCTCTAATCTGCAAAATTTGTATTGAAATCTGAACATCTCCGAGGTCTTCCGGCAGGAATTTTGGTCTACAAACAGCTTGATTAAAGTATTCCTGGATCCAATTAACAGAAATATAATGGGATTATTTCACAACATGCAATCAGATTTTTTTTTTGGTTACAGTGAAGTAAGCAAGTGGTGATTACAGGGCTTAATACAGCAGCCCTTGCTGTTCACTGGAATGAAAACGTGACATGAAATTAGGTCAATTTAGCCAGAATTGGGAATGGGGGAAAAATATCTCTGGTTTTCCTTCATAAGATTATTTTTTATTAGATCCTTCAATTCTTGAAAATGTATTTCTTGGCACATTATACAAAAGACATTTCATTTTCGTGAAAATAAAACACACATTGAATCATGTGTTAAATGCACACAGAAAATCACTTCCTTAGAATATTCTCTAACAGAAAACATCTTGCAAAAATTGGGGCTTCAGTTCCATGTCAAGCCCATATTTCAAAATCCTGAATCCTGGCTATGGATGGTCACGGGTTTTATTTTGCTGGTTACTGCCTCTGGAGACAAGGATCAGCACCAAGACCAAGCACAGGGTTAGCAGGAGGCATCCACTGTGTAATTCAGCTACGTTGAGCCTGGGAGCGGCTTCCAACACGCCGATGGTCCATGGAGCACACGTTGAAATTCCACTGTCCATCTCACTCCTCCACCTTGGTGAAATGAAATGTTTGCCTCCCACAGGGGCAAGTGAGGAAACTTCCACTTCACTCTGTACCTCTGGATGAGTCCTTTGATAAGTGCCCATTGAGCTTTACTAGCCATGGCAGTCCCAGAGCTGAACAACCAGCTGAGGTCATAAACACTGAATTCTCTTGCTTTAAATCCATTAGGCAGATTTTACTACAGTATCTGTCAACGTCAGCAGTGCAGATAGTTCATTTCTGTAACCAAAACCTGCCCCCTACACATCTGCAGATGCTCCCACATGAATATGCTCTAAAACTGATCCTTGTCCATCGTATTGGGGTACTTTAGCTTGTGGTGCTCCCTTTGAACCTCCTCATCTTTCCAGTTGAAGGTGTTTCTTGTGCCATGGGCTGTCTACAAAAAACCCCAACACAATCCAACACCTAAAAGAAAAGAATTCACAGTCTATGGTCCCTAAATCCCCAGTTCTCAGCTTAATAATACATTTTCAGCTGTGCAGTTCCAACATTCATAACTAGTGCTGAGAAAATAATTTGCAGGCAGTAATTTGCTGAAAGAATTTAGGCCCTTTCTCTGCTCGCAGATGGTCCCTGAGCAAAATCAGAATTTCCTCGAATGCACTCATTATTTGAAAATACTCGACACATTTTTGGCAGGGCTTTTTTTTTTTTTTCCCCATTTAATACAAAAAAATCCAACCCACCCTTGCAGATCGATCACAAAAGCATCACTTGTGTACTCCATAGTTAGTATTCTCCCCATGAACGGCTGGTTTATTGTGATTAATCATTGGTTCATACTACGGTTTCCATTCCCCCCCTGGAGGGAAAACAAAACCCCTGTAATTCTTACAGTCAGGTGTAGGCCTTGAAAAAACCCTAGGGCTATGATTTCCTTTGGGAAAAAGAAGCAGGGAAATAAGACTAGAGAATTTTAACCCTTGTAGTCTCTGGTTCTTCCAGGCTTTTCCCACATCTTTCATAGTATCTAGAGTTCCAGTTTCATATGGCTTCCATACATGGTCTTGCAATGGTGCAGCAGGGCCACATATTTAGGATCATGTGTCCTAATGGCACAACACCAACACCGCACGTTAACACCCCCTTCATGTTCCCTGGCTCTATATAGTGAAATCAGCTCACCCAGACTGTAGCAAGAGAGCAGCTATGGAAGCGTTGTAGGGTACTGAGCTGGAAGCACGTGAGGTACAGGACGAGATGGGGATGGATGTAGATAGAGGAGTCTTCTTCAAATCTGTGATACTTGACAGGCCTGTTTTGGTAAAGAATCACTCCAGAGGACAAATAAATAAGGCTTCAAAAATTGATTGATAGGCTGAGTCCATCTTTTCAATTCTATTATATCCTCGCACATCAAGGAACTACATGCAAGGGAAGAACTTGGCATTGCATTTAACTACGCTCGTACTGAGACCTAGTGAAGAGGAGTGCTGTTTTTTTGTCAAGGTTTGATAAGGCTACAGTAGACTCACCAACTTCTTATTCTTTCCTAATGTTCTTCTCACCTGCTCCTGCTAGCTTTGTGCGGTCTTGCTCTGCTCCTCTAGCTGGAAAGCATGGGATTCACCCAGGGCTGGGTGCAAGCTAGAGCTGAAGGGATGGGGCCACAGCCTGGTATAAATCCTCTGAGCCATCCCTTCCATCCATCAATCGGTCTCTTTCTGCACTAATGTGTGTTACTGATGCAAGCACAGACAGAATTGTGCCACTCTTTGCAGCTGCTTCGGGGAAGAATCACATTTACATTACTAAATGCAGCTTTCCAGCAAAAACACAGAGTGAAGTCAGAAGACAGCCTTTGATAAGGAAGAAAGAGACTTTAAAATAAATAACCCACATTCACTAACATGTATTCAAATACAGACAAGAAGAACAGTGGTAAAGAAAAAAAAAACAAAACCCCTGACATTTCTGCTTCAAGCACTCTTTATCACAGAGTGTGCACTTTCTATTTCACTGTTACCTTTCCTTTTGATAGTCTCTTCATAATCACTTCTCAAACAGACATTTCTCCACTTCCCCACACGTACCCCGTGGTGCTGGGGGATCCTGTCACAGATGTATTCTGTGTTAGCCTACCCCACGTAATGACCGAGCTGTAAAGGTGCAAAAGGCTTTTCTGCTCCTGGAAGGCATTCTGTGTCTTGAGCTCTGGCAGAAGTTCTCAGATTTGACTTATATCAGGAAGACAGGCCAGAGATGCCTGTCATGCTGCTGCATATGTAGAATTATGGAAACTTACACATGTTTTGAGAGGGACAAAATAAAAGAGATTTTTTTTCCAGTGGATAATATTTTCATTCAAATTAATTTTGAGTATAGGAGATTCTGTTTGTTAATCACATGTAGGAAAACACCTCACAAAGTCTTTGGGATATCTAACGTGCATTATGACATTCTGGATAGATAATTGCTACGCCTAGCTCTTACATTTCCAATATGACACTAGATTTATTTTGTATTTGGAATTGTTTGATGGGCTGGTAGGAACTGAAGGAGTTTCAGCAGACGGAAATTGGCAGCTGCAGCCAGCCTCAATCAGACAAAGGATTTCATGACATTTACAGCAACAAAAAAGCAGAAGCAAACTAGCTGTTGAGGACGACATCTGGATGTTTTAGAATTAAACCTTTATTAGGGTATGGGATGAAGCTCCTGCCATTCACAGCTACTGAGTTTGGGCTGTATTCTGCAGAAAGTTATTCTTGACTATATTCTCATAGTTGTTTGAAGATTTTTTGATGGCAGGAAAAGACTTTAAAAAATGGAACTGAAAGTAAGGACAATTCAGAGACAGGAGGTCAATTCTGTGGCAACTTCCATGGCAATGGAGACAAAAAACGGGAAGAGCTTTTATAAAAGGTCATTGTTTTTTTGTTTTCATGGCTAGAACATTTTCTGTCTGTTATAAAATTAAAAAATTCAGAGTTTCCTCAGTCAGAAAGCAGAGGACTTGGGATGTTTGAAAATTAAGCCAAAACCTCTGTCCAGACTTAGTTCATTTCACCCCAACACCATTCACCAGAGACCTCTCTCCCACAGCCATGAGTTCAGATCCAGATGCAAATTGCTTAACTTGTTAAAAGGTCTCACCAGTGAAGAAGTCAAAAGAGGTCCTATGTTACAGTGTGTGGGCTTAGACACCTCTTGAATCAAAAGGGTAAAAAAGGAAACAGAGTCTTTCCTGTTATTTAATCTCAAGGTTTATGCCAGACAGTACACGATATTCTAACAAAGAGGAGAAGGATGTAGCAAAGCCAGGCTTTATTAAGGTCCAGGTGTACATGATTTACTTTTCATTAGACTTAGTTAGCAGCTAAATAGCAATTTGGGCAAGAGTTCTCTCACCGTGCTTAATACTTTAGTCATACAACAGAATAATATCTCCAGCATCATTAAAAATAAACATTCAGATGGAAGCAAATGAACTAATATCAATTCAGCCAGCTGCAAAGACCTCTTTCCTGTTACTGCCATCTCACCCCTTTCCAAATCACCTGTTAAAAATACATGACTTTTGTATCAAACCATAAAATTCAGGCTTTTTCATGCCAGTAAGGGACCTCACTCCCCGAGGTCCCCATGTTTTCTTGGATAATGCCCTGAAAGTGGGAGGACCATTTAGTCCACCTCCCCCTGCCCAAACAAGCCACTGTCGTAGATTTATAGGTCACCTAATGCTGCACAAAGCAACCTGCCCTAAAATATTCAGAGGTCTGGGTCTTACCCAACAGCTTCCAGAGACGGGGATTTACCCGTGCAAACACACCAGAGCATAAAATAAAACATGGAATATCTATGCTTTGACACCCATTTTGTCCATGGGCAACCAAATCCTTTCTATTCCTTTATCCACTGTGCCATGCCTTGATAACGACCACTTCCAGCTCCAGGCAATACAAAGAAAACTGCAGAAAGCAACAGCAAAGCCCTCACTTGATGCTGGGACCAGCTTCTGTGCTAGAAGCTGGATCAATCTCTGCTTTTCCATTTCACATTTCTCTGTTGTTTTCTGACTTAACAAGAAAACTCATTTATTTTTAGAAAAGTTACTGGGTCACCCATAAGCCCAAATTTAAGTTCTGATGGAAAAGGCTGTTCTGCAAACTGCCCACTCTCAAATCCCACTTCCGATCCCAAAGCACTTTGAGGAAGTTTGGATACACATCTGAACTTTTGATGTAGTATCTCCCTGTGACTCACTGAAATGTTTCCATGAATATTTAATTTTTTTTTTAAGTTCCAAAAGGAAAAAAAAGGCTTAAATAAGGAAAGAAAAAGACTCAAACAAATACCATAGCTGCCAACATCTTGTGACAGAAAGTCAATAGCTTTTAAATCTGCATAAAATTACATACATTTCCATGAAATTACCTGCATTTGCATACAGTGATGCTTGATGTTACAAGGGACTTGCAGTTCCTCACCAAGACTCCCCAAATCCTGGCTTCTCCCACCAGCCCAGCTATGCATTAATTTTGCTATCCTTGAGCTCTGAAGACACTGGGAAAATCCAGGAGGGAATTGCTGGGGCTTCTCCACAGCTTAGTGGAAATTCCTGTTTGACCAGGGACATGGGCAACAGCTTCAGGAAGTGTCCCTGAGACCTCTCTCCCTTTCACCTTTACCCCTCTCTTCTTCTTCTCCTTGGTAGTCCCAGGGGAAGGCTGGGAAGGACCACATATAGCTGGTAGAAGAAAGTCTGTCCTCCTCCTTCTTGTCCCTTTTCCTCACCACATGCAATGAGGGGATAGTGCCCACAGCATCACCAGCACCAGCTGGCTCCAGCCCTTACCGAGGGGAAACAGGGATCCTGGAGCTGGGCAAGGCAAATCACTGACACCCTGTGCAACACTGTGGATTGGGGAAGGAGGGAAATAAGGTCTGGTGGTAGAAATGACCAGCTCTAGGGGTTTCGGGAGTGCATGGAAAGCGAAAAGGCCGGCACAGAGATGAGGAGATCTGCAACAGGAGCTGAAGTCAAGTTTGGAAAGGCACGGGCAATACCGGCTTTTATCCCCAGGGAGCAGAAGTGTCCCCAGAGTATCACAAAGAAAGGGGAACCTCAGCTATAAATCACCTGATTGAAAGACTTCTGTCACAAAGCATTTCAGCACAGATGTTTACAGATGTGATTTTTCAGCACAGGCAGAATTATGGGGTGAGCCCAGGAGCCCCAGTTCACATGGTGTCTCCCACGCTGGGGGAGCCAGCAAGGCTGTGGGCACAGTGTATAGGGCAGGGAGGTAGGAACTATCTGCCAACAATCTTAGTGCAACTGGAGATCGCAGCCGTAGAGACAGTCTGAGCTTGGGGTTCATAGAATAGTTAGGGTTGGAAAGGACCTTAAGATCATCTAGTTCTGTGTTCTTTTTCACTATCTGACAAGAAACAAGGATAAATTTGATGAATGATTCCTTCCTGCAACAGCCTCCAGATGTGTTTCTAGCAGTCCTGCTTGCTGGACTGACAGCTTAGGGATCATGGAGTAACCTATCTCTAGGACCAGCGAGCATCCTGAACAGACAGCTTCTTCCTCAGTGCTCTCTCAGGTTAAGGGGAGAGCAGGACAGGAGGTGCTGAAGGTTTTCTTTTTCTCCTTGCCTTATCATTATAGCACTTCAGCCCAACAGCCAAATGTATTTTCTGACAGGCTTAGGTTTCTCCTAGTGACATTTGCCCACTAAAAACTGAACCCGAACCCACCAGCCTCCTTTTACAGAGGCCATGAGACAGGCTAGTAATGAGTTGGATCAAAATGGGGAGTGATTTGTAACCCAACCCCAGGCCCTGGCCTTCCTGTGTGTAACAGCTTTTGAAATATATTTGGTAACACACCGAATGTAGTTAAAGGGATTGTGGAACTGGCCAATTTTCATGCTAATTAAAGTGCAGGAGATGGAAGTGAGCTGTTTGAAATACACTGCAGTGCCGAGGAAAACATATTGTGCGCTATCTCATATTTTTCAAGAACCCATATTCAAATCCACTTTCAATCTGTGCGCGCCGCGCTGCTGCTGCCGCCTGCATTACCAATCCACAGGCAGCATCCGTCCTGCCCCTGCACTGGCTCAGCCTTTGGCATGGGATGGACCTGCATGCAGAGCCTGTCCCTGGGGACAGAGAGAACTAGGTCAGTGGCTTGGAAGGAGATGGAGCGCCAAGCTCCCACATGAGGGGAGGCAGGGAAGGGAGAAGATTACTAATCTCTACAGACAGCATAGCCAAAGGGGCTCCACAGTGGATGCTCACAGAAGAGAGAGCCCAGACTCACCACAGTGTCTCTCTTGCAAGGGCTGAGGTTCAGTTAAGTGTCTGGGGGAAGGGAATTCGCATGCAGAAAGATATTTGCAGAGCATGCAAGCATCTTTGCCTCTCTAGATAGTTGGTCAGCTCACACACATCCCAGGTAGACAAGAGCTAGACAAGCATCTCTGAGCAAGGGCATAGGTGTAGCTTTGACCTGGATTTCAGCCGCTTAGGCTGCATGAGCTGCTTATCAAATACAGAGCAATTTACTTACCTGGCAGGTCTGTTGGGACCAATCGTTTTGTCCTATTTGCCTAGATAAGTTTAGAAACCCATTTCTTTGAGGGTATTAAATGCTGCCCTTTCGTTTATACAGTTCCTTCCCCTAAGGAAGAGACCCTTTCAGAGTGCACATTTATGTGTATGAGTTACTTTGAGTGTCTCTCACTGAAAAATCTGCACGTAAATGGATGTCACACATCCTTGTGTACTTCCCAAGGCAGTGGTGCAAGTTCAACAGCCCTCCAGTTCCTCTCTATATGTACCTTTGCCTCTCTGCAGATGGTGGCTGGCAGAGTATGATCTCTTCAGGCACTCAGCCCCATTCCCCAGGAAGACTACACAGAAGGGCCCATTTCTGTGTAGGCACACCACAGCTGTAGGACTCTCGTCTATGCATGATTGCTTGCATGTAGGAATTACTTGGTTGTTTTCCTTCTGGTTTCATCTCCTTGACCTCTCTTTGGATAGAGGGGCTGCAAGCATGTTTTTTCCTGGGGCTAGGAGCTACCAGGCTGCACTGCCAAGCGCTGAGCAGTATTTCTTCACCCTCAGGAGGAAATCTGCTTCTTTAAGTATTTGTCTGACTCCCTGACAACTTTTTGACACAACATCCACTCCCCTGTTTACAGTAGCAGGCAATGGCAGAAGACATCTCTATCAAGGCACCTTCTCCTTTGCAAGCAAAGCCCTATTCCCAGCTGGCAACAGATCTTCCTTCCCTGTTTCACTTCATATCCAGGTTTTGTCCCCTGTGTTATCTTCTGTGAGCACCTTATTTCCCAAGCCAGGATTTGGAAAGACAGCAGCCCTAAGGCTGGTACACACGTTGCAAAGGTTAGGGAGCAGCAAGACAGTGAAAAAAAGATAGGTTCTTCCCACTTCGCCTCCACCAAGGACGGAGGTGGTGGCATAATAGCAAAAAGGGCAAATCCCTGCTCTTTTTTTTTAATGTTAAATTGAGAAGTTTTCCTTCCTTTAGAGTCTGGCAAGTGATGTATATGGGGGTGGGAGGAAAACAGGAATTACCTACCTTGGAATACCCTGCAATCCCAGGGATCACGTGGGTTTGGAAGTTGCAGCAGCAGCTCTTCAGAGGCAGCTGAAGTAAGCCAATGTGACATGTGGGAGTAGGGGAATTAACCAGCCTGCTCTGATGCTGTTTCAGCTTTCTGGTGTCAGGTCCAGCTGAAGTCCTTGCCTTTGGAGAGAAGCCATCACCAGTCCATTAGCTCAGTTTCTGACTTAGCTCTGTCAAGGTGATGTGTCCGACTGGTCAGTGCAGTAACATTTGAAGAGAGATGCCTGAATTAAGTCATCCCTAAAGAGTCTCTGAAAACAGCCTGGTTTCATGAGCTTGTGCTAGACTAAGCCTTTTAATAAGAGCGGTATCTAGATTGCCTTTGTGATGCTGGAAAACAGGGAGTGCTTAAACTCTGCTCTACTGGTGCCTGGCAGTTTATAGCATGAGTGGCAAATGGGAGTGCTTGCAGGAGTAAAGAGATTGGTTAATAGATGATCATGGACCAGAATTTCACAGGGCTGGCAGGTACAACCTGTGCCTCATGTTCACTTTGTAGTCACTGGTGTGGTGCTGCCAAGATTTCTTCCACAGTGTCTTCACCACATAAAGGAGTGCAGGACCTTTGCTGATGCTGGAGGCATTTACATTGTTTGGTCCTGCTCATTGAAAAGGATGGTTGAGGAGAACCATCTATCTATGCTAAGCTGAGACAATGAGAAAGTTAGGAGACCCAGAGTCTCAGGGGCCTCAAGGCAGCTATTTTCCCAGGTCTCTTTACGATGCTCAGATTAGGAGCACAAATAGTTCTGCCTCAAAAAGCTGTCTCTCTGGCAGAACCACAGATAACTTGTGTTCAGAGGAGTGCTGTGCAGTGAGTGTCACCCAAAGGAGGGAGGGATGCTCTCCTACAGTATTTCTGGAAGGCACTGCCATTGTTCAGAGTGCAAGTGGGCTGAGGAGCTTAACAGATGGCTGCAGTGAGACATGGACTCTTTACAGATGGTGAATTCATTCCCTCTGAGATCAGTGGTGGGCTGGATGACAGCCCAATATGGTTGCAGACTCCAAAAGCCTGTATTACCCCCCACACACCCTGTTATCATGACATTTTCCTCTTTGGAGAAGGTAAAAGGATTTAGATAGACAGACATAGGCATTGGTAGGGAGAAAATGGCAGATGCCATGGGAACAGGTATGTATTCCTCTGAGAAGCTGTCAGCATGGGAAGAGAGGACAATACAGTTACTGCCTACCTTGTGGTTACCCTTCCGGTCAATAGACATCCATATGATGGGACAACATGGTTTTCAAAACCTAACTTCCATAAACACCAGATACCAGTAAGCAAAATCACTGAGGATGGCATCTCTGAGGAAATCCCCAAAGAAGCCCTTGTCTTGAAGGACTTTTCTTTTGAGACCATGGTCACGTTTTTCCATGGCGGTCAATAGCAGTTAGAATCATCTTCTGGATAGAGGTTTTTTTGAAATCAGCTGTTAAAAGGCTGGAAGCATTTTCCAGACATGATAAAATTAGTGTAATTAGACAGCAAAAGACTTCCTGCTGTGAGCAACCTCAGACTTGAATGGATTCCCACCTTATCGCTCCCACCCCGAATCAGAACATCAAATAAGCAGTTCACCAAGTTTTATCAAGGGAAATTGGTTGGTTTCTCAGCTTTTAAAAAGCCAACCCAGGAAGGTAATTCAAGCCAAAAATAACATGTTGGAGTTTAAATGCTTTTTCTTTCTGCAATCAGGTGATTTTTTGAAGCCAATCCTCCTCCAGGTGTTATTTCAGCAATGCGACAGTACAAGATGTCACTGAACCCAGAGTTTAATGAACAACACCCTCATTCATTTCAGGATGATCTTGGGTTATTTAATGATGGTGGTGGATAATAACCAGGAAGCTGCCTGGAAACACTCAGCTTGGATGCAGTTCCAGGTTCCACAGCGAGCATGTAGGTCGGAGAATTATCTCAGCAGTCAGCATCTATTGACTCATAGGAAACCTGACTCACTGTCATTCATGTTAAATGGTATCTACAAAAGTTCCTTTTATTTCTGTATTTCCCTATAAGCTTGTGAGACGATACCCACAGGGACTAATGCCATATTATCTCAGGAGCAAGCTTAACTTCAGCAGGCTGGTGTTCAGTAAATCACCAAAGTCAGGCAAAGGTCTAGATTAAAACAAATCTCCTGATAGCTCCTCTGCCCAAAGCCCTGGGGCTTGCCAGCTGAGCAGCACAGCCCTTGAAATTCACTTCCTTCCAGCTTAACAGAGCGTCTGCAAGGAAGTTTCACAGGAGCAGCTATTCCAAAAGACACTGCTGCTAGTTCTGATGGCAGGATAGATCTTGTGATTCAGCATGCAACACCTCCGGAGGCTCAGAAGCAACTCTAGAAATACTCCCTTTCCAAAAAGATAAAAAAGAAAAGGAAAAAAAAAAAAAAAGGTAAGAAGTAATTTGAAGCCTGCAAGTAGATTTGTAGGTCTGAAAAAAAAAACATACAAAGGATATGTCTGGCTGAATATAAACTTGCTGGTGCAAAGATCTTAGTCTAAAGTTGATGGAAAGGCCCCTTGTGTTACATTGCTTCTTCGCATTAAAGCGGTGTTAGAACACCTTGCAGGATCAAGCACAATATGAATGGTAAATCCTAGAACTATGTATATAAGTATAGAAATACCAGACTGGTAATATTGCTCCCAGGATGCTATATAGCAATGCAAGTTGATCCCCAGTGGCTTTGCCAAGAGGTTCTGGGATTTTTCCAGAGGTATTGCTGTTAGCTTGGTCTCCCAAGTCTGCTAAATACTTCTCAGTATGAAAACCATAGTACCATGATGTTAAGATGCTAAAACCATATGAAGAAAGAGAGAACAGAGATGTCCCCCTTCGTGCTCCTTTACCCCTCCACAGATCTTTTGTTCTAGCATATTTCCCACCACATTCCAAAGTTCATCATTCAGCAGCCAAGCACCGGAGCCGGTACAGCAAAGCACACTGTTGTACAGCCACTAGCCCCTTGCTTTTCTCAGGGAAAATCCTTCTCCCAGAGGACTGCTTCATTTATTTCATTTGTCTCCTTTCCATCTCCCACCCTCTTCTCAGGGGAATACAACTCAGGCAGATAAGCTAATGAGACAATTAGCTTTCTGCTCCCTGATTGAAGGGCCTTTTATTTCCCTAACCAGCCAAGCCAATTCTCAGCATTGTGAGTGCTTGACTTTCTGCAATGTGATTCATCTTCCCTCTTGCTCATATATAAACCTACCATAAAAGAATATTATTAATGTTGCCAAGTCAAATGCTTGTTTGTTAGCAAACACTTAGACTTAAGCCTGTTTGGGGAACCTTAATTCACCCTCTTCTTCTTCCCTCCTCACCACAACTCACTTTGCATGTGTATTTTACCAAGGCCTCTAATAACCTTATCTTACAGCAGCGCACAGAAAGTCCATTTCACACTCAGCACACATATTGGGCAGTGATCTATATTGTTTTTCAGTTATACGCTGGGTTGCCTTGCAACTTTACCTGCAACCTACCTCCTATCGCATGTCTGCCAAAGGGATTATAGCAGTGCAGCACACAAAGGTTGGGTGCAGCCACAAGAGTCACACTAAGACGCAAGTCAGCAAACCAAAATCACATCTTAAACACACAGCACCTGATGAAAGTGTTCACTGCAAACTCTGGCAGGATGGGAATATGGAGGTGTGAGAAAAATATGGAGGTGTGAGGTGTGAGACAAATTGAAGAGCTTCTTCTATTTCCTTTTAGCCCAAAGACCCTACCTCTCAGGTGATCAGACAGCAGCCCTTATACTTTATCTCCACTTTCTACCTTCAGGTCAGTATGGAAAAGATTACTTATGCCTGAAGTACCACCATTGACTGTTGGGTCGATGTTCAACGGTGGCTGACTGAATCCTTCAGGCCCATGACGTGCTTTTCAGTGTTATATGACGTGTGCTCTATTCAACAGTTGCTATCGCATGCTTGATAATTTAAGATGTCATATCTCTTGTTGCTTTCTTGGTAGAACGTTCCCCCAGATCCCAAGTAAGATCTTGCAGTGTGGCCTAAGAGCATCCATGCCCTTTTTGCATGCGTTTGTTTGTAAGAAAGTTTGTAAAAGGAAGAGGAAGGATGGAAGGCAATGTCAAACTTCTCACTAGATTAGTATTTTCCTTAGCCAAATCTAAAAGGGACCCTGAATCCCAGGTAACCTGATTACTGTAGATTATTTTATCCCCAGCTTTCTTCCTTGCACCTGATTTCTTCAGCTATTCCCAAGAATTCACAAATATCTGACCACAAGACAAAGAAGAGGTCTCCTGCGCATCTAGAACAAGATAACTGTCAGATCTATGATGCACTGTTCTATTCAGTCATATCAGCATTTTTGACCAAATATTTCTATTCAGGAAGAATTCAAAGGCTTTGTGCATTTGTCCACAATTTACAAGTGCACAAGCAGTTACAGAGCAACCACAGGTCTACAGTTCATGCACGCTAACCCTGACAACTCATGGAAGAAGGCTCAAGGCAAAATGCATTAGCATTGTTTTAACTTGGGGCCTCTCAGACAAATAGCTGACAAGCCTAGCTACTGAATCTCCTTACTTTAAATGCATGCTTGAGTATACCATGTCTCTCCAACACTGCAGAAGGCCAATAGATGCAGATGGACTTTTGTTGCAAAGCTTCCAAGAACTGGTAGCTCATAGTTATGTGGTATTTTAAACATGTGATTTTAAAGACCTAAAGGGGTGGAAAAAAGGTCTTGGATTTATAAAAGCACAGTACAATTGCAGATCGATTCAGTGGCCTTTCCCCAGCCAGAATTACAAGGAATAAAGACCAAAAGTTTGCAGAAACTGTTAGAGGGCTTTGAAGAAAAGCTCTGCTCTCTTCCACTGTTTGACAGATGCAGCACAGTAAACAGAGAGTTAAGGCTTTTCCCCTGCTACACTGCAGCAAAAATGAGAGATTTAAATAGACTGAAAATGTAAATCCAACATTTACTCCATAGACAGAGTGAGGCAGAGGGGAGGGGAGGGAAGTGAGAGAGGATAGATGATCATTGGATGTGTGAGAGGAGAGATGCATCACATAGTATATATTTTATATGTATTAATATTCATACCAGTTCTTTCCTTTCTCCCTCTAGGCTCTGTCTGCTGCTTCAGTTCATCCATCCAGCTTCAAGAAGGAGATGGATCTTTCAGCCCTTTCCTGCAACTGTAAGCTAGAATATAAGTGTCAAAGTAGCACGTGGCTCCCTTCTCAGGAACGTTGCAGGGAGATGCTGTAGGGACACCTACAGTCACAGGTTATCCTAAAAGGAAGCAGAGCTTGCAAGAAGGGTCATCCCATGCTCCCTGGGAAGATCAGAGGTGTGCTTGAGCTGGGACATTTAGGAAGAGGAAGCAATGGAGAGTGACAAAAGTTCTTCCTCCTTCCCGAGGGAGCACCACTGCCTTTATGGATGCACAGAGCTTTAAGAACTGCCATCCCATATCTGAAGGTCTGGAACAATGCATGTGTCAGAATCAGCATGCGTGAAGTCCTCAGATGTGGAATTGAGGAATGGAGGCAACTGTAACTTTGGAAAGAAGGTGTACTCTGTGATTGTGGACTGGTGGTAGTCAAGTCCTGCTAAGAGTCAGTGCTGGCTACAAGGGAAGCCCCAGTGTTGAGTCAGGTGGCTGTGACATTTGTGTTGGGTTTAAAAAGACATCCAGCCTGTAGACAACAGCATCAAGATCAAGCAGTAATTTACATGTGGTAGTGCATGAGGAGAGAGTTTCAATTTGCTGAAAAGAAGATGAGCTGAGGTTTATGCTAAAGGCTGCTGCAGTATTTTCATTCCAACACTACTGAAGGTTGTCATGAAAAAAATCCATTTTCCAACCTGTGTTCGAAAGAGAGGCAGCAGAAGGCCTGGAAGACTGATGTTTCCCTCAAGACTCAGGTGCTTCAAACTAAGCAAACTTGATGGCAGTGCTTAAAAAGCACTGTGTGCCCCAAACAAGCATCACAGCAGAGAAATAAATAGCTCTTAACCAAGCCAAGGAAAGGTGAGACTTAACAGCTTCCTTGTTGGACTTGCAAAGCTCTTGTACCTGTCATGCTGGTATTCATGCCTAAGGACTCTCTTGGGAACTCTTGCTTTCTATTTGGGAATCAAAAAAAAATGGAATTTGATGAGAAAAAAATGCAAGATACTTTTTACAGAGAGCAATTTAATCCAGAGGAAGGTGCTGTGTGAAGTCCAGCACAAAGGTGTGTGGAGTGCAGCACTGAAGGGCAGCCCTTCTGGAAGCCATCTCTATGGGTGGAGTGGAAGCAGATCCACACCATGGCCTGGAGTCACTCCCAGGAACACCAGGAACCAGATTTAAAGGCATGACATGAGCTGTACCTGTGTTATTCCAGCTGATCATGGAAAGTGTTATGTATTAGCATTGTTCTAAATGCAGTTAATGGAAAAGCCATTTTGTATTCACAAGGAGGAGGCTACCGTCCCTTTTTCTTAGCAAACATTGACTCATTATGTAGCATAAAGGATTGGTCTTCCACTGTGGAGCAGCTCCTTTGAATTTTGGAATGTGGAAACTGGATTTATGTGATCTGGAATGGGCAAAAATCAGTGCAAATGTTTATCCTTGGGCACAGCAACTGACATGTGTGTCCTTATTGTTTTGGAAAAGTGTGCAGAAGATTTACCATCTTTCCTCCCACTGAAACTGACAGTGTTCACAAAATTAGCATCCAGGAGATAAAAGTTCAGACCACAGCTGACTGCCAATTCACAGAGCACAATCAAAGTCAGTGCCTCTTCACAGGAAGGCTTTTACAGGATGTGCTCAAGAAGGTTTTTCTTCTATGGATGTAGAGTACGCATTTTTTACCCTTGCCATTATTTGGTACTGAAGGAAGAGATTTTTAGCCTACCATGGATACATGGATTTGTGAGTGTGTTTTGTATTACAGTCACATCCAGGGCCTCCCATTGTGATAGATGCTGAATAAACACACAAATGAGAAGTCCACACCACCTAACAAAGATATCCAAAAGGAAAGAAATGAAAGAGCTTGTCCAAGATCATGAAGCAAAGCAGAGGCAGAAAGCAGCATAGACACCATAGTCACATATACTACTTTGTTTGTGGAAGACATGTATTTACTGAGGTTGCAACCTTACAAATGCATGCCTTCAAACAAAGGTGTCGCTGCTGGTGTCAACCAGAGATGTATTTCCTGGATACTTCATTACTCCCAATGATCTCTTCAGCAGTGTCATCCTTACCTATAACTCCTAAACTCCATCACAGCTGAAACATTAAATCAGAGCAGGGTACAAAGCCTTTCTTGTAGCCACCATGCTCCCACATTTCGTGAGGATCAGCAAAGTCTGGTTTCCTCTGGGCTATGCTCAGCTGCAAGCACCTTCTCTGAATTTTAGTAACAGGTTCTTCACATCGCAGCCTCAGTAACAAAAGAAAGCAAAATCTGTTTCCTCTCCATACTGTTTCACTAAAATCGAACTACTTGAAAAGTTCTTGGTGAATGAGAGGAAGCAAAAGGCTCTTCAGGCAGAGCATGCTCCGTTTATCTTATCTTCTGAGCATGCAAGATAAATGCCATACTGATTAATTTTTTTCCTCAGCCCACAATGAATAGGAATTTAATTCTCAAATTAAATTGGAGAATTTAAAAATCCAAAGGAAGTTTCATTGAATGCATTTTATTTTAATCACTTTTAAAACCTCTATGAAAAAATCAGCACTTTGTTGGAGTTCACATACATTTTCATTTTGACCAAAGCAAAATTTCTAATGGTCTTTTGAAAATATATTTTCCTTGAAAATTCTAAACATCTCAAACCAATCCCTTGGGCAAAGTTTTTCCCATGTTAGTATTTCCCAGTGGAAAAAGTTTCTTGTTTTAACCTTTCATTAATAACATTTCTGGCCTGTCCGGGCACTCTTAGCTCTGTTGTGAGTGACCAGCTTGCTGTGGAAATCAGTAATACAGATCCTATGTGTGCTGGCTTCTTTGCAGCCCTCCAGAACACTGGAGCAGACTGTGTCTGGAAAGAAGTGGCCATGTAGGTGATGGTGTGTGAGGGCAAGAAGGGGCAGAGCATGCACTCAGCAGGCAAGAAGCCCAGCTGAGTACAAGTAGGTCATACACACACATGTGGGCTGGTGGATGAAGCTAAGCTGGAAATGATGCTGATGAAATTATGGCTAGTGGAAAACGCTTCCGAGATACAGCTAGCAGCTGTATGGCTAGATTCCTATTTGCAATTCCTCACTCCCCCAATGTTTGTGAAGCAAAAATCAGCTTTCCTTAGATGCTGGTGCTTGCGGTTCCTTTTAAGTTCACTAGTTAAGGGCAGTCAACACTTCTGAAAAACATGGCTACTAATAGATGCAAACATATATGAAAGCAAGATCTAATTTTGTAAACCTGTGGCAAAGTTGATTTTTAAAATAATCCTTTAAAAAATATTCAGCCTCCTTTTAAAAAAAAAAATGTATTTTTCCCCTTGGCATAAGTCAGCAATAGCCAGATCAATTCTGTTGAAAAAATCCAACAAATCCTAAACAAATCCTTTGGGCTTAGACTAAGTGTGAGCAATTTCATCCTAAAAGAAGAATCACTGGGTGAGTTCAGAGGAAATGGAAGCAGAGGCTTGGACGCTGCAACTCTTACAAGCTCTGCATTTGGTGCTCGTTGCTGGCAGAGGCACAAAGGAATCTGCAGCTGAATTGGTCCCTTATCAGGGGATGGGATTTTGTTTCCACACTTGTCAGTAGTGCTGAAAAGAAGAAGATAGAGTGCCAGAAGCAAGACTGCATGGGTGCACAGAGGGGCTGGCTTGCTCACCCCATAGCTGGCAGCTCCCAAGGGATGGGGACTGACGGACTCTAGAGCCCCAGTTTAGCAGGGTGGTTGCTTCCTCTCTGCCAAGCAGCATTGCATGAACATGGTGAAATGTCCAAGCCCACTGGTCACCTATCATTGGACTCATTTTCTCCAAGAACTATCTGTAAACTCCTGGTGTAGGCGACCATGGTTACTTCAGCCTGCAATAACAGGGTTTTCCTTTCTTTCCCTGCTCTCTGTGCCTGACCTGGCATGACTCATTCACAATACCTGTAAACAAAACATGCTGCAGCACACTTTAGTTTTGTACTACACTGAATGATGGGTCTCCTGTAGGTGGCCTAGTGATGTACTACAACCTGGGTTCAGCGAGTGACAGAAAGCAGCAAGACAGTGCCATCAAAACCTCACACAAAGAATTACTTGAAACCTTCATACATCAAGCAAAGGAGAGCAGGGGGGGAAGAGAGGGTTATCTGTGCAGGTGTTTTCAGATTAAGTTTGAAGGGAGATGGAAACGAGATTGCAAAGCAGTTAGCTCTCTGCAGCCACAAGATTATGTGAATAGGTCTCTGCTTAGCACATACCTCTCACTGGCCCAGCAAGAAAGACTGCAAGTCCGGGGAGATCTCGAAGGGGCAGCTTCAGCCATCCACATGTTGTGTGCAAAGCCTCCTCTCTAACATCCAATTCTTATCTCAGAAGCCCAGATAAATTTCCTCCCAGTCCTCCAGACTAATGGATCTCGATTATCACAAACCCTGTGGCTTTTCTCAAAAGCTATGATCTTACATTTAAGCATGGCAGCATTTGTGTGAGCTGCTCCTGGGTTAGCATCGAGAGTTAGATTGATCAAGCCTCTCCAGTACTAGAAAGCTGCTCGGTGTAGAATGGGTTTGGAGCCAGTCTCCACTCCAACAAATCTGGACACCTCTATTTTTTCTATTCCCAAATTCCTGATCTGAATATCTGAGGTTTCAACAAACTGAGCCATCCCACCTGTGCTAAGACATTGCTCAAAAGAGAGATTCAGCATTTGTCTGAGGCCTTTTTAGCATTCATTGCAGGATTATTCTTCACATCCATAGCTTCAGGGACTGTAGGATGTGGAAGAGCTGATACTTGAAGTGCCTGGTTTTGAGTGAACAAAAAGCTCATTTGCCTAAAGTGGGCGTGTTTGTGCTTCAGATAGTTTGAAGCGTTTGATGCAGCAGCTCAGGAACAACTTGTTCTGAAACCATTTATTTAGTGAAGGCACGTGGAAATCCAGCATCCTTGCTCCTACTGTTTGCTGTTCTTCCCATACAGCAGTGAGCACTAGCAAGAACTGGAAATGCTGTTTAGTGTCTTGCTAGAGATCTCATTCCTCCATGGAAATGGGTATATCCTCATTTTCCCATGTGTGTGCAGAGTACAGAAAGCTAAAGACAAGAACATCAGTCAATAGCCCCTCACCGTGTCACTGGGAAGTAACCCATTTTCTGTGTCAGCCACAAAATCTCTCTCCTCACAGTCACTGGACTTGAGAGAGAAGCTGGGTCAGTGGGACTAAAGGAGCCTCTCATTGTAGTTAGAAGACTTCAGCAAAGCCCTTCTTAATGGCCAGTTCTCAGTGAGATGCAATTTTGGCATTGACCCGTCCTGGGGTATTAGGGGTCAGGCCCATGATCTTACACTGCAGAGGAGATGGAAAAGAGCTGAGGATATGGCTGCATGGATTTCTTCTTTTTGCTATGGAAACTCAGAGGCATCAGTCCTCTCTGGGTACCTTCTGAAGAGCTGCTGTTTCCCTGTGGTATGGACTATGAGCTTCAGAAACCCTTTCCTGTGTCTTTGCATGTCCCAAGCCATGGCACAGGGAGCTGTGGGTGGGAGAGCAGTATGTGGGGAGGAGTTGCTGAGCTATGCAGGATTTTTCTGACATGAGAGGAGGGACATGGCAGGAGAAACTGGACTTGCACCCTCCATAGGACATGCTGGCAGGTCAGAGTGAATGGGGGAAGAGACCACCAACAGCCTTTGCATCTTTGACCCTCCAAGAGGGGGGAGCTCAGTGATTTACAGTTGCATGTAGTAATAAGGAGGGAGGCAGTGGCCAACCTGCTCCGTTTGCCCTATTTGCAACACACAGCGAATTTGTGCTGATTTAAGTTCAACAGGAGACAGTGATGACAGAACTGGATGCCCTGAGAGCACTCTCACTTTGCCTAAACCACTCGGGGAGTACAGCACAGAAGGCACACAGTAAGTCACTGCAGATCACAGGCTAATGATATGACACCTTGTGTCTTGTTAAGGATATTGCCATTCTGCATGCCCTTAGGCAGAGCAGGCAGATATGATCCTACACACATCTAGCAAGTACACCAACTGTCCTCTGCTATCAAGGACAGGCAGAAGAACTAAGCAGCTCCATTCCCAGCTCAGATAAATGGGATCAGCTCCCCTCTGCTGCTGCTGCTGGATTTTGCCTAAAATATTAAGCTACTTTAGATCACAGATCCATTCTCTCCCTTCCTTATTGCTCCCACTGTTGCATCCATGGCAACATTAGGAGCTTAACCACAGACAATTCAGCCAAGGCCACCCGCCACTTCAAAGCACACTCCCCAGCTTGAGGATTCTTGTCTATTTTAGTGTTCCCACTGTTGCTATCATCAATGGGACATCACAAGTATGGACAACAAGAGAGCACAAGGAACAAAAAGCCCGATACCATTTCTGTGTCAGCTTACTGCTAGTCTCCAGCCTGAAGGCAAACCATTATTTCATCAAGGAGGAAGAGCACAAGAAGCAGTAGGCAGCATTCTCTTACACTGCTTTTGGCAAGGAATTCGAATGAGTAGGGAAAGATGGGGTCATGAGAGAGAGTCTGGTAGAACAGATAAGAGCAAGAAGTCTAAAGCCTGAGTAATTCCCTAGGAATAGTCCAGACTTGCTCCCAACCATGCAAATGAATGTAAGGAGTATCAATGTTCACTAGCAAAGCATTAACTCTTTAGCTATTTTAGTTACCATCGTGCCAGCCTGCACAGCTCTTGGCCACCTCCAGTGAGGAATTATGCTTATAGAATTTTCTTCCCAGATGAAATGGGATGCTCTCAAGTGTAGATGACTGTCCCAAGACCAGATCTTCACTACCCCCTTACAACACCAGGTGTCTGTTCATGACAGTGTATAGCACAGGCTCATACATTGCATAAAGAGTCCAAGTCCTTCAAGCCTTGCAAAGACAACCAGGCACCAGATACCAAACTTAGAAACATTCACAAGAATCAGTATTTTCTTAGGATACTATATTATGTATTAGTTTTTTCTTAGCATACTATATTATGTATCAGTATACTATATAATATATATTATGTTATATTACTATATCCTTAGTATACTACCTTATGCACTAATAGCCCTGAAGTATAACTCACATTCCCCTCGAAAATATATAAAGAAAACATGGAAACAAGGATGCCAGCAACTTGGACCATTGTGACAGCTTGACACAAAAAGTGTAGAGGTCTACAACAAATATTTTCAGTGCCTTGCAGCAGATTTGTGACCCCTGTGTAGCACGCCTACTGAGGTTTGTATTTCACAGTCACTTCTTGCAGCATAGTTCACAGATCTGCACCACTGAGGTTTTTCAGGCTAAGCTCTCCCCAGGGTACCTCCCCACAACGTCATCCTAAAAATCTATCTCTCACAACATGCCAAAAGAGAAAAAAGGTGAAAAAAGAGCCCATTCTAGGCCCTGTCATTGAGTTGGATTAGATCTTTCTTTGAACCTCTAATTATTACTCCAGCTCTGAAGCAAGGCTGTAGGAACCAAAGGGCTGGCTTTTTTTCCAAGAACATTCATGTGCTCCAAATAAGCCATGAAACCTGAAAGGAACTCAAAAGCAAAGGGGAAGAAGAAAAACCCCAACCTTTTCTTTTTCAGAAGAATCACATATTAAATGCAGTAAGTACAGTTCAGGAAAGTATCCCTTTAGACCCCTTCCAGAAATTAGCATATGTGACACTGCAGTCTTCACATCACCAGTTTTAACTCCAGGTTTACACCTGTGCTGTCACAATTCCTTCCATGAATGTGTCAGAATGCACAGTGAAATAGCTGAGGTTCCATGCCTTCTCTATTTTTAGAAGCCCAAGCCTCAGAGACATTCTTCTGATGATTAGAGCTTTTCCTGTTCAGTTCATTGATCACAAGGGCCATTTACAAGACTCAGAGTTGTCTAAAGCTGATCTCAACTCTACAAAGCGCTATCATGTTCTGAGGTGAGATTTCACATTGACTCTGAATACAGACAAGATGCTCTGGGAACAGAGGCAAGGAGGAAAATAACTTGTATAGACAGACTTGTCATCAAGTGCAAACCTAAAAAGAGTCCAGAGCCAACCTTTGACAATGTGCCTGACTTAAGGGAACCAGGCAGCCACTCCTTATAAAATCATACTAATTGTTAAAATCAGAACCTTGATTATAAACCCTTTGAAACCAGTTGAAGCCTGGTATAGCTACAGCAGCCAAAAAGCTGGTAAGAGGTGACCTCTTACACGTTCTTTGATTCTGTGGATGCTTGCTGGAACACAGAAGCAAAAAAAAACATTTCATACTGACTAGGAGGTCACAGTTACACTAGCGAACCACAAAGCTCACATCCCAGAGCGCTGGTGCCTGATGGTGCTGAACTGTTGGTGTGCTCTGGGACTGCCTTCTTGGGAGCAAGAAGGACCATCCCCAAGCAGCAGGTTGGAAGCAGTCACCCAGCTCTGTAAGAAAGCTGTCCTTGCCATACAAGATGATGTCAAAGGGGAGTCTTTGCTCCTCTTTTATTTTGCCTATCCTACCTACAAATAATAATAATTCTAAATGAATTAAAAACATCACCTATCCTAATATCCCTTCTAAGATACCCCAAAGAGGTCTTTTGGTGGGTTCAATTCTCTTTTTTATTATTTTCCTCTGTGTTTGCAATGTTTGATGGTAGAACCAGATCCTCAGACAAGATCTAAGCAGACCGAAAGCATAGCTAAAGCATTAAACCTCAGATACTACAGCTCCATCTTGATATGATGCTAATTCACAGTAATTCCTATGCATAGCCTGAAGATATTGAGCTCTATTATTGTTATTATTTTTAATGATAGTTTAGGAGATTGGTAATGGGATAGTAGAGCCTTTTGTAGCCTGGGTACATTCCACACTTGATATAGAAGTGGCTGGAAGTCACTGAAGTCTAGTATCTGGAAAGACAGCACACCGGGGTTAAAAAAGATATGAGAAGGATCACCCACAAAGCTCCAAATCCTCTTGTCTTTTTTCTCCATCACATCTCCATAAGAAGCAATGCCAGAATACAGAGACTGGAATCACAGCCTTGATCATAAATAACTTGAGACTCTTGCCATAAATAACTTTTGAGATTCTTGCCATTCACTTTCTCATTTATACCTTGCAGTTGAAAGATCATACTATATAGTACTCCTGATAGACCCTATTCCCCAACCACAGTGCTGCACCAAACACCCACAGGGAAGGAAATATAACCTGGAGAAGCACAAGCCTAAAGCGCCGCTCTTCTCTGTTAGCTCTTTTGTCTTTTTGTGGAAAACACCACAGCTGGGATAGAAGCCCACATATATCCTTGGTGACTTCTGTCTACTAAACCAGAAAGATGATTTGACCATCAGAAAAAAAAAAAGAATGAATAATTCTTTTTATTTATTCTATTTATTCTAGAATAAATACCATTATATTTTTAGAGAGAAAAGACGTATCTGCTAAGCCTATTTCTCACCCCCTCATGAAGAGCTCTCTCCTCCCACTGCCCCCACAAGCAGGAGCAAGTTTCCTAAAGAGGCCAGCCCTAAGCTAATCTCACAGCCTTATTATTTTCCTTCCATAATTCATAAGGCTCTGCACATGCTGCCTTCTTACAAAGCCCACCCCAGCCCAAATCAGATCCTCAGAGAAACTCCCACATACCCTTCCACTGTCCAGGTGGATTCAGGATCCACCGGAGCCAGATGCTTGGGTTCCCTTTCTTGCCTCCAGGGTGTTCATTCACCCTGTCCCAGCGGTGACGAGGTGGCATGAAAAGCCTAATTTCCCCCAAGAGAAACAAAAAAAAAAAGCCCATGGAGGCTGCAGCTACAGTGCAGATCTTCATCCCAGAACAGCTATATTGGAAACTTCTGTTAGAAGACAGGACTAGCATCTTATTACAGGATCCATGCTCAATTATGGACCTTGTAAATATTTTGGGTTTCACAGCATACCCTACCATTAACCTATTGATATGTCCATTGACCATTAAAATGAACATTTCACGAATTAATTGTGATCGTGATTTGCCAATCATCTTTTACAAAGTTTGGCTGAGACCTGATGCAGCCTCTCTCAGTGCCTTTAAAAGAGTTGCTCCAGATCCCTGCAGAATGCCAGATGAAAGATATGGCTTTATTAGACCAAAACTGTGGTGCTGACTACTCTCCCAGAATAGGTTTTGACAGCCTTGCTGTCTTAAAAGGTACAGACTGTATGACACAGCCTATAAAAACCTTGGATACAGGAGGAAAGAACGATATGCATAGGTATAACACATACGGCTATGCCCTTTTCGTATTCCCGCAAGAGGCTGGGATTAAGGCAGAAATTTCATCACAGAATCTGGTTTACAGATATCCCGGAGATTTCATGAAAGCATTTATTCCAGAGATACAACTAAGTCCTTTCTTCGACTGGAGAAAGCTTATGTCATGCACTGCGGAATATGGTTTACTAATCACCAATGCTGCTTTGAATGGCTCCATGGATCAAAACTGACTTTACATAGTGGTGCTGGGCGCATTGGCCGTTCTCCTGCACTGATCATTAGGATGCTTTGCTTGCAAGGATCATACAGGGAGTCGTTTCTTTGATGTGTGCAAACAGGGAAAGAGCTGAGGCTTTTGCAGTAGCTGCTTGGCTACAGGTAAAGAATGCTGCAGCTCCAGGGAGAGCCATTGCAAGACAATTAGAGCTTGCTTGTTCTGCCTTCCTATTTACAGGGTGAGCGTAGCTCATGCTGTTTTGGCAGGGTGGAGGTTTTGTTTCTGTGCTTTGGAAAAGCTCATCCAAGTGCAGCCATCACAGGTCCTTTAATCAGGAGGGGACTTTAAGCTTTGTCCTTTTGTCCCCTATCTCCACCCCTTTCTTTTCTGCTGCCTTCAGCCTCACTTAGGGTAAGTTAAAGCTGCGCCTTTGTGACAGTCAGTAGTCATTCTGAGCTGAACCTGTAGTCCTTTTGAAATCACTGTGAGCACTTCCACCTACTGAAATTGGAAGAGGATTAGACCTCTATGCAGCCAGCTCCACTGAACCATAGCAGACATGGTCTGCTCAAGTTCACCAGCTTCTCAACACGTGTAGTAATTTGGCTGTCTCTGATTGCCTCATTCTCTTGCAAATGGCATTACCCAAGGGAAATAGCGCACCTCCCACTCCTGCTTACCTTCTACAGCATGGCCATAAAGAGGCCTCTTGCTCTAGTCCTTGAAAGAACATCCATTGACTTTAGCAGACTTTGGACCAAGTCCTCAGCCTGAGTTTTATTGCTGACAGTGTCCTCATTGCCTGAAAGCACTTAAGGATGGATTCATTATGGACTGAGCACTGTGCAGCCTTTGCAACCCTGCAGTCTCTAGACCTTCTGGGCAAATGTTCAGCACACTTGGAGGGCATTTATCTCCTTTCATGGCTGATCAACAGAGAGGACATGGCCAGGGAAGCAAGTTCATTGTTCTGTGCCTGTACGAGGTGGCTAAACGTGAAATGTGTAGCTCCATTTCTGGCTGATGACCAAGTTCCCCAGTTTGCAGCCAAATGATTCACTGCATGTGCATACTGCACCACTCCTGTCCCTATGCCATCCTTTTCCCCAGTGTCCACCAGCATCATCCATCCCCAGTTTGCATGACAGCACACTCATGTAAAGTTCATGAACAAAAATGTGCTTGGCTACAGTGAATCAAAGGATTCAAGAGAACACAACAGAAATCGACGGTGAGGGTAACCTTGAATTGAGCTATCTCAGTTTCTGGCTACAGCCTTTAATTTTTAAGCACACAGCAGCATCCCGGGGAGGAGGAGATGCTGCCAAACTGCTGGCTGCAGCATTGAGCTCTGGGAGAGAGAAGAGCCTTGTAGAGACTTAGTGTTACACTAAGATGAGGCTTTTGCCTTCAGGAAAACTCACTCTTGGAGTCACCTTTTTCAGTCTAGTATCAAAGAAGCTCACATGTGAGCAACACTGTCTGGGACCTCCAAAAGCTAAGTATGGGTTAACAATGACTGCTTTGTCTCTACAAAGCTGGCGATGGAGGTTGCCGGCTCTGCTCATGGTGAGCTGAAGTTCTCACTGTACTGATGTAACATGTAAATAAATATTTGAGTGGCTTTGCTTTTTCAGATGAACTCCCACTGCCCTGCTTTGGTTCAGAGGCAGAGGCAGCACATCTGGCATTGTGAAAAACAGCATCAACAAAACCCCTCACATCATTAATATTTCAAACCTGTCTCCTGCACATGTATAGAGAAAGTTTATTATCGTTTCTAATTGCATTGGCCTGTGTAATGGGTTTATGTAACATGCAGGCTTTTCGACTGAGCTCACTGCCATAGGCTTGGAGAGCCTTGGAAACATTAAATAATTTAGCCTCAAAATACCCCCTAGTGGTCTGGTTCAGTGTCATTTGTCTCCATGTTACAGATGTGGAACCAATGTAAAAACCTTCCAGTGCTCTCCCTGAGGTCACTCAAGGAGCTAGTGGCATAGCTTCAAAATCCTGTGTCTCTACCATTTATCTTTCTCCTGGAAATAAACACTTTGGGACAAAGCAAATCTTACAAGTGGGTTTTGGAAACATCGCAACCTGCAGCCAGATTTTACCTGACTTGCCTAGAGCTGCAGAAGATCTATACAAAAGTCTTAGGCTGGACTAAATTGTGGTGTACATGACAGAGATGTAACTAGGACTTAGTGCTTTAAAAGTAATGACCCAAATGACAACCTGACAGTCCACCTTAAAGGAGGAAAATAACATCACAATGGTAAAATGGCTTTCAAAACTATAGACTAGGGGGAGCAGAATACTTTCTTGTTTCATCCTGATTTAGCAAATAGTTTTCACAAACCCACCTGTTTTTTAGCATTCTCCCCTGTCCTTAGGGGAATAAATAAACAGAAAAGGTGGGTAATGGAGGAGTTCTAATGAGATATTTTCATAGGAAAGTTTTTAATACACTGAAATATTTCACATTGACATTTCTTAAACAAACCTTAACCTTTTCATACTCTTTTAAGAATTGATCAACCCTGTAGAGGGAACAAGAAAATATATGTGTATATTTTAAAATGGAATTAAATAAAACAAAACATGATATTGACATTCAGGGAAATGCTGGCCACATAAATTATGTTTCTCAAGCTACAGTGAAGTCAACAGCTTATTTCCCAATCTATGGCAAAATTCCCCTTTTGATCCAAACCAGACCTTTTTCTCCCTGCACTTCTGCTTGGCCACCAAACCAAAAAGTTATTTTATTTTCATTCAGTTGACTTCTTCTTTTAAATTCAATTTTAACACTTCAAACCCTGTCCAACCATGTCTACACATATCCTAGGAAGCCTCCTTCTTCATGGCAGTTTAAAATGAAGGCTTATATTCGACTTATATTCCTAATATTATACTGACAGTTGAGATCTGGGTCTGAAATCCATGGATTGCTGCACTTCAGAGGTGGTGGGGTCACATATGTCTGATGGATCTGCATGTTGCAGCTTGCAAAGTGTAGAAGTGTGCCAGTCCCATACCTGCATCTGAATCCCACCCTTTTCTCGTGCAAAAGCCACCGAGACTTACACAGCAAACGCAATCACGTTAATTCAAGGTCCTACAGCAGAATTGGTAAAAAAAAGAAGCATACAGCTAAAAAGAAATGGAATGGCATTCAAATGAACAAAATACAGCCTAAATATCAGAAAATAAAGAAGAATATTCAGCTTGGGAATAACCTACGCATCGGATGGAATGTGTAGCCTTTACAAAGCATTGGTAAGGAGCCTATAGATCTGTATCAAAACTCTTAGCATGTTTCCAGCCTTCATGGCTACACCCAGAGACCCACTGGAGCAGTTCTGAGTCCACTCTTGTGTAATACCTGGTAGAAGAATGTAAATCCAGGTGCCTCAGTTTTAGACCTGGAGAAGTCTGCTTTAATTTCACTGTGATGAGCCTATTAGGCCAGGGTGGTTCATCTCTTGGACATGATGAGCTCTGCGGATGAAGAACAGATTGCACAAGCCGAACCCAAGGAAGATGGAGATTATGCTGGCAGGCAAAAGAAAGCACATTGAATAGTTTATGGTCCCTCTGTGGCAGCCTTTACATATTGCGAACAGCCGCAAACAGTCTGTTCAGGCAGTGCTCTAGGAAAGGCCCCAGAGCACTCTGTCATGGACAGAGCATGCCAAGGCAGAGCTCTCTGCCATCCCCATTTCGCTTGAGCACTCCACTCCATCCTGGCACATCATGCCTTGGCCTTTGGTAGCCAAGCTTTTGTCACCTTCTGTTTGGATTACAGGATTGTGACGACCCTTTGGAGAGTCCAGCTTATGCAGCTCCCTGCAGCAACATGAACAACTCTTACTTGTCCTCTGCTGCCTGTGCTGGCTCCCCACAGAATTCACAGCGAATTTCATGGTCTTTTTCTTTACCCTCATAGCCTGGGCCCAAGATATTAAAAACACTGCAGAAAGCTCTCAGTTGCAGATGCTGCTCTTTGCCATAGTGAGAGTCTGTTGTTAAAGGAATACTTCACCGGTTGAGAGATGGATTTTTCTTGGTGCCAAGTGTTGATGTGGTGGCAAGTACTGATACTGTGATTTTTAGGGGTGATTCTTTGACAGACTACCTTAAGCCTTGTGACTTTTCACTCCTGGTACCAGGTTTATCTTTTTAGCAGTGCTAATCTTTAGCATAAATGTGAATTTGCTGCCTGTACATACTAAAAAAGGAGCAAAAAAAGCCAAGTGAAAAATATATTTATGTTTAAGATTCTTTAAGTCCTAAAATCAGCTGGAATACTACTAAATGCACAGTTCCATACACA
Organism: Pezoporus occidentalis; assembly: GCF_034315485.1. Taxonomy (NCBI): domain Eukaryota; kingdom Metazoa; phylum Chordata; class Aves; order Psittaciformes; family Psittacidae; genus Pezoporus; species Pezoporus occidentalis. Next base: position 1,311,509 of record NW_026912898.1, read on the forward strand.
GGAATAAGCCATGCTTTAATAATGCCAGTGCATGCTTTAGTGGAAAGTGCCTAAATCCTGCAGTGAAGATGGAAGCAGAAGACCAGCATAGAACAGATACTTAGATATTAGGCTGATACTTGTGTAAGTGCTTAGATGCACATCTTTTCCACAGTATCTCTTCTTGACTGGTAGCTTACCAGTGCAAGAAAAACACATTAGCTCAGGATACTTTTGACAGAAGGCTTAAAGACTTGCTCTTTACCTGGCATTTGTTGTAGAGAGTACATCATAAGTCACCATGATTCAGTTAATAAACATAACTTGTTAAGCCAATGTCTTATGATTTCATAGGGAAGTCTATAGACAACACCAACTTCACAAACAGCCCCTTCTCACAGCACATATGGCTTGCTCAGGCCCAAAGCCACTTTAAGTATAACATACAAAAGGTATTTTTTCTCTGGCTTTTTAGTATGTCCTGTCCCATTCTTAAAATTTAAAGAGGTTCTGATGGTGAGGGGGATAAGATACACTTTTGCTTGAAGGAATCTGTATCTCTGAGAAGTGTGAATTGCCCATTTGTCCCAGTCTTATCTCTCTGGTCCAAGCTTTTCTGGCCACAATACCAGGCTTCCCAGCATATCAGATTGCTTCATAAGGGCAAGAGTCATTTTGGAGGCATGGAATTATGGTAGATGCAACTTAGACCAATCTGATAACCTTCCAGTCTTGAAAACTGGTAGAAACCAATAAACCATCTCTGACTCCTTCCAGTGACAGCTTATTCTCTCTTTCTACTCCTGTATTATGAAACATCTTTCTGGAGAGACAAAAGATGTATGTTCTGTAGGTAGGAAAAGTTGTTCACAGCAATGCTGGGCATTGAGAAACTCTAAGAGAGATGGATCTTTGCATGGCAGGACTGGAATATATCCTGACAGAATGGCCTCAAATAAAAATGACAAGTGAGGTCCTCTTTCAGCATAGAGAAAAGTGATGTCCCCAGAACAGGAATGACACAGTTAAGCAAATCCTTAAAGCCTGGATAATGCTGCATAAAAAAGATAGCCACTGATAGATACCTGATTTTTTCTTATAAATTCTGTCTTTCAGCATAGGCATTTTTCAAAGACACTTTCCAAGAATTCCGGTGTGATTAATGCTTTGGTTTTTGAATATTCTAAAAAGAACATTTTGACCAGTGGTTGTTTAAAATAACATCCAAAAATAATTCCTACAATCCTTCTGGAGAACAGACACTGCAGAAATGTCAAAGCTTTTCCTAGATATCCTTAATTCTTACCAAGGGATGGCTAAGCGAGGCAAAACTGGTAGGGAAAGGTACCATCTTTTATTTGGCAAATAGAGAAAAATATGGGAAATGGGGAGAAAGGCATAGAGGTCTTTTTTTTTTTTTCAAGTTGCAAGCAGAAATTTCAAGATATATTGTCTTTCTTAGATCTAAAATCAGGCCAATAAAAGACCTGTTTCAGTCTGTCTGATACGATTTTTGCCTTGTTGATAGGCCATCACACCTTATTTGCATGCAAGGTATTGAATTCCTTGGTCTTATTCAGAGGGTTGGAAGGGACCATGACAGGTCACCTAGTCCATCTTCCTGACTTCAGTTCAGGTTCACATACACCTATGTCATTCACAAAACTTACTTATGTAATGCGTTCTTGAAGACTTCTAATGTGACCTTAAAGGCAGACTTCACCAGCTCCTAAAGCTATCTTTGTCTTACCTTTCTTACTGCAATTTAATCCCATTACTTCTTTGTCCTATCTATCATGGCCATGGTGAATAGCTTCCTCTCTTTGTCTTTTCCACATTTTATGTGCTTGAAGACTTGTTATCTCTCAGTTTTCCCTTTTTAAGTTAAACAAACCCAGTTGTCCTACAACTGTCTCCTATAACTGGTCTTTTTCTCTAGGCTATTTCTGACTCTAACTTTCATGTATTCCTAATGATTTCTGTTACTGTCCCATAGACTATGTTTGTTCTGAATTTTTCTTGATATTCCAAAGTACCCTTTATTCCAGTATGGAATATGGAGCACGCCCCCTGAACAGAGTGAACATAGAGACTGATTTCACTCTTTCAGGAACAAGTGACTTTTCCTGCTTCAAATTAATACCACCGGAACATGACAGCATGTTGAAACCCAAACTCGAGCTGAATATACATGCTCTACTCTTTGGGAATTTCCCTTTGATCCCAAGGGAAGATAGCTACAGCAGTCTAAGGCAGGGTTCCATTAAGAGGAACATCTATCAGAAAATAAATATTTTGTAGTAATAAGAATTCCAGTTGTTATATGGACATGTTGCAGGTTCTTATCATTACACAGGATGCAGGAGGTTATTATTAGCATTGACCCTACTTATCAGATGGGAAAAGCACGGTACAAAGAAATAATGAGATGAACCCCAAAGCCACATAATGAGAAATAAACATAAGGCAGACTAGAAAAGATTTCCCAATTTTCTTTTTACTCTCCCCCCTACCCAGACTCTGGCACTGAGTATTTCCCTGACCTGAGTGGAAGACGATTAAGCCCATGTTCAGGCTGGAAGCCACTGATGGAGCAGAGCAGAGAAGTCAGATGAGCAAAGAAAGTAGATTTTCTACATGTACCATGATTGAAGCAACACAATCTCTCCTACTGGAGCTGTATCAGAGCAATGTGATAGCATTCATCTTCCATCCGATGCCCAGGTAATGCCTGTACCTCTTTGCCTTCAACAGAAAGGCAACAGGATAAGATCAGATTAACTTTCACAGTGTTTTGTTGCAAAACAAGTGTGTAAAAAATGATTTTAAATCACCTAGATGATGCCTTTTCATATCAGTGTTTAGCAATATCTGCCTCGGTAGATGATGTGGCTGTTACTACCGTAAGGATCCCTTAGGACAAACTCCTGTTGTAACACATTTTCTCTGCACCAAAGCCTGCATAAATGTTAAATGAAGTCACTTTAAACAAATATAGGTAACAGAGGGAGAATAAGCCTGTTAACAGAATCAGCATTGCAGCCACTAAGTCATAATATTTTATTTATTTATTACATCATAATACCTATAACAAAAGTAACTAGATGCCATAAAATAATACCTACAGACATAGAAGTTGAAATGACTCACCACATCCAACCCCTCATAAAAGCTCCTCTTACTCACATTATCCAGTGAAAAACAAGAAAGAAAGAAAGTATAATTCCTTTCCAACCCCAAAAATAATGTTTAGTTGAATGCCTGGCTAAGCACAAGAGCCATAGCACATGATGCTTTCAAAAACACAGCCTCCCAAAGACCCTTAGCCCATCATGCAGTACCCAGGGTTTGGACCTTCAAGCTGTAAGGGAGTCAAAGGAAGGCAATAAGCTTTTCTTCCAAGTGTGGCCTGTTGTCAGCTGCTGGACTGAACCAAACCAGACAATAGAAAGGGTGATGGAGAGGGCAAAGGGAACAGGAAGAAGGTTCTCAGCACACTGAACAGCAAACATAGTGCTGTAAAGTGATGTGAAACACTGCACCTTGTGCCGTGGGAAAACTAGAAAGATATCAAAAGTAAAGAATGGGAGTATCTGTGCTGCTTGTTGAGAGTTAAAGTAAGTTAGGTAATTGTAAGAAGAAGACTACTTGGCCAGAAATAAAGAGAGAAAACCTGTCCATGTCATAACTAGGAACAGCAAGGGAATCTAAGAGGACCTCCTTGGCTAAAATCAAGCTAAACTGGAAAAAAAGTGGCATTGAAAGGCTCTTAAAAAAAAACAGCAAGCACAACTTCTCTCCCTTATTCTCAGCAAATCACCCAATTTCTTCTCTTCCGGCACTTGTGGTCCACCTCTCCCCACTTCAGCAATTCCTTTAATATTAAGAGCTTAAACCAATACCAAGGAAGGGTGCAAGGAGAGAGCATTGTGTCCAACGAAAATAAAACCAACAACTTCAAATACCTCTTCCCTGCACGTCACATCTATTTTTTGCCCTTTCCTTCCAAACTAAGATGTAGGAACAGCATAATGCAGAGGCACTGAGATGGCACTGCCAACACAGCGCATAGGAAAACACTTTCCCTCCCTGGCTCTGATAATTTAGCTTTGTTTTACTTTCAATCTAATGAACATTTATGCTGTAGCCAATCTTCATTTTATACCCGTCTAGTCTAAAGCACAATTATATGCCTAGCGGAAAATGGAGCTTTGACTCATAATAATAAGATTGGCATTGTGTCTGGCAGTTCTCTCCACTTCGTTTTCATGCCTGCAGCCATATCAGTGGGGCAATGATTTTGCCATATCTCCTAAAACAAGGTCAAGCTGGCAGACAGAATAGGACTGGAAGAGATAAAATACTGGAATAGGACATCTGAGATACCCATCAGTCTCCAGAAAGGGGTCTGGGAGAGGCACTTTCTTAAAGAGATGTCTATGTTGAAGAAAAGAACAAGACATGTTTTTCACTCTGTGTTTGCTAATCTGAATTGTTCTGTCTTTACTCCTGCTTGGAGAAGTCTCTGGTTCATGTAATACCACTTATAAGTTTGGCCTTTTCCAGTGCAGACCTAATCCTATGGTGCATCTGAGTGCCTGATGGTGGCGAGTGTGCTCACAAGGTTGTTTTCAATTACTTTAAAAGAAGCATTGTCTATTCAAGACTCCCTGGCAGACTTTCCACTAGGAAAGGTGGTCTTGTACTTAATTTAGAAAGTCAGGACATATCCTCAGTGTTCTTGGCTTTGTCTGTGACTTGCTATGAGATACCAAAGCTATCACTTAACCTTCCTCTCTCTGTTTCATTTTCTTCATTAGTAAAACAAAGTGAATGATACCCAACTGCCCCAGGCAGCAGACTCTAGACTGGTTAATGTCAATTGCAAATGTACTTCTGGATTCTGGAGTGGAAGATGCTAAAAGGAGTTGTAGAAGAAGTAAGTCCCCCAGCCATCCTTTGGACTTGTCTCACAGTTTCAGCCTATACAGCCATTCATTCCCTGCTGATACCTTGTACAGAGTTGCTGCTGCTAGGCAGTGTACCAAAACAGCTCCTGGTGAAGAAATCTGTTGAGCACAATGGTCCTCATTCTGTCTGGAAAGTGGCTATGAACAGATGGGTTGCTTCTGTTTGGTATCTTCTTTCTCTTGGTTTAATACCAGCCCCTATTGCATTTTTACCTGCATAGTGTGCTGGGAAGTCAGCTCATCCTTTGTGTAAGTTCCTTTTTTCTTTGTTTTCTCACAATGGGAAAGAGTTCTTACCTGGCCTCTTTGGGGGGAATTTCATGCACAGTTGGTGGTGCCCAGAAGGGAGAAGCAGATGCTGTTGAGATCATGGTGTCCAAAATAGAAAGCAATTTATATGGACAATTAAGAAGAGCCACACGGGACTTTGGTGGTTGGAAGCTACAAGTCTGTAAGCAGTCAATTTCTAGGACTTAAAACAATAAAAAATGGAATTCACCTGAGGCCATGCAAGAGAAGAAAAGTTTTATAAAGAGAACAATTCCCAAGTTCATTCACCAGGGCATTAAGCTCCTGATTTGCAGTGGAAATGCAATACGTGGTGTCCTGTCACCAACAGGATTTAGAGGACAGAGAAAGCACCACAGAACAAATATGAAATTGTCACAAAGAGTAAATTCAAAGCAAGCCAGGGGCTTTCAAAAAGATTAAAAGAAGAGCTCTAAAAAGCTGTCTGTCCTGACCCTCATCTGCCAGTTATGCCTACCTTCCTGTGATTCTCTGTGCCCTGGCTCCTCCAGAGTGTTTTCTTTTCTCATTCATGACACTACACAAGAAAAAAGACCTGACAAAGGGACATAAAAATAGTGGAATGAATGATATGCCTGGCATTTATATCTTGTCATTGTTTTTGCTCTTTTGGTATTGGGCAGCCAGAGAATGTCAGAATTTTCAGTTGACCTGAAGTTTTTTTCTGCTGTTTCATCAATTAAGGTAGCTTAAGTTTCAGGCACAAAGGAGTTAAATCAATTTGCTTCAGAACAGCCCTAAGAAATCACTCAACTCTTTAAAAAGTCTCTGGGGGGTGGTTGCTGTAGCCCGAAGGATGTGCAAGCTGAAGGTTCAGCAGGCACGTTGACATTTGAAGGCATAAATGTTTTGAAGAATAGAAAGGATGTGATTTTGCCTCTTCTCTAGTTGACTACAGAGCTTAGTGCACTTTCTGCACTTGTCTTTTCCCTAGACATTGTATTGGGCTGTCTTGTTAGGTTTGGAGTCCCTCTGAGAATATGCTGCCTCTCAGCAACACAAAGAACCAGAGGACATTTCTCAGTCAGTGCTCCATAGCCAGAGTTGGCACAGATTGTGTAGGAGCACTGACTCACTCATTTGCAGATGTGAAGTTGGGCCAGCTCAAAAATCCCCTTATGAACCATCACCCTGCAGGATGGTATGAGGTTAGTCTCCAGTTTTTCAGCTGCTGAATCAACTGCTTCAGCTGAGTAGCCCCAAGGCTTCTTCTGCATGCAATGTGGGATCTCTTAGGGCATTTCTTCTCTGGTTGCTTGATTTAAGTTAAAGAAAACCTCTGAAAACAGCTTTCCTGAAGTAGCCAGGCTCTCACAAAGCTGAAATTATCATTTGATAAGAAAGAAGGGATGGAGTGTGAAGACTACACATAGGAGACAACTTACTTCAGGTGCTGCTGAAGTCTACATTTCCCCTGCTTTTTTAATTCAGATTTCTATGGTGAAAGGAAGTATCATCCATCAAGGAACAAAGGCTTTACTTTCTTTCAGCATCTCTTACTCATCTACCCTCACCATCTCTTGCAGCCTGGATTCCCAGCAGAAAGCCATTCTGCATTTTCATGGCCTTTTCCTGGCTGCTACACTGCTAGGCCTTGGCTTTGCTTGAATTAAAGTGCCTTTTTTTTGTCATTTTTCCTTTGCCCTCTTGTTGAAATAATATAGGTTCCACTTATTCTTTCCTCAGCTCTGTTTCTAATGTAATATGAACAGACCTGTGGTTAAAGCAGATGTCTGTGGTTAGATGACAACTTTAGTTTCTTGCTATCTGATGTGTTTTGTCATTCTGAATAAACGTTTAACTACTCCCATATAACACTGTCAGTGGGGAAGTTATGTGAGATGCAATTACATAGGGTTTGAGTCCTTGGCCTGAAGCAGGAAGAAATGGGGACCTGAAGTTCTCTCTCTCTCATATTTAAGCACTTGGTTAAGAGATATTCTGCATTAGAGCTCTTTCCTTTCCTGAGAATATTTTCCAAACAGAACTTTTGTTTAACCCTATTTATTACAAGAAAAACATCTGATGTCTACAAACTCAGAACTTCCCATGGAATATGACAGAAAGTTTTTTGTGGAATAATTCAGAACTGGTTCTACAGATAAGGTCTTTTCAATGGGGTGCCAAGATAGCCAGCAGGTCCTTTGGATACTTCTGCTTCCAGAAAAGGCACTACAGAAGAAGGATTTATTCCACAAAATGAAGGGCTAGCATGGAAAAGCAGAGTTCACAGGCATCTGCAGAAGCCTAGTATATCTAAACCCACAGCTCCACCACATTGGCAGGCATGTGAGATGAATAAATATGATACCAGCCTGCTGCTGCTCAGCAGAACTTCTTGGCATAGGAACATCAAGCTGGAGATCTAGTGTCTTCTCTATCTGATGCTTGTCATTATCCAGGACACACACACACAGATTACTTCTTGTTTCCCCATTTCAGAACTGCCAGGATAGATGTGAAGGTCAAAGGAATGACATGGCAGTGGTGCAACATGCCTCCACTCAGTTTGCACACATTAAAAGGCTTATTCCATAGGGATGGGGAAAAAAGAAGAGGAAAATTATGTCTTTTTTTCTTCCTACCAAGTTCCAGGAGCTATGTTTTTGCTGCAGCTGAGACAACTTTAGACAAAGGTGATGATAGGTAGAAAGAGAGCAGTAGAAACAGTAGGACAAGACAAGGTTAACCTGCAGAGAATGGATGAAGGAATCAGATGAGAAGGTCACAAAGCAGGAAAAAAGAACGAAAGAACAAAAGCAGAGGGAAATAACACAAATAATCCAAAGGTAATGGCAAAAATAAAGAGGAGAGAAAATACTCACTGAACAGACATAGACTAGAAGGCAGCCATATATGTTATCAGTTGCAACCTCCAAATACTACAGGCAAAAATGGAACATTAAGGTGAGAAATATATATAACCTCTGTTTCAATTCCCATTCCAATTCCAACCTTACAACATTTGATGCAAAAGAGAAAATGCTGCAGTGATGATAACAAGTCCAACCAAGACAGCGGGATGGATGAAGGCCCTTGGGAAAAACTTAGACTCGTGCAATTGCATACAGATGGGCACTCTCAGATACTTCTAGAGAGTGGATTATGCTCACATAGCTATAGAGGAAAACCACATCAACAATCTCTCTAAACACTTCTTGCTCTTCAGTCCAGGAGAAAATTCTTTCCTGATCCCACAGTCAATCAATGCTTTTAATTCAAGACACATCAGTCAGGCAGCACTACTAGGAGCACCAGCATAACCCAGCTACTATCCTGTCTTTAGCCCTAGCCAATTTCTTGTTTGGGCAATTTAATGCTTCAAAGGAAGATCAATTTGCCCTCTCCCCACTCCTCATTCTTCCCACCCTTACTTACACATCCAAGAGAATAAAGAATTAGGAAATGAAGGGACTTCCTTCTTTACCCCAGTAGTGGTCAGTGGGAGCTCTGAAGCATGAAGTTAATTAATTAAAATATAAATGCAATGTAATTCTTTCTATGAACTCGGCAAGCTCTACTTTTTAATTATTTAAGTTCCTTGCCCTTGTTACCCTGTATGGAAGGCCAAAACTTTATTACTTTGAAGTTTAGAAACCTTCTGATTTCCAAGCTAATTTATACTCGTCTGATCTTTTAGCACCGCTTTTTTTCAGCGGAAGCAATTCTCCATCCTGGTATTTACGAAGAGTGTATTTATGAAGCAAAACTGTATTCCATCTCATCCTTATTTTGATAGCCTAACTAAGCCTCCCACATACGCTTTTCAAATGTCTACCACTTCCTCTAAACATTCTCACAACTTTTCACTCTACATCTCTTCTTTTTTGACCAGAAGTGACCCAAATTGACTACAGTGAGGCCTCCTCAGTCCTTCATAGCAGCATACTACTAAAGTACTTCCCTTTCTGAAAATACCCTTGCCTGATACATCCCAGAATTGCATTAATCCTTTTCAAGGCAATGTCATATTCCAGCAAAAAGGCAAAGAAAATGTGAAGCAGAAAAGGGAGATGCTGAACAGAGAAATGAAAGCATCCTGAGGAGCAACAGAGAATTCTGGAGGGAGGAAGAAAAAAAACACCCGGCTGCCCTGCAAACATAAAGACATAATCAGCTTTGTAGAGAAGGTAATTCAAAGGAATAATGGGAAGTCAGAAAGCTGAGGCAAGGCACATCTGTACAAAATCACAGTGAGCTGGCTTTGCACGAGCTCTCAGCTTCATGGCAAGTCTCTGGCACTGCTTGCTAATGTCAGCGTTGTGGCAAAAACAGGGCTGACAATGTCATGCTGGGGACAGGGGGAAACTGAGTGCAAAGGAAGCAGGGTGCATGGATCTGTCCCATGAGTCCAGAACAGGTCCTTTGCAGCATTACTGGTAGGTTGTCTCTCCAGGGTGCAGTGCTTTTTGCTTAGGAATTGAAGAAGTAGCACTCCTTACATGCTTGTGTGTGCATCAAACACATACACGTGTTTGACATACAAAACCCACGGTGTCTTTCTTGAGCCCTAAAATTTTAAGGCTAATATATCTTAATAAAAATATTTCACTGTCCCATAGACATGCAAATATTGTCCTTTAACCTGTGAAAGAATATAACGGAAGATCTCAGAGTGATTGAAGAATATTAATGAGAAGTTACAATAATCCCCAGGCAGTGGATGCTTATGTATCTTCTGTATATTCCACAAGGAGACAATGTAAGCCCTGCACTAAGTTGCCTCACACTTTCCTTAGCCTTTTTTTGTTATTATTTTGAAGAAAAGCATCAACAATGAACTTTCAAGCAAAAGATGGAGAGAGGGTAGGGAGAAAGCTCTACGTTTTGCACTCCTCGGTAAAGTTGATGGGGTTTGCCCTGTTGACAGACAAATAAATAAAACCCCTAACATACTCTCCTAGGTCGTTTGTAGACCTGCACCACTGTTTCTGCTTGTGGAGAAAGAAACTCAACTTGCAGCAGACACGTGATATGTCAATTCGTTTCCATTGTATTGGCAAGAAGCAACACACATGAGACAGATTTATCAAGCTATCTGATAGTCTAAGAGCCAAAATTTCTTCTTCCAGCTCCCTCCTCTCCTCTCTCTGCTTTCCTCCATACACACACATGCACAAATAAAGGCAAAATCTGCCACTCCTGCAAGCATAACACTGTAAAGTTCTGCAGTTTTATTGTGGGTGTTTATCATAAAGCATCCTTATCTGTTATCTGCTTACAGAGGAGGCTTTGGTATGTTATTTCAGAGTAATAGCCGAGAGCGAGTTAAATTGCATTAACCTTTAAAGCTGGCATTAATGGGTAGCTGTGTCAGGAGACTATATTACTGTACAATTTCCTTTTCTTATTCTTACGCTGGCTCTGTGGTTAGAGTATTTTTTGTTGTTAGTGCCAGCTTTACACCACAGGCTTTGAGCTCTGAGCACAGTGCTCTAAGGAAGCACTCATCTGGAAGAAATGTAGGACTAACTTTTCCTCAGCACTGACAGACTACGGGACTGAAGGCAGATTCTTGTGACAGAAGTAATGCATCTTGTCCCTTGGCACAACTAACAGGTGATTTGGGACATGCTCCATACCCATGCTTTTCCCTTGCAATAAGGTGACTTTAGGGCTAGACTGCACTCAGAGCCTGAAGCGAATATGTTAGGGCTTGCTATTGCTGCAACACATGAGAGTCAAGTCCCCTCTTATTGCTGCAGAAGGTTGTCAGAAGATCAGCAGAAAGAGAGACCTTAGAACTGAGGTTTTTAAATGTGGGGACTAAAACCTATGAGCTGTACTGTATTCTCTGCTGCTCTGACAGGGAAGACTTCTGCAAGGTATTCCAAGTGTGCAAGCCCAATTTAACAGCCGCTTTCCATGAACAGGGACAGCTGGAACTACTCCACATCTATTATGGTGTAAATGGAACTGGAATGTGGCCTACCACTTATCAGATATTCTCTTCTATGTATTAATTATACACGTAGAAGTTCTGTATTTAGGAATAATCGCAATAATTTGTCACTTTCAGAGAACTGTAATTGCAAACACAACATAATCATTTGTCAGCTGTTTCAGATGGAAAGGAGTAGGCTGAGAGAAGGCAGCAGCCTCTTTGATCACATTTTGATTGGGAAGTCTCTTCATTACAGGTTTGGTTTATGGACCCTCCTCCCCATCATAACTCTTCAAGCCTTCTTCATAAGCTGTTTATCCAAGGAGCTCCTGCATTGACTCACCTCAGAAGAAGTCCTGGTAACAGCAGACATGCATACTCCACAGACCTCTTGGGTGATGCAGCAGAGGCGTATGATACTTGACTGCCATGGAGATGAGTACAACAGAAGAGCCTAAATAGAAAAGAATTTTGGTTTGAAGCACTGTTGCAACAAAGGTGCATGTTAAATACAGAGTTGATAGATTTTCTTGCCAAAACTGAGTATTAATTGTTTAAATTAACACTGCAAGTAACATGCAACTAAAATACTTCCTTTTTTTCTTTTCCTTATTTCTTAAAAGAAAGCCATAAATAATTGCTTCCTGAGCATCCCCTGGGAAGCACAGCATCTTCTCCCCAGTGGATCAGCGAGCCTAGGCATAGAACCATAGAATAGTTTGGGTTGGAAGGGACCTTAAAGACATCTAGTTCCAACCCCCTGCCATAGGCAGGGACACAAGGCATTGCTGGACCACATAGGCATTACAAGCTGGGGAGGCTTCCAGACCTTTTGGATGTATCTATCTTTGTGCTTTCTCATGAATCCTTTTCTCTCCCCAGAGAGGTTTGCCACAGCCCCTGTCTAGGTAACCATTTTTCTTTCTTCAAGCTGTTGAGATTTACCATCATAGTGCAATTCAGCAAGATGGGCATAAGCAAGGTGGGAGCTTGCACATCGTTTAGGACTGGTCCGGTACTGTGAAGTTTTGGGAAGCTTTGTAGGTGATGAAACACAAACCACCTCCAGTCTGACCTGGTTTTGGCTGCATGTCTCAGTACACAGCCCTGAAGGAGTTTATCAAAGGCCCTTACTTTTCTTATTTCAGAGAGGAGAGTTTCACCCTATTAGTTCCAGAGGTGCCACTTACAAGCTTCAGGGTGTCAGACAAAATCAGGTGCGCATGTACTTGCATATCAGTAAGCCCCTGCTCTGGGGGAAACTACTTTGGGCCTATAGCTCTACAGAGGGTTTTGAAACAACGTGTTGCATTCGGAGCAGTAATAAGGATCTCTCTCTCCCTAAGGAAAATAAAGGAGAAAAAATAACAATAATTGGTAGAAATGGAGTTGATTTTTCTTAATGATAAAAGAAAGGAAAATTTGGATGAGAATGATGGATGCTGCCACTCAGTTCTTCTTGTTACAGCAGCCAATGCCTCTTTATGTACTCATTTCATGAAAGTGTCAGAGATATTTAAAAAGAAAAAAATGAAATATGCTAAAATTAAAATGGAGAAGAAAAAGTCATTTCACACTTTTAATGGCATAATGAAGTCTTCTTAATGTAATTTTCTTTACTCTTCTGATTACATATTCACAAAGAGAATCTTCACTTCCATCTTTATTAGGCACTGTGTTTGTCATCATTATGGGTTAAGTATTTTCATAAACATTTGATGAATATTAACCATTTAAAATAAAAAATAACTTTATTCTCACTGCAATGACTGCTGCACATGAAGATATTACTACTAGAGCAAGCCATATGAACTTACACACCCCTGCAGCCCCATCCCTGTGTGCAAGGATGCAGTGCACAGCTGCAAGAAGAGATACTCACAACACAGCAAACATGAAGAGTGGCTTGCAAAGCTAGATCCTAGCTAGACCTATAGCCAGGGATGACAGAAATCCCAAAAGACTGCTGAATCTCCCCAACAGAGACTTGTGTTACTGAGGCCTTCCTATAGGTCACAAAATAACAGGCTGTTTCTTTGCCCCTTTCCCAACATGACTGCATTCTTCCCTTCCCTGCACCTGCAAAGGGCTAACCCAGCCAGGCTTTAGTTTAACGTCCTGGTTAATTTATATGTCACCCCTAGCTGGTGCAAATGCCCTAACAAACACGTTTTTACACATGGTCTGCTCTCTACAGCAGGGGAATAGCTTTCTAAACCAAACAGTTCCAAAGACAAGTGCAGCAGAAAAAGGAGGAGGAATGAACACCACAAAGGAAGGTCCAACAAAAAGAGGTTGCCTGGAGTTAGGTAAAAACGTAACCTGGTTAATTTGGTTTGAAGTAGAGCAGAAAAATGCAGATATAACATTCTGGGTCAAGAAGTGCACTAGTTATAATGAAATTGTATTCCATTTTGATCCTTTATTTTTCTTCAGAAATGTTTATTTCTCCACGAGTCATTTTAGAGAAGGGCAACAATCGTGTGCTGCTTAAACATTGTCTAACCTCTTTCTTCCATCTTTGTTCTCTTTCATTTGAACTTTAATCTATTTCCCTTCCCCAGACAACAGAATAAAAACATCAGTGATGACATCCTAATTTCAAGGCATCACATGAAAGCTCATTTATGACAGAAGGCCGTTGTGGCAAAAATACCTGACCTGTTTCTTATCAGAAGGCACCTGTGTTCCTTTGCTCACCCAGGGGAAACAGGAGGCAGCTGATACCCTGGGGGCCTTCCCACCTGTAAACCAATTTCAGACAGCAGGCACTGGCTTACTCTTCCTCATCAGTTTATGCCAGCGCCAGCTTTCCCCTAGTCTAAGAAACCATAGATCCCCATATTCTTTCATTAAAACAAGAGAAATATGCATAAGACGAAGGGAAAAGGTCCTCTTCCAGAGGCTCTCCCCACCTCCCCAAAGTGCAGAGCAATATTGGCACTGCTGTCAAATGTTATTAGAAGGCCCGATGTGGGAAGCAGCAGAGGGTTGCTCTTTGTTGCCTTCCCAGCCATAAACTGGGTCACTTTAATTAAATACTGTAGGTAGGGGATCCAGAGCAGAAGCGTAAAGAGCCCAAAGGCTCAGTTCAGAAGATCCTGACTCAGCCCTGACTGGGGAGGGTTAACAGAAGAATTACTGGTAGATGTTTAATTAGGATTTGAGCGATGGGGATTGAGCATTAGGCTGGGGTTTGTTTAGGGCTCATGTGTGCTTAAGCGCAGAGCTAATTTCACATTGAGCTTTGCTGTGTCCTTCCCCGAGCTCAGCCAGCGCCTTGTGGGAGCTGGAGTAAAAGCTCCACCTGGAGACAGCAGGAGCCTGCCTGCTTCCCTGGCTGCTCACAGAGGATGCTACTAGAGAGGATTTGCTGGGAAAGCAGGGGGCCCAGGAGCGCTCATCCCTGGAATTAGCTCCTCGCTTGCTCCCTGGCTGCAGCCCTGGCTCTTCTGTTCCTTCCAGCACTCAGCTCCTCTCATTCCCTGGTCCCATGGGGAGCCGGGCACATGCTGTGCAGGAACAGTGAGTAATTGCAGATCTGCAGCAGGGATATGGAGGAGGAGGAGGCTAAGGGAGAAAGGAGAACTGGAGCCAAAGCCTCCTGTCACCCCCTGGCCACCATCCATGGAAGAAGGCTGGTGCCTCAGAGCTACATTTGGACCTGGACCACACGCAGCCTTGCTGCTGGTTACCCAGTCACAGGATTACACTGCCCTTCGCATACTGAGCACTTCCAGCATCCTGCAACCTGCTAGTAGTGCTATCTCCAAATGGAGGATCTCACTGTTCCCTGCAGCTGCACGACAGGCTTTTTTGAGGAAATAAAATCAGATGCGATTCTCCAGTTTGAGGCTCCTTTTCCAACCCCTTTGTCTAATTTGCATTGTCTCAGCTGACTGCTTTCCCAAGAAAGCTGCTGGAGTCACCAGTACAGCAGGACAAACAAGGAGGCAAGACATAGCTCCTGGAAACTGCCTACCCATCCTTGTCTGGGATGTATTTGAAATCTTAGTGCTGAGCAGGTATAACGTTTTGGTGCCAGGACTGAGGTGTAAACTGGTATAAGCCTCAGGGTTCTGGGTTACTGCAAAGCAAATGGATCCTCTTCTTTCTGGCTAGTGGCTTAACAGGGCACGAGGAGTGTTCCCAGTAACTGTCCACATTGCCAAATTGCTGGTGCAGCCCCTGGCATGGATTTGGCTGAGGCTAGCCAGAAGCATCCCAGAGGACTCCTGGGCACAGCCTGTGATTAAGCATGGGCTGGTGATTCTTTTCTGTAGGCAGCTTGCACACAGCTGCCTTGGTCTGGAGGGAAGGAAAGCTTTGTTACATGGAAGCAGGGCACTGGAAGCCAAGCAGCCTCAATATCAGAGAACTTTTCTGAGACATATCTGATTCCCTTGTACAGAAATAAGCTTTTTCACTGCAAGTCTACTCAAGACCACTCAATAGAGACAAGGACAATCCTCTTCCAAGGCAGGCTTTCCTGAGCTGGACTGAGCCCTATAGAGGTATAAGATCTTCTGTATTAGGATAAGGTATTTCAAGCAGGGAGGGAAGAAACAGATCTGGTTGAGTTTAGCAGCAGAAAAATAATCTCAGTCCCTTATGCTGTTAAAAAGTGGGTGCTGTAGAGCCTGGGTGGCAAGAACGGACATGACAAGAGGAACATTCAGCTCCAGCTTTCATGCCCATGTCTGGGAAGCAAGGTTCAGTATCTCTAAATAGTCTTAAACTAGACTGGCTTGTTATTAGTGAAAACCAAGCCCTTGCATGTTATTAGTCAGCAGATGGTATATAAATGTGATGTTAAGAACCAACCTAGCACAACCCAGGGCAAGAAGGAGAATGATTAAACAGGGAAATGAAACAGAGCTGGGGAATGTCACAAAAGAGTCAGCACAGAGGGACTCTGATCCCCAGCAGCACAAGGGCTTTAGACCACTCAAAAAATAAGCTTTTTCCAAAGAAAAAAAGCATGGAGTGAGTCTGTAAACAGAGCTGACCATGGGGGATAAAGATGAAATGGAAGCAGACTTTTTTACTACCTCAATCAGGGAGAAAAAAAGTGACAAGAACTGACTGAGATGCTGAAAAGTGAGTGATATGCTATTGCCAAGAATAATGCTCAAAACACTAACAGCTGATAGAGGTACTGAGCGTCATGAACCCAGGCAGAATAAGACTTCAGAGACATCTCTCAGTTAAAGTTAAAAGCAAACAACACACTCACTGAAAGCCTTCAACAGGAGAAAAGGGAGCAGACGTTAGTGACAAGAGATCCAGACTCCACAGGTGACTCTGGAGACTGCTGTCAGTGACTCCAGGTGAAAAAGGCAGGTTTGTTCCTCCCCTGGGATACAAATGCAGTAGAGTCTGTCCTTACCCCAGCGTACTCGCAGGGAGTCCTCACCTTGCTTTGTTCTGTCGAGGTAAAATTATGACCCTCAAGAACTAGTCCAGAAGGGTCAAAAATAATCTCTTTCACTTCCTGGCCCCTCATATCTGTGCAAGAGACAGGGTGTCCGCCTTTCTCTGCTTTCCCAATGTTTCTCTGCTCTAGTATCCCCAGTGTTGAGACTCAACACAACAGGTTCTGGGTTCATCATTAAAAGAAACCTCTATATACTCCTCCCAGAAAGAATAACAGGTAATCTTCTTCTTCCAAGGAACTCAAGGAGCTTTTCTAATTCTTCACTTTCTGGAAGTGTTCAGCCTCCAACATGGTCCATATAACCTGCTTGTCCAGCCTGCTTCAGCCAGAAACCTCCTAACATGGTCATGGTGAGGACATCTTCTGTTCCAGCTGCTTTAGGCAGATGGAAAAGAGAACAAGCCACCCCCATCACACCTACACCATGAAAGTATGAGTTATATCCAAGCAAGCTCAGGTATGTGTATCAGAGAGGCACTTTTGGGAGGCTGGCCCTGGCTAGGTAACCCTGCTTGCAGCATGGTACCCAGGTGGCTTGTCATCACTCAAGCTGACATTTAAGCTGTTTGATACAGAGCTGCCTGGCTCAGCTCTGCCTTGGGCATCTCTTCAGGATTCAGCAGTATGTCATGCAAATGCTCCTGCAGAAGAAGGCTCTCCAATGGTCTACAGCCCCCAGCAACCCAGCGCAGTGCTTAGCACAGACCCAAGAGGAGGTCCCTCTGCTGATGGTGGGTGTATTTTTATTTATTCTTTTTTGCATATATACATTGTCATGTATAATTAATGCTTCCGCAGTCTTTTTTGATGTAACTTGTGTTTTTTCCCCACCACATCTCCCTCGCCTTAGCATGTGCCAGTTTATCTCTTATTTTTCTCCTCACACCCAACTGTCCTCCCTCCCCATCTCTCTCTGCCTTCTAGTTTAGACCACTTTCCCAATTCTCTGCAATATAGGCCACCCTCCCCATCTCTTTCATCACTTTCTCTCTCCCTCTCTTATTCTCTCCCTCCTTCTTCAGTACATGTCACCCCTTCCCCACCTCCCTCTCCTATCAGCAAAGCAGTTTATCGGCAGTTGCAGTCTCATCTATCAGTATAATTCATCTTCCCCTGCAGCCTTTGGGGTAGAGCGAGAGGAAAAACCACAAGCTGCCTTCCTAAAGAAACCAGTGGCAGCCACAGGCATTAATATGAGAAGCTTGGGAAGGTGTCGTTCTTCACTCAAGCTGACATTTAAGCTGTTTCATAAATATGAAATCAAACCAAGGGCCCAGATGGGCCTCCACCCCCTCCTCTTTTGACTAAGAGCGGCTGTGATACTCTCTTCACCAGCTTAGAACAAGGGGATGACAGGAGCAAATCCCTGCAGGAGGAAGGATAGAAGGAGCAACTGTGATGTTGATGGCACCTGTGATGTTTACACTAGTTGCAGCAGAGAGCCACCAACCAGTACAGGAGAGCCATCAGTCACTATTGGTAGTGGCAGGTTTTCTGAGGTGGGATTTCCCTTTGGGTACACAACACAACGAGGTGGATATTTTCCCTGCTATTCCCACAAGGGGTGGTGGATCTCTTCCCATCAACAGCTCTGTTATCACCATAACTGGTTCACACACAAGCAGAGCCTGATTTCAGGAGAGAAGGAAGTATAAATCTCTGCTCTTTGTCCCTTTTAGAAATCCAGTTTGCTTACGCCACCCTGGTCAATATGCAGCCTGTTGTATCAGCATGGGTGCACAATGTGTCAAGCACAGCATCCCACGAATCCAGCACAGGTTATAGGAGAGTTTACTGGACCAGCTGGGAGGGCTGCAACCTCATCTTGCCCTCCAATGCCATTAGAAAGCAATTCCTTTCCTGGCTGTGATGAGGAATAGGTGCCATGGCTACTTGCTAGTGACCACAGATCCTGTGAGCAAGGGAAACAACTCTTTCCCAGGAGCATAAGGAGGGTCTCTGAGTTTTTCTGTGGTGTCTGCTTGTTGTGCCCACCTTGCCAGCACTGTTTCAAACCACCATCCACCCCGCTGTCCCTACAAATCCATACTGTACACGCAAGCAAGGGGAGAGTGTCACAGCCTGAGGATACATAGATACAACACTTTATATATGCTGCTAGAAATTACTGGCAGTGGTACAGCTCCTTGGGATTCAGGCATTACTCACAACTGCCCTGAAATTTTTCACCAGCCTATACAGGATATGATAGCAGAAAGTGAAATCTTCAGGCACTGAACTCTGTCTCTTGGTTTCACCATGTCATATGGTCTTACCCCTCAGCCCTATGTTCTCATAGCACCTTACATTGTCTGCCCCTACTGTAACCCTTGAAAAGCTATTATTCTCTGACGACTCTCCTCTGAGAGACAGAATCCATCTAATTCCCAGTGCAATTTTAGCTGAATACTTTTGTGAGAACAGTGAGCTTCAATTAAAGTAGCTTTTCTCACTCCCTCATGTTTGACCCAATTATGTGTTTACAGAGAATAATTATGTGTGTATCCCCCCACCCCAGTCTCCCTTTGACTAAACAGAACAGTGCAGGCTCATTTCCTCTGACATGACAGGCTTGCCATTCCCCTGATCATACAGGTTTTCCATGTTGGCGCTTGCTCCAGTTTTAATTCTTCTCTCTTGAAAATGGTTGACAAGACTGACATTGACTGTTCCAGATGATGACTATACCTCCTTTGTGCAAACACCATACTCCCCTGTGTCTAGCGTGTGCCCCTCCCTTGGCACAACAGCCTAAGATCTCATTTACCTCTTGCATGGCCATTTCAAGTTGCGAGCTCATGATTGTACTGTGAGTGACTGCTACAAGCAAATCTGTCTTCCTTTTTCTTGTTTCAAACTGATAAGCTTTCAGTATGCAGGTGAAACTCCTACTCAGTGCCCAAATCCGTGCCCTTGCATTTCATGCTGCCACATTAGCCCAGTCTCCACAAACCTTGTGTGATGTTCTGGTGATTCTAGGCATTGCTGATGCTTCCTGTTAACCCACACACAATTTTAGGCCGAAAATCATCATTGAAAACATTGCTCCCAAGACCAAGGCTTAAGAACTTACCTAGCAACCTCCTTCCAGCTGCCTCCTTCCTCTCTTTCACCAGTTCCTTACTCAGCTCACAATTCTTGAACTAATCTTCATCTTCTCTCATTTAACTATTAATTTCCCAGGTGGCAACAAACCAAATTTTAATGAAGTAGAGATAGAGAAGATCTTTTCCCATGTCTAGAACATCAGTTACCTTATCAAAGACAGATATTGAGTTAGTCTGGCACAATCTCTTTTTGATAATGGCATACTGCACTATATTCCATTTTCTATTCCATGTCTTCAATTATTCTTCCCAACATAATTTGCTCTGAATCCATCTATGCCCTTGAGGCCAAAATAACAAGCCCACAGCTGCCTAGATTGCTCTTCCTCCCTTTCTTAAATATGGGTACCACATTTGCTATAATTCAGGCAAAGAAACCACCAGTATTGGACAGATTTATTAAAAACCACATCTACCAGACCTGCGATTTCTTGAGCCCCTTCTTTTAGCATGCTGGAGAGGGCGATTTCCTGACCTCCCCACTTTGAGCACAGTAAGCTCTCTGAATTGCTTCCATCTTGCATGCAATCATTGCACTTTCAGTACACTTATTCCCATTAGTCCACCTGACTTTGCCTCCACACTCTGCATTTCTGTTCTTAGGGGCAAAGTATCCCCCCATTTTAAAGCTGTGCAAATTTCTCTCACTACATACAGAGGCTCCACTTTTTTTTTTTTCATTTATAGTGTTAAGGCTCCTTCTGTTGTTTCATTTCCTTCACAGGGACTAACTCAGTTTGACTTCTGGCAATTCTCACTTTATCCCTGCACTTCCTGACCTCCCGAGACATACCTTTCTTTGTTGCTTAATCCCTTTTCCAAGGCTGCCTTGATGTGCAGGTGGACTAGGCAGTTACCAAGTGCAGCAGACTGCTGGGGGGTAATAAAAGGGCCACAGACCTATAGGCTTTCTTGGCCTATGACAAGCGCTGCTGAGTTAGCCTTGCTGCAATTGCCAACACTGGCAGGGCCAGGGAGGCTGCTACTGCTGCAGGAATATGCCCTCTGAGCAACAGGAACTGCAGCTCCTACCCTCCAGAATGGCAGTCAGAGAAGTTAGTCCTTTCTCTCACATCCCCCTCCAGTCCTGATTCTTTGCTTCCTCTCCTAAAGGCACCAATCCTGCTTTCACACATGCCATCACAAGCAGTAGCCTAAGGGGCACAGTTGGGCAGCTGCTTTGGATTCAGAGTAGAAACAGAGCACTTCTGTAGCTCCCTTGGAGGTGTGCAGAAACCAAGGCAGATCTGCACTGTGAGATGACAGTGGTTGCAAGGGTATTGAGTGGTAGAGGGAGAGAGGAAGACTTCTGTTTGTCCCTGAAAACTCCCACAACTCCTCTGCAGCATCCTAACTCGTCTTCTCTCACCTCACATCTGCTTTGCACTGCCACCACAAATGGCTTCTTTGGTCTTCACATTTAGGGATGGCAGCATTCAGAAGTTTGCTAATACTGAGGCAGCGTGCTGCTCCTGCCCTCCTCTGTTCCTTCTAGGCTGCCTGCTTGTGGCTGAGATGTTCTCAAGTTAAACTTTTAAAAGAAATTGGTCTCCTCCAAATTTGCTCCTGGGATGCAAATTCCAAAGAATTTTGCATTACGCCCTTTAATGTATTCCCTATACCTCCTCCTTTAAAGACTTGGTTCCCAAGTCCAGCGGATTTACTGATCTCTTTGCTTGCACAAAGTTTGCCCATTGGAAATAAATGGAAACTCTCAGTTATGATTTACTCTTATTTATCCAACCACTCAGTTTGAAATAAACTGTATAACTGTAGGACTTGAAAGGACCTTAAGAGCTCACATAGTCCATCTCTGCCCCAAGGGATGATCAGCTGTCCAGATCTCCATCACTCCTGACAGGCATGTGTTTAACTTGCTCTTTTAAACCTCCACTGGCAGAGACTCCATAACCTCCCCAGGCAATCTGTTCCTTGTATTACTCTCCCTGCCCTCAAAAAGCGTTCCCCAATGTCTCATCTGAATCTCTTTTCCTGCAATTTAAGGCCATTATTGCTTGTCCTCTCTGCCATGGGTGTAAAGAAAAGGTTACTGTCTTCATGGCAGCTTCCTCCTTCCTCATAAACCCTTTCAGTCTTCTCTTACCAGGCTAAGCAGCTCCCAGCTCATTCAGTCTTTCCTCACTAGTTGTGGTTTCTATATCTCTGAGCATTTCTGGTGTTGTTTGCTGGACTAAATCAAGGAAATATGCATCTCTCCTAAAATGTAACATCCAAAACTTGATGCAGTCAAGGCTAAATTGAAAAAGGATTACTTCACATTATCTTACACATGACACTCCTATTTCTACATCCCAGCATGATGTTTGCTTTCTTTGCAACAGGTGATTTACTACTATTGACTCACAGGCAGTTTGTGATCATCTGTAACCCTCTTTATCCTTCTCAGCAGAACTATACCTGGCTTCTCCCATTTTGTGCTGATATTATCGATTGCTTCTCAGCACCTCCTACTCATTGTCATTGCTTTGGATCCAATTCTTTGAAGATTATTTCCCCAATCCATCTAGATAATTTTGAATATGAATCCTGTCCCCAGTACCATGTACATGCTTTTCAAGAATGTATTCTATCATTTATTAGGGGCATACATTATTCCATAACCTAAATCATCAATGACTACGGTACCCAACTTGATGCATCCTTCTAGTCACCCAGTGAATCACTGATAACTGTTTTACAAGTAGAGTTTTCCAAACAGTTTTGAATTCATATCATAGTAATTTTATCCAGGCTGCACTACTACAGACTGCTAATGGAATTCTCACATGAGGCTGCATCAAAACCTAACAAGTCAAGGTGCTTTGTCGTTATCTACAAGGCTTGTTACCTGTCAGAGTAGGAAATCAGGTTGGCTTTATACAATTTGCTCCTGACAAAATCAAATTGCCTGTTATTTACCATGTTGCTATCCACCTCATGATCAATCTATTGTTAGGTCCCACATAAAGCTTTCCCATAAAATTCTCTCTGCTAACTGAAATCAAGGCTACAATAGGAGCACTTTTGATGAGGCTCAGTGATTATTTGGTGATGAAGTCTTTCAGCTATCACATTCAAGAATAACCAGACCCTACTTTTATTAATAGCACTTATTTTACAATCTAAATTTCAGAAAATACAGCCTTCTAAACTGACTCAATTCGTAGTTATATTTCTCTCTCATACATCTTGAAGTGCTTTATGATCCCATGGGCTAGAGCAGACACCCAGAAGTAACATTTTCCCAGTTCTTCTCCAAGGGATTTTAACCCAAGTCAATTCTCCTTCAGCTTTGCTACTGCTTATTTGCCCATTACACCCTTAATGTGCATAATCCCAGCTAACTTAATCTTTGCTTCTGCCTTTCCTAAAATACACCCTTCAATACCCGTGTTCCAATCATGACTGTTACTCTAACACGTTCCTATAATAACCAGTTAATACAAAGGTATTTTGCTGGTTTTAATGTTCTTTCAACTAATGTCAGTTGCTTCAATTTAATCTTGCCAATTTTTCTAGCTAAACTGTGTACAAGTGTTCCCTAAACAGTATCAGTAGTTTCACCCTATTCCAGTCAACATTTGTACCCTCGTTTTCTTCACCTTTATGTTTTATTGCTTGCTATACATCCAGATGTTGCTATATACATTTTTACCCAATGATCTATGTATCAAACAAATAAATGTAGGGACAGATGTTGTACAAGCCTCTCCCAAACTTCCACACTTTTCCCTAGACTAAGCATTCATTATAATTGTGCTACCTCAATGTCAGAAATTATTCTCTCTGGCATAGAGGAGATGTATCTCCCTGGAGGATGACTCTCCTTTTGGGAATGCCTCTCAGTGGTTAGGCTTACCGAAAACTTTCCCAATAAGATCAACCCCGTAACTCTTGCCACCTCTGTACACATGAGAAATCCCACTGCAGATCACCTGAGTTTCATTTTCTGCTCTGAGCACTTTTGTTAGCACAGCAGAGGTATTTTTGACCTTTTCTGGTGGGATTCTGGCAGCAACATTTCTCCTGGCATGAAGGTCAACCACTCTATTTGTGGTTGAAGAGTGAAAGGTTGAAGCTCAAATGAAGGGGAAGGAGAGACAGTCATTCTAGCAAGCACAGAGCATGACAGGAGGAAGGGAAAGGTCTGGGTTGTTTCTGCTGTATGAGAGGCTCTAAGTTATGGATGCTTTTCTATACTGTCCCTATAGCCTGCTCTGAGAGGTGCATGGACTGAGAAATTTACGCTGCTGTGGCTCCCTTGGAAAACAGCAAGGCTTTAGAACTGGCAGAATGCTGTCCTCATTTGCTGATTCTTCTACTGCAGGTCTTTCTGGTTTCTCTCACTGTGAATGACCCTTATCTTTTCTCTGTGTACTCAACTATGTCCACCCTTTTTCTTTTCTTTGAATTGATGGATTCTCTTGCTGTTGCATCTTCTGCATCCCTTTGCAGTCTCCAGTACAGCAAGCCTGTTCTCCATTCCATTTCTCCTCCACCAGCCAGTCTTTTCTTCTGCACATATCCTCACCTAGTCTATATTCAAGGTCCTTCCATTCAACTAGTATCATGGATCTGGAACACTGCTGTATAACCACACCTAACCCTTGTAGATAAAAGTTCACTGAACAGAAGTGAAGCCCAATGGTAACAGGGAAACTGGTCTGGAGAGAAGTTTGTGATAATGTGGAAAGCCATAAAAACCTGGAGATTTAGCACATTGAGAAGTTTTAAGGGCAATTACAAATATTCTTGAGAGAAAAAGGAAAACTTTTCTCTTGAGATGCCTCTCCTCACAGACTGGTAGAAGAAGTATTATTACAAGTCAGGGATAAAATGACACAGTAAGTCCTGAAATGTAGTTCGGTAAATAAACCAACTTACATTCCTATAGCACCTGGAACATGATACCTATAATCAGCAACCAAAAGAGAGAGAATAGGAGAAGTAACAGAGGGACATAGGGCCCCAGGAACACACCATTAAAAAATTGTATTTAGAATTTCTAAGTCTCTGAGGAACAGCAGATGCAGAAGTCAATTATAGCACCTCAAAGGGAGAGTTCCAAATAGCATTCCTAGTGGGAAATTTCTCAGACTTGACTGCTTACAAGCTTGCAGCTCCCGTGATCTTTTCCATTCCACAAGGCAATTGTGAATCTCCGCTACTGTGGGAGGGCAGCTTTTTCATGTAAGGTGTGAGTGTAACAAACGTGAGCTGTTGTGTGCATGTGTAATCCAGTGATTTAATAGACCTGAGCAAAATTTGGAATCTCTATGCCAAAGGAAGTTCTGCAATTTGAAATCTGCTTTTGTACAAATTAAAGAAAATAAAAAAGAACAAAATGTAGAAAGCCCCAATGAAAATTGTTGATTTTAGGTCAATCAGAATGTTTTGCCTGTATCTTGACTTTAATGTTACATTATACTGGAGTTTCAAAGAGAAAATAGGAATCCAAGCTAGAAGTTATAAAAAAGCCTAAATGAAACATTTCAACCTACTGGAAGTGTTGATGTGTTTTCTGAGTGAAATTTCATCAAACAGGGCACATTTGTTCAGACCCTGAAGCTTTCATAAAATCAGCCTTTACAAATGGAAAATTGTTAGATTCAAAAAAAAACAACCCTCAAGTACATCTCCTGTTGAGTTTCTAACCTTCAGCACTGGAAGCACAATCACTGTCACTTGTGTCACTAAACAGCCCTCTAGGTGTGAGTGGCAACAATCTCAGCAGTTTCTCTGACCAGACACTCAAGAGAGTAAACTCAAATTCATGCGGTTTCACACTTGTGACCTGCAGATCTGTAGCCTGTCTCTAAGAGTCCATGGAGCACAGTGTGTTTTGCTAGGTCAGAACTCACTATATGAGGTGAAATTTCCACTGGAAATGTTTGGTTGTTTCTGGTTTGGAACAGCATGTTTGTCCCCAGTGTTCAGCTGCCTCATGGGACACAGAGGATGCAAAGTCACTGCACTCAGCCTTGCCTTGCTGCAGGAGCAGAGGAAAATGTACTGGCCAGCTATTGAGCAGCCCCAAGGAAAATCTTCTCCTCTAAGGAAGAGAAAAGCTCTCTGAAAGAGGCAGCTGATAACTTCAGCTTCCTTTGAAAGCCAGTCTCTTACCTCTGTCTCCAGGATGAGCATGGATCTGGGGTGACGGCTCTTTTTGGCTTTCCTGGTTAGTCTCCACTGCGTGTCTCACGTAACTCTTGCGTTGTGTTACTGAAATGACTCTTCGTTCCCTTTTGCGCAGTCACTCTCGCCTACATTTCTGGAGAGTGATAAATACGTTAACAAACGCAGCTCTCTGCCTATCAAACCTGGAAATCAGGACAGCTGAAAATGCAGAAGATCAAACTTTGCAATCCCTATCTGCTGCAATGCAGCAGATGAAGGACTTTGAAATACAGCAATTGCGTTGGATAGTTATCACTGGGTGAAACATTTGGGCTGTTGATGCATCAGATCTAGCCTCCCTACTCAACAGATTGCCAAGTAGGAAAGGTTCTTCAGGGATGTAATCCACTGCCTGCTTTTGTCATGGAGACCTTTCTTGCTTCATTCAGTGACAATGAATCATACCCCTTATCTTCAGAATGAAGTGTTTCTCTTCAGGTGAAGTAGTGGTCTAGTATCAGTGAAGAGTCAGTAGGACAAAAAATTGCTCACTATACATAGTAACAAGAGAGTGCAGGGAAATCACTGCAGCTTGCACTTTGCTGGCCATTTTGGACTAGGAGAAGGTTTAATTACAGTACAGACAGTGGGATTTGCCCGAGTAAATACAGGGAGATGCGCTGCAGAAATTTGCATCTGGGGAAGCCATTGTAAGCTTCCCTTGTAAGTCAGTAAAGCCCTAATCAATAGAACTAATGCTGTTTAGGGTACAGTTCATTGCATCCTAAAATAAACAGCTATGTTTTATCTGCTAAAGCACTCTCCTCAGTATCCATTAACAATAATGGCATAGAGATGTCTAGGAGGGGTTGTATCTAGGGCATAGACACCTGTGTGGTACATACCCATCACTGGGACAAGTCCTACCCTGCTTTCCTTTCTGAGATATAAATGGGGCCCTGGTAGACCAGCAGGGAATAGCCTTGCATTATCTGCACACATTTGGTTGGGGACTTTGCTTCTATATTCTCTGGTAGCTAATGGTCTGTTCCATTAAACCTTAAGGTTAAGTTGACCTTGTAAAGCTGAAGAAGTACATTTCTCAAATTGCACACAGCAAATATACGTGTGCACACATTTATATATTCGTGAAAGAAATTAACCCTCCCTCTCTAACTCGTTTCCCACTTTCCTTTCAGTGGCAAGATAATCCACTTAAATAGAGTTCCCAACCTTTCTACAGGCATAAAACAACATGAAAAAGATGGAAAAACCCAACTGCTTGGTTCCTTTCCTGTTCACAGAATAAAAAGAATAATTATTTCCTTATTAAAACAAATATTAAGTATTTTCTAAGCGTTCATATTTCTTTTTTTTTTTAATTCATTATACCACCTCTTAAAACACATTTAAAAAAGACAACTTAATAAAAATAAACCCAAACTGATGCAAACAGAATAATTGGCAAGGCGTGAAAATACTGCTCGTATCCTGGAGACAGGCTGCATTGTGGGTCGTTTCTTAATTTTCACTCTATTAAGGTAATTTCCTGAGACTGTGGCTTTTTTTTTTCCGGCAGCCATCCTTACACACTGTCATCCCTGCCTTCCTCACATGCTGGGGGGGGGGGGGGGGGGTTTGTTTGAGGTTATTTTGTTCCTGATCAGGAAAAATAACCACAAATATTGGTTCTATTTTCCATAAATCTAGAGGCAAACACGCTGGTCTCTGAATCCAGAGGCATGGAAGAGAACAGTGAAAGTAGATTTCCAAATGTAACTTCCACATCACTGCAATGTCTGCTCAACAGCATCTTTATTGGATGACTCCCATGAGAAGCCAAGGTTTAAGGCATCACTGAGCACTAAAATCCTTGCTATTCTACCCAGAAAGATGTCTGCACCACCAGTGAACCCTAATTTGGATCCAGATTTCATTCTAAGCTTACAGCAGATTCATAGCAATTTGTAAATATGGAAGCATATGAGTTTCTGACATCAGAAATACAATTTCTGGCTAGACTGACATCCACGTCTTCTTCATTACTTAGTTTCTTTTCTTGCTGGTGACACCTCTCCTATGCTCCTCCTTTTGAGCACTAAATGTTGGCACAACCCATCAAAGCTAGTAGATGTACCTGCCATAAGATGCAAGTACCCTAAGGAAGTTCATAACTAAATCTAGATGTTGCAGAGAACTGTCCTAGCTTGAAACGATCAGCATGTCTTCCAATATGTCAAGAGTGATACAAGACCAAATGAAACTGATTTTAGAGCTACAATGAAATTCTTGTATTAAATAAGACTAAAACCTTTGTCTAAAATTATGATTGCCCTACCTGAAATTACTTTAGAAAGCTTTGGAATTGAAAAAGTCTTTGGCCTCTTCATTGTTTCCATTTTTTCCCTTTCTTCCAGCCAGAACCACATATGGAAAAGTTTTAACTGGAAGCAAGAATTATCAGATGTTCTCAAACTAAAATTTGCTGCCTGTGATCAGAACCTGGCATAGCAGAGCAGGCAAAGTGTTCCTCCATTACTGTTTATCTCTCCACTTCAGACACTTGCTATTCCTCTGTGTGCTTGCGTTTGCATGTGCACAGGATTTTACAATGACTTTGAAAATCAAAAATACCTTAAAAATAATTATTATGTAGATGTCTTGTGAATATTTCCCAAAAGTGTGTTGGAGATTGCAGACAAACTTCCCTGAACATGAAATATTTAGTCTTGTGGTCACCTTCACCTGTGCACCAGGAGAACTGATTCAGAACCTCTTATATGTGGTATAAACCTTTGGAGAACAAGTAAAAGGTACTCTCTTTCTTTACTAACCTTGATCATTAGGAATCTCACAGCCTTTCAGCCTTGTATCAGTGACATGAATAGCTCACATTCTCTTTTGAACCATTGGCAGGCATAAAACAGCCAGAATGTTATTGTTGAATCTGATTTTTGTTTCAGATGCATTTGACAATAAGAAATAATTGTCTTCTTATTTGCTGCATGTCATTAAAAGCAGGCATGATCTGGATGATAGCCCAGAATGAGAAACGGGGAACTGGGTTCCACAAGCAGCTTTTGCCACAGAGATAAGAACCAGCCTCGCAGAAGGCACTTCATCTCTCTGCCTCCTTTCTGTCTCACACAGCAAGCCTAAGTGAAAGCTCTCTGGCTTTTCACCTTTGTAGGTGAAAAATACTAGATAAAGAGCATGTGTCTGCTTACATTATTGGCCATTTCTCTCTGTTCTGGATTTTCAGAGGAGTTAAATTATTTTGACACTCAGGAGTATACACAAATGAAAGATTAATACCATAGGTATGCCTGCAATATACAGCAAGGCAGAGCTACACAAAGCAGCCTGAAAGGAATTGCTTTAGGTTAGAGAAGCAGACCTAACCATGATGGTGAGTGGAATAAATGAGTCAGTAAGGAGACAGGTTCTTTCTGTTGCCCAAGGTTTTAGAGATAGCACAAAGATCTTTTACTGTACTACATTATAGCTTATAACTTACCCATAGCCATTCCTCCAAGTCCCCAGTCTCCTCTTGGAAGTTCCATTTCTTTATGCATTTTTATGAGTAAATACTAAAGCCACTGGGGGGAAACTGTAAGGCTTTAGTAGGAGGACCTGTGTTAGCATTTAAATGAAACCACTTGTGGGCTTGGAGCACAGGTCACACGGCCCCTCATTTCTACTGGGCACTGGGAGAGAAGATCCAATCCAGCTGTGCTTGTTAACTTAACAAGGAACTGGTGCTTGTTTGCAGATGGATGATTTCAGAAACAGAGAACGGGATTTGTACATTCATCAGATGATAAGCTTTCATTTCCTACTATCCCCTGTATCAGCAGCCCTGTGGATTTACTACAGGATCCCAGGTCTGAAACTTCCTAACTGATCCCTCAGCCAGTGAATAATGCAGCTCGCTGTCTGCCACTACCTCTTGTTTGTACCTACCACACGATGGTGATGACCACCAAAACTGTGAATAGTTTGGGACTCATCTGTCTGAGAACACTTGAGAATGACTGCTATTTCTGATGGATTCTCAGAGCCCAAACTGGTGACTTGTTTGCAGGAGAAGCAAAGTATGTAACTCATAAAGGAAGGCTGGATTCATCACCACTCAGCGCAGATTCGGGGCTTGAAACTATTTAGTTATTTAGTATATCCATACTAACCCAGCGGGCACCGCTGTTACCAACTCCCTCTATAGGATGCCCTTTATGTCAGACTATAGCAACCTCCTCTTGTCTACTGGAAGAAGAGAATCAGCCTCTTCTGGAAACCACACTCCAGGTGGAGCTCCAGCTGGAGGGCCAGGGCAAAAGGCAACCAGAGGACCCTGGGAGGGAGAAAAGGGACATCTCTGAAGCATCTGATGAACAGAGCAAGCAAGACCTAAACAATTATGTGTCCCCTGTTTTTACACTGACCTTGTTCATGGCTACTGTCATTTGGAAGTGCAGCTAGCAGAGCAAAGGCAAAAAGAGGATGTGAAAGAGGAGATGAGGTAGAAGAGCAGAAAGCTGTCAGCAAAAGCAAAAGCTAGAGCAGGAAGAAGCACATAGACACAGAAGAGTGAAAAGGGGAACCTAAACCACTGACAAAGCACTGCCTGCAAGCATGTAACAAGTAGCAAATACGGGTGGCTCCAGAAAACACACATTCTAGCCTCCTATCCACCTCCTGCATTTTCACTCCTTCAACACCAACAGCCTCCGAAGTCTCCAGAAGACTATACTGAACAGAAGATCAGCCATACCAAAGACTAACCCACACCAACAGCTACAGATAGCCACAGGACAAGAGATGAAAAGACTGACAGCATTGCCCAAGTGGTAAGTCCCAAATGAGTCTTAGCAGAGAAGTCAGGAGATGCTCAGATGGCTCTCAGAGACTCTGGCTCATGCTAGAGAAGAACAAGAAACATCCATAGGCAACTAATAAAACCTCTTTTCTTACATTAACATATCATAGGTCCCCAGCTTTCTGCAGGTCTACTGCCCACAGTCTGAGATGCATTGTCTGTTTTTCCTTTTTATTTTCCCTCTCCCCATTTCTATCCTGTGTTTCACATGCACTCCATTTGTTTTTCACTCTACCTTATTCCCAACTGCCTTTTCACCTCACTTGTTTTTCCTTCAATAGCTGTTTTCTCTTTCTCTGCTTTTCTCTTTCCTGAGGGAAGCATGGACTAGGAAACATCTGAATTAAAATGTGTGCACATCTGATGCATGCAAGAACTTGATACGAAGCATGAGAAGTTTGCCGTATCATCAGCAATTAGTTCTTTGACAGCCATCTTTCTAACAGCAGGATTTTCTTTGTTGTACCTGGTACCATCAGCTCAGTTAAGGGAAATTCAATGAATTTGGGATTGATAAAACCCCCACACAATCAAGTTGTGAAAGAGTGAGAGACGCATTTTTGGTACCCGTTCTGACTCAAATTGCTTTTCAGCATTGAAAGTAAAACATTCTATTTACAAAATACACAGGGAAAAAAACAACAAAACAAAACCCCGAGCATGATGTATCCTGGACAACTGAAGTTTAAACATGCATAATCGAATCTGTACAAATTCAAAAGATTTCTCTTATTTCATACGAACAGTTAATTGCCGGTGCTAGGGATAGACCAAACAATACGGAAACTGTCTACTTATTGAAAATAACTGAAGTGGAAAGAAAACAAAAAGTGAGAAAGAAACAGATAAAAGATATATTTTGGGTTTTTTAACACCTGACAACGAATAGAACACTGTAAATTAAAGAGCTCTGTTTTGCCAAGAGTTACACCACTGTGTAACAGGGGACAGAGCTGGGCCCAGCTGATGCCGCAGGGATTTTTGCTGACCCCTTGTAAAGCAGAGTTGTTGCTGTCACCTTGTATACATTTTTTCCCCCTCCCTTGTCCTCCCCAAGGCAAAATCCCTGAATCAGCCGTATGCAAGCAAGGCATTTTGCCACTGTACAAGCAAAATGGGGATCTCTTGAACACTCTCATGGCAACCGTCCCACATCCCACTAGTATATTTCAGCTGTCAGGTGAATTAAATATCGCCCTTTAAGCAAACTCATGAAAATGGAAGAGCCTCACCATTTTGTCTTTCTCAAGATGAGTCTGCCATCTCAGGCTAAAGGAGGGCAAGAGACACGCTCATGTCATTTGGACTCCACCCAGTGGTGTGAAGGGCAGATATTCAGGAGTCTGACATCCAGTGAGTAACCCAGTAAGAGTCTTTCCAAAGGACTCAGCCCCTATTAAGCCCTTCAGAATACAGCCAGGTTTTTGGATGCTCCCAGACTTCAGCGCACAAGAAGTGCAAGTGCTGAGGGCTTCTGAGGACCCTGCATAGCTCAGCTTCGCAGACTGTGGCACCAGAAAGCTCATGCTGACCAGCAATCATGTGTCTTTTTTTAGCCAAAAAATACCATAAAACTAGATTGCTTTGTGTGGTTCTGTAGATCCCACACTCAGGCACTGACAGCTCAAATGTAGCTGTCACTGAATTTGGGCTCGACTGCATTTCGATGTGCTGCCCAGACAGGATGCTCCAATTGTCTCAGTACTGTCTCCAACTTGGTATCCAGCCATGAGCCTGACATTCTCCCCTGAGCCAGCAGAAGTCCTCAAGGACATCACGTTCCCCACTGCTGGAGAGTGAGTCCACAAATGTGACAGCCTCCTGCCACCTGCCATGGGCCTGCCCAGCCAAATCAGACTGATGCTAGTCTGTGGCGAGACGGTGTTTGCTATGTCCCGAAGGAAAGCGAAGCTCACTTGGAGTTACAGGCTTACGGTTTCGGAATCTTTCTGCTTCAGCTGATATATTGTCTAAATCTAAAACTTATTTAAAAACCTGTCTGGATGTGACAGCTTTTAATTAATCTTCTCTTAGTTTTTATACTATATAGTACCTTGAAGACGCAAGATCAATCACTGCTGTATTGTAGTGTAGAGTTGGGAGACAGAAAGATAAATGAGCTATCAAGTTTAGCATTTTGATAGCTAATTTTAATTTTAACTAGCTCGGGAACATACTGTAGATAGGTGGATAAAGTCATGAAATGGAGCATTCATCTTTAGGACCCAAGCTAGAGTCCATCAGAAAGGAACAGAAAGAGTTCCTCAATGGCTGGCCAGTCTCACACAGACTTTCCAAAAACTAAACTATTGCTGAGAATGAGAAACATCATCAAACATCAGTAATAACTATCACACAAGTCTGATGGGATGTGACTATATTTGGCACCTTACATCTGCATATTCTACAGCTTCCACCCTCCGAAGACTCATTCATAAAAGCATTGGGAGTATTTCCAATGCATAATATTAGGCATACATAAGATTCATGGCAGAAGTAGGTCTCACTACTTTATAGAGAGGGGTAAATAGAGTGTCGTGCGCATGATGAGGAAAAGAGAGGGAAGTTTATCACTCAGGGGTACAAAAATGAGTCATCAGCAGAGCTGGCAGCAGAGCCAAGGAATCCTGACTCACCATTTACTACATCCATGAGGCTATCCACAGCACTGCCAGTAAGTGATATAACAGCCAGCTAAGTCATTCATCCTTTTGAATATGCCTATGCAAGCATGAGGCATACTCAGGTCCTTGTCCCTTTCATGACTCATAGTGACTCAGATTCCAATGTGTTTCGAGGGGTCCATCACAGAAACTTTAATTACTGTGTTTTCTGCGTGGTCCATAGTAATGATTCTCATTCTAATGTGTGCCACGCATTCATCACAGCGAGGACTTCTAACATGCTCCACCCACTCCTACTGCAATGACTAATGCTAATGCACCAGTCTGTGAGGAATTTCCATCATGCATCATTTTCAGATCACATTGTATTCAACAGGACTTTCAAATTAAGGTAGTTCTTGCATATATGGTTGCTCTGAATTTTAATTCTGGACTTTTTCCATTAAACCAGTAAAAAGGTTGAGAACGGGGAGCTAAATAAAAAGCAGTTCTTTCTGCCTTTCCAAGGGATTTATAAACCACCCATCACCCAAGTTTTCCACACACCAGGTGAAAGTGTCTTTTTGCCAGAGGTTTTGCTCTGATCCACTGGGGTGAGAATTACTGATATTCACAAACCCCAAAGCAAACACTGAAATCATTGCTTCTTTTTCCATCAGGTCAAGTGTAACAGTTGAATTTGAGCTTTCTTCCTGTGGTTGGAGGGAACAGCATACCTGTACTTGCTTTCTTACATAGTGAAGAAAGTAGATGCAACTGGCATGATTGATAATATATATCTGACCCAAATAATGTGGTTTTCATTTATTCCTCTGGCATGATACTGTGTCTCTGAGCACACAATTATACATCCTCTTTTATTAATGGGTCAAAAATGCTCTAGCTAAATGACACAAGGAACCAACATGGTATTAATTAATGCAGCTGCTTGAAAATTGGTCCAGAATATTTTGCTGGTTTAACTTTGCTCCAAAGGACAGTAGATGGTATCAGATACCATCTGTCCTCCCCTATGTGGCATTGAGCCAGCATGCAAAAACCCTTAAAAGCCACCTTCGACTCTGTAGCTTCTGCTCTTGCTAATTCAACAGACAGGTTCCTTTTTGCCCACATCCTATCCAGATCAAAAATGGAACAAATGGCCCCAGCATTGGGAGATGCTGTTTTATTCCTAGCTCGTTCCATCTGCTTGTTAGCGCAAGATTATGTGCTGCTATTGCGTTGGTACAGAGATTTTAGCAAGGCTGTTCCACGCTGTGGTGCATGATGTGCTTCTGGTGCTGCAGACATCCTGGGAGGACCTGTCCCAAAAGAGAGCTCATGTACTGCAAAGGCAGGCTTTCCTTACTAGAGCCAAATGCATTGCAAAGACATGCAGGTCAACCATTTTTAATAACTTAGAATGTCACTCTGGCCATTTCTATGCTCTCTTTGTACTTGCTTTAGAGAGCCCTCACACGTGCAAAGCCCCATTGGAACAAGAGTTCACAGGGAGTAAATCTTAGGCCTGTAGCTTAGAGCCACTTAATCACACAACAGACTTCATTTCTGGCAGAAGTAATTAACAAAGGTTCAGTCATCTAATCAAGGAACAAAGGCATGGCTCTGTCACCTCATTGACCAGTCCTGCCACCCGAATATTGAATCATGAATATTGACTACTCACAGCAAGGGGTTTGCAGGTAGCTCCCAGACCAATATAGCATAGACTGGGGCTGCAGATCAGTCAATGCAAACCCACAGCATAAAACAGCTGCTGGCTGAGCACAGACAACTGGTAAACGTGGACTGAGGGGAGGGAAGCAAAACAAAGCAGCAGCTAAATTTGCCAACCACTGCAGATTCTGCTTGGCTGAGTATAAAACAGAGAACAATGAAAAGGGAGTGAAAAGATGGGTGGGAAAGGAGGATGCTCCCTGCAGTGTTCTCCTGATAAATGCTGTCCAGAGGAAAGCTCGGGAATGTGGGAGCACACAGGTTTGCACAGGGCATGTCAAACAGCGGTGAGCCCTTGTCTAATAGTCCATCTTGCAGGACTCCGCACCATGTACCAATCTTCCCAGCAGATCATTCCTCATTCACTTCTCTTTTCCATATGCTTGTTTTGACCCATGTCAAGCAAGGGCATTCTGCCAAATCTGGGGTTTTATGCCCTGCTTGGAAGCTTGCTCCTTTGCACTGTGTTCAGGCTTCCTTCTTCACACTGAGGTGAACTCCTCTTTTCTGCAGTATGAGAAAAGGGAAGGACAGGGAGATGGCTGGGCTCAGTGCTGGGTTATTCTGGAGATCTCTGTGAAAGAACTGAGACTGTGACAGTGAGAAAGTTCTGATTCAGATCATAGCATCCCATAGCTCCTGACTTTGTGATAGCCCTGTCAACAACACACCTTTTTTATGGAGAGCCATCAAAAATAGAACCAAACTGAAGAGCTCAGACCCATTGGCTTCTCATGTAAGCCTGAATCCCAGACAAACACTATCTTCAGAAAGGATTCACACTTTACGAAAACAGCCTGTGCAATTTTGGCTGGGATAGAGCTAATTTTCTTCATAGTAGCTACTATGGGGCTGTGTTTTGGATTTGTGCTGGAAACTGCTGATAATTCAGGGATGTTTTAGTTACTGCTGAGCAGCGCTTACACAGAACCAAGGCTTTTTCTGCTCATCATCCCACCCCACCAGCAAGTAGTCTGGGGGTGCACAAGGAGTTGGGAGGGGACAAAGCTAGGACAGGTGACCCCAGCTGACCAAAGGGATGCCCCAGACAATACAGTGTCATGCTCAGCATGACAAAAAGGAAGGGGGTGATGTTCAGAGTTACGGTGTGCTGTCTTCCTAGCTAACCATTATACATGACAGAGCTCTGCTTTCCCAGAGATGGCTGAACACCTTCCTGCCCTGGGAAGGGGTGACTGAGTCCTTTGTTTTGCTTTCCCTGCATGCACAGCTTTTGCTTTACCTATTAAACTGCTTTTTTCTCAACCCACAAGTTTTCTCACTTCTACCTTTTCAATTCTCTCCTCTATCCCACTGGGGTGAGAGTGAGTGAGCAGCTGTGTGGTGCTTAGTTCCTGGCTGGGGTTAAACCATTACATTACAGCCCTGTTCATGGACTTTAAAAACGAAACCAAACCTAAAGAAATGCTGAAAGAGTTGGAGTGGAAGAGTGCAATAGTTCATTCAACTCAAAGGGATGTCGTTTAAGCAATATCTTCCACTACAGTGATGCCAACAGAAAACTGTGGTATGAGAGAGGGCAGATAGAGTATAAAGAGGTAAACAGAGAATATAAGTTCATGCATCCTTTATAGTAAGGCAGGCAATAAGAAATTCCAAGGCTAACCCAGTCTTGCAATCAAAACACTATGCAGAGAAACTGGAGAGCTGGGATTTATTTTCAGCCCTGGCACAATTTTTATGAATGACTTGGGCAACGTGAGTCCATCTTGCTCTAAATCTTCATTTCCTAAATCATAAGAGAGAGAAATAGTGCCAATAAACTACTTCAGAAGTAGCAAGAAGGACATAGTAACATTTTAAGGTGTTCAGATGTTAGTTTGACTGAGGAGACAGGAAAAGGCAGGAAGACAGGGGTTTCTTTAGACCTCTTCTGTGAGGATGCAGTCAGGTGTGGGGGAAGGTGTCTAGCTGCCCTCACAGAGGTAATGTTGGGTCCAGTCTTACTGCACTTGGTTGTGCAGAGTAAAAGCTGTGTGAAAGTCTAGGTGCCAGCCTTGGTTTGCCAAATCTGAGGCCAAATTCAACCAATTATGGAATCATGGAATAGCAGGTTGGAAGGGACCTCAAATATCATCTGATCC
Organism: Pezoporus occidentalis; assembly: GCF_034315485.1. NCBI lineage: Eukaryota > Metazoa > Chordata > Aves > Psittaciformes > Psittacidae > Pezoporus > Pezoporus occidentalis. The sequence goes on from NW_026912898.1 coordinate 1,348,633, forward strand.
AACCATTCTTGAAAAAGCACTGACTAGACAAGATGTCCCAGGACCCTGAATCTTAAAAGTGCCCAAAGTTGGGTATCCCACCACTCCCCTGGGGAGATTATCCCAACGGCTGATTGTTCTCATTGTGAAATATTTTCCTCTGGTGTCCTGGTGGAATCTCCAAAGGAGTAACTTGTACCCATTACCCCTTGTCTTTCCATGTGACTTTTTGTAAATATAAAGTCTCCATCTGCTTTGTAGCCACCCTTTAAATACTGGAACATGGTGATAAGGTCACCCCTAAACTCTCTTTTCTCTGGGCTGAACAAACCCAGTTCTCTCAGCCCTTCCTCATGTGGCTTCCCAGTTCTTTGAGGATCTTTGGGCCCTTCTCTGGACCCTCTCCAGCCTGTTCACATCTTTTTTGTACAGTGGGGACCAAAGGTGAACACAGTATTCCATGTATGGCCTGACAAGCACAGAGTAGAGTGAGATAATGGCTTCCTTATGCCTGCTGGTGGTGCCCTTGTCGATGTAACCCAGCATCCTGTTGGCTTTCTTTGCCGCAGCAGCACACTGCTCACTCCTGTTGAGCTTGTGTCCTCCAGGACCCCCAGGTACCTTTCCACAGAGCTGATCCCCACATGTGCAGATGCCAGCCTGTGCTGCGCTCTTGGGTTGTGCTTACCCAGGTGCAAGACCTTACACTTGTCTTTGTTGAACTCCATAAGATTCTTGTTATCCCACTCTTGGAGCCTATCCAAGTCTTCCTGCAGGGTGGCTGTCCTTTCCAGAATGTCCACTTCCCCACTTGGTTTGGTATCATCAGTCAATTTGGTCAGGGTACACTTGATCCCATCTTCCAGGTCATTTAGGAAGATATTGAACAGAATTAGGCCCAGTGTTGATCCCTTGGGGACGCCACTGGTGACAGGCTCCCAGTTTGAAAAGGGGACCCTCTGGGTGCAGCCTGTCAGCCAGTTTCCCACCCTCTGCTCATACCACTTGTCTGGACCACAACACATCAGTTTCTCCAGGAGGAGACTGTGGGAAATTGTTTCAAAAACCTTGGAGAAATCCAGATAGACAATGTCCACCATTCATAACAACGAGGAAGGTTACTTTATCATTGAAGGAGAACAGATTTGTCAAGCACAATTTGGCCTTGGTGAATCTGTGCTGGCTTTTTCCAATCATGTGTTTCATTTGACCTGTGATAGCCCCCAGGAGGACTCATTCCATAACTTTCCTGAGGACAGAAGTAAGATTGATGGGCCTATAATTTCCTGGATCCTCCTCTTGGCTCTTCTTGTAGATGGGGGTGACATTTGCCTTCTTCCAGTCTTCTGGGATGTCCCACAGTCTCCATCACTTCTCAAAGATTATGGAGAACAGCTTTGTAAAGACAGTAGCCAGCTCTCTTAACACCCTTGGGTGGATATTGTGAGGACCCATCTATCTGTAGAGGTCAAGCTCCTGTAATAGTTTGTACACCAACTCTTCCTTTACTGACGGTGGGTCTGTGTTTGCATCAACCTGGATTTTCGCTCCCAAGGCTTGGGGCTCAATAGTGCTAGTAAAGAGAGAAGTGAGGAGTTGCTTAGCTATTCAGCCTAGGTTTAGGTGTTTATCTGAGTGAGCCTGTAACATGTTGGGTTACACTTAAGGTCAGGAAGGCTTCAGCAGGATGCAGCTGAACTGAATGCACAAATGAATGTGCCAAGTCAGGAGACCTGGCCAAACAGAGGGAAAACAGGGAATCAATGCATAGTTTTAAACCAGAATCTTTTCCTCCACTTCTCTTCCACACCTTTCCCAAATGTTATGTAGAAGGAGGACCAAAGCAGAATGTGATGTGGAGATGATGACGGTGGAGGCTGGAAGGCCTGTGTGCCCCTGCAGCTCTTTCCAGCAATGACCACTGTCATGCTGTGATGGTAAAGAAATAAGTCAAGAATTAACACAGTTTCATAGTAAAGACGTCTGAGGGGTAAATTAACTCACCACAGTAACCCACCAGCATCCTGTAGGATCAGTCCTTCTAGGTGAGAGTGCCTGCATTAGTATGTAAGCAAACAGTGCTCCCCTGAGGCTGTGAAATCAGATGATTAAGTGGATGTAGCAGGATTTACCTGTACATCACCTCCTATTTTCAAGCTCCCAGGATCCTCTCCCCTTTTACCTTTTGAGTCCTTCTGCTCCTAGAAAGGAACAGCATACTTTATTTATTGCTTCTCCTCCTCATCTCATCATTCCAGCTGCTGAAGTCACATGGATAGCAATTCAGTGTCCTGAGCAGCAATTCAGTCTCTGAATTAGTGCAAAGAGATAGCCTATCGGTGAGAACATTTCCAGAGCAGCTGCAGCTGACCCATTGCAAAAGACACACAGAGCTATTCATTGTAATAGACTGACGTTTCTTAGTGTACCTGTCACAACTATTCCTGAGGTCAAAAGCAAATAGCATCCTCCTTCCAGGGTGAGAAGTTACAATTACTTCCCCTAAATGATTACTTTAACTAGGGAACTCTTAATAGCTTTAATTGCTGGCAGCAGCCAAGATTCTGCAACACAGGCCAGTGATTGTTGAAAGTGGTTACAGAGAGAGTTTGCACTCCTCTGCCTTGAAGGAACAGAGCTTTACCCATTTGAGGTATCACATGAAGAGAAATGAGGTAAATGAAAAAGGGCACTGTTTGTAAAAAAAAATTAGGAAGACTGGGATAGATGAACAACAGCAGAAAAGACACAGTGATTATCTCTAATAGCCTGGCAGAGGAGATTAGATGAAGAACAAATTTAAGCAGGCAGGGAGAAGGGAAAGCAAGCCAGGTAATCCGCCTTGCCTTTCTCATTGGCCTGCATCTCCTGCTGCTTTGCTTTAACGTGAGTGCTGCCACATTGCGGTGGACCAGAAAAACCCCAGCGAGGAGGTCAAGTGGGGCTAAAGCTGCAGCAAGGGAGCTGGAAATGGGTACCAATGGGGAGCTAGAGGTTCTCCTTGGGGCCAAAGCAGTGGGACAGCTCTTGTGATGCAGCTGTATGTGGGCTAGGTCCCTGCCAGAGCAGTTTGGAATCAGCCTGCTGCAGCCAGGTTGGCAGTGGGGTGCCTGATCTCTCACGTTCGCATCAGGGCTGTGTCAGCCACTGGGTTACCCACACATCAGAGTACCCAGAGAGTGAAGGAGAAGCTGTTGTGTTGCTATCAGCAGTGTGCGGCATGCCAAGACAGAGCAGTTCAGAGACACAGCTGGAGATGGTCAGGAAAGGAGGGAGAGAGCTGCAACTCTTTTCAAGGATATAACAACCTTCATAGTCAATCAAACCAATTGTCCAACTGTTGTAACACCTTGTCTCGGACAGTGGCTAGCACCAAGGATAGATGTAAAACACTTAAAATGGGAAATAACTAACTAATATGTCCATTGGGGAAGTTTCTTTATAACCCCAGGCAGTTAGTGGTTGGATTTATGCCCTGAATCTCAAGGGCTGATATTTCTTATAAATTTTTTATTTTCTTTAATGTAACTGTGAATGTTCTCACTATCCACACAAATGGCTTCCTTTTCTTTCCCCCCTTTTTTTTTTCCCTAAGCCTGGAAGCTCAGTGGAGTTCCACAGGGTTCCACCATTAAAAAACCTCACATTCTCAACATTTCCAGATCTGTGTTGCCTTTTAATTTCAAAGGGTACCCTTTTGTCACAGTGCTGGAAACCTTTTTAAGTATTATTATTTATATACTTCTAACATCCCCCTTCTTATTCATCTCTTCTCTGAACAATATCTTCCTTCATCTTTTACAGTATCTCCTTATCAGAAAATCCTTCCAAGCCTCCGAACGGTTTTCACTGCCTATCTCCAAGTCCTGCTATAGTCTTCTTTTTTTAAGAGAAGCTGATGAGAAATTAGCTAAGTATGAAAGGTGAGGATTTATCAGTAGCTCTATGATGGTATTATATCTTTAATGTTAATTTCTGTCCTATGCTGTAGATATTTTTTCTGTGCATCTAGTTATGCTAAGTTCAAGGGAAGAGAGGGGGATCTAACTTCTCTGAATAAGCATCTTTGTACAACAGCTATCTCCTGCTGTTCCTCATGCCTGTGAATACAGCTCTCATCTTCTGTCTTAGAGCACATTATCAGACTGTGTTTCTTGTTGGGGATTGTCATTAGAATGGCGACCTGCTAGGGTTATGTAGCTGCCCAACTCCTATCAAATAAGAACTTTAAACAGTTTTCTGTTATTTTTAAATACAGCCTTGTACCGCCTCGTTTAACTTTAATGTTCTATTTGAATGCATCTCTCTGTAGTCATCTAAGGGAATGCTCCACAAGGAAAAAACACTGAAAAAAAAAACTTGCTTCTTTTTTTTTTTTCTCCATTAAATTCTGCTCTGAAGTGATGTTCAGAGAGGAAGGATTGCCTGGGAGATAGGATTAGTCCAAAGCACTATGGTAGAAAGAGTCATATTCCTGCTCTGCTCTCCCTTCTGCTCCCTCATGTAACCTTGTCACTAGCTGAGACTATGGGTAAGCAATCATAAGTGCTCAAGTTTCTGATGCTTAACTAGTTATTGTTCATCATCTAACCATAGAAACAAAGATGCCCACACTTCATGTCCATAGAGAAAGCAAAATAAGATCTCCCCGTTTAAACTACCTTCTAGGAGCACACCAAAGGGTGATTAAAGCCGGCCAGCTGTCACTCAGTCAGCTATGAAAGCACATCCGTTCTCTCCAGGTTTCTGCACCTGTAATGATTCCTTAACTCATAAGAGAGTGGAGAGAAAGCAGCAGGAAAAGTGTAAAGGACATGTATAGAAAAATCTGTCACAGCACTGCGACCCCATGGCTGTGTGTAGATTGCATGCCTGAGAATATAAATCAGCAGCAGCAGCTATGGCACCACACAGAAAAGTGGCCTCTTGCCCCAGGCTCCTCTTCTCCCCTCAGTAAAACTCATTAGAAGGACCAGAAGCCCAGCCATATGGGGCAAAAAGAGAAGGTGTAGTGGGGGAGGTCTTGGAGCCATAGTGATGCTCCTGACACTGCCAGCAGAAGGATGGCACCAAGAACATGTATTAGGGTAGATTGGCACAGCAGCATGCATCTCTGCCCTTTGCTGCTGGGCAGTGTTCAAGCTGAAGTGGACACTGCTTCCAAGAGAGGTAAAACCCACATTCTTGAGGGAAAACCACAGGCAAAGTAAGCAGCTTGACTAAGGTCAGTGCCGGGTTAAGGCAGTGGAACAGCTCCAGAAGCAGCCCATTTTGGCTATACTTGAAGCTGGCTCTGACCTTCCATGGCACAAGTGCTCTTTGATGTGAAGGAGAAATATAAAGTTGACAAATGTTGCTAATAGGAAGAAGAAAAATAAAAGAACCTTCTCCTCATTACTCCACATTATTATATGATTTTCAGTGTTGGTTTTTTGCAGGTTTGGAAATAACCTCTGAGCTGTTTTGCAAACCCTTCATATTCAGAGCAAACTTTTTTTATCTGCCTTTTTGTTGCTGGGTTTCTTTCTTCCTTCTTTTCCTTTTCTTTTTCATTTAATCCATTCAACAATTTCTTGGATCTTCTATTCTCCAGTGTACATTTCTTCTGTGCTACACTATCTCCTGCTTTTCACAGATAAACACCTCACACCTGGAAGACAGGCTCTTCTAATTAGTATTAAAACCTGAAGATTTTTTTTTCCAGCCCTCTTTGAAGCTTTCTAGAATGGCTTTTCATGAATAATAATGTCCTCAATTCAATATAATGCAACGCTCAATCGAAAGATGCCGTAGCAATTGCTTCCCAGTAAGGTTCATTGGCCCTTCCTCCTTCCTCTGTACAGCTGATGATGGGGCAATCAGAATTCCAGCCTGGAAGAGGTGCTCAGAAGCTGAGGTTTCCACTTGCCCTCAACACACTCTGTGCAGAAGTCTCTGTGTCTTTCACCAAGGTCCCAGACACTAAGAATGCCTAGCTTCAAACCACTTCCAGTGGAGTCTTTCTTCAGTAATCTGCGGCATCTGCTATCTTCCAACAGAATATCTAGGCTTCAATGGTTGGGAAAAACAACGTTGTTTGGCAAGAAGCTGTTTCTTGCAGTCTTCCTAAGCACTTCTATTCAGAAACTATCTAAGGTCACAGTCTCTGCTCCCTGGAACCAGTCAAGCATTACCGTTTCATAAATGGTGCTACCAGCAACAGAGAATGTAGCTAAGGCTAGATAATGGCTATTACAACATGGGTCACCCAGTCCTGCAATCATTAGCATTATTATGCCTTATATTAATATTTTAATAGTGAGTTTGTTTGTGTGCACATGCAAATGCACAGAGAAACGTTTGTAAGCACATGCTAAAATGCTGAACAGTGCAACTCAAATGCTGTTGTAGGAACATCTGTAACTCAGCACCCTTACACAGGGACCAGTGCTACTATCCTTAGGAAGTTCAAATGAGCCTGAGAGGTTTAGGAGCTTCAGCTTTCCCCTTTCTCTACATTTATTACAATTGCTCTTCCAGTTCCACTCAGCTGCTTCCAAAAAGCCTACTCAGTAAGATGGTATTCTGCTGCATGCAGCACCATCGAAATCCATGGGGCAACCTGCAAATCACGACCAAGAATGACAACAGCTAATAAATAGGTTTTAGACTAAAATGGCTAATTGAAGAGAGTATTCTAACGTTAGTCCGCAGCAGGGCAGAGGCACCGACAGTATTACCTCCACAGAAACTTTTGAAGGCTGTTTCAGTTTGCTACTTCAGCTGATCTCAAACAGCCACATCAAAATAATGCCATAAACATGAGGACTCAAGGACATAAACATCAGTCTGTTCTACTGCTCGAGATACCAAAGGATTGCTGAGATGTCTGTGATGTGAGAAAAGAAAACCATGGGACAGCCCTCCAGAGAGGCAGCCAGAGTAGCTACAGGACTGCTTGTCTACCTATGGGTGTCTTTAGGCACTCGGTGGAGAAAGGTAGCCTGAATTTAGGCAGCAGGACCTGTGCTCTGTGGGGTTTCTTGTACCTCCTCAGGCATCTAGTACTGGACCCTGTCACAAGGCAAGGTGCCAAGCTGCATGCACTGCTGCTCTTGGATTTTTAATTAAACACAAATCATTGCCTTTCACAGCAACACATCCTTCACTGAGGACAATCTGAGAGTGATAATAGTGTATTTCTTTGCTGCTGGACACGGTGCATACATTCATGTCCAACTCCGCTTAGAATTTCTTCCCACACACATTTGATTCATACCAGTTGCTTTTGGTCTTTTGATGCACAAAGCCAGAGCTGGATGGCAAAGATTCCCACCCCTAATTCAAAACATCAGGGGAAACATGAGAATGTAGCATGTAGTTATTGCATTTTGCTTTTCATTAAATGTTTCTCACCAGTCTCTCCTTCTCCCATCCCATCTCTCTCCTCCCCTCCCAGTAAAGAACTAGCTAGGCTCGGTGCGCTCCTGAACATGATCTAAATGCCCACTGGGCTGAGGGGTCAGGCAGTTCACCAACCATATCAATTAAATGCTGGTTATTACCCTTTCATTATTATACAAACTAATCCCATACATCTAGTGAGCTGCTGCTGAGGTGACTTCATGCTCCTTAAAACTCGTAACATTAATTAAAGTGCACTCAGCTCTCCTCTGACATGCAGCTCCCCCTTCTCCCCACCACCTCTGCAGCCCTGTGTCTCTGTACCCACCGTGCTCCTGGTACCCGTCACTCCTGCCTTGCAGCTCCCTCTCTACCTCAAAGCTGGGGTCCTCATTAATGGCTGTGCCAGTTTTCCTTGTTTTTTCCCTTTTGTTCCTGAGCTCCTCTCACACACTTCTGCTTCTTACTCTGAATTTGAAGCCTCTCTCCACTTTTCTGAGACCCTTGCCTATTGAGCCAGCTTTTGCTTGAACAGAACCAGCTAATCATATTGAATTATGCCAGATTTTATGTGGCTTCCTAACATAGACGCATGCCCATAGGGATCCAGGCTGAGAACATCAAGCCCACATCATCTTTGATCTAAGACACTACAAGATATAAACCCTTCATCATATTCCTCATGCTAATTAGTCATCACCTTCTCCTCCCTAAGATATATGTGTCTAAGAACATTGTTGCTGATTTGGTCAAGGACAAATTAATTGTTGTATATGCAGAACGTAGTGGTATTCCTATAATGTTTAATAGTAGGGAAGTGGTTGTATTGAATCAAAAATTATGAACTTTTTGCAGCTCTCCTGTAACTGCTGTTCAGGGAGTCGTTCTAATAGCAAGCCTCCAAAAGAAAATGAGCAGCAGCGTTTTTGTAACAAAAGCAAAATGTCTTCCACAAAAACCACATTCCCCCTCTTCCTGGAAGAATTATACCCTGAGAGGTGCAGGCTCGGATCTAAAACACCAACTCCAGACCTATAATACCTTATTACTATTAGTAATTTCTACACTGAATCTACTATCGTGACAATTACAAAACCAACAATGGTGCAGGTTTCCCCATACCCCTTATTTGCTCTGAAGAGTAGCAGCAACATATCCCTCAGCCACTATTAGGAATCACACTACAGTTCATGCTCTTACGCTACTACAAAATGATCTCACATAATGAACCACATAGGGTGTAACTGACGGAAGCCATATAACTCATGCAAACAAATGGATGCCTAACAAATAAACATATCCAAAATGAATTTGCATTATTTGTGTGCTCAGCTGAGATAGGAACTGCTGGTGACGGAAAGTGATAGAGATTGGCAAAAAGAAAATGAAAACCTAAATATTTACTAATTTAATCAGTTCTTCACTTGTTCTTTACATCTGGTGGAATGTACTGACTAGCAGTCTGAATTTTAATCCCAAGTCTTAGTTCCAGTCCTTAGGTTTTGTGGGACCTGGTATAGAGGCATGAGAATTGCTCCATTAAAAGGTTATGTATGAAGATTTCCACTGGCTGATGTATAATTACTGAATTCCATTTTAAAATCTGGCACCAGGGACAAATGGACTTATTAAATAATGGCTTCAGTTGAAGATTTAGAAACTCTCACAAAGTAGACATTTAAAGATGGCCATTGAAATTCAGGCCTGTTTTCCTCATATTTCTTTGGGTTTCACTATCTTAAATCACATATGCTGTGCACACATCACATTTCACCCAGTATCTCATCTTTACAATCTTTCAGACATAGGGCAGGTACTGGGACTTGAAACGAAGACCTTTAAAAGTTATTTCTATCATTTTTTTGCAACTGGATTTAGCCTAGCAGAGAAAACCAATAGATGCGCGAGCTGTCATCAACACCGTGCTCTGCTATGCATCAAGGTGAGAAAGAGACCTTTGTGAACAATGTAGTTTATGGACATTGCATTTCACTTAATGAAAGGGAGTAAAATACAGATGCTGTTTCCAAATAGCAGGGTCTCCTCCTGCTTCACTTTCAAGTGTACTGTCAGCGTAAATGGAAACAAGCAAAACCAACCCCAAGTGGCCCATATCTTTGATAGGAAAAAACAAAAGTTAGGCTCTTAACTCATCGTAACTGCATAGGTGCAGAAGGCTTGTAAAGAAGGAGCCACTTTCACAAAGTGCAAGCTAGGACTGAATCCCAGCTCCTGGCTTGTGTAAAAACAACAACTGCTTAGTTTCTCCTAGTATTTTCTCCCAGGTTAGCCGCTGTCCTTCCTTGCCAGCAGAAAACCCTGCCAGGATGTGTGTAAGCTAGCAGCAGACAGCACTGTGGGAAGCTGACTCAGGTGCACATAAGCAAACAGTAGTGATGGCCTCAGAAGTCACCTCTTCTTAGCAGCCTGCTTCCAAGTCAATCTGCTTGCCTCTGCTGCCTGCAGAAAAACTTACTTTAGCTTCTGCTGCCATACACAGCAGCAGACCAAACTCACCTTTCCCCAGCAGCTTCTCTTGGCACCTTGGGCTGCCAGCAGCAGTTATGCCATCTCTCTACTGCTTCCAGAGGCAAGTACATCCAGCAGAAGAGTGGGGCAGGCAGCAGGGGCTAGCTGTGGTGGCAGTAATACCTCCCAAACACCTAATACCACTGCTGCCAGAAACATTAAGCTGTTAGCCACACTGAAACAAGAGCCCAAATTGCCACCTGAGGTCTTGCTTGCAAGAGAAAGGTCCAGCAGTCATGTCAGTGGGGATGCAGATATGAAATTGAGCAGAATGAATCCCAGCATGGACACCACTATCTCCATATGAGAAAAGGGGGCTTAGGGGTAGAGGGCTAGGGTATTGCAAACAGCTTACCAAGTGACATCAGCTAACCTGAAACAAGCTCTTCTAACGGCCAAAAGATTGCACCCTGCACAAGGATTATACCTGTGAACCCTATCAGTTTAAATCTACCTCTGCAGTCATATTAAAAGGATGTTTCCATACAGGCAGAGTCTAAAGAAGGGATAAAGCACACGACAGGAGGAGCTGGGGACATGCAGGGTCAAGGGGAGAAGAGCTGAAGCACAGCTTGAGAGGAAAGCTGGGAGGGCAGGTCTGATATACCAGTGGTTAGGAGTGTGAGGGAAGATAAAATGCCCTTCAGGAGGAGGTTCTTGGGAATATAGCTCTACACCCTTGAGCACACTGCTGTACAGCAGACATGGTAATAATTAATAACAAGGAAATGATTCTCGCCCTGTTCTGGTCACCTTATTAAAACGAGGATATTGTGGAAATGGAAAAATCCCAGCAGGACAGGACCTGGGATGATAGATGGATGGGATGCATTTTTACCAGAGCTCACTACATTTCAGGAAACATATTCTGAGGAAAGAGGGGCTGCAATGCTTTTCTATTCCTTTTCTACTCTGCTGATACCAGCTGCTGTCAGAGACAGGATAGGACAAGGTGAGGAGGACCCTTGCCCTGACTGACTGGTGGCCAATTATATTGTGCTCTGCAGCCCTAAAATGGGTGGCTAAGCCTGTACCCCTGCCTTTTGTCACCATTCTCCTTTGCCCTTTGGGTTCTGACTGAGACAAGGAACAGAACCTGTTGAAATAATGCAAGCCAAGATGTTCTTTCTGTGTGCCCAGAGCAACCCACAAAATCTGGAAAGACTGGTGTTTGCCCATAGGACTCCTAAAATCTGTTTTTCAACTATTAGGCCAAGCTGTGTTTTCTAATTTAATAAGGGATGCTCTCAAGTAGTCTCAGCATAAGAAGTCAAAACAGGCTTTGAGTGGGTATCCAGGTGTGGCAAAACTGAATCGAACACAAACATGGGACTCGGACCTACAAAAATGTACAGAAGGGAACAGATTTTGGCAAGGCTGTGCCAGCCTTTTAGCCACAATAGCTCTGTAAAGCCCAGAGGTCACTTCCCTTGCATGAAAGCAAACCAGGATTCCAGCAGAGAAAACTTTCCATGTGAGCTTTGAGTGCTTTCTGCTCTGTCCATGCAGATGCAGCCCCACACTGCAGCTCCACTTGCCAAGGCTTTTTAGGTGACATGGTGGGCTATCAGCAAATGGGCCACTCACCCTGTTCCCCCCCCACTGAGTCACAAAGGACCTCTTGCAAGGACCTCTGTTACAGTTTAAAGGGGAGAGAAGAAAGAGAAAGAAACAAAGGGAAACCTTAGCCCTCCAAAACAATTGAACAAGTATATCCCCAGTTAATAAATAACAGGCTCCGCTGGGGAGTTGTAATTGTGTATATAATGCATCTCAGATCTATGGTATAATTACACTCTGGAAACCATTGACTAATAAAAGGCACCAGCCAGGCAAAAGGATGCCTTCTTGCCATGGTTGACAGGCAAGCAACAAACAAGGTGGAATTTTTCACCTTCTATTCAATAAAATCAGTGTATTAAATATGCAGGCAGAGCACCTCCATTAAGCAATTCACTTCCTTTTCTTTCTTTTTTTCTTTCTCTTCTCCTCCTTTTGTTTCCATCAAGACAGGGAAGGTTAAGAAAAAAAACAAAAGAGCTATATATGAAACCCCTGGCTATACGTGAGCTGTGTTTTAATGAGGCTGCATCTTGGTCCCTCTGCTACACTAAGTAAACATGCTTCTCCCCCTGCAAAGAAAGGCTTTGCTTGTCTAGGCCGAAGGGAAAAGAGCGTGGGGAATACCAGGAGGCTTTTTCTCTTCCCATACCCCTTCCTCCATTCCCACTAAAATAAAACCCTTCCTTACATTACAGGATGAATGCTTCGCAGAGTAAGGGCAATATGAGCTATTTCCATACAATTCACAGTGCATATGGACTTTTACAGGGAATCAGAGACCAAGGAACTCACCTGAAAATCATGTTTCAGTTTCTAAAACTTCTCAAATCACATCTGGATTTAAACAAAACAGCCATCTCCTTTCCTTCTGCATGCTCTGAACTGAAGCACTCAAGCCAATGCATGCCTCCAGCCTCTCTGGATTCCAAGCCTGATCAGAGAACTGAAAACCAAGAGCATTACATGACTATTTTGAGGCTCTGGGAACCATGAGTATGGTGCTTTGTATGGGAGCCCCAGAATGATAGAGAAGGGATAGTGTAACAGGTTCAATACACAAGCACAATGTAAGCCTTTTTTCAGCCTCTCATTGCAGCACTGAGCAGGACTGAAGGACAGGAGCATGGCCATGCCTTTGCCTCATCTTCTTGGGAGCCTAACTCTCAGCTGGTGCTGCCATGTCTCTGCAAGGAAAGAGGCAGCATGAGCCCCCCACACACAAGGAGAGCATTAACATGAATCCCTGCTTTCTTTGCCCATCGCAAGCCCCTAGCATAGGTGATTGCTTGGGTCTGAGATGGGTGAACACAGCTGAGCTTTTTCAGCCTCCTCATGCACCCTGTGTTGAAGATGCATGTGTCTGTAGGCATTTGCTTCTCCATTGCTGAGGAAGAAAGCAGAAGAGACACACTTCCCACAGGCTGAGGAGTCTGCTATTAAACTAGAAACCTGCATCCACATGTCCCAAGTGGGTGAGCTGCAAACTCAGAATCCCCGCAGCTGATTAGCAAACACTTCTGGTTTCAGATGCTTCCAGCCGATGCACCTCATTTCCCATCCGTGCCTGCAAGAGTGCAAGTCCAGCAATGATCCCACTGAGCTCCCCAGGATGTGGAGCCTGGCCTTGGAAACACACAAGGGAGAGCAATTGAGCTGCACTCGCTGTCACTGCCTTCCTCCAGGGTCCTGGGGAGGGAGCGGAGAGAGAGGAGTTGAGTCGGGAACATTTCCTGACTCAGCAGTAACGCGTTCGTTCGCGGAGGCACTGCTGCTGCCACTGCTAATAGGTTGTGGTAATGGAGAGGCGTCTCGCAGGCAGGACGGTGGGAGGCTGATCAGCTCCAGCAGCAGAAGTGAGGTCAGTGGTAATGAGCGACAGTGGAGAGGAATGCAAATTGCGGGAGGATTTATGGAGCGGTTTCTGCTCAGCGAGCAGATTCCAGACAAGTGGACTGTTAATAAGGCAGCAAAGCTGTGCCAGCTGTTAGATGGGGACTGGCATGGGGTTTTGACTGGCATTCACATGAGACCGGGTGCAAGGGTGCCCGTAGCACAAACACCATTCCCTCACTGCACACACGCATGCTGTGTTCTGCCACTACACCGCAAGAGAGGTACTTGTGCCAGGACCGAGGAAAGCTGAAAGCAAGCAGGATGGGTGGCATGGGGCTTACCAGCACACAAAGGGAAAGCTGACAAAGAGCATGGCTTAGCAGGCCCAAGCCCTAACTAAAGCCATTTTTATCCTCTCTTCTTTTCATCCCCCCCCCCTCCTTCCTCGGTGTCAGAATATGCTATGGTGTTAGATGAGTATGTCTCACCCGCCCTTGCCTGAGATGAAGGGACCTGAAGGCATGCACAGCAAATCCCAGCAGAGCCAGCAAGAGCAAGCTTATTTTGCCCTCATCTTGCCTGCTTGGGCTTGAGTCTCTGAGGAGCATTGCTGCTGTGAATTACTAATGGTAGGTGTCACAGACTCTGCTGAGGAATGCCACTCTCGGGCCAGTCTGCAGCGTGTTGGTGACATACTGGAAATCTTTCTTTCTTTTAGTATTATTCCATTTAAAAGCTGCGGGTTTTTTTCACAATAAGCCTCTCAGCGTCAGGAGAGTAGCTAGTTTCCCAGCCAACATCACTGCCACCCTTAGCTGCTTGGTGTGATGACACCCCAGAGCCTGCAAAACATCCCTTCCCACCACTGGCCTTGCACCTTTCCTCCAAGCCATCTGCTTGCCTGTGAATTGTTAGATCTTAGTCTCTAGGTTAAGGAGCCCTCACAGACTAGCTGCCATTGAGCCCTCGTTGGTAGGATCAAGGTGACCGCAGCAGAGGAGGTGAGCTATGACACCCCAGTCAAAGTGCTTGTTGTAATTCCTGAGCTGGGGGCTGCCCCACCAGACTGTGCCCTCAAGAAGGAGAGGTGGTGTAAGCATCATTTCTGAAGGGACCATCCATAGGAGAGAGGAACAGTGATGGGGCTTCTCTAACACTGGACAAAGCAGAGCAAGGTCCCAGGGTAAAGGGCCTCCCCTCCCATTCCTGTTCTGAGCCAGCACACAGATATGCACGCACTGGGTGACATGGACAGGGATCCTGGGTCATTCTGCAGCAGTCACTGCACAGACCGTGCTATCTGCAGGACCCCAGCAGCAACTTGCATTCCTTGGCTTCATGGCAGGACCAGACCTCCTGGCTACATTCAGACACATCCTTCTGGAGCAGCAGAGGATCACGGCACTGTACATCTGCATCTTAGCAGCACCACAACAGGGGAGTGAGAGACAGGAACCAAATGAGCTAATTTCATCCTGAATACATGAGACCTGACAAGTCTATTAAAGGGCTGGAGCTTGCTGTGTCTCATTATGAAAAATTAGTGCTGTCCTATAAAAATACTGAATACAGTGTGTCACTTAAGGAAAGGATGGCTTGAGGATACAGTCTTTTCTTAATAGGCCCTATATCATCAGGGACATACGTACCTCAGGAGTGAGGCAGAAGGATTCAGACCCGAGAGCCGATACCTCTTAAGTCTGACACTCTCAGGATGCTCTAGTTTGCTCATCTCCTTCTGATGGAATGAGGAACAGCTGCAGTAGCCAGGGGCCAAGTGGACCAAAGAAGGGTTTTTCTTGTTTCTTGCAGTGTCTCAGTAAAAAACCCAGTAAGAAAAACAATAAGTTTGACTCAAACAGTGACAAAACTATGAGAAGGTTTTCAACAAAATGGAAGTAAATCACAACCATTTTCATCTTGGCCTAATCCCAAACTGGGTCAATCCAAATGCAATGGTTTATTTCTTCCCTGGGTTATTCAAGCTGCTGCATAGACTTCTTGTTTTTTCTTAATGTCAATCAGTGCTAATGCTATTTCAAAAAACAAAGACATTTCTCTGAAGAAAACTGAAAAATTAAACATCTGAGCATTTCAAAAAGGAACCTCAAGATGTTTTGACATTTACAGTAATTCTTATCTCTCTTCTCTCCCTGGGTTTTGTAGGGGCTTGGGTTTTATGTGCTGAAACTTTTTTTGCCGAATTTGGACTAAACATACCCACAATTTTAGCTTTCCACTTTTCTCCTCATCCCAGGCCCTGCCCCACCTCTGTTAAAAGCTTTTGTCTACCTCTGTTTGCAAGGCTGAACCTCCTCTGTGTTTGACTCCATCTCTTCCCCAGCACTGCAGAAGGACCTCAGAAACTCAAACAGCTCTGCGACTCCTAGAGTTTTGCTAGCTTTGCTATAACCGTGGGCAAACAAGCATGTCAACTATATAGGAGTGAAAGATCAATGGAAAGGCAGGATGAGACCTTCTAAGCTGGGCTTCTTTACTGTAGGAATGCATAAACCTCCCAGGCAAAAATCTCTAGCTACCCCTGATGAAGTTCACTAAAGCCCTACTTGGAGAGCTATAGCTGTAATGTGGAGAAGGGCTGCAGCATCTCTTGCTGTAACAGAGGCACACTGGACTGGTCAGCCTTCTCACACATCAGTTCTTCACATCTCAGGGATGTTCAAACGAAGCTTAACTCAGTACATTTTTCTTGACCTCTTTTTTGTAATTAAAGTGAAAAGATTTCTCCTGCTAGCTATCTCTCTAGGAATGTTGTCTTCCAGACAGGCAGAGGAAAGAACATATATGACAGCTGGAAGAGAAACCAAAGTGCTTTGTCTCAAAAGAAAATACAAATGAGCAATCTGAGTGACATCAAACCTGCTGTGAGATAGAAAGAGAGAGAGATTCAGATGGGATCAAATCCCTTGTTAGACTTTAAGCTCCCTGGAATTAGACCACTTTAAGAAGAAAAGGGACTAGAATTTAGAGGATTCAGAGAATTTCCCATTTCTTCAGACAACTCTGACCTTTGCAAAGAAACTACAAAGAACCCAAAGCATAAGGGAATGAAACTTCTGTGTCTTTCCTTTTTTTTTCCTTTTTCCTCCCTCTCTCAGCTTTCTTTGTAGAAATGGGTAATTGTGCTGCCCTTTCTTGGGAAGAAGCAGATCTCCCTCAGTTAGAGCTTCTTAATGCAAGTGCCAGTACTGCTGCCCCTGGCCTGATGGAAATCTTGTGCGGATACTACAGCTGTGTGAAACTCATCATTAAAAATCTGCCTTCACAATATGCTCTGGAGCAGAGGCAGAATAGACCCAAAGCCTAAATCCAAACCTACCCTAATTCCATTGAACACCTAGTCTAGTCTGGGAAGGCTCCCAGGTACCTTGTGTCCACTGATGCTCCACTCAGATTTGAACCTGGGTGAGGCAAATCCAGCTGCTGCTATGTAAGCTGTGCTTTCCTGTGAGTTTCAACAAAGGCTTACATGCTTGGAAGTATACCCAGCCATAACCAGCTATAGAGAAGTAACTAGAAGTTGCTAGTCTGTGAACCACAGGAAGCAGGCAGCAGGTGAGAACATAAGGGGATTTAAAGAGGTTGTTTGCCATGGAAAGAAAGAGTATGTATCTTCCATACAGAGACCACTGTGTAGTCACAGGAGTAGTGAGCACAACACCCCTATCACATGTATACAGCAGCAAAGGTACTCCCTGTGGTACCCCTGTTTACACTGCTTGCATGGGCACACAAGGAGCTAGAGACACTCAGAAAGACACCCTAAATGGAGAGAGTCAAAACCCAGGCTTGCACCCTGGCAGCTGTTATCATAAACTCAGGTGTGAATAAAAACCTCTGGGGACATGCAGTCATGTCCACAGACTCAGACAATTCCTGGCATTCAGGCCTGCAGCTGCTCTCATGGTACAAGCTATCCACACTGTGACAGACATCACTCATCGTGGCTCTCAGCAACATGCATGTATCCCTCTTCCCAACACACATATATGTAATGACTGATTTACACATGAGCACAAATACCTTGTTCCTGTTAGGTTTCCACACAGACTCAGTAATAAACATCCACACACACCACTGAACGATTAATTTATCTCTGCAGGTATTCCTAGGCACAGCCCATGCATGCGCAGGCAAATGGATGCAGATCAGTAGTAGGCATAGGCATACCTGCTTACCAGGCTGCTATGGTGAATGACCAGAAATCGCAGCCTCATTGGTGAAGGTCTGCCTAACTCCTAGGAACTCAGCCCTTCTCTTTGAGGTTCAGCTTCTTCACCACCTTGGTGCCCTTCTTTGTCTGCAAAAGCTCTTTCCATCCCTCTTTCCCTCTGAAACTCTTTTCAGAGAATAATAACACAGCTGAGCTAATAGCCTAGCACATAGCTCTCTGATGGCCTTCCCTTCATGCCTGCCACTTGCCCACGTGAACAAATGCACATGTAGCTGCCTGTTGTAACGCGATCCAAAAAAACATTAGAAGGGAAATGAAAAGGAGAACTTCAGGGGTAAATCCCTCCCTGGGTGCCAGGCAGCTAAAATCAACAGCATAAGAGGGCTGAACTTGGCACAGCATGGTGTTGTGACGAACTAAACAATTAATTAGCAAATATCTCCCCAGCAGATCTCTTCTTGCAGCAGAGTCTGCGAGGAACACACAGATCCATGTAAGAGCTCTATCGCCACCATTACATACCAGAGAATAGCATCTAATTAATTATAACGATGGCAAAGATTAGATCCAAATTCCTCTACACAGTGTGTACACAGCCCAAACACGCAAAATAAATCAGAGCGCCGTACCCTAATCCAGCAGTTTCAGAGGATTAAATAGGTGCATCTAATCACTGGCTTAAAGCAGCCCTGCTTAGTATGCACAGAGCTACCCCTGTACGCAACCATGTCTAAGGGATCCCGGGAAAGGTATCTCACTTCAAATGGAAAACATAACTCAGGCCTTGCCTGCCTGTCGTCACTTATGATTTCCTGGCTTGCTTCCCCTCCCCAGATTTTAACCTACACATCCCAGGCAAGTTCCAGGGGTAATAATTCATCTCCCTGTAAGCCTCTCCTGCAGTGTCAGCTGGGGAAGACACTAGTTTTCATTGCTCCACTAGGATGCTGCTGTGTTCTGTTGCTTAACAGTAGGTGCACCAGTCTAGAGGTAGCAGCATTGCAGACAGAAGGAGGGAAAGATCATCCATGCCCCACTCCCCCAAGACATTTTATACAGAGGAAGGTGCTTGCTTTCTCTTAATTTTTCATATAGGATCTATATGAAAAGGTTGGGGTTACACTGCTCATAAAGTAGGTCTGTTCTCTGTCCATCGAGAATGATTTCCAAATTCCAGTGAAAAAAGTTGCTTCCCAGAACGCAAAAAGAAGATACTAAAGAAGCACATCTTTTCATGCAATGAGAGTAAAAACCATTAATTGTGTCACTATCATTGGCTTAGCTCCACCCCAGGGGTGGCTGAGACTGAATCAATCCCATTACACCTACTGTGAAACTGAGCTCTTGTGTTAGCTAAGAATAGAACTGGGTGGTCCAACCCATGCAAAACACCACAACTTGTTGGAGTGAAAAGCTTAATTAATACATACTTCTTGAAAGGAACACCTTATAAAAAACACAAGTGGAAATACAGCCATTTTTCCACTTCTCCAATCCAAACAACGTTCTTTTGACGTTCCTTGAAACCGAACTCTTCGTTTTGGGAATGCACTCTTCAGCTCAGTGTATTTCAGACAAGCAGGCCAGTCCACAAGAGAGATGTACGTACAACACATCCAAACTACAACTCCCACGAGGTACCACAGCCCCATGGGCAGGTGCTGCTTAATGTCAGATAAATGTACAGCAAAATGCTTTGATTCGCTTCAGCAAGTACAGACGTTTGAAGCAATCCAAGTCAAAACATTCTGTTCAGAGTCTAACATTATAAAGCTGTCAAATGGTGCTTTATTTATGATAGCGAAGAAAGTCATGTTTTCCCTTGGAAAATAATTTCCATAGGAAATCTCATGCCTGGGGGAGTTCTGGAAGCTAAAAGCCTTGGTAAATGTTCCTCTTGCCTTTCACAGAGGGTACATCTTCACTGCAACTGAATGCAGGGTAAATTGCAGGAAGCTTGGGCATACATGAGCTAGCTTGGTCCCACATGCTGCTGATACGAGTAGCAATAAAGTTACAAGAGGCCTGTATAAGTTCACCCGAGAAGCTGTGTAAATAAACTGTTAGCCCACACTAGCATTCATGAAGTTCGCCACCACTTTCATTTAGTTAGGGTGGTGATTTCTATTCATGTCTCCAACGTGGACTTGTCATCCACAGGCTGGCTCTGTATCTGATCAAGAGCAAGGCACAGCACCTAGACACATCCCAGATGGGTGAAATGAGATCTTCCAGAAGAATTTTCCTAAGAAGATGGCCTTAAAGTAAAGATAGCAGGGTACTAACATAGGGTAAAAAAAGAGTATGGATCCTTAGGGCTCAGTAACTCACCTGGAGAATTCCATTCATCCAGGGAAAAAAAAAGGGAAAAAGAAACTAAATCCACACATCCACATGTTCTTGCATCTCTGCCCTTTTCTTTTTTGTCTTTCTAAGAGAGAAGGTATACTATAACCTTCCATCATTTCATCACAGCCTCATGCTGTGAACCAGTCAATACCTTTTATTGTCACTTATTACCACAAAAGCTGCAACACTCTCTGATCCATCTTGGAAGGAGCACGGTCCTGTTCCACCTGCTATTGTACAAGCAGAGAAGAAAAAGACAGTCTTTGCCCAAATTCGAATCTGAGTACAAGGCAAGAGAGTGGTTGGCTAGAGACAGGTGGGGAAGAAGAAGGCAGTGAGACCATGCATGTCACAGTACCAAACAGACCTCTATACACTGAGTGCCCAACAGTTATGCTTTTGGTTTGGGGTGGGTTATTTTGGTTTCTTTGAGAGGGACAAGGGATATGTGTTACAATAAAGACGGATTAGAGGGCAGAACACAGACGTGCCTTTGCTAGTAGTACTATACTAGTAGTAAGTAGAAAGAAGCTCTTCTGCAAACCTGGTAAGTGTGTGGCTGGTGCCAACACAAAGAATAGACCAGGGAACAGAGTTGACCTGCTGTGGCTGGGCAGGGAGGCTGTAAAGGGCCATGAATCAAAAGCAAGCTCATTGTGTTAGAGAGGGGCTGAGGAAAGCTGGACAGAGGGTTGTCAAAGAGGAGCAGCATAGGGTAGACTTTGCACAGCATCCTGAAAAGTCTTCATCAATCTCCAAGCAAAATGTGCCATAACACCCAGGGGAAGAGAGGGCTTAGCTCTGAGCTGAGGCCCTGGCTTAGAGATGCTGTGCTTGAGGAAGGATCTGCAACTGCAGAGGTTGAAATGTGTGTGTGTGTAGTGTTAGTTTTGCCCTTCGACCATTGTGCTGGGCCTGGCCACTCACAAATACCAGCTGGAAAGTAAGGAGAGTAAGACTGAGCATTCAGAAGACCCCTGATCGCAGACCTGGGTTTCAAGGGTGCTGATTTGTGAATCAAGCCAAAACCTGTACTGCAGAGGACTGTATTCTGAAATCTGAAAAGCATTTTAAACAGCAGGTTTCTCAGAGCTTTCTCCTGAAGTGAACAGAGAAGCATTTTTCTGTCTCCTTTTTCGTTCTTTCCTTTTTCCTCTAGTGTTTTTTCCTTTGTGAGGAAACACTGAAACCAGAAGGATCTCCCAGACACCAGACCTGACCAAGCGTGGGGCAGAATCTGCTCATTCCAATTATCTGCCAGCCTAATCATAAAAACATCACGGTGCACGCTCCATATGTCATTTTTATTGAATTCATTCAGGAGTTTCTCGATTAATCTTTTATTATTCCTTTCCAAATCCCAAGGTTCCCATAACAGGAGCTGATCAGCTAAAGCAATTCTTGCAGAGAAGAGGAAATGGTGAGAATTATCTTGGCTCTCACATTCTTCTGTCACGTTACCTGTATTCTCTATGGCTTCCTCTTCTAGTGGCTCCTGCCTGAAGAAGATCCTCAATGCCCCTTAGCCCCTTGGTGCTTATCCCTCCAGGCAGGAGAGCCTAACCCATCCCAAGGACAGAGCCTAGGTACAATCTTCACAGCACTCCATCTGAAGGAGGAGAAATGAACGCTTTCACACTGAATAACCCCAGACATGACAGGTCTATTCTCAACACCACTGTGGAGACATCTGGCCCAGA
Organism: Pezoporus occidentalis; assembly: GCF_034315485.1. Lineage (NCBI taxonomy): Eukaryota > Metazoa > Chordata > Aves > Psittaciformes > Psittacidae > Pezoporus > Pezoporus occidentalis. The sequence goes on from NW_026912898.1 coordinate 1,370,164, forward strand.
TCACTAGCATCTTGGTACTTATACTAAACTTAACACCAGTGACATTGGGTAAATCCAACAGAAGGAGGAAGCAGGACTCCTTTTCAACCTAATGCCTCCCTCTTGCTTCCCCTTCTCTAAGAAACATGGATCTTCCATTGACCTAGCAACAGCATCCCTACACACAATTTTTAAAGCCATCTCTGCTTATGTTATCAGTTCCTATGCTGCCACACGCAGCACAGACGCTATAGTACCCTTGCTTCTTCATCTATTCCAGCTCAATAAAAAAGGCAATAAATGAGCTTTCCATCCTACATCTGGGATACATCCCACCTCTGCAATTCTCTATAACCAGACAGAATGAGACCTGAAGGTACTGAGAGCTTCCTCAGGCAGTAGTGTTGCCAGTGAAAAAAATACTACTGGGAGAATAGTAGCTAACTGTTATCTCTGGGATGGGGTATTCCTGTCCCAGTATCTTTTTTGGCATCTTCATCACCACCTCATTAAAGCTTCAGTTCATTAATTAAATATTTAATACATTAAATGAGATTCCTTTTGTACAGAGGAGCTGAGATCTTGTTGCTGGTGAGTATGATGCTCCGTTATCCTCCTGGGATGCTCCAATTTGCCATACTAATTGCACAGAGGCTCTTCAAAAAGCCCTGCTCTGAATCTTCAGCTGCTGAGCAAATTGCACACTCCATCTCAACAGGAAAGGAGCCTTTGGATGGAGAAGACAGGGCAGCAGCTCAGTCCTCTCCCTGGGCCTTGGCAGTCACGGGAACTCACCCATATGACAGGATACTGCACAAAGCAACAACCCCAAGACTGCAAGTAACCTTCAGTCCTCATCTACACTGATGATGCAGCAGTCCCCAGCCTTGCTAAATCTGGGACAAGCCTTGCTAATTAGGGCTGTTAGGTGGGAACCAGTTAAAAGCTTTCTATTAACATTTTAAAACATCTCGCTACTGTACCAGAGATTTCTGCTCCCTCAGTTATATATTGCAGTTGTACTGCCAGTTGGATCAATGCAATAAAGACGGACAGAAGCCTCTGGTAGGTGCAGAAAGCAGAGGCTGAAAGAAACAAAAGGGTGCAGGAATCTCCAAAGCAGATGGGCTGCTGGTGGAACTGAAACTTGGACCAGCTGTAAAACCATATTGCTGCCCTACTCTGCCCTCATCTACACTTTCTTGTCCCCAGCCTGCTGTTTGCTTCCACCTCTGTCATCATGGTGAGAAATCAACTATTCACGTGGCTGAGCTGTGATAAAAAGGGTTGACATTGCTGGCAAGAGAGGGCAGAAAAGCTAATTATTTTTGTAAACCTTTGTCCAGCCCCTTCCCCGGCCTCTTTCACACACACCCATCCCTGATCATACCTGTACAGAAAAATTAACAGCCTTCCTTCTATTCATATCCACATAAAGCTAAGGAACCAAGCTCCCTGTGGAAACTACAAGGACTTAAATATGTAGTTTACCTCGTAGGCCCATTTCCTAGGCTGAAGGAGGGACACATCATTACCCTACCATTGAGAACATCATCATGTTATAGATCTGTTTGAAACCCAGTAGCTAAACTGCAAAGTCTATGAACAGTAGAGATTGGGATCCCAGACTTCCAGTATCAGAAGCATGGGTTTTGTAAGATAAATAAATCCTTTACAAATAGGTGGCACAAGGAATTGGAAGTGGCTTGGCTTTCAATGGAAAAGATGGCATCTACATGTGAGAAATTTTTAAGAAGCACATCTGGCTTGGAGGATTAGGTAAGGAAGCTTAAAAAGAGTTTGAAAGGGTTATTGAGCTTAAGTATTGAGGTGGTAGGGCTTCCCAGGAAGGTGAAAATGTAGGTGGGTTAAGGCTTTATTGTGGGAAGGTAAAGAGAGAGGAGGAGGGATGGCAGAGAGAACATAAACTACAGTAATGGTCTGAAGTACTGAACTGGTAAAGAAACAATCAGCAGTCATCAGGTTGTGTCTGGTTAGGAGACTCTTTAAAGAACCAAATCAGGCTGCTAAACAGGGCCAGCAAAGCCCTATTTTACACAGTGACAGCAGGATCTTTCTCCCAGTGATGACCTGCAGCCTCAGAGTAGGTTTGTCTTGGCTACAAGGCACTTGCCCCAGATTGTTTTTGCTGCCCTTGCTCTTCAGCTGCTTTTCCAAACTGTGTTCCCCTCAGCATGAGTGGGAGAGGCCCTCATGTCACATCCTCCCCCTCTTTCTTTTCCCATTGCCCAGGGGGAACAAGGTAATGGAAGAAAGAGAAGCAGACCACAGGACATAAGTCACTGGGCAGGTCTCCGTAGGTCACCCAAAGGGACTGACTACTGAGAAATCAGATTCTTAGTGCACAGCGAGGGGAGAGGACACCCATGTTGGAGCAGGCAACTCTTACTGGCTTCTTCTTTCTGCCCTGACGCATTTTTCATTACTTTTTTATTCCTCCTTTTAATGCTATGTTAAGAAAAGGAAGCTCTATAAAACTAAAAAAAAGCTAAGAGATGGGGAGAATATCAAAAACTGCTGAAGCATTTGGGGAAAAATGGAATTAATTGTCCTTTGGGATGGGGAAGCCACCAGCTGGAATAACTATCTGAGACATCCTCTTCCCAGGAGTGGGATGTAAAGGGGGTGCTGGATTCTTCTTTCTGGACAACAGAGTGGAAACAGACTGTCCAAGCATGGGGCAGCACACAGAAACTACCATGATGGATACAATAGGTGAAGAAATTAATTCTCAGCTAGTGAAATACTTCCATTGGGGTTAGGTACATCTTGGTGCTTAACAAATAAGATTTACTACACTGACAGGGGACAACACTTCAAGAGCTATTTGGCCATGAGTAAGGACCATTAGCTACTAATGTAGGAAGCAAATCACGTAGACAGCACACGCTTTGTCCAAGATCATGTTGCAGATCAGTGATGAAATCAGGGATTCAATCAGCCCAAGTCTGCTGGCATACAATGTCCTGCTCTGCTCAGGAGATCTACTCCACTGCTCACTAAATCCAAGTACCATGTATGAGCAACTGTATTGAAGTCAGTGCGGTTACACTGTCATGGTTTGTAGAACTGTAAAAGAGTTGAAAAGACAGAAGGTCTTCCTTAGCCCCTAAACCATGCTGGAGAGGAAAAAGGACTATTGGGAGGGCTATGTCTGTCTGAAGGAAAGCTTGCTCGTATGAAACTTAGTAGATGGTAATATGAGTCCATCAGTCTTCACAGTCCTCCATTTGGCCCCTTCCACAACACTGAATTCACCTGAAACCATGCATACTTGAAACATCTCAGTGATGTCCAGGCAAGCTCTATCTTTCTCCAGCAAACTTCAGAGAACATCATCTCCCATGACAGTCAAAGATCAGTTTTATTCATAGAAAACATTTTTCTAGAATGAACAGTTCTGATGTTGCAGATCTTTCTCAAATAACCCCTGGTATAGTACAGTATAAACACCTGATCGCATGTAAGTCCGATCCATGTCCCTTGGCTGTAAATTGCAAGGTGACCTGTAGCGGACATTGGAACAAAGTCTGAATGTCCAGGGTCACGGAATGAGATGAGTGTGAAAGCAGTGTCAAAATATCCCATTACATGGAAATGAACATGTATCCAGATTTCTGTTTGTGAAAGCTGCTGTAACATGCACTGTCCAAAAACATGCTTTACTTGGGAAGGGGGTGAGAGATTGCCAAAATATATGTATTTTCCCTTGCTAGTTCTAAATCAAATAAATAAATAAAGCTGACAGTTGTTACCGCTTTGGATTGACACATTCTATTTGCCTGGGTCTTATATTTTTCATGCCCTTGCTGCTGATACTGCTGCTGTGCACTAAAGCTATAATAAGTTAGGTAAATCCCAAACTACTCTTAAACAAACACAAGCTCTGGGTTATGAACATTTCCTTCCCAGACTTTTGGGGGCAGGGAAGCAGGATGGTAGTCTTCTTTGTTCCAGCTCTTCTTTCCTATAATACCGAGTTGTTTTGAAAGACACCTATCATCTGCTTTTTATACTCTGAATCACAGTTCCACCTCTCCCCCACCAGAAGGTTCTTCCTTTTAAGGCTAATTTCTCACAAAGAACAGTAGGTGAAGTTTTCCCAAGGTATTACCCACTAAAGTGCCACCAGTGGAGAATTTTGTCATACAGGACTTGAAGCCCATTAGATACCCAGCTCAAAGTCCTGGCTGGGGTGAAAACCTATGCGGTTAGTGCCTGTGCTGCAGTGAGAGCCATGATACCTTCCCATCCACAGTCCACACTCAAGCAATTTATTGTGTTTGGATGCAATTGCTGGCAATGACTTAACTGCCAGCATGGCCACGACAAATCACTTTCAGTATCATGTCAGCTCTCTGTGATTAAACTGAGGATCTTAAAAGGCCCAGCCTCATGGGATCTCTATATAAGAACAGGCACAACTAGTCGTGAGTGTTGCCAGGGCCACATCCAGGTGTGAAATGGATAGTTCTGCACAGACACACAACTATTGCTAGGCCCCATGACTTGGAGCATGATGTCAAAATAAGCTAATGAGGGGGAACAGCCCTGTCTGAGCTCTCTCCTTCAGCGTGCATGTGAAATCCATGCCTGAATGTTACATAGGGAGATGCCATCTGTTTAGTCTAGGTCAAGGATATGCTGCCCTTTGATTGGGGTAATTCTAAGTAAGGAAACTGAGGGAGGTGGAGGCTAAAGCCAGAAGTAAGGAGCTAAGAAGGGAATGAATTCTCATCCCTGTGGGTCTGCTCCAGGTGGGATCAGGTGGAAAGATAGGGAGCTGAAGTGAGGATGGAGACAGGGGCTCCCGGGACCCTGCCCAAAGAACGGTAATGAGGAAAGGTAGGAAACTCCTGCCAAGCATGGACCAGGACTATGCCACAAGAAGAAAGATTAACTAACAGCTGAGGAACTGACTGTAACAACAACAGCCAGTTCAATCAAATCCCTTCCAACACACAGCAACACTATTTATCAGGTGCTTACAGGCTACCCAAAACCACAGTACCTAAAAGCTTTCTGCAGATGGTGGCAGATCATTACTGTTAGCCCTGTGCTTGTTTGGCCAATGTACTATCCACAGTACATTAGCCATCCAACTGTACAGATGCCTAAAGAAAAGGCAGAGCTGTATGAAACAGCTAGAAAACACACTCTGCAACAGAAGACTGGTTTAAACAAGCCTGGCCTTCCCTTTTGTGTCCATAAACACCTGCTGTGGTGGTTCTGCATGTCTCCATGTAGCATCTTGCAAATTCAGAGCAGAATATGTTTTGCAAATGAACAGAAGCTGTAAATTAATGAAAGACTAAGCAAAGATGGTGGAAGTACCCAAGAGTGATCTTCCCTACTTCCTTACATGGAAAAGATGCAGGCTAAAGGCAAACAAGATAATTCTCATCTCAGTTACACAGGCACCACTGAAAAGGCAGTCCGCAGTCTTTCAAAAGGCATTGATATGATTGCAATCAAAACCTGGCCAAAACCTGCTAAAAGTGAAACTAAATTCCTTAACTATCTCAAATCTTAAAGGATAGTTGCAGTAAGAGCACAACCGTAGTCTCAGGTAGAGGGAGCAGGACTACCCACATACCTGAACCAAATCTACCTTTAGCGGTAGCTCTAACTCTGTGCATGAAGCTGAGCAGCACAAATATTTCACAGCATTTACCCAGGGTCTTTTTTTGCGCCTTCATCTAAAAATAGCAAACCCCACACACTCCTCTGGATTTAATTTTCGTTGCATATAATATGGGTATTTATCCCAAGGTCTACAAACGAGGGAGGGACAGCCTTTGCACAGTAGAAGGTCTGTGACTTACTACTGAGTTATCATTCTGGTGACTGAAAGTGTAAGACAGACCAGATGTCTACTGGGTTTACTTGAAAATGCTGCTGTCTGCAGGGCCTGCAGAGCTGCCTGTTACCAAATGCAGGGGAAGGTGCCACCTTCTCATACCTGCCAGTGAAATTGCTTAAATGATCATTCCCTAAACCGTGGCAGTTAAAACAATGCAGATTAGTGCTGAGTGGGATCATTTTAATAGGCACTGCTTTGGCAAACCACTCACACTAACATCTGTGTGGCATAGGAGGCTGTAAAGGGTAGGCAACCTCTTCCGCTGCTCCAGCTGAATCCAGAAATGAACATGCACTCAGAATCAGACTAGGACTAATCTCCTTTTTATAAATAAGAATCAGAAGCTTCTTTTTGGCATAATCCCTTCATCTTTGTACCTACTTTTCTGTCTCCCAGGACACACTGCTGCCAGTTTTCAGAGGAATGGTGATGCACTTCTGCAATGAAAGGGAAGCCTTGCAGGAGAAGCCTCCAGGTTGTCTGACCCAGTGCTGAAAGGTAGCTACACAGACAAATCCCACACTGTCGCTCCTGCAGAGTCTAGGGGGTTCAATTTGATTGCTTAAACAGAGACATCTAGAGCCATGGGACAATATCCACACGATCTCAAGCTACCACTCTAGAAGGGCACAGGCATCCTATGGTCTTTGTTAATCTGCAGAAGTCTCAGATACCCTAGAGCATCTTCAGTGGGAAGAGACAACTAAATTTATATAACTAAACCAAGATATTAGCTCAGCAATAGATTTTTCTTTCTGACAGTGGCTGTGGCAAACATCAGCCAGAGGCAAAAGTTGCCAAGCCACAACTCAACAAATACATTTAAAGCCTTATATGAAACAATATGGGCACCTGAGGAATGTGGGCCTACATCTGAGAGACCAAAAGATGCAGCTAGACACATTCAATATTTAGGAGCCAGCACACAGGATCCTAACTGCTGCTGAAATCAACACCAAGGCAATTTCCAGCATCCTGTTAGATACCTTCAGCGCCTTTGAAAAGTCCAGCTCCCTACACTAAATACCAACACAGATCTCCAAGTGGGAGCAGAGTCCACAGCCCCCAGACAGCGCAAATGCAGTCAGGCAGAAGATGTAAGAGCACACAACTACACCCTCTGCAGCTAGAGTTAAAGGTTGTGAAACACGTGTGGCAAGGCAAACTGGTCAAGGACAGAGATACAGATACAGATTTGCTACTGATGGTATACGATCAGTCCTGATGATTGCTCTCTGTGAGTGCAATGGGGAAAAAATAATTCAACTCCTGATGAAACAACATGTAACTTTTGAAATAACATATAAGTCATCATATAACATTTTTTCCCCATAGTAGTGAGGCTTTGAGTTTAAATCCAATTTCTAAGAAAGAAAAATCAACCCTAATTTCATTTCTCCTCTCTTCCCAACTTATTCATTCCCTCTCCCAAACCACAATGACTTACATATGTCTTCTTCATGTTGTTGATTACACTTACCCAGTCAGAGGCAGGGAAGGAAGAGGGCAACAGTATGCGAATAAATCTGACCAATACCCTTCTGTCACTGCAACACCAAATAACAAACACACTTAAGAAACCTGGTTAGTGAGGAATCCACAGGTTGCAATTTGTTCATAAGCAGGACTCATTGAATGCGTTAGCAAATACACATGTAAAATTAAAGTTTGTTGAAGCTGCATTGATTAGACAGGTAGCTCTTAAAAGTTGGTTTGTTTCTTCCACATTAGTCAAACAAGAAGCTAGATAGACAAGCAGATAGGCTGACAAACAGAGAGATAGAACTGTTCCTGCAAACCTGCAGGTTGCATTTGCAGAGAGGCAGTTTGTGTGGAATCAATAAACCAATTTCTGGAAGCTGGAGTGCTGCTAGTAATTAGAAAAAGGCCTCTGCAGCCACCCCATGCTCAGCTGTGAGATCTCCCTTCATGGGTTTCAATGAGAGCGAAATTGAGTGACTTCAATAATTTCATGCCGGGTTATGGGAGGGAGGTGAGGAAGGGTGAGTTCCCAACCATCTAATAGGTCTCTAACAGCTCGATAATTGGCCCATCCTGTGGGTGATTAAGGATGAAAATAACTAATTTCCGTTCATCTTACAGACTAATCAGATCACCTCACCCCTATCATTTTCTCCTCTATTTAAAGACGCAATCTCTTTCTTTCTGGCATCAAAGGCTTGCAGGATGCAATCATTTAAGTTAGAAAAGGAGCTGGTTTAGGCCAGGCTGCAGTTAGTGCATTAAAGACACCAGCTCTTCAATTGGTTGCTCCATAATAAACCTTTTTGCTTCTGGTTTCTGCAGCAGAGCTCCAGCCCTGCATGCAGCATGTGAACCCTGCTACGTGAACCAAATGCTGAGTGCTGGGGAGCAATGGGCTAAGACCTGAACCGAGCTCTTTATGTAGCAATGCTTGGGCATCCTCCCCAGCCTTCACTTCCTAGCCAATTCCTTATACATTGAGCAGTCCATCTGTCAAACCCCATGTCACTCCAGTATAAAGACAAGGAGGACACATGGGACAACATCAAATGCTTTGCACAAGTCCAAGTGGATGAAGTCAGTTGCTCTTCCCTTATCCACAAACACTGCCACCCTGTCATAGCAGGCCACCACCAAATGCCCTTAGTGAAGCCAGCATGGAGCCATCTTTCTTCTTCAGTAAGAAAGAAGAAAGCAAGATTTTTTCTGAGGTAGAAAAAGATATAAGTAGCTTAATGGAAAGAAGAAAAAGCTGGTTGGCAGAGCCCCCTTGTATTGTGCTTGCCATTCTGGCTACCAAGCACGCTCTTCTAAATGTCTGCAAAGAGCAGAATATGGTTCATACAGAAAACTCAAGCATAGCTGTTTCAATCCCATGAGTCTCTGCCAGGACAACAGAGATCAAGATGATGGAATCGAGACTGAGACCTCAGTGGTAGCCCCTGCACCGCTGTTCCTTTACATTGAGCAATTAAACAGTATTCACAGATGAAGAACTCCAGCCGTGGAGTTGAACCGGGTCAGCTCACTAGCATAATCCTGATTATTTGCAAAGAATGCCAGTGTCAAGCCCTATTTCCCTGAATGTAGCAGAAACCATAACGAACAGCAGTTTTCTCTCTCATTATTTTCAGGTCTGTTTCTCCAGTTTGTTCAGTATCCAACACATCTTACCTACCTGCTTGCTTTCAGTGCCACATTCACAACTGCTTCCCTCCCTTCATTTTTATCCCTGTTTTGCTGCTGTTACCCTAGAGACCTCTTGGCCCCCATAACTTTTGCCTCATGCCTTAAGCTGTAGCCTTTTCTTCACCTGTAGAGAGGACAGATGCATTCTGCCTGAAAGGAAAGATCCAAGTCACAGACACCGACTTTTACCATGTCTCTGCCAAGATGGATGTCACTGTTGTAGCTGCTCTATGGGACTTCTTTTTCAGGCACATCCTTCATTCTTTTTCCTATGGAACTAAAAAGTCATCCTCTCCCCAGAAGAAAGCCACTGATGCACGCATAGCGCTACACACACTCATTCACAAGAGATGAACAAGGCTGTGGGTATGACAAGCCAAAACTTCTTACCGCTCATTCTGCTCTCATCAAAAACACATCTCTCTTCAGGACATAACAATCCCATAGCAGAAGCAGCTGGTATTATTCCTTATCATCACAGCTTCCCTATTTCTCACCAGAGGCAGCCCATCTCCAACCACCATATGCAGCCTGTCAGTTCATTTTCTGTGTGCTGCTCTACAAGGCTAGAATTTCCAATCAGGAGCAGGCCTGGTACCTAATGGCAATGCCCATGCAAGGACATCTCCTGCTATCTTGAAGTTCAGCTTGGGCTCCTGTGTGTTTACTAACACCCTCAGACAGCCCATCAACAAAGATGATGGAACACCAGTCATTTGCAAGGCAAGGACTGAAGGCTAGAGTCAGCTTCACCAAGGCTTTGAAGCCCATTACAATATGCACAAACATTTATGGGTGCCCTCTGGGCAATTGTTTCAGAGGTTCAGGGAACCATAGCTAAACGGCTGTGGAGCTGTCACAGACTGAATGAGTGAGGTTTTAAGCTTCTCAGCTGAAATGCGTAGCAAAAGTACACCTCAAAACTATGGCTCAGAGACAGATGAACCCTCCTGCCCCTTTCAAGGGCTCCCACTTCTCCTTGGCAGTAGGAAGGGCACTAGTGTTAACTGTTTCACTGCTGGTTGATAAAAGAAGAAAGCAAAAGCACCATACTGAGAACTACAGTAGGGATTTCATCTTGGCACCTCAGCATGGTGTTTGCAGCTCATAGGTTAAGCTTGGAAAACCCTTCCCACTTGCATTCCTTTTTCATCTATTCGGCCTGCAGTGTAAGTGATCTGGGGTTCCCTGAAATAACCAGAGGGTTAATTCACCCTTCGACAAACTAAGGCAAACAGAACAAATTCTTAACAACGAGTATTTTACTCAATGAAATGCAAGTCTTTTTCCCCCCTCTATCCCAGCTTGTGGAACATTCCTGTACAAATAGCAATTTCCTTACATCTCCATGCTACTGAAATTGATGTGAGAAATACCCATATTTTATCACATATTTTGTTGGTGGAGTGACCCCAGATACTCAGTTTGAGAGTTGCAGTGCTTAGTCCCAGTTGCCAACTTCCTGCTTATCCACTGGAAGAGTTTATAGGCATTTCCAGTGTGAAAACCTCCTTCTGTGGTTTTTCAACTAAATTCTCTTGATTGCAAGCTCTTTCTTTAAGTCCTCAAGTTAAGTGTGCTAGCAATTCATTTCTTTGTATCAGTAATACCTAAAACCCCTTCCCAGTGGGCACAGTGAGAAGAGGAGGGTATGGAGGAAGGGGTGGAAACCACGCATCCAATGATTCCATTATGTTCACTGAAAGAGAAGTTTACACCTTTTTGAAGGTGTTTACACATTCTTCTTAATGATTTGCCAAGCTCCTGGGTGGACTCAGCAGCAAGATCAGAAGTGCAGAGAGTCCGATGTATCTCACACAGCTCTAGGCTTCCATTCAGCTCACATTTGAGCATGTGCGTTATTCCTAATACCCAGAAAGCTATTTCCAGCTTTTCCAGGAAATCCTGTAAGACTCTCTAAAGAGGCCCATGCTTACGTGCATGGCTGAATAAAGACAGAGTGCCCAGCTGAGGTTTTTATTAGTGACATATGCATGTGTACTCTCACACACACATGCAGGATGCATGGCTTTTACCTGTTCTGGTACACTTTCCTTCCAGCTGGGCTCGCATCCCACCTCCAGCATAACGCGCTGTATTCACTCACAGGATTGATCTGCCCTTAAAACCACTTCTCTCACATTTCTAAATCTCTTAGCGTAAAACCTGTTATTCTCTTGACATTAGGCTATTCAACACCTGTCACTTCCCCCCCTTAGGAAAAAAATTGACTTCCGAGTGACATTATATGATAAGCAGTTATATACTGAGACTTCTAACCAGATGGAGCCCTTCCATCACTGCAGACAACACAGAGCACATGGGATAAATGTTTGCCATTGCATAGTCCCTCTGCTCGCTGCCTCGCAGAAGGAGCTGCTCCTTGTGGTACAAAGCCCTGCTGTTTGAACCTGCTCTGCAGCTCTGCAAAACAGACTTTCTACATGGACATCAGTACTGATGGAAAGGCTTGTGCTCTCTAAGGCATATTCACAGCCAGCTTCAAGCCCTCTGCTTTTTTCCTCTTTTTATCCCATTTTATCAATTTACACTTCAGCCATTATTATTGGACAAAAATCTGGCCCAGCAGCTTCTGGGTTTGGAGAAAGACCCCACACATTGTTCCAAACCTGGAAATGCATCCATGGTGCATCTCACCCTGAAAAGACCCTCACATCTTTCCAAACAAAGGGTAATTCAACGCAACACATGCCTCCAGACTGCAAAGCAATACAGAACCATGGTACAGGTGAGCTTGGACCAATAGTGAAGCAGAGTTAATACTTCACTGAAACCAAACAGCAAACTGCAGAGGAAGACAGAGTATGGCCAAGACATTAGGACTCAATACCTAGTTTTACGGTTAGTAGGGCCAAGAGGGTGTCACTCATGCTTTGCAGCCGGCTTTAGGCACTTCTGTCATCAGTGTCCTTGCCCTGTTGTGCCAGTACAGAGCACTTCTGGTTAGCACTCACCTATTACCCCAAAGCTCCCTCACTATCTTGGGTTTTCATGGGAGTTGCAGGACCCCTCAGAGGTCAATAATAATTAATAATGTTATTATTGCAATAGCACTCCAAGTAGGGAAAAGAAGCTCATACTTTCAGCATCTTAGAGTTTTCTGGGTTGTAAAACCAGGCCACCCAGCCAGCAGTTTGTCAAGGAGCTTAGTTCTGACATAAAATGCTAATCAACCTGAACAGTCACGTCCCCCCTGTGCCATATCTTTTTATGAGCACATTAACATGGTCGTTAGGAAGAGGGGACTCATATGGACACAAACACGTTCCGCAATCATTTATTCCCCCCTCAAACTCCATCCCCAGTGACTCTAACTCATTTGCAGGAAGCAGTTTTCCTTCCCCTCCACTGAGGTGGTTTCTGGTTTCCAGAAGCCCAGACCACCAAGCTGTCATGTCACCGTATTGCATCATTTTTCCCCTGTGACAGATGTCACAGGAGCAGGTAGAGCTACCTCCTCCATCAGAGAGAGCACTCACGCTCTCTGGGGCCTTTGTGAGGAGTCACGTCACATGGATCACTAGATGCAGCTATCTTTTGCTTAGCGAAGATTTGATAAAAGTCACCTTTCTCCTTCAAACACTAAAACCAATCCCACTGTATGTGATATAAAGATAGAGCTGGGAATAAAGTTCAGTAATTCAGATACAGAGACACAGGTCACTGCCACTCAAGCTAAGAGAGAGCTAAAGACAATTTTAGGAGTAGATAGGCAATCTCTAGAGGGCACCTTCATACACACAGGCCATGTAGTGCAGAGTAAAGGAGAGGAAATAATCGACAGCAAAGAGCACAAGGATACTGGTCTTGTGGGTACAGCCCCCTGACTGGCAATGGAGACAATGACCCCCACCTCTGCAGCACTACAAACAGACAGAGGCTGTCACTGAATCCTGCTTGCTTAGTCCCCTTCACAGAGTCAGCTGCATCCACTTGGCTGAAACAAGATTAGGGCAGTAGTTTTTAGTGCAAACGATTTATTTTTTTCCCTAATTCCTTCTTTTCCTCCCATCAGTAAATTGTCCCCTCCTTCCATCTCCTATTCACTCTCTATCTCACTGTATGCAAACCACAATCCCCCTTCTCTTCTATCTGCTTTATTTTCCTGAACACTCATTAACTACTCACAAAGGACTGTGCCTGGCAGATCGGAGCTGCAATTATCTCCTGGTTCTGACCCGTGTGCAGCGGTCAGAGATTAGCATCAGCAATAATAAGGGAGTGTGAGATGCAGGCAGCTGTGTGCTGGGGATTTGACAAGTGTCCAGGCTGCTGGAGCCAATGTGCGGGGAAGGGAATCCACACAGGGGACTGTGTCCTCAGGAAAGTGGATGTGGACACTCCAGTTTTGTCAGGGGGCAATTCCAACACACCCCTTCTGCCTACTGAGTGACCGGCGCGTTCTCCAGCATCCCAGTCCTAAATCCTGCCTCTGCTGCCATCCATTCTGATGCACCCATGGACCTAAGGCAAGCAGAAGGTCATTCCAGCTACAGTTACCCTCTTGACTTCAAACTTGACACTTTCCTTTTTCTATTTGCAAAGTGAAAAAAACACTGAGAAAATACATCACCAACTCACTCACATTAGCAAGGAAATACCTCCCAAACCTATAAAATAAACAGTCCTGCCTTTTCCCACCCCCAGGAAACGATAGAGAGAATATTAGACTGACTTTACTGACCTCTGAAGTGCCTCCCCCTGAGGATTCCTATGCACCTTTCATCCTTTCTGTCTACCCACTCATCTGTTTAAGGAAAGCCTCCCATCTCTGCTGTCTCAGGGTACCATACTGCAATTAAGATTCCACAGCAGGATTCAGTGTGGGTCTCCTTCTCATTTCTCTTAGTTCTTCAGCAGCTTCATTCTCTAAATTAAGTGGGGTTTTGCATATGGGTTTATGATTTCTTGTCTTCAGCTACTGCAAGCAGGCTCTGACTCTTGCCTTAAACAAACAAGTCCTCTAATAAAGCTTGGAAAAATAGTCGATCTTTGGCTCAGTCTTATCTCCTCTATCCATCAACTCTATTAGGGCTGTCTCTATGTCATATCGTTGGCTGAACCTTCATCAGAAGTAGTCCAGGGTGTCAAAACTTTTCAGGGAATGTTGGAATTGCCTTGTCACTTAACACTTTCTGGACACTGTGAGTTTTATCCCCCCGACCCCCCCCTCCCAATGAGGAGTTTGTGGACAGGATTCTTAAGTTCAGGGATATATGAGTTCAGGATAAAACCTCATCTATGTATGTAGTTGGGAATAATATTATAAATTTAGGTGGTAAGCAGCAAAACCTAATAGATTCAGGTACAGCTATTAAGAAAATGGCTATGGACTTATTTCCAGTTAAGATGCTCAATCCATTCCTGGCCTCATTGGAAATACCCAGTCTTCTGGAAAACAGGGACAGAATTCCCATCAAAACAAACTCTTTCAAGAGAAGACTTCAAATTTGTCCTGCTTCTCAGTGGTTGGAACTAGATGACCTTAAGGGCTTTTCCAACCCTAACCATTCTATGATACTATGATCTCAAAAATAACACGGGAATAGACCCTATCAGAGCATTTATCAGTGCTCCCTGACTCTGGTATCTGTTGACACCCAGATATTTGGAAGTGTAGAGATTCTGAAAAGCAAGCAAAAAATAAAAAGCTAACTGAAACTTTATATTGCAGCTGATTAACCTTGTTCATCCTAAAAATATCCCTGTATTTCACAGTTACATCTGAAAAATGTCACAAAGGAAATGCTCAGAAACAATTGCTTGAGCTGTTGTTAAATGTTTGGGATTCGAGCGGCCTCACACCCACTTTTGTGCACTGCTTTAAATATAAAAATAGGGTTTATATTTTATTGGCACAAGAACTTTCAGCAATCAACTTTAGCTTTCTGTAGGCAAGTAGGCACCAGGAGCTGCTCCCTGCTGTCTGCCCCTAAGAAAGAAGCAATACTGTGAGTTAGATGACCAATTATAACCACAAACTGAATGAAAACAAAGAGCTATGCAGTGGAAAGGGGTGAAAAAAGGGGTGAAAGGAGCAGCATTCCACTTTCCTAAGCACAGAATATGAGTTGAAGAATGCCAAGTTTGTAATCAATTCCAATATGCCAGTTTCAAAGGCAAAAGGGGTTCAAGAAGATTTGTAGCAACATCTCCAGCTTTGCCTGGAGGATTTCTATACCAGGCCAACCATAGATCCATTTTATCATGTAAACCATTTTGAGTTCCTATAGTGAAATAATTAATTGATCATTTATTGCCCCACTTAGAAATCAATAAATTGCCACCTCTACTCTCATCCTTGTTCAGAAAAACGCAGGATTTTGTCACTGAATGTACTAGGGAGATAACCCTAGTTCTTCACACATATACAACCTTCTAGCTATATTAAATCCAAGACATGCTGCTACTGCTGAGTGAAAGTCTGCACTCCCATGCATTAGTTATTCCCATTTGGTATGTGAACAGAGGATGCTGTAGATCCAGCAAGAAACTCGCTTTGGAAAACTGTTTTTAAAGAAGAGAATATCTGCATGAGGGAGGAGAGATACGAGGGGAAATAAATCTCCTGGTAATTTTATTCATTATTTAAAGCAACTGTTATTTTCTCTCTCACTTTTGCTTTCAAATTTGATATCCAAGAACGAAGATTTCTTTTACCAGGCACCACTGGGGGAAACAGACCATGCAATCAGAGTTTCAGAGAACACTTCATTCTGGCATTTCAGGCAGGAGGAAGGTCCAGAGGAGATGGAACAAGCAGCAACAGGGAATCTGAAAAGACTTTGAAATGCAGCTCTGATCTCTGCTGGTTCAAACCTCACATGAGCTCCAGGTGCCTACGTACCTCATCTAACACTACCAAATACAGAACACGAGGAAGGGAAAACAAGGAAGTAACAATATCTGTTAGCATAAGGGAATTTATCAGAGCTCCTCCTGACAAACTGCTTTGCAGGCAGCCACTGTAATAAACATCTGACCAGTGTGCTCAGCTCCCCACATCTCTGAAATGGTTATCTTGTGGTTCATCAGTGTCTGCTCTGCTCAGGTCAGGCCTCACCAAGTTGCAAAACACAAACATTAAAGAAGCTGAAATGATTGTATCCACCAGTTTCTTACACAGCCCTGCTCCTTAGAGGACTTCAGGTTTCTTTACTTAAAAAGCATAGTCTGGGCTCAAACCTGAACTTAGGACCTCAGTGTCAGCCCTGATGATACTTGGTGCAGTGTCATAACTGAAATCTGTAGCGGGTCCTCTCTCTCTAATGAACCAAACAGGAACCTGAATCCAAACATACTACTTTGTGCATTTATTTGGAGACCAGCAATTAGCCAAGCGTAATGCATGTGCTATACAGAAGGCCATCAGATAAATGCAGACTGCATAACATGGAATGCCTTTTATGAGACATTTCCCTTTTATAAGGGAAAAAAACAAGTATATAGGGGGATTTCAGGTGGGGAGTACAGCATCAGCTAGCTGCAGGGAAGAACATTATTAATGAAGCACTTTTACTAAGCTACTTGATAACTTTGGATGAGGTAAGAGGAGTCTGGAGGATATGTTAACTTTGCGCATAGGCAGAATGGGCAAGTCTTGTGACTGTTAATAGCATTGTTAAATCATTTCTCTTAGCGAGTCTGTAATAAAGGATTGCTTCAACTTCCCTCATTTTTTAAGCTGCTTTGAATCTTACAAATGGAAATTATGAAGCGACAGCATTACATATGTAAAATTAAGGCCCTAAAAAGGTCAAAGTCATCAGTTTAATTTTTGCTAAGCAGATTGAGCAACACTGGGATCTCAGGGTATCTGATTAGTTGGACCTTACAAGGTTTTTTTCTATTGCCTGCTCTACCTTACTTTGACTGTGTTTTCTCACCTGAAGGTTTCCGGATGTTTTAAGCTAATTTTGTGGTAGCACAATGTACCAGACTGCCAAATTGCAGGAGAAAGGGATCCTGTGTATTTAGATCTGCGAGCAATATCAGAAGTAGATTAGATAGCTTCTCTATCCATTATCCCAGCTCTCTTTCCCTCACTCCTTTCCTACCCTAAAAAACCCCAGCAATTAAGTTGAGAAGGGACTCACAGAAGGAAGAAAAATTGCAGTCCTTGTGTCTAATTCTGTCCCAGGCCTTTCTGGCTAACTGCCGAACAGGAAGGCTATTTATACCAGCAGATGAAGAGCTATGCTGCATCTCATCTACCCATCTGATGGGCAACCAAGCTGTCAAGTCAATGATTTTCAGATGTGGAGCTGAGTCAGAAGCCAAAGGTGAGAAGCATTAGACATCCTTCCATTTTGCATGCATGTAGCCACATGAGCATGAGTTCTGGTGGGAAAAAGGTAACATCCACCACAGCAACAATGAACAATGAAAAATATGAACAAAGCAGCCTCTGTTTTGACCATTAGCTCCCTCTCAAAATCATAGAATCATGGAACGATTTGGGTTGGAAAAGACATCAAGGAACATATACTTTCAACCTTCCTGCCAGGGGAAGGGACGCCTTTCACTAGATCAAATTGCTCAAAGGTTGTCTGAAGGAAGCAGAGATGCTCAGGTTGACAAGCAAATGGGACAACATGCACTTCAGCATGCTGTCACTGTGGCACAGGTATCCCACCCTTAGAGGAGAAAACAGTTAGCCAAGCCCTTTTAGTGTGGTACAATTACAATACCAATATTTTTTTCAGAGCATGCTAAACTTAAACCCTTCAAGAAATCTATGGACTCTGTCACCTTGGAAATCCCAGCTTCATTTGATCAGAATGGGGAGCCCCTGTGTTATTTATCACACAGAAAAACATTACTCTGCAGGACCATCAATCCAGCCTGAAATTCTGTGTTGAAATGAAAGGAAATCTGCATGGTGAAAAACAAAGACAAACCACAAACCTTCCAAAGGCAGTTGACACCAGGGGAAATAAAGATGCAGTTGTTCTATCTCAAGGCAGGGGAAAGGGTCATCTGTGGTGGGGAATAAGGGGAGAAATTAACATGTTGGAGAAATGGTTCTATGAGAAGTATTCAAAGTTAGGGTTTGGAGTAAAATGGAAAAAAACAATTAAGATGAACAAGGCCTAGATATAACCCTTCAGAGGTTTTTAGCCTGTCTCCAAATGCAGGTGGAAACCATTACTGAGAACTGATTTATATGGGTTTAGATTTCCCTTCCCTTTCCAGTAGGAGGGCTGGAAATGCACAGGGTTTTCTATTTCAGTACCAAAATTTATCGCAAAACATGTTTTTAACAACCAGTGGGGCATATAACCAGTCCAACCTCCTTCACACTCCTAAAGGCATCTAGGTCTTTACCCCTGAGGCCCACAGACCCTCTTTCTTCAAAAATCTATTCCTTCTTGTAGTCCCCAAGAAGTGAGTGTAAAAGTCTTTATTATTAAGAAACAAAAGATGGCAAAAGTATCCTGATATGTAAAAAAAACCCAAACCCACACCTAATCACCTAAGGACCACCCAATGAATATCCTAACATTTGTCAGAGAGAAGGAAGACGAATTTGCTCCCTTCGCCTATCATACTTCTGGATCCACTATCCTCTGCAGAAAGACTTTTCTATCTGTGGCTAAAGGAGTTTGTATTTCTCTTTCTCAAAGAAAAGGACATAGGAACAGAAGGCCTCCTAGCTCCTTTCACCAGGCAGTGTGGCTGAAGAGAACTGCCCTCTGGCAGTAAGAACTACAGCAACACTCAACAGGGTGGCTAGCGTGAGGGGTTCAGACCTAGACATCTAAACTATGCACGTTTAAAATCTTAGTCGATGAAGCTCCACCTCCATCTCCTATGAGATATACTGCCAGCTTGCTTTAGGAACCCAACTTCATTGACACCCAAACTACAACTTTCTTGATACTTCAGCAGCACTGTAGCACCAAACTATCCTGAGTTTCAGACCAAATGTTTCACCTTCTTCCTCAGAAAACTGTGCTCTTCTATCACTGGGGAAAAACACCTCTGTCAGCTCTTGGAGAAAAAACAAACCAACAGAAGTCAGTAGGCATAAGGGTTACTTTGTGCGTCTTTATCCATCATGTAAAGAACCGCACACACAAACACCCACCACAGAACAGACAACTAAAAATTAATGGTAATGAAATGAACAAGATGAATCTTGCAGAAAGATCAAAAATTTCCAATACATTCATAGAGCCTCATTCAAGAGAAAAGAGAATCAGTGATCTGTGACTCATCTATTCTTGTCTCTTCTCTTGCTGTGACTTACAGCTTGATAATACAGCAGGATTCTATTTTACTGAACTTCCCTTAAAGGGATCATTTGAGTCAGGAGATGAAACCTGACTTCCCCACCTCTCTGTGTGGGCAGACGTCTGATACCTATTGATTACAGAGCCATCAGCTGGATCAGGTTGGTGGTGGTGATTTATTTCAATACTTCCCAAAGATAGGAAAGAGTTAAACATCTCTTACATAAGGGGTTAATTAAAGCCAATTAGAACCTGCCTGATCCATGGTGGTATTAAAATACCTACAGCAGAACCAAACTGTGTGCCTGAAAAATGGAGACGTTGCATTTCTGCAGCCAACTTATGGGGAAGTGAGAGAAGGGAAGGGAAGGTTCCTGCTGTGCAGTTCTTCCATCCTTTGCCTGAACAGATCCAAATGGGTACGTACACCTGAACAGCATAAACCAAGGAAATTCAGCTGTATGGGGACTTCAGCTGTCTTCGTATTCCATTGTTTGGACAGGGGGGTTCACATGATGAACATTCCTCTTGTATCACAGCACAGGAGTCACTCCCAAATTGAGTCAAAAGACTAAGATTAAATATGCAGATTTGCCTAATGAATGTTCATCTATTGCTTATATAATTATCTACTTTTATAATTATTGCTCTAGCCTTCGCAGCTTCGTACCTTCTATCCTCCTAAACAGAAGTCCCTTCACAGTGCCTCTGACCATGTGCTGATCCCTGCCTTTCAGAAGTAGTCGGGCTCCACAAAGCCATGCTTTTGCTAATGCCACGCTCAGAGAGGAGACACCAGGCTATAGCTGCTGCTTTAGTACTGGCCACAACAGGACATATAGTCCAAGCCACATGTCAAAATGTGATTAAATTGAGACTGTGAAATGAAGACATGGGATATTTGTTTTTCAAGGCCCCTATACAGCAGTTTACAGAGAAGCAGGACATGAGCTGGGCTCACTTAAACCCTAAGATGACATACAAACTGCACGGCTATGTTTTCCCTCCACTGATTACTTCAGCTGCTACTTGTGTTGCTGCTTTTCTAGCTACAGAAGAGGAAAAAAACGGTACAAAACAGTACCTGAAAACTTTCATCTGAATAAGATCAAACCAGCTTACTTCTAGGGATTCATGGGCCCACATTCTTCATTTATCTTCATTTCACACTGTTGTTCATGCCAGATAAGTTGTCTCTGCCAGGAAGCTTTTGGAAAGAGGAATTGTCATGAGAAACACTGCAATTATAGATCTAAACCCACACCAGCTGGGTCAGTGCAGCCATTTCAGAAACTTTTTGTGGCTAGGACCATGTGTTCATATATATATATATATACATATATATATACCCCTCTATTTTCTTGCATGTCTGTTTCTTCTACTTTTGCTTTGTTAAGCTAAGGGTACCGCTCTGCTCACATTCACAACAGTTTGCTGCCAAACTCTAGATGTTTGCAGCAATTAGAGGTTTGCATCAAGCTGAAAAGAAAAGCTGAGTTCATGGCGTGGGTGCATTTTGGAGCAGTGATCCCTGAACTCCGTGCAGGGAGGTCATACAAAGCAGCCCTTAGCAGGCCTGTGAAATTGCACTGATCAGTAACACACACAAATGCAGCGGATAAGGGAAAATGATAAATGGAGACCTTGGTGAGCTGTAGGAAGGGCTGAGGTTGGCCAGAGCATCGTCAGAGGGCTGGTTTAAGCAGCTATTTAAACATAGTGTTTCACATGCTCCTTTCTAGGGGGCCCAGCTTAAAAACAAACCTGTCTTAAGAAAGTCCAGGTTTGTCTTCACAGGTTGAACAGTACAGTCTGACTCTCAACCTATATCTAGTTTCCCTCCACATAATCCTAATAACAGATGATCTAGGATAGCAGAAAAGGCAGCAGAAGGGGCAGGAATTACTTAAAATCTTCACACCTTGTCCATACAAGGTCCGTACACGTGCATCCTTGTGCCTTGGGAAGGCACACCTTTTCATTTGCTGATGTGCCTGCAGCTATACATGCCTCACCAGGGGGATGAAAGGGTTCAAAGGAAGAAGAGGGATAGGTGCAGTTTGGAGCAGTTCACAACCTAAGCAGGGGCCAAATGGAGTCACCAAGGCAAAAGCAAAGGGAGGAGGAAACAGCCCACAGCTGCTCCAGGGTGTGTTTGTCCCCCAAAGCACTCCACATCATCTAATTAGTGAACAAACCTTGGGCTGGTTGTGGTCGGCTGAGTTGGAACATCTCAGGGGCGTTCTTCTGGAACGTGCCCTTGAGTGCATCCTGCCCTTCCACAGCATTGTGCAGGCTCACCGTGCAAAGCCCTCCTGGATCTTATCACAAAATGGAAATTCAGGGATGTAAAAAAAAACCCCACAGTGCTTTCAAAAGAAGCCAGAGCCTGATTTATGGCTTTGTGTCCACCCAGTGCTAGCTTGGTTGGGAGATTCAGAGTTCCTGCAAGGAGAAGGTTGTTTTGAAACCTCCTGAACTTTTCTGAGAGAGGAAAAGCTCTGGACGAAAGCCTTATTTTATTTCCCAAGTGCTGTCTGCGACAATCCCCCAGAGAGACATTTGCTAGCCAACGGAAAGAGGGATTCAGTCTCTGCAGCAGTGCAGGATACAAACAGCACTATGTTACTGCTTGGGCTGGGGCAGGGCAGGCTGGATGGACCTGGCACAGCAATTTGGCATGCAATGGCTTCAGAGTGCAGGGGCTCCACCTTTGCAATACCTTGTTCACCCCAGACAGTGTGCCAGGCGAGATGGGCAGTCCTCTATGCAGAATGCATGCTGTACCCAGGCTTTGGCTGTTCAGATCTGACAGAGAAACTGCAAAGGTACAGCAGGACTAGGGCCTGGCACAGTACAAGCACTGCTTAAAGGCTGATTCCCCCCCACTCATGTCAGCCACTGCACTCTCTGACTATGCAACAGGCTGTACGGAGAGTCCAAAGCACCTGAAAACATCCATACCCCTCCTCTCACACCTTAAACACTATGGGGTACTTTTACAGCTGGGTTTTTTTATTACTCTTCCCTCTAGTGCATCTGCCTTCTTTATCCTGCCTCTCCAAGATCTCATGCTGCGTGCTTGGAGAAGAAAGGCTGCTGCGCTCAGTCTTTCCACCCCTTGCAGCACGGCTGATGCTCTTGCACCCTTCTCACCACGAGGAACCCTTCCAGGATACTCAGGCATTGTGGTAGGACGTACCTTGCACAGATTATATCCTGAGAGACAGCCCTGGCTGTCCCTCTGCACCATGCCATCCTTACCCACACACTTCCCAGCCCCTGCACAACATCCACTCAGGTGGCCCAGTCATTCCCATAATTCTTTCTGGAAACTTTGACTTACAGGACAACAGACATAATATGCCTGTGCCTTTCCCCTAATTCTCACAACCCTCCCTTCTCTCTGTCCCTGCCAGGCACAGATGACGTGTGGTGGTTTCAGAGCAATACTTTAAAACCTCGTGAGCCAACCCCTAGTATCCCTCAATATTTGCTCCCAGCATGTAAGTGATGCCTCATGCTGTTTCCTTCCATGACCTCAATATCCAATTCCTGTTCCCCCGGTCGCTTCCCTTGCAGGAATAATATCATCTGTGGTGAAGATAATACCCTGTAGCAGCTCCTCAAGACACGTGGTTGTTCTGATTTCTTCCACCAAACGCCCTATGAGGTAAAGCGAGGTGCCATGTGTAACCCACATGTTCAGCTAACACAGAAAGCCTTTAACAGGAGCTCTTTTAAAACCTCAGACTAATCCTATTAACTCTTAGCAGCAGCTGCGAAGAGGTGGATACACCCCAGTTCTGTGCCTCCCACAGGTAGAGAGATGCTCATGGGGCGCTCATACCCTGACAGGCAAGCACACAAATGTTCTCCCACACACAGACCTGTTCACACACACACCCCACGCAGCACTCGCATGAAGTTCTGCTCAATAGCGTTTTACTGGGAGAGATAAGCTGCACAGACGTTGTTAGGGTGTAAAGAGAAAGCAGAGCTCCAGGTCTGCATCAGAGGTAGGCACAGGCTTCAATGCATGGCAGCGATTTTATCTCAAATGTCCATTTGTCGTTAGCATCAATTGCTGATTTGGTGGCATACCGATAGCACGATGCGATCTCTGTTGTCTCTCTTTTTTCCCCTGGGGTTAGGCACTGCTTTTTCTCATTACCTTTTTGCTGAAAAGTGTTTATCACGGCAGATAATCTGAGAGAAAGCTTCTTCTTGAAATCATTTGTCTTTTAGCTATGGGAGTAGGAAGTGTTTCACAGTTGCAGTCTCTCCTCTCATTTTAGAGAGTCATTCTTCTGCCTTACACTACTGTACTTCAGCTCTGGCCATCCAGCTTTAAGATGTGGCCTGCATTTTTGCACATGTGGCCAAAAATATAATAAGTCACACTTGGCATAATAATTTCTGGGTGCAGGAGGGTCAGTAGAAGGGTCTCATACCTTTGCTCAAGCTCCCTAACTGCCTGTTGAACTATGTCTATCTCCCTTCACATGACAGGTTTGATGTTGGCAGAGTTAGAGATGCCCTCACCGCCAACAGTAGGTGTCTGCCCCACCAGTAACGTGGTTAAATGAGCGGGTAGTGCTCTACAGAAGACAGCACTGCTTTCACTTGGGTTTCACTTCTGAGCTTCCAATGCCATAGAGCACAGAGCTGCCCAGTTCAAATCAAGTAAAATGAAGTACAGCAGCCTTTTTGGTTCGATATGGGGAAGGAAAACTCTGTTCTGTAGGTAATTTTATGGGAGTCACTGTAGAGGAAAACTTAGTGAGATTAAGAGGTTTTTATCTCTTGGGAAACCTGAAGATTTTTTTCATTGTAAGCAGGTGATAAAATATTGAAATTTCTTTTCTTTCCATGAGATGGAAACGCCAAGTCAGAACAGTGACATTTTTGATCAAAAATGGTTTTATGATCTCAAAAAAACAAAGTATTTCGTTTTCCAGAAGTAGCATGTTCTATTTTAAATTGCTTCAAGAAACTAAAAGTCCCTCTAACTCAGCTGCTTACAGGAATTGCCTCCTGGCCTGATTAAAGTGCCAGTAACACACTGAGATACAGGACTCACACAGGGTGCTGCCTCAAATTGATCAGACAAAACTCCCTGCATCGCCTTATGGGTTTATAGGACTTCAGTTGTACCTACCACAGGGTAGAGAAGGGGGTGTTGAAAGGCAATCTGTGAAAGCGAAGTACCCTAAGGGGAGAAATACAGTTTGGAATCAGTTCAGAACAAACCTACATTTTTTCCCGGAAGGAAGGAAAAAAACGTTCGTGAGGAATATTTTCACATAGGTCTAGTATGGGTGGCACTGGAGAATGCAAATATCCCGTTACAGAATTATCTTGCTGCTGTAATGACACATATAGCTTGTTACCTTTCAAAATCGGCCCCACTCTGTACCCAAGCATCACAGAATGGACCCACATGCCACCTGGTGCCTCTTATGAAGGGATCCACGTGCGACAGCCTGTTTCTACATGCACACATAGGTCAGAGCTCACATTGTGAAAACCCACAGCACAAGCCCACAGGATTCAGACACCTATGCAAAAGTCAAGAAAAGGGATAACATACCCTGATATCCTATATACAGTTACATACCCATAGAGTCATAGAATGGTTTGTGTTGGAAAGGACTTTAAAGCTCACCCAGTTCCAACCCTCTACCATGAGCAGGGATACCTTCCACTAGAGCAGGTTGCTCCAAGCCCCATCCAAACCTGGCCTTGAACACTGCCAGGGATGGGGCAGCCACAGCTTCTTTGGGCACCCTGTACCAGTGCCTCACCACCCTCACAGGGAAGAGTTTTTTCCTTATATCTAACCTGAACCTCTCCTGTATCAGTTTGAACCCATCACCCTTTGTCCTGTCACTGCAGTCCCTGATGAAAAGTCCCTTCTCCAGCATTCTTGTAGGCCCCCTTCAGATACTGGAAGCTGTTCTGAGGTCTCAGAGTGAGTCTTCCACACACTCATGTTAAGGCACATGCGGGACTTACAACATCTTTTCCTATGTCTCCTTGGAATTGCCCTAGGACCAAACACACTTCTTGCTTTAATCCCAAACACACATAACGTTCAGTCCTGCCACTCACGAATCATCCCAGCTCCCTCGGGAGAGCAGATCTGGCAGCCCTGTCTCTGCTGAGACAGAGACTGTGGTTTGTGCCAGCGAGGAAGGAAATCCCGCCAAACCTCGAGAACAGCCCTGGGCTCATTCACATTTTCTTCTGTTCCTGAGGGGAAAGAAGTTAAAAAAAAAACAGCTGTGAATTTATCGACTCTCCCTTAAGGATCTCTGGAGCAGTAAATTCCACCTTCACAGCACTGGCTAATTATGCATTTATTTAACTGTGTTGCTGTGGTGTTTTAATGACTCGCTGCTGTTGTTTGAAGTTCACTGTCTATTATTTGCAATAAAACCCTCTGTCATATTTTTGCCTCATTATTCCTCACAATTAGCGCATTTCCTGCACACACACACACACCTCTTCCATCTCTCTTCTCCCCCCTCTATATTGCTCCCCGCCACCCTCACCTTTCCTCCTAGCACTTGCAGAGTTTCAAAGACCAGCTGTTTTGTCGAGGGAGTGCTTTTGAGGAACTTCTATCACGGGCTATGGCGCAGCAGGGGCTGCTGAATAAAATATCAGTCCTTCAAAAACGAATTAGGCAGAGAATAAAAGCAACAAGGAGAAGAAGGAGATAAGAGTCAGGACCTGCAGCCCCCTCCCACCCAGCAGTTTGAAAGAGGGAGCCCTTTGGTGTCATGCTAAGGCAGTGACCTGCGGATGTGGTGGCCAGCTACTCAATGACAATTGCTTTTTGGCATGAGAAAGGGAAGAAGTGCTGAAACACTCTTCTTAGAGTAGAAGTAGCCCAACAGTCTTAGTTCAGTGGTAACGAGCTCTTGAGCACAAGTTTTGTCTTCTAACAGCTGTGACTCGCAGGATCCAACTCCACTCTCTGACTTCCTTACCCTTTCCCAAGCTTCACTATGGAAACATTTCTTCCAGCTCAAGAAATGGCTTTAAAAATTGTTAATATTTATTCCAGGTAAACCATAATTTTTCCCAAGCCAAGTGAAAAAACTGAAGTGGATTGATGCATTTGGTTTCCACTGATAATTTCCAGATCAGCAAACACCACCTCTATCTTCAGGAAGGAGCTGTTGGTAATTACAGGCCAATCAGCCTTATCTTGATTCCTGGGAAGATGATGGAACAAATGTTTCTGGAAATCATTTCCAGATATATTAAGGATAAAAAGAAATAATTGGGAGCAGTTAGCATGGATTTATGAAGTAGAAATCATGCCTGACCAACCTGATAGCCTTCTACAATGAAATGACTAGTTTAGAAGATGAAAGAAGGGCAATAGGTAAGTGGAGAGTGAGGCTGAAATCTGGCTGAAGTGCTGGGCTTTAAGGGTTGTGGTCAATGGCACAAAGCCTGGCTTGGGGTTGGTCACTAGTGGTGTACTCCAGGCAGTCCAATACCACTCAGAAGGTTGCGCTGCCATTCAGAGGGACTTTAGTGGGCTAAAGAATTGAGATGACTGGAATCTCAAAGCGTTCGAAGGGAAATGTAAAGTCCCAAACCAGGGGAGAAATAATCTCACGCACCAGCACATGCTGGGGTCTGACTGGTTGCAAAGCAGCTCTGCAGAAGAGGGTATTGGAGTCCTGATAACAGCAAAACTATCAATGAGGCAGCAATGTGCCCTTGTGACAAAGGCAGTTAGACCCTCCTATGAAGAAAAGCATTGACAACAGGTCAAGGGAGATGATCCTTCCCCTCTACCCAGCACTGGAGAAAAAATGTTCAAGGTGCTGTGGCCTCATCTGGGCTCCCCAGTGCAATAAAGACATGGACATGCAGGACTCAGTCCAGCAATGGGCCACCAAGATGATTAAGGACTTAGAGCATTTGATGAGGCATTGATGGAGTTAGGACCTGGCCTCAAGAAAGGACGGTTTAGGGTGAGCCTTATCAATATAAATACCTGATGCCAGGCAGTACAGAAAACAAAGTCAGAAAGAGCAAGCTGCAGTGAGTACAATGAAATACAGGAAATTAATTTAAAACATAAGAATCCCCAAACTTTTTTATAGTGACGGTGGTCAAACACCGGTATAGGTTGCCCAGAGGGGCAATAGAGTCTCTAGCCTGGCAGTTATTCAAAACCCATCCAGTCACAGCTTTACTTGACCTTGCAAATTCAGTAGGGGAGTTAGACTAGACAATCTCCTTCCAGCTTGAATAATTCTGTGACTAGAGGTTCTCTGAACAGCAACCACACTTCAGATAGATGTCAGAACAGTCTGATGAGAACTAGGAATCCAGTATTTTTCATTTAACCTAAAAATGAGATGTCTCAACAGATTCAGAATGATTCCAATTTGAAGAAACAATCAAAACTCACCCCTTTAACCACAGCTTCTCTTCAGATTTTGTATAAGAAAAATGATTCAGCTTGCTCTGCTTATGCTCTGCCATTATGCAGCATGTTTAACTGGAAGAAGAAATATTGACTCATTCAGAGCCCTTGGCCAGTGCAAGAGAGTTTCCACAGGGAAGGATGTGTACCCGCATTTTCTGTTGCTCTTTGTCAGGCAAACTGCAAAAGCCCCATACCACAGGATGCCTTCTGTCTCACCAAGTTAAGACATCTCATTGTCACAATATTCTGCCATCCAATATGAAATTTTAGCTTAGGTTATTAAAATGCCCTAATCAGGTCTGTGCTTTCCAGGCTTTACTGCTCTCCAAATATCCAGACAATTAGCGTAAATCCTTTCTTCATAACTTAGCCAAGTTGTACGCATTTAAATCTGCCCTTGTAAATAAGGTCACTCCAACCACTGATTACGGTTGTTGCTCTGAGCTCCGTTCAACCTGCCAGACATTCTGAAAGTCAAGTGTCCAAACTGCAACATTGCATTATAAAGTGGTTGCACTTGAGCTGTGTAAAAGAAGGTGTTCCTCCCACCTCCATGCCATGACACTTTTACGCATGCAGTTCCAAATTGGAGGACTCTGATTCTCTGTTTAGCAGCTCCCATAGCTGCCTTCAGCATCACCGGGGCTGCTTTCTTTTGCTTCATGCAAAGTAAATGCATGTTTTGGATAGGACAGGTAAAAATTACATGCAAACATGTTATGGAGGTTGGAACTGGATGATCTTAAGGTCTTTTCCAATCCTAACGTTTCTATGATTCTGTTACACACATTTACACATGGAGAGATATAGATATGTTTATTCCTCCTACCTTTGAAAAGGAGTGATTTGAAACAGAACATTTCTGGAACTCGTGCCCAGCTCATCCAAGTGTACTAGTTAAAAAACACTTTCACATTTCACCACATCTTACTTCAGTGTATTTAAAGCAGAATAACACACTTGAAATAATGTTCTACCTAGAATTCTACTAACTTTTCTCAGAATTTTAAAAGCACAACATTTCACTTCAAACCCAAGAACGTGATTCCCCCCCACCTGAAAAAAAAAACCAACAAAACCTGATGTTTTCACCAGCTTCTCTCAAAAGATCAATAGTTTCTTTAAAAAAGAGGAAAAAAGCAGATTTTTCACAGACCTAGTTCTGTATTCAGCCTTAATCAATTACAATAGCTTCTATTTACCAATTAAATGTCATCTCACTAGTTTCTGTTTTCTCTAATGATCTGGCACCTCATTAGTGAGTTTAGATTAACTTCTCCACATATTCAGTACTCTTAAACTGTTATTTGCAGTATCATGCCTAGTTTGCTGACATCCTACCTCAAGGCATATCAATTTCGACAATTCCAGTGGAGAACAGGCATGTCTGCAGGTCTACAAAATATGACTATTAATAAAGATCAAGGTTTGGGCTCTCTCTGCAAAAGAGAAAAGACAGGGGCAAGATGACATGTAAAACTTCATTAAAGAGTTGGATTATTAGATGATCAGTATGTCTGTGGTAGACCAAGCAAGAACCTCCAGGATATAATTGCAGTAAAAGAGATTTGATTTAAACATTAGGAAAAGCTCTCTTGCTGGAAGGCTAGATAGAGGCTGAAGCTGCTTAGCTAGAGAAGGCTCTGTGGGTATAAATCTGCACTGTCTGGCGTTGAGTCAGCTTTTGAGAGTGGTGGGGAGCAAATGATGTTGCAACATCACAGGCACAGTGAGATTTCAGAGGACAGAGTGTCCATTTCAAAACCAAAACTGATTTTAGTCAAACTGTCTTTGCTACCTGTCCACAAAGCAAGAAGGTATGTGAGAAGAGGTCTGTCCAGCATTCAGGCATCAAACAGGAGTTAGTTTGTTCACTTACCTTCCTGCCATCATCTTCACATAACTTGAAAGCTTTTCTTTTTTATTCCCCTTGACCTAAGCATCCTGGGAAGATGAAATTAAAGGGGCTGGTATCTGAATGACGTGCTACTCTGGGAGCCAATCCACGTGCCACTTCTACTGCCCACCTTCTCTTTCCACATCCAGGCTTCCCATTACTTCATCATTCATACCAGTTTTGGCATACCTATTAGTTCTTTTCATGCTTTTCAGCTATATTACCTTTAATGCACCATTACTGTAGCTCCTCCCATTCTCTAACATGAGAAATGCACATTATTAGGCTTCCTCTTTCCAATTTCCCTGGATCCTTCAAAACTGCTAGAGAAGTCCACAGTGAAGACATTCAAGGCAAGTGGCATTGCAGTGGCAGTGGGGAAACAATTCCTCAGGTAGAGGAGAAAGCAAAGTAGCAATCTAAGAGTTTCTCTCCTAATATTAATAACCTGCAATGTATCAGGGCCTAAAGGCATTTTCATACCAATACTTTTGCTTTAATAATACCAGAGCTGAAGAGCTACACTGAGTATTTTCCTTCAAAGAGGGCTAGCTGAAGCAGGTCTATGAATACCAAACTATGAGGAATGCCACCATCACATGAGTAGATGGACGGGTGTGTGGCAAATTTAAGCATGAATTCTTGCTCCTGGACAAAGCAGACAGTACGGATAAAGAGCAGCATTATCACATAGGGCTCTGTGGCTGGATTTACAAACCTGTTCTCTATGAAGAGGTGCCTTAAAAGGTTAGGATGTGAGACAGCTGGATGTGGGACAGGTAAATAAACAGGAAGCTGCATTTCTGCCTTAAAGAGATAAGCCTGGCATTAGGGGACATAAAAACATCAAGGCAATCCACAATCCTTTTGTTGCAGAGCTGTAACGTCCTGATGGGAAAGGTAAAATGGAAAGGCCATATATTTCCTCTGCCTATAGCCTTACAGTACTTTCCAGCTTAGCCCCTGGAGCTCTGGTATAAACTGTTCCTAGGGGAAATCTGAAAAAGTGACTTTGAGAATTAAGTTTATTACCAGTGGGGCCCAACTCACCATACCAGGATCTAAACCACCCCTGGAATGAACACATCTGTGGTGTCCACGAATGGAAAGAGGCTCAAAATTGCCACTCTAATTGACTACACGCACTTAAATTGCCAATCAGGTTGGGATTCAGAAAGCTGAAACTTCAATTCCAAAACATCGCCTGAGGCCACAACATGTCTGAGGCACAGGTTTGATGGAAGGGACTCTCATAGTGCTTCACTGACTAATGAGATTAAAGGGTTTTCATTACATCAGTTGTAGTTGTAAGGCTTTCACCTTATTGCACTTGCATCTTAAAATGCTAAGTGCTACTGTACAATTTGATACATTTGACTTGGAAAAAAATTAGCAGTCAGTCTGAAGTTTTCCATTCAAAGTAATCCAGTATCAAAAGCCTCACTTGAACCCCAGGAGCTTGGGTGTGAGGCTGGTTTGAATTCTGATATCCAGATGTGGACAGAGATTTTGCTTTCTTGCTTCCAATCAGTTGAAGTGCTTTTCAAATAAAAGCAACCTATATTTAAAGGCCTTATAGGTTCATCTATGAAGATATTTGATTTAAGTCTGTAACTACCCCAAATTACTTAAGAAGTGATAATTTTAAGAGTTTCAAGGCCTATCACATCACAGGCAGGAATCTGGTAACAGAAGTAGGTAGAAGGCAGCTAACGTAAAACCCTCACAGATCCGTCAAATGCTGGATTTCCTCCACTTCTGCTACACTATGCTTTCTGTTATGTATTAGAGATCATCTACTGTCTGATGGTAGTCTACCATTGGCAAAAATAAGTCTGGAGTTTCACAATGGATTTGATGATCAAATTTGAAGAAAGACACTGGGTGAAAAGAAAAAGTACCTTGACTAGCGGCTAACGCAGATGAAGAATCAGAGGATGCAAGCCCAGACCTCAGATTTGTTAGTCACTCAATACCATCTCAGATCTGTATCTTCATTTCTCCATTGCACAGAAGGGGATGAATTAGCTACGCACATGAATAAAAAGGCTCAGCACTTTGAGGTACCTTGTAGGCAAAGGTAATGAGGGGAGCAGCTTAGTAATATACACATTTTCCCCAGTGTATTTCCCCAGCTAGGAAAGCCCTGTTGTACTACATGTATGTAGTTAATGCCTGCAATGGGAAAGATGTTCAGCATGACAGCTGCAGCCTGACTAAGCATCTCACAGAAATTGTTAACAGAGCTGTGAGCATTAACAGAATACAATACCTTTTTCACTGTAGTCTCTGCCTACTGAAGCATTTGTAAGACACATTAGAATGCAGCAAGATGTACATGGAGAAGGCTTAATGTTATATTAGAAAGCACCAAGATCTCCTCAGGCAGTCATATCAGCAACTGTATATTATCACTATACATTTAAGGAAAACCAGTGAGTGCCTTTAGTCACAGTCTCCCGTGGTCACAGCTGTAGCTGGTAGTCAGAAACTACCCAAACTACAAACTACCAGCAATTGGAACCCTACCACCATCCTCCTTCAACCCACCCTTGGGCAGTTACAGTCCAGATTTTCTGGATACCTAGGTAAAAGGGCAATGGTCTTCAGCCACACAGGGAGAACACAACCTTCAAAGTGTCAGCAAATGTTTTACTGAGCATCTTGAGCAAATTTCACTGTCCATGGCTGCTATAATTAGCAGCATGGCCTTCAAACAGAATATGGAAGTACGTGTAAGAAATTTACTAAGGTACTATAAGAGTACTTCATGCTGGGATTCTGGCTGGGTGATCCAGTTCAGCTACTCTGCTTGTGATCTATTCTGCTCCTGTATGAAAGTCCCCAGAATCTGGGACTTCATTTGCCACAGCAGCACGTGGAGACTGCCTCAAGAACAGCCACAGTCAATATTTGATGCCTCAGATAAAAGCTGCCCAGGGTATTCAGAAAGATCATTTAACAAAAGACTGCTGCCTGTGTCCTGCAGAATTTTCTGTTGTCTCAGCAAGACCCTCTCCCAGGGAAGAAGGCTGCACCATGTTATCTCCATATTCACTGGAACAAGAGTGTGTATCTGCTACAAAAGAGCTGCAGTGATCACCAAGGCCAGGTTGGACGGAGTCTTTGGCGACATGGTTTAGTGTGTGGTGACCCTGCCTATGGCAGAGGGTTGGAACTAGATAACCTTGAGGTCCTTTTCAGCCCTAACTCTTCTATGATTCTATAATCATGCTCCCAGACCTCACATAACCATGGCGAAAAGCAAGAGTAGCAGCCTCTATTGCCCGAGCCATGTCTTTTCTTCTAACCAGGACATTTCTGAAGTATTATTCCAAACACTTCAGTTCAGCCTCTCAATACTTCCATTGAACTACTGTGGCTATTGCCCAGGTTCTCTGGGAGCACAGCCTTTGTTGAGGTGCAGAGTGAAAAACTGAGCAAGTTGCTAAAGGAAAGACGAAAAGCAGGGAAATAATCTTGAGATTCTTTTGCACATACGACCATTCCTTTTAGAAAGGTAACTGAAAGCAAGCCTTTGACAGCAGAGGTGAGAGGGAAGGAAAGCATATTTCAGTGAAGAGATTTATTAAGGCCTGTCTTTTCTTTAACTGCAGCTGTACACAAGATTGACATATCCTGTAAGCTACCTTTGATAAAGTCCCTAGTCTTGCTGCACCAATGCAAGGAAGCCCATTTCATCTGCAGTGCATTTACAACTACAGTTTACAGGATTTTCTACTTTCACACCCCAGCCTCAGTTGCTAGCTGTCTCTCAGGTCAGTCTTTTACTAGCCTGCAGTTTGTCAGCTAGTGCCTGCTCTATCTGCTTCCTAACAACTCTTCCAAAATAAAAACCCCAGAATAGCAGAGCAAGGTAGAGTCCAGAAAGCAGATGACTCTTGAACCCTGATCCTGAATGGGAAACCTACAAGTAAGTTTGAGTTGCATTGATCCTGGAGACAAGAAAAAGATGGGCAGAGACCATAAATTCTTGATACATCTCCAATAGTACCCTAGAGAACAGTCTTGGCACTGTATGGTCCCCATCCAGTGAACACAAGTTGCAAGCAGAAAGGAATACATGAGAAGCTGGCACAGGAAGGTCCCAAAGCCACTGCTCATTGTTCTTGAATGGCAGTTTTGATTTAGAAATTAAAAATATCTTCACTTGAGGTCAAATGGAGTAGTCATAATCCAATTCATCATTGACAGATCATGAAAAAGTAGGGCCAGAAAGCCCCTCCTAGCCTTCCTTAAGGAAGTAGAGAGCCTTACCTTCGTTATTTCTGAAGATCCTTATCCAACCACTTAAAAAAATAAAATGAAGATGATTCTAATGCATTATTGAGGCATCTGTTAAGAGTGAATTGTCTGACCTTACTTCATATTCTCTCCACCCACAAGAGGGTAACTTACTTAACGTTCTCCCACTACCCCCAAGACTCTTATATTCCCATCTGTTTCAGTATCAGTGCTTCCCCTGAGAGGCTTCTTCACAATGTTCCTTTTCCCTAGAGCCTGTTTCTCCAAAGCTGTTACCAAGGCTGAGCAAAAATGCTCCAGCTAAAGCCTCCTTAGAAGTACTTCCCAACTTCCCTATATACAAGCACTACTCTAATCCTGCCTCTAATCAGCATAGGTCCCCCTCCCATTGTTTTTTCCTTTGAATATGGAATGAGACTCTTGCCATTTGCAGATTATTTAATCCAACGTCTTCCTTAGTGCTGCTGCTGAGAGAGTCATCCCCATTTTTACTGGTTCATTTGATTTCTCCTTCTTAAGGGCAAATCTCTACACTTGCCTCGAATTCCATCTGCTTAATTTTGAACAGTATCTCCACTTGATCAAAATCCTCTTGAATTCCTAATCAATCTTCCCAAAACCTTGCAGTCAATCTCAGCTAGCCAAGGTAGTACTAAAACCTCAAACCAGCATGAAAGGAATAGAGAAAGGTTGAACCGCAGTGGAACTATCAGGTTGCAGGATGATCATATACTGCAATGTAACAAGTCACATGCGGCTTGAGTTGTGAGAAGAAAGAGTCATACACAATTGCTGGCACACAAATAGCAACAAACTGTGTTGCTATTATATATATAGTTTCTGAATATTAATGTATTTCAGTTTCAAATTGAGGTCAACTTTGTGAGAGAAAGTGCTCAGACTTTCCGAGTTGAAGCAAACACATGGTCAAAGGGTTACAAAAGATTGAAGGGGCTGTCTATGCACTTGCATGTCTTATGCCACCTACTCAAACAAAAGAGCAATTCATCTGCCTCAAGAGAGCAGACAGCAAAAGTGCTTCAGAAGCAGTATGGATTTCAGTTTCAAACATCAGCATTGCTCTAAAAGGGGTCACTCCTTTCCATCTGCTTCATACTCAGTGGCTGTGTGATCTCTTATTTTCCAGCTCCCCTTCAGCAGTTCTGGGACCTGCCTTGTCTCCATCACATTTCTGTGTTGTTAGTATATTCTATACCTTTACGGTAACACAGGGAACAGTTCAAACTCAATTGCACCTAGTAAGTACCTTCATTTATATATTTGGAAATAACCCAAGCTACAAGCATAATACTGTCCTCCCATTCTGCCTTTCACTTCAAGTTCCGGGTTAGTACCTGGAGCCTTTCCATTTCCAGTGCTTGTTTCAAGGCTGTGTTTTGAGATGATTCCCCAAGAAGTAGGATTGGACAGGGGAGAAAAGAGGGTGAAACTGAAGGAAAGATCTGATTCTCCCCAAAACACTTCATAAAAATTGTGTCCTGTCTTCTAAGCGGGGGTCAATATTCAAAGTGTGCAAATAGGTTTCACACTGAGTCTGAAATTCCCCAGACACAAGTAAATGGTATCGTGCCCTGAAGATGAGTGAGTTGCTATGGACTTAACGGGGCCTTATTAAAAATACTTAATGTTCACAGCAGGCAAGACTTTGCCCCTTGTCCTGACTAAGGAATGGGTTGGTGGTAGGAGGCTGGAGTCCTGTAATATTCATAAATATTAAATTAATAGACCAGCCAGGATCTTAGGCTGTCAGAGCAGATGAGGGTAGGAGTCTCTGTAGAATGAAAATGCACTTTAAAGGCTTGTAGGAGAGAATGAGTTTTGAAACAGGGAGGAAGAGAGGAGGGAGGCTCAGAATCAGGGCCAAAAAATCTGGGTACAGGAGAGGCAGGAAGAGAAAAACACCAGATTTTTTTTTGTTAAGTATTCATACAGATCAGATGAACATACTTTGTCTGCAGAATCATCGTGTCCTCTAAACATATTTTTAGTGTTCTAAACACTTCAGTAAAACTTCACATAGAAAACTTCAAGAGCAATTAAAAGACTGTCAGAGCTTTGGTAATTCAGAGATAGGGATCCAGGAACCACAAGTAGCAGGACTAAAGCCATCACTTCAGATAATCCAGAAGCAAAGCAGTGCTTATGTGTAGAGCAACAGGAGCCACTAAAAAAGCTGGTGGCAGAATCCTTCTATGAACATCAGAACTGCAAGAGGAGAAAGAAGAACATCCTTCCGCTTCTCAGGGTGGTGCTAGTGTTACAAAAAATGGTTGCTATTTCTCAGGGTCAATCTTCTGTAAATACCCACCCTGAAGTCAGTATTAAGGCAGACACTCTACCATAGGATGACTTCTAGTCATGTTGAGTAAGAGAGTAGGCCAGAGTTTCTCTAATGGTAGACTTGGATCCTGATGTAAAATAGGGGGCAGAGCAGAGACGGGCTCAACCATTCTTTCTCCTTCCAGTCAATTGGTTAGAAACACCTATCCTCAAAAAGGACCAAGTAAACCCAGCAATTAATTTATTAGTTATTAAGCTCTCTTTTTTGTATATGAGTCTTTGCAAATGCTTATGGCTTTCCATGCCATCTGACGTTTTAGATTGAATGGCCCTTAGTGAATTTCATTCTCAAAGGACATAGTGATTGCCTGAAAATAACTACAATCTGGTCTTC
Organism: Pezoporus occidentalis; assembly: GCF_034315485.1. NCBI lineage: Eukaryota > Metazoa > Chordata > Aves > Psittaciformes > Psittacidae > Pezoporus > Pezoporus occidentalis. The sequence continues at coordinate 1,406,776 of NW_026912898.1, forward strand.
AACAGTAGAGGCTCTAGAAAATTCAGAGGAACTTCCTGGAAGGGTAGTTCAAACACACAGATACATAAGATAACCTGCAACTTTGACACTGTATGGCTTAAGAAATCCCTGCACAGATTTACCTACATCCACAGTCTGAGTTGGTACGCTAAACTTCATGGTGCAAGGCATTTGAAGCCACACCTTCATTACAGAAAATGGTGTTGGCACTTATTTCTGTATTGCCCCCAAAATGCATAAAAAATATATAAAATAAAAAGCTCTTACCTTTTTTACCTCTCAGGAGGTCAGTGAAGTATACAGGATTTCACAGCATCTGCGTTACAGGCTGATGCACTACACTGAAAGTAAACCTAGGAGGAAAGAAGCAGAAGGAACTGAAGTGAATCCACATGGGCTATTAGCCCCACATTAACACTTAAATAGCACATTATTTCATCATTTACCAAAGCTCAGATGAGACCTAACCTTTAGCTTATCTAGTCAGGAGGAACTAAACTGGGGGGTGGGGGGGTAGCTAGGATGGTTTTAGCTATTTGAAACGCTGTTGTGAAAACTGCAAGGTCTGGATCAATAGATAGAAGTTCAAGGAAAGTCTTAAAGATCCAATTTTAAAAATCAGGAACTACCTCAGGCTGTTTTCAACCCACAGCTCCACAGAATTTCTGCAGAGGAGTTTGGTGCATCTCTATATCATAAAAGTGACAGGAAAGCACAGAACTTACATCTAGAGATGTGCTACTTCCCCCAGAAAAGAAGAAAAAAGTGTTACTACAGAAATATCAGAGGAGTTCTACTAAACACCCTCAGCTTCTGCACAGGTTTTCTTTACAACCAGAGCAGCAAGCCTAATGCAGGTGGTGAAGGATCTTCAGACTAGCTGAAGCTTATTGGTCCATTAAGAGCCTGCTGGGAGCTAGAATCCAGCAAAGCGCTAACAATTAAACACTCTTCAGAAGGAATTTGTAGAGAAAAAGAGTTTGTCGAGTCATCTGAGCTCTTCACATCCTCAGAAGGGCAGGATTCTCTGTCCTTAATGCCTTTCCTGGTATAAGCCAGTAAGTTACGTGAAAATGCTATGCTCTACAACAGTCACAATGTTGTGGCTTCTCACATTGCTGTCTGCCACCAAATGATTCTCATAGCCTATGGTCTCCAGTCTCCCACACATGAGGAAGCAGAAATAAGCATTACAGAAGTGTCAAGAAGGCATGACTTCAGATAGGAATTCAACCGCCCTCATGAGCATCTGTCCCTGAATATCTACTGTCATGGGGAGGGTATGGGGAAAACGATGAAAGAGGCCACTTACATGAGAGCCTCTCTAGAGGAGTCCAAGCCACGGGCTTAAGGGAAAATGTTCATTCTCAATTATGTTAAGAAATGCTGGTGTAAAAGATAAAGGTGATTCTACTGCATTTCTTTCCTCATCTGAGTTTTTTAATCTTAAATATCTGAAAGATGCAAAAATCTATTTTAGTGACATTCTCAAGGGAGGCTGATCATATTTGATATGACTTACACTAATCCTATGTTACCTTGAAAGTAAGAGTTAAGATTTTCTATAAAAACCTTCACCAGTCCTCTCCTACACAGCATATGGTTCTACTAGGAATCATTACTGAACGAAGGCATTCCTTCTGACAGCAGCTCCCACCATGTCTCCTGGTTAGATGCAACAAGACCAGGTTCATGGTGGCACATTCATCCCTCTTGAGAACACAGAGAAGTAACCACAAGGTGAACACTGGATTGCCACAGGAGAGCAGCACACAGTCCTTTTAAGTTATCATTTGAGAGATGCCGTATGTCCCCTCTTCATACTTCTCCATACTTTTTGTCAGGAACAGCAAGGAGAAGAGTAGAGCCCGTTCTGGCTTCAGTCTTTCTCAAGAACCTATTTTACACATATGTCCCTTTCCATCAAGATAATTTAGTGTTTCCTACTAGCTAACAAGCAATCAGGTTACATTCCTATAGTAAGTTTCAAGAGAGGGAGTGTTAATTGCCTGCAGCTCTTCAGGACACAAACTGTGTTCTGTTAGGATAAGTAATACAACATAGGACCAGGACTTTAACTAGCAGATGTAGCCAGCAACATACTGAGTATGCCAAGCCTGGCACATGTTAAAGAAATCTCTTGCTCGTCATCTCTGAAGTCTGCAGGTGCTGCCGATGCCCCAGCAATGGGTGAGGTGATATCAGGACTATCACAGCTGGTTCTAATGGAATTGTCTCACTTAATGACATCCTGCACTAAGGGCTGGAAAGTTGTCAGAAAGATAAGGGTTTGAGTTTGTTGGTTTGGTTGTTGTTTTTTTTTTTCCCTGAAAAAAAGAAGATGGAATTTTGCAGGTGATACACATCATTTGCCAGGATAATACTCCTGTGGTTTAGAAGGCAGGATGGAAGCATGGGGAGCAGGATTAGAAGCACGGTCGAGGATTGCACCAGAATAACCAACATTCCAGGGATTGCATTGCGTGTATTGTAGATGAGAACCTTTGCCCTACCAAGTTGAGAACTAAGACATTGAGGCTAACACACTCAATAAGGCAGCATTGCCTTATGGCAAAGACAAGCCCAGGGGTCTTCTGCCTCAACTGTTTCATTACAGGGTCAACACGAGGGGAATAACTCACTCAGCTGCTTAGCTGACCTTTCTGAAAATGGTCATAGCCAGCAGGTGATTTAAGTAAAGGGTTGGATTGTTGTGTGTTGTAGGTTTAGTGGTCTTTTTGTTCATTTCTTTAGTTTTGGTTGGGTTTTTTTGAGTGCTGATTTTTTTTTAACCAGCAGTTAATTCCATTACTTTCCCATTTTAAAGAGACTTGAAATTACTCCACTCAAGTTGTGGGAACAGGAGGGTTCCTTTTCCAATCACTAGGTATTGTATTTCATAATGCCTCTCTCCCAAGAGGATATTGAACTAGCTACTTCCTGAATCAACACAAAGTTCACAGGGAAGGAGCTCTCTGCATTTCAAGTCCTAGTTGCAAGCCTGCTTAAGGCAGGGGAGGAAAGAAATAGGAGTAGCTGTGGTTTGCTTTCCATAAGAGACTTGCATGTAAGAAATCGTGAAGGATTTCTTGTTTGTTTGTTTTTAAAGTTAGGTATGAACACTGTCCAGCTGCAGCCACAACAAGGGTCACACAGTTGTCTTAAAGAAAAGATTTCTTATACCACAACAACACTACAAACTAGTCAGTTTAATTTGTGAACTCTTAGGAGTTTTCTAGAGCTATGTAGGAGCCATCTCCTCATGATGAAGGACACAGACTATGAATTGCTTTTTGAGTAAATGGCATTTTGTTTTTATAGCACAAAGCTACTAAATTAGACACAAATGTTACCTCCAGATGTTCCACTCGAAGTGACACTAGCTCTGCATTGCGACGTCTGCAGAACTATTCCAAAGACTGAAGATCTCTTATGGTTAGGCCTTGGTATCATACACTACAGAACTGTATGAATAGCTAATTATGAAACTCATTCAGTTCTTCTCCATTATTGACAGTCCTTACCATTGTCATTCCGGACCACCTGTGTTTCTATGGAGACCCAGAGAAATGCAGTCCCTTGGGTCATACCAGAACCCTTCTCTTTACATCCTGCCCAAGAAGAAAAACAATGCACTGCAAGGCAGCTCATCTGGGGCAGAGCAGCACTGCACAGGCTGCTCTTTGTAGCATCTACAGCCAAAAGGGGCAATAAGGAGTTACAACAGCTTGATTTCCACTGTGAAGTATGCTTGTGGTTTGTAGAGAGCTATAGACCTTCCTTGTTCTTATCATCCTTACCCTGAGAAGCATCCACGTCTTTTAAGTACAAAAGGGGTCTCCACAGAAGTCCCTCATAAGATTTGCAAGTGTTTCTCCATTACAGATGTTCAAGTTGACACCGCATATGGTGAGCTTAGCAAACATTTCAGTCCCTTTTCACGGAAAGGCGTCTTTTCCTTTGGTCCACAAAGTTATCACAGGATAAGAGAAGAGATAAAAGCCTAAGTCAAGGCAACTGTGTGTACTGCTTAACCCTCACCTTATTTCTAAAAGAATACTGTTGCCCTCTACAAAGGCAATATATCTCAAGTCCTCAGTCTTTTATCACCAGTTACCTGCTTTGGAACCGTTTGTTGGCTAGGTATCCTTAACCACCTTCATTTAAACCGAAAGAAGGTACCTTTCTCCATCAGAGCTTTCCACTTGCATGAACCATCACAGCCATCTCTTCAATTTAGGAGCTGTCAGGTTCTCTCTAAAGTATTACCTTGTCTTCACACACCAAGAATCACACTGAAGCTAGTCAGTCATGCTGTTACCACACTGATCTCCACTTTTCCAAGGAGGAAGCAGCAGCTCTCTTCTTCCAGAACAGGGAGCACTGGAAAAGCTAGAATTACTTGCTACAAGAATTTGTGCTGACCAGGGAGCTGCCAAACACTTTTTATTGTTGCTATCAATTCCATTCCTCCAGGACAGGGGTATATATAGTGCTTTTGGCTCCCAGTGGCCACAGCTGGTTACTATCCCCTCACCCTGGGCTATTGAGTTCTTATCTTCATAGAAACAGTAAGTTACTTAACAGCAGCTGAGGCCACCTTTTTTATTTTTCTGGGGATTCTCTGGAGTCCCACTGTCCAGACAGCATTATATGATAGCATTCATCATGTTTCCAAAGACACAGCCAAAGCCATCATTCTGTGTTTTATAGGATTTCATTTTCAATGTAAATGAGCCTGGAGTTAAACTGTGACTGAGAAACACAGACAAAAGGTTAAGAGCCAGACCCACAAAGAAGACTCTAACACACATTTTTTTCTATACCCTAAGGGCCTTGTGTCTGCTTTTGATCCAAATGCTCTAGGAAGAGGTAATGGGCTTCAACAAGGCTAGCCTAAGCAGCTCCTGTTCCACCACACCTTGATCACTTATTCTCAGCCCAACGCTCAGATGATGGTAAAGCAGCTTAGGTAATTCAAGACAGCATTGTCAAACACTGTTACCCAGCCACTGACAATGGATTGATAGCATTTGAGATAGTTAAATCTACAAGGCTAGTAGTCACGGGAAAAGGTTATAATTTTCTCTAGTTTAAAGAGCAGGAAAGATGAAAACATTTTGACAGAGGCTTGAAGCTTTGCTTCAGTTTCAGAAGCTGCCACCTCTCCTTTCTAACTCATAGTCTAATACCAACCAAGAAGTGTGTCATGTCACACTGGGTGGTGGCACAAGGTCTTTTAGCCCAAGGAAAGGTCTACCTTTTAGGCCATTTAATATGTAGGAAGTGAACAGCAGCTGTCACTGTCCTGCCACTGAGATCGGGCCACCACCAGCAACATTAGAGGATAGGGCTGCCCTTGGAACATCCAGGTATAAAAGCCACTCCCAGGCAATGTCTACAAGCCAACAGCCAAGTGATCCACCTTCCCATCCCCGTTCCAAGGGGAGCACTTATAAAGGAAATCCATACATCTAATAAGCTTTTTAGAAGGTAATTACTGTTTCTCACTCAGGCTTTTGCAACCAGACAGCTCTATGCAGAGAGCAGGCTCTTTACCATTGACTGCAGGCTTCAGTTTTATCACATCTACCATATGAGCTAAGAAAAGATACCTGCAGAAGAACACCAAAGCCTGCACATACAAATGTGCATTCAGACTGCAAGGATGGTTTTGGAAGCTTGTGCTTTTCCCAGACCTTTCTTCTTTTCACTCAGAAAGGTCACAACCTGCTACCCCCAGTCACACCAGTTTGAACTGCTCAAACGCCATCCTCAAAAGTTGATCGCTGGGGTGAGAGCATAAGTCTTGTTTCAGGAGAGTTTTCACAGGCAAACTGACAATCATGTTACAGTCCTCATGGTTAGGTTGGGTTTACCATGGAAGCTTCTAACACAGAAACTCCTTACAAGCCTCTACTTACCTCCAAAAGAAGCAGAGGCTCCCTTTAGCAAGCTGGGATGCTACTCCAGAGTGCAATGCTCCTGTATGTTTACTCCTCCCTCCATACAGCAATCATAGGCACTTTTCCTTATAAGCTTTAGCTCATCCGTTTCTAATGCTGGCCCAATGACCTCTAGAGTAACTGAGTGGGAGATAACCAGCTCTCATTCCTCGCTGATAATGTGATGTACACCCCACCAATTGCCCTTCTTTAAGGAGAAGGATCAGGCCTTAAAAACAGGTAGGATCAGATCTTAAAGAAGCTCACAGCAATCAGAAGCTTAGCTGCTTTAACCAGAGAGGGGCTGTTTACTGATACGAGGTTGAGCACAACTGTGAAGCAGATACCAGGAGCACATGGACCTTGCAGAAAGAGCCAAATGCACTGCGGTTTTGCCTGTGTACATTATGGGCTCAGCCTTCCCCTTAGGGAAAGCATTAAAAGACCTGCTGCACTGCTGAAATAGAATAACAAGGGCAGAAACAACCTGCAGCCCTTTTGGGCCACAGCTTTAGCAAACAACAGCCACCTCAATGGAACACACAATTCACACTAAGGAGCTAGCAGTCTCCCTTTTACATTGTCTTCACACCATTTTAAACTGCAATGAATCAGGCCCCAAAGGTATGCAACAGAGAGGACTAAGGGAGGGCAATGATAGATTGGGAAAGCAAAGTTCTCTCAATTTTACACTTGGTCACCCAGCTTTATCTAGAGACAAGAGGAAATCTCATTCCATGTAATTCACTTACCCACAGCACTCAGAAGGGAAATCATTGCAATGCTGATTGTGGGGAGGGTGAGAACACTTTTACAGCAGCAGCAAAGGATGCAATAGTCTCCCAGCATAATCACATCTCTAAAGCTATCAGGGGCCCTGAGGATCAATGAAAAGAAGCACCAGAGCACCCAAACCATAATTCCCAAAGGAGTCCCTGTCCATTTTACTAGCTCCATCCTGTTCTTGCTACCCAGCAGTTCATAAAAAGCCCTACCTGCTTGCAGGAGAATACTTTTATACTCCTAATTGAGCTGCAATTGGACAGAACAGTCTTCTATCCACTTTAGGTAAGGCTACTACATCCTCCACAGGATGGGCAATGAGAAAATCTATTTGCACCTTGCAGCCACTCCTCCCCATTTAAGCTGTCAGCACCTGCTCCATATTTATCCTCTTTTTGTTCTGCAATCAGTATACTAAATCCATCCCTATTTCCTAAAGAAAAATCGTTGGATTTCAGAATGGAAACAGAAGAGGCAGCATCTGAAATATACTCTCCAGTATCATTAGTGGGTAAGAATAATAGCAAATGTTATGTCCCCCTCCCAAAAGAAATCAATGTGTGCAGAAGGGAAAGGTCTGAATCACACAAAAGGTGAAGTTCTTTATTGCGTGCTCACACAGTGCTGAGCAATAAAACGCACTCCTTAGCAAATAATGCAAATGCTTTGTATAATCTTACACACACGTACGTGCAGCATTTTTAGGTTCTGAGTAAACAGAACAACTTGTGGTCTCAAAAGGAACTTACTGCAGTGTGTGTGTGTGAATAGACAGACATTTTCATGAAGCACAGTGCATAAGGAAATCAGATGTATTCGTTGTAAGAAACTGGGAGGTAACTCCACTACCACAGCTACATAGACAAATATCTACAGCCTCTCTGAGTCTCTGTGATTCCAGGGTCAGAGATGCACACAAGGGGAAGTAGCTACCATACTGGGACTTCGGGTGCTTCCATTCTGAGACTCAGACTTCACAAAACACAGCAGGAAAGCAGCGGCTTAGAGCTTTAAAAGCTCATCTGAACAGAACAGTCCCATGTAAAAGACTCAGCTAAAGTCAAGAAAGCCTGAGTTAATTATGTTCTGTGAAACACAGAAATACTTACCCAAGCAGTCAGCTATTCCAGGATTTGAATGATCCTTTTTATAGTTTAGTGGTGGACTTGATAGTGCCAGGTTAACGGCTGAACTTGGTGATCTTAAAGCTATTTTCCAACCTAAACTATTCTATGGGTCTATAATACAAACTTGAGGAATGGAAAGAAACCAGAAGCAGAGATCTCAGCCTATAAATACTGCCTTCATCCCTGAAGGAGTTGCTTTGCTTCTCAACCCCTTCCCATCCGATGGTGGCTGGTCTAGCTACCTGGAGTGGATTAATACTGAAGTAACCTGTAGTAGCTGCCCAAGTGCACACTCTAACCTCCATTTCAGGATCACATCTACAATGCGGTCAGGGCAAGCACAAAGAAGGCTGCCACAGAGCAGTTAATGAACAACAAATCTATGGCATAGTATTCCACATAGTGATTCATTTCTGTTGACGTACTCCATAGCCAACTCAACTAGATGCTAGAATTGAACATGCAAAAAGGCACTTACTTGTACAGCCAACTTAGAGAACTGTTTTACTTGTGCTGTTTTGGGTTTCCAAGGTACCTCTGCCCACAGAACCACAGTCATTCTGTTTTGAGGCAGAGCCATGTAGATGTCACAGAGGACACAGATGTTTTGATCTCTTCAATTGAGACCTTTTTACCTTTTACTTTTTTTCCCATTTTTATGTAAAATTGAAACATTTTAGATTGAAAGGGCACAGAAAAATAGAATTAACAAAATCCCTAGTTTAGTTCTGTAGTCCAAAGGTGGGAAATAGAGAAAATAAACAAATGACAGATACGAAACAGTGGGAATTAGCTTTGTAAAAATAGCTTTTAGTTTTAGTTATCTGAGGTACCTTTTGTTTATGTCAAGAGTTCATTTTGTGTCTGAACTCTCTGTCTTGTGTGAATAAAATCTTCACCTTAGGGATCTGCTACTACAGGGTTTTTACATAGTAAGTGGATTTTCAAAACACTTTAATATTAAAACTCAGTTCTGCTTCCCCCCTGAAGTCAGGAAGTGGCATTTTATCATCAGTGGCAATGAAAAGAAAGTTGATCAGTACAGAGCTGAGCGCACACAGATTCATGGGTAGACTCAGCTTCTAAAAATCACCACACAACATTTTCCTGACCCTCTACTTTGCTCTCATGAGACCACACTTGGAGCACTGTGTGTACAGTTCTGGTGTCCTCGACATAAGGACATGGAGCTGTTGGAGCAAGTTCAGAAGAAGCCATGAGAATGACTAGTGGCTGGAGCACCTCCCTTATGAAGACAGGCTGAGAAAGTTGGGGCTGTTCAGCCTGGAGAAGAGAAGGCTGCATGGAGACCTCAGAGCAGCTTCCAGTATCTGAAGGGGACCTATAAGGATGCTGGAGAAGGACTCTTCATTAGGGACTGTAGTGATAGGACAAGGGGTGATGGGTTCAAGCTAAAATAGGGGAAGTTCAGGTTAGATGTAAGGAAGAAGTTCTTCACTGTGAGGGTTGTGAGGCTCTCACACAGGTTGCCTTAAACAAGTGATAAATGCTTCATCCCTGGCAGTGTTCAAGTCCAGGATGGACAGAGCCTTGGGTGGTGCGGTCTAGTGTGAGGTGTCCCTTCCCATGGCAGGGGGTTGAAACTGGATGATCTTAAGGTCCTTTCCAACCCTCACTATTCTATGATTCTATGATTCCTCTTCTGACAGTTTGCACCTATGAACATGCATACACCAAACATGCAGGGTGCTTAGGAATTTGGGACATAATTTAACATTTGTGGTCCAGGTCCATGTTGAAAATACATTTTAAGGAGAAAAAAAAAATAGGGATTGTACATAAACTAAAAAGAGATGAAGAGGTTTTGTTCAGAACTGCAGAAAGTGTCTCCATATGAAAACCTGAAGAGGCAATAGTCTGATCCAAGACAGACTAGTTAAGGATAATAGGATAAAAAGAAGTCAGAAGACATTTAGTCTGAATGAAGGCAAACTTTGCTTTTTTCTAGAAGAGGGAATAAACAAACACAGTTCTGTCCAGTCTGACAGTTGCATTCAAAGAGACTGGCACAACATTTATTATCTGTACTTACAAGTCTGCATCATCAAACAACTCACTGTGGTGTGAAGGAACCTCAGAGTTGCTTTAAACTGTGCCAGCTATTTGCAGAGGAGATACAATACTCAGCAACACGAAATAAAGGAATATTGTGAATGATGGTAAATCCCTTATTTTATGTCTGAGAAAGCTGACACAGAAAAGGGAAATGATATGTCCAACACTCTAAACTAGATCCTGTATCCATGGCTGTTTTCTGCTCCCAGTAATGAGCAGGGCATTTGGTCCTGTTAGACTTGCATGGACGAACTGGTACTGGGGTATCATGATTTTTAATTGGTGCATTTCTGTGCATGACACAGTGGAGCAGAGGTAAGAACAGGATAAAGCTATTTCTAGGCTTGTGCCTAAGAGGAACTCAGCTTTGTTGCTCTACGCCAGTCCTCCACGCCTCCTTTTGTGCAGGCAGCATCCTGAGGGGATGGTTACTTCTAATTGTAAGCTGTCCTTATGCTGCCTGAGCAGTGCTGGGGGCTGTGGGTTGACAGTGAATTGTGCTTGTCATCAATATTGATGCAGGAGGAGGAAAAGCCCCTGCCTCTCTGTGCACACTGGTCCAGGGCAGTGGCGACCCAGCCCCATATGCCTGACATGCTGTTCTGTGTATTAGCAGTGGCTGTGCATCTGCAGCAGGGACCAAGCCAGGTCACGGCGCTGGTGTTTGTTTGACAACGTGTCCTTGTGGTACAAGCTCTGCATTGGAATAGGATACCTCCGAGGCAAAGGGGGATGAGCTAGAAATACATCTCATGTCTCCCAATGGAGATCTAAGCCCAAGAATGAGAGCAGAGAAAAGCAAGAAGCATTTCCTGATACCCTAAAAGAAAAACCCGAGTGCCTTGGTGTCCTGTGAGCCACGGTCAGCAGTGCAAAGCATTGGGCTATGTGGTTAGGAGGGGGGAAAGAGGCCAGAGAGACATTTGCTGATGGGCACATGTGTGTGTTTGCCACTGCTCAACTCTCTCCCTTCCTCAGATCATACAATAGTCAGTCTGCTTCCTTTCCCCTTCTGCCTGTGAGGATGTTGGACTTCAACAGCAGCAGCACCACAATCACACTATGGAAGGGAGACAGAAACTGAGAGAATTGGGAAAAGCCCAAACTTTGAGAGTATCCTTCATTTTAAAAACACAGTATCATCTTCTGCATTGGGACTCCTGGAGCATCTCTCCTCCATGGCCTTGTGCCAGGTTCATCACACAGGCTGCTTCCCTGGTTTATCTCCAGCTGGGCACAGACCACAGGCGTGCAGCGTTGCACCACACAGCACTGCCAATGCCACTGGAATTGCTCAGGGGTTTTCTTCAGCTGCCTGGAAATGCAGGCAGCAGTAGTATGAAAAGGCATAGCTCTCAACTCATTTGCTCACAGATTCATGGAGAAAGGCAGGCACAGATTTTCCTTGGGGCTGCCAACGTGTATGCTTTACCCTCAAGCTTAAGCGTGGCAAAGGCAGAGCCTTTAGTTTTGCAGTGGGACAAACCTGATAAAGCTAGACTGATGCTTTAGCCCGGGGTTGCAGAGGTAAAGTCAGTGTGCTCTGTTTTCACTGCTTTCCTCTTTGGCAGACTCATGTACATTATGACAATGAGGTTTAAAGATCTTTTTGCAAAGCTATTTTTGATTCCGTGTGTGTGTGCATGCGCGTGTAGACACACAAATTTAAGCCTGGGGTGGCTCACACTCTCCCATTTCCTCCTCCCCATGGCATCCGTTTTTCCCTCTCACTAAAGCAGGAAGATATTAATTTTTTGCTCTGCTAGTCAGAAGATTAGAAGTATTAAGATGTATGCAGCATAACAGTGTTTATTTAGTTTGGGGGGTTTTATCTGAAGGCCAAAGAGAACTTAATTTAATTGGTGGGAAGATAAAATAGGGCTGCATTTACAAACAGGTTATCTTTCTCCTGTCAACTCATCTCTCCTGCTCTGTCAATCGGTGCAATTTAATTGTTCCAGGCCTCCTAGTTTCATAAAGCTCTTCCTCTCCTCTCACTCCCGATTACCCTGCCTCTGCATAATATATTCTTCTCGCAGGTGACTGCAGGAAAACCTTAAAGGAGTGAATGATTGAAACAAGACATGTTAAGCAAAGCTAGAAAAGCCCAGGGCCAAATACTTGCACGTAATATCCTAATATATTACTTAGAAGCTATAGCAGCCTCTCCATCTGCAGCTATCATGTATTCAGACCAGCTATTTTCCCAAGAGCTGCAGACAATTTAAATGATAGAGGGGAGAGGTGATGGGGTTTAAGACTGCCTATTATTGAATGTGGCTAGATGAGCTGGACCACAATGGTCCATTCTGGCCTTAACTTTGTGGTGCTGTGGATAGAGAAGTGTAGGCAAGATGCAAGCAGTTGAGTCTCCAGCAAAAAGAAACCTGCTTTGGCATCACTAAGTGACAGAAATACCCAAATCCCTTGAGTATATGACACAACCTGTGCAGTAGATTGAATTCTCTCTCCTCTCTGTTGCAGAGTCATGGCAGTACAGAGCTGAGCGTGCGCAAATTCATGGGTAGATTTAGCAGCCTGGCCTGACCTCTGTGTTACAGCAGCTACAAGCTAGCAGTCTGTGAGCTGGCAAATGCATATCTAATTCAGGTACAGCTGTAGGAGCTACAGCCATATCTTGATTAAAATTAGATTAGCCTACCCCTGCATTAGGTAGGCTTCAGCCAACTCACATATGCTTCAGATAGCTATTTCCCCAGTCTCTTTTTAAGCCAGCACCACCACTATCATCAGGTTTGTCAGCACTTTGCAAAGGTTTTTCTACTTTTTTACTGACTGCACCCACACCATCCAAGGGGAAATGCAGTCTGGACTGGCAAATGACTTCTTCAAGTCTTCAGATGAAATAAAATAAATCACCAAAGGACTTTTTAAGGCCTGGATGGTCTCATACCAGTAAGCCAAAGTCATACTTTGAACTGTATTTTAAATGTACTACAGTCACAACACAGGAGAAAGTAGCAGCACACTGGGGCTTTTTATCTGCTCTCCTCCCTGTACTTACATTTTTATATAATCATAGAATGGTTTGGGTTGGAAGGGACCTCAAGATCATTCATTTCCAACCCCCTGCCATGGGCAGGGACACCTCACACTAGACCATGCCACCCAAGGCTCTGTCCAGCCTAGCCTTCAACACTGCCAGGGATGGGGCATTCATTACTAAATCATATCATATCAAATCATATCATATCCATCTGCTTCTCGCATCTTGTCTGGGGCACCGTGGATGGGAATACATCCACGATTACACAAGCAATTACAGCTTAGGTTAAGTCTAATGTTAGAGGCTGATTTCACCACCTTGTGCTCCTCCTTATAATCAAAGCTTGAAGTTTGAGCATTTTTCATGCTCCTTGCCTTCTATTGTTCCATTGCTATCACAAAGACAAAAAGACTTTCACAAACGGGGTCTTACCTGCAGCAAAGAGTGAAGGCAATGTTCAACCCTGAAATGAGATTGGTGGCTGAGAGGCGTGAAAGCTGAAAAACTCCAGTGTTAGTGAATGTCAGATGTGATAGATAGAGTCTGAACTAGTCAAAGCAATTCCTAAGAGTTCAGCAATACTCTGCTTATGAGCACACAATATCTTGATGCAGAGACCAATGAGTCAGCAGGAAATGAAAAGGAGCAACTCGCCCACCTTTTAGCCTATCATTCCTGTCTCCTAACCAGCTTTTGCCCATGAAGAAGCTACAGCTCTCTCAAGAAACCCATAAAGTGGCAGTGTTGATCTCCCCATTGTCAAAGGAAAGATCAAATCCTGCTCAGAGGTAAAAAGGAGGGAAAGAACAAACTGCAGAGGTAAACACATCTCCAAAACGCAGCTAGTTTTGTCACGCAACTTCCTGTTTTCTGCAGTGAAGTTGCAATGTAGCACTAAAGGAGAAAATCTTGACTATTTATTTCCATCCTGCAGATGGAAGAGACTTCAGAACATCATACTACAGAGGTACAGAAGTCAATATCCTCCTATTGCAGGTGCCACATGAGATAAACACCTTTCTCAACTGGTCAAACAACACCCTGGATACAGTTAAAGCATTTGCCTCCATTATAGCAAGAGAAGTCAAGCCCTAATCATAATGGGGTGGAGGCACAGAGAAAGAGGGAGAAGTCTTAACCTGTGGGAGTGCTCACCCGTTGTTAATGGGGGCCATAGCACTCCTCATGCCTCCTTCCACCTTTGTAAATATATGCCTCATCTATACCAGTTGCCTAGGCTGCTCTAGAGCCGCATTCTAACTACCCATTGGTACTTAGTCACTCTCCCCTAGTTTTCTGCATATTTTCATTCATGGCCAGTTTATACCCATTTGCTCTTGTACCAACATTGTCTTTTAGCTTAAATAGCTCTTCTCCCTCTTTGACGTTTATCCCCTTAACGTGTTTATGGAGAATAATCATATCCCTTCTCAGCCTTTGTTTTGTTAGACAAGTGGAGCACTTCTGTAGTCTCCTCACATATGACAACCTCTCCATTCTCCTGGACACCCCCAGCCTTCTTCAGCATCCATTCCTGCTGGAGCTCAGCTAGGCACGTGACTGACTGGTGCTGAAGACAATGTTCCAGATAATGCCTCAGCAAAGCCTCATTCAATGACATTAAAAATTCCCTGTCTGTCTCAGAAATCCTTCTCATGCATTTGCTTGTTTCTCACCTGCCTCCCAGAGGTGGCTCACAGTTGTACTAGCTGATCACAGGATGACTAATACCTTGGTCCTTTCCCCCTTTCTGTCATTTCCAATTTATGAATTTATTTATTCTGGCACAGAGCAGAAATTCTCATGTTAATCCCAAGAATGTAACCTTTCACTCGGCACTATCTAATTTCATCCTGCTTCTATTATCCTCAAGGTCACCCAATGCTTCCTTCATGTTATCTTCTTTTGTCTTGAAAGTCCCTTAGTTTTGTTTCATCAGCTAATTTCATCAACACACTCCTTTCTTGAAATTTGATTCCTAATCCCTGTCTTCTCCAGACTTCACTAGTAATTTCCCATGTGGCATCACCTTCCTGAAGTCCAAACTAAATGAGATTTGACACAGCTTTTTTTCCTCTCTAGAAAGTTAGTTCCCTTCCCAAGGAAAGTAGCTGGTTAGATTGTGACGTTTTCACTTTGGCAGACCTGGACTGCATTTATAGAATCATAGAATAGTTAGGGTTGGAAAGGTCAGCCCACTTACCTCCCTGCCTGTGATTAGTTTTATCTTCCCAGCTTCATTTGGTTCTTTTAAAAATGGGCCTACTCAGATATAGACTGTCACACACTCTTAAAAAGGAAAATAATTTTAAAAAGCACCAAAAAAATGGAAAACAGACCACAAAAATAGTTACAAACTGAATTTTTTTTTTGGTCTGAACTGAAAACAAGGTATTTTACTTTTTTCTTTTTTTCCATTATTGTTTCACTCCTCTTCCCCACTCCCTCAAATCTGAGAAATTCTTATCATGAATCAACCCAGATGAATAATTTCCCATTCCTCTTTAAATTATTCTACACACTGTTAGCCTGGCACTGCTGTAAAACCTTTAGTGTTTCACAAAGGGGCCCTTAAGCAGATACTCATTGCTCATCAAAAGGGCTGCTGGAGAGGGCCAGGTTTGAGGGGTGGGCATAGTTGGTTAGGAAAGGGCGGGAGGGGATGGTTTATCTGCATAAAGCAGGTATTTTCATCTCCATGGGAATCCACATGCTTCACATGAGCCAGGAGCCTGTTCACACAAATAATGACTGCATCAATAACATTGTCAACCCCCCAGTGCTGGTGGCCTCTTTCCAGGTGCTAGTGGCTGTATTCAAAAGGGCTGAATCGTCTAAGGCATGGAAAGTAAAGACAAAAATCAAAAGGCTTATCAGCAAACCCTTTTCAGCAACCTCATTAAGGCAGCCAAAGGAAAAGGTTTAAAGTCCTAGCTGTCACTGGAGACATACAAAATCAGATAGGCAACACAGAGGTGAATAGGCTGCAAAGACCAAGTGTATGTAGCTTGGTTAAGGAGCAACAGGACAAAACAGCTTAGACTTGAAACTGTATTTAAACAAGATATTAATTGACTAAAGAAACCCTAAATTCCAAGCAAGATCCAGTGTGCATCACCCTCTGGTGAGCACCCACTTCATGTGTAAGGCTATGGTCTCCTGGGCAGTGAGTTCTGCAAAGAAACCCTGCAGTGTATATTCTGCACTCTTGCATATCCTACCAGCACAACCTCTCCACATGCTTCCATCACAAAGATCCTAAGGCACTCCCCAGCAGAAGAGGTGACTGATGGAAAATGACCGTGCTCACCTGCAAACAGCACCTATTTGTGCTTAATTCTATTCTGATTTTCTTTGGACCCTGCATTATATTATCTGTCTGCCTTCCCTAATAGTCATTGAGTCAACTGACCAGTTTCAACACAGCTTGGCAGAGGAGAACAAGTCCTAAAGATACTAAGCCCTGAGTAGCTTGTGCAAAAAAAGCCAGACAGGTAGAAGAGGACTTTTTGATGTCTCTATGGACAGAACAGCTCTTGCGTGTGCTTGCCTCTTAACAAACATTGGAAGATCTACACTGGGGCACAGTCTTGAGACACAAATCTGCAGGAGACTAAGCTTCTTTGGTTTCACAGAACTAAGGTTTACATTAGATATTCAGGTCTCATCTGCTCTGGAAAGCTGAAGAAGTGGATGAATTACATTTTTATATGAGACAATAAAGCAAAATTCAAATGATGGCAATAAAGAAAGAATTTTTGGGAAGGGGTGAGACACTGAATAAACCTCAAGGCATTACTTCTGCCCTTTTATACTCATCTATAGGCATAGTTCTAAGTTGAATACTATAGGATGGGGAGGGCAGGAACTACATGAGAGCCATAAATTGTTTTTCACAAGCCCTCATATAAATGATGCATTGAGTTGCCCCGGATTTTGCTGTGGAGATACTAGACGGGAAAGTGTTGAGGAAGTTGCTGAAGACAACATTTCTCTTGTCCTGAAGTAAAGCCTGTCCTTACCTCACAGCTTCAGACTGCTTCTGTCATCCAAGCAGCCAGGAGGTGCTTGAGACACCTTACTGTAGAAAGAAAGAAGTGTCCCTCTATCCATGTTGTGAGCTATATAGCTAACGCCTGAAGTCAAGTGAAAGCAAACGGGCCCTGATTTACCTAGACACTACCCTGTGTTCTGCTAGATCTTCTCAGCGTCATAAGAAACATCTTGCTTTTTCCACCTGCCCTTTACCCTAAACAAGTGTTGATAAAATCACATTTAATTTCAGGAACTAGTTAACGTCTTGGTAAAAGGAAAACCTTTCTTAAAGAATTCACATCCGTACCCTGCAATGTTTGCAGTAAACATCCTCAAGGTTTTTCTCCACTGAAATGGCACAATACTAACCAGAACTCCTCTGACATTTCTAAATATTTGCTCACACTAGCATATACATTGCTTTAACGCTGGAAAAGAACAGAACAGCCCCTTAAGGCAGGCTCATTTCTATTTGCATACAAGTAATAGTCCAGTTTGACTAAGCTACACAATTTTCCAGCACTTTTACTTCAATGTGACTGCAACCACACAAAGGGTGGGTGATAAAACAGCATAAAATCCCTTTTCTAAATGAACAATTAGAAATGGACACAAAATTTGCATAGAGATAGCAAGCTAGGGAGAGATGAAACCCTTCTCCCCTTTGGGTTATCTTTGTACAGCGACTAAATGAAAATCGGTGCTAACACTTTTACAATCCTATGGGCACATGAAATGATATAAAAGTATTACCAAAAAGTTAGGCATTGGTGTTACTATTATGGCACATAAATTAAAAACAAATGGCATAATTTCAGGGGTGACGTAAAGCAACAGGGCAGTCATGAGAGCCAGAGACACACTCACTGGAGTGAAGTTGGGTTCTGTCTCTATCCTGACAATTTCCTTCCTTATTCAAAGCAATTGTTTCTGCCTCTCATTTGCATAAGCACTTTGCTCATTAACATGTTGTAAAAGGAAAAATGAGCTGGGGGTGGGGAGAAGGAAAAGGCCACTGATAGAATAAAAGACGTTTTAAACCAAGGAAGCAAGAAGGTCACATCAAGCCCAGGAAGATAAGAGCTGAGGTTGGTGAAGGCCATGGCACCTCACTGTCAAAATCACTCAGAAATAGGAGATGGAGTTGGCACTCGTTCCTCACTCTTCTATATACACAACTATCTCCCTTCTCCAGTTCTCCTTCCCTCTCCTACTCTCTCCCACCACTTTCTCTCCATGCTGCTGCCTCTTTTAAGCAATAGCTGCTTGGGCCAATTTTGCTCTCATCCCAGCTGGTTTCCTTGCACTGAGTCCATTTTCATCTCCCTTGGCAGACAAAAGAACCAGCCTTCCTGGTTCATTGGTAACTGCCCTTGAGGGAAAACTCCACAGCTGGGGTAGAATGGAGCTGAGGATCCACCCCCAAAATAGCCCCCCATGATGCACAGAAGAGTCAGTTTAGTCTGGAACAGCCCCTCTGCTGTAGTATGTGTTAAGGTTTGTGCTGGATTTGTGACAGCTGTGGCAAGCATGCCCAAAGGGGTGGAAGGCAACAGAAGCTTCTGCCCGATGCTGCAGGCAGGACACATGGACAGCTAGCACTCTCAGCCAGTGGATATTGGCTCATGTTGTTGGCTTGAGACAACATCTGGCTTCTTCACTCTTGTTCCTTCCCACTGGCTCTCTCCTATTACAAGGACAGTTTGCTGTTAACATGGCTTCAGCCCAGGAAATAACTCCATTTTCAGGGCTGGCCAGACTCAGACTGAACAGCAAAGAGGCAATAGAAGGAAGAAAGAAAGAAAGAAAAATAGGAATAAACTGAGAAGTGGGATGTATATATGTATAGTGCCATAGACAACCAATGAGGCTCAAAGGGACATCACAACATCATAGCTCTTTCTGAGGTCCTAATCATTCTTAACGCACTTGTCCAACATTCTCAAGAAAACACCAATGGTGGACACTGCTCCCTCCCTACATGATCTGCTTTAGGGAGTATCTGCCCCTATTGCTGGAGAATGCATCCGAGTGAATCTCTCTTGTAACAAAAGCCTGCTAATTTTTCTCCTTATCAATAGGACAGGGAGAAGACGGTTGCCTTTGGTCTTGCAGCAGCTTTCAGCATTTTGAAGGCTATTTTCACCAGGGTTCCTTGGCACGTATTAAAAGAACAACTTTGCTAACTAGCGTAGACAGGACTTGGACATAATTGGTCATGTAAATGCAACTGGCAGCAAATACTTAGACAGAAACATACATTCATGTGTTGTTTATAGAAAAAAGGGAGTATCATGTTAACTAGCACACAGTGAGAAGGAGCTTGTGGCTGCTGTTTGTGTTTTTGCAGTGGAAGCGATACAAATGAAGGAAGTATTGATGGAGAGCTTAACCAGGGAGCCTAAATCTCCTGTGCTCTCTCCTCTGCCTTTTCTACACCTTCTGGGTCTATTTTTCTGCTGCTGGAACTTGTCAGGTAACACAGGTCTGGTGAAGACTCTTGATCTGATATCTCAGCAGTCTTCTGGTAGTCAGTATAGGAATGAAAACAGAGCCCCCTCCAACCACCACCAATGTCCACAGAAGCAGCAGCTGCTAGAGCCCAGCAGAAGTACAGGGTGACTTCCAAACTGTATGAATAAAGGCTTCCTGTCACACTCAGAAACATGCCATTTCAATTGATGAGTTTGGAAAGACTCAAAGGAACATGACTCCCATGTTCACGATTTAACACTATTCGCCTAAAACACAGGTCAGTGTCATCGATACAATTTCCTAACCTTGCAACTTAAAGCCCAGTCTGCACAGAAATGGTGATTCAATAACATCGCATGCAGAAACCCCCAGGCTGGCTTTCAACAAACAACGAAGCCAGTGCAAGATGGATCTTATTGAGAATACTCCCCAAAACACCCAGGTGTCTAGATGGCAGCACTGAAGGCTGTGCTGCACCATGGCTGTTAGTCACAAAGACAGTTTGGTAATGAGCAGAGCTAACTGTACAGCTGACAGATCTCTATGGAGACACAGTAACCCTCCAACTTCCAGGTAAACTAATGTAAGTTCTCATGGCCTTGGGAGCTGATGCCCACATTGCTTAATTCGGCAAAGCTCCACTGCACTCAATGGAGTTAACATTATTTGCAGCACAACCCCAGCCTGTGCTAGAGAACCAAGGCCGGATATTTATTGAACAGTATGAAGGAAAAGTATCATCCTACAGTAGATAGAGAATTACTTCATTTCTGTAGGCCACATTATTATGCAAATAATCATCTTTGCTGTCATAAAACTTGATAGATCAGGACATAAAATTTAGGAGGTGATGAGTTTAGCATGCTATTCTCTGTAAGTGCAGGTGTAGCTAGTGGGCCACTGGTTTGTCAAGGCCATGGGAACCCCTCATGCCTCCACAAGAGGTTTTCAGTACTGCACTGAAGCTTTCCCTTTTAGGCACTCTCTTCCTTTTGTTTTTTGGAGGGTTAGTAGCACACTGCTCACAACAGCAGCCTTCAGGCAGCCCATCACTGCGCTGCTGATGTTTCAGTGCAGAGTGCTTCAAAGCTAAGAATGTGTTTTTTATGGGGTGTTAGTCCCACACAGTCAACTTCTCCAGTGACCAGGCAAGGGTATAGCAAATGAGCTGAGCTGTTTTACTAGACACCACCAGTTGTGACAGAGACAGTGTCTAAATCTTCAGAAGTGTTCGATTGAAGAGAAATCTTATTTGGCATGTAGTCAATAGCCCGGAGAAAGAATTGTGTTGTCCAGCAACATCCCCAGAGGTACCTAGCACGTGCAACAGAGGATGGGGACAGTAAAAAGAATCCCCAGCTTGGATTTCCAGAATGCTAATCAGGTTTACATTTCATTTGAGGAAAACAATGGTTTCTGGCTTTGTCTTATTTACCAAGGCTGGTGAGACACCCAGGATCTGTTAACTAGCCACAACAAACAAACTGAGAGGTGTGAAGTTGCAGAGGAAGGATCTTATCCTATGTTGGGCAGAAAAGCCACCATAAAAGAGATTAGAAAAACACTTCAAGTGGAACTAAACCATATGGAGTACCTGTTTAGTGGGCTGAACAATATCCGACACAGGTAGTCCATAAATTGTTGATCCCTGGAGGCTAAAGCACATCCCAAAGAAGTAATTTCTATACCCTTGCCTGTTTTTCATACATCTCCTGGAAAAGCCTGGCACTGGCTTATTTATCTGGGTTTTTTTTTCTATTTAAACATATTCTATTTTAAGATGCTGTGTTTCAAGTTGTTCCATTTAAGGTCTTTAGTTGTGCTTAAATGATGATCCTTGTTGTTCCTTGAAGGGAATTTTCCTCTACAACCTCTGTTTTATTGATAGATTAGCTGTGGCTCAAAAATAATGGCATTGCTTTCATTCGTGGCTTTCTCAAATACCTGGATCAAGTCACAACAACATACTAGTGATGTTCCCAGGGGATAACAGGCTTTAAGTTTGTAGACTTGATACCAGCTCTCAAAAAGCATTGTACACAACACACCTAAACTCTTGCTTAGGCTGTATCTCTTTTTCCCTGGTGTCTGCTTCGCTCTCAGGTTTTAGGCTGGCTGTAGCCCATGTGCAATGATTTGCTCTTGATCTCTGATGCCTCCTGGCTGCAGCCCCAAGGAAAAGGCAGTCAGATGCTGCCTTTTTCACAGATATCATAGCAAAACATTCCCAACAGAGCTTCTAGGCAGGGCCATATGGGCATTTAGACTGGTAGTGTCACTGTGCTTTAATCTGTATGTGAACATTACCATGAAAGCTTGGATGGAAGAAAGGGTGCCATCTACCAGCCTCAACAGACCTGTGTGGATAGAAGCAGTAATGAAAGAGCTGGACCAGGTAGAGAGCATGCCCAGAAGGAGGGCAGGCAGTGAAATGACACGTGAAGGGAAAGACTACTTTACTTTACCCCTGAATATGGTCTGCCATCTATCTCTAACAGTTAAAAATACAGGCATGGTTGCCATCCTGTACTTCCTGAGCAGTGTTCAATACAAAAATGGAAGCAAGACTGAAGGAATTTGAGGCAATTTCCTGGAATCCCTTAAGAGAGATTGAGTACAGCGTGGCTGACGTCCCCTGCTGAGAAAAAATATTCTTTACTCAGAATAATAATGCTAATTATTGTTATTATGACTACTTAAATTATAACATTACTTTTCAGTCTCCACCAAAATGCAAAATTTGTAATGCTGCACATTTCATACACACTGAAAATCCTTTTCCATCTCCATGAGACAAGATGGAATAGGGGGAAATTTACCATGCAAGAGAGGTAGTAAAGCTAGTCCTGGAGATCTCTCCCTTTGGTACCTCCCAGTGCTGTTATCTGTCTTCTCAGGTCTTCTGTCTGTTTGGCTGGGCAAATTCCAAGCTGCATTGAATTGTTTTTCACCTCTTTACTCACTAAGCCATGAAGTCTCAGGAAATGCATAAGGCTACAGCAAACTTTCAATTTATCCCTCCATTAATTGCACTCTTTCGTTACCCTACACCATGAAGATGACAGTAATGGGTTTAGTTTTGGCCTAGTATTAAGAGAACATAAAGTGGTACTGAAGGTATAAGTATCCACTATGAAACATAGTGGAGAGGTTAAGTTACCAGGTTTAGTGCTGTTATTCCTTTTCATTAGAGGATACAGTCCCCTCAGCTGGGACATGGGAACTGGTCATTGATGTCCCCCTGCTCCAAATCCTGACTTTGCACTGGAGTACACACAAGATTTACTGCATAAACTCTGAATAATAGCTGGAAGCCCTGACCTTACAGGGCACATACATTAAGGATCTTCTTCTCACCATTGAAACTCCTGGATTTTCAGCTAAGTAGTTCTGAGTCTTGTGATGCTGTATGTTCAGCTAAGAGTCTGTGGGAGCTTCTGATATTAACTGAAGCTGTTTGCTCACCAACAGAGTATGATGTGCATTACACATGACAGACAGCAGGGCCTGAAGACATAAAGCTATAAGAATCAGTAACAGTCCAAACACTGAAAAAGCATGCAGACCCTGAAGAAGTTAAGTAGAAAAATTCCCACTGGTTCCATTTCTTTGTTCCCTGGGGGGCTGGTCCTCTCCATTTTTAATTTGTGGTGCGCTTTGTTGCTGGCTGGAGGACGCCACAAGGCATCCAAGGCACTAATCTTTCTAATAAAATATTTCCTTCTGGGTACAGAAAGTGCCAGAAGTTTAAAAGAGAAAGAGAGCAATCTCAAAATCAGCTTGCAACTGATCAGAATAGAAAGGTCAAATTCTCCTCAGCATAGCTGATATTTGCTTTCATATTCACATCTCATTGTCTCACATCAAGAATAAGAAGTGAAAAACTAATCTCACGGATCAACAAGCGTCACCTGCCATGAAAGAAGGTTCTGGGATGGGAGTCCAAGTCTGTGAGCCAAGACAATTGGGTTTCCCAACTGCATCAGTCACTGACTTGTAAATCACCTTCTCTATCAATGTCTTGAGTTTTCAAACTCTGAGACAAAGCCAGCAATGCTTAGCAAACTCATGAGGCATATACTAGTTGCAGGAAGCAGAACCTAGAGTTTCAGGTGGCTTCAACATTCAACTCCATCAAGCAATACACAGCCAAAACCTCGATCGCCTTTTATAACCTTTTGGAAAGATGTGGTTAAACTGCACTGGTCAATGGAAGAGGGGTAATAGCAAAGTGGTTAGAGCACAAGTCCCTACAGCTCTCAAGGAAGTTGCTCTGTGAGTTAATATTGCCCAAGGATTCCAATTTTGAATGGAAACTATGGAGAGCAGCTTTTCTGGAAGTCAGATCCAGACTGCCTCAAATTAGAGCTGTGCCGCCTCCACCTCTAAATGAAAATGTCAGCCTTAATTCATGAGCACCTTTAAATCCTTTGATGGAAAGGACTTGAAAAGCTGCGGGTATTATCAGAAGCATTCAGCTCTGGTATCAGGCATGTGGCTATTTTATGATCATGCAGTGCTCTCCCCAAATCCTCCCACCCTGGGAAGTTATAACGCATCTCTGGGGCAGGTTGATATTTGCACTTTGTTGACACCCAATAAATAATAATCCAAATATTTGCACACATGGAATATTTTACGACATTATAGAGCTGACAGTCTGCGATTATTCGGGAGCTGCTTTGCGCACAGAGCTCCCATTGGTTTCAAAGTAATGCAGAGTTCAGAAAAGCTGCAGAGTAAGACCCGTGACATTTATGTTTATGAAATAGGAGAGACCTTATCATTTGCTGGTTCTGTAGTCACAAAGCCAGAATAGCTGATGAGGGGCCTTTGCCAGTATCTTCAGTATAATCACACTGTACACTGAAGCGTCTTGGCAAGTAGTAAGTGAGCCAGGGAAAACAAAGGGAGATTAGCAAGGGGTGCTGCAGTGCAGAAGGGGGGCAGTGGCAGAGCTGGTCTGGGGAGCCCCAAGGGGGCACTGGCAGTGATGGCATGGGGAGCCCTGGGCTGGGACATAGGGGGGTACAGCAAGGCAGGGAAGAGCTGGATGTGGGGCTCTGGATGGAAACAGCAGGACTGCTTTGTGGGGGGCATTGGAGCAGCCAGTGTAGAAGCTAAGAGAGCTCATATGCCATCTGCTGCAACACTATTAACTGCTATTAGTCACTGAGCTTCATGAGCGTGAAATTTCCTTAGTTGCTGAAAAGCAAGGAGAAAAGCCTAGAATGTGGCTTAACTTTGATTAAGCACCAACAAATTTGGGACAATTTAAACAAGAGGGATTTCAAACATCTCATTGAAGCATGCTGCAGAATTCCTTCCTTGCCTGGGGGTGGTACACACACGGAGTGCATCCCATTGTACTTCTCCTTCCACAGCACTTTTGTCAGCAAGATAAGGAGAAAATATTTGCATGTGGTTAGGGAAGGAGCTATGGATTTGCTAAACGGATTTGTATCCTGTTCAGTTTGAGTGATATGGTTCAGCTCATTCCAGAAATGATGGAAGTAGACAGTAGTACGAATAGGAACAGCTTTCTCAATTATAGTAGTTAAGATAGATGTTGGTAGACTTATTAATCCTCATGCTTCAGGGCTTTTGTTGATCAGCAGCTTGGGTCAGGAAGAAACATCCTACACCTTGTCATGGTGTAATGCCACACAATTGGAATTGATGTCGCCTTCTCAACCACTATCTTTGGTTATTTGCTGAGGCCTCTTGTGACCACGCAAGGGAAGGTTCAGCTCCCAGCACTGCTGTAGGGACACAAAGGCTACCTTAATGTATGGAAAGACAAATGCAAAATGGAATTGTTGGGTTTTTTTCCTGTGGAAGCCAGACTTGTGCTTCTCCAGTTGAGAGCAGAGAGACAAGGAAAGTAGGGGCAAAGGCAACCTAATCTGACTGTCACCCAGCCACAACACTGTGACACGGCTTGAATTAAACAGAAGCTGGAGAACTAATGTGTTTGCAGATAAAGGCTGAAGGTACTGCTTTGAGAATATTACAATCTCCTTCCTCAGACAGAGGGAGAAGTGAAATGCATTTGCCA
Organism: Pezoporus occidentalis; assembly: GCF_034315485.1. Classification (NCBI taxonomy): domain Eukaryota; kingdom Metazoa; phylum Chordata; class Aves; order Psittaciformes; family Psittacidae; genus Pezoporus; species Pezoporus occidentalis. Next base: position 1,432,282 of record NW_026912898.1, read on the forward strand.
GATTATTAGCTGCGAATGATTTGCTCCATCTTACTGAGAACATAGTACATATAGCAAGATTTGGCCACAATAAGGGACCAGCCAGCATCCAGCAGTCCTACGTAAGCAGCAGGCCAGAATTAGGTGACATAGGGTATGGTTGGACTATGCAGTAAATCTGATTCTGGGGCTGTTAAGACATGATCAAAGGTGAACTCAGATAAACTAAGTTCACTCTGTTGGAACAAACATGTCCAAAGCATTTTGACAAGGTAAGGTTTCTCTAAGCCAGTGATCACTGGTCCTGTCCCATAAGAGACCCTGTGCTTCCCAGCTGCTCACCTCTCATACCTGCACCATTCAGGACTGGGAAAGGCCTGGGAGCTAGGCACTCACATCCTTTGCAGCACAGGAAGAAGTGATTGGGAATTCAGATTTCCCCAACTAACCGAGTCCTAGCTGAGGCACTAAAGGAAGCTGTTCTCTCTTCATGACCATACATTACAGCCATTGTTAGTCAGTCATTGTAAAGTGCTCTTAGAGCAGTGGCAGATGTCCTATTACACTGAGAGAAGTAAGACACCTGGGTTCGTTACCACCTAATTAGGTTCTCCATGTGATTAACTACTTGTGTGGCTGACAAAGAAGCAAACTACCCAAATGAATGCCAACAGAAGACAAGCTGGCATGGCAGCAGCAGGCACCTGACAGGCACACGCAGATCTTTAACTCATCTGGCTTCCTGATGGAGAATGAAGGACTCCTAGCAAGAGTTGTAAAAGTATAATCAGAAACAGCATATGTTTCTCCAGAGTCACAGCGAGATCCTTTGTGACTCCCACAAACCCTTCTCATCTCAGACAGAATCCATCTTGATACCTACTTCTGGCCCATCTGACCTACCTAAACCTTTATGCCTCCTGTGCATAGCCCTCAGCATCTTCAAGGCACCTCAGCATCTCCTCAGAGTCAACTCCACCTTCCTAGGAGGGGACACTTCTCTGCATTTTCCTATACTCCTCTCCCTAAAGCCTATACTGTCCCCCTGTGTAAGACCATTTCTGTACCTTTGTCTCATAAGGAAAGCTTCTGTTGAGGAAACCCTTTTGGCTAGTTCTGAGATTTGTCTCTCTGCCTCTTCCCCCCATTGCCTAAACCCAGCAAGGTAACAAAGCAAGCCTGGAGAACCATCTTTCATCTTCACTGAGAGCTTCCCAGGCTGCTAGGACTGAGGCTGCAGTGTTTCTGCACCAGCCTGAAGGCAGCAGGCTGGATTTCCTCGTGAGCTCCTGATCCAGCCCAAACACAGATCCACATTCAAACTGTCTGAAGCCTCCAATCAATCAGTGAATTGCGCTGAATGCCCTTAGGAAAAAAAAAGATCTTTGATGAGGCTTTGCTGCTAGCAACCAATCCAAATCCATTAGCTTTCACATCTGGAGTTCCAACGAACAATAAAAATGAGCTTGATGGCCTCAATCTTGTCCTCATTTTTCAGCATCACAATAACCTGGCTCTGTTAAACACAATTCAGCATGATTGCCTGACTCTGCTCAGACTTCGGGGATACCCAGAACCACTAGAGCTGTCAGAAAAGAGGGTCAGGACAGAGGGTGCCTTGGCAATACTCTGCGTGCGTGTGTGTGTGTGCACATATGCGTATTAGGGAAAGATAACTGGAATTGGAGAGGATGCTGCAGGGTAGGATCAGGGGTATTGGCAAGAGCTTCTTGATATAAATCCACTCGGCATTTTCTCAGTCACACATGAGTATTTGTGCAGGACTATGGCTTTTACAATGTGGAAGCATTATTGTTATTCCCCTGCTTGTGGACACTGCTGTTGTCCCCTCATAAGCCCATCCAAACCTGCATCTCCAACCCTAGGCAATGGAGTTCTTTGCCTTGCAATGGGCTGTAAGGAAGGAGGGCTTGCTCTGCCTTCAAGGACACCCGCAGGGAGGACCCAACTGATTCCAACTCAGTTGAAATATGGAGGCTGGGATAATTGCATGATTTGTGCTCATGATGAAAGCTGTCCCAATGCCAGCCTCGGCCTTGGATTAGTCCCAGTGTTGCAAAGAGCCCAGCACAGCCCTGCATATGTTGAGCCAGTTGCCTGGCGGGTAGGCAGAGCCTGTGCTCTGGAGTATCAGCTTTTAGATGCTTCTCGTGGTTTCTCCAGGAGCTCCCCACTCCACAAACAGTTATTCTGGTTCATATTCTTTTAAATTGCATTTCTGAGGTGATGTTATTATAATTTTGCTATTATAAACTATAAATACTGCCAAAGTGAGGCAGAGAACCTGATGGCAGCAGTTATGTGAGAGACTTTGGTCCTTCCACTGCTGTGTGAGTGAATAGCTCTGATCCAGGTTTATTTTAAATCCTGGGTTTAGTTCAGCCTTATTTCCAATTACCTTACATCACACGTGTACCTTCCAAGAGCCCTCTCCCTCTTGTGTGAAGGGCAATTGGTAGTGGAAGTGTCTTTTCTCCTTACCCCTTTCCTTTGACACTGCAGCTGTGGTCCAAGATTCCTAACCCACCTCTCTCTCCTTGGTTTTACAAAGGAGCCCATGCTGAGCCCTCTGTGTGAAACCTTCAACAGCATCTGCTAATGGGCAGCCTAATAGCCATTTAATGGGCCTGGGTATAGCTAATAAATGTGTAAAGAAACTAGGAGCAACAATAGCCAAAAAGGAGGGCTCAAAAGCAGACAAAACTGGCAGAGCCTTCCCCACTTGGACTCAAGTAGCTGAAGCAGTGCCTGCAGCCAGGTAGGAGTTTTGCTGGCTTTCCAAAGCTGCCACACGTTCCCGGGAAGGTGACTTCATCGGAGAATGGCACTGTCTGCCCATCCTGCAAGGTCACATGAAGGATGTACAGGTGGCTCATAAACAGCTCTGCCAGATGCTGCCACCTCTGGGACACTCAGCCTCCCACAGGCCGAGGAGCAGGTCACTGATGGAGTCACAGCTTTTAAAACTCATAGTACAAAGAAAGGTCTGTTAAGGCCTCATCCCACAAACTCCTCTTCCCCAAACACAGCAGAGCCTACCTATCAGAAGCAGCCAGATTTATTTGATCCAGCCAAAATTTATACCTAAATCTTTTAATACTTATTTTCCTTATGTGTAGCCAAGAGTTTTATGACTCACACTAACCCCTGCTCAGGAAACAGACAATATATTTTGAAGGATATTGTATCTAGCTGACATATCACATAAATTCCCTTTGCCACCCTCGTGCCCACCTCTAGTTATACAGCCATCGTGAAGTGAACACCAGTCCATATCTCTCTGGGGCTCCTCCAAAGGCCCTTATCACTCTGCACATATGTTGCCTATGCAGGATGCCCGCGCTGGAAATAAAAGCTGAGCTGAAACGAGTCAGGTAGTTGTCAGATGATCTTGCTGTCTTAGTGTCAGTGTTAGTGGCAACACCAGGACAGGATATGTGTGATCTTGACAGACTTTTCCACACCTCTGAAAGATGCGTGGGGTCAGCGAGGGAGCCATATAGTCAGCTTGAGGACAGCCCTCCCTGGTGCTGTGAGATGGGATGTCTTGGCACTGCAGCCTGACTGAGCTGTTCTTCAAGCTGTGTATGCAGCAGTTACAGGGGAAATGCTCACACCACACCAGCAAGTCTGCTTGAACCATACACCAGTTTACCAGAAATGTAAAGCACTGTCATGGTACAGCATCATGATATTAGTCCTCTGACTAATCCTGGCTGTCTGGTCTCCTGTCCCAGCCCATCCCAGGGCCAGCTCTGTTTCAAGATGGGATAGCAGAAAGGGAGGCTGTGTTTCCCTGCTCTGTCCTCTCTGCAAGGCAAACAGCACAGCAGAGCCGTGTGTCTGGGATGAGTGTGGTCTCATGCACTCTGATCCCGGCATGGGTACGGGTAAGGGGTATGAGATTAGGATACCATCCCTCACAGTATAAGGGAGAAAAAGCATTCTCACTCCTTTTCATCACATGAAATCTGAAAGACAGGTCCTGGACTTCAGCAAGATCAAATTGATTGCCACATGGGGAATTATTGACAGGAGAGATAAATCCACCTCTCCTATCACTGCATCCTAAAAGCTCACCAAGTCCTTATCCAGGAAGTGCAAAAGCAATGGTGTGACTGATGTGACATTTTGGCCCATTACTAACCCACATGCACATTGAAGGTGATGACATTTCCTTTCATAGCTGAATTTAGCTAACTGTAACTGCCCTGTGGTTAAAGTAACCCTTCACTGCTTTAAGGGGTAAAAGGCACGTGTTTAGGACTGTTAAAGGTGTAGTTTGCTAGTGACTTCAGCAGGGTACTTGGACCTGGTTGCATCTTGGTAGCCCCAGAGGAGGGCTACACATTGACCAAAGCAGATCCTACAGAGAAGAGCACAGAATCTGTGAGTGCCCAGGAGACCTCTTGCACATTGATGCTTGATGGATACATTCCCCATATGCCTGTATGGGTCAGCCCCAAGCAGCAGCACACCTAGTCCTTAGCCTCAGGCTGCCTATGGTGAAGGCAGCTGAAGTCGGTATAGCGACCTGGAGGACAAGGACGTGGCTTCGACATCGAGGGGGGAACACAGCACCAAGGGTGCCCTTTTCCTATGGAGAACCAGAGGCTACCTTTACCTTGGCAACACCACAAAGAAGACCGGGATTCATAACTGTAGAAGCTCCCTGCAGCCAGCAGTTTGAATAATTCACTTCCCAGCAAGAGACATCAATCCTTTCCCTGCAACCCCTTCTACCACGTCGTAAGATGTATGAGGGGAAGGCAGGAGGCATTTTTACTATTTTTATTTAGTTTGTGGATGGTTAGTGTTCCTCACTATGGGCTATATTCTGTCCTCACATGCACGGTATTCTCAAGACCTTTATCAGTTAACTACCCTTGCTGTAATTTCCCCCCTGTTCTCACCCTTACTTTTCCCTCTTTATAAATTACAACGTTCAGGCCTTTGCTGGCGGTAGAGAGCACTACATTGTTCTAGAATAAAATGGACTTTATTCCATTATAATGACTCTGCTTCCAAAGGGGAGTAGTTATACTGGAATAAAAGTATTTTTTATGCTCCAGTCTAGAGCATAATTCAATCATAAATTACATCAGGAAAAAATAAACCATAATAATAAAATGGCAGTTTGTGCATTGATTAAAGTGAAAACACTCTTCATTCTGGAATATTCTGCGTATAAAGTGAAGTTAGTGTGCAATAAGCAAGGGTGTGATTTTTTATAGCACACTAACTACCCTTCATTCATTCCCTAATGGATACCCTGCCAGAAAACACAAGTGCCTTTAGGTGAGCAGGTTTGAGAGTGGAATAAACTATTGTGCATTAATGGGCACTAGGTGTATTTATAAGGGAGTGTAGGAAAGTAACTAGTGAGGAAAAAAATCCACCACTAACTACACCCCCAGGGAAGGCCAGGCAGGCCCCAACTTTGGGACAACCCTCAGTTAAAATAATTCCTCATGTTTTCTTATGACAGGAAATTTTTCCAGGCCCACTGATCCTCATGGTCTGGGTCTTGAAACAAACTGTGGGACCTTGAAGAGAGTGGAATTGGTCCTGTTTTGGGGAATGGGGATATTCCACCAGGAGATGTGCACTGCAAAAAGCATCCCTCCTAACCATGCATCAGGATGCAGAATGAATTTCAGCCCCACTCCCCCCAGAGTAGCTGACCAGGCAGCTCAGTGAAGATAGGTCTTTGTATCTGTGCTGGTACCCCAGAAGGATCGAGCAGCCAACATCACATATATACAGCCAGGGGCTATACTTAGGGCAGTTTTTGTTCACTTCTTTTGTCAGACATTCATACAGCATTTGTAGCCAGCATCAGTTTGTATCAGCCAAGAGCTCTTGATCAGACTTCAATGTACCCCATAAAGCAATCATTTGCAGGGAGCAAGGGAAGTGATCTCCTGGCTAGGAGACTTCCCAGGGAGTCTGTCATTCTCTTTGATTCCACTTTATATTTTCCTTTGTATGAATTTACAGACTAAGACAGTTAAAGAGTATTCACATTTGCTGGTTTCACCCAAAGAACAGAAATATGCTATAAATACTCCTCAACTGATTTCTGCCACAGTCTGCAAGGCAATTATACCAAGGTACACTCAGCAGGGAGTCATGTGCCAATCCCAGCTCCGTCAGGCAGCCACTGCCCCCTGTCCCACTGATGAGAAAGGATGGCTCTGAGTACAGTAAAAAAATGTGAGGTCCTTTGGAGAATGGTACTTTAAGGCCCCTTACAACATCTGGGTAAAATTTACTCATGGCTCAGAACCAGAAAAGAACTGCCCTTTAGGAAGCCTGGACGTTCAAGACATCCATTATTTGACAGAGTCATTGAATGGTTTGAGTTGGAAGGGACCTTTAATCTCATCTAATTCCAACCTCTCTGCCACAGGACACCTTCCACTAGACCAGGCTGCTTCAAGGCCCATCCAACCTGGCCTTGAACCCTGCCAGGAATGGAGCAACCACAACTTGTCCTTCTTGTGTTGTTGCCCCAGAGCTGGATGCAATATTGCAGGAGAGGTCTCATGAGAACAGAGTAGAGGGGCAGAATGCCCTCCCCTCAACCTGCTGGTCATGCTCCTTTTGATGCATCCCAGTATATGGTTAGTTTCTGGGCTGTGAGAGCACACTGCTCTCTCATGTTGAGCTTCTCATCAACCAACACCCCCAAATCCTTCTCAGGACTGCTCTCAATACATTCTCTGCTTAACCTGTGTTTGTGTTTGGGTTTGCCTTGAAGGCTAGGTGCAGGACCTTGCACTTGGCCTTGTCGAACTCCATGAGGTTACACAAGACCTGAGTTGCCCACAGTTGCCCCTGCCTTGCAGCCCCACAGCTCTCGCAGCCCAGGGCTGCCTGCATCAGCTCTGCAGTTCTTGCTAAGAATGGTAAATCACTGCCACACTGAGAGCTGGCCTCATCTATATCTCCACCAGTAAAAAATATTCTGAAAGCCTCATTACTTAACACATTTTCACTAATGTGATGCTCAAGTATCATCCAATGCCTCATACAGAAAAATGATATTCCAACACTTCAGCTACTTATGTCTAACACTGAGGTGCCTCAACAAAACAGTGTATTCAGAAACATCACTGGCCTTACATATGCTAAAGGGAGCATTGCCTTTGAGATTCCATTAGTTATAACTGAAGCCCAACTCCCATGGACTTCAGGAGGTGGTAGACATCCACAGGCCTCCAGGCAATCTGAACTTCAGGGCACAGGCAAAGTCTTATGAGTCTCTACTTCTGCATTATTGCCCTCTATGCTGAAAAGTATTTTCGGCTTAGTTAACTTCTTTTGCATTGAACAGGGTCAGGAGAGCTCACACAATCTCCTGCCAAAGCTCAGTGCGCAGGATGGTGACACATAATGAGGAGAGCAAAATTCAGGCGTGAGGGAGAAGATGGTTAGCATGTTCAGCTACCAAATTAGATTTCTGAAAGCTCATGATCTTAAAGGTCTTTTTCCAACCTAAATGATTGTGTGATCTTTTCCCTTCCTAGCATGCAATTTCTGGCATGGGACATGGAGAAAGGAGCATGTAGAAAAGACACAGATCAGCCTGAAGCCATCAGATGAGCTTCTCTAGTGCTCAAAGCAAGAGCTGAACCCAGCACTATGCACTGACTTACTCACTGCTCTACTTGGGCCCCTCACCAAAGGTTAGGGTGAAGCACAGAGTGAATATGGAATTCAAAATGTGGATTATATCAACAATTACAGCCGGAAGCATAATTCAATTATAAATTAAATTGAAGTTAACCCCCCCACACACACAATAATAAAAGGTTGATTTGTGTGTTGATTAAAGTGAAAACATGTAGTCATTAGCCTGTGTATTAATCTTGTTAGCTGTGGGCAGAGCTGTGTATTGCCATTAGCCTGATAGACAGCCTGTGGGGAACGGACGCTTCTCTAGGTGCCTATAGCATAGAGATGTGAATCAGGACAGACGTTGCCCTCTGAGACCTCAGTGCTGGAGATCATGCAGGAGTGGTATGCATTTACTACAACAACAGCCATTCACATTATACATTATGCAGTCCTTCGTATGCATCTATTTTCATGGGACAAGAGCTAGCACAAGATCACTGTTTTTAAGCATGAGTTGTGAAACTGAGACAAGACCAGATGATGGGAGATGCTTTCTCCATAGACCAGCCGCACTGTGACTATGGGGTTGCACACAGAAAGGGAAGGGAATGGCAGTCAGCATGTGGGGAAATGCATTAGGTCCTTGGTCAATCTCAAGAGGGCACTAGAGGCCCTAAATTTTGTCAGAGGCAGCATTTCTGCATCCCACAGGGATACTTAGGAGACCAAAAGTAGGAAATTCTACTCCTCTGCATTTCTCTCAAAGACCTGCAGGGAGCTTTGAGGGATGCAGAAAGCCAAACGCCCCTGGCCTTACATCCCTGGCAACTTCTTACTCCCTCTGATCTGTTTTGAGGACAGGGCAGAGACCTCAAATAGGCCTGATGCATCCTATACCTCTTCCGTGTTCGCTATTAAGATGTCAACACAGCTTTCTTGCACACTGTGCTCTATGTCCTTCCTTTCACATCTGTTTTACCCCATGGGCTCAGGAGCTTGTGTCTTCCCCACACATCTTGAATAACCTTCTTGGCTAACCCTGCTGGGATGAATAAAGGCTCCTTGAAGCCCCTTCTTTCTCCTGTATTTCATACCTCTCCTGAGCCAGGCACACTGTGTTCCCATATTATGAGAGAATAATTGCTTTTCCCCAGCTCACAACCATACTATTTTTTCCCCTCTTATTTTACAAACTCTTCTTCCAGAGAAATATGTCCCTGCACAAGAGCATTAGATCGAATTTGTAGATCAAATTATTCTCCTGTTCCATAATACTATCCGTAATTACTCCCTGTAACTTTGCTTTTGCTGGTGATCACAACCATCAGGCAATTTTCACACATCCCTGCCAATAGAATCCAAGCACAAGCAAATATTAGAGTGCAAATTTATTTTTATTTATAAATTACTTAGAGGAAAAAAGGCAAGCTCCGGGCACTTAGCAAAGAACTGACTTGAAATAGATTTTGCACAATTGGCCTGTGTAGTTTTCTCCTGTGCCTTGCAAAAAGGGGAAACAAGGAAGAGGGAAACATGCTCAGATACTGGAAGGAATGGAGGGAAGCTGTATAAACCTCATATTTCACAGTGTAAGGATGCACACAAGTCTTGAATTCCCAATACAGTGAGGTGTTTTAGCCCCTCTTAATCTTAGGCACAGACTCAAGGTAACTACGTGATGAAGGCAAGCTTAGTATTTCACCTGTTCCTGTATGTCTGCACTGAATCTCCTCCAGGCTCTCAGTAGCTTCACCTGGGAGCTACTCAGTTACATCCAACTTTGATTTGGTTTGGAAATGATTTTTCCCCAGATTTATGTTGCTTCCTGCAAAATTCCACTCAGAGATCTGCCCAATGGGGAGCTCGGCTCTAAATTAGCCCAGGTTCAGCTGAAAGTGTAGCAGAAGAGAAAAGGAAAAATCCAATAAAAAAAAACACCCTGCTTTTGACTCCGGCTCAAAGCACTCAGTTCCAAAACTGAATCCAAAACCAAACTTTGCAGTTCAGACCCATCTGCCGTGAGCCCTCGGCTCACAGGTGGAAGCCTGTAACCTGCTGCCAATGAGGGCATGTTCCATGAGACTGCAGTGGGAAGACTTGGCTGGCAGAAAATGTCAGTGTCTGCATTCTCCAGGGGCAACAGGCATTGGCCTGCTCATACAGAAAGTGGACACTGGGACAAGTAGGAAAAAATCAAGACCATCACAGGTAACTGCAGCATACGTTATTTTTGTCATTTTCATAGAACCATAGAATGGTTTGGGTTGGAAATGAACTTAAGACCATCCAGTTCCAACCCCCTGCCACGAGCAGGGTAGCATCACACTAGACCATGTTGCCCAAGGCTCTGCCTAACCTGGCCTTGAGCTGCCAGGTTTTTCGAAGCTTGTGTGAGCCAAGAGCCTAGATGTCTTAGATGGGCTGCTTCTACTATGACTAGAAGACAATAATTCCCTTCAGCATGAATTATGAGTGCTAATCTTAGATCTGAACTGGGAAGTCAGGGGGAAGTTGCAAGAAGGAGCGGTTTTGGCTAAGAGAAGGCAGAGGACTTTGTTCATGTTAAACCTCAAAAACACAGCATGCTTAGTGTCTTTTGGCCAGCCTTCTTCCAGCAACCAAGCTGCAGAACAGATCAGGTCATGGGATCTCTGGTTTTGGACTCAGCTTGATAAAGCCGGGACTGACCTGATCTAGTGTTGGTGATGATCCCAGGGAAGCTGGATTACTTGATCTCCTGAGGTTCCTTCTAATCAGCCTTTCTACCATTTCGGAGCATAGATATAACCTCCTTGGTTTGGTTCTCTGTGAATATAAGAGATAGGGCTGAGTCTGCATCACCGCTCAGACTTCCCAGCAGCAAAGTGAATCATAGGCTCACACAATAACTTGCTATGGAAAGGATCACTGCAGGTCATTTGGTCCAACACTCTGTTCAAAGTAGGGCCAACTTAGATCAGGTAACAGCACAGCAGATGGAGGAGAGACCACAGGCTATTTCCAAAGGCCTACCAAAGGTTAGCTTTATTCATAAGGTTTACTTATGCTACCAGGCATCCTGCCAGACATGTGGTTCCTAAAGGATCTCACACCTTCCCCTAAAACATTTTAGTATGCCACAGATGAAAAAGGTGATTGAAAAAAACACTGTCTTATTAGTTCTGCTTCTAGAGGGAGCCCCCCATGATCATCAGGCATTAAAAATAGAGCTGAAAGGCACTCAAGAAGATATCTAGTCTTTCCCCCCATCCAGGATCAGAATCTCTTACAACTGTGGCAGTTCAGATAGAACTTGTCCTTCAAGCCATGCGGAGAGAGATATCCCATGGTGCCTCCAGGCAGCTTTTTGCAGTGCTTCATTCTCCTTCCTATCATAATGCCTCTTGGTCTTTTAAGTTAAAAGTCTCACCTCCCATGTAAAAAGGAATGGTGCCTTTCCCTCTTCTTCAATGTACTTTTGCTACGTTAAAATGACCTCCACCTGTAAGCCCTGCAAGGCAGGGACGCACAGCCCTGTAGATACCTGTACAGCACCTAACACAGCTGGGAATGAATCAGAGCCTTTCCCTTTGTATAGCATTTGTAAGACCCAGCCTGCGCCAGTGAACGCACTGACCCCATAAAGCAGGGAAGTGTCATTTCAGAGATGAGGAAAATGAAGCAGAAAGACAGGCAACATAGCAGCATGCCAAAGTTCACACAGAAAGCCTGTGCCAGGCCTGGGAATCAGGCCTTAGTCAAGCATCTTAATGTTCTCTCCTCTCCTTTTGGCACTGCTGAGATATGAAATAATAATAATCGTGAAATGTGCCCAGCCACTACGAAGATCATCACCTTGATTCAGATAATAGGAATAGCCAGCATCTGTGTAATGCAGAATCAAAATGGTTTATAATGGGGAGAATAAGATGTAGCCCAGAGTTTAAAAGTAATTAAAATTCCCTCCCTAGTTCCAAAAACACACATCCATCTGCTTGCAAATGACTGACCCTAGGAGTGCAGGTTTCAATGCAAGAGAAAGGTGTATGCTGGCAGAATGACAGCAACTGAACGGCATCTCATCTGGATCCAAAAATGTAAAGAAAGGGAAATACTCATTATTCTAGAGGCTCAAAGACAATTTCAATCCATTTTAACTCTAACAGGTCCCCCTGTGGCCTCTTAAAACCTACTGAATTGGAGCAAAGTAGTGTAAGCAGCAGAGTTTCATCTTCAAAGGGGCAGTGAAAATATCCAGGTTGACAAGAGGGCTCAGTTCAGGAGGTTTTGTGGGGTTTCGCTGTGGACTTTTAACAATGCTTTTCCACAGCACCTTTTATCTGCGGATATCACTGCACCTTAAAGATACTGACTGATGTCTCGCCACATTGATCCTGTGGGAGGTGTATTATTATCTCCATTTAATTAACAGGGAAACTGAGGCACAGCGAAAGGAAGTGATTTGCTCGGGCCCACACAGTCCACTAGTGGAAGAGCTGGCATTAGATACAAGCTCTTTTGATATTTTAGGTGTCCCTGCCCATTTTGCATTGCTTTATTTCTGCTTGCCTCTTCAGTTGAAGCCCCCCTGAGTCCTGAGTTGTCAGGGAGCATCTCCCTGAGCCCAGGGAGATGCAAGAGATGTGCTGAGCCAAGCAGTGATGGCAGCAAGACAAGCAGCAACACTGCCTCCTCATCCAGAGCAGTTCTGAGCATATGTAGATAAATCTCAGGGGCCCAGATGAGACCTCATAGCTCAGACATTGCCATTCCTAGCTTACCATTTGCAAAGGCATGCAGCAAAATGACAGAAGATTTCTTCTTTCCCCCATTACTCCAGTCCTGCACAGCGCAACTGTTGTTCTAGAGAGGTATATGACTCTCCCTGAAATCAAGAAAAGACATTTCTGAGGCCCATAGTGGAACTTCAGAAATGCTGTAAGCTGCTGGTATTCACTGTCAACTCTAAAGAGCTACTTTCTCATCACACAATCACACCTTTTTATAATCTGTATGTGCTATTTATGGACATGAATACATGTGTGTCTCTCTATATATGCAGGCATATTATTCTGAGCAGTTGTGACTAGCAGGAGAGCAGCAGACCCAGAACTGTTTCTGTGACACTCCAGAGAAGTTTGAGGAGCAGCTCTGAGAACAAAGAACTGCTACTGTCACCCAAACAAGGTCTTCTGCTTAACACCCTGACATGGTTATTAAAACATTAGCATCATAAACTGTGGTAAGACCAGTATATTGAAGTCCACATATCCCCCTTGCCTGCTGAGGCACGCAGAAATGATGGCCGCTAGCTCAGATCCAGCCAGATCAAAGTTTTTTTCCTGATAACACTGGAACATAGATGTATCTGTTCATGGTGAAAACAGAGCAAAAGGAACATCCCCTCAATTTACCTTTATCCCATTGTTCTCCTCATAGCATGTGAGAGAGAAATACATTTACGCTGGCAAGAGCAGGCAGTAGAGCCTACACTGTGCTCACAGTGTGGGGGTTGATACGATTTGACAGTGGCCTTTTGAGCATAACCCTGGTGTAGAGGTTGGGCAGCTCTAGTAAAAGAGATCTGGATCTAAACTGAGAGGAAGCAGGGGGTTAGGGTAAGAGGACTCTCTAACTGAAGTAGATTGCCAAGGAGGACATTAGGGAGATGGTCTTAATACAGCATCTAACATCAATATGGTTCAGAGGATGGAAACCAGCAGTCTATTTTGTTACAGGAGAGAAGCAGAAGGAATTCAGGACTCCTGAGGTAATCACATGAATGTTTTGTAACTCACTAATAGCAAGCACAACCCAAAAGGTCATGTTTGAAAGATACCTCTGTTTTTGCTTTGCTTCCTTAAGAGAAGCCAAACTCAAAACAGCCTTGACCCAGTTCCAGAGAATAAGAAGTCTCTTCTCTCTCCCATGCATGCTGCTTCTGAAGCAAGGCAAGTCCAGCCCCTTTGCAAAGCTGCATGCGAGATGATGCCAGTGGACACTGGAGACTGCTAAGACATCCTGGCTGCAGTGGCAAACTGTTGTATCCTGCCTGTCAGTTAGGCTCAGTATTTGGTAAATGAGACCTGTAGGCCCCACACTTATAATTGATGGGGATTCTATGAGGTTTTTGTAAATGGAATGTGCCTGTTCAAGAGGACCTGAGTTATATCACTGGTGTTGCAACAGAGATAGAAGTCACCATGATGTACAATGTAGAGACAACCAAAAATTACTCCTATTCATTGAATTACTTAATGCTCTCACACAGAACTCTGGAGTTTAATAATGCTAATGGGATACTTCAAGATCAACATACAGAACTACAGGAGGAAAATGATCATTATGTTCTCCCACTGTCATCTTCAGGTTTCAAAATATATTACAGTCCTTCATTAATTGTCACAATGCCCCACTAAGTCAATATTATTGTAATAATTTCCTAAGTACTGAAAGGCTGATTCTGATTTCACTCACATGGGTTCAATCATGACTCCATATTCCAGTTAGAGGGCTGTTTCTCGCATTTCAGAGCTACGGGTTGGAAACTTTTACTGCAGAAAATAAACTAGCTTTGACCACAAGGGACCAGATTAGAGAACTGTAATGCTGCCTTGTGTACATGGCAAGTCTGCCCCACCAACTCCATGGCTTTCATAGTGTTTTACAGCACAGGTCCTGTCTCACAGGAGAATTTTGCCAATTCTAGGCATTGAGTGGGGGGTTCTTTCACATAAGGCCTTGGGAGCTGACCCAGGTGCTCACAATTAGGGCAGAACTCCCCATTTACATTACTACAAATGACAACAGAATCCAAAGAACTTGTTTAAGATAGCACAGTGGTGTCACTGAAACCACTCAGAATGAAAGCTGAGAGGCCTCTTCTTTAACCAGCAGATAACCCTTCTCTCTCTGCGGTCTTGGACAGCTACCAGTGCATTAGCAACAGGGTATGTAGCTGTAGGCAGGGATAGGTATTTACGAATTCCATTTCTGAGTTTTGAGAAGACCCTTGTCAAAGGGTCTCACCTCGGTGGGTCCCCTCAGTATTCATCTCCATAAAATGAGGAAAAGAAAGCAATCCTGCTATAAGATGCACAGATAAAACACATTGTGTAGAGCTCTGATTCTTTGTTAAAACATTCATAGCATTGTTTTCCTTCCTGGCCCCCCATTCTGCTATTCCACGGGAATCAGGAACTGGAAAGAAGTCTTTATTCTATGATAGCTTGTTTATTTGCAAAGAATGAATAAAGTTCTTCCATACAGGTGAAATCAAATGAGCCAGAGACAATTTCTTTGCTTACAGAATCAAACTACCTAAGCTCTTCCTCTGGGTAAGGCTACCAGCTGCTGAAAACAGGCTGTGCTTCAACTCCCTTCCTTCTCTATACTTGTGTTGAAGCATCTTCCACATGCATACACACCCTCTCTTCTTTTCCAGTGCCTATTGAAGTTGTCTTTTCTGAGTGGGTAAAGTGCTTGTATGGCCTCTGGCTTGGACAATAGCCTGCTATTATTTCATAGAAGAGTTTAACTATTAACCTAGAGTGAAAAAGTGAAATTCAGCTCAAGCTACAATGGATTTGGTGATCCTCAAGCCCTAACATCATTGTCCAAAGCCACATGGTTCTCCGCTTCTGAAAGCACATAGCCCATAACATGAAATCTGCAGCTGAATTGACTTGAATCTTCTTAGGATAATTTTTCCACAGTAGTTCAAGTGTTTCTCTCCATGTCTCTGGCAGATGCCCAAAGAATTTCTCTGAAGTGCTTTGTGCTGAGCCTCCTCTGTTAATTCACAGGGCATGCTTTTCCTCCAAACAACACAACCAGAAAGTCAGTCATGGGAGGAAGAAGTATGCAGAAAAGAGGATGAGTTTGGAGTTGCTTTAGGTTTCTTTAATGCAAGGTGACAGAGTGCAGCAGAGGCAGAGAGAGGCAAGATCTGAGAATTTCAGAGGCAGGAGGAAGAAAATTAAACTGAGGCTCTGTTATGACCTATCGGGGCTTGATCCTTCACCTAAAATTGTGAGCTCTAGAGGCAGGACCACAGGAGAAAGGAGGAGGAAGGGAAAGCAGAGGAAAGCTAATAGAAACAGGAAGACACCACAAAGATGTTGGAGAGGCACTGGGGGAAGAGGAGAGGTGAGAGCAAGATGAAGGTAACAAGACCTGAAAGGCGAGACAAAAAAAAGAAGGAAAGGAAAAAGAAGAAAATGGAAGAAAAGAGTTTGACTAAATAGGAAGAAAATAAAGCCAGTCAAGAGAAAAGGGAATAGGAAAAGAAGCACACAGGCTTTTACCTTAAGAGGTAAGAATTTAGGATGCTGCTTCCTATGTTGAAAAAAGTAGCACCTTGTTTAGAGATGGGTTTCAATTTAGTTTTGGATTAGGACTAGCACCGGCATAATCAAGCCCCAGAGGGCTAGTGGCCACTTGTGGAGGAACTGGCCGAGCTGATCTTTCTTGTAGCACAATGAAGAATTGCTGTGTCCAAGAGCACCATCAAGTGGTGAAGGGAAGATGATATTAAAGCACCCAAACGGCTCTCTTGGTGCAGCAAGTTTGCGTAACGGAAAACTACACAGAACAATTTATTTCCCTGTAGCATCCTTCACGGAGAGTCCTGCATCTCATTGCACGGGAGAGTAAAACAGGTAAAGGTCTACATAGCCAGAGAGGCGTTGCACGCACAGCACATAGATAGGGCTTTAGATTTCCAGTAGAGAGGTGAGAAAAACAAGGTGGGAATGGTCCAGAGGGGAAATAGAAGGAGCACTGACAGAGCTGGGAAGCAGTGATAGCAGGGAGTGGAGAGAGAAGGAGCAATCAGAAGGTGCCTGGAATCAACTGTGACAGTAAGCGGAAAAGGGGAGGAAGGAGCAACAAAGGAGGGGGTCACTGATTGAAACCTGTATAATCACACACGTGCCACAGATCTTTGCAGAGGCCTCAGGAAAATCAGAACAGCTCTGGGCACCTCACTGGGGAATTACCTCTACTCAACACTAATCAGCCTCCCCTCAAATTGCAGTGTTCCTGACTGCTGGTGCTGTGCCCAGCATGGCTTTGGGAAGAATAATATAAGGGATAATAGTGAATAGGTCAGAGTGGGTTGAGTCAATGATGATCGATTTTAGCAAAGGAGTGAATGTGGCAGAAGCTGTTTGTGTGCGTGTGTGTTTGTGTCAGAGATGATGGAGCATGAACCTGACAGAAGATATCTATAAGGAAATCATGACTAATGTAAATGTGAGATCTCAGTAAAAGGTAGCACTAGAAGCAGCATATTCACAATTGCCCCTCACACTTAGCTGCCAGTTTTCTCTCACAGATCTCAAAGTTTTAATAAGGCAGATCCACCTTTATTTTATACCTTAAATAACAGAGACAGGGAGAAACAAGTCATTTGCCCAAGAAGCATAATATCAATGCCTTGGCTTCTGTGATGAGTACGCATGCTGCCTCCACACAAGGAAGAAGAGCATTCCACACAGGCACAGAGAGCTCTTTGCATGAAGCCTGCAGTGGTGGGAAGTTACAGTGGAGCTGAGGCTGGGTAGAGTCCAGGCAGACAAACAAAAGAGATGAAAGGGTAAACTGAAGGATGTGAGAGTTGAGTGTGGCTCACACAGGAGTGACAACACCAGCCTTCCAGCTAGCACTGCCAGGGGAAAGGGGAGCAGTGCTAATGATGGGACTTGTTTGAAAGGCAGAAAGAAGAGGAAAGAGGGCTCAAATAGCAGTGAAAGAGCAGCAGCTGGTGAGACACAATTCACACCGGGAGGTAAAAGAGAGAACACCTGAGGAAGAGCACCTTGATCAATAGCACTGAGAACCACTGGGAGGTCACTGAAAGAAAAGGGGGAGGAAAGGGAGGGGGAGAAGAGAGGGTTTCATCTTATAAGAAACTAAAAGGATATGGACAGCCTGTTATTGAAGCACCAGTATGATCGTTACAAGAGACTCTGATTTCCTCTGGGCAAGACCTATCTCATAGCAGCACCAAACACAGCTACCTCAGGCAAGTATGAACTTACGAGTGAGACTGGCATCTTCCCTTAACTTTCTGAGCACCTTAAACTCGTGTTTTGTTGGAGGAGGGGGATTCATTTTGGTGGGGGTGGTTGTGGTTTGGTTTTTCTGTTGGTGGGGTTTTCTTTTGTCTGTGGTTTGGTTTGGGTTTGTGTTTAAAAACCTTCTCCAAAGGGATCCTATTTACCTAGACCCTGCCTTTGTGCTTATCCCTTCCTTTGGCAAGGAAGAACCAACGCCCTGGGGGAACTTTGCTGTCTCAATCTCAGCAAAGTTCTGCTGTGATGACCTGCGGGATGATTCAGACTTCTCTGAAGCACTGTGGGACACAGGGCTTTTTGCTTGTCTCATTAACCAGAGCGCTGTTGTAGCGTACAGCTGCCTTGGAGCTATGCTGAGGTTGGAAAGGGGAGCAAATAGAGAACTCCAGTATGTGCCTGCACATGGCAGGCAAAGGAGGGGGAGAAACACTTTCTCCAGTGGGCTTCAGAGCCTGTTTAAAATGCAATAATTAATGAGTTAAGTACTGCCTCAAATCAGACTCCCGAGTCTCAATATCCTATCAGACTATTTTCTACCTCTTCCCATCATGTCTGTTCCACACAGTACCAGTAATTCTCCTTTCCCTCTTCTCTTGGGGTGATTAATAATTAATTATTATTAAAAGGAAAAGGCTGAGGGGACCAACTTCCAGTTTTGCAATCAAAAGTCCCAAACCAACACTAATTATAATCCTAGTCACTTTTCATCCAGCTAGGCAAAGGCTGCGTTTATGCCAAAAGGTTGTGTGTTTGCTCCTGACTGTATCTAAAGCTAATGGGATGGGGAGGCATAAGGCTATGCAGCACATTCTCAAGAGCATTAGAGGGAACTCATACGAGGTAAAGCAGAAATGAAGAGGTCTCAGCTTTTGAAAACTCCTTTTGAGAGCTCATTGGAGGAACCATAGCAGAACTGACTGCTTCTGACTTCTGCTAATGCCCTGTGCTGAATATTAATGATAAACATAATAAAATATGTATATAGTGTAATAGGAATAAAAATGCACATGTAGCACTACAGATTTATAATACTGCTTTACATACACATTCAGACAGCTGAGTAGCTGTGGTTAACATGGAGTCTGCTGCAAGGAATAAAAACGAGCTTCCTGCTCTAGCTACTTACTCATGCTTATGCCAGACTCTTCCAATATCTGCTGCATAGCTTTCAGGTCCCTTTGCTTTCAAGTCCACAGTGTGGTTACACCATCTGGACAAACTTAATAGCTTCATCTCTACAGCCTGGAAATATTGAAAGCTGAGAAGTGAGGCCATAAGGAATAGGGTTGCTGGTGTTCAGAGATCCTATCTCACAAGAGGTTTCAGTATGAAATCAATGAATTGTAATGGCCTAAGTCTCTCCAGCAGATGACCTACCTCCACTCCTGCCCTACAGCTGGGTACATTCTAGCCTTATCACCACCATGGATCTGCACAGGGCAGTTCCTGACATTTGGGGATTGCCCACAGCACCACAGAGATGTTTCCCCTTGCATAACATGGCAAATGGGAGTATGTCCTGTTCAAAGCCTGTCCTGGGTTCAGCTGTAAGTTATTTTTCTCCTTCTTAGTAGCTAAACAGTCACTGATGGGAATCAACCTTAGAGAAGCCTGAAAAGTCTGAACAGGGCCCAGAGTTTAGAAAGACAAGATGCTGTGTTAGCCACATTCTCCTGTGGCCTCCAGCAAACACCACAGCAGGTTTTTTTCTCTGGTGTGCCAAAACCCCTACATTTCCCTCCCCTCCCACTATCTCACTAGGTCTAACAAAAGAGTTTGCCTCTTCCTACAAGCTGACTTTCTTACTTTATGTAACATCCTTCCTCCTCTTGCAATTCCAGTCCCTTTCTGCCACTCTTTTTTCCACATCCTTCATGCTTCACTCGTTCTTTTTCCTCCTTTCACTAACTTGCACTGCCAAGGCTGAAGACCACTGTCTGTTTTGTGTGGCCTAGTAGTATTGATGTTTCCAATGACTATTGATTAGTTTCGAAGAGGACTTTTGTTGTCATTGTTTATATATGACTGTCTGCTCTTAGACACTACAATAGCATGTGTACCATGCAGAGTTAGTCCATAGCGTGTGTAGGACTGGACATGGACCTCTCTCTGTGACAGCAGCTCTTTTATGAGGGAAATAAGCATTTAAAGTAGTGATAGAAGAGAACCAGAATGCTTTCCACGATGCCTTTCTCACTTAGCTGCTTCCTAACTCTTCCTCTCCACCACACCCAAGTCTCTTGGGCTTCTTGCAGGGCAAGCTCTCTCCACACTGCTTTTTTATCCATACCATTACCTTTGCCACTGAAAGCAGGAGGAACAAGAGAATTTTTGGAGTGAAATCAGACACTGTCCATACATAAAACAAGAAAACTCTAACTTACTTAAAGGAAAAGAGTCATGGTTCAAAAGTGCTATGAGCTCAGCAATTTCCATGTCTTTAGAGGAAAGTCTCATTAGAAGAGCTGTGTGCCCCAGGGGTTTGTTGATTCTGGATGAGAGCGGCTCTGGGTACTGCCACAACCCCATTGGATACACCAG
Organism: Pezoporus occidentalis; assembly: GCF_034315485.1. Classification (NCBI taxonomy): domain Eukaryota; kingdom Metazoa; phylum Chordata; class Aves; order Psittaciformes; family Psittacidae; genus Pezoporus; species Pezoporus occidentalis. The sequence goes on from NW_026912898.1 coordinate 1,452,504, forward strand.
GGCAAGTCACTCCCTCTCTTTTTCTCTTATCTCCCCATTTCTTGAAGCAGAAATGGCCTCAAGAGGTATAAATGAGAACTGTTAGGCAAAACCTGCAGAGTAATAGTTAAAGTAATGATTACGGTAATAACCTAATGCAGCTAAGCTATCTTAACATATGTTTACAAATAACAACGCTACCCTCCAAGGTACTTGAGGCATCCCCTGTTTACAAATAACAGCACTACCCTTTTAAGGTATTTGTGACATCCCCTGCCCTGTAGGGTGAACCTGTTCATCACACAAACCCATGGAGACAGCCTGACCTAAACCACTGAGCAGCTTCAGCTTGGAATTAGACCCCCTCTGGGATGTAAAGCTCTGGAAATTATTTAAAGTGCCTGCAAGCAAATCCATGGTGCTTATCAAACAGTTCCCCAGAGACAGGAGAAATGGGGGAAATTTCTTCCTGTGGAGCGTGTGACAGTAACATCTTGAGAAAGCACCACAGGAAGCAAACAAGTCCTCACCTAAATGGAGCTAAAGTTGTATATTTCCATTTGCTACTCTGATCTTCAGCACTTTTGCTTGCTACATCTCCAAAGAGCTATCAGCAGAGGTAGCACACAAGGGAGGTAGCTAAAAAACCCCAAAACTCAGCCTGTCCACAGACTTGTCCAACTCAGCACTCAGAGAGTCATTCTGCTCTGAGCATTCTGAAGTGATTTATGTCAGAGGAATATGGTACTATCCTCCAAAGCATGTAAATTACTGCGGTTCAATGAGTAACATTAACACAGCAGCTGCCCCAAAACAAGATTAAGACAGCACACAGCATCTTCTGCTGTATGCAGCCAGTCAAGGAAAGGGGATCCTGCTATGAACTGCCTTCCACCAGAGGTTATTGCCTAGTCCACTCTGTCAGCTTCGGGACGTCCTATTTTAACTCTTCAAGCCAAACTAACTCATTTAGACTGCAATTCAGAGGAGTAGCGAAACAAGCAGCTCAACTGGCAAGTGTTTGAGGCATGGCACTACCAGCACTACGGGTCTAGTGATGCGCAACTGCAGTATCTTCCACCCAGTTGTTTGCAGAACCATCCATTGCTCTGTGTCCTCAGCCTAGCCACCATGTAAAGTGTGTTCACTGAAACAAGAGTCACAACAATAACTTGATCCCTCCACATTGTGTGAGCCTGTTAGCATGAGTAAACCATTTATTTATTAAAGGTTGCTTTAGCCATCTCCGAGTTGACTCTGCAAATCTTACATAGACTATCTCACATAGCCCTCTAATTAGAAAGTCAACCCAAAAGCACATGATAAAGAGGGAGAAAACCCTCCCGGTTTATCCAACTGACCTGAAAATCACTTACTCTCAACTGGTACAAGTTTCTTGTGCAAAGCAGGTGCTAGGAAAAAAAAGAATCCTTACCCTTAATTATCTAAGATGAATTCAAACTGCAGGAGCAGGTGAGTTTGGCATCTAAGCTGGTAAGATCAGACAAGTTCGATAGAAAATCTATGCACACAACATATACCCAGCGGGATACACAAAGAGAGCCCCTAGAACACAAGATGGAAGAATTTCTATCATCAAAGCAAAACATCACAGGCAGCTGCGGGCAGCCTGAGGGCAGGACACAGTTGCTAAGCAACTCCTCCCAGGGTTGGATGTCACATACACTCCCAACCCCAACCACAGTCAGGCACACAGAGGAGATTTTGCACTGGGGTTTCAATAGGAAGGCAGCTAATGAGGGGGTTGCTTTCCTCTGCTCTCCCTCAGCCCCATCCTTTGCTTCAGTTCAAGGGGACCAATAGTTCCCTTGCAGGAAGGTGACCCATCTTCCATAGCTGGAAGTGGTATTTGACTGGTCCAGTTGCTCCTGGCGCAAGTTTTCACACTAGGATGAAGCAAATGTGAAACATTCCCCCTGTCCCACTGGTGCAGACAATGAGGTTCCTTATCCTGGTAGTGTTTTACATGTGCCTAACAACAAGAAGTTCATAAATAAATAAAGAGGTAATGGCTGAATAGAGGACAAGGTTAGAAACAGCCAGAAAAGACAGTTTCCCTCCAAACCCCCACCCCAAAAGAACTGCAAGCTTTATTTTTCACTTTTTGTAAATCTTCCTTAATTAAGATGAAACAGAGTAAAAACCATGAGAGGTTCAACATTTTGAAGAAAGCAGAAATATCTCAGGCTATCCCACCTTCTCTCACAAGTATTTGGCTCCTGGGGATATTCAGATACCCAGGAAGCTAGAGAGAAGCTGAGTAGCTTGAGAGTCTCACTTCAACTGGGCTGGAAAGCCAGAAGCATCCAGATCAGCAGAAGCCCCTAGTGAAGAAGTTGTTAGGGACACTGACAACACACAATGCCACAAGCTGTACTGATCAAGCAGCATATCTGTATCTTCTTTCTGCTGCAAGCTACAAAGCTCATACCCCACTGCAGTACATCTCAGTTTCAGTGATCCACTATTCCCCAGATGGAGGAGAACTTCCTTGTGAAGATGGTCAAACAGGTCTTGCCACACAAGTAAGCTTTCAATGGTGCTCCAGCCTAAGCCATGACAAGTTTCACCTCATTGCAACATTTTCTTTGGGTTAAACCAACACATCCTGAGGTACTTAAAAATTCCTTCTGGCTTTGGAGGGCAACTAAGACTCAAGTGAGCAAATTCCTGACAGCACTGGCAGCAGTACCTTTGTTCTTCTAGGGACTGCCCAGGCAAGCTGCAAACATCAGCATTCATTCCCTCTGCCCTAACAGAACTGCACTGGCTTGCCTGAAAGGTATTTATATTTCCATTGATCAAGTCTTATCTCGTGCTCTGTAACCACCATAAATTCTTTCACACTATCCCAACCTCCTTTCACTAGGACGTTTCTCTGTAAATTATTCATCAGTGTTCACAGGCCTGTTGTGCCAGGCATGGAATAATACACACCAAGAAACACCCCATGGACATTAAAGACAGAAATACAAGTATTTTGTATTATTACTTTAATTTTACAGATGAGCAGCTGAGGTTCTGGGGTTCTTAATTAGGCACTCAAGGTCTTTTGGAATGCTCGTGGAAAAGTTGAACTGATTCTCTACATTGCCTGAATGGCAGAGCAGTGCCATGCGGGTTATTCTTCCTAAACTTGTTTGGTATGAAACCCCAGGCATGTTATTAATAACCTGTTATGCATTAAAAAGCTAACTGGCCTTTTGCTTCTTATTGCAGGGAGACAGGAACTACTGTAGGCACCAGAACCAGTCTGGGACTTAAGGAAGATAAACCAACTTCAGCAAGCCCTTTCCTTCAGCAGTCTCTTGCAGTTACCCATTGAGGTGTTCATGTGAGCTTCGGCCTCCAAGTGACTTTTGGCTTTTGCCAAGCACCACCTTCACTATAAGGGACTTACAGCTTTATTCCAGCTCCAGTGGGTTTGGACTTTAACTGCAAAGATTTATTCCGTCCAACAACATATCTGGACAGTTTGCAGATATAAAAAATAGCAGGTTTCAGCTAAACCTTTTTCTCCTCTTTTTTACGCATAAGACTCTGAAGGGGGAAAGAGAGGAAGCAAACACAAATGTCCGCAGAGAGGGGAACATGTGTGTGGGCAGAAGTGAAAGGAAACAAATTAAAATGATGGATAGAATTTGTGTGTAATGGTGCATTATTTATAGAGACAAGTTCAACTGAAAAATATTCCTGTCCAGGCAGGGAGAGAAAGAAAATAACTCTTTTTAGTTCACTGTGTTCATTAGTGCTATCAACCCCACCTGAGTGCCAGATGCACTGTCTGCAAACCAAGCAAGGACTGTGGCCTTAGCCAGCCACGCTTTGCATGGAACATCTGTGGCTTAAGGGTCAAGACCATGAAGGAAAATCAAAACATTTTCACAAGTCTCACACGCAAAATCCCCATGTGGGATGAGTCTCCAGAGCATAGTTCTTGTTACATGAGCCTGGAAGAGCAGCATTTGAATATTAGGGAAGATAGACTTTGTGACCCCTTTCGTGAGTTACTTTTCCAGTAGTGGAACAGAGGAGGAAGTTTATCAGGTAGCACTAGGGATCTTCCAAAGAGCCAAGTCCCAGATCTTCCTTTGTCTCTTGGGAAGAGATAGGAAGATACCCCGAAGATATTACCAGGTCAGGAAAAGGGCAACTCTCTTGAAGCTGCATGAGCTGTCAGTTTAGAAGAGCCTTGGATTCAAGTTCTCAAGCACAGTTTTCAGTGTACTTTGCAGTACACTTTGAGTGTACACAGAGTACTTTGCAGTGTACTCTCTAAATTCATTTGGGCTAATAAAGAATAACCAATGTTTTGCTACAACCCACTTTATACCTGCCCTGTCTTGCAAATTTAACATTCTCCCAATACAAAAAACACTTTTATTAGTCTGCTCATGGGGTTTCTCTGTATACTTGCTATTGCTGTTGCTTACAGTTACATCACCTATGACCTTTGCTGTGATTTTCCAAACCATCTATTATTTTGCTGAATAATGAAAGTAGACTGAAAAGATGGTTACTTACAGGACTACTTCTGAAGGTCAGTCACTTTTCTTAAAGCTTTCGGTATCTCCTCAGAACTCCCTGCATTTACAGAATTGCCAGTACTGCAGTAAAGTTCACAACTTGAAGTATCCTAGCACTCACGTGCAGCTGTTTGCCTGTGTGTAAAGCAGGTCATATCATAGGTCCCTCTGCTGATAAACTCCACTCTCTGCCGCAGCAATCAATCTTTCCATTTTAGCTAAAACCCTTCTGCTGCTGCTTCCTGCCTACCTCCCCCTCCTCAAACCTCTTAATGCCTATGATTCCTACAAAAATGGATCATCTCCCATGCTCACCTGCCAGCTCTGTTCTGAGCCTTTATAGAGACTGCTTGATGGTCTCAGCTGGGTCTGGCTAGAGCCGGATGGGTCCTGAGAGGCCAAAGCATGCCTAAAACAGCTGACCTACAATGCATCTTACTTCAAGCCTCCCATACCTACTTGTTAACAGCTATTTTCCAGTTTGTCCTTTACATTTTCAAACTGTTCTCTTTTTTTTTTTTTGCCTTGTTCAAGATGCTCGGGGGGGAGGGTGAGCCAAATGCACAATCTCAGCCATTTCTGAGCCATCATTAATTTCTTTCACATCCTCATTTATTAATAGCTCTACTTTCTCCCTTCTGCTTTTTCCTCTGATCTGTTTGTAAAAGCCTTCCTTATTCTACTTTAACCCATTAATTTCATTCTGTTTCTCATCCATCAAGCCACACCTAATCCCTCTGATGGCATGTTTTATCAGCTAAGAATTCATCTCATTTCTTTCTATTATGCAGCATTATCTCAGCTGCCTCACTGAAATTGAAGCATAACAGATCTCCTGTACTCGCTTTTGTCATCTAAGGCTCCCATTCAGCAAGGTAATGCCACCAGGCTCACCTGAACTGTCTCACTGAGGTCAGGCACTGAAAGTTAGGATAGTCTTAAGACCTTTGTTCAGCAATGTAGAGGTAAAATGCCTCTATGGAAAATATATACATACATACATATATATATATAATGTATGTATGTATATTGATGTGACAAGGACAGAAGAAAATGCCCCAAAGGAGAGTTTCCTCCATATTACTAAAGAGCTATAGTGCCTGTTCCCTGTTCCATCCCCCTGCTGATGTGAGCTATAAGAGAATCTACCTAGAAGCCCCTCTGATCCTTTAAGATCTGTTTAGATCCCAGAGAAATGGCAGAAACTACAGAGCTCCATCCTCCTGGCATTTCCCTTTGTGACTGCTGCTCCAAAAACCCATGGGGCTAGAATAGGGCATGCTCTCAGAGGTGCTAATCCACAAGATGCTCTCCATTGGTGGTAGGGAAGGTGGGAGCTGAGGGTGGCACATGTCTTAAGCAGTAAATGATATTGAAAGAAAGTCCTGCAAGAGGATTAATTATGTGACCTGGAGCAAAGAAATTGTAGCAAAAAGTGTTTGAAAATCTCCACCACTTTCCTGTCCTCCCCCCGCTTTGCTTTCTCATTTGGAAACTCTCAGATGCCTCACTCTCTCTGGATGTTTTGATAAGGCCTTTTCTTGTTTCTTTCCAGCCCCAAGCAAGTGTGATTTGATTTGGCTTCTTTCCTCCCATCCCTGGTTTGAGGTGGCTATCTGTTCAATTCCATCTCCCTGCTTGTTCATTTTCTATACAATTCTTTTACACACCCTCCCTTCAGCCAAATGGATTTTTTTAATCTACCTTGTATTTTAAGTTGTCTTGATACTGTTAGCCTTCCGGCTTATAACACTGTGTTTTTAATACTTTCCCATCCTCTTTATGCCCCATCTCCAGCTCATGCTAGAGGGTAGCTTTGCATTCCTTTCTATCAACTCCATAATTGGTTTGCAGAAAGTTTTAGCATCCTTATTAGAGATATGTCAGAACCAATACGATGGACTTGATTCCCCAGCAATGTAAAGAAAGGGAAGAACTACCAAGACAAGGAGAATCGTTTATCACCTGCAAGGGCAGATTGAAGCCAAATCAATCCAAAAACCCACTGCAGCCAAAAAACTGTTTGATATTACGGGGTTGTCCTCCCTTCTATAATCATAGAATCACAAAATGATTTGGGTTGGAAAGTGCCTTAAGATTATCCAGTTCCAAGCCCCTGCCATGGGCAGGGACACCTCACACTCAACCATGTCACCCAATGCTCTATCCAACCTGGCCTTAAACACTGCCAGTGATGGAGCATTCACCACTTCTTTGGGCAACCTGTTTCAGTGCCTCACCACCCTTGCAGTAAAGAACTTCTTCCTTATATGTAACCTGAATCTCCCCTGCTTTAGTTTAAATCCATTACCCCTTGTCCTAAAACACAGACAGCAGAAGTGCTTCCAGATCCGTACATGGCTCTTCAAGGTCTGGTTTGGGATGTGCAATATTAAGTGGACTGCTATATTCATTTGAACACAGCAACACCTCCAGAGGCTCACACAATCCTCAGAACAGTGGCTGCCTGACCAAGTAAGTTGCAACCCTACTTTCGGCTCCCCACAGAGGCTGCCCTTCCCCAACCTTTCTTACATCCAACTGACCATCAGGTCAGAAGCTCATCGCTTCCAGTACATTTCTAATCTCTTCCAAAAGGAAAATTGCTGGTCACTCAATGTATGAGTGTCTCTGATGAAATATTTCTTTGACAGCAGTGTTTTGTGGTTTTTTTCCCCTCCAGATAAATGTTTCAGCAATGATAAAAACAATCCCTCATTCTTTGATTCCAAAACACTTGAAAGCTTTTCTTTTAAACCGTTTGATCTGGCTTTTCCCAGTTTTGAATCTTTTTTAACAGTGTGTGACCACTGCTAAAATATTTCCTTATTAATTTTTGCCACACTTCAGCACTGAAAGTTCATTGTTTGTTGCAGGTGCAATTGTTATATTCACATCATGATGGCCTGCTTCTTTGCCTCATTTAACTCTAGCATACTTCAGTTGGGGCAAACCAGAGTACATACTGTCATTGTCCCAAAAATAACATTTTAGTTTCTCGATAAATCCAAACCAAACTCACTGTGTGCATACGTCTGAAGAGATTTACTTTGACCATCAACTGTGGAAACATAGTTTGGGGCCTGTCAGTGAAGCAGAGTGTTTTTCACTTTGATGCTTTTGCACATAAGTGTGAAGAATCCGGCTTCCACTTCCACAGTTCTTTTTGGCCTTCAGAGTGCTAAAGAAAATAAAAGCTTTGAATGCCTTACTCTAGGTGAGCCAGTCTCACTGTGATGATGAGAAGTCAGTTGGATGGAGAATACCTCTCATCATCTTCTTTCCTTCTGTTTATCCTCCTTTCTTTTCCCAAAAAGACATAAAAGAACAAGACTTGTCCTGTCAAGCATTCAGGGTCTTCTAACATTTTGACCCACTGTTTTGCTTGCTTGGTATGGAAACCATTTTAAATCAAAATCTATAACAATGCTTGATCTCTAATCACTCAATAATTCAAAGTCCAAGCTCTCCAGACATGGGAATTGACCCCATAATATGTACCCAATTAGGTCAGGTTAAGTTTTGACATATCTCTCTAGCCATGACCATTGCAGGATATGAAAGCATTTTCAAAACATCTGCTAATGAACCTTCATAACCCACAGTGAAGCTCATCAGTATTATCAGAATGACCCAATTGATGAGAAAAGCAGCAGTGATTTGACCAGGCTCACACAGTCGCTTGGTGGTGCAGGTGGAAATACAGCCAAGTGAGTATCCTGATACCTACCCACTCCCACATCAGTCTCTATGAGAAGGACTAAGTAGTTCACCCTATTCTTCTTGTTTCCAAGAGGTTAGAGGGAGCCCCAGCTCATTCCTTCGAAGGAGATGATAACTTCTTTTTGCCCTGTATCTACCAGAACCACAGTGACCCTCCGCTCATCACACTGACTATGAGATCATGCTTAAAGGGTCATTAAAAAGGAAACGTGTTTCTAATAAGTCTCATTTTTTGAAAACCACATGCTCTTCTTTTAACGACCTGGCTTTTTCTCTTAAAATATAGTGGGCCTAATTCACGTGGGGATCTTGGGTCAGAAGTTCTACACAAGAGGAAAAAAACTGGCTTAAAAAATTTGAATTATCTTTTTGATCCATCATTATACAACCTCATTTTCTTTTGCTCTGATTTTTTTCTCCTCTACTGTTGATTGTATCTTTTCTCATTGGTATTCCAGGCACATGCATTATCCCACCCAGTTTCTGTAATGCCAGCTAAATCATCGTTTTCATGCATGAGAACTACTCATTGTTCCTGCTTTGTCATTTCCCAGATATCTTGTGTTGAGACACTGAGGAAATAGTTTCATCCATTTTCTCTCACACCCTTTAACCTCACTTTCCTTATTGGTTGCATTCTCTTTTTCTTAGCCCTAGACATATCCAGAGACATACTCAGACCACACTTCCTGCTTACCTTCGGGTTCTTCTTCAATAGCAATTACAATGCTTTATGCCTGACTGTAGCTCTGATACTGGTTCAGTATCTGTGAACCAAATGGTTCTGTCTGCTCTACTGAGAAATCATCAGTGAGATTCTACTCCAACTTGGTTCTCATCCGAAATGTCTCTAACATCTCTTTTATCAGCCATCCATGTGTTCTCAGTAGGGATAGCAATAGGACTTTCACTCTCCTCCTCTTCTCTGCAACACCAGCCCCCAGGAACAGAAAGCACCCTGCAGCCCTACAAGCAGAACTACAGAAACATTTAGGTTGGAAAAGACCCTTTAAGATCAAGGCCAACTCCAAGTACCTTCATGCCTTCTTTTCTTGGCCACCTTCCTCATCAAATTCTTTTCCCACCTGGCCCCACACCATGCCCCTGTTTTGCTCATTTGCTGTTTTCTCTTCTCACAAGGCTTGGCCCCAATAGGTTAGAGCCACCAAGGGATTAAATTCGGCATTCCTCTGTTTGCAGTAAAGTCACTGAAGGGACTCAGTGGGCTCCATCTCTGACCTCAGATGGCCTAAAAGGACAAACCCTGTCACCAAGCCCTTGAGAGATGCTCCAGCTTCTTCCCCAACCACAGGAGGAAGAGGGCGAAGATTCAAGGATTCCTGATTCAAGGATGCTCCATGCCTGGGAATATGCCCAGTTTTGGCCGCTGCCCTCCTAAAGTTAGTAACTATTCTCCCCATCATGAATATAACCTTTATCTCTGCTCCATAGCCACTGCTATTTTCTGTGATTCCCTTGTGACAGGTTCAGGCCCTACCTAGCACTCATCCACCTTTCTCCTATCCTTTTCCTTTATTCCATCCACCCATCAGGTCCTGCACCCACAGTAAAGTGAATTGCATCTCCATGAAACTGGCAATTGGAATTTTTAATAGCAGTAGAATAATTTAGTCCATACTACAGGTAATTTTATTAACAGTCAATATTTTCTACCCTAAATGACAGATTTATTACAGCATATCATTTTTATTATTGAGTGTAATCATATCCCCATGCTACTGAGATCCCCTGGGCATCCACAGTGCTTTAGCAGTAATAAATAACCAACACAGAGACGAAAAACTTTGCTAAGGTGAATTTAAGGTTGCGGGCACATATCGGTGGTTTGAGTGCATATTGTCTCTCAAGAACATTGGAGTTAACAAGTTGAGAGCTGTCTGCAAGCATTTCTCACGTATTTCTGTCTTACATCCCACACAGCCCTACACAGGGTGTTTCTCCAGCTATTCTATCCCCTATGGACACACTTGTACTGTCATCCTGTGTTTCCTTGTAGCAGTAGTATAAGTTAAGCCTAGCTGGCAATGATGTTAGTGTATTAACTTCAGTTAACCTTATGGGATAAGGGAATAACTTAGACTTAAGAAGACTAACATAAGCAACAACATGTCAAGACCCATTTGTCCAGATGAGCAGATTAAGAGCACCATCAGCAGATAGTTGTTGGGAATTAAAGAAATTTAAATGGACTAATCAAGCATTGGATAAATCTCCACCAAATCTGTACCTGACAGCATCTGGAGTCACTTGTGGAGACAGCACAAGGGCCTCCAACACCCAGCACTGGGACTATGCATGTCCCATCTAGCATAGAACTGGAAATGCTATGCTGACCTATCTAGCTTTTAAGGGCTGCATCATCCTTCCCATTGAACAAAGTCATGTAAGTTATAAAAAACATATCTCTGATTAAAGTGTTCTGGTATCTAACTCCATTTAGTCTCTGCAGTATCATTTGGTCCTAAATGGCAACAGCCCTGTTTTCCCTGCATGTACACCTATGCAGCATCCCCATGGACACTTAACCAAAGCCAGGACAAGAGGCAGCACACGCTGTGTTTGCTCTAAGCTATGCACATGTTCATCAGCCAGCTGACAGGCCACACTGGCCAAGTCACACTTCAGCTCTCACCATCTTTTTTTGTCTCACGGAGGGCACTCATTTAAGTCTGTCCCTTTAGCTCAGCCTCCAGTTTTCTTGGTATTTCACGTTTTTTGACTCTCCTGTCCTGTTAGGAAATTTGGCTGAAATCAGTCAGCCAATACCAGAGAAGATCAGGACTGACAGGTTGATATGCATGCAGACAGAATGATTGCCTGTCCCTGGCTTATTTAAGAAGCTAGGATATGAAAAAAAAACCTGGAAATGTAAAAATTCCCACTAAGGTGAACCACTTAACTCCTGTGCTGCTCAAACTGCATTCCTATAGAATACCATTTCACTATTTCCCCTTCGTTGAAGGGTTTTAAAGCTATTCACCAGAGGGCACAGAACTATTTGTTATCTACTCCAAATAATAACCACGCCGCTTTGTTACTACATTAACCTTTGGTCTTTTTCAGGTAAAAAACTTAAATCTCACAATCAGGGAAGATGAGGCTTATCTGCAGAGGCAGGCAAGTGCAGCATGCAGGAACACTCAGACAGCAGGGCACGAGGTGGAATTGTCAAGCTTAACCCTCACAGGCTGCTAAATACCTTCTAGAGCAGCTGCCTGACCTCGGCATCTGGCAAGGTTACAGCCCTACGCTGAGCAAGGAAAGACTGCCTTCAGCATGCTCTTTGTGTAAATGAGAATTTGTGTGCTATGTATGACTGTAAATAAAGCAACAAAACTCCCTGCTTAAGCTTGGAATCTCGTGGTTCTTTATAGAATCACAGAATGGTTTGGGTTGAAAAGGGACCTTAAGATCATCCAGTTCCAAGCCCCTGCCATGGGCAGGGACACCTCACACTAAACCATGTCACCCAAGGCTCTGTCCAGCCTGGCCTTGAACACTGCCAGGGATGGAGCATTTACCACATCTTTGGACAACCTATGCCAGTGCCTCACCACCCTCACAGTAAGGAACTTCTTCCTTATATCTGACCTGAACTTCCTGTGTTTCAGTTTGAACCCATTGCCCCTTGTCCTATCACTACAGTCCCTGATGAAGCGTCCCTATGTGCATCCTTGTGGATATCCTTCAGATACTGGAACACTGCTCTAGTTGCACCGCGGACTAAAATTACTTGAAGGTAAATTCAGCTGTGTTTTGCCTTATGACGAGGCCTCTCCACAGTGGAAAAGGAACAAAACTGAAATGATTTTGCTAAAACACTCAGTCTCGTCTCTACAGTTTTCTAAGTCTTTATTTTTACTGCTTTTTAAAATATTTGCCTGTTTTACACTCAAACACCACCAATGGCGCTGCAGCTGAGGGGGAGATGGTGTTTCCACTACACAAAGAAAACTTTTTCCTGCTTTTGGCCCAGTAGAAGTCAAAGCAGTGATGTAACCAGCAAAAGGAAATTCCAAGGGGGAGAGGGAAAGAGGTGGCTCAACAGAAAACTAAAAACCATGCCGAGCTTGGAGTAAACAACAACTCTGTCAAGTGATGCACAGCTTCTGAGATTCAAGGGCACTGTTCTTCCTACTGGGTCACACTCCTTGGCTGGCCTACCTCCCCCATCCCCAAATGATGCGCAATAGCTTGTGAGAGGATACCTACCACCTTGCTTCCTGCAGGACATTTCATGCTCCTCTAACTTACAATGCATTATGAAGTAGCATGGGAAAAAAAAGCCAACCAGATCCAGCACCTTTCTCTTTACAGATCAGCACAAACGCATTCTAGAACTCTTATTCTTCATGCCTTATGAAGCACATAGGCTGTTGTGAGGGGGAATAATGCATTTTTTAACCTATTTGTTAATAGACATAGGCTAGCCATTAAAATATTTAATATTTTACAATATCTTCTGTGAGTTAAGCACTCAGTTCAGTGGGATTTGGGTGTCTAAGCAAATAGAGCCCTTTGAAGAGCTAAGTTATAAAGAGCTTTGAGATCTTTGAATGGAAGAAGCTATAAGTTGCACAAAGAATCATTGGCTACACAGGCAGGAATTGTCATTACCATTTTATTTTGCGATAGCAAAACCCTGTTTAACAGCTCAACACATTAGGCTTTAACAGAGAGATAAAATATTCCCTAAAAGAGGAAGCTTCCTTTAGCACAATTCTGAAAATTGTTGAGCTGATGGAGAAATTCCTATCTTCTTAATGCGTTTTGTATTAGATCTTTGGCCCACTGGTGTATTATTCCTCAGACTGGAACTAGAGCAAAGGTTCTGCAATAATAAGCATTTGAGCATGAACATCACAGCTGAAAGTACAGCACAATATGAAAGAACACAACCCATATGAAGGGATTGGAGGTGGCTCTGGAGCTGGCTAAGGTGGCAAGTCTCCCTCTCAACCCTCTGGTACCTCCTTCAAGCTTAGCACAGTCCATAGAGCCAACAAAGAGGTGGGAGGAAGAGAGAGAAGTGTTACAAGACAGAAAGCAAGAGGAGGACATTTGAATTTCATAAGACAGGTTAACCCCGCAGGGCTGAGTGAAGCAAAAACAACTCATTCTGAATAAACATGATATGGAAATTGCAGAGATAGGATTGAGCATGAATTTATCTAGGAAGCTACAGCACAAGTTGGTGTGAGATGCCATCAGGAAAACACTGTGAAAACTGAAGGCAAGAGAAGTGATCTCACCAGCCACATCTGAACTGCAGACTCTCTATTCCCAGAACCCATCCTTTTGATATGAGAGGTAACGGGATAGTGATGCCCACTCTCAAGAGGCAGCTCTCGCCACAGCCCCTTTGCTCAGCCATCAAGCTGAAACATGTCCTCAAGGATCATATGACATGCTTTGTGTTTGTCATCTCCTGGATTGTGTCCAGGCATCGCCAGTGGGAATGTTAGCTGACATCCCCTGAAACAGTGACAGGGAATATGTCAGCAGTTAAACAGCAAGGGACTGCTGTGGGCCAGTGCTTGACTTTACATCCTAGCCTTCACTCACTGGTTAGCAAGGATGCAGCAGGTTACCAAGCCTAAGTACTTCATTCTCTCTCAAGCCCAGGAAAGATGGCAAAGGAAAAAGAGACATACAACATGGAAGCAGTCATACTCTATGATGAAGCTTCATGCCCTTGTCCCAAGCTGTCCTCCGTAGCATAACTGATGGTCCCAGGCAAAAGAGAGGCAATTTACACCCATTCTGAGTGTATAAAGGTTTTTGACAGATGAGCTCCAAAGAGCCTAGCTGATGTGATTTAAGATGTTACCTCTCCCCAGCTGTCTACCCTGTCCCTCTGCCAGAAGTTACTGCCCCAACAGCAGGCAAAGCAGAAGAAACATGTGCCTGCACCTTGAATGCTCTAGCTCAGACTGGTGTATTAGCATAAACTGCCAATGAAGGGTGGGTTTGTGCTAATATATCAGATGAAAGCTGCAGCCACTGGAGCACAGACATATGTCTCATTCTGCCAACTCTCCAGTTGTCTCTGGCAAAGGAGCAGAAAGGACAGCTGAGGGTATTAAAGTCATGTGTGCTGGGTACAGCTAGTCACATATGTACAGTACTTTGATGAACACACTGTTTTCAAGTCCATTTTCCCGAAGCCTGGTAATCTGCAGAGCCACTGATGCACAGCCTGGACAATGACTATCAAGCACTGTAAGACAAGCAATCAATGCTAAGGAGTGCACTTAAAATGGCAAGAGCTACAAGCCTGCACAGGCCAGGGAAGGAAGGGTGACTGCAGTCATCTCCCACATAGACCTCTTAAAGCACCTGGGAGAATGCCAGCTCCATTCAGCTCCCTGGCTCAGCATCAGCAAGAAGGTTGATAAGCCATCACCCAACCAAAGCTTCTTGAGAATTATGAACCCAAAAGCTAGCAGTTCACTGGGAAAATGCAAGGGGTAGAAAGAAAACGGGGGGGAGGAATAAAGCTGTTCAGCTCACTCTAATATCCATTTCTGCTATCAGTGTCAGTGATGCACATTTATGCTAAACAATTCTTTATCTCATAGAGCATAGGACTTGCTTTTTTACATAAAAATCATTTGTGCTTTGGAAAATCCTGTAATACGCTGATTTGCTTTGCTTTCTGTTGTATGTTCTCACTTTCTTGTTTGTTTTTTGCTTGTATCTCTTGCTTATGATCTCTCTGTATGCTGAAAATCCAGTACAAACATTTAGTAAACAATAAGAAGCTCATTGCTGCTTTCAAGCAGAAAATTCACCTCTGCCTCACAGAACATCTATTTTGGCTTGGTTTTAATTTTTTTTTAATAATGCATGAATATATATCTATAGATCAGATCTTTCCTTGCTTAGATTCTACAGTGGTGGGTGCTTTCTAAAAGTCAATATAGATAGACTCGGCTGTAATCCATTTATGGCATGCTCATCTTTGATCAGAAGATACAGCAATTGCTCCTTTTCATACGTGACAGGCATAAAACTCCCTTTTTTTTTTTTACTACACACTACAATGGTCTAAAAGGTTAGAATTTGAAATTTAAGGATCCCTGAATGATTTTCTCTTCTGTCCCTTCAAAAAGACTTGGAGCAGCCCCAGGCTGAAGACCACAAAGAGCCATGGCATGGGTAATGTAACTAGCATGTTCCCTTTAAACTGTTGTTCTAGCATAGACTTAATGTACAGACATGCAGGATGGAGTCTTAAAGCCCTCCTTTCACAAGACAGATTTAACATCCCAGTTTGTGTAGGTCATTCACTCACCTCCTTACTTTTCCTCACAATTTCAGCTAGATCCCAAGTGCTTTTGAGCTGCCATGTTGACACGTGTTCCTCCCTGTGAAAGTTCAGGTTATATTGGTTTTTATCGTAACCTGATTTTGAGTGCCCAACTACATACCAGAGACCACAGGACTTCTGTGATTACAGCATCTAAATTGCAGAGCCTGAAGATGCACAGATGTCAGGCCCAGGTTCCATCTACAGACAAGGGAAAGAACCAGTCATCCTAGGAAGAAAACTTGGAGCCCTGAGGTATGTGATGCTTCCATGGACAATATTCTAAGCTAGACTCTGGTAGTTGTGGAAAAGACTTAGTCCATTTGTTGATCCACTGCCCATCTTGTTCTTTTTAGCTTAGTTCCCACAATACCAGGCACATCTGTTCCTTTTAAGCATTTTAACAGTTGACTTGGATGTAGCTATCATGTGCCTCAGCCAGTGCATCCAGAAATGGAAGGTATCTAAAAAAGCCTTTGCTGAAAGAGTTCATGTTGGTTGCAGTCCCTGAAGCAGGTATTAAGGCCCCAGTAGGTAAAGTGAGGAAGCCTCAACAGGCAGAGAAGAGCTGCTCTTCCTTCCTCTTTCCAGCTTTGTAGCCAAATTCATCTTTGTCTTAGATTTACTTAGATGATCACTAAGTGATGGGAACACTAAGACACTAATTGAGCCTTTCCTGGGAAGAATTCTAATATTTCTGTATTTAACTTGGATATATAAGAGATCTGCTCTACAAAGCCATTTTTTAGATGATAGAAATGCTGTGGCTTCACCAGTTTGGATTGGAAGCAGAGGACTTTGAGGCCACCCTGGGGGTTTTCAGGCAGAACAACTGCCAAGCTGGAGCTATAAATTTAATCACTGTTTATTGATGTGGTGATGTTGGGTGTATTGATGTATTTTATTGCTAAGCAGTGCATTCTCCCCACAGTTTTTCCCCCCCTCTTGAGTAGATTAACTGCAGATTCCAACATACTGTCCAGAAGAGACGTGTGTCAGACTGTTTTCACTTTGCTTGCCTCCCACATAAAAGAACAGCTGTGAATGTCAGCTGAGGCTGATTTTTCCTGCACAATGGCCTATCATTTTTGTAAAAATAAATAAATAAGTGGCAATCATTCATTCTTTTTCTTTTTTTTTTTCTCTCCATGGATATAAACACTTTGGGTCAAACTCAAAGTGACTGAAATGATATTGCGTTTTACCTCTGGTTGATAAGTAGTTGTAATTTACAGGCCAATAGAACTGGGTAAATAGAAAAGCAACTACCAAGTAGAATTAAGATAAAGAACCTCCCACTCTCACTTTGTCTTATACCTTTCACTGAGCTGCCTTTGCTCCTGCATCATTTATTTCCTGAGTGTACGCTCTTGTACGTTACACTGAGTTGCTGCCAGGTAACATACAGCATCATTTATATCACCTTTGCGCAGCACCCAATTACAGAGCAAGGTGCTGGAGTCACTGGTTCAGTCCCAAATAACCAATCAAAGTGATTTCTGCAGTGAGAGTGGGTACAAGATCAAGTCTTTGTGCAAAGACTTGTATATAAAGCTACAGAAATTAAAAGCACTGCTCCCGAGTGAAGTGCCACCCACATGTAGCTGTCCCTTAATAATAAAGGCTGAATCCATAAGGCAGGTTCTAAACATCTAATGGTATCTCTTACCCTTTTTTTCTGCACCAAAGTCTTAGCCTTCCCCAAGCTATCTTCAGCTAATATGACACTTCAATTTGGTACACCATTGTATAGTTGCTACAACAGGACCCCAGAACAGCAAAGCCTGGTCAGCAAGGTGCAGTGTTTTCCTGTAGAGATAACTTGATTAGTACTGGTCAAGCATCTCTGCATTGCTCTTTTGCAGATGACAAAGGAGCCCTGAAAGATCAGGCTATACTGATAGGTTTAAATAGTGAAGATTCTCCAAAATGCATGGTGCATTCCAGTTGCCATTGTTTGGATCTTGTCCCTCCTCCCATCCCACATTGAGGAGTGGTTTGGGGTGAGTCATTTCTCATTTTTATCCTTCACAGTATCACAGCATGCTAGAGATTGGAAGGGACCTCAAAAGATCATCTAGTCCAATCCCCCTGCCGGAGCAGGAACACCTAGATAGTGTTACACAGGAATGTGTCCAGGCGGGTTTTGAATGTCTCCAGGGAAGGAGACTCCACAACCTCCCTGGGCAGCCTGTTCCAGTGTTCCGTCACCCTCACTGAGAAGAAGTTTCTTCTCAAGTTTAAGTGGAACCTCTTGTGTTCCAGTTTGTACCCATTACCCCTTGTCCTATCATTGTTTGTCACCGAGTAGAGCCTGGCTCCATCCTCGTGACACTACCCCTTTATATATTTATAGACACTAATAAGGTCACCCCTCAGTCTCCTCTTCTCCAAACTATAGAGACCCAGCTCCCTCAGTCTTTCCTCATAAGGGAGATGCTCCACTCCCTTAATCATCTTAGTTGTCCTGCGCTGGACTCTCTCCAGCAGCTCCCTGTCCTTCTTGAACTGAGGGGCCCAGAACTGGACACAATATTCCAGATGGGGTCTCACCAGGGCAGAGTAGAGGGGAAGGAGGACCTCTCTCGACCTACTAACCACCCCCCTTCTAATACACCCCAGGATGCCATTGGCCTTCTTAGCCACAAGGGCACAGTGTTGGCTCATGGTCATCCTGTCGTCCACTAGGACCCCCAGGTCCCTCTCCCCTACACTGCTCTCTAGCAGGTCGTTCCCCAACCTATACTGGAACCTGGGGTTGTTCCTGCCCAGATGCAGGACTCTACACTTTCCCTTGTTATATTTCATCCCGTTATTCCCTGCCCAACTCTCCAGCCTGTCCAGGTCTCGCTGGATGGCAGCACAGCCTTCTGGCGTGTCAGCCACTCCTCCCAGCTTAGTGTCATCAGCAAACTTGCTGATAGTACACTCAATTCCCTCGTCTAAATCGTTGATGAATATATTAAATAATACCGGTCCCAGTACTGACCCTTGAGGCACTCCACTAGTTACAGGCCTTCAACTAGACTCCGCCCCATAGACTACAACTCTCTGGCTTCTCTCCTTCAGCCAGTTCGCAGTCCACCTCACTACCTGATCATCCAGTCCACACTTCCTCAATTTAGCCGTGAGGATGCTGTGGGAGACTGTGTCAAATGCTTTGCTGAAGTCAAGGTAGACCACATCCACCGCTCTGCCATCATCCATCCACCGTGTTATTTCCTCATAAAAGGCTAAGAGATTGGTCAAACATGATTTCCCCCTGGTGAAGCCATGTTGACTGCCCCTCATAACCCTCTTACCCTTGATATGCCTTAAGATGGCACCAAGGATAAGGTGTTCCTTCCATTGGTCTCTGTAGCATGGCAGTACTGCAGAACCTCATGAAGGCAAGCACTTCAGGGCCACTTCAATACCAGGACTTGAAGCCATGCATGGAATTGCAATACTGTAGTTGCTATTGGATATTTGTATTCTTTAGAATTGATACAGAGGTTTTGTTCACTTAAAATTAATATTAATTTGAACATGATAAACAATGGGAAAAGCTCTCAAGTATATAACTCTCTATATATCTCAAAAAAAAACATGGCAGCATTATGGCAGCTTAAGCAAGAGCCCCCTTGCATTAATACCTGCTGCAATGGTTTCCCCCTTCTCTAATATTGGAGACTGGGAAGATTGTCATTTGTAACAAGACCATTAAAAATACAGACCTGTCCATTCACACTGGTGCTGATCATGACCATAGAATAGTTAGGGTTGGTAAGGACCTTAAGATCATCCAGTTCCAAGCCCCTGCCATGGGCAGGGACACCTCACACTAAATAATATCACCCAAGGCTTTGTCCAACCTGGCCTTGAACACTGCCAGGGATGGAGCATTCACCACTTCTTTGGGCAACCTGCTCCAGTGCCTCACCACCCTCACAGTAAAGAACTTCTTCCTTATATCTAACCTGAACTTCCCCTGTTTCAGTTTAAACCCATCACCCCTTGTCCTATCACTGCAGCCCCTAATGAAGAGTCCCTCCCCAGCATCCTTTTAGGCCCCTTCAGATACTGGAAGGCTGCTATGAGGTCTCCACACAGCCTTCTCTTCTCCAGGCTGAACAGCCCCAACTTTCTCAGCCTGTCTTCATACAGGAGGTGCTCCAGCCCCTCATCATTCTTGTGGCCTCCTCTGAACTTGCTCCAGCAGCTCCAGGTCCTTCTTATGTTGAGGATACCAGAACTGAACACATTGCTTAGAGTGGGGTCTTACAAGAAGTAACTACTTCAAATAACTTATTTTTTCTCTGAAAGCCTGGAGACCACATGTGTTCTTCTTACTCACTATACCCTTCACCTTAGCAGACCTCAGTCTAGGTACACATCTTTAGGACTTACTCATAACACACAAATGCTAGAACAACATTAAGGGCTATATCTAGTGCATGTGTAATACTTCCCATTTTCCAGATGACTGGTTTTCAAACTATGGTCTGCAGACCTCTAAGGCCTTGATCTACTTCTGTCTCTGACATGCATGGCAAGGATCTGCAAATGGGAATTTCCAAGAGGTGTCCGCACATTCCTTGAAAAGTATAAAGGATCAGTAAATTGAGAGGGTGAGGAAAATCTAAATAACAAAAAAGCATTTTTTGAGGCCAAATGTGCCCATGAGGAGAGTGGAGAGGAAAAGATGAGTGTGTGAATACTTTAGTTCCATGTGACTCCAGGCACTCCCATACACGAGGCACTGCTGTCAGCAAGGGCTAAGACCCCATCAGCCTCTTCCTTCCCCTTTCCTCCTGTAAGTCCACAACTGATTCAAAACATTAATTAACTGCCAAGCCCTTCCCTGCTCTCCATCAATTAAATCTGGTTTATGTCCATTTTATCTATCCATCCAGATGCTTTAATTAGTCTTCATGATTGCAATTCATCAGCATTTCCTGGGAGAAAAACATCAGCAGTGTTCTCCCTCTGCACAATTTACACATCTCACCTAATGGGGCTCTGAGCCCAACTCACGTTTTGGGCTCAACCACCACACACGTAACAGTAATGATTAATAAAAAGGGAACTGTCTTTGCATTCTCAATGAAAAAGTTAATATTGTGCCTTCATAATCTACAACACAATGATTTAGTAACGCCATTTGCGTCTCTCAATTCCCTAATGTAATGACATAGTACCACAGGGATACGCACTTTATTGCGTGTTTGTGAGTTTTCAGCAGGTTTATAAATGCAGCATGGCCTTACTGTGCAACCTCATGATCTCACTGAACCCCAAAAAGTTTAAAGATTAACAATAAAGGATGAAACTTGTGGAGAGAAAAACGAATCGGGCTTCATTAAATGATAAAACCCATCAGGAGCTGAGGGCAAGGACAGGGGCAGGGACTCAGTTAATTTGTGAGAGTAACGTAATTCTGAATCGTGGAAAAGATAACAGTGGAAATTTATAATAGTGTTGCACTTTGAAGGTCATCCCAAGGGCAGGAAGCCAAATACCTATCTGCCCTTCTGCAAGGGAGAGACAGAATACATTCTCTTGGGTTGGCAAAACTTGAAGTCTTATGTGATCTCAAGCTGTAATGATTAAGAAATCGAGGGGTTCAAGTAGCTGAGCTGCCACCATTCCCACTGTATGAGAAGGCCTCTGTACAAGTCCTCTACCTGTGAAGAAATCTAGGCAGCAAGCCCAGAAAACCCCTTGCTATCCCCCACTTTGTTTTGTGCTCTGCACAGAAAACAGCCCTATCACAACTTTAAGCTTAAGACTGATTCCACAGCAGCAAGGCATTTTTACTGCAAGAGCTCTCTTGGTAATCTCACCTCTAACCCATGCCCTCATGATGATGCATTAGAGCAGTTGATCACTTCTGTTCTGCTTATCATCGTTGTACTGTCAGAATCACATACTGGGCCACTAAGCATTAGTATGTTCTTCCTACATTACACAGACATCTGAATTTCAGGCACTAATATCTGTGGTGAGGGGGATTTACTCTCCTCTATTACCACATGCAAGCAAATACCATCATGTTCGATACATAAGGATGTGCTAGAAAATATCTCTTGGAAAGATACCCAAGCTCAGCAGAGAGGCTCCAGAGGAAGATGAATTAACCAGTCGCCTCAGTAATCTCCCATGGCAGTTGCACTGCCATTGTAAAAAGTTGCCTCCTGTTTCCAGCATAATTTATTTTAAAACTTCAATATACACCTTTTAGGGCTGTTTAATGTCCTAAAAGCTGAAGTTTAATGTTTAAAGCTGAAGTATATGCAGCTATTTAAACTGCGTATTTTTTAAGCCTTTGCCCCTTACATTAGAGGGGCCTACACTTTGAGGCAGTAGAATGACATGAAGAAAGTAAGAATAGGTGTACCATTAAAGAGAAAAATTAATATACACTCTTTTTGAACTGGTAAGTATGATGTTGACATGTTAAATCCTCTCCTTTCTTAAGCATGTTTGGTATTCCTCTTCTCAGGGGAGCAGCTTTATATTCCTTAGCTGAAATCTTTAAGAACAGGATTGTTTTTTTGTTACAAAACAGTGATCGGAGCTGTGTAGCACCTGTAAGAATATATTGACTATAAAAGAAATAAATAAATCACAGATATCACAACACCTTCGAGTGTAAATATATATTTCACAAAGTATTTCGGCTATCTTTGAAATATCGATGTTGCAATTAAACTAAAGATAGTTCGTGTGTTTCACAGATTAAGCCAGTCACTGAACTGGGGCTTTCATCCCAGTTTGAAAACATGAAGCTTTGAAACGTCAAGCCCACCTTCAGAACTGAATTTCCATTTCTGTTGCCTGCTGTCATAACTTCCCTTAAAGCTGCAGACCACAGCGCTCTGATCTCCCCAGGTCAGGAGCTTTCAACTGCTACTTCCTACCTGTTGTTCCCACTTTCACGTGGGAAGGAAAACTAAGTCAAGACCACCCTATGTCAAAGACTTATTCAGAAGGCAGAGAAAAGCTTTCTTCAACCGAGACTGTGCCCACACCTCTTACGTGGGCTGCAGCTGGGGAGTAAAGAGTTACCAAGGCAAACAACTCATCCACTGCCACAATTTATTGTCACCTCTGATCTCCTGACACTGACACATGAATAATCACTCCCTAACTCTTTAGGCCACCTATCAGTCTTATCAGGAAGTGTAGCTGTGCCAGCACTTGTGGTGTTGTAACTTGTTGTGATGAGCACCTGGTATCACTAACCTTCATCCAAAATTGACTGCAGCTTTGATTTAACTCTTGAGCCGCAGGTAAATTCTAGGTTGGCATTTGGGCTGGAGTGTGTGAAGAAACCCAAGTGCATGCAGGTTGCACTCCATGTACATCAAGCTCTTTATAGAAACCAAGCCTTTCCAACAGAGAAAAAGTTGCATTTGAAGCTCCACAAAATATAGCTAAGTATAACCACCTTACAAGCATCTCCACATCTGAGCACATCCCAGATGTCCTCCTGCCGGAGTTTTAACATTCTGATTCTGGTCCCTTAGAGATCCACGAGATGTATTCACAGTTACCATAAAAATAAACAAGAGAGAGGCACAGTTATGTTAATTCACCATACAGGGGTC
Source organism: Pezoporus occidentalis (assembly GCF_034315485.1). Taxonomy (NCBI): domain Eukaryota; kingdom Metazoa; phylum Chordata; class Aves; order Psittaciformes; family Psittacidae; genus Pezoporus; species Pezoporus occidentalis. The sequence continues at coordinate 1,475,678 of NW_026912898.1, forward strand.
CTCAGTCTCAGGAAAATTTGTAGGGATTTGCAGACTAAAAGAGATTGAAAACCACTGTTCTCTACCAACTCCCCAAGAATCTGTATAGTGCTGATAGTAAATACCTCCATATATTACTTGCATACTCTGCAGATGTTTGCCTGCTGTGATTATGTAGAATAACAGTGCCTCAAATCTGTAAAACACTGGTCTTATTTATATACAATGTCCTACTTTGTATTTTATGTTTATATTTTCTCATAAGCCACCTTTATATATTGCATTGGTGGAAAACTACCAAAACAGCTTTGGCAACAGCAAACGCTCAATCACAGGTCAATTTTTCTGCCAACTCATGTTCATGTTTATCTGGGGAGGGAATCTTGGCACCAGTGGTGTCAGAGTGAATTTCCTCACTGACTTGAGTGGTCCCAGAATTTCAGTGGGTGTGTTATAGTGTTTTGATTGCATCTCAGGCAAAGTAATTTCTAACCTTGCCTTTTGGAAAATATTAAATAGCTCAATGAACTTCACTATAGGGGTTTTCTCATTCTTATTTCTTACCATCCCTGCTAGCTCTGCCCAACACACTAATTCCTTCTCCACTTCGTGTTTACACACTTGAGAAGTTCAGAGGGCTACGTTTTTCCACATTGCCATCACTGCCAGATGCATTAGCTTCCATTTTTGCCAAGTTGAATCTTTCGTACCAAGTCCCTTAATCTCTCTAAGTATCTTTGTATTATTACTATTTAATTTCTGTTAAGTACTGACAGCATGCCAGGTGCTTTCAGCTTGCCAGATGCTGCACAGAGTGGAAAGGCACTGTTCTCCTCCTGTAGAGCAGACAGTCTAAAAGACAAGGCAAAGATGGGACAAAGCATCCTCACAGCTCAGAGCATATTATTAAGCTTAGAATATGGGTGCAGCTGTGAAACTAGGCTGAGAGAAGGAAATAGGCAGGCCCCTTCTGGGCTTCCTGGCAGCATCAGAAGGAAAGGTTGTGCGAACTGTGTGGGATTTTGAAGAAGAGGTGGCACTAGGCTGAGAGGATGGATTTGAGGAGCAGGGCAAGATGCAGAACACAAAGCAGTACAGAGGCCAAACTAGTGCTTCTCCTTGGATGAATATAGCTTCAGCAAAGGTTATGGTGGCATGCACGAGGGAAGTACCCTAGGCCCCTTCCTCAGGAGCAAAGGCACTGAAATTAAATGTTAGAAGCACCACCACAGGAGCAAGAGACAATGAAAAGGTGATTAAGGGGACAGCCAGCCTGAAAATATATGAGGAAAAAAAAGCAAAGGCAAGAACAGCCTCAGAAGATCACAGATGGGACTGGGAAAAAAATGCATCCCAAAAGCTGCCAACACTGGGGACAGCAGCTTTATTGTCCAGTCTTGCATCATGGCTTCAGTTCTGCCTGTCTTGCTAGCATCCAAGCAAGAGATATGGATCTGTTACATAGTCTTACCTCTAGTTATTGCCACAGTCCTCTTCAGTTCTGTGATTATCAACTAAATCTCAAATCTTGCTCCCCCATTCCTAGTGGGAAAGAGTACTGAGCATATACCATGATCTTCCATCCTTCCCCCCCCAACCTCTTCTCCCGTTTCACCCAGAAAGGATGAGACAGACAATCCCAAGCAGGTCCCACCAGAGAAGGGAGGGAAACATGAAACACTAAAGTTACACTTATTCAAGCCTTTAGAAAGTTCTTTAGCTCCTAAAAGCCACTTTAAGGCTTCACCATACACACAGGTGTCAAAGTACTGGTCCTCAAGGAAATGGAATCATACAGTGCTGCACAGATGGGGAAAAGAGTTAGGACTCAAGTCCAGAGCAGAAGCATCTCTGACTGCATGAAAACCAGAGAAATAGCCATGGCTATTCTATTTCTCACAGAAAAAGTACTTTTTGATAAGAGAAACCCCCTCCTTTCAGACATCCCTGTTCCTTTCCTCGCAGACACCTAGAGGCAAGGAGATAAACTGTTTGTAAATAGCAGTTTCACACCAATTAGCGCTATGCTCTGCAAACAGCATCACAGACTCAGTGTGGTGTTTAAGGGCTTGTTATTTTAGAGTACTACATATTTATTTCTATATAATTGATCTGTTCTACTTTAAAGAGGCCATCAGGAAGATATGTGGGCAATTTATTGCAGAGGTAAGAGAAGAAGGGGCAATGGGAGTTAACCTCAGATGAGCTGCGTCTCCACAATGGTGTTTTACACTGTGTGCTGCTGGAATGAGACCAGAGCTCACGCTGCTCTCCCCTGCGTGCCCACCACCCCGTTTTCCCCTTGAAGAGAAGGCAGGCACAGCAGTTAAAAGTCAGGAGAGCCAGCCTCACAGGCAAGACTGTCCAACTTAAGCACAGAGAATGGTCTGCCCCACAGCATGGATGCCATCATTTTGGCACACATTTCTAGTGCTAAATGTCACAGAGCTCAAGCAGAACAGCCCAAAGACATGACTAGATAGATATGGCCTAAATTAGGTACCATTTGGCTACAGCAACTTGGCACACCAGGCCAGCAAGAAAGGTAGCAAATGCTGGTGGCAAACATACAGGGTATTTGCAGTATCTCAGTCCACAGCCTCAGAAATCCTGTCCATGGCCTGAAGATAACATACCATGACAGGACCAGAAGAGGCAGGCCACAGAACTACGACTATCATCAATTGTTATCCAAATACAGACATTAAGAGCAATTAGGGCTACTCTGACCTCCCATAGAGCACAAGGCATAGCCTCCACCAGCAGCTCCTGCTCATACAACTTCTGGCTCACACCACGCAGCCCATGTATAAGGCTGCCAGGGATGGACTGAAAACTTGAGCGCTGGTGAATTCCCCTGCTTCCAACAGAGCTCTTCCAACTGCTCGTTGTTGTGCTGTGCTTTATTTCCACTCCCAGTTTGTCTAGTTTCCATCTCCAGTTCTCAGATCTCTTCACACCTTTGAGTACTAAAGACCCATTTAAGACAAATTCTTCCCCCATTGACTTTATTCCATCATCAAGACCCTTCACTTTGCTAACCTAAACAGAAATTTCAATGTTTTCCCTGCAGATGAGAATATTTCCAACCCCAAATCTTCCATGTAGCTCACTCTGCCATTTTCAGCTTTTGACGTGTGGACCCCAAAACTGAAACAAGACCTGGAATGAATACATCAATATACATCTTCTTAATCCATTTTACTGAGCGCTCTGCAGCAAGGAGCAATATATCACATTCAGCTCTGCCAGGCCAGCCAGGAAACAAGTATTGCACCCTGGAACAGTATGAGAGACTGAAAACCTGATAAGAAATAGATTTCTCCAAAGAACACAGGAAATATACCTGGGATCTTGGTGAGGACCACACCATTGGCTTATAGTCTGGGCCCAGACAGCATTTTCCATTGGAGGGGTTCTACAACAGCTGTAACCCAGATCCCTGCAACCATTAGCACTGCTTCCAGAAGGGGACCACTGTACTAGCAGAGTGCCAAGGTCATCATTTGCAAGCATGGCTATCTGTCCACTGAGATGAAGCACCTCCCAAACCAGAAGACCTGGGGCAAACCTACTTGTCTTCTACTCTGATGTCCGTGAGCAATGTCCCAAGTACTCATGTTCAGCCCATTAATACCACAACTCCAAAGTCATTTACCAAATCAGTCCAGCACAAGAGACAGTTTCCCATTTCCTGCCCCACAGTGTCTATTTTATCATGCCTGACTTCACAGGATTAACATATGCTGTTCTTACACATCACTACATAGAATTGGCCTCACCCTGCCATTAGCTAACATGCAACCTCTTAGATGTAAGATTTACAAACAGTGATTTTACCATCTCTTCCCCACAGACACATCTGTTATTGTAACAAACCTACTTCTTAATTTCTTTAAGGGGACAGGGAGAAGGTCTGCTAGTTCTAGAATAAAAGAGCAGCTTTATGAACAGACCTCGTAGGAAAGTATTAAAAGCACACAAGGGTGATAGGAAAGAAGACGAACCTATCAGTTAGGGAGAAAGTTGAAAGAAGTGATCACTGAGGACAGATCGAGGGGAGAAGATGTTTTTTCTGATGTGGTTTGCTTTTACAAGCAGGAGCCATGAGATGTGAGGCCCTGAGAACTGAAGCTGATTTTTATGCACAGCACAATGAAGAGGCACTGAAGAGACTTAAGGAGGCAACTGCATAATGAAGAAATCTCTCAGTACCTTCCCAAAGGTATTATGGTATAGTCAGGGTGAGCTAGCAGAACAGCAAAGCAATACTGCAGGGGATATCAGCTTGTTGATTTTCGCCTATGTTAGTATCCAGAGCTTCTATATTGTGCTGGAAAACTTCTAAAGCAAGGAAACATGGGCAGAAATATGATGGTTTTTTACTACCCTTTCAAAGTTGTTCTGCTGTAGCATCTTAGTGAAAAGTTCTATGGAAAGACAAGTCAGAGGGTCCACACAGATAATGCAGAAGAAATACATCCATTGGTTAGCAGCTACTTAAATATTTGATGGCTAATATATTAAATGTTAATTGAATACTACAATGATTTTCTCCCCTGGACAGCACACAATTAACATTTAATTTGTTATAAAATATTTAAAGTTATGAAATATCCGAGGGCAACTGAAATGTCTCTTCCACCAAATTCTCTTGGGACAATGTATTAAGGGGACAAAAGGTCAGGCTAGCATTTCAAATTCCACCAGTGATCTGTACAAGAGACATGGGAAAAGGTTTTAGAGCTGGCAAAATTCAAGGATATAGCCAGAAGGTAGGAGGGAAAACACACAGGTATCTGACCCTGTCCCATCCAGGTTAAGCAAGACTGCAAGCGCTCATGGCTACAAAGCGCCCAACTTGAAGAGTGCTGTGATGACTATCCATTCCCCAGAGAAAAGCAAATGCTGTGTGCTTAGGCCAAGCATCTGTCTCAGCGTTACTTATTTCAGGGGTGCCAGTGAGGGTCTGGAGTCTTAACTGCTCTGCACTCATTTACTCCAAGGCATCTTGACAAGAATAGGATTCAGATGATACAAAGCTACTGCTCTGGTTATGCCCAGTTCTTCACTAAAGCATCAGGTGTGGTAATGAGCTTGGGATGTTAAAATTAAGCCAGTTGATTAAGACCTCAACACAAATCTATCTCATTTACTGTAGAAGAGTTGAACACCCTAACACTTTGGAAACTCACTCTAATGCCTTGTTTAGTGAGAGGGGTAGGAAGCTTTTGCTCAGATTGGAATGCAGGAAGTGATCTTTTAATTGGTCCAACACTGAATCCTTCAGCAAGTCTGGGGAAGCTCAACCTCAACAGTTCTGATATTTATGGAGTAAAACTCAAAGACCAGGAAAAAGGATCCATTAGAGTTTTACTGTGCATCGTTCAGGAGATAGGGAATTCAAACTCAAGCAAACCAACCCTCTAAGGGTACCTCCAGGTACCCTTAATTAAAGGAGTGACTCTTACTGCTAAGAAATACTGAATATCCCTAGAGGTACAGAAGCTTCACCTACTCAACTCCACATTGTTTAGCCTTGAGTTAACTCAGCTTTAAAGGGAATACACTCTTTGTAAAGCTAACTCCTTAATGCAGCTCCTTTTCAATTCCTAACTTTTCTGGGCTCAGACCTTTCATTGACTGCTTTCTAAAAATCCACTGCACAAACCCTAAGCCTTAGGCTTGCAACAATGGATTATTTCTACCCAGAAGCTCCTCTCATTTGCTGCTTGTAAAGGTTTGACTAATGTGGGGTTAAAAATCTATGCTCGGTTCATGGCTATGTGGAAAATGGTATTGGGGAAGAAAAACATAGGTTGTTATCAGATGGAGGCCTGTGGCCTGCTTGCTACACGTTAGCTTACCCCTTCCTTCATGTTCCTTTGATAAGAGCCATACTCTCATCAGCTGCCATGGTGAACCACCCTCACTTCATGCAGAAGAACTGTAGCTGACAAGCTGAAAGGCTCGTCTATGAGAACTGAGTGACAGCTTGCACCAAGGAGCTCTCTAGGCCAAAGATGGTTGCTCTGGACATCCAGATAAATGGAAAGCCTTCTCCCTACTGCACCCTTTCTATGAGGCAAAGAGGGTTATAAGAGTACATAGAGAAGGCAAGGGTGCCTCTACACTCATAGGCACCCTATCATAGTAAATATAGAGGTATAGCTGAGGTCATGGTCATGATAGACTTCTACAGGACAGGAGTCTGGCAGCCTGCTTGACATTACCAATACAGAAACTGCACATAGAAACACCTACAGGGAGCTGAAGAGGTGCCCAAACAAAAAGATACGTTCAAGTCAGCGCTGACTTACTGATTCATAGAGACTTGTCTCACACTCTTGGTGGCTCAGCATATTGGAAACCAATATTTGGGTCTGACCTCTAGGAAATAAAAAGAGGTCTCTCTTTCAGTTTGACTCCTCTTGTCCATGCGCCTAACACTGTGGGAGGCCTTGGATGATTTTTGCTGGATCTCCTCCTCCCTTTCCCTCCCATATTTCCTAAAATCTCTAACATTTCAAGTGATGTCCAAGCAGAAGAGGTCAGTGTGGAAAGTGTCCCTGGAAATCAGAATTTGGTGCTGCAGAATGATTCTGTCCCTTAGCACCACTGTCACAAAGCTATCAAACAAACATATACACTTTCTGGTCATGAAAAGACAAGGAACAGGATACTGTAGGATACTACAGGATAGAATTGATATGCTTTTTCAGAGCTGGGCAGAGCAACTTCAGAACACTTCTGTGAGGAAGAGGTGTTGTAGCACATGAACAACGGGCATGAGCAGACACAGGTGTGGAGAATACAGGACATGAGCTAGGCAGGTTCTTTTGCACGCCCTGTGTGGCAATCAGATCTTTGCTCACACCTTGGGCTTCTTTCTTCCACCATGTCAGATTGCCCCTTCTTGTTTCAATCGCTTCTCAGCCAAAGATGGGTTTGCCCAAGCAGGACCTGTTCTCCTGGCGTGGTGGCTGCCACTTACCTATCCAGTGGATCTAGCCTTGTGGAAGGTTCCTGTAACACCATAGTATATCAGTGTCATACCTAATTATCATTCTCTGAGGAGTGAGCCCATTAACAGGCTGCACTGAAACCAGATCTGCATACTAATTATGGAGCTGCCTTGGAGGATATTAATTAGGGGTGACACTTTCAGGGCAAGTTCTACTTTCCTTCTTTGTATCCCATTTGAGACGCGGCTGGGGAATGTGAGTACAATACAAATAAAGACAAGATGGGGCATTATGGGGACAGCCTGTTGCTGCAGCACAAGACAAGAGCAGAAAAGTTATAGCAATGTTCCTTTTAGGACTTGCTAGACATATTTTTCACTACCATTCTTTCAACCTAGAAAGGAAAGATGCAAAGAAACTTATTTCTTTGTCTCCACAGAGATAATCCTCCAGGTCCTTTCATTTACACTCCTCTAGGTCTATAGTACAAAGGTCTCCTACAAGTCCAGTCACTTTGGCAAATGGCTGGGGCACCATGCAAAGGGATCAAGAACTCTGTTTCTTGTCCTGGCTCTGGCAGTCACTAAATACTTGTTCCTTGAGTTCTTACTCTGTTTATCATCTTTGGTCTCATACAGCACCTTCCCCACACAGTCCTGAGCACTGCCTAGCTTCAGAACCACAGGCTCCCATTCCCTTCTACATCATCACCCTTCACCTCCAGCAACCCCAAAGAGCCAGCAAAACCAGGTTAGTTGCTTACATGAGGACCTGCATACAGGTTTCATGGCACTTTACAGGTTGCTGAGTTTTATTGTTAAAAGTAGAGGTGGAAAATCAGCAGCAGTGAGAGCTCCACAGCAAGGAAGACCAGAAGTGCATGCCCCTCATTTCTTCACTGCACAGCTTCATATATAATGATTGGGTACAATTCACTCATCTGTCAACATATCACTGTACAAATCATTCCACCTCCTACTAAGCTGCTGCCACTTCATATATTCTCAATGCAACCTCTGCCATTAGTTTCTGGGTGTCTCACAAAACGAAGAGCTAAGCAAAACACGAGACTAGATCATGTCTGCAGGCCATGCAGTGTAGGGTCCTGACTACCCACTACAACCAGCATGAGAAGCTGCGGAAGAGCATGTTAAATCATACAATTAACAGCAAGCAAAGAGGGGAAGTTTCCTCCTTAATGCCATCAGTTATTAGTGAGCGGATACTCCAAAGCATGAAGGTTTGCATCCCTTCTGCATTTTAACCTAATGTGTGTGTGCTCTCACCAGCTATTTCAACATCCCTTCCCCTTCTGAATTCTGCTGAGCTTCTGATCCCAAAGTTAATCAAGTGGCAGTGGGTTCCACAGGGTGGTGGCCCTATAAAAATGTATCTATATTTCCTTCTTACAAAGGAATGCAGTATTAATGTTAGGCAATGTAGATTTCCTGCTCATTTTAATGCTCACATATATGCTTCATTTCAACTTCTTTCATTAAGAGGTCACATTGTAGCTTGTGATTTGTAAGAGACACTTGTTTAAGGCATTGGTGCCAGAGACCATAGAAACAAGTCAATAAAGAAGAAAGCCTAGCAGTTTTTTTCTACATGGGAAAAACTGAAATCTGTCTCATTTCCTTTTAGGCATCACTTACTCTGAATCCCTTGATTTCCATAACAGAAGCAGTAATGCACACATAACTTCTTTGGGTCAGCAGCTGCTGAGAAAGCAATCAAAACATTCCACTTTCCCCACCCTTTTTCCTTCAGGCTGAGGTCACTTACCTGACATCAGGAGACAGCAAAAGCACAGCTACTCCACAAGGGATGATGAACCAGCAGCTAAAGATACCCGGAGTCTCCTCTCAAACCAGAGGCTCCAAACAGGGTCAGTCCAGTCATGAACAGCAATGAAATGAGCCAGGTCCTGAATTCATGCAGGGAGTGATTTCTAGTTGAGGCACCTAGAAATAAGGTCACCTGCAACAGAAGTCAAACTAGGGCTAAGATTCTGGGTTGGAGCCTTAAAACAGTTCCTGGACCAGTGGTGGAGGGTGCATCAGTGGATGGTCCAGGTGAGGCTGGTCAAGACCATTAAGCCACACAGGTTTATTCACTCAGGGCCCTGATGCACAAATGGTTAGCACGGAGTCCCATCTGCATGCAAGCCTCTGAGCTTGAGGTTCTGAATGTTATCTGCAGGCCAAGGAAGTGTTTCTGATTTTATACATTCCTGTAAGACTCCGTGGATATAAGCAAGTTTGGGTGGCAGACAGTGGGCAAAGTTAGTTTCATTGACTCTCATAGCGGATTTTAGAATTGCTCTAAGTATCATCACAGCTGATAGCTTTCCAAGAAGTAGGTGAAATACTAGGATTCACTTTGGGTTTATTCTCTTTCTCTTTCCTACTTCTTTTTCAACAAGGTTTGAGGCTTGTATCTTAAGGTCTATTGCACTTCTTTTGTGAGGAGGAACACTTGATTTTGAGGAAAGGACAGTGGGGTGACAGACAAACCTTAGCTCCTGTAGAAGTTCAGTTAATCTCAGGCCAGCTTCTGTAAAGTGCCTGCTTCATTCAGGTAGAAACTTAGGCCTTGGAGTCAATTTTTCCTACCCAGCAGCCTGCGCCTTGGCTCTGCACCTTCAGCCATCGATGCCTTACAGGACAGCCTGGGGATTAGCCTTGCCTAGCTTCCGCAATGCAAGCTGTGAGTGTAGTCTCAGGCACAGTGGAACTGTGATTCCCACCACATGTAGGACCAGAGGAGCCCACATAAACTCAGCATGATACCTTGCTACCAGACAAAGCCTCCAAAGCAGTCCCATGGGTTGACTGTGATGGAGCCACAGAGCCTGAAGCCAGGAAGGCTGTGAAACATCTGTACTTCTTTGCACAACTCACTTTTACCGAGGAACAGAACCGTACAGAATCATAGAATCAACCAGGTTGGAAACGACCTTTAAGACCATCAAGTCCAACCATTCCCCAGCACTGCCAAGGCCACCACTAACCCATGTCACTGAGGGCCTTGTCTATATGGCTTTTGAATACTTCTAGGGACAGTGATTCCACTGATATGGCCTGCATCAGCCTTGCTGCTGCCTATATCCCATAGGTACCAAGCAGCGACGTGTTCAAAGGAACATTGCTGGGCTCTGTTCCCGGATACATCTGCATGCTAAGGATGATTTCCCCAGTGGTTTTCTTCTCCAGCGTTGGTGAATCATCCCCCCACCAGAGATGACATATCCCAATAGCTTCCAAACATGTTTTGGAAGAGCATATTTTCTCTCTTTGGATTATGGCAGATGGCATCAAGTGATTAGTGGGATTAATATAAGAAGCTTCCCAGAAGAGGAAGACCCACTAGAGGGTCTTCATCACCCCTATGACCCTTCCCCTCCCAAACTTCAAATTACAGGAGCTGGGCCCCTGCTGCACAACTGCTACTCTATCAACACACTTGGAACGTTTTTCAGGAACAAACTGGAAAGCATTTCCAGCAAATGCTTTTAATGTCACTTTGTTTGCCAAGAGACGCTGCCTCCTGCTCTGGTTATCATTACGAGAAAGCATCTTGGCTTAAACAGGAAAGCTAAGGATGCTTTTACTGAGTCACTCATATCTCTAGCTAAGCAGCTTCTGCACTCCCTGGCAAAGGGACATGGCTTGTGCCATGAGATCACATAGATTGTGTGACTGGTATTTTGGGGGCTGTAATCCATGCTAGCATGTTGTGCTCCTTGCCTTCTTCCTGTGCCTAGATTCCACCTATAAACATATTACAACCTCATATTTCAAGTCAGTAATCTCAGATACTTTTCAAGTGAGAGGTACAGAGGGAATGCACAGCTCTTTTCATAAGTTTACAGCAGATAACCCATAAACTAACTAAGTACCTTTCCCAACAGTGATCCATTGCTTCCTAAGAGTAGTTTGGAAGGGTGATGCTCCTTGAGACAGCTGAAAAGCATGCTTCCTTCTGTTAAACAGGATGAGAGCACAGTTCCTACCTCTATCACAATGTCTTGAGTGGTAGACTCCAAACTGCCTGTGTGAACAGCCCATTCTCTCATATGGTGCCCAGGGTCAGAGATTCTGAACTTTGTCATAGCACAGAAGCCAAGTGACCACAAATTCAGATTGATGGTACATCTGCAAACAGTTCTTCTTTACTGCCACACTAGCATCTCTTTACAGATCAAGCCAACATAGTGGAAGAAGATAGCAGTTCCTGCTGTTCGTTAGAACCTTTCAGAAGAGAGAACTGCCCACATATCTGAGATCCAAAAACACTCATCTAAGCACACCTAAGAAGTTTTAGCCTTTTACTCTGCTCCATTTAGGTCTGCCAAAGACACCCGCCTGTGCTTTCACCACCAGCTCTGTCACATTCAACTAGTGCCAGTCAAGGATTTAGTCATTGCAATACCTCACTTTTTCTTCCCTCATCAAGTTGTCAAGTTTCAATCCAAAATACTCATGCAAGTGCCCTTTGCACCATAAATAGAGAATGTGACATCTAAAATGGCTTCCAAAATAGCCATGATGCTAAGCAAAGAGAAAAATCAACATTATACACAGTAACCTTGAAGGATAGAGACCATCCCTGAAACAAAATGATCCTGAAGACACAGACCATAATTTATAAGTTAAAAAGCAGAACAAAGGTCCACAAGTACTCCTTTCACATAAGCCATTTGAGCAGCTCCACTGGTCTGGAGGTACCATGACACTGCACATCTAAACATCACCTACCGGCTTAGCTAAGGAACCATAAGAAAATGCTGAAGAGGAGTGTGAATGCGTGCAGTGGGAAGTGAGGCAGCACACAATGGGGAAAAGGGATGTGTGTTTCAACTCTGGGGGAGAAAACACAGAGATGCGAATGCTGAGAGTAGTCCCCAATGCACTGGGGTGCTACGGAGGTGACTTCTCTTTGCCCCAGAGCAGCACTGTATCTGCCTTTTGCTGTCCTTGTCACTTGCCCATTCTCTGCCTTCCAAACTGTAGCTTCTTTCACAAGAGCAGAGTTTAATGTGGTCATACTTCCCAGGCATTGGATCCTGTGTAACAGCCACATATATTACAGCACAGGATCCCAACAGCCGCATCACAGTGAAGATTATGTACAAACAGCTCTCGTGCAAAATGTATTTGCTGACACTTCACTTCTGACTCACATCTGAAGTTTGCCTGTACTTGTGCAGCCTCCCTTTACCTGGTCACCTTTCTGAGAGCAAGCTGCTCTTCTCATTGCCACCTTGTTCCTATTCTCTCTTTCCCCCCGCTGCTTCCTCAAAACAGTTTTGTGCCAAGAACAGCCATAAACACATACAGTGGGGTGTGATCTTCATCACATGAAACCCCTTCATCACCTACCTCCTTCATCTCTGCCTAGGCAAAAGGAATCCACTCTGCAATGCTCTTTAACCACAATTCCAGCCAAAACCTCTGTGAAGCTAAGGCCTTACTAGAGGGTGCATGGCTGGGGCTGGGACTAGTTTCTCAAGGCCTCTGCTCTTCTTTAGCATGTCTGGCTAGAAGTTATAACAGTACATAAGTGTTAAGGCTCAGTGTCATGGCCAAACTGCTCCAGAGCAGCCTTCCTACTCCTTAGCTCTATTCCAAACTTCCCTACTTCCCTGCCTTATTTTCTTGATGTTACCTGTAACTACATTTTCTCCTCTCAAGCCTGTTTCTCAATTACCTATATTCTCGTAGTCCTACTCTGGGCATCCAATAACATGGGCCATGATATGTCTCTCAACAGCCCATTGAAGAAACCTATCATCTCCCTCCCTTGACTCTAAAAGGAATCAAACTCCCATCCCTACAATTCGTCTCCCCTGACACAGAGAGATGTTTGTAGGGTTCAGCCTGACACATTTTTCAGCCTCACATCCATTGGCACATATTTGCTCTATCTCTGCCACTGGCTGATGATTCCTCTCCAGCCAGGCAGACACATATCAGCTTTGATAGGATGCCTGTAGTAAGTAGGCTTGGAGTCATTTCCCTGCAGCTGGGCAGCCAGCAGCGTTTGCTGAACATGTCTGGCAAAGCAAAGCCACCCAGTTCTCAGCTGTTTTGCCTTGTTCTGCAGGTCCTGACTAGGGACTATCCATGCTGTCTGCACTGGCATCAGAAGGTTTGTTGGCAGGAATCTGCTACCTTGTGCCTACTGTGCTACCCCACTTCAGTCCAAGTCACAGTGCCCCTGGAGACCAAGGCTCTTACCTCAGTGCTGTGTGACTTGATCCATGTGAAATTTGGTTGGCTGTTCTGAGGGCAAGAAATGCCAGGATGGCAGATGGCAGGGAAGAAAGGTGAGCAGAGCTCTTTACTGGCATCCAAGATGCTGGGAGAAACCAAACTGTGCCTCTAAGGGTCAAATACCAGGGTTGAGCAAGAAGAAAAAAGCTGCCAAGTGTCTTGATTCTGTTAGAAAAGTCAACAATGAAATATTGCAGAGAGATTAAAACCCAATATAATGACTTAATTTATTGAGAGTTAATGTCCTGGTCCCTCATTGACAAGAAAGAATCAGAGGGAGGTGAAATTGTTAAGCAACATAATAGCTCCCAGCTCGAGCTCAAGCTGTCCTCTTTCCTTTGAGACTCTCACAGCTGAGAGAAGTGAGCTGCACAGCAGAGATGGATGCCAGTGAACACAAATGCATCTGTACTGGGAGGTTGGGACCTGCTCTGCCCAAGAAGCCGGCATCCTTTCCCAATGCCAGGCACTCCACTAGGCAGAGAAAACAGTTTGTTGCTTAGCACTGTTTGCTGTTTCTATCAAGTTGGAACACATAGATCTCCAAGCACTTCACAGGAGAGGGAACCTTTGTAGTCTCTGTTCACCCAATGAGAAAGACTGCAACAAGCAACTGACCTCCAAGATCACCCAAGCACTTTAGGGAGGAAGAGAATCATAGTCACGGGAGGCCATTAGCTCATAGTGTTGCCTGCTTCTCTAGATTGCCTCTCTTTTGGTAGGAAAAAGGCAAAGATGGAGCCTCACCGCTTGTCAAAAAAACCCCAGAGATGAATGGGAACCAATACAAAATACCAGCAACAGTACAGATTCAGTGAAGAGCAGTAAACATGATTAAAAGGCTGGGGAAATTGATTCCTGGGGAGGGAGCGAGAGCTAAATACGTATAGCTGCCTAGCTATACCCAGAGGAGCATGCTTAACCCGCTACAAGTATTTGATGGAAAAATAATTGTCCTGGGAGGAATAAAGGTCTAACAGCTATGAAGAATAGGGTGAAATTAAATGGGTGGAGATTTAGCCTCTGATGGGCACACTGGATAATGGAGATGCTGACCTGTGTCCCTGAGGAAAGCCTGTTACTTCGCTCATGCAGAGCTGTCTGGGAGACGATCATTCTCTGGTACAGCAGTGGACTCTGGAGGGTTTCCTAGCCCTATTTACTTGGTTTCTGTGGACTAACAGTGGTTTCCTGTCCCCATAGCCTGTCACTAGGGGTCAGGTGGGGTTTAGTTTTATAAATCCTGATGACAGCTGAGGGATACCTGGCAAACCTGTATCACTGGAGAGTCCAACCAAACACCCTCCTTCAGAAACACAGAACTCCCATAATCACATGCAATGCCTTCAGCCCTTCTCTCCAGAGGAAGAGGCATTGTTATTCTTGTCAGAAAACTGAGAGGCTGAAATCTAACATTTCTTATCATTCAGGAAATACTACAGATGGGTGTTTGCTGTACAATGCTGTCATGGCAGAGCTCAGAATAATGCTGCCTGAAAGGAGGAAAAACACAGCAGCTATGAGAAAAGAGCATTGAAGTATATAAAGGAAGCTACAGAGCATAGGTTTAGCCCACTCCAGTACATGGCAAACCACCACTTGCTGTTGAATGCAGTGAAACCTAATGGTCTGGGCTTGGAGCCTAAGGGATCCGAGTGCACTGCATACACCTACCTCAGGCAGTGGAAGAAGGCACATTCTTTCATCATTCATTGATTTACTCAGTAAGGATGGAGAGCATTGGACAAAACCTGCTTGTTTAAAGTGTGAAATTCAGACTCTGTGGGGAACAGGCTGAGAGCAGAGGTCAAAGGCGTTGCTGAGACCAACTTTGTGCAAGGCTTCCTTCATAGAACTATGGGTCTCAGAGCATCTTTCCCTCCACACTTGCAGGATGGGGTCTGTATCTTTACCCATCTCCCCAAACCCAGAGTACTTTCCATAGACACTGGCAAAGGTTGTCATTAAAACCTGTTGTGGTTTCCAAAGTGCTCACTGTCTCCTAGTGGGAAAAGTTACTTTTCCACCCATTTCTAACCTAGCACCAAGACAAAAGAACACAACGGTTTTGAGAGAGAATTTTCTAAGCCTACTTTTCTCTCCTTTTGGGATAGTTCTCAGATTCAAAGGAAATCTACACCTCTCTTACTCATTTGTTTTAAGTGAATAATCCTGACCTGAAGTGCATGCACACTGCTTGTTGAGGCTGACTCCACTGTGTGCGTGGGGCACCACATTCAATCCTGTTAAGCTTCAAGCATTTTAATAGTGAATACTCCACGGTACAAGATTGCTTTGCTCTGCTCTACACTTCTTGCCTAATGTATACTGAGTTTCACATCAGATAACACAAGAAATGTGGGGCTGGAGCAGGGATTGAACTTTCAAACTTCCACCACGAATGTTTCAAGCACTATTTCAAAGAATTGGCTGATAAAATAGAGGCCACTCAGACAGATGCTGTGATCAGAAGAGGCAAAATATGGCTGTGATGGCACGCAGCTATGAGAAACTGTGAAATGAGATTTGGGTTTAGGTTTTCATTAGGCTTTCAATATGACAGCAGTGTGAGTGGGAAGCAGGACTTACCACTTACTTCCACTAGACACTAACTGGGATGGGCTTTTCTTGGCAGAACACTGCTTTTCACCCGGAATGATTGTGACTATAGCAATAAGACAGAGCACGGATGACCAGCCCTGTCTCTTCAGGAGGCCAGAGGAAATTTCCCTTCCGAGCTCCCTGTGGGAAGAACTGCAACATCTCTCACCTAAGCTGTTGATAGCTTTCTACAGATGATCCCAGACAGTGTAGGGGCAGCCTAACAGTTCTCCATCCTTATTTTCTGTCCATCACACACCAGGCAAAAACATTATTTGACTTACAATAATATAAATTTCATAGCTCTCTTTGTATGCGTTTGGTGACACATCCACAGACACAAATGTCAGGGCCAGATACCATGTCCTCTTCCAGCTGCAGACAAGAAAACAGCATTGCTTGGTCAGATCTGCTGCCTGAGATGCTCCTGCAATCAACCCCTTCCCCATTTCAGGCAGAAGGAGCTGGCTTAGCTTTCAGAACAGGTCATTGCTAACCTAGTTCAGATGGCTAGAACAAGTTGTGGGGTCCTGACAGAAAAATATGACCTCAGAAAGAAGGTACGAAAAAGACCAGGAACAGTGCATGCGACCTGTGCCTCAGCATGACAAGGTCTGGAAATCAAGGCTTGTGATTTCAGGAACATTGGGAACAGGGTCTGTTATAAGCTTCATCAAACTACTTGCTTTCTTCCTTCCTTCCCTCCTTTACAGTTCTTCCTTCAAGTGCAGGAAAGCCATCCCACCTGGTTTGCAGCGCCTGTCACCAGGCCTTTAGACTTGAAGGAACAAGCGTTTCCTTGTAGGATGTCAGCAGCACATGTTTCTGGGAGGCTGAAGGGCAGGTGGTACTGCCTTATAAATCATCTAAACATGCCTGGTGTGATAAATGCCTGCTGTGTTTTGCATAACATCTGGGACAGTGCAGGAGAGACCTTGGGGGTTGGGAGGGAACAGAGAGTGAATGCTTTTTGAATGTTATGAATTGACAAAGACAGAGATGGTGTCACCATATGGTCAAAGAAACAGTCAGAGATGCCCAGTCTGCCTCCTCTGAGGCGAAAGGCAATGGCTGGGGCATGAATGCACAGCAACCAAAGAGTATTCATTCTGCTTAGTTTTGTCAGGGTTTGACAGCATTAAGAATAGTGTGGTCTCTGTGTGGCGGGCTGAAAAGACGGAGGGTGAAAGAGAAGGAGGAATTGTGCGGCTTTCAGATAGACTGGTTGGTTAATTCCTCTGTGGTTAAAAGGAGGGAGATCAGGAACAGCAGAAGGCAGTATGGGGAAAAGGACTTCCAGGTATTACTACAACAGGGTTTGAAGGATAAATCTGAGAAACAGTCTGAAGCCTGAGCATGATTTTAGCACCTTAGTTTGACCAAACTATCTTGAACCATCTTCATCTGTTCCTGAAAAATAAATCTGATAGGATCTCTCTTTTCATAGAGGCCACTTCTTGGTTCAACAGTCCATGCTTCCAGCCTCCCTGTAACACCTAGCTCCCACCACAACTGGAAGAAAACCCACCTGAGTGTATTTTCAATAGGCAATTGAGAACATTACTTAGCACAACCTGAGGGAACGCTGAATCCGCTTTCTTATCACAGCCTGTGTGACTGGATCACTCTTTTTTGCCTTTGACACCAGACTTCAACTCATATATGGAGTTGATTGAATCCCAGGCTCAGGTGGAACCACAAAGAAAAAAGCCATGGAGAAACCTCAGGAAACCACCTAGCTCGTCTCCTGCTATAAGGTAAGATGAACTAGAACTAGGCAGCTGGCCACCTAATCTGCACTTAGAAAGATTTCCAGTGATGGAATCTCCACCCTTTCCCCAGGCAATCCATTTTGATCCTTCACTACCAGGGGCATATTATTACTAGCCTGAATCTGCCTTGATGCTATTTATGCCCATTATTTCTTGTCCTATCTACCATGGATGAACATTAGAGTTTATTGTCGTCTTCTTTGCAGCAGCTTTTATATACTGGAAGACTGTTGCCACCTTCCCCTTCAGCCTTTTTTTCTCTAGGCTAATTAAACCAAATAATACACTCAATTTTTTTCATAGGTCGCATTTGTGAGAACACTGATTTCGTTACTGTCCTCTGGACTCTCTGGTTGGGCTTCTGCTTCCTTTAAAAGTAGTGCTTAAAAAAAGACATGACCACATACTTCTGTGAAAGGGTGTTTGGCTTCACTGCATTCCCCCTGATCCTAATCCAGCACCATGTTTTCACTGGATCGCCTTCTCTTGTTTTCTTTTCTATTACTCTTTTGTCACTTCCCAAAGACATTCATGATCGTTCTTGCCTCTTCACCTCGCACCAGCCTGTACTGCCTGCTCCTTGCAGCACAAAGATCCACTTCCCCATGACTTTACAGTGCCACACACCGGACAGTAGATGAAATAAGAGTTTGACAGCTCAAGATTAAATAACTGCAAAGCAGCTCTAAAAGACTGCAGTGTCTGAATGTGCATCTTATTACTCAGAAATTTGTTTTATTACCGAGTAAGATTGAAGGATAAAAGAATGCAATCACTTAAAAACATAGATTTGCAATAATGAAAGATGCCATAAAAGGATAGAACAATGTTATTAAGATCATATTTAGGTTAAGAATTCTCCATTGTGGCTTCAGGATAATTTTAGCTGGTCCCTGTTCCTCTAGATGAGTCAGAATTGGAAGTAAAATAATTGCAAGATGGGCACTTCCAAGAAAGTTGCTTTGCTATGCGTTGTTTGTACCAAAATAGAGTACTATCACTGCTGTAAATCCTCTTTTTTTTTTGACATCCGAAACATGACACAAAACTAATAGAATTTAAAAGTAACTGCTCTAAAGCCAAATCCCTTGTAAAGCTTTAAAATCTTGATGCATTTGGAAAGATCTTCCTAGTCTAATCTGGGCCATTTATTTCCTGAAACATGAACGTTACTAAAAGCAAATATGAACAAGCATATGAGGCAATGTACCTCTTCTCTTGATGTCTTTGTGTCTATTTCTGCTGATGCCATAAACAAGTCTGATATGGAACATGCTGGATTAGCTAACCCTGCACCAAGACAACATCTGGGCCGCGGGGAGATACAGCAAGTGAGCCACAGTAGGTAGATGAAGGGGTGGAAGAGTGAGCAGGGAGCAGTAACAGAACTGGGCCATGGAGACAACTACAGCCAGTGATTGTAAGAGAAAGAAGGTTGAGAACCATCTTAGATAATATTGTAAAAAACAGAGAAGCAGAACAAACCAGAATCCATACAATGCATTTTACCCCACGTAGACACTTGTGATGAAATGCCACACCATATTTGCTATTAAACTCCACCTCATTCACAGGCAAGCTGCTCCCAAAGCTTTCCTTCACATGATGACTATGTGCAGCATGTATATCCTCCTAGTTGGACTCAGCTTAGAAGTTCTCAGTGGATTTGGGGGAGAAAAGCAAAAGCAGAACGGGCTTTACCTAAAACTCTTCATTGCACCACTTGAGACTGCTTGCAGAAGTGGTGTCCAGGGTTCCTAACATAGAACAGGGACGATTTTGGTTTTGTCCTGGGTCATTCTCTGAGTTTCCTTGGATTCAGTGTTAGGTGAGCTTCAGAAGCCAGATCCACTTCTAGCTTTGCCAGAGCAAAGCCAATTCCTGCTGCTACTGCAAAGGAGTGGTATGGAACGGTTTCCATTGACTGTGCCATGTAGAAGCATTGAGCCGGTCCCACTCCATACTACTAGTCAGGGAAAACAGCACTTAAGGCTGCTTGTACACACATGAATATATGGGTAGGAGCCAGCCAAAGAGACCTTGCAGTAGGGGAGGGTATGCACAGAAGTGGCAAGCTGGTCTTAATATGAGGCAGTGCAGAACAATATCTAGATGACCATCAAAGAGAGGATAGTTAGGAACATCACACGAACCTGAAGCACATCCACACAGGGTGTAGTTACTGTTTTGCAGGAGGACTTGTTAGAACTACTGCCACGTAAACCGCTATGGAATAAAGGCATGAAGGCATGCTGTGTTGTGCTTCTTACAGCCCTAGTGAAAATCAATCACAGCTCAGTCTCTCAGTGAACATCACTGCAGAAGCAAAACGACTCTCTTTCTCAAATGGCTGACAAACCTTCCCATGCATAAGCCCTAGCATTCACCGTTTTTGTCCTCAGTTACTGCAGTCAGCAATGGTGGCTGACTTCAAGCCTTGACTTCTGCTCTGAAGATCCCAGGAGCACTGCTGGAATCCAACATTCCTTTCCTAAGCACAAGCCCTTTACCAGGCTCCCTCTGTGGCAGGCGACATAAACACTTCTCCATATAGCAGTTCAGAAAGGAATGCTTTTTCAGAACCTATTCATTGACATATAGCTCCCACAGCTAATCCTAAAGTGCTTTCTAACACCATAAACTATACACATTACAGAGATCAGAGCTGAACAAATACTTCACTATAAATCATTTATTCAATAAGTTTCATATCTGGGGTTTTTTTTCCTTTCTATTTGTGAACTGTCTGCAAACTAAAAGCCAAATTCCCAAATTCATTCATTAGTCAAAATTGCCTGTGGATTTCTCCTGCAGCTAGTTTTTGCCCTGCAGGCCATTCATGGACAGTTTGTTATGAATAGCCTCAATTCAATGCTTGGTTGGTTTAGCTGCAGCAGTCATGTGGACATGCCTCTGTTCTGAACGAAAATTCACTTTCAAATAGGAACCAATATTTCCAGTGGATTTCTCCCCCTGTTCACTCAGCCCTGGTAGGAATCAGCCTATTCAATCTAACTGGGTGGGTTAAGCACATCAACACACCAGGCTGGAAAAAGAACAAGCAGTGTCCAGTTGAAATTGTTCTGTATAAGGGCAGGACAGGAACACTCCACTGGATGGTTGTGAAGAGTCAGAGCTGATGTCCTCACTCCTTCCTGAAGGGTGACCACCAGATATAGCTGGGAAGATGGCTACATTTACAGTGCAGCATTTCCTTGTGCAGCACAAGGGTGCATATTCTGCCATTAGCTAAGAAAGATGGATGCTTTCTCCTTACTCAGTACCCTCACAATGAAGTAACATGGGTGGGTTTTGAATCACAGCCAGACCTAGCTCCCTCTTGCCAACCTGCTTTTCGGTGGGTTAATCCATTCGGTGTGTTCCCAGGGTCTTTGTGAGCATCCTTTGCCTGTCTAGAGAAGAAAGTAGAACTTACTGTGTTGTAAACACTAGTTTGAAGTTGGAGTTACCATTCAAAAAGCCTGCAGGCTTCTCTCGCCCTGTTATCTGTCTCCAGCAGGTGTTCTTCACATCAGATCACTGTGTTGCAGAGCACTGCTACCGGTACTACCAAATGCAGCTGCTACTCACCCAGGAGCTCTCAACAGCCACCCAGCTGCTGGTCCTGCTTCTCCATCAGCAGCATGTCAGGGCAGCAACACCCTAAAATCCTCAAGCAGGTAACAACTGGGGTCTCTCAGCACCACTGGTGTGCTCTGAGGAAGAGATTTCACAGGTTGATGCAACGTTTCAAATTCTAAGGCTTCTTTTCTTAACCCTGAGGTTTGAATTGCTCCATGTAGCTATTCCACATCGGAAAAGCGAATCCGAAGGCCTTCTCAGCTGAGATTTCAGGTAAATAAATCGGCAGTTAGGAGAGAATAGTAAATGACCCTTGCTGGAGAAAATGTTGACTTTCTGTTGAGAAACTCAAAGCCAGAAGAAACAAAACAAGGTGGTGGTGAGAGGGAGGAAAGAGGAAATAAGTATCCAAGCCCAGTAAACAACTGCCAAACCTGAGAGCTTTTCATTTTATGATGAAAAATATTCCTGTTTCTTCCCATACTTTTGCTGTGAAAATATTGCAAGGAAATTGTATATGAACTTGTTACCATCTTTTTTCAACAGACAGTTTTGAAGGAGGTCTGGTACAGGCTGAACAATAGTTATATGTGTTTCCAAGCCGCCATTTGAAAGGTATTTGTATGCTTTGCATGAGAAAAGCCCCATTATGAAGCCTTCAGAATGTACACAAGGTAACTAAGCCTTCTCTACACTTGTATTACCTTCAGTTTTGACGACGAAACGTGATGAGCCTCAGTCTATTTAAGACACTGTTGCCATTACCTTCTCCAACACATCCAGCCACTTTCTTCACCAGTTCTCTTTCCCTTTTGTGGGCCATTTGAAGTGTTTTGCCCTCACCTTGACAACTCATCTTCCACCCATTGCTCTGCACATGTTTCTTCACTCAGCTTTCTAGTAGCACCTTTGCTGAAGCCTCTTGAGTAGTCACTTCTCACCTCTTCCTAAAAGGTCCTGTGACCTAAGATACACCTCTGATCCCTTCTGCAAAGCTTTTTGCCATTCTCCATATCTCCCTCTCCATGAGATTTGGCTTTCCAAGATTTTCTCTCAGATGCCTACGAGCAAATCCAGCATTCCTCTGCTCCCCCACACACAGACATTATTGAATAGGAATCTACAAAGGCACACATGAAATGTGCCCACTCGTTCATGTTGCTGTCAGTTTTCTTGCACCATTCAAGAGAGCAGACTCTAAACTCCTTGGAACATCTGCCATGGCCTTTTCCTAACTTTAGAAGTTCCTTTTATCATGATAACAAACAAACCAACCAACGAAGAAAAGAAACAAGCAGTACTTCACGTAGGATGGAGATGAAATCCCCTTTTGGTTTGCAGCAGCAGCAGCTGTTTAACAGTGAGCAGCAAAGCTGCATCGCAGCAGGGAAGAATGAGAGCAAAAAGCCTGTAGCTGGTTAAAACTACTTTGGAAGGAATTTATGGAGGTGAAATAATTTACCTTTCAAAATGTAAAATTTAATGAAATTTCATGCTTTTAACTTGCTGGGACACCTTGGGGTGTGCAGGGAGGGATCACAGCTATGAGTCTTGTCAAAACCAAACACATCAAACCAATCTGCAAACAAAACATATGACGTATTTTAGTAACTTGGAAGAAATTGAGCACTTGCTCAAAGTCCCACTGCTTCCCTCTGTGTACTGCCTGCTGCCACCCCAGCCTTGCTCACAGCCCCCCACCCAGGCAAGCCCCTCTCAAGAGTGATGGATCCCAGTTAGAAGTGCATTTGCCACTCAGTCTCCTTCATCCCTTCCCAGGAAACCTTGATTTTTCCTTTCCAGCACTGGCTTTGGAAGACATGAAGGCTGCACCCAAGGTTATATGAATGAAGGGGGCCAGGTCCTTCCTCCGCAGCAAATGAATGATTACAAAGCAGTTGGACCAGAAGGGAAGAAAAAAGGGTGCATTGCTGGCAACTCTCCTGATCTTATTTTTCCCCTCCCACCCTTTCCTTCTGAGCCATGTAAAACCATGAGGGTAGGCAGAGATTTCGCTTAAATTAAGGTTAAATTAGGTTTACAAATAGCCCAGTGAATAGGGAAACGAGCTGCATACGCTGCACGTTAAAGTGCCACCGCCACGCAGCCCCGTGCGGCTGGGATTTGGAACGACGCCGGCTCCTGAAGACGAGGTGCAAAAGCAGCCAGTGTCAGTCAGGAGCCTGCTGGCAGGTTCCTCGGAGCTCAGCTACCGAAGCGCTGGTGGCTGCTGCCCCCCGACGGTCCCTCCCAGGCAGCCGCCTGCACCCCGACGGTCCCAGCGGCCAGGCTGGGGAACCGGAGCCCTGCAGGGGTGACCCTGAAGGAAACCATTGTTTTCAAAGGGTTCAAGTGCAGTCGTGGGCTAGAGGAAAAAGAAGTCCATTAAAGATGTCAACTCGATGCTATTTATTTATTCCCTTCACTGAGATTTATTTTCTGTCTAAAGTTTTTCTTTATTTTTCCAAATGCGGGCTCCATATGGAGCTGAATATTAAGTTCTGGTTTTTGATACCTAAGGGTACCTGTTGACAGTTGAAGCTGCAGCCCTGGAGACCAAAGCCCTCTGTCCACAAGGTATAGTCTGTCCACACAGTATCAGAATGGTTTCGTTTGGAAGGGACCTTAAAGCTCATCCAGTTCCACCCCCCTGCCATGAGCAGGGACATTTCCCACTAGACCAGCTTGCTCAAAGCCCCATCCAACCTGACTAACTTCTTTCAAACACTGTCCAGCTCAGCTCACACTCTGTCTACCAACAACTCACAAGGCCAACCAGTCTCCATGGCCTGCTACATCTCCTTGCATGGGAGCTGAGGAACAGGGCTGGCTGTTTCCATTACTTCTTTTATTTACTCTCCTTCAGGAATTACAGGTGACATGAAGGCTGCTTTTATCTCCATTTACATCTCTCTACAGGAGGGTTAAGGGAATTTGGATGTAGATTCTCTCATTATTTGCAATATCAGGGTTGTCATCAGCACTCATGCAGAAGCTATGCACCTTGAGGAAGGGCAAAAGCCAAGACATAAGAAGCTGCCTATTACACGGGCAACGTTTTCACTAGGAGATGTGCTGCTATCACCACTGATTTACAGAGGAGTGGGCAACACTAAGATGTTCTCTTAAGAGATGGTAAGATGAAGTCATTGGGTACTGATGAAATCATGGCCTCACCACCTTTACAACCTGCTAACCAATGTCCTGTGTTCCCACAGAAACTCACAATGGGGCTAACTGGGCCTCACTCCAAAACTGGGAGCATCGGAAGAGATGGAGCTAGTTGGGAGGAGGCAGAAGATGGATGAACAGATGTAGGTTGGAAGAAAGTATGGGAAAGAGAAAGGGAAAAGGAATAGGAAAGGTAATGCAAAAGGGAAAGGGAAAGGGAAAGGGAAAGGGAAAAAGAAAAAGAAAAAGAAAAAGAAAAAGAAAAAGAAAAAGAAAAAGAAAAAGAAAAAGAAAAAGAAAAAGAAAAAGAAAAAGAAAAAGAAAAAGAAAAAGAAAAAGAAAAAGAAAAAGAAAAAGAAAAAGAAAAAGAAAAAGAAAAAGAAAAAGAAAAAGACGCCCACAGCCAGAAGGAAGGATGAGTTGAAAGCTAAGAGTGAGGAAAAGGGAACTACACAAGACGGTTCAGCCTCACAGGCTGGGGGTCAGGACTGAAGAGGGTAGGGTACAGGGAAAAGAAAGGGATAGGGATCGGAAAAGAAGGAATAGCAGAGTCCACAGAGACGGAACAGAAACGTCAGCAGTAGGAGAGGCAAAACAGAGGTGCAGACAAGAGAAAAGTCCTCTCTGAGGCAAACAGCAAGGGAGGGAGAGAATAGCTCAGAGAGGATATGTGGATGGAAGAGGGGAAGAGATGGAGGAAGCCATAGGGTGTATGTCTGAGAGCAGGAGGCTGAGGGAGTAAGACATTGTGCCTTTGGGACTTGGCTTGAAAAGACAGTTACATCCCCTCGGCCTTGGGGATGAGGCATATGAGGAGGGACAGCACAGAGGAAGACACAGCTGCCCCTGTCCGTGCTGTGGCTGTCGCTGTTCAAAGGAACTGCACTCGCTGTGAAGACTCTCAACAGCTTCACAAACAGTGGCTTTCACCAGCTGACCTCTGAGCACACTGCCTGGTTGCAATTAACCAGCATGTGGGGAAGCTGGAGCAACCCAGACAACAGAGCTGATGCTTCCACTGAAAGCATCCTGAAAGAAAGCTGAACCACCACACGGCGCAGCATTGAGAAGGTCCTCACACCAAGTTAGAGAGAACTGACTTTTGCAGCACTGCATAGAGCAGCAACGCTCCTTCAGCCAGTGGGGCAAGTCTTAAAACCCAGTGGATGGTCCCTTTTTCAAGGCCACACAACACAGCAACCAAAGCTCTCCGTCTCCTACAGGGAGCACCAGAAACAGGAGACCCATGGCTCCCTCTTTTTCTCCAATTAGCAAAAAAGATTTGGTTTTCTATCCAGTTCTGAGGAGGGCTCTTTTAGTTAGCTGGGACCCTGCAGCTCCCAGCCATAGCCAGCAGTGACAAGACTAACCACAGCTCTGCCTATGGAGGTAACACACAGCACTCCTGTGCTTATTTAACACCCCCAGGATTGAGTTTGCTTATTGCTAAGATAAAATCAGCCCCCCATGGCTTTCCTGTCCACTGGATGAAGCTACCAGGTTTGTCAGAGATGACTGGGACTGCACTATATCCCTTCTTGTATCTCTTAAGAGCTAGTTTGAGTGTGGCTGATTACCTGCATCAAAAAGCTGCAACCCCAACAAAGCAGAATGAAGGAACTATGTAGTCTTGAAAACACAGGTTAACACTAGGGAAAATCCTAGTCTCTGGTTACAAGGTTACTCCTAGTATTCCCTCTCTGCAGCATCTGACAAAGTTAATACCTAGGGCTGGCAATGTGCGCATGAAGAAATACGTAGATTCTCCTTAAAAAATAGAACTCTTATAAGGCAGTCAGTCAGAAACAATATTGGAAGCATTCCCTTTAATCCCTCTGCTTAGTAAGACTGTGGAGTCTCTGAGTAGAGATCTTTAAAAGCAAGTTAACCATCTTTCAGCAAGGGCTTAAATATAGCTAAACCTCTTAAGTGGGACCTTATGGGGTTTGTGTGCACACGTGCATGTGTGTGTAGGTTAGACGTTTTTCTTTAAGTATTTCTCAAGCTTGTTCTTTATGATTATATCAGTTTTCCAAGTGGGAACAAAAGTTCCAGACACACTAAAACTAATGTTTTCACTCTCAGCCTCCTATGATCAGATTATCCAATGGGTCTGTGTCTGACACGCATTCTAAGAGCCCATCTGTGGCCCTTCAGGATGGTATCTGCATCCCTGCTTACCTCAGGTCATGGAGAAAGTCATTGACTAGAGTGAAATCCTGACTAGGACTCCAGCAACACGTTTGCTGGATCACAAGTGCCCAATGTATTTGTCTTCATTTAATGTGCTTTTCTTCTACCCACCTGAGTAATTTCCTTCCTTTGAAAGATATAAATCACATACCTACAAAGTAAAGAATTATTTAAATATTTCTTTAAATTTAAATTTATATTTAATTTCAAAAAGGAGTTTGAATTTAACTCTCTAATGACTGAGATGCGACTTAGCTACTTAGCTTCCCTATATGAAGATGTTTTATGGCTTCAGTACCAGCTGGCCTGCAAACCAGTGTTGCACTGGTGTGCTACTGCGGGTGAATACCCTTGCTTCAAGTTAACTTAATATTGCCTTCATTCATTTCACCTTAATTGAACTACACTGCTCTCACCCCCAGATGCACACACACACACATTGGGCCTTGCCCTAAGTTAACTCTAATCAGTTTAGCAGCTCCATTTCATTGCATGACACTCTCAGATGGAGACAAGGTAACAGAAGTTTCTCTTTACTTCTCTAAGTCACACCACAATTTCATTTTGACCCTGATCATATTGCTGATAAAGACTAGGGGGGAAATGCAGGAGTGGAGCCATTCCTGTTGACTTCAATAGCATCGATAGCAGTGTTAAAGGTAATCTGTTAGCATGAAAAGGGATAATCTTTCTGTTTACTAAGTGTAGCTTCACAGCACAAACACCACCAGAAGCTTTAAATGGACAGTGAAAAGGACCTAAAAGAAATGAATAGATTGAGAAAAGCATGTGAATATGTTCTAAACCACCTAGGACCTAATACCTGTTCTCTCCCACTACTACCTTGTGTAGCAGTTGCATTTGTGAGGGGTGTTCCCTTCCCTCTGTGCTTCACTCTGACAAGTAATGGATTTGCAACAGCTCTGAATAACACAAGTCTAATGCTGAGACTTAAGTTTGAGAATTGAAATATGATGCAAAGATGCATGGCCATTACATCTAGAAGACAGGCAGTCACTGATAACTTCCAAAAGCCTTTGTAAAAGCAAACAAAACAAAGATCTACAGCCCAAGAATAATCCTTTGTGGCCAACAAAAATCATTTAAAACTGACAGAGACTGATTTGATCAATTTTAATGCAGACCTTGAACTCCATGCTCAGAAATATGACACAGCCATCAGACACTGCAACCCCCTCCCAGCCAGCGGACAAGGAACTTCATGTCAATTGAAGGAAAGGTTAGAGGTACTGTGTATCTGGTGTGTGGGGGGAGAGATGGGGGCACAAGACTTATATTAAAGGCTACAAGAAAAGCCCCTTGGGGTGTATGTTTTTGACTTGACTGACAAGAACAGAAATGAGGGCATGGCATGGAAACCCTGATTATAAGCTGTATTTCAGAGGCACACAGTATTTGATGAGTAGCTGGGCTTAGAACTGAGGTTTGGACCATTTCATAACCAGCTTTTGGTAAACACAGATCTCCCTCTCTGATTTCTAATATCCCAGGACCCCACTGCCTGGGCCTGGAAATGGCTGTGTAAAGTGAAAAGCCTTGGAGTCTTGGTCACATCCAAACTCTGTCAGGGTCATGTTTCCTATTTCCTATCCACACATAGCTTAAAAGAAAATCTAGCCTGAGAGGTTTGTCTTTTGAACAAAAGCCTCACCACAATTGCCTGAGAAAGTACTTTGCTCTCATATCTTAACCCAAACTCCCAATGTCCTTGGTGCTGCAACTAATCTGGTCCCATTATTGAACATGGACATGGGAGCTGCTTTCACGAGGTCACTGAAGCCTTGGATCCCCAGAGCTGGCTGGCAGGCACATGAGACTTAGTTTGCAGGCTCTTCCACTGGGTGCTCTCTTAAGCTCTGAAGCATTGCTCCGGTGTGGAGGAGCTACACAACTCAGCCAGACAGCTCTTCTCAACCTCAACAGCAGGGTAGAAGAACAAATCTGAGTCATGTGTAAGCCCACAATAAGTCAGTTCCACTGGTTGATACAGGCAAATAAGGATGCAGCATCTCTTTGCATTGTGTCTCATCTGTTCCCTAGCATTGCATATGTAGCAGCCCATTCCCCATGACTTTGAATCGCAGACCATTATAACAGAAGGAATAACTGTGAAGCTAAAGGCCATGGTGAAAACCATTTGCTTCTGGGGTACAGACAAGGCACTCCAGCCTCCCCACCACTGCACAGCAAACACTACAGTACTAAAGACAGATCCTAAGTAACAGCCGTAGGAGAGAAGAGGAAGAGGTGCTCATACTCAAGTCACAAAGTACTTTATTCTTGGAAGAACCACAAAGAAAAGAAACCAACCTACGAGCTATTAAGGAGGTGAAGCCTGGTGCAGACAGGAGCCGATGTAGTTCTTCATCCCTCCAGAGGATGTCATCGTAGAGCCACCAAAAAAAAGAGAGTTTTGTGACCCAAATCTGGAGACCGTGAATAAATGCCCAGTGCTCAGCCGCTCCCGGGACAATAGCCCCAGAGCTTCCTGTTTACATCCCCAGAAGTTACCAACTTACCCTAGGCCAGCGTGCAACATGTGGAAGGACAGGAGAAGCGACAAAACCCATCATGAGTTGAGAAACGTGCAACAGGTTAGCCTGGAAAACAAATAGGATGCATGCTCTAGTTGCCTGGGCTGAGCAAAGGCATAGGGTGTTCACATACCTTACAGTAGGGCCTTGCTTTCAACCTCTTTTGGTGTCCCTGAGCATGGATGGGTGCATGGAGGATGCATTGACACATGAGAGCTATGTATATGGAGATTGTGTTCACAGACAGCAGGAACAGACCACTCCAGCCATCAAGGAAAGAGCTGGTGGCAGGTCCATATGCCTGTTCACCCATTTCTGGGGCTTGTCTTACTAAAAGGTAACCTTCGGTTTTGTGTGTATTTGTCCCAGCAGCAAACCACAGCCAAGAGGAAGAGGCACTGATGATGTTTGTGGCACCGTTCTGTAGCAGCTTTTATCCCTAATGATCTTTGAGAGTCTAAAGCCACACTGGCTTTTCTACTGAGCTAATTCCAGCCTCTGCTGCCTTTGGTCCTTCATGTGGGACACAAGGACCACAAGCCTTTGTCACAAGTCTTGGTCTAACAAGGCAGGAGAAGATCACAAATGAAAATGCTGTACCAGTGACACAGGGCCCTGAAAGAGAGTCTCTAAGCTACTGTGCAACCTTAGAAAGTGCCACAGTTTAAAGCACAGCTGCTGCAACCCAGAGCACACATTTTTCCCATCTCAGATGTCCATATGGATAATGACCTGGTGATTGCTATACTCAGCTTGCTGAAGTATCATGAGATCCTCTAAGAAGAATAACTACCTAAAAGAAATCCTGCAGTTACTGGTAGCATCCAGGAAACTGGAAGCCAGGCTGTGCAGCTCAGCCCCTGTGCCAGACACAGAGGGTTAAATACAAGCAAGCTAAACTACAGTGTATCAACTGGAAGCAAGTCTTCATCCCTTCCAAAGTATGAATTAGTAAATCCAAATCTGGGAGCTGACCCAGACTACATCCAGTGCTAAAGAATCTCTTACCAGACAGCCATGGAAGCTGTGTGTTAATCTCCTCTCTTCTTTGCTGCTATTTGTTTCTGAGGTTTTGGGTTTTTACACTGATTAAATTTCCTGCCAACCCACTTTCCCATTCAAACATGTTACAGAGGGAGCAGGGTGAAAGAGAAAATCAGGAACAAATAACAAGCAGCAAATGGTGTTAGAAACCTTAGTGAAAAGTCTGATCTTTAGCCATGTGCACTTTAGCATGGCCCATTCCTACACATCAGCAGCACTCTCCAAAGCAAGGGAGCCTCTACCACATGGAGAGAAAAAGTGCCTTTTTAGCTGTCATTGTCTGTAGAAACTCATTAAATAAAACATGCCACAGCCCTGGAGTTGGGAAGTTCCAAGGCTGCTATGTTTCTTCTCCCCCAAACCCCTGCATTTGACAATCCATGCCCAAAGCTCTTACCATGCATTATCTCCCTCTTCCCCTCAATAGCTGTACAGATGAAACCTTTCCCTCTGCTGTCAAACAGTTGGCAACAAGAGCTCTAGGCTAGTGCCAGGCTCAGGAGATTCCCTGTGTGTGCCCTCTCTTCCTTAGAAGTTGCAGACCTGGTAATTCTCAGTAACATCCTCCTGGCACTTGCAATGCACAGAAGTAGACATGGAAGAAAGCAGTCTGGGAAAAGCCATAGACTGTCACTCTCCCTGCTTTAGAGGCTTGTTTTGTCCCCGGTGTTCACCTGGTGCCTATCTGTGCACAGACATAGCTCAGTGACACTGAATTCCCTTTCTCGGCACCCATACTCCTGATACTTATCACCACATCTTGACTTACTTTCAAGAGCGCTGCTGTAACACAGGCATGTTGGAGGAACCCTTGCTTTGCTGTCATCAGGAAAGCTACAGGCAGGATCATAGAATCATAGAATCACAAAATAGTTAGGGCTGGAAACGACCTTAAGATCATCCAGTTCTAACCCCCCTGCCATGGGCAGGAACACCTCACACTAAACCATGGCACCCAAGGCTCTGTCCAACCTGGCCTTGAACACCACCAGGGATGGAGCATTCACAACCTCCCTGGGCAACCCATTCCAGTGCCTCACCACCTTAACAAGAAAGAATTTCCTCCTTATATCCAATCTAAACTTCCCCTGTTTAAGTTTTAACCCATAACCCCCTGTCCTATCACTACAATCCCTAATGAAGAGTCCATCTCCAGCATCCCTATAGGCCCCCTTCAGATACTGGAAGACTGCTCTGAGGTCTCCACACAGCCTTCTCTTCCCCAGGCTGAACAGCCCCAACTTCCTCAGCCTGTCTTCATACAGGAGGTGCTCCAGTCCCCTGATCATCCTTGTGGCCCTTCTCTGGACTTGTTCCAACAGTTCCATGTCCTTTTGATGTTGAGGATGCCAGAACTGCACACAATACTCCAGGTGAGGTCTCACGAGAGCAGAGTAGAGGGGCAGGATCACCTCCTTCGACCTGCTGGTCACGCTCCTTTTGATGCAGCCCAGGATACGGTTGGCTTTCTGGGCTGCAAGCGCACACTGCCTGCTCATGTTCATTTTCTCATCGACCAGCACCCCCAAGTCCTTCTCCACAGGGCTGCTCTGAATCTCTTCTCTGCCCAACCTGTAGCTGTGCCTGGAATTGCTCCAACCCAGGTGTAGGACCTTGCACTTGTCATGGTTAAACCTCATGAGGTTGGCATCAGCCCACCTCACAAGCGTGTCGAGGTCCCTCTGGATGGCATTCCTTCCCTCCAGCGTATCAACCGAACCACACAGCTTGGTGTCATCGGCAAACTTGCTGAGGGCGCACTCAATCCCACTGTCCCTGTCAGCAACAAAGATGTTGAACAAGATCGGTCCCAACACCGATCCCTGAGGGACACCACTCGTTACTGGTCTCCAGCCGGGCATTGAGCCATTGACCACAACTCTTTGCGTGTGCCCATCCAGCCAGGTCTTTATCCACCGAGTGGTCCATCCATCACATTGATGTCTCTCCAATTTAGAGGCAAGGATGTCGTGTGGGACAGTGTCGAACGCTTTACACAAGTCCAGGTAGATGACATCAACTGCTCTACCCCTGTCCATCAGTTCTGTAGCCCCATCATAGAAGGCCACCAAATTGGTCAGGCAGGACTACCCCTTAGTGAAGCCATGCTGGCTGTCACCAAGCACCTTGTTGATTTTCATGTGCCTTAGCGTGCCTTCCAGGAGAATCTGCTCCAAGATTTTGCCAGGCACAGAGGTGAGACTGACTGGTCTGTAATTCACCGGGTCATCCATTTTTCCCTTCTTGAAAATGGGGGTTATATTTCCCTTTTTCCAGTCATCGGGAACTTCACCTGACTGCCACGATGTTTCAAATCTGATGGACAGTGGCTTAGCAACTTCATTCACCAGGATGGCCAGCAGCACTTGGAAAAAAGCACAGGGAGAATGGCAACTCAGTCATCAAGATACCTCATAACTCCTCTACTCCAGGTATCCCTTTAAGAGAGGCCAGATGAGTTAAAAGGACAGCCAGTTGAGTTTACTCTGGAGTTAACGTATGAAAGGGATCAGTTTCCTCAGTTTTTCCTGCCCTCTGCTTTAGAAATGTTCAAGACCCTCTTAAGAGGATCTGCTGAACCATTTTGGGTGCACTGGGTGTTGGCACACACATGCAACAGCTTTATCTACCTACAAGTCATCAGCACCATGGGTGGGAAGATCCTAGTTAGACACAGAAAGGTACTTGCGTGCCTAAAACGAATGCAGCTGGGACACAAGATGTTGCTTCCAAGAAAAATCCAATACCTTGGAAAACCTTACCAATAGGTTTGATGAAACCAGTGATTTATCATGAAAATTCCCCCATATCTTCCCTTTTAGGGGGGTGTAAAAAAAATCAGTTTAGTTGCCTCTGCTGAAATGGATCACCCAGTCACCTTGGTCTTGGGTGTCATCTGAGACTACCCTGACTTGAGGGACTCTTCATGAGAACCTAAATTGTGACATAAGGTGGACTGGTCTCCTGAGCATCCCAGGTCCTTATGGGAAGCCAGGTAGCCTGAGACAGGACACCATCTGTTAGACTGGCTTTCTCTGGAAACTCATCTGTGTTCTGGCAATAGTTTGATGAAGTTCATGTGTCTGGGTAATTTTATTCTTTTTTAGTTCAGATGAATCAGCAGACTTGAGTCCAAAATCCGTACAAGTTAAAAAAAAACCCTTCTGTCAGTCTACAGCTTCCAAATGTTTTCAACTGAGTTCTCATCTACACCAACCTCTAAAAAGATCTTGACTTCTAAAGCATGAAGCGTCCTCCCATTGTCATTTCTCTGCCCCAGTACTCAAATGCACAGTTAATCCTTCTGCTAGAACAAGTTCCCTTCTGATGTTCTTTGATGGAAGTTGATATAACCAGTAAGTACCAACATTTAAAATAACATAGGTGCCACCCACAGTGGTGGACAATCCCTGTTACATAGCTGGGATTGAAAGCTGTCCGCAAACTCAAGCACTTCAGTAGTGACTTCCACTGACAACCATAAAAGCTTGGGGCTTTGTTTGTTTTTAATGATAAATAGTCACTCTGGAGCACTATCGAGTCATCTAACTGTTATTATTTTTGGCTAGATATTTATGTTGCAGCAATGCCTCACTACATACAATTTGCAGGCTAAAACTCCAGCATCCTGGGTGCTGTACAAGCCTAGTAAACTATCCTGTCTCTTAGGAAATTCTCCTCTAGATCAATAGACAGAGCCATGCAAAAGAATGATGTAAGGGGCAAGCCATGACAAGGAATGAATAGGATAGCAGAACACTGACAGGGCTATCATGGGAATAAAATACAAAGATGCTATTAATGTCACATCAAGGTTGCACAACCAACAGATGAAAAATGAAACAATAAGATTCCTACAACTTCCCAAGAATGGCAATGCTGTCATCTCATTTACTGTAAGCCCTATAGCTGAAAGCACATTTACAGGGTATTTGAAACGAGGTGTTGAAAAATACCAAGGAATGAGAATATGATGCATGTGCAGCAGGACTGAATTATTACTGCTGGTTTATCTGTAGGTTTCTGGTTTTAATAACAATTCTCAGAATATCTGGGGGGGGGGGGGGGGGTGTTAATCTGGGGGGGTTTAGAGAAGAAACAAGGAAAATTAAACACAGAAAGAAAAATGTAAAATCTCTGGCAAAACATCAGGTTGCCCTAACTAATAATAACCTTCTGCTAGCAGCTATTGATATGGACTAAGAAGTGAGTGTCTCCCAGTGCCCTTATGCCTTGGAAGTGTGAATCATGGAATCTTTAGGGTTGGAAAGGATCTTAAGATCATCTAGTTCCAACCCCCCTACGGACAGGGACACCTCACACTAAACCATGTCACCCAAGATGCTCTGACTATGGGAATCAGCACTTTTGTTAGCTTCTTGACAGTTTCCCCCTAACAAAATTATTCAAAAGTCAAAGTCAGTGAGGACCATCCGGGTGACTGCCTTAGATTCTGAATCTGGGATGAACATGCCATGGTTCATATTGGAAACCTAATATATGAGCAAAGTTAGGCAATTTTAAAAGACATTTTCCCACATCACTCAAAGCAGCGAAGGATTTCCCCCCCCCAAAATGACGGAAAATTAAACTCACCTTTGTCTAAAGAAGTAGAGACCTTGCAAGCTTTGGAAAATGTACTTTCAAGGGCAATGTGTCAGTCTATTATGAATGAGAAAAACAAGACTACAGTACCAGGGTTCACTACCAGACTGGCTGACCTAAGAACAGGCAGCTCTTGGCTGCACGATCGCTGCTTACTGCCATTCGTATCAAGGATGAGTATTAACAGCCAAATGGATTGTAGTTACAGAATGAGGTAAAGGGGGTGGAAAAAGCAGCAGAAGGCAGTAAGAAATCCTTTTTTTTTATATGAATAAAGTTTTATTGAATTTTAGACAATTAGAAAGAACAAAGAAAGAGGAGCAAACAGTCTCATGGAGGGTAAGAACCAGAAGAGCTTTCCCAGTAGAGGAGGGGACCTGCTGAGGGCAGCGTTCCTGTAAATGTCACACAGGGGTTGTTACAACAGCAGAGAGAATGTGTCTGGGCTTTTCTTTGATTGTTTTCCTTTGTGTTTTCCCCTCCCACATTAAGGTTTCTAAAGCCACTCTTCTTCCCCCTTCAATCCTACCACCCAGCAGCAAAGTGAGCAGACAGGCAGGAAAGAGGACTGCTCTGGTAGAACGTGTGTAGACACACAGAGCAACCTCCTGCCTGCACTGCTGCAGGTGTTTGCACCCATTCTGGATGGAGTTGTGTTTTGGGGAAGGAAGGGAGGTTGGATTTCTCCCCCCTCCCCTTTTTCCTTTTGTTTTTGTTTTAAGCAAAGAAGGCACAAATTCTCAGCCAAGCTTCAAACCTAGTGCTGCCTGGGAGCCCCCAGCCTCCCAAAGAGCCAGTTTGTCCGTGTGGGAACCCAGCCCTCGCCTCTCCCCTCCTCTTCTTCAGAGTCTGTGCTTGCATTTGAAAGGTACTGCTGAGGCAGAGGGGCCTGCCCAAGGTTTGTGCACTGCTAGGGAAAGGGAAACCATGCCAGGACAAGGAAAGTGGGGATGAGGAGGAGTCTGCTGGCTTAAACAGACCCTTTATCCAATGTGAGAGCTACAGAAAGTCACCTGTGACTCCCCACATTGCTTTTCCAAGAGCAGACCTAGGATGGCTCTGGTGCTTTTGAAGGTGCCCACTGGCTTTACATGTGCAAGGGTTGGTGTTATGCAGGAGGGCTGAGACACCCATCCAGGCACGGTCCTTTTGAGCCAGTGCTCTCTAAGAGAGTAAGTCCCAGCCCTCCAAATGGCACCAGGTTCCTTCAGCAGCTTCAACTCTTGGCTTTTATTAAGGCTATTTAGTTGCAATAGAAAAAGGATAGGTGCCAGCCACAGTCACCTCCCTGCTCCGAGGAGATGGCAGAGCTACTGGCAGATGCCACCAGTACCCTGCCCCGGGACACTGAGGGAAGTAAGGGAGGCAGAGAGATAGTATGTGGGCTTCCACAGGGCTGCCCCCTCTGTTAAGCCCCTGCTTTCACTCTAAGGAGAGATGTGGAAACAAATCCTGCCAACCTCAGCGTCTGTGAAGTCTGTGCGCGTGGGAGAGCTGGAAGGAAAACTGTGATGCCTCCTTGTGAGGGCCCCAAGCACAAACACGCGCCCTGCAGGGGCAGCACTGCATAGGCTGGCTAAGGAAAACCCACCATGCAAATACCAAAGCTCTGGGATTTGAAGCCACTTGCTCCAAAGCAGAACAACCCAGGCACAGCAGATGCCTCTGGACCTGCCTTGCTGCTCTGCCACACCACCCTGCTCCTCTCTGCCTCCTGAATAACCCCAGCAACAACCAAAACCAAAACCAAAACCAAAAAGAAGCAAGCCCTACAGAAGCAGCAGTAGCAGAGATGCACCCTCACCCTGCACCGAGTGTCTCAGGGGAAGATGCTCGGACAGCTGCATCATCCACAGCCATGACCAACATGAACTCTGGTGGTACCTCAAGCCAGTGCAGGAAGAATATCCACCCTGAGGAGGACCCGTGTGTGTCTGTGTGGGTTTGTGTGCGTGCTGGGGTGGGGGAAGAACTGCAGAAAATAAATACAAATGTTCCCCAGTCAGTGCCTTCAGCCAGCCATCCCCTTGGCCAGGCAGGTGGCTGTGCCTTCATCTTGCCCCTCCAGCCTGGTCCATGCCTCCTGGCCCTGGTGTGCTGCCCTTCCTCATCCAACAGTGGGACTGGGGCCGTGGGGAGAGAGCTGGGGCTGCCATCTTGAGGCATACCCTGCCTCAGCACCTCTCCCTGCCCCGATGCAGGCTGTCGTCCTCTTGAAAATAAAACAGCAACAACAACGGAAAAAAAATAATATATATATATCTCCCCAAACCTCCCTGAAAGACCCAAATGGATGGAATCAATCCCTAGAGGGAAACAAAAGCAAAAGTCCCCCCAAAGTCAGGGCTGGGTGCACATCCCAGCCAGTGCTCAGCAGCTGGGGAGCACATCCCAACATCCCTGCTCCTCCGGCCTTGGCACATCTGCGGCATCCACCGGCACAAGGAGCTCCAATGTGGCACAGCCGAGGATGTCCCACTAGCCAGCAGCAGCCTCCGGAGGGGAGTGCAGGGCAAGAGGCAAGTGTGTGTGTGTGTGTGTCCCCTGCTACCTCGCTGCCTTTCAGGAAGGAGTAGGGTCTCTTTGCCCCCACCAGGTGGGAGAGGTCCCTTGCTTGGCTCTCAGCTGCCGGTACAGCCCTACACAAGGGAGCCAGCGCGGCTCTGAGCGGGCACCATGACGGGGACAGCCCCGATGCGCTCCAGCGTGGCTTGGCTGACAGCATAGGAGCGAGTGTGTGGCAGCCGTGGCTTCCTGCTGACTGAGCCATTGCTGCGCATCACCTCCTGAGGGGACGGTGCCGTGCTGGCCGTCACCACCAGCGTCTTAGGGGGAGCCGGGGATGGGTGGCCACCGTTGGCGTAGACGGGACGGGTGCTCGTGCTCCCTGAGCGGGAGAAAGGGGGCTGGTGGGTGTCATTGGCGTTGTTGAAGCGGGTGAAGGAGTCTGTGGCATGGTTGGCTTTGGGGTCGTTCCAGTAGCGGCTGTTGTAGGTGTTGGAGGAAGTGAGGGTGTCGTTCTCCGATGAGGATGCATCAGCGTGGAATGTCTTCGCAGTAGAGGAACATTTGGGCGGCAGGTCATCTTCCCTGTGAGGGAGAAGGCACATAGAGGATGCTGTCCCACTTGCCCAGCACCTCCCCACCACATCCTGCTGGGGTCAACACTGTCAATTCCAGGTGAAGGACAGTTCCAACATGAGCCGATATTGCTTTTTGGCCCATTTACTCACCCCTCTTTGCAGGACCCACCTCTTTGCACATTAATTCCTCTGTGTGCCTACCACTGAGGCAAACAACCCACACTTACGTGTCTAGGGGGGGGCAAAACCAGTGGCTGTATCAGCCACTAGTACTTCACAGGTAGTAAGTATGACTGTACGACCAGTACAATGAAACAGATTCTTAGCAGGGCTGCAGGTAGCCACCAGAGGGAAACACTGGGGCAGTAACACCAGAGAAGATCAAAGTTCTACCTCGGGTGCTTTTCAGCTATCACTGCCTGATGTTGTGGTTCTAGATCCCCAGCATGTCATTCTTCTACAGAGCTAACACTAAGTCAAAGCTCTCAATAAAGACAATATTGAAAACTACATCTGTGATTACCATTCTCCGTTTGCTCCCTTTATTTTCTGGACACACAAGGACATCTTCCCCTGACCCACTGGAACAAACCCAGGATTAGCAAGCATAAGTTCTGATTGACTTCCTATCTGCTACTTTTGCTAAGCAGTCAGAGATTCCCTGCCACCAGCTTTCCCTGCCTCTTACCTTATCTCATTGGGAATCTCCTCCTCCTCTTCTTCTTTGTGTTTATTTTTCCAGTAAAACAGTGCCACGGCCACCAACACAATGCAAACCACGAGCACAACAGCACCTGTGGCCACTGCTCCTGCAATCAGGCCTATACTTCGGGGATGGGCTGCAGGGATGATTGAACAGAGAATGGAGAAGAAATCAGGGCTTAGCTGTGGCCATCCATGAGCATTTGAAGCTACCATGGCTTGGAAGGGGAAAAAGGCAACATCCCCTTTCCAGGGCACAACAGTCTTCTGATAGAGAGGCATACGGAGGCTCACAGCAAACATGGTTACATGCTTTACTGTCACAAGGCAGAAGCAGGTAACCAAGCCTCCCTTGGCAAAATACTTACGTGCAATGACTTGCAGGTCCAGAAGGCAAGTGCTGGTTCCAATGGCATTTGAAGCCACACATTGGTAAAGACCTGAGGACACAGTGCTGATATTTCGGAGAGTGACAGTGCCCTGGACTTGGTCTAGTCAGAGAGAAAAGAAGGATTTAAATCCCTCCCCTCCTTGAGGAAAACCATGAAAAGGCACAGCCAGCAAATAGAGAGTTTTGATGTGAGAAATAAATCAGGAAACAAGCTTGAGATGGAAGCACTGTGTGTGTGTGCGTGTGTGTGCATGCACACACCACCCCTCCCAACCACAGGCAAGATTAGGTCTTAAGGAGCTTACACTAGATGTTTCTTTTTCTTCTTATAGCTGAATTTCTGCAAATGAAAGCTTGGGACTCTCAGCATTGTGTGAGAAAAAGGAGGAAGGAGGATATGTCCCATTACCTATACCCAGACTCATCTACCAAGGTCAGTCCTGCCCTGCAGAACCCCTGCCATGCCCATCCCTGGGCTTCCCACCTCATGCTCTGCCACTTTTCTTCTTTCCTGAATTATGTAAAATGAAAATGCTTGTGTATTCTTAAAATACAGAAAAATAAAGGGCAAAAGTACAGCTATCACTACTTGGTCAGGACACCTAGGCATAGAAATCTTATGGATGGGATTTGGAGCTGGGCAATACCCAGTCTGATCAGAGCCTTGCTTTTACATACGAATGAAAGGTAGCTATAGCAGAGAACAGGGATCTTGATGTGAGAAGCTCGGCAGTATTTTCTTGGGATGATTCTGCTTCCCTTCTCCCAGTTTCTAGTCTATGATCCTTTCATTTGGTTTAAAATGCAGGTGAGTCAGCAGCTGAGATCTCCAGCCACATGCCAACATCTGGCAACCATGTTGTCTCTCTCCCATTCAACCAGATCCTTGTTCCTCAAAGGGGAGCATGTTTCAGTATCAAAACCCCATGAAAGTTTAAGTGGCCACTGGAGGATACCTAGTCCACCATGGGCTCTAGGAATCTTTGTTCCAACAAAGTGACCATGCAAGTGGTGACAAACACTCAATGAGCCATGCCACCTCTGGCAGCTCAGAGAAAGGAAAGCCCAGGCTGTCACTTGGGAAATAAGAGGATAATCAACAGAATGAGCACCTTGTGTGGCAGTTGGGGGTAACTTGGGAACATTGTCCAGTTTCTCCCAGAGGTATGTTGGTCGGGGAATGCCTTCTTCCGAGCTGCAGGTCAGTGTGATATCGCTGCCCACGTCCAGGGACCCCTGGATTCTGCAAAGCGGGGCAGATGGAGGAACTGCGAGAGAAGAGGGGAGGGCGACAGCAGGTCAGGAAATACAACCAAACAGCGGAGTTCAGGCTCTTTCTGGGTATGGGCTACTGGGGAAAGCAAGGACACTGGCAAGAGCTGACAAGGGGAAAAGAGGGAGGTAGCAGACAAGTATCCCTTAGGATCTGCAGCGTGACAATTCACAAAGATTCCTAACCCACCGGCCTATCAAGTCTACAGACCACTGCTGACTTTCACAGGACTCAGTTATCTTAGATCCCTTCCTAGAGAAAAAGGTGAACATTTCTGTCTTTGTGACAGTAAGGGTGGTGAGAGCTAATAGAGGTTGCTGTGGTCGGGTTTTGCTTTCATATCCCTATAATGGCACATGCTCTGGGGTACTTAATATCCTAGGGATCATCCAGTATTAACTGCTTTCATGAAAAGGAAGCAAAGATCTCTAGTCATTCTCTTCTCCTCAAAACTCTTATGGTCCCTTCAGCTCTCCAGGATGCCCTCATACTTAATTCATGCTTCTTTGCAACTCCACAAAAGTTTTCTCTTCACCATATTTGAAACTCCATTACATATTACCTACATATGAAGACTGTGTGCCCTACAAACTCCTACAATACCATCCCTCACCACAGGATGCCAATGGGCTTCGATGTGTACGCTACCGTATTTCTCTGTTGTGATGCACTATCATGCACAGAGAATCCTTTGTCCCCCTTTCTCCCATCTTCCTCATAATACCAACAAACGCACCCAAGACAGTAAGTCCAATGACTCCAATATTCCTGACGCCTCGGTCTGGAAGATTGTTGACTAAGCACTGGTATGTGCCAGTATCCGATAGCTGAGTGTTGTTAATGAAGATCGAGGCACTGGTGGTTGGCATTGTCACAGCAAACCCCACTCGCCCATAGAATTGGGGTGCACCACCAAAGATCTGACCCCCTTGGTAGAGAATAACCTGGAAAAGAAAAGAGAGCTCAAACAAAACTGAGTAAGAAGAAAGAACAGCATGCAAAATGTGAGCTTCCAAAGCCAAATGGACCAGTTCCTTAAAGATCTCTAAATAACCAGACCTCAGTATATAGCTGTCCAAGGCAGACCCATCCTAGTAGAGGTGTTTTCACTAAAAGAACACACTCTGTAGCCTATTTTATGTCAATAAAGATGTTCACAAAGATAACAGAACAGATAGATACCCCGGTCTTCCATAGCTGGATTGGCAGCACCAGCCTGCTTCATATAATACTCATCACCCACTTGGATACAATCAATGTAGAGAAGCAGAGATTCTCTGCAGGTCAGTGAGTACTTTGCTGAGAAACACCTCCCCAGTGGACAGTATCATTTGGAGTCTCAGCCGGTAAGGTGCTGCCATGATTTCACACTTACTGCAGATCACTGGGATGAACTGAATGACAGGCAATGTAAACCCTGAACCTGCACAGCCTCTACCAGCCAGATGGCTTACATAGCTGTATGTATTCAGACCAAGTCCCTGAGGAGCAAGTACTCCTCAGTGCAGGTTCTCACAACCAAATACCAAATGTGATAAGGGCAGTGTGACCCAAGACAGATGCATTTCAGAGCAATAGCAATCTTCTGCTGTCAGAGTTTGTGGGCAAAAAACAGATCTCAGCTTATGATGCTTATGCCCACCACAACAGACTCTCGTTTGCAGATGAATGAGAATGGCACTTGCATAAGCAACTGACAGTTCAAAAGAAAAGAAGCAAAAGGGGAGAAGAGTCTATGGATTGTGTTATGGCATTTTACATAGATTTCACCCGTTTAAGTGTGAAGCTGCTTTTAGGTCATCCAAATCCAATATACAGTGCACCAAAACATGGATTACATCTCCTGTGCTCTTTTGAACAGAAAGGTCCAGGCAGCAACACAGTCCCACATACACCTGCCCCAAATGCACTTCCAGCCAAGGTGGCCAAGGACACAATGTGCATCAGTTAGCAAAGCACTGAAGAAAACAGATTCATGTAAGATCCAAGGGGCATGTTCAGCAATGAAGGGACAATGAAGTTCTGAGACAACCAGAGACTCAACATTGTAAAGCATCTACATCCAGATCAGCATGAAAAGGGTGAAGAAAAGGAAATCCCCAAAGAATTACATGTTTCAGTAACAAAGGACCTACCTGTTGAGGCTGGTTGGCGTTAGAAAGAGGAATGACCATCCAGATGACATTAAGGTTAGTGAGAGCAGCGTTAGTGGTGAAGGTGCAGGGCAATACTGCTGTCTGGCCTCGTGCAACCTGGATACTCCCTGAACTGACTGACACCTCCAGAGGACTCACCAGACCTGGAAAGAGAAGAACAATCACTTCAAGCATTTCCAGAGAACAACACCTAGTGCAAGCATTGCAAGTGGCCACATATATTTCCAGGTCATGACAGCAGCATCCTGGTTTTACACAGTTATACTTTACTGATTATTTCAGGATAAAAAGAATTCTATTCCTCCTTCAACAGA
Source organism: Pezoporus occidentalis (assembly GCF_034315485.1). Classification (NCBI taxonomy): domain Eukaryota; kingdom Metazoa; phylum Chordata; class Aves; order Psittaciformes; family Psittacidae; genus Pezoporus; species Pezoporus occidentalis. The sequence continues at coordinate 1,518,342 of NW_026912898.1, forward strand.
TCAGGCTGCTCTCATGCAGATCCCTTCCACAGACATGTGCAGATAGGTGGCCCTTTTAAGTGAGAGCACTCTAGTTTCAGAGCCTCTGAAAACAATAGGTTTTGTTTTAGGAACAGGGAGAGCTGTAGGAGTAGCCAAGCTGTGCCTAAGAGATAACAAAGTATGGTTTTGAACCCATCAATCTTAATGATACCCAACATCACTGAAACAGAAAAGGAAACTGCACTCCACAAATTTTCACCAAGCAGTAAGAAGAGTTCTTCCCATGCTTCTATGTCCCACAAAGTCCTGCATAAGCAGAAACATTTTAGTGCCACTTTTAAAGAGTTAAAAATGTAAAACTCTTACAGACTAGGTATTATTATCTAGCTGCTGAAAAATAACTACTGATAATGAAGGATCTCATCAAATCTCATTTATTTCTCAGCATTTCCATCATTCAGTTATTTGCATTCCACACAGGCTAGACAAGGGCTCAAAGCCGGATAAGCCCCAGCTTCCTAGCACAGCAGCTAAAAGGCTGAAGGTTTTAGACTGCAAGTCACACAGGGAAATGCCTCCTACTGCCAATATCTCATCAAATGAAACTAACCAAGGATTAACCATCACCATTTTGAATACCACTAGAATCCTTTAACCCATTTTTCCCAAAAAAAAACCTCAAAATATTGACTCCAAAAATCATCTCTCTATGTGACAGCTCACCATCTTCTTGCTAAAAGTATGTCGGAGGCTGTTGGAGGAGAAGGTAAGGAGTTTTCAAGCTCTTAGGCAACATCAGAATATTGGTTGCACCTAGGTGTAGTCCATGGACCACCTTATTGTCTTGTTGACCCCAGGAAAGGCTGCCAGCAAAGCTTCTATTTTCTGCTAAGAGACACTGGTTTGCTGTAGGTGAAATGCTTCACAAGAATAAGCTTTTATCTGAACTATGAAGAAATAAAACAGGATGATTTCTGAGAATAAGGTGGGTCTTGTTCCACACACTCATCTTCTGTGGGATCCTTCCCAGCCTTCCTAATGGAGAGATGGGCTGCTCAAAGCCTGAAGGCACTGAGCTTCAGATGCTACAGGTCCAAAGTTTCTAGCATCTGAAGAGCCTATGATGACTGTCTGGGTTTGGACTGATTGCCCTGTAGCTGCAGTACCCCAGGTTGCTGCAAATCCTCAGCAACCTTTCTCCTCCATGTCTCCCTCCTCCAAAGCCTCAGGTAGTTCAGGGAAGCTCAGAAGTGCTTCAGAACACAGCTAGACAAAATGCTGTTTTAATGCCTCCAAGTCAAATTCATTACTTTCTTACTTTGCACGAAAAAAATACCCTGACTTTCCTCAGAGGCTTTGCACATGTTTAAAAGTATGGAACATTTTGGAAGGTCCTAGGGAAATAGTTCATCTCTGGTGCTAACATCTCAGAGAATTAGGTGCCTGGATGAGGAGCAGCAGCTGAGATCCATCAATCTCCTATGCAGGGCTGTCAGCAGCAAGTGGAAGTAAATCATTTGAAGAGCCAGTAATAAGCACCACCTTTATTACAAAGCATCTGCCTTCCAGTTGCCTTTGTGGTGAACAGACTGGGAATGGTTTTGGACTCCTCAATTGCTTGTGTCTGGCCAAGCAGTGGCAGTAGCCCAGAAGTGATCCATGTCAAGTCTGGAGGTGACACTTACTGAATATGACCCTGATGAGGGATCATCTTTTCTGCAGGCCTAGAGTTGAAGGCTACCGTGCCATGACTACTCATCCAGTCTAACATCATCCATGTGCTAAACAGTGTGCAGAGTTACAACAATTTGGACTTTTATTGGATTAACTTCTTGTTCCACCATGATGCAGAAAGCTTTTCTGCCATGTTCAGCATAGATTTAATAAGATGTTCTCCATGAGAGGAAAACCAGCTACTCATCTGATCTGGAACAGCAGCACGTATTCTTCAGCCCCATCCCTTATCCCCTCCAAGAAAACCCCACACATTCAAATTCTTGTCAGTCAGAAAAAGTAATGCTTAAGTGTGAGTATTCACTAATAGTAAATTCACTGAAAAAGGCAGAGTTTCCAGTTTGCATTGCAAGGTTAGTTACATCAATCACTCAGTCATCAAGCTGATGTGATTTTCACACCTTACCACAATCTTGCTACTCCTAATATTTACTATTAGTTGATTGCAAACATCCTGCAGAATAATAAAAACACTAAAATAGAACATGCATAATTTCTTCACTTTATAAATATCCTTTCAATACTTTTGGGAATTTCCCAATCTACTTATAAACACTTTATAAAAAGGAAAGAAATAGATACTATTCCCTTTGCTTTGCCAGTACCCAACTCCCACCCTGCAGCATCCCACAGCCCCATAATCCCCTTCCCCTTTCAAGGGACCACAGCATCCTTTTTAATTTGAATGCCATGAAGTGGTTTCAGGGGAGAAGAGGGTGCACTAAGGAAGAGCTGAGGTTCCTGTCCATTTGCCTTGCTAAAGGGAGCTGTTTTGAACCTGACATGCAAGATGAGCACCCCACACAGACCATGCTGTCCTGTCTCTGTCTTGTTAAACCAGCCGGCAAGCCAGCTCCTCAGACTTGCCTTTGCCTCATATATCCCAGGGCTTGTCAGCTGCTCTTTGGCCCTGGATGTGTACGAGGAAGGAGGCATTTAAAGGCAAAGACTCGTTTTGTTAAGCTAAGTGGCACCTGCAGGGCTACAGCTGAGGAAAACACACACAACCACTTCTGACAAGTAAGCTTAAACAAGGCAATAGGAGAGTCAGGAGACCAAAGGTAGGCAAAGTCCTCTTCCACAAGCATAAACAAGGGAATTAGGTGTGTTAGCACAGCACTGGGGGGCATCACTATAACACAACTCCTCTCTTAGGGAGACAGTTGAAAGACCAAAGACCAAAGACCAAAGATCAAATCCTCCTTAGAAACTACAGTGTCTTTCTTTGTCTCTCAGACTATGTATCTACATGACTGCATCCTTCCACACCAATACTCATGGCCCAAGACACAGGTGGATGCTCACAAAGACATATATGCTTATAAACCTGTATGCCCAGGAAGACACCTAGTAGGAAAACTCAACCAAACGATATATGTTTAAACATTCCAAAGTTAGGGGTTGCAAAAACATGGCTTTGCATTAATGCAAAAGGAGGGAGGCAGGGGAGAGAGGGAGGAAGAGATCTCAAATTTAGCATATCCACTGGGATGAGGATTTTTCAATGCAGCCTAAGGAATGAGGACTTGAATCCCCTTGGGTAAATATAAATGCAAATATAGACATATGAACACACATACAGCCAATCTACTAAGTAAAATTGCACATAAGAGGTCAGAAAAAACAGGTGAAGGATGTTTTAAAGGATCTCCTTTTGCAAGGGCACACAATTCAGATCTTTTCTAAGCATCCAAAGAAGTTTAATGACTTGTGAGAGACAAGCAGCATTGATCACGACAAATCATCTCTTAGAATTGGATTACAATGGCCATTACACCCTCTCTTGTATGTGCAGACTTCTCCTTACTCAGTAATTAAGCATCCCTGTAAGCAGCATGCCTAGAGGAAGAATAGGGTACGCCACTGTCAGCAGAAAGAGGAACGGACCCTTCCTGTACGTAGGACACTTTGATCTTAGCTTGATTCAGTAAAGGCTCTCTCCTTTGATCCTGATGCAGCAAGCTCCCATCGCTAATTAGAACAGATGCTCCACTTTTGTGTCCCCTATGTGGGACCCAGCCAGCAGAACAATGTTTTGGCTACAGAGGCTCTTTTAGAGTTCCTTCCTATTTCCAGGACCAAGTAATTATCTGGCAACAGATCACTCTGGTTTCATTTGTGATAGCTCACTGCTGGCTTTCCAAGTAAGCACACTTTGCTCCCTCCCCTAGCACCCATGAAGGAGTCTGTGTAGATAGTTCATACATCATGGCACAAGTGTGTAAGGCCCAGTCCCACAGCCAGCATTTGTCTCCCTGCTGGGCATGAGGAGGGGAAGGCAAGTGCTGCCACACGTTTACTAGCTGTCCTATAAGGGCTGCAAACCTGAGAGGCTTCAGAACACATGAGATGTGGTGAAGCTGAAAGACATGGGCACATCTTAGCACTGTGACTAAATTGACTGAAAATGTTCCCAGCTCCCACTCACTTCCAATCTCTCTGCTAGAGATTACCAGCAAGACCAGAAAATTACCTTGGCTGACAGTGGGGGAAATGAGGACTTCCACCACCACCACTTCACATCAACAGACCAGATTATAACATGAACAGCCAATGCACAATCACCAGTCCATGTCATCATGATGACAGGTAGTCACAGACCACGAGGACCTCAGTCTGAGCCTTCAGGAAGCACTGTGGTCACACTGTTGAAGTTGTGCAAAGGGCATGCCCTCCTCTACTGCTGGATCATCCCCAGCATTTGGTTGCCAGAAGCAACCATGCTCAGTGGGTTATCACTGGCTGGATTGCAGTATAGTGCGCAGAGAGGGTCTTTCCCCATCATCTTTAGTGTTGATCTCCCAGGACCACAGAAAAAAATGAGGTTTCTTTGGAGGATCATTCACACCATGAAAGTCAAACTCCAGCCTCACTTTCTTCTAGAGGACACTCTCGACTTTGCAAGTGTCCCCAAGAGCTCTTGGCAAGTCAGCAGCATTTGCACCTGCTAGCAGCAACCTCCTGATACTCAGTGGTGTGGAAAGCTGGGCTAGCATGACTTTGCATATGCAGAAGCCAGGGTACAGGTTCACTCTGCAGTGCTGGCAAACCAGGGAAGCAAATGACCAGGGGAAAAAGGTGTGAAAGGGATGAAAAAACTCAGCTGTGTGCATTCTGCATCTCTAGACCTCAAGGGAACACTCACAGAAATGTGTGTGGCTGGGGGGAAATGATAATAAAGCTTCAAGCTGTATCAGCTTGCATCTGAAACCCAGGGAATTGCTCCCCCATCCATCCTGGCGCAATTAGCTATCCTTTTGCCATGTGCTGGGGAAGATGCCTTTGGCAGTATGACATTTTGGGTCCCTTGTTAGAGAGGCAAAGATGAGGTCACTCAAAAGCTTCAAGAACAGGGTAGGAACATTGGTGTTCAACCTGGCAACAGAGGGAGAAACTGCAGAAAAGTCTTTTTCCTGAGATAAAAGGAAAACACAAGTCACTGTGCCTTTGTCCTGCCCCATATCTCTGAGTCTAGGACCAAAGCTGCCTTCTGTGCCAGAGAGGAGACATATCTCCCACCTCAAACAAGCCGAGGCATGTTGCCAACCCAACACACTGAAAGCAGCAAAACTCATATCCAGGAAGGAGTGACTCAGGTGGAAGAGACAGTAGGATGCAGGGAATACTTCTGCCACAGGACCTGCTAGTGCAGACACCATTCAAAGGCTCTTGAAGGAGCTGACTTGCAGTTGCAAGCACTGATAACAGTGAAGTTATCCAGCCTGATATGACAGCATCCAAACAGGCTGCTCCACAAGCTGCCTGAATACTGGTCTTGCCCATTCTCACAAGGAACTGCGTATCCTCCTGTCGTTCTAGATGTGTTATCCTTGCTAATTCAGAATCTAACCAAAAGCAGTATTCACCCAGCCTAGTACCTGGAGGCAGCTTGCAACAGACTCTACCCTGTTTGTAGGACCAACATCATCAAGCACAGGTCTGAATTAATGCCCAGCTGGGCTGAATTATTTCCAGTTCACTAAGGAAATCCTACCATGGGAAAAGCTTCCAGCCTCCAAATGCATTCTGCAGGGCAGGTATCTGGGACAGATGCACATTGTCATAGTAGACTGTAGCCCTGGGCCAATGTGCCCTAGTATAGACTTTCCTGGGGAGGATGCTTGGTAGAGACCTACTTGGAACAATTATGCTGGCAGCAATAGTGAGAAGAAGAAATGTTTCCACCACACTGTAGACCTTCTGCTAGCTCACAGCAAGGAGAAAGCAGACTTTGGTCCACACACATCTGGAGGGTGATTGCATCCATGCCCTAGCTTGTGGGCATCAGGTGAGCCTATTCCCTTTATTTGAACAGGGACAATATCCCAAAATAAGGCTTATGCTGGCTCTTTCTGGCTCACAGGTCTAGCAATGGGGTAGTAATCTGACAGTAAAATATCCAACTCTTTCCTTCCTATCCTTGCTGGCTCTGCAGGACAGGCTGGAACCAACAGTGTGAAAACTATCACACCTAGCATGGGTTTAGATCAAGATTTCCATAACACAGGTGTTAAACCTACACTGACACTAGTTTTTCCTCTGGGGTGTGTACATATTACTCTCTCTGTTAAACACAGGTCAAAAGCCAAGTTAACATCTAAGTACGTTTATCACTGCAGAAATCACCAGGCACAACTGGTGCTATCTAGTCATCTGTCCAGCATAAAACCTCCCAAGTAAATAGATCCACTTTCCCACAGTAAGAGCAATTCCAAGATTGCAGCCCACCCTGTGGGACATGTGGGACAGCAAACAATAATCCAGGGAGAGAAAACAACATCAGGGTCTTTAACTCAAGCCCTGCAGTGTTTGCTGCCAAGGAGCAGACCAGCTGATCAGGGACATTGGCTACCTGTAAATCTGTGCTGATCATACTGACCTTTCTGCCTTATCATTTATAACCTCATCTGAACTAGACAGAAAGCTAACAGTGAAGCTTCCTGCTGACCCACTCTGCCCCAGCCTCCACTGTTGGTCTGGTGAATAGCAGTCCCTACCACCCTTGCCATCCTCCCTTTCAGAAATAGGTCTTTCTCTGCAGACCAGCTGTGAGGAGGATTTCAAACAACTGTCTGATTGAGATGGCACGAAGCACATTTCCCTGTCACTGCTCTTCCCAACCTGCAGCCATAGGTGGGATGAAAACTGAACTTAAAGACCAAAAATAGGCAGGAAAGCTTTTGGCTATATGCACTTCAAGAATGGTGTCAGCTGCCTCCCGTTGATTCCTTCCTCATTTCTGGAAGAGATTCCCTGTGTCCTGCTGAGCAAGTCAATCACCTTCAGGAGGCCAGAGGGTCCTTGTTAGTATGGGATTTGCTCAGGTTTAGACCTCAAGGGTTTGATTTGCTGAACTGCTAAGCATTCAAAGCTGCTAGGAAAATCAAGAGGGGCTGTGCTCTCTCGTGTAGCAGGGTTCAGATGATATTAAGATATCTGTGTGACCTGAACGTGGCTCTTCCAACACATCTTAATCCTTGTGTTTAATTAGTCACAGTCTTCAAATGCAAAAGTGTTCGAGCAGCCTGCTAACAAGAGCACAAATCCGGTTTATAGATGCCATGGTGATAGCAGGGTTGGGGGCCCAATGACCCAAAATTCCTTTCCAGTTCTGGACTCCTGCTGTGCTCCCAGTACCATTTCCTGCTCTGTGCCTCTATCCAGCCTGTCTCAAGCTGCCTTCTTCGCATCTCCTGCTAGCTGGGATGGTTGCCTTGCATCTCTGCTGCCTTGGATGCAGTATGCATCCAAGTTAGAGATAAAAAAACAACTGCACTGTATTAGAGCAAGATTATAAAAATAGGAAGGAACATCAATAGGAAAAAAAAATAAATAGAATCTACAGTGACATTAGCTAGGATAAAACTAATCAATGGCCATGCTCTGGGGCATACATTAATCCCCTCTCCATGGTATGGTGTTGCACAATTAGGGACATTATGGAAAGTTTAACACTTCCCTCCGATGCATGCGGAATTGGCTGGAGACAGAGCCTGCTGTGATCTGAGCTGGCAGTCCTTGAGTTCACAGCATTTGCAGGAGAGTCAGGGAGCAGCTGCTCTACTGAGGTTGGGGAATTGTGTGCTTTGGCAGATGAGCAAGACCAGAGGGGACCAGGAACGTAAGTGCTCACTCATTGCTCCCTGAATTGAAAGAGTGGATGGGGATGTAAGCCTAATTTAGCCCTCTTTATAGAACCATTTGGTGTCAACTTTTCCCATTCCTGGCTGTGCCCAGCATCAGGCTCATCAGTGACTCATCCTCCCAGGACTCAGGTGGGCAAATCAGGAGGAGCATGCAATCTGTCTATAGAAGATGGCTGAAGGCCACAATGAGGCAGCATACCCAAGGTACAAACAGGGTACCCCTGTGTGCTTGCAACCGGAGTGCCGGTCATTTCTTTGCATCCTAAGGTCCTCCAGCGAGGCCTGAAACACTGTATTCAAAATCACAGGCAAGGAGGAAAGTGAAGGTTTAGCTGAGCTTAGAAAGGTACTTCCTTATTCTGTGTCTTCTACAAAGCTGAGACTGGCAAATACAGTCTTTCCTCTTTCACCCTTAGTGCTGTAATAGATCAGCTCTAGGGAATCCTGTTGCAGCTACTTAAGATGCTGTCATCCTCTGCTTTTTGTCTTGCCACTCAACACAAGGTCGTTGCCCCCAGACCAGCAAAAGCAGGAAGGAAGCTGTGCCTCCATCTCACAGCCAAGCATTGATAAGCATAACCTGTTGAGGAAAGTGTAAGGATGGGCTAACTTGTTTTGCTGTGAAAGAGGAAAACTGCATTGCAGACGCACAGTCCTGCTCTGCTCACTGCTACAGTGGAGGCATCATCCAACAGTAATGAACTTCTAGGGGTGGGAATGTTTTAAATGACCACAGACAACTTAGGAGGTTACTTTAGCTGAAGGGACTTGGGAATGAAAGCTTATCAAATGTTCATGGCAAGTACATTTAAGGTAGGAAGCTCGGCTTGGGTTTGCAAAAAGCCTGCAACAACATCTCGGAGCTACAGATTTTCCCATTATCTAGTTCAGATGCCAACATAAACCTCTCGCATCCCTCCTCTTAATTATCTGACTGCTTGTCAGTCACATCTGAAAGGAAAATGCACCTTTCACAGCAAAGATTGATATCTACGTTTCCTAAAAGAGGGAAAAGACATGGAGTTAACTGAGAGCTGCAAAGGCGCACGTTGCTCAGAGCAGGTTGCAAAACCTCACAGAAGTCAGCTTTTAACATTTGGGAACCACCACCATAGCCAGTCACTGTCTCTGAAAGCATCCTCAAGCATCCCCATGGGTATCTGTAACCATACCTGAGGCCTGCTGAACCAACATCACGCAAAGTACAGAATGAGGCTGCGTGGGATAAGAGCTGTGTGTAACTTGCTTACCCCAGAGCAGGAGACTAATTAGAGCTCTCCCTAAGACCTAAAGGGGAAAACAGGCTCAAGTTCCCTGCCACCCATCCCATTTGATTGCTAGTATCCTCCCAGCACAGCCCAGTCAGCAGAGATGTGTTTCAGTGTGGACCAGTGCCAAGTGCTGGCAACAGCATCTGACATTGCTGACAAAGCAAAGTTGCCTCCTTTGGGACAACAAGGCATCCACTGGTGCCTCTGCAAGAGAAATGGATCTGTTCCCAACACTAGGGAACAGCCAGGGTTAGGAAGCTGGAATTAGAACAGGTTGGCAAAGCTCTGCTAAGGCGCTCACTTCTATTTTCTGTTTGCTGAGCCATAAAATATACATTAACGGCCCAGCAGCTTTGTAAATGATTTATGGTCAAAAGAATAAATTTCTTCCTTCTCCTCTGGTTTAAAAAAAAAAAAAAAAAAAAAAGCAACATAGTGATAAACTGCTTAATAAGGGAAAACAACCTGAGGTTTAAATATGCTCAATGCTATATTGAGTGGGAAGGACAGAGGCAATATGGAATAAGATTAAAGCTGGTAGAGGGGAAGGCAGGATGGCTGGGTGAGCAGGCTGGAATGTATGATTTGTGTGTGGAAGGGAGAGGCAGGAGCGCTGGGTGCAGCTGGATGGGAAAAGAGGTGAGGATGGGGGAAGCAGAACTGGCTCATCAGTGACTTTTAACACTTCAACACAGAATGCATTGAAAGAGACATGGTCTGCATGTATCTCCACTTCGTGCCCCCATTACAGGAAAAAGGTCACTGAAACACAGGGTTCAAACTCACACCTGAGTGGCTTTCTCATCTATCCTGACACAACCATCATTAGTGCAAATAGTCTTGACCTACAGTTGAACTAATTTTACCCAAAGCATCAAGAGCTATGTTGATCCTCCCCCAAAAGGAGAAAGAGTAGAGGGTGATGGATAAAATAACAGCAGTGCTTGCCCTATGAGGCACAGCATGGGTGAAGATCCAGGGAAACTCTGCTGCATGGCTCCCTCCCTGCAGACACCAGTGGTATCCTCTGAGAACCTCAGGTGGCTTCTTGATGCTGCTGCACCTTCAAGAAATTATGAGGCAGCAAGAGAACAGGAACACGATGCATCTACCCACCCAGATGTTGATGAGATTCAAGGTGCACATATGACAGAAGCCCACTGAGGCCATGGGAGCTGGGACTTGGGTTAGGGAAGTGCAGGGGACCATGAACAGAAGGGCCTGGGTGTAGGAAATAAATCCTCACAAAATGGCCACACATCTCCAAGCCAAATGCAGGAGAGGTACACCAGTGCTTCTTGGGGTACCCACCTTAGCTGCCTTCACCCATTACCAGGATGCTCCAAGCACCATCATCACCCTGTGGTTGGTTATGATGGGCTGGGTCCCTCAACAAAGAGGTACCTAATGCAAACCAACATAAAATTACATAATTTTAAATCAAAGCAACCCCTGAGGAAAAAGAAATCAGCCATTTCTGAGAATTTTTCATTTATAGACTGATCCCATTCTCCTGGAAGTCAGAGAGGACTGTCACCAGAATGAGTCGTCAAGGGTCCGGTCCAGCAACCCACAACTTTCAGCTAAGGCAATACCAACAAGGTGCCTACCTGCTGTCCGCCCCAGCTTTGAGTCTCATAATTGAAATGCTCTATCTTAGGGAATTCACAAGTTTGGTGAAAGTAGAAGGATATATGGGAGATGTTCTTTGGTTTCCACCATGCCTTTGAGCTCCCATCAAAGTTTTCCTGCTGTGTGAGTCCTATTTCATCTATGCATGGCCAGCAGAGTGCCCACATAGATGGCCTGATTTGGCCATGGATACCCAGGCTGGTTTGGTATGCCCTAGCAATTCCACTAAAGGCAGTTAAGTCACTGGAAATGTACTTGATGTTTCAGAATTAAGCACATGCTTAAATATCCTGCCAAATTGGGGCTTAAAGCTCTAATCACATTTGCATCCATTTTGATAACAAAACTCCTGTGGCCCACTGATGTGACAGAGAGCCTTTAAGAGAGAACATGCATCTGAAGCTTCCCTGTCTCATACGTGATGTTCAAAACAAGCCTGATAAAAGCAGTCAAAGTCTCTAAAAGCAGTCAGGTTGAAACCAGCTTTCATAGGGATGTTCAAAGACATTAGACTTCCGTATCTTAAATTTTGTTAATCCCAAACTACTTTGGATTTAAAACTATTAAAATTATTAAAAACAAACAGAAAGCAAACAATCGAAGAAAGGCAGGGTCTTTTTTCATCTAAATTGAAAAGGTAGGAAAAGCCAATTTGTCTTCTGATCTGGCAAATGTCAGGTCAGTAATCGAATGTTTCAGATTATGAGTTGAGCTGTCTGAAAGAGGTTGTAAAAGGACAATTTTCCACCGGGAAAAAAAAAGAGAAAAGAGTTTTCATTAAAATCAAAATAGGTTGTAAGAATATTCTCTTTGATGACATTTTCAGTGAGTGAAGACAAAGTGAATTGCTTTGACTTTCCCATTTAATTATGGTAATATTGGCATACTTCAGTTCAATAAGGTAAAAGCACTTTATTTCAATCCATTTAAACTTTTGCCATATATTCAGCTATTACATAAATTCTGACTTTGCATAATTTTATTCAGTGCTGGTACAGTGTTATACACACACATCCTTGATATGCTGTGGCTTTGAACATCATGTGAACAGCATCTTTTCTCAATGGAAATTTCCCCTGATTTTTTGTTCCACTCACTGAAAAATATGGACTCTCACTGTGATGTGAGACAAAACAGAGAGGATACATTAGCACTTCCCTGGAATAGATGACCAGTTTGTTACCAGCTTTACCTACAAACAACTCCAGCTCAGTTGGAACTAGATGATCTTAAGGTCCTTTCCAAACTTAACACTTCTCTGATTCTGTGAATACTCAGAGTTCAGGAGCTATAGTTGTTTCCATGTGAAGTTTGGTCCGGCATCAGGCACAGACACGTCTACACATGAGCCACAGGAACACACTTATTTAAGCACTTTGCAGTCCTTTCCCTGAATGAGACTCTCTTCCTCTTCCCCATCCTCTCCAGCAATTTGGGATAATCATTCCTACATTGTATGGTGGAAATAGGACCAACAGATAAAACATGAGCAGTCAGATTACTGCAAACCTGCTGCCTGCCTACTCCATTCCCTTTTGGCATGTGGGTATGTGCCAGCACAGGGCGCAAAGGGAACAAGTTCTAATGCCGAGAGGTTTTCTCTGTTCACAGTGTACCGAGGGTTGAGCCATCTGTAGCTCTAAGCATCCAAGCTAAGGTCATTGTGTCTGTTTCATTCACAAATGCTGATCATCCTCACCTCCAGCTGGTGACAGACCTCTAGTTGGGTATCCAGCATCGTGCTGAAATACCCAAGTGCAGAAAGCTGCACATGTAGCTCTACAATATGCTAGCAGGTAAGGCACTGGGGCAATGCAGAGAGTCCCCATTTTGCAGTGAGAAAAACCAAAATGGAGAGAAGGTGTAACTCACCTGCACACCACACAGCAGGTCAATGGTGAGACAAGAATAGGACTTTGGCACGTGATTCATTGGTCCTTCTCTGCCCATTAATCACGCTCTCCACCACTGTGCCAAGTGTTAGTATTGATTTCAAATTTACACGCACATTTCTTATCAAGAAGAAAAACAAAACCAAGAAGGTTCACTACGTTCAGCTCTGTTGGGGGCAAACACAGCTGTTAAGAGCAAATGCTCAAGAGGCCCTGCCCCAAAGTACTGCAGGCAAGGAGGCATGCAGTGCTACCTTGAAGGAAGTGTCAGATGCACACAAAATGCTACAAACCTCTTAAACAGCTTTGCAAAACACACCGAGTACCATCATAACGTGCTTGAAATGCAGGAAAGAGGCTTTCTGAATGCAGATGCTATTGTTACCGTATAAGACAATGTGCCTCCTTCCTTACCACCTTCTTGTCTAATGCCAGCAGTTAGCCATGGGTGCTAAAGCCTCCCAGCACGTCTTGCCCTCTCTTTCCCTGCTTCCCCATGTCCTAAATTCCCTTTTACAGAACCTGGTAACATTTGCAAACATAAAGCTGGAACAGGCTTCCCTTGTCTTTTAAAGTTAGAACCTCTGCAAAGCACTTTGAAAACGTTCTCCTTCTAACAAATGCAAGAAGCTGCTTATGCCCAGGCAGCAAAGGACACAACTACTCTGAATGAAGATGGATTTCTGCACAGCTGGCTCAGTTCTTCACACAGATGTTGTCACTCCTGCCAAGTCTAAGAGCACAAGAAGCAGTACTAATATGAAAGACCCCAAGCAGCCACTGGTTTAACAAGAAGTTGAGAATTCCCCAAGCACAGCCTGGATGCTGGGTTTTCCCCTTCATTTGTGTTTTTTGCCTTTATGCCCCAAGGCAGGGAAGTACAATGAAACAAAACCAGAAGAAGCCACTGAAGGATGTCTTACCCTTTTGGGGGTAAATTCCCATCTTGAAATTCAAAATGCACATGTTAATCTTTAATGTTAAACCCTGGATTAAAAATTCATTCCAAAAATCTCACAGTTTGGAACACTTACAAGTCCGTTGCATTATTAAAAGCTCAGATCAGTGCTACTCTGCATAAAGAAGTCTTTCCAAACTCTTTCCTTTCTCTTGAAGCAGGTACTCACTGCTCTCCCCATTTATTCCTAAAGCTCAGAGAAGCCTTCTGTGGTTCCCAAGAGCTGAGAAAGGCTCAGAGCAGGGGCCTCTGGGTCCTGTTTCAGAGTACTGCCCCTCACTCTGTGATCCAGAGCCAGTGGGACACTTCCAAGCAGCACTCCCTTCTTTATCAGGAGTTGTGGTTATTTGCAACCAGATCCTATCCAAGGGCATCAAAACCATCACTGTCCTTAACATTCATTCAAGTGCCTTGGCAATGCTGGGGAGGCTTTACACCAAATTCTGCAGGTCAGCTGCAGTGTTGAGCTTGCTAGTGCCCATGAACACCTGCAGCTTTAACAAAGCGATGTGGGATGCAGAGCCCTAAGGAGAAAACAGTCTGTGCCCAATGAGGTCTGGACTGCTGCAGCTCACTATAGGTAAAGACCTTTTTCAGAGGGCTCACTGAAGTATTTTGCATCGTGAAAGGAAGAATTCATAGAATCATGGAATGGTTTGGGTTGGAAAGGACCTTAAGATCATCCAGTTCCAATGCCCCTGCTGTGGGCAGGGACACCTCACACTAGACCATGTCACCCAAGGCTCTGTCCAACCTGACCTTGAACACTGCCAGGGATGGAGCATTTACAACTTCTTTGAGCAACCTATTCCAGCACCTCACCACCCTCACAGTAAAGAACTTCCTCCTTATATCTAGCCTGAACTTTTCCTGTTTCAGTCTGAACCCATCACCCCTTGTCCTATCACTACAATCCCTGATGAAGAGTCCCTCTCCAGCATCATTGTAGGCCCCTTGTTCCCAAACTGCCCTATGCCACATGCTACAAAGGTTGTAATTTAGAAACATGGAGCACAAGGCTGAGCCCCCAGTTTTACTTACTTTTCTGTGCTCCTTTCTTTTTGCCTGGGGAGGGAGGACTGAGGGACAAGGCAGCATGTGTAGAGGGGGTGTGAATTCTACAATGATTTCTGGAGGCATTTTCTGTCTTACCAGCTGCAATCTTAACAATATTGCAGTAGACCGAGCAGATTTCCATCTCTATAGTCTGTGATACCACGATGTTTACTGTGAGGGGTAAAACTTCCTTTTTAAGCATCTATGTTTTTAACAGCCACCTCAGCACAGTTGCACTAGAGGTTAATGTCACAAAGCAGCCTCTCTCCTACCCCCTTTCCTGCACTCACAGGCTTGTTTCCTTCCAAATCCTCCACCTGAGACCATCCCCAGGAAGCTGCTCTCACCTGCAGCCAGATGGGTCCCCACCAGATGAACCACTGTGCCAGCCAAGGCGAGGGCTGCCTATGCAGCTCCCAGGTGAGGAAGTTGTGTGGGCAACGAGCACAGCTCTTGAAGGTGATGTCCCCCCCATGGAGGTGCTGATGCCTCTCTGACCCTCCCAGATGGCATTAGAGGAGTGGACCTCTCATCTGCAGCGGAGACTGGTATCTGTTGTGTGAAAGGTACTGTATGAGACTGAATACACTGTGCGATGCAATGGGCAACCCCGATGTCACCAGGCTGCAGGGGAAAATGATGCAATCTGTCTCTAGCTTTAAAGCAACACTTGCCATCAAGGAGGAAAATTAAAAACACACAGAAGAGATTAAACACATACAAATTGTACTTATCTCTCCCTTGTTTACAGTAACTTTTCCTGCCATATTTGCTAATGGCAATAATAATAATCACTGTAGTAGAATCATGCTTTGGCTTCTTTCCCAGACTCTATTCTTGTTCACCAGGAAGCAAAGCATCACCAGAACTTCACAGAGACCTGGTTTTGTAGGACTGGTCCCACCAACAAGGGTTTTGACAGTTCCCATGGAAGCTGAGAAAACAAGAGAGGAGTGGAGGAGAGAGTCTTGGGGACAGATGAGTGATAAGCAGGACACAAAAAGGTGGCACATCTCCACTATATTTGCCAAGAGCAGAAAGTAAGGAAAGCAACAATCATGAATGAAGATGCAATCCAGCACACAAACAGGCCTGCTCAGGATGCAGATGTGTTCTCCCAGCGGGATCTAAGTACTCCTGGGACCCATGGGAAGCAAGGAGCAATAAGCACAGGTGACTTGCCCATGCTTGTGCAGAGCTAAACATGAGCCCTCACTCTCCAGAGCCCAGCTTGGTCATTCATCTCCTAGATCATGTTTCCTTCCATAGATTCAGTCCTCTACCTTTAAACTCATGTGCCCATCAATTCAGATTACAATTAAGACTCTGCAAGTATGGCAAAATATATTCATGAACATCTGTTTGAATAACTCTGAATTTGCTTCTACAATATTCATCCGACCTGGCTTCCTTGCCTTCTGCAAGTGCTCACACCAGCTCTCCCTTGTTCAAAGATGTTAACATGAGGGAGATGCTGCTGCAGAGGCTCATATAACCATGAAGATGGTTTTGGCTGGTGGAAGAGGTGTTTCCAGCCTCTGGTCCCCAGACCTCTCAGGGGTTGTAGGCTACTCTTGAACTCCATGAAAACCAGATAAGATAAACAAGCCTAAAGGCAGAAGGCTAAAACTTACTGCCTCCATTTGCCTGGCTGTGAACAGGAGCAGTGTCCCCTCAGCCCACCAATGCTTTGTGCTGCTCGGGCATGTGGTATTGAGGTAAGACAGGTAAACAAGCAGAGAGACTGATGGAAGGAGCAGAAGCCATACCCTGAGGTCTACATGCAGGTTGAAAGTAATAACTACTCAAAGCAATAGATTGCAAACTAGAACATGACCTTAGGAGAAACACTTCTTGAGAAGCAGAGAGGAATAAATTCAGCTGTATACATGTGAGAGATCATAGTGCTAAATCAGCATGGCTTAAAACCCACACCCCACAGAGGGAAAAGCTGCACACTGGATGCCTCTGGAAGAGCCCTGTATCCCTACAGAGATATTGGCTATCTCTAAGCAGGATGTGGAATGGCTACAGAACAGTACAGCAGGGCAAGAGCTAAAGGACCCAACAGCCTAAGAAAGGTCAGCACTACACTGGATAAACCTTAGAACAACAGCAGCTCAAAAGGAATTGTCTTCTGAGGGTGCCAGAGGGATGTTATTTATGTGCACAGTAAACACAGGCCATATGGAAGGGATTCAGCTTTAATGACAAGGTGGTATTGTGGGAGGCTGCACAGTACAGAGACTGGCACAAGGCTGCTGCCCATCCAGGGACAACTTTCATCAGAGAAACAGCTTTTTATAACAGCTTGAGCAGCTTTCGTTATAGTAGGATCTACTGATCTGTATTGCTACACTCGTGTCACAAAATGTCTTTTCCAAGCTCTAGAAAGCAATACAGCATTTCTGCTAGGCCAGAAGACAGTACTGCTTCAGACAGCAGCAACAATCCATAACCACAGAGGACAGACAAAGAATATCCAGCTATCCTTGGAGAGTGGAAGTCTAAGAAATGAAAACAACCTTCCGTTAGTCTTGTGACATGAACATCCCTGGATAAATGTAATTAAATGGGTTTGCTTCATACTTCTAATTCAAGAGAAATGGTGATGCTACCTCCACAATCCCATTGCACCTTAAATGGCGACTAGCAGCTCAGCACTTCCCTGGTAGAGAGAGAAGAGCATTGAGTATCTGGCTCACCTACCCTGCAGCCCTGTCAGTGACCCTCACAACTCTCCTCTCCAACACCAGTATTGCCCCCCACTGATAAGAGGACATGGTTCCAAGCAGTGTGGTTGTGCCCACCACTACAACAGCATGATTGCCCATGGCTGTGAGAACAGAAGGAAGGGGCAAATTAGTGCTCTCAAGTTGAAGGGCATCACATGGATCTTCACTCTCCAGGACCTGTGCTCACTTTGCCATCCATACCTCCAGCTCTGTGCTACAAAAGCAGCAAACATGGAGCTGTGGTATGGGGGCTAGCAGCATGAAAATTCCCTGGCATAACAGCACCTTCCTCTCCAGCGCTACGGAATGACAGTGCTCAGTGGAGCTGACAAGGCCATGCAGCACCGATCCAGTGTTTTGCATCCTCCAAGAAGTGAAAAACAGGAGGTGGCAGGGTGGTTTTCCCCCTGCTTTCTGGATGCTTGCGTTTCTGACAGATTTCTCTGCGAGGGGCTACCCGAAAGCTCCATGGAGCTGGAGTGTCAAACGTTAACACTCAGCACTTAATTTGTGGTGCAAATCCTGTCAAATCCAATTGCGTCTCTTTGCCCCTTCGAGGCATCCCAGGCCCTCTCCACTTCTGCAGGGGGCTGAGGCTTTAAGGAACGACCAACTGTTAAAGCGAGCCTGCTAAAGCAGCAGGATGCACAGCGTATGCTCCAGCACCAGGCATGTCCTTTCCCCTTTCTTCCCTTCTGCCAGCTCCATGTACTTACACAGAGTGGTCAGCAGGGAGTACACCCCAGGAGGCTTAATTAATGAACATATTTGAGAGCTCCAGGCACCATCACGCTAGAAGAAATGAGCGATAACATTAACATCTGAGCATGAGGTTTTGGGGCTGAGAGGGGAGAGAGATGGGGCTGGAGGCACTGGTTGGGAAGCATCCCAAAAGCACAGGATGCCCTGCAGGAATCTTCCAAACTCATCTGTATGAGACACAAAGGTACCAGAGGGAAAGGAACCTTCTAGCAGTGGGGGATCGGGCAGGATTAAGTGGGAACCCATAACACACAGCAGATGCTTCTTTCTGCCCTCTGTGAAAGGAGAAAATGATCGTCATGGAGGAAGGAAGGTAGGAATAAAATAGAGATAGATAAATCAAAGGGACAGAAAAGAAAGAGAAGACAGAAAAAATGCTAAGAGATAAATGTAGTACGGCTTTAATTTGCATGAGAAAAATAGTTCTCTTTTCCCTACCCATCATCTTTATTAGCAACAGAATTTGCAGCGAGGCCTCAGACTAGCTATCTAGCTATGACAACAGCAAAGCTCGGAAACAAACTGCTCCTGGGAGGCTGTGAAAATTCCACGTCAGGCAGCTTTCAGAGGCAGGATATAGAGCTGACTGAAGCTTAACCAGGTACTTTGCCTCTAGCAGGACATGGACCAGATCAGTGTTTCCTGTACTTTTGGCCCACTACCCACTACCTGATTTTTGGAGACCAGCTGCATGAAATCACTGAGTTTCTAAAAGCCATTTAATACAGTTTTCCTACATAGCGTTCAGCTCAGTCCCAAAGACCACAGACCAGATATCATTGGCCTAAAGAGATACCCCAAGATCTTCTCAAGCTTCTGCAGCTCTCTACTTTTGAACGTGAAGGAGGCCACAGGGAAAACAGGATGCGCAGGAAGGCCACTTTGCCCCAGTGACCTACAGCTTGCTCAGCAACAGTACGTCTGTGGTAGGTAGGCACTAGGAAGGGTAATCTTCCAATCCCCTTTCTCAGTCCCACTGCCCACCATCCACACCGGCACACAACACTGAGCCTGGAGATGGAGCACATCAGGCACTGAACTGTGTCATTTCATACCTATGACCAAGGAAGCCAGTGGCGTGAGAAGAAGTTGGTGGTAAGCAACTCTTCCTTCATAACCCTCTTCATGACACTCCAGGGTGTAGGTACATGGAGAAGATGCCTCCTTGAACATCTTTCTCTGAATATCTGCTGAAATCAGAATTCTGACCAGTAGCCCAGTTATGGGGCTAGATGGACCCGAGGCAAGACCCAGCAAAGCCACTGCCATTAAGAGAATGGAAAAAGCAGTGGCTGATCTCTGACAGAGAACAATTCTGACTAAGAAACCTCCTGCTGGGAGCACTGGAGCATGACAAAAGGTCTTAAATCTCCCTGCCCAGCACCATTCGAATTTAAAATCCCCACTTCTCAAGCCAGAAGACTCAAAAGGAGATTCCTCCACATGCAGTGAGGAAAAGAAAGGGGGAAATCTGCTTTTTTCCAGAAGAGGAGGGGCAGCTCTCCTGGTTTGCCTTACCAGGCTGACACCAGCACAAAGCCCATCCACCCATTCTTGGCTCAGCAGTTTGCAGCTTCAGTGCTCAAGAAGAGGGCACCAGCTTAGCTTGATAGCAAGGCACATTTCTACCCGAGTCACTGTGTTTTCTTGCAAGTTCCCTTCCCTGCTTTCCATGCAAATATTAGTACTTGTGGCTATTTGTGTCCTCAGGAAAGTAAGCACCTGTGACAAGAGAAACTGGGAGAAAGGAACACAAGAAGTAAATGGATGAAGATGAAAATGAGAAGAAAAACAGATAGTTTTCCAGCACCAAAACTGGACAAAAAGCAACAAAAAAAAGGATTATCTTTCCTTTCCGGTCCTCTTTTCCCTCCCCTTTCCTCACAGTGAAAATTAAAAGCAGTGTTAGAGAAGAATTAAAAACAACTTGTCCCCACTTCCTCCTCCTCCCCTGACCATTTTCAATAGAAAACATGAAATTAAGAGAAGAACGTAATGGAATGGAATAAAGGAAAAACCTGGACCAGCTCTGCACGACATTCTGAACATATAGGCTAGCTCCAAGCCCACAGGTATTTGTGCTTAGCAAAATTCAGACACAGCATGAGTACATGTATCTATAGTAGGTTTAATCCAGCTAGTATGCTAAAACCAGCAGGGATACCATACTGGAAAGGACATTGTGTGCTTTCCTGATAGCAACTCACAGCAAGATCTGTGCTGCCATATACTCCCTCAGACTCTTACTCATGCTGAACAGAACGGATGCAGCAATGCCATCACACCCTCCATTGCCCAGGCAGACAAAACTCTCTAAATGCACTGATCCAGTGCTATAACCTCATCCAGCAAGTGTCAGAGCCCCAGCTCCTGGCCAGGAGCAATAGAGCAGTTCATGTACATGGGGCTGCTGTCAAAGGCACATGTCTCTGTGAGGTTTATTGGCTCTCTACCTCCCACTTGCTGGGAGGAAGCCAAAATGCAGGAATTTTGGAACTTGCTAACTCAGTATTTCTGCCTTGCTGGCACAAAGTCTGGACACGGTCTACTGGAGAGCCTTATGACCACTTGTTTGCAGAGCCGGTGTTCAAGCCCAGGTCCCATGAAGCTGTTGCCCCATTGACTAGTATGGGTCACAAGATCTACACTACATATTTGTCAGGGAAAGGGGGCCTGAGAAGCACAGCCAACAGGCACCAGTGCCAGCCATAGCAGCCACGCTTGGACACTGAGCAGCTGGGTCGCAGTGCACCACAATGGCTAGCAGGATGAATGCAGGAGGTATGCCAAGCAGAGGTGGGTGCACCAACATTAAAATGGTCCACATGTCCTCAAATAGCTGAATATTTGCTCATATAAATGCATAAACAGGGGAATAGCAACTGTTTGCTCTGGACCTTCCCCTAAAGCAGACTGAGGAGAACCAGAGGTGGGTTCTCTCTTTTTTTCAGTGCAGTGGTTCAGCAGGAGGGAGCAGATGAGGGAAACTGGCACAAGGACACATCTTCCCATGGGAGGGATGATGCATCAAGAACTCTCTGGCCAAAGCACTCTGTTGTTCCCATCTGGGACAAGTACTGCTGTACAATTAGCTTTGTAACCCCCCCCCCCCCCCCCACTATGCCTCCTGCTCCCTCACAAAAAAAAATATCCTCTTGTACAAACATTTACCCACCTCCATTTCTTTTTTTAGGCAGCATTTAGTTCATCCACGAAAGCACAAAAGGAAGCTGAGCTCCGATATACCACTGCATCCTTCCCTTTATCCCCATCCTTTCCCTCCGCACAATATGAAGAGTAATGACCTGAACCAACCCCCAGCTTAAGACAATGGGTGTCTGTGTACTGACTTCAATGGCATTTGGATTAACATGGGATTGCAAAATCTCCAAAATTAATGCAACTCTAATGCTGTTAAAACAATGGCTCAAAGAACAGGAGAGGCCTGAAGTTAAAGGTTTCCCTTGAAATTAAGTAAGCCTCATTGCACATCCTGCACTGCCTATGATTATATCTTCATACAGAGGATGAAACCCAGTGCTGCACATCTGACAACAAAACTCAGTAGCGTAAACCCCCGTGCGTGCAAAGTGAACATGAAAAGTAGATAGCTATAGCTATCTACCTCCTCTTTATCCTCCCATTGCTACTGATATCTTGTTTCCTGCAATGCTTTTTGTTCTTGTGCTTTCGTTGAAAAATTAATAGAACAAAAATGCCAGAAGACGGTGCACGTAGAACAAACACTGCTCTGACAACAGAGCTCAGAAATCACCCAACTGTGTGTCAACCTCAGCTCCGTGCAGCCACTTTTGAGCCTGCTTTCCAATTCACCAGAGGTGAGGCAGGAAAGCAAGATGATGTTGAGGAACAGTGACAGATTCCTTCAGAGCTTCTCAGGTAATGTCCTTTGTGTGTGTTATTATCCCATCTGCACAGAAGAGAAACTGAGCTGCCTGGTTCCAGTTTTAATCAGAGCACCCACTAAGCTGTGACTGCTGACAATGATGGATGACCTTTAGGCAGGAGATGTTAACCAGGAGCCAAGTACCTGCAGCTCCTGCCCCAGGCATCAAGGGCTGGTGGTTTGGAGTATTCCCTTTTCTGGTCCCTAGGATAATGCCATGTCTCAGCGTGGCCCCACAGCTTCTTCTGCAGGCTCCAGTGAAGCTGGGGGGAAATGAATGGAGTCAGGGGGGAAGTAGACACTATTTCCACTATTTGCTCATCTTTTGGGACCTGCCTGTTTTCCCCAAAACTTTCCAGGGAAATCCTGGCTATGTTTATTTTGGCTGGGGTACAACGCTATTTTTAGGGAAACAAGTAAGCAGCTGAAGAGCCATTTTTAATTTTCATTTAGATCTAGGATTTATATTTTATTTGTTAATTTTGCTTTAATCTCCTTGTCCTTTATTACTCCCTGACTGTCACAGCCGGGGAGAGGAGCGACACAAGAAGGAGGGTGGGGAGTAGGACCCTATGGGATCAGTGGCGAGGATGGTACTGAAAGAGGGAAGAGAGTGAGGGGGAAAGAGTATTGTTGACAGCATCTGATCCTCTGATTAATGCATTTCTAAGCAGATTAACCGAATCCCAACTGCTCTGTGCCAGAGTTCTTCTCTAAGCTTCTCTCTCCCCCATGTAAACAAAAAGGCATTTCCTCTGAGCACACAGCCAACACACTGACCCTTGCCCTGGCAGATTCCCTGCCCTCATAGCACAACACCATGGGGGACAGGAGAAGGGGAGAAGCATGGGTTTATGGGGGTAACCTCTATTTTGAAGCATATTTTGTGCTCATTTATCTCACAGGACTCTGGGTGATTCCTGACTTGTCCATCTTCAGGAAGCATGGCAAAAGTGATGTGGGAAGATGAAGAAGCACTGGCTGGTACTATTCCGGTTCCAGAAGCACATGAGAACTCGTGATCTTCTTTTACTCTTTGTTTGTCTACAGCTTCTCTCCATGGCTCCCCACACAGGGAGGAAGGGAGGGAGAAAGTTGAGTAAGAGCATCCCCAAAAGAGGTGATGGGAAGCATTAAACACAATCCACTTCTTCCTGTCCTGCCGCACCAAAGCCTTCACTCTGACTCCTTGACAAGATTGCTGTTTCCACCCAGTTTCTTGGTGATTTCATAGTCAGTAGTTTGCCTAACTCCTGCAATAACTGTGTCCCATTTTATAGATGGGGAAAGTGAACATGAAAGAGACTTATCTGAGGTTACAAGGCAGCTCAGTGCCACAGCCCCATTCATATGACATGAGCTACAGGCATTCTCCAGGTCACAAGATCAGGCTTGGCTGAATAGGCCTTTCCTAATGAGTTTCCAAATTTAGCCTCCAAGTTTGTTTGTTTCCAGACCTCATGGAGCAACTTCTTCACCAGTCTCCAGCTGCCCAAAAGCAGGTTTGCCATCTCTGCTAGCAACAGCCATAGTGTTCACGGAACATTTCTGCCTACCTAACATGTGGATGGATTTCAAAGACTATTCCTGCCTTCAAGCATGGCAGTGTTGCTAATCCATCGTCAAGTGGAGCTTGGAAGGATGGAAGGACCTCCTGCCTCCTCTCCCCTCTTGGAGCCACTCAGTTTTTCAGTCCAGGTTTCACCCTTGTGCTTTGCGTTCATGGAATCACAGACTGGTTTGGGTTGGAAAGGGACCTTAAGATCATTCAGTTCCAACCCCCTGCCATGGGCAGGGACACCTCACACTAAGCCATCTCACCCAAGGCTCTGTCCAACCTGGCCTTGAACACTGCCAGGGATGGAGCATTCACAACTTCCCTGGGCAACCTGTTCCAGTGCCTCACCACCCTCACAGTAAAGAACTTCTTCGTTATATCTAACCTGAACTTCCCCTGTTTCAGTCTGAACCCATCACCCCTTGTCCTATCACTACAGTCCCTGACGAAGAGTCCCTCTCCAGCATCCTTGTAGACCCCTTCAGGTACTGGAAGGCTGCTCTGAGGCCACACACACAACTTGAATTGAAACATTTCAGATCTTATTGCACTGTACAGAGCAGTATTTTCCTACTAATGCCTTTTCATCAAGAAAATCACAAGAAAAGTCCTGTGCTGCAAATGGAAGTGGAGATTGTGACTAAACTAGAATATACAGAGGGGGTTAAGGCTGTAGGGAAAAGACGAGGGCAAGTAGGGAAAAAAACCAAATGAATTTATGTTGCCTAAGGCACTGAAAGGAATAAGAAGGGATTTACAAACTCATCAGAAGCAGAAGCAGCACCAGAAAGCAGGTAGTTTCATTAATAAATGAGGATGAGGATGAAATTAATGGTTGAGAAATGGCTGAGCAGCTTTTTTAAATCTGTCCTTAACCAGAAGAATAAAAAGAGGAAGTTTGGACTGGAAAGAAGGTGGAAAAAAATCAAGTTTTAAAAAAGCCAGAAGCAAAAAGACCTTGAAGAATGATATGTTCACAAACCAAATAAAGCAAATGACATCCTAGAACTTAATCCAAAGAAGACAGAGACATTTATTCAAAGTATTTTTCACTTCAACAGAATTAATACAGGGCTGAACATTAAGCAATCCATACATATAAGCACCTGCATAAATATATGCAGGATCAGGAACCTAATTTGTTATGGCAAGGCATTGACAAAAGTATTATCCCAGTGACAAATAATCTGACAATTTACACTGAGTTAGGGAGGCTCCACAAAACCAACCAGAAAGCAAATGTAATAAAGATTTTCAATAAGGAATAGAGCTGGCAATATTTAAATTCCAAGTCAGTATCTATCCCTAATGAAATAATTAAATAACTATGAAGGGTCATTAAGAATCTGAAGAATAAAAACATGTGCAATATACAAGTAAAAATCTTTTGGATATAAGGAGGAAGTTCTTTACTGTGAGGGTTGTGAGGCACTGGAACAGGTTGCCCAGAGAAGTGGTAAATGCTCCATCACTTGTCAGTGTTCAAGGCCAGGTTGGACAGAGCCTTGGGTGACATGGTCTAGTGTGAGGCGTCCCTGCCCATGGCAGGGGGCTGGAACTGGATGATCTTAAGGTCCCTTTCCAACCCAAACTGTTCTATGACTCCATGAATACATATGCACAACTAGCATCCAGAGGAAAGGCATTAAAGGGAATTTGAAGCTTTGGGAATTTCAAGCTTTAGGAATTTGAAGGATTTGACATTGCTCCACTGCATCATTTTGACCAGAGCCAACAGCCCACTGATCAAAAAGCTGGCCAGAGGTACCAAAGGAAAATACACTTTGTTGTACTGGAAAGTAATAAATGAGATGCCAAAGGGTTTGCATCCATGGTGGTCTTATTAAACCAGTGACACAAGAAACCAGCACTAACTGTCCATGAAATTTGCAGCTGACACCCTACAGAGAAATTACAAATATAATGGAAGACAACGAAACAGGTCCTTGCTGAATACAGACCTCCTTAAAATTAAGGATGTGTGTGGGCAATGGTCCGAAAGTTAAAGCAGAGAGTAGCATGAGTGGGACAGAGGATGATTGAATCTGGACTCATCAAAGCCACAAGCTGAACCCAACAAAACAGAAAAATGCAGGTAATGTCCCTGGACAGCAATAATCCAAAAGATGGATACTCAGCAGGAGGGAGAAAACACAGAAACTGTTTTGTTCTCCGAGACTTGAGGTTACAGCAAACAGCAAATAAATAATCTTGATGCTGCTGTATTAGCAAAAGAGGCTCTTGTAATTGTGGGTGCTGAACAGAGGAGCATCCCAGCACAGCAACGGGAGGGAGGAAAGACTTTCAGCACCATTTCAGTGCAACCAGCCCAAGGATTCAATTTTGTTCGTTCCATCCGTTTTTCCTCATCAGCAATAAATGAGCAACAAACTAGAAAAAATTCAGAGGTGATTGATAAACAGGCTTGGGAGAATTTATAAAGAAAACTAAGAAGGGTTAAATGTGCACAGCTTATTAAGGAACAACCCTAAGGAAGTAAACTGTAAAATACACTTGATGTATGTGAATGCTGCAGAGTGGAAGGAGGTAATAACTAGGATTTATGAGATTAAACTAGAAAGAAAAGAAAAATATAGACCTTACACCGGGAAATAAGTTGGCCTGGTTCTGCTTCTGCATCAGTGAAAATTAGAAGTAACTCAACGGAAATGAAAGGGGCACAGAAAATAGGTACCAAGGTCTATCCAGAGAGGTGGAGATGTTTTTGGAGATCCTTTTCCTCTCTCCCAGTCTTTGCACTGAGATCTCAGCTCCCAGGCTCCAGGAGCAATCTTGGCTGCACTAATTTGTTCCTTCCTTTTAGGAAAAACAGAGACTTAACTCAGTGTATAAACCCTGGGCAGAGCTCAAACCTCTGCCAAGGCAAAACAGCATTGCTGGGTATTGCAGCAGCTCTAGCTAATCTTATGCCCATTAGCAACATGCATAGTTACATAAAAGAGATATTAAGGCTCTAATTCCACTATTCATTACCATTATTAATACAGTGACATACAAATACATCAAAAAGACTTCCTGTCCCCCGGGAGGTCATGTTTCCAGATGCCTGCTGACCACAAGAAGGGCAGGATTGTGGCACAGTTGCTGAACTCCTCTAAGCACTACCATGCAGCACAAACAGACCTGACCAATGATGAAAATGAATATTCTTTTTCTCTCATTGAAATTTAAGTCAGCCCCAACTGCAGGTACATACACAGAGCACTAAATCCAGGGAGGAATATCCTTGGGGTCCTATGTATTTTCAACAAGACAAATCCAACCCCCCGTCAAGAGACATCCACATCTGTTACTTAAGAGCCAGTGAAGGAGAAAACAAGAGTAATGAGTGCTCAGCAGCCCCAAGGACCTCCATCTGAGCTGCTGCGAAAGGTCTGCGCTACTGCAGGCACAGGGAAGGACAGATTACACTGGAGAGACAGGTACTGGGAAGTGGTAACTCATGTGATAAGTCTGGCCACCCGTTACATCCATTACCACAGGATGAAGGAGTGCTGCGATCAGGGCTTTCTGAGGCTTTGTCCACTTACTGAAATAAACAGGCATCACCTGCCTGAGAGGTGTCTTCTGGAGGTTAATACACTTAACATCCTTATTATGTTCATTCTTCATGTCCTGATGGCTAAATCCTGGCTTGCCCTGCCTTCACATGCTGTAGTCTCAAGCAGATGGGAGGCATATGTGCACTCCACAATATGCATTTGGGCAGGGCCAGATGTGGCACAGTATTAAGCATTCCCAGATAACCCAGTGGCAGCAATACTCAGTTGCACCCCATGGTCCCAGAGAAGCAAGCTCAGCTGTTTAGGGGCAACTGGAGACCTGCCTTCTTTTAGTGCCTGGCAGAAGCACTTCAAGAACTGCAATGGTTTTATCCAGCAAGCAGAAAAGCTTCAATGCAGCTCACTTGCCCCACCCAGAGGCATTTTGTTCTGTGTCCTTCAAATACCAAGTTCTGCAGCCTCCAAGTTCCACAGGAGAGAAGGGCAGATAACAGCCGTATTGCCGAATTAAACCCAAAAGCAGTGATGAAGCTAGTGAGGGAACCCTCCAGACTTGACAGTTAGGAAGTTCTGGCCCTCTAGAGCCTTTCTTCAGCCTCTCAGAGTCGTGGAATTGATCTGGAAACCACTTTATTAATGTTCTTCCTTTTTCTCCCCTTGTCCCCAAGCAGCACCATCATTTATTAATTTATGATTAAATGAATTATTGATTCTCACTGCACCTGCAGTATTGGCCATTGTCCTTCTTCCCCAGGGAGATCTTTGACTGATGTGAGAAAGGAAAGATGTCAGAGACACAAAAAGAGGGAGAGAAGAAACTCACTGTGTACAGGACCCGAGGTAAGCATGCTCTGCGCTAAAGCGCCGAGCAGCAGAGGACGGATGCAATGCACCAGGACACAGCAACGGTGTCACCTTCTAGACAGCAATGGGGAAAACAAAAGTGCAAAGCCAAATAGGTTCTGATAAGGAGGGAATGAGCAGCAGAGCTATTCACAGGCATTCCGCATGTGGAGAGGTATAAAGAAAAGGGAAGGAAGAAAAACATCTGACCCAAAGCAGAAGCTTTGTTTTTATTCAGAAAAGTCAAGCTGCAGTTCTTTGAATACACCACTGAAAAAACCTTCCAGGCTTTTGGCTTTTGCCTTGTGATTACAATCAACAGATGGTGATTATTTCACAGGCTGGGGCATCTGGTCAGCTCCTAGTCAAATATAAAGACCTTTGCATGATTTTATCAGGCATTCTGGGCCAGAAACAAACCCAAGGCTGGGAGCAAAAGAAACAAGATAAAAGAGAAGATGTATTTAAAGTTGCCTAGTTTTGGAAGTAATTCCTTTCCAGGTGAAAAGAAGGGTGGTGATTGGAGATGCAGGGAGGGAACACATACACTACCTTTACAAGAACATGCCCCTTACACAAATAGTCAGAGCTCAGCACTCCTGAACCTGATGGAAATTTCTGAGCCAGAATCTCCCTGTCAAGAATTAAACCTAAACCTTGACCCTTTATCTGGGCTTTGCAGGCCAGATAAACCTTCACCCTTCTTTATAGCACCTTTAATCCAGGAATTGTAATGTGCCTCCCCCTAAAAAACAGGCAAGTTTTACTCTGAGAATGGGAGGAATGCATCAAGGTAGTGCTCCCACTTTTCATCAGGGGAAAAAGACAATCAAGCCACCACATGGAAACATCCTCTCACCATCCATCTTTCCTGGCCAGAAGAGCTGTGATACTCTCCTTCAACTAACTGCACAGAAAACACACCTCCTGATCTTTACCCCTCACCTCCCCACGAATCGCTGCTTGCCCCAACCCCAAGTGATGCATGCTGCCTCTGTGAGCTTGCCCATTACCCACAGACTGAACCTAGAGCAGGGAAAGATCTAATTGCAGAAGACAAATTATCCCCTTATGTGGGAGGTGTGGGGCTGTGTTTCAGCAAAATGAATTCTGGGATGATGCCAAGGAAGTGGTAAATGCTCCATCCCTGGCAGTGTTCAAGGCCAGGTTGGACAGAGCCTTGAGTGACATGGTCTAGTGTGAGGCATCCCTGCCCATGGCAGGGGGTTGGAACTGGATGATCTTGAGGTCCTTTCCAAACCAAACTATTCTATGATTCCATGACAGAGCTTCCAGCATGCATGTGTGCAACCCCCCCAAAGGAATGCAATGACCACATCTGTTCTTCCCCCACCACAAATTTGTAACACTCCATTAGCCTACAACTCCGTTTCATCCTAACCATAATATTACAGGCTCTAACTCCAAGCAGCGCAGGCACTACAAACCTCAGTGGATGTTGTTACCTGCATCTCACCCAGAACCCCAAGAGATTCCCCCTCTGTTTGCTGCATGTGAAAGCAACTTCTTATCACCTCCCTGCTCTCCCCTTTGCTGTTGGTGCACTGCAGGCCCAGCTGCCCTCATCAGCAGAGAATCTTCAGAACCCTCATTGCTATTTTGCACTGCAGGACAATGGTCGAGAATCAGGAAGGCACGCAGCCAGAGAGCAATTTTGCTAAGAAGACAAGGTAAACACTTTCTGTTCCTGCCTTACACTTGCCTCTGGATTACTCAGCCATTACTTGCTAAATTAAGAGCCCATCCTGTACCAAAGTCACAGCCAACCGTGACTTCCTCAGCATCACTGTGGGGCATCATCACTCTCCAGCAGCTTGTGTAGAATCCTTGCCCACTGCTAACGAACACTCAAGCCCTACTCTCAGGGGTAGCATGAGGAAAGAGATAACGATCTCTTCCAGGTTCCCCACCATCACAGCTTGCATTACAACATCCCGCTAAACAGTTTCGGACTGTCTCCCAGGGAAAATGGGCGGAATTTGGCCATTTCATTACGTGCTTGGCAGGACAACAGGCAATAGCGGAATTAGATGCTTGCTCTCTAGCTGAGGACAAGTGACAGGGACACCCTCCAGCCCAATTTATACAGTAGCATCAGAAGGCAATGGCAAAAAAAGGCCGAAGTGGTGCAGGAGACATGGGTGGGTAATATGGGAGTGAAATCTCTACAGAGAATGCACATAGGTCATGGAATGAAGGAAAGAAATAGCATTACACTCTACATGCAAAAGGAACAAGCTTGGCTCTGAAATAAAAGAGCAGCATGCTACCCCACTGCCTCCTATTAAATTGATGCACTATACGGCTGTGCCCAAGGTTTCTCAAGATAAAAACACTCATTTCCTTAGAGACAAAGGTTTTGACCTTCACAACCTTACCAGGCCTGTGCGCCTTTACTCATTTCAATTTCAGATTAGCATCTCGCATTGTCAGTACCTAGGGGATTACTGTTTTGTCATGTGCAGCAACTGCAGTTCATAAAGGTATCGGTTACCCTCCCCCTTGTTCACAAAAGCAAGGCAGATCTGACCAGATGGCACATGCTCCTGCGCTCTGTGTCAGGCTGCATTAATTCAGGGGAAATGAACTCTCCTCCAAAACTATATTTATTTCAGACACCTCCATGCCCATTTGCTGGGCTGTCCTCAGGAAAACCTGGAGCCAGCTCTTTTCCATGTGCTTAGCAGGGTAAAAAGGATGGCAAAGGCCTCCTTCCGCAGGGCTTTGAGGAAGTAGCTGTTTCCCTAACACTCAAAGCATCATGAAACAGGAGGTGCTCCCACTGGATCAACCTGGTGACATCTTAAGGCAGTGCTACTGGAACAGCTCAGCCTTTTTGGGAAGGTTGCATTACACTGCCTTGCTAGCATCAGGAATGTGATTCCTCTGAGCAACAGAGAAAGGTGAAAGCTGTTCTTGTACGGTGGAAGCCATGCAACTTGGGTTACTACCATGCAACTTGAGAGCTTCTGCAGGGCTTAGGCAAGGCATTTCACCTATTCATAGCTCTAGCCATGCTGCCCATTGATGGCCCCTTTCCTCCATCTTCTGCTGGAATAATTCTCCTCATTGCTGGCGATAGCATAGAGAGTGTACTGGAAAGGGAGTCTGATTGTGTAAGAAATGCCCTTTGTTCCTCTCTGCAAAATGATATTTACTATCTTATATAGCACATATAACAACACCTAAGCGCTATACTATAATTAGTAAAATCATGCAGAGAAACTGTTCATGTGGATAATGATACTTTGCGTCCTCCCATGTGGGTAGTTTGAGGTTGAATTAATTCATATTTGCCCAGCTTTGAGAGATCTATGGAAGAAAGGCTATTGTTATGCAAATAATTATTAATAATGACTCCTCCCGTGCTGCTCCCCATTAAATGTGCTCAATTTATAAGTCAAAGGGTGTTTTTCTCCTTGCTGCAAGACAAATTGAGTTCTACTGAAAGAAATGTTGGTGTCAATGTACCTGGCGAGGGAGGAAAGCTCTGAAATGAAGGTGCTTGTCTGAGATTGAAGTCTTTGCTTCTGCTTTCTCCTTGCTATGCTACAAGCAATATACGTGACCCTGGAAGTCACTTGGAAGAGCAGCCACACTGCCTACTCAAACTCAGACACGGTTCAGAGGATCTCAATACAGAGGCAAGCCCATATAGAGGGAAATTCAGACCACCAAGTACTTTATAATTTGCACAGAGGTGAAAAAATCATCTTAATCTGACAGGCTGAAGCACAAACACTTCTGGCAGTAAAGCAACTCTTTGCGGTATGACAAGTATAAATACTCCATACATATAACACTCAAGTCCTACACTAAGTAAGGACAGGTGTCTAACAAAGACAGCGTTTAAGAACACCAGAATCTCAATAAAATGCAGGCATGAGGTTTGATATCACAACCACAGATGTGCAAAACTGCTCCACAGCTGGCTGCTAATTTTCCTGAGGGGTCTCCCACTGTGGATGGAGGCAGAACCACACAGAGTAAGTAGATGAGGAATTTCATATTGGATAAGGCTTCTCCCAGGTTGCAAGGTATATAGTGAGCCACACAGGGATCACACCAACACTGTACCCACTGGACTGCCCATGGACTGGGCAGGACAGGCTCCGAGAGGTTAATGGGGACCCCCCCAAGTCATCACCCTCCATCAATGATATTCATTTTTGCAGGGTTCCCACTGCACCAAAGCTCACAGACGCCTGAGGGAAGACACATGTTTTGAGATGGATGTCTTCCTGCATCTTCAGCAGCTGCAGACACTAGAAAAATCTGCATTAAGAACTTAGCTCAATGGGGGTTTGAGTACCACAAGAAACAGAAATGATACCTGCTCTTCCTCCTGTGGTTCTGCAGATGCAATCCAGCTAAGTGTCAAGGAAAATTGATTTGTGCCACATGAATGAACAAGTATGAGGTGAAGGCACTCCTGGAACTGGTGTGATAGGAAGACTGCTACCCTTCTTTCACAATAGCTGTGATAAATAGATACTAACCACTGCCACAGACAGTGCAGCATTCAGATGTGTGCCCTTCCCTGAGGCCCCTGGAAGAATGCATATTGTGTGTGTTTGCATGAAGAATACAGCCACCCCCACTGACTGCACAGGCCTGCAGGTTTGCTCACTCAGTCATCAGGCCAAGGCACAAACACTTGCAGTCCCCCTGCAGTTACCCAAAACCTTCAAGAAACAGGCACTGCAACATATGCTGGTGTAGCTCCCAGGAAGAAAAGCATGTGCCCTAGGCCCTGCAGAGCAGTGTGTGTAGGATGTGATGTTTAAGGGACTCCCTGGTGATTTCAGCAAGCTGACAAGAAACATCCTAGAAGTCTTCCTTGAACTGTAACATATTTAACCTAAGAAAGCTCTTTCTTGCTCTGTTTCCAGACACCAGGAGTGATGGCTTCATGTTCTGACACATGTGAATCCCTTCAGTGTTAACTCCACAAGCAGCAGTAAGCAGAGTGGGCAGTAAGGACTGATACTGCTGACATTTTAGATAGGTCTCAGTAGTTCAATCACATATGGATTTTTATTTCAGCCCTAACAGTTTTTACTTAAGCTGTTTCCCACAGACAGGTTTGAGTCACTGGGGTCTGCTTGTAGCAATCCCACTTTGGACAGGATAAGGCAATCCTGATCATGGAGGGCTTGTGTAAATGGATTTCTCTAAGGACTGAGATCAGTCTTTAAAACATCATACCTAGTCTTCCCTATAGAACTTAAAGACCACTTCGTGTTGGCTAAACAGTGTCCTAGGACTCAATAAGGAATCCAGCTAAATATCTTTAAAGATCAAAACCTGTTATATGTGAGCAAAGTCCTCTGTTACCTACACAGACACAGGTCTTTAGCTAGAAACGTGCACCTCTCAGGGGCTTTAAAAGCTTTTAGGTCTTTCTGCCTAGAAGAACTTGTGAAAGCTGCACAGGAGACAGCATTGGGGTGGTAAATCCAGGCAGGTCACAAAGATTAGAACTTCCCTTTTTTCTTTTCCCTCTCTTGGACCCACTTGTAAAAGACCCACCCAGCACAGAGATATAGGCAAGAAATACACTGAATATTTGGAAATGGCAGCAAAGATGCCAAAACTCAGGTGCGATTAGCCTGCAGGTAATGCTCAAGGTTCAGTTTACTATCCCAGGTAAGGATGCTATTCATGATTACAGAAACTATGTGATCGCCATCGTCACAACAGGGCACCTACTTTCTCAATGCTCTGGTTAAACCTATTCTTTCAAAGAAGACCAAAAAGCTTTTTGAGCAGCAGAATATCTGAAGCCTGATTTCCTACAGCTGTCTGCTATGTGGCTTCTCAGGTGGTCAGTAACACATCTGAGATCCCACCTCAACAGAACTGAGTAGTATCTTCCCACCCATCTCCAACAACCACGAGTTCTCTGTCTTTCTTCAGTGAGTTACTCATGAATGACTGACCCTCAGTGACTCTTTAGTTCTTCATGTAGAAAGCATCTCTTCTGCAGAGGCCTGTTTTGCCACTGGGCTATGTATGCTACCTGGAGTCTGTGGGTTTCACTGGTAGGAGTGGCATGAACATGCAGCTCCCATTAGAGCACAGGCACAAAAAGAAGCGTTCAAGAAGCAGAGCAGCAGGCTCTTTCTTGGATGTGGTTAGTTGTCTGATTGCTCTCTTGTAAGACAGGCCCTGAGGGGGGTAGTTGTGACATATGACTGCAGTACAAACATTGCAGGTATTCCCTAGGCTGGGAGTTACTCAGGATGTAGTACAACCTTCACATTACAGGTAACATATGAGCAGCATCAGAAGAAACAACACTAATTAGATTACTTATGAACCCTGAAAAGACCAGGCAAGAGGCGAAGTGAGATACTCCCTTCCAGACCTAGAGATTAATCACTGACCAGTGAACTGGCACTGGCCTTAGAAGCTGTGTCTATCAGCAGCTTGAGACTCATGATGAACTGTAATGGACACCCCCAGCACACATGAAGGCCAATAATTTCCCATGCCATGTCTGCCAGGCTATGAGAAATGCCAGTACTGTGTGCAGTACCAGAAGCACAGCCAAGAGATCCTTTCCAGATTTTACAGTTTAGGGATCCTCTAGACCTAGGAAAAACATCTCTGCAAGTTTTGATGGAAAAGGGGAAAAACCTAAAACATCTTCTGCTAGTTCATACAGGGAGGAGAGCCCACCACAGCCTGGTTACAGCACATGTCAGAAATGCAGGAATTAATAGTATGGCAAGATGCTTTTCGAACAGAGAAATGTGCAGTTTCGTTTATTTACAGCAATGCTCCACACTCCTTTCCTACTCTACCGGCAGCTCAAAAGATGCACAGCCAGCATGAGACAGCTGTTTTGGGATTGGCCTTTGTCACAGAAAAGATGCTGGTAATAAAACATAGGCTTGTGAATTACTCTGGCCAACAGGATACCCCAGTGTAACTGAACCCCCCATTTTACAGGCTGAGGCATGAATCACTGACCTGACCTGCCATGATCCCATAGGCAATGAATGAACAAAGCGGGAGCAGGGTTTCTCCCAAGCCTCCCAAGAGGAGAAGCAGAAATGAAGAAGGCACATTTGCTTTCTTGCTGCTCTGCATCGTCTTATTGCAATCCCTCCTTCTGCCTGCAGTCTTGGGATGCACACTTAGCACTCACGTCAAACCTCCACATACACCATTGATCATTGACCAGGCTGCACAGGATGCTTCCTGCTTGTTTGCTTGCTAATGTACATCATTTTTAAGAGGAAGAGGTAGGGGGGCGGAAGGATGAGTGAAGGCTGTCGCTGTGCTCAGTCTCTATGGAAATAATCCACAATGCTAATACGTCCTAAAATGGTAATAAAGCCTGTGTTCTCTTATGTAATCCCATAGTAAGAAAGAGCTCTGTCGGCTTGCTGACAAATGATATCTCTGTAACCTTGGAGGGGATTATTGCTAAAAAACACAGGGTGGAAAACAAAGTGACACACAGAGAGACGTACACAAATCCATCAGATACAGCAAAAGGACAAACAACTCCTGGGCATCGGCCCCATGATATTATGTCTCTGCCATCAAACAGGGAAAGGAGCTCCTGGCAAAGCAGCAGTCCTGTCTCGGCTTCTCCTTTTCTTGGATCTCCGCTCCCTCCTCAGGCACCTCAGCACCAGGAGCAGGCAGAAGACAGGTTTTCCCCTCTACTGTCCTCCCTCCCTCCCCCAAAATGAGCATTCAAAGCCCCGGCAGCTGGCCAAATCCAGTTTGCCTGCGTCACTGATGCACGTGGATTCACATCTGTCCTGCCCAACGGTGATGGAGCCAGGGCTACGTGCGTCCCCGAGGAGGATTCATGCCCCCACATCCATCAGGTTGTGCACCAACAAGAAGGGAAACACACTTTATCAGGGCACAGCTGAATGGCACCATAAGCCTTGGAGGTACAGGGATACAGGAGGTTTGGAGGCAGGGGTACACTCATTTTGGAGCTCTTTAAGTTTGGCTGGTGAACCTTAGACCAAAGCCAGGCACCTCTTTGCTCTTGTGCCACAGGTACAGAACAGAAATAAGGCACCACCAGGTTAAAGTCACGCTTCATGAGGGGAACCACAGTGTACAGGTAGCTCTTTCATCACCTCCCTCAACTCCTCTCCCCCCCTCTACAAACAAGGAAAGGGATCCATCAGGTTAACCTGGAAACCCATCAGAGGCTCAGGTCTAACACAGTAATTACTTGAACAAACACTCCTGTCCTCATGCGAACCAGCTAGCCCCGAGCTCCCTCCTCCAGGACATGGCAACCAGGCAGTCAGGAGGCTGACCCCATAAGACAACTCACAACCCAACTCACAACTCACCACATGAGCATCAAGCTCTTATCTCAGTGCCAGCAAAGGATGGTGACTATTCTGGTGTCTCTTTCCCACAGATGAAAGCATGGGAACGCTTAATGGAACACCAGAAAACTTCCTTGGGAACAAGAGATGACATCAGGCAGTTTCCATGCATGATTAACCATTCACCCTTTCATGATGAGTTGCATTTAAGAGACTTCTAATGTTTTCTCAGACAGCAGAAGATTAATGAATAGGGAGCCTCAAGTTAGAGAAGGTTCCTGAAGGCAGGAGAAAGACAATTCCGAAAGGCAAAAGTCAGCCCTAACACTTAAAAAGATGTTATAACACTTGAAACGCATGTTTAGGGAGCACAGCTTTTACCAGTCAGTGCATGTAGAGAGCTCTAATTCATACTCGATATATGCAGTGTGACTGCCTGGAAAGTAAAGGGTTACGATCATTATGCACAGCAGTCACATTTTTTTAATTAATAACGTTGTAATTGGTATCGACTTAAACCAACTGATGACAGTCTTATGATGAGCCATTCCCAGCCAAGCTTCCTACCAATTGCCCTCGGGTCAGGAAAACACTGAACTCCATTATCGGGCAGAAGCTTTCTGCTCTGCACCAGTCTCCTTTGTGGGCCATGGGGAGGTCACCCCATGCAGGAGATACATCCTTTCTCCAGCCCTTTCTTGTTAGCACCACGGCTGCACTGAGCCTCTACACTGCTGCAGCCTGGCTCCCACAGCGTCTAAAACACAGCACTTTCTGGTACTGTGATTTCTCTATAAGGAACTATGATTTAAATAGGTGATCCCACAGTCAGGGCAGTCAGAGCTCCTTCCCAATGCCACCTTGGTGAAGAAAGCAAAGGCTAATCCACCTCCAGGCATTCATTTCTAGGAAGAAGGAGCAAATCTTGCTTTTCTGTTCAGACACAGGCTCAAGCAGTGGAAGTTCCCCTCCACCAAGTTGTGCAAGATACAGCAATTTTGTACATCTCTGACATAAATGCAATACACAGCTTGGACATGCCTCTCCAAAGCAAAAAGGGCAGTGCTGACAAAGGGCAGCGTTGACTCTGAAGCAGCTCAAGCCACAACCTCACCTAAGACAGGTCTCAGCTATAAAGAGAGCCCTGGGGCAACAACCATTTCTGGCCTGAAGCTCATTTACAGCAAATTTTGGGTGAGGTTTACTTCCAGAAAGAAAAGCACAAGTCACCTGGGTACCAAAGGCATCACAGCAGCCCCTCTATATGGCTCCCCATCCCTGGCTGCAGCAAAAGGCACACCGAGGGATAGGGACGGGAAAACTACAGGTATGGCATCAGGGTATGGCTAGGGGTATTCCCTAAACCAGTGTCCTGCTTCCTCGCGCCCCCAGCAGGCCCGAAAAGGTTCCTTTCTCCCCCTAAGCCTCGACAGGGCTTCCTTCATCCTCGGGAGGATGGATCCCCCTCCACTACCCGGGAGCAGCATTAGAGGGCAGTGCGCTGCCTTGGAAACGGGATGCTTGCGTTCCCCCAACCCCGGGCCAGGACCTCAGGCGCACTCCGGGCAGGGTGTCCCCCCGGCTGACCCTCAGCATCGCCACCGAAGGAAGGGGCCATCCCTAAGCCGCCCGTCCCAGGTCCCATTCGCCCATCCCCACGTCGCTGGCAGCAACAGAGAAATTCTGCAGAGGCTGTGTTTTAATTAGAAAATGCCGGGTTTTAATTAAATAAATGTGAAGCTGAATAATGCAGTCGGGAGAATTGCCTGCCCTCTTTCATTCTGCAATTCAATCTATTTTGTGCTGTCCCCACACTTTCGGATTCCATGTGCCAAAGATTCTTGCATTGATCACTCGGAGCTGCATTGCAGACTTTGCCAGGGACAAAGCTGGAAGCGCTTGCTGTTGAATAAAGGGCAGTCGGAACTTTTCACAGCTGGGGATGCACCGGAGGCAGCCTCTGTCTACAGCAGAGGAACTGGTTTTTGGGCACCAAAGTTCCCACTGACCTTAAGTGGCATTCAAACAGCACTCCTGAAAACTGGGCCAAAGAAGAGGACAAGAAAACACGCTGTCACAGCTATAACTAGGAATAGAAAGCTAGTAAGCGTGCACACACACATGCAAGTGAGCACATAAACCAAGGGAGTATCTTCGCTCTGCAACCGTGCAAACACTTCATTGATTGATTGAGCACACAATTGTTAATTTTAAGGTTCTAGAAACAAAAATTGCAAAATAAACCCCAAGATTTTTGCTTTCAAAAAGCCAGTTCTTGTTGCTAAGTGACTACAATATACTTCTCTATCACATCCTTTGAAAAACCCACGCACTAAGAGCGAGGAAATTGCTAGGTTAGGACATCAGGAATGTGCCTTAGCAAGATGATGAATTTTATATAAGTATTTGTACAACAGCAATGCTTAGAGACCCCCGGGGAGCTGATGACTTTAGTGATGTTAAGAGTAAAAGATGCTTCCAAGGTCTTAAACAAGCTAAAACAGGGCACAACAAGTTGGTGTAAGAAACCAGAGCACAGACCCGGGAAAAAGGAGGACGAGGAAGCAGCTTTATCAAGACAAAAGAAAACCCACAACAGACAGAAGAAACTGTAAAGGGAGGTATCTATGGGAAGAACTGGTGGCTGAGGCTGTAATTAGGTTTGGATGGAGAGCTGGTGGGGAGCTTGAGGGAAAGAGCACAAAAAGGGAAAAGCATGAATAAGGGGATAAAGTAGGAAAGTTTTAAAACTAAGGGCATAAGTTGGAGAGAAAAGGAGACACCAGCGGAGCATCCTGCAGGGGAAAGCTCATAATGAGGGTAGAGACAGAATTACAGGTGAAAATGTGGAGGAAAAAACATGAAACTTTGATAGGCTGCAGGCAAAGGTGTAGCAAGAGCTGAATCTATGAGTTGAAGCAGCACAATCAGTAATCACTGCAAGACAGCAGGCACTAGCTCTGTTACTGGAGCAATATATGCAAAAATGCTCAGACTGAGAGAACCTGATTGCTCTGTGCTTTATCAAGCACCACATAATGAAAAGTATGAAGCGACCTGACTTCCCTCATAGCTCTGGAATTCTTGAAAAGGACTATTGGTTTTATTTCCCAAATACAGTTTTCCAGAATGCTTGTCCATAAGAATCATTGTCAGTGAATAAATTCACCAGCTGACTGTGCCTGTGAATAGTCTTTCTGCTTGCTGATTCTTAGGAATGCTGGCATCACTATCTGATATAAAGTCTGCATGTAGCTATAACAAACCCCGTTGTTTTGGAAATACCCTTTTATTCATGAAAGAGTGCTATGCTTTCCCATACGGCTCTCCTACATTCCTCTCAAACAGGAATTTCACATGCAGTGCCAAACAGGGAACAAAGACAAGCAAGCACAAATATTTTGCATTAGACTGTATCCACACACAAGTTCTGCGCCTGGGAAATGGGTTGGGGGCTAGCCCATCGGGACTCTGCCTATGTACAGACACGATGCTTGGGCTGTTCTCCAAGCCAGAGGAACACAGCACTGAGACCTCGGACTCTGGTCTGAGCATAACTGCCCACTAAATGTACACCACAGGGAAGCTCAGGAAAGCCCAAGAGAGTTTGCCCAGATTATTCAGAAGGAAAAGTGACAAAACTTGATTGGCAATGAAATTAGAGAGGTGGCCACACTTTAAAGCCAGCAAGCTATGATTACTCTACATATAAAACATATATATACTCTCTCTATAGATATACACTCTACATATACAACACTTCTGTCACTTATAGAGCTCACATTGTGAGTTTGTGCAGGTGTATGTCAGTGTTTTGTCACCCACACAGTTTTCAAACGCACTGGTCAGAAGTTCTAACAAAGCAGTAGATACCTCCCTGATCCAGGTCCCTGTCAGGTTTGTGGCATCGAGGGGATGAGTAAATTCGTGTGGTGACAAACTGTTGTAATAGCTCAACAGACAGCTGCCTGATTTTGCCTGCCTGCAGTTCATCACCACACATAAATCCCAAAGCCAAGGACGCAACTTTCCAGACTAGGAAATATCCAAATAGGAAGGAGAGGAGAAAGTGAAGGATATTCCCAGCGGTCACAGAGATGTAAGAAGGAGCCGAGTGCTCCCAGTTGCGGGGTGGGAAGGTGCAGAAAGCTTTGGCAGGGCACAGAGTGCCAGATGATGTGTGGACTCTGCAAATGCTGTGGTGCTTGATCCTGGGGATGTCAGTAGAAGAACATGGCATTTCAGGAATGCTGGGGATGTAGGGTAGGAAAGTACAGGCAGCCAAGTTCCCAAGAGAGCTTTTCTTTTTGTGTCAGCAGGTGAAAATACCATTTTCTTTAAAGTTCTATGAAAAAGGGGTAAGTACCAGGTAGGCGCAGCACTGTCCTCATTCACCCAAATGTTACCAGCACAGAGAAATCAGAACAAGCCCAATCTGAGTACACTTGCTCATCACATCGTTGCCTCATGTCCTGTCTCTCAGG
Source organism: Pezoporus occidentalis (assembly GCF_034315485.1). Lineage (NCBI taxonomy): Eukaryota > Metazoa > Chordata > Aves > Psittaciformes > Psittacidae > Pezoporus > Pezoporus occidentalis. The sequence continues at coordinate 1,559,162 of NW_026912898.1, forward strand.
TAAGGAAATCTCCTGTCTCCATTTCCAAACTGTGCTTCTGTACCCCAGGGACTTATAAAGCCTGTTGAAAACCACTTTGCATCTGAATGACACCTGATCGTTATCTGTAGAAGTATTCAGAACAACTGAGTATCTACAAACAATCTCTGCAACATCCATTACCATCTAGCAGATAAATTACAGATCTACCAGGCCATCTGTGACTGAGGCTTCGGTCATCCATGAGTCACAAACCCCCTGTATCCTCAGACAAATCACTGCACCGTGGCTATCCACACAAGAAACAGATCCGTACCGTCTCCTTCACTGCCTAGGAGATGCAGTAGTGGGATGTGATCAGACAGAGGAATACTTTAAGGTTAACAGATAAACCGCTCTGTGTTCTTTCAGTGCCACAGCTTCCTGGTCCTGAACTGACACATTTTATCTCTGTAATTGCCTAGACAAAGAAATGGCTCATGCAGCCTTGCAGGTCCTTGCCTATCCTCTTCCTGCTCCCATCTTGCAACTCCTGCTCCCCTGCCCCACTACTACATGGCTCCCTGCCAGTAATACTTGAGCATCTCTGGCATGCAGTAACCGAACACGGCTCCTTAGAATAGACATGCTCCCCCCATGGATCCCACTTCGGTAACCCTACCCCAAGGGAACAGGGGCTGGAGGCAGGAAACCAGGGAGGGGGCAGCAAAACAGGAGACACTCAAGACTCCAGGGATTAACTATCCAGCAGGCACAACTGCTGCTGCATCCTTACCCACAGCCCATCCCCAAATCTTCATGACAGGTGGAAAAGAAGGGGGTGCCCACCACCCTCTCAAGAATCCCCACACACATGCCTAAGGGCTGGATATAGCCAGGTACGGCCAGAGGCATCCTAGCAGAGGGGCAAAGATGGAAAGCCAAATACAGACATGGAACTCAGCATCTAAGTGGAGATAAAAATACATGGACTTCACCCCTGCCCTGAGCAGAAGGAAAGGCTGAGAGAGCTCACCACCAACCCCAGTGGATTTCATTCTGCCCTTCCTGAAAGGTTTCTAAAGAGGCAGCAAATATGGACTCAACTACAACTTGCAAGTCAGGCCAAGCATGCCAGGAGCCCTTCAGCAGCACTGGCAGGCACTGCTCGCATGCATTCCCTGCTGTATGTTCATGGGGTGGATGACATGCTGCAAGGGCTCCTGTGAGGCCAGCAGAGTCAGTGTTACTCCTGGGACATGGCTCCCAGTGGGTAAGATGGGTACCACATCACAGGTAAAGTGAAGCTGAGTGCATATCCACGTGCTCTCAGAGGCTGGGCAGCTGCACAGCACTCCGTAAGCCACTGCTGAAGAGCTGAGAGTGAGGAGCTGAGAACAGCACAGGGTTAGGGGATGAACATCGTGAAGCCGGTGAGCTGGCCAGGCTCCTCAGACAAGCAAGGCTGGAAAAGGAGGTACTTCCCTCAAGCATCCTGCCCCAGACACTTGGCAAAGTCCCATGACCAAGAGACTGGTCTACATGTAAGCATAAGGAAGAGCAGGGAGAGAAGCTGTAGGAGAAAATGCAGGGACAAAGGTAAGAGCCCCTGGTTGTGCACACGCTTGGAGCACGAGGAATTGGGAGATGGGGGGGGGGGTGACATACATGGAAGGAATGAGTCTCAGAGAAAACTAAAAAGAAGCAACAACTACTAGACAGAAAACACAGATTCCATTTTTCTGCACCACTGAACTGAGTCACTTAGTCTTTTATGAGACCAATGATGTACTAGAAATAAAAACAAGCCACCCTCTGCCTGAGCAGATGAGGCATTCCTAGTGCAGAGCACACAAGAACAGGTCAAAGAGCTACCCTACATGCATGTCTCACAGCAGAGCACCATGATGAGCAAGGCACACAGCATTGGCAGGATGGCAGCACAGAGAGCAAGGTGGCAAGGCTAGATAGACCCATGAGGCTTCACGCACTGGGGAGGGCTGATGAAGGGGGCTGAAGTCCTCTATCCTTAGATGCAGTAGCTTTAGAAGAGTTCAGTCTCAGATTTGGGCTTTGGTGCTTCACTATTCACTGGGAACTCCAAGTATGATGCTACATCCCATCATGGTTCAGACCATAATCCTGTGTTTTAACTGCTCTGTGGGAGACAGAGCTTACCTGTGGATGCAATCGTTTTGATCCAGCTTCTCTGCATTACCGTGGGACAGAGCACCGATGCAGAAAGAAAGAGACAGCAGCTATAAAGTATAAAGCTTTAAGGAGATAACTCTAGATATAATTAGTGTGTGATGTACCAGACTCAGAGCAGCAATGGATCTGCTCTACTACCCAGCAGTCGGTGGAGGTCTAACCTAACAGAAGACACTTCACATGTGTAACAGAGCAATCAAGAAATACAGGGTAACGGGAGAAGAACAAAGCCTGCCAGTAACCTGGAACAGCACAATCGAAGTGTCACTTGTGCAGTGCATCTGAGACACGCATCACTCGGTAGAAGAAGGTATATATGTAGGTAGAGGTATTCAGGAACAAAACCCAAGTGCTAATTGCTAATATGGCAATAAACACAGTCAATACAGATTGCTGGAGCAATGATGCTGTCTAGAGAAACCGATGCCTACGGGTATTGTGACCAGTAATGCAGGATTCTTTAAATACCTCAAGAACAAGAAATTTTAGTGCCTTGACTGAGCACCTTTATTTGCTGGCACTGTCTTACCTTGGAGAAACACAGCCCTTTTCATAGACAGGTTTACTGGAAGCAGGATTATGTCTGTATTTCACCAGCCGCTTTCCCCAGATGGCTTCAAAGCTTCGATCTTACGGCTTAAAGGTGCCAAACTGGATCGTGCCGAGCCATTGTACTCTGCAGCACCTGAGAGCCAGGCACCAAACGCTGACAGGGGCCGCAGCCATGTCACCTATATGCAAGTTCTCAGCAAACTGAACACAATGTGAGCCACACGCTCAGGGATGCTGCATCTGTGTTAACTGCTTTTATATAAAATCCGCTTTAACTCAGCTCCTTTCCCCTTGTAACTATCAAGGTCTTTGCAAGAAGTCTCTGAAGCAGAGGAGCAGTTAAGAAGCTGTAGCAGCTGAGCATGAGACAACAGGGTGCTTCACACTCCAGCAATACACTGTAGGCAGTTCAGAGTTGCAGTATCACACATTTACTGGATATTATTGCTCAACGATCAAGGAGTTAACTACACCAGCAGGTACAGTTTGGGGTTTAGGACAGCCCTCCATGGACTAACTGGTCTGCTCACCCCTTAGAGAGCAACTATGGCAAATGGACTTTGCAACTCATTGCAGAAAGCCTTGGGAGCCCCCCACCACATCCTGAAACATCCAGCTCTGTCTATGATATATGCTTGAAATGAAGGGGGGAAAAAGCCTAACAGAAGCTGAGATTTGCCAGTATTGCTAAAACTCTGAGAGGCTGGCAGCAGCTAGGATTGTAAGGATGGCAGCTAAGAGAGAGGATATCAGGTAATGGCCTAATGGGAGCAGAAGGAAGATGACAGCTGATATTAGAGGAGGTAGAGGGAGGCAAAACCAAGCACAAAGCAGAATATAGTAACAGATCTTGTCTGGGAGTATCATCTGCACTGGCAATGGTAAACCCTCAGAGGAGACAAGAAATATACATGTCCTGAAAGGTGTGCTGACATGCTCTTATTAGGTAAAGGAGTCTCTCCAATAAAACCATTTCCACCCTCAGCCCACTCTGACCACAGAATAAGCACCCAGCTTCAGCAACAAAGTGGTGCAGCAACCAGCTGGGAGGACTCATGATGAGAAAGAGATGACATGCACAAATCAACACGTACACATACACACACAGAGTACGGGGGAAATTCCTTAGCAATGTACTGCTTCTAAACCTTCTCCGAGCAAATGAAGAAAGCTTTGCCCCCCTCTGTCTGGTCTGTAACAGGATGCTCAATGCTCTCACATAATGGAGGAGAAGCCCCCGTTCCTACCCAGTGCTGACTGTGAACTACCCCCAGAGGACAGTCATATCCTTTTTTTGGGAGGGAAATACTGATAACCTTTGTACAAAGCAAAATAGCCCAAGGATATGACTCCAAGAGGCTGAAGGGAGAGAAAGAGATCCTATAAAGGGACAGCAGAATAGGGCAAAGAGCTTTTACCATCACAGACAGGGAAGGCTGCATGCTGGACTACCCACTTTATCACTTCAGTGCCCGGGCTCAGTAGCTGAGCTACTTAGGAGAGCCCAGTGTCCCTCATCTCCCTCCAAACCAGTACCTTCACTGCACGGTATCCTCAGCTCTTCCATGGCTGTTGCCCCAGCTCTCACACACACACACCTTTTGGACCTGGCATGTGAGCTCAGTCCTTGCTAGAGGCCCAAGTTAAAACCCAAGTGCTGGTCCACTCCTGCAGATAACCCCTACCTCCTCAGCAGTGTGGGTAAGGGGTCCTCCTGGTCCTGCCCATAACTCTACGAAGATGACACCTCTGTGTCTTACCTAAATACTCCATCATCACCTACAAGCCTATGATCTTACAGAATCATAGAATCTTCCCTCAGATCAGCCTTTAAAGACCACATTTTGCCCTGCTGCTCCTGCATCAATACTTCACTTCCAGAGCAGCAGGCAATGGAAGCTGATGGGAAATCACCACCCATATTCATTACCACCACCACCACCGCCGTATCGTGTGCTGGGGCCAGGGACCTGCTGAACTCCCAGCCTAGGGCCAGGAAGGCCTTTAGCTTGGAGATTTGCACTTAAATCTGCCACTATACAATGACTGCCCAAGCCAGGTTTCCAACAGGATTTCAGGCCAGGAAAAATTCTAAGCCCTCACACTATGTATCACAAAGATAAAAGATCTTATCCTTCATCCTCAGCATTTACAAATCATGTAGCAGACTCGGCAGCAACTTCCAGCTGGGAGACTGACTGATGACCTGCAACAAGGACAAAGGCACCTGAGAAATCACCCAGAGCATGAGCCACAACATGCAACCATCTCTCAACTGCTGTTGATTCAGGAAAACCATAATTTGGGGCAAGCAAGTTTCACTTAAGCAAAATTCCCTGTACTATGGGAAATCTCTATACCCAGCAGGTAGCCTTTTACACAAGTTTTCAGCTTCACTAGGTGAAGGAGTTGGACTACATGGTTTCCAGAGGTCCCTTCCACCCCTAACAATGACAAATCGTGGTCTGCCATTCAGATCAACCTCCCATGCAGCTCTTCAGGGCAATTTATGTTGCACTTTGCGTGCAGACAGGATCTGGGAACATAACCTTTTGAACTGTTCCTACCCCTCCCAGTTCAATACCCACTTCCCTGCTAGCTGTGCTGCTGAACAGACACTGGCAAAACCAGTTGGCTAGTGGTCCTCCAATGCCCAAGTGTCCAACAGGGCAGCTCTATACCCTGCAGCACAGGGACAGCAGTGCAGTAAGAAATGCTATGCTGAGGGAGAGGTTATGAGGCCAATCTAACACAGCTGGGAAAAGGTACATATCCCCTTGCAAAGCAGGAGCAGCAAGATTCATGCAGAGATGCTTCTGAGTCTCAGCTGCCACTGCAGCATCCATCCCCGCAGCGCATGGATGCTGGATTTGAGTTGTGCAGGTGCTTCCCTGTGTCAATGGCATTGGAGAGTGTCCATTCTGATTCTGAACTGGCCAACTCTCATCTGATCTGTGAGTTATGTAACCGCCAGAGGGAAAATAGGGTTTGTTTGTTTGCTTTTTGCTTTAATAGAAGTCATGTAATCACTTTAGGTTTAAGCTCCAGCCCAAATCGGACTATTTTTACATTGCAGGCTTGATCTCTCTGGAAAGAGGATGAGTCCTTTTGCCTGGCTTACAAAGAATGAGTCGTGATAACAGTGAGTGCTAGAGGACCGCATGCAGAGCGGTGTTTCCCTTCTCATCCTGAGCCCTGGGGATGCACTCGCTTGTTGCTCACCCCTCAGCTCCCAGGTAGAGATCTCTGGGACCTGAATACTCTTTCACGTTTACTCTAAAGTTTTTTGCACCTATAACATCCCACTGCCATCTCCCCAGAAGTAATTCCTTCTGCATTTCATCCCAAGTTTTGTGTTCATCACATTGCGCAGCATAGTTGTCTAAAAATCCATCAGTCCTTGATTTTATGATACTTCCCCTGACATTAAGCTGTCACTGGGCATGCTACCTACCACTGAAACATTGAGGGGGTAAGTTTCAACCAAAGGAACTGACAAAAAGATTTGCACACTAACAAATCATACCTTTCATTACATGGGTGTTACTGTGCACACAGACCAAGTCTTAATCGTCTGGAATAAACCAGGCTTCCCCACTACACTTTGCCTGTTCTCCCCATTTGCAGCAGAATCTGCCTTCTACTGAAGACAGTCCACATTTTAGAGGTGCTTCAACCTTAGCCCACAGCCACCGTAGAAACAAAATCTATGTATAGACCTTCCTCAAGGTGCAGAGCGTTTTACAAACTGATTTATTGCCCCAGGCCCCATCAGAAGCTGGTTTTGCTCCTTGTCAAACGATTTGGATTGCACTCCACACTTCTCAGGCAGAAACGCCCATCATGTTGGCAACAGGATTAGAATGGTATGCGAGCCAGCCAGGGTGAAAATGCCCCCATTAATTTTTCATCTTTCCTCAGGCAACTCTGCCTATAGATCTACACAGGTATCGAGACAGCGCTGTCAACTAAAACCATTACCTCATCTTCCTCCTGCATCCCTGGTGAACAGCCAGAAGAGCTGCTGGTCCAGTGTGGAAGGCAGTGTTTCTTCAGGAGTGGCTGTGCCCCCGACATACTGTGGGGTCTGGGGCACCCATGAAGGCCTGGGACAGATCCTCATAGACTGAATATACCATTTCAGTCATTCTCCTTCCACTGCACCCCCAATGCTGGCTGGAGACTGTTTCCCATGAGGAGTTTGATGTCGTGTAACCCTTTGTGTGAGCTACCACTGGGCAGCCATCAATTTGAAGCAAAAGTGCTCACACGGCCTAGAGCATCCCTCCACTGCACACTCACTCTTCAGTGGGGCCCACAGAGGTCAGGCCATGCTGAGAAATCACATCTCTGTGAATGGGCATCTCACTAGGAAACACTGAGATCCTCCCGTGCTATGCCCCAAAGCTCTTGCAGACAACAGCAAGGGTGATCTGACAGGTTCACAGAGCTGCTTTGCTCCAGCCTATGCTCAGTCCCCTCTCCTCTGACGTTGTGTCTCCATTCAGCCCTCCCCAAAAAGGCACTGAAAGAGATGTCAAAAGCATGTTTGACTGTAGCCACCCCTACTTAACAGCCTTTATAGAGCCTGGCCTCCCACTAACTCTGCTCCCATATTTACTGAGCCTGAATGGGCGAAATCCTACAGCAAAGCAAGGAGACCTTCATGGGGGAAAAATGAAAATGCTCCCCAAGGTGAGCTGTCAGCAGGTTGTTCTCTCTGCCAAGCCCAGGCTGGGAAAGCAGCCTCTCCCATAGGAGATCCATTCTGTTAGAGACCCAGGCTTTCAGGCCAGATGTAAAGCTAAGGACCAGACCACTTACAGCCATTAGAGATCCTGTGGTCCTTTTGATTCTGTTTTTGATAAGATTAGAAGTGATAAGCCCAGTGTCATGGCTAAATTCCAGCTCAGGTGATTACATGCTCCCTACCTTAATCCCCCCTACCCCTCCACAGGTCTGGCTAGACGGCATAATAGCAAGCCAATACCGGCTCAATTACTCACATTAATTTTACAGAGAAGGCAGAGCAAAACCAGCAAGCCAAGCTCAGGGAAGACTCTGTTCAGAGGTATTTAAAGCCAAAGAGACTCTGACAAATGCAGATAAGCAAAAAAGTATTCTAACTGTCTAGCAGGCTGAATGTTCTCTTTAAAAGCTGACGAGAAACTTAGAGATTTGTATGCATTTGATTGCATGTCTGATCATACGTCTTATTGCTATAGACCCATTCGTAAAATATTGCTAAGGATGCAGCCTTACAATACATACTTGATGTGAGGACCATTAACTGAGAACTACGTAAGTACCGGACTTGACCAGATGGCAGAAGTATTTCTGCATTTTCTCCTCATACATTTACCGATGGCTCTGCACCATCATCAGAACAGCTTTGTCCTCCAGCTCTAGAGCCATAATTGCATTTTATTGTTGTATTTCATCACAATTGAGTGCTAAGCACAGCTCTCAAAATGGCTGCTTTTGTTCCATGTAGGACCCTTCCCTCTCCGTGCTGCCTGTTGGGACAATATGTTTATCTTCTCTAATATTTGTTTAACTTTCTTTATCCCATCTATTTTCTTTGACATACATTTTTAATTAGGTGTACTCCTTTCATTGCCTGCTAACGCATTCATTTAGGAAGCGCGGCGCTCACTATTGCTGCAAATCTCTGTTGTACGCTTAAAAGGTCAAGTCTATTTCTTGAAATAACCTTTGTCTGGCCACGTTGCCAGTCATACATCACAGATAAAATGGCCCCTAAGGAAACCACTTGTATTCAAAATGTATTAAAATACTTTTCCTTTGGTGACAAGGATTCATAAACAGCAACAGAGGGACAACAGCATCACACCAGTACAGCAATGACTTTTTACTTTCAGAGAGAATATACCTTTTGCAAGGGCCATTCTTCCTTCTAACTCATGGTGCACTTGAAATCTATGGAGATTTTGGTCAACATATTGCTTTTCTCTTTGAACTGGCACATACAGTCAAGCCCCTGAGCCTCCAAGTTTCCTATGGGCATAAAGCTCACTCGACCTCTGCAGTTCTCTGAAATTCCTCAGGGAACTGGGAAGCGCTGGAGCCACCCCATTCAGTGCTCCACCAGACATACTAACTTCCCATTTGTTTTTCCCAAGCTCATACCTAGAATGAGGTACAGAAGAGAAAGCAACAGTAGTGAGAAATGAGCCCTCCTCCTCCAGCCCTGTGACTGGGACAGGGAACCACAATGTGCCTGGGGTGCTGCAGAGATAGCTTCAGCACTGCAAAACAAGGCAAGGTACCAAGTTTGTGTAGTCAATTGGAAAGCTTTTAGGGATGCAGACTGCAATGGCAGATTTTTCACTCATCCAGGGTGATCGTAAGCAGCCCTGTGTATGTGCCTCCACATACAAGGAGAACAGCACTTCTGAGCTAAGGAGACCATGCTCAGGCATGGAGAGGTGACCTGCCTTCACCCAGGTTAGTGGCACAGCTGGAGCCAGGATTTAAGCTGGGAACAGGAATCAAAACCAGACTTATTCATGCTTTGCTGTCATCCCAGGTTTGCCCATGCCTTGCTACCACTTCCTTCACATCAGTCTCAGTGACTGTACAGCTATCTAAAGAGTAAGTTCTGGGGTGCAACTGCAAATGCCAGGACAGGATGGGCAGGCAGAGGGTTGCAGCACAGTCTCAACGCAGCTTAAACCAACCAGACCCATGCCTTGAGCATCCTTGACTCTCAACCTCATGCATTTGTTACCCCCTCAGGTATACAGCAGTTGGATGCCTATTGCAAGCCAAGTAACTGGACCACTTCCAAGATAAGCCAGGCTCTCCTCAGCACTGCTGTAATTAATTTACCAGCCTTCCCCTTTCCCCTCCCTGCGCCAGGTCAGCAAATTCACTGTAATGCCAGTTACTAAAACTGTTTCTCGCTCTCTCTGACAGTTTATCAATTTTATTGGCATGAATATGTCTTCCCCAGACAGCCCTCTGAAGTAAATGTATGTAGAACAAACAGCTGAAAGAGTGCAGGACAGACAGAGCAAAAAGCTTATGTGATACATGGGGCAGGAGGCTGGGAGAGTGATGCCGAGAAGGAAGCATGCCTGAGCAGAGGAGAGACATCATTCTTACCCGAAAGAGCTATGGGACTGCTCCTTTGGGATCAAGGGAGGGCAACACTGGTGCTGCTTGTGCTCACAGCCATGCAGTATTTCACAGGACCCAGGGCAAGCCATGCAACAGGGACTGGCTTCCACAATGCCTCTCAAAGAACTTGCTTCTTGCAATAAGACATTGTCGGTTTCTGGGATGCTGCGGGAAGCCTACTGTGAAACATGCCAAAATAAGATGCATCCAGGCTGCCTGCGAGTTATCAGGTACAAGAAGCACTCCTGCATGATGGAAAACAAGTGGCTAAAATAGAGATATCAGCTCTCCAGCTGTGTGAGCAGGGGTCCTCACTGTGAAGGCACATGTACACCAGCCTTCTCTGTTTTCAGAATGCTCCTCAGATTTCATTGCCATCTCAAAGCTAATTATATTTACCCTCCAGGTATTGTCTGCATTGTATTTTAATAATGTCCCACCTGTTATTATTTTCTCTCCCAAATCTGTCATTCTTCAGCAGTGCTGTAATTTAACTCCAGCTGAAGGCTGCTTGGGTTTGGATGACAACAGCTTTTCTATTAGTGTCTGCCAGAGACAAAGCTGAAGCTCATCAAATGATAAACAATCATAACTGCCTTTTGCTCTGAGATTTATTTAGATTGTGATGCAGAGGGAGGAAAAAGCTGAAAAGCATTTGATTGTCACAGCCCCAATGTGGGCAAATGTTGGTCTGCAATTATGACATGACCTACCAGGCAGGGATGTCCATTAGCCTTAGTGGTTTTCTAGGGCCAGTTGTGGCACCACCACTCATGCGGTGTGCTATTTTACCCCCATCTCCTCTCTTCCTTTTCAGAGGAAGGTGAAAAATCAAGATCAGATGCTGTTTCTCTGGTTGCATGGTAAAAGGGAAAGAGCGAAATGGTCACCACATGGTCTGTGATGTCCAGGTATTAAAAGAGAGGGCAACAACCTGCCCTGTTACACCAAAGTTAATCTGATCCTTGCGAAAATACAGTGCACACAGCACTCCACTACTGAACTTAAACGTACATGGGAGGAAGGAAAACTCCTTCCTGGATTTTGCGGGTGACCAGCTGAAGCCTCAAAAGCAAAATTACCTCTAAAACAGGCTGACTCCAGAAAGCCAAGGTCCTGCTTCCCTGAAAACACACACTCAAGTAGCTCTTCTGTGCTTGCTTCCTATTTCCCTTGGCCAGCATCTCTTTCAGCTGCGCGACACGACATTTTACATACCAAGCAATACCAGTCAAGATCTGTAGCATCTCCTCCCCAAGAGGAAAGTGGGGGGGAGAAATAAAGTATCATTGCACTAAAGTAATTCTGCTCTGGCCTGGGGGTATATCATGATGAAGCTTCACTCTCTGGTATGCTTCCAGACGTTTCCATTTCCTCCCTGTCACTTCCTCTCAGGTACGCTCGCCTTCACTGTTAGCACAGCTGTCAAGCACACTGGGGATGCCACAGACTGACAGCAGCTCACACAACTACACCATCCAGCAGCACAACCCTTCTGCCTGGCCCCGCAGCCCTGCCACCTCCTTTACCATGGTGTGACACCAGCCGCCCCCATAGCAGCCACCAACCTGCTCCATACATCTGAAGCTGCCTGCAAGGAGTTGTTTCTTGCCCTGGCAGGGAAAGAAGAGCAGGACCACCTATGGGCATGGGTTTGTTCCCAGGTACAGAGCCAGTCCAGGGCTGCACCTTTGCTGGCACATGCACATCCACACCAGTGGCCTGACTGGCATCATCAAGACATCAGTCGATGGCTGAGTTCACATGGGCCCAAGCCCATGAGGGAGAGAGGGAGACACAGAGAGGGAGGACTACTCTTGTCCTGTACTGTCTGCCAGCCAACAAGCTGCTGTCTCACTGTCCCACAAGAACATGTGGGTTTGGGATAACTTCAAAGAAGGGTCTCAACCTTTGTCTGGACAAGAACTTCAGTGCGGTGCCAAAATCCTTTGCCAAAGGAAAACCATCTGCCTTCTCTCATAGAGACACAGTGACCAGCAAGCTGCTTTTCTCTAGACCCTGCCAGACAGGGAAGGGAAGGCCCAGTAATGAGATCCACCCATATTTTCTCTAGGCCAGTTGACTGAGAGGCTCATTGAGCATTGCTGGAACCAGGCTTAGCAGCTCAACTGCATGTCCTGAAGCAAGCTAAAACCAGACTGCACTAGAACTGGTCCATAAGGCAGAGAGAGGGAGCTTCCCAGCCCAACAGGCCAACTGCAAGTCAGCAAACTTTACACTGTCTAGCCAGTAGGTGCTGGCTGTGAAATAACTGATACAGCTCTACTTGAAAGGTGCCTCCAGTTCGTCAAGACACCAGATCTCAAAACCTGGATGTCAGTGTCATGCAACAGACACTGATATTCTGCATTCTGTCTTAGACTGCAGTTATTCAGACTTGCCTGCCTATGGGAAAGAGGCGAAGGATCAACCCTGCAGTTGCCATTGGTTGCATTGCTTGTTTCTATGGTCAGTATCTGTCTGCAGCAGGATTTTCCTCTCTAGAGGTATCTGGATATTTTCCAGGATGAAAGCTTCTGTTTCATAGCTGGTGCTGTTCCCTCCCTGGAAAGAAAAGGATGCACAACTGCCGGTGATCTCTGAGGTGACAGCAGCTGTCAGAGCCTAGCAGAAAAGGTGAACATAGCAGTTGAAAGAAACTTGTTATTATGATGTCAGGTAAAACGTCTATGTGAATGCTGAAACATCCCAGTGCAGCTTGACTGCTCTCCTGTCAGTCTTGTTAGGAGCTCAGTTTATTATGGTTTGTTATCGCTAGGCTGAATTCATTTTGGGGCCTCTTAATTACACCGCAGTCTGCTTCGGAAATAAAACCTGCAACGGTGCCTGCCAGCACTCTCAGAGCAGAGGATTGTACCAGGCAAGCTAAAAAAAGATGTTAGAGGCAAACCTTCATCTGTAAAGGTCTCCGGTTCATGGCCAAGCAGGTTACTGCAGGGGCATTCCAGCCAAGTCACTCTGTGTTAGGATGACAAAGACAAGGAGTAGCCGCCCCAGGTAAGAGCCACGGTGGAGCACAGGCACCACGTCACAGCATTTGCCATGCTAAAACCTGGTGCCATGACCTCTGGATAGCTGGCGTGCAAAACAGGGACATGTTTGGGGGGGGGCATCATGCAGGTCTGGAGAGAAAGGTAGAGAGGAGAAGGAGAGCAGATGAGGTACAAGGTAAGGAATTTGTGTGCGCTACAGATAGGTTCCCACAGGCAGCTGTAAACTTGGTAAACGCATTATATTCTGGAGATTAATGAGGTGAGATGCTTGCAATGGGACCCTGTTCTAGGCAATGCCTTCTGCCAGCAAAAACTCTGCAAGCTCTATGGAAAACATGCAGGCAGCTGCAGGGGGATGTGTAAGCATATGGAGAGAATCAACTGTACACAGGGAGGAGTTCCCAGCAGCGTACAGGCAGGCTTAATACTGTGAAGGGTGGTGGGGTGTATTTTTAATGAGTAAGAACGCTGCGGCGCAGCCGTCACTAGGAGCACTCAAGTAGATACTTCACCTGCCCATGGCAGGGGGTTGGAACTGCATGATCTTAAGGTCCTTTCCAACCATTCTGTGTCTGTCAGGAAATTGATGCCACCTTTTCTGCATGGGCACAACTGTGGGATGATAAAGGACCAGTGTGTTAGGTGGCCATCACTCTGCTCCAGCCATGGTCCTTCTGAACACCTCCAACAACATAGACTGGGTGTACAAAACCCTTACAAGAAAACTCTGATCCCTCCTGCCCGAGGTAAGGGAGAACCTCTCCACACTGCAGCTGAGGCTCTGCTGTCCAAAACACAGGTCTGCAACTTTTAAGCTGCATTTAAAAGCAGAATGCAAGCTCAGCAGCATGATGGGCACCCCAGTACAGCAGTGCAAACCAAGCAGCACCTCCAACATCAACATGGGCATGCTCTGAGGTTTTTCTATCTTCATGCAACTCCGTACCACCTGCGCTCCCCTTATTTGACCAAGGACAATTACTCTCTGTGAAGTCCAGGGATAAAAGTCCTGCCACCAATCTCCACTAAATCCTTCCCAGACCTTATCAAAGATACACGAGGACTGACACCCCAGTGCAGTTTGACAGCAGGCAGATTTAACAGTGACAGCGTGGGATAAAGCGTTACTGCAAAGTGTCACATTTGCAACACCTCCCCACTGAAAATCACAAGAAGTCCTGGTGCTGTTTGCTTTTTCATATAAAAAGCGTGGAGTAAGGGACAAAATGTTTGTGTGGTTTCAGGCAGCCCAGTCCTGGCTGAGCCAAATCATTTACTCCAGCATTTTCCTGTCTGTATAGATGTCCCCCCAAAGTGATGTTCTTACCATTATCACTCATCAGCCAGACCAAAAAATGTCTATTGGGAGCTTCTCGCAATATTCCACCTACATTTCTCTCCCTCAGCTTTATCACATCCCTCCTACTTGTATACCCCCTGCTATCCTTCTGAGCAGCACCTCTCCCTGAAGTTCACACCCTTCAAATTACAGAAGACAGTTGTGTTCCCTTCTTAATTGCCAATTACCCATTATAAACGCATTTAGTTGCTTTAATCTTTCCTCATACCTCAGCTCCCCTTCAGCAACCTCGTCATTATTGTTATTCTTTGTACTCCTCCTGACATGACAAGAAGATGCAAGCAGCGAGGTTTGGGTGGGATCTGACCAAAGCTGCATGCTAATTTCATCGTTAGCCAGATTAGGTGCCTCTGGCAGGATGCTGGTGTTTGCTCATTCGCACATCTCATTGCTCATAGCGCTGCTGTCCTCCAGCCGGCTGCAGTTCCCTTCTCCCGCTATCGTTTGTTGGGTTTATTTAACCAAGGGATTAAAAGCTTTCAGGACAGTAATTACAATGATCGCTTGAGTGCCATCTCTGGAGCCTGATATCACGCCAGACGTCCTCCAGCGCTGCATGGCATGTCCTTTGGCATGGGAAGTACCCACAGGGATGGATCAGAGTGTTCCCACACACAGCCTCTGCAAGCGATCTCAATCCGCAGCACACAGCCCAAGGCTAGAATGCTGTGGCCACAGGGATATGCAGGAACTCTGTGCCATTTGAAACATAGGGCACTGGCTTGCCACGGCCAATCCTGCTAGGGAAGACTGCCTGTGCACATGTTCAGTAGCTCTATCCGCAAACACAGACTGAATCTAGGGCAGGAAAGGAAGCTAGGGATGCTCTGAAGTTGCAACTGCAACCTTTAACTGTCAAGGAAAAAGAGGCAGTATAAAAGCCACCCACACATGACTGTAGAGTCACTCGAGCATATTAGAGCCAGAATGAAAAGAGTATCTGGTGATACATAACCACAGTATTGAATGATAGCCCAAGACTGAAGCACTTGCTCCCAGAGCGCAGGCTGGGAAGCGTCCTACAGGTAGACTTACACTGCACTTTGCCCACTGGGCAGAAACACAGGGATGTCATATATCTGCAATTATTTAGCTTTCTGCATATGTTCCAGGAACAAATCCCCATAAAACAGAGCTAATGAGTCTTGCCTGGTTTGAGACACGGAGCTGAAAAGCCCTTCACATAAGGAACAGGCAGTATTAATAATACATTAGACTTCTCTGCAACACCATTCTCATAGCTGGAAACACATATGACCCTGTGTAAGCTTCATCATCTCCCATTTCTGTGCCTTGGGGTTTCGGGGTAATTTCAAACTTTGCGAGTCCTCCCCTCCACTTGCTCCACTTTCTGTTATTCCTAGAGAGCTGTCCAAATTTCACATCACCTGAGCAGAAGATAAGTAAAAATTGCCTCAACCATAGAGGAGAAATCTAGGTTAATTATGTTGATAACTTAACCCCCGGGCTAATCTCTAGTCCATTAAGGTAAGCAGATGGTCAGCTCACTGCAGGGAAGAGGAAGAGAGGACAGAGTAGCAGCTCCCATTCACAACATGCAGAACCAGACACATCCCCGAGAGGGTGGGCATTCCCAACCTGCTCCCTCCCACCATGGACAGGTTTCTTTGCATCCATGTCTGGCAAGGTAATCTGGAAAGGGAAGCACAGATCCAACAGGAGACAAAAAAAAGCCCTCACAAGGAGGGTTGGATTTTTTTTGTGATTCAAGTGATCAGTGCACTAGCATAGACTGAAAGCAGGGAGGAATAGGGAATGGGAGGCACATGCGGATGGGTCTTGCATGCTGGCATACCCGAAATGGAGTGGTTAGGCAATAGATCCATGTGAAATAAAGCTCAGACACAGTATGCCACTGCATGAGCAGAGAAGCATTGCAAAGTAGTCTCCTGACCAAAGCAGATGCTGAAAGTCCCTCCAGGAGCACTACTGTGGGCTATGTCTCTCCCAGGGCAACAGGGACCCTGTGGTCAGTGCACAGGGCTAAGAATAGGTATCCCAGCTCCTATCTCCAATGCTCTCAATGACAAATACATCAAACAGGAGCAAGGCATTTTGACAGTTTCTCCATCTGTGAAGAATTCCTCTACTCCTTGCAGGAGGATTTTGTAAAACTTAAATGCCTTTAAAGTGCTTTTTGGCCCTCAGATGAAAAGGAACAGTGACACGGCACATCTCTGTTAGCAGTCACACCATTTCTTCAGTAGAGAGGGAGGGATGCCAGAAACTGCTCTGCCTGCCTAATTGCTCCCTGGCTTCCACTGAAATCACACAAAAGTCTTTATTTGCTCTCCTCTGTAGAAACAGCAAGTCCCAGGAGGAGAATAGATGTTATATAACCAGGTTTGTGTGCAAACAGCTGCAGGTATAGAAGGGAATCCCCAAACTACCCATTTTGGGGATCACTTATCAGGCAAAACTGCCTCATTCCAACTTCATCCTCCACCCACTTTAGCAAGTGACTTCCTAAATGCTGGCCCTCTACAGGTTACCTGCTAGGACACCAAAGGTCTCCACAGCTTGGAAATAGCAAAGCTTACAGGGAAACAGAAATTGGGAGCTTCAGACTATTATTTTTAAAGGTACAATTTAAGGTTAACGTTCATACTGCAAAGTTGCATTGTAATATGTGAGATCCCTGTGTGAACTCATCACAGGATCAACCCACAACATAACTGTTGAGTGGACAGACTAGCATGCAACATGCACATTAATTATATCTGAAGGAGATGGGACCAGCTGGTGCACGTTAGAGCCATTTGTCTTATGCAGGGGACAGCCTAAGCAGCCTTCCCTTAAACATGGGCTTAGAGGTGAGCTGCACTTTTTGGAAAAGCAGGGGTTGGAATAAGATGGCATCAGTAGAGCCATGGGTACATTTACACGGTGTATTGCAGGCAGAAGCAAACCCTGACCATCCTGTGAGCAGATAAAGCTGCATAGTTGTGGTTAGCATGCTGAAACGCAAGATGCATTAGCTTATACTGAGCGTTGCACTGAAGCAGTTTCATGGCTTTCAGACCAGCACTGGCTTGCATCTACCAGCTCGAATAGAAGGTCAAGGGAACTTACTGCAATGTCATGTAGGCATTGCCCACATCACCTCCCTGTGAGCCTGCAAGTCCTTTGCTCCTCACCTTTCCTTTTCTCCCCACTCTAAGCCCTCTTTCTGTAGTGCAGGTTCTTTGGGATGCAGGGACTGATGACACTAATGTGCACACACACAGAGGGATGGTTCACAGAAGAAACCACTGTTTCCCTGAGGAAATGACACATGGCTACTCCAAGCAGTCATCCTTTTCCTGCTGCATCTTACAGGAGCAGCAACAGAAGCACAGCTTCTGTCAGAAAAATGATTGTTAGCAAAGAAGGATCCCTTCTCACTGCTCAGACCTGCTACCTCTTTATGTGCACCCGCATGCCCAGCTCTGCTCACCCAGATACATTTCAATGGCTCCTTAATCCTGCAGATACTGCATAACCAACTGAGCTGTTCCTCTCGTGGTTCAAGTTTCAGTATTAATAAAACATCCTATGATAATAGCTACAACCAGCAGCACAAGCCCCTTACGCTATACCGCTGTCTCATGCTGGCATGAGGAACCAGGCATCTCCCCAGGTCCTCCAACCTAAATGGCTCATCACCTCCTTCCCTGCTATCCCATGCCAAGTTCTTCATGCTGTGCCCCTTGTCATGACAGCACTTCTGTAGGCAAATAAATGTCATAACCTTAGTGTCACTGACAGACACTTGAGCCACATCCTATTCCAGATACAGCTGGGAAACATCAAGGAAGGAAAAGCCTGCAGCACTCACACTGCTAAAAGTGGTATTACCAGCAATGGGGTGAGAGCAGGAAAGATGCCTTCTTGCATCTCAGAACCCTGCATGAATTGGTGCACAAAGGCACTAGTTCTGCTCCGGTGGCTGGGTGACATCAGCAACACAGTGCACCAACCAACTCTGCACTGAGCCTTGCCACCCTGCTTTGTGTCCCCTGCAGAAAGATTGACATCAGTGCTGGAAAAAGGAAGGAGATGTTTTAAGTAGCAAGGAGACATCCGACAATGGTAGAAGATGTCAACATGGCAGCTGGCAACCCCGTAGGACCCTGAGGAAGAGCAGAAAGACATCACATTTCAGAGAGGCTTTTCTTGCCCGAGTCACTTGATGGAGGAACCCTGCTTCGAATTCAGTCCAGCCTTTCTCAGTGATAATTTCTAATCCATCAGATGAAGGATTACAGAAAGTTAGAGGAGACAGATGGTGCTGCAAAGACAGAGAAGTCTTATTGCTTGGCTGCAGACTGTACTTCCTGAGGTTACAGACAGGATTTCGGAAAGCTTCATCCTCCATATAAGTGGCCCACAGACAGCCTCATACCACTGAGATGCTGGCTCAGTGTGGGGAACAGCAGAACCTGCTGGCAGGAAGGTTTGCAGTTGGGCTGCAAGGAAGAGGGATCCCTCTTCTGCACAGCCTCGGGGCTTTTGATTTGCATCCAGACAGGGAATAATGATATGCTACATCCATCCAGCACTTTGCAATGGCACAAGCACAACCTCCATTGCTTCCCTGTATGACAAACCCCCTGTCATTCTTCCCAGTTTTACCTGCTGGAAAATGAGACACCCAAATTTTACAGCAAATGAGTGGCAGAGACTGGGACAAAGGATAGGAGCTGCTCCTTGCAGCCTGCTCTGCTCTCATCCAGGAGCACCCAAACCCCAAACTCACCTCACCCTACCCATGTCCTCAGCCCAGCCAGGGCACCGCAGTCACCCAGTGATGTGCCAGAAAGGCTGCAAGAGAAGGATGCTTCGGCCTTTGGATTTCTGTTTCAATGAGTTTGCAAAAATCTGCAGTGAAAATTCATGCATGAATGTTTTTTTTTTTTTTGCATCTGCTTTTTTAATTTGAAGACACATTAGAAATATTAGGTCTCAGCTTCCTCATTTTTGCCAAAGACATCTTCAGTGAACCAATGAAAGTCACACCATAAACAGAACCGAAGGCTGAGCCAAGAAACTGGAAGAACCATTGAAAACTCACCCTCTGCTTTATGTTAACACATATTTAAACCCATTACCTAACAAGTCATAGAATAGTTAGGGTTGGAAAGGACCTTAAGATCATCTAGTCCCAATCCCCCTGCTTGTAAGAATAAACTGTTATCCTGAAAGCCAGTGCAATTTTCAGACAAGGATGAAGAAAATTCACCATACACCTCCCTGATCTTTCCAGAAGCCCTCCAGGAAAACCTGGGAGATGCCTTCCCAATATTTCCCATGAGAACAAGTAGAGAATAGTAACCAAATCATAGATCCAGGGTGTTTCAGACACCCACAGATAACTGCACAGTCATCAGCAGCACTGCAGTAACCTTCAGCAATGGATCAGTGAAACGCACACAAGTTCTGACAAAAGAAACATCACTGCTTCTAATAGTGGTACATTTCTTCTTTTTATGGGACACCTTTAAAAGAAGGCAAAGAGAACAAACCTGAGTCACAGCACTTGGTTCTGCTCTTGGCTGCATGAACCTCTGTAAAACCACTCCCTTTCCCATGCCCTAGTCTTGCCTGCCATCAAACAAGGATCTCTAGGACATTTCCAAAGCCTACAGATGAAAATGGATGTTGGCAAGTCCAGGAGGAATAAGCAGCACCCCCTGATTTCACACTGGTACAGCCAGGACACAGGTTGCCCTTCCTGCCCACCCCATCACATCCAGGACAGGGGTGGCAGGGTCTTCTTGAACATTCCCCAAGCAGTTGCAAACTGACCATGCACCCATGCCCTCGGTTAATAAATAAAACTCCAGAAAGCCCACACCGTGCTTTCTCCCCCGCTTTCAGAATAAACCACCTAAAGCTCAGTGGACCAAAATCCCAGTGGTGAATCTGAGCGTGGTCCAAGGGCAGACAGCGCTTTTTACCTCCGTCTTCTGCTGCAGTGGAATGTGCTGTGGGCGCTATTTACAGCAGAGGCATTGTTGCACACCAGTTACTCTTTCTGTGGGAGCCATGGAGGCTGCAGGAATAATGAGATAATTATCCCCTTTATTCCCAGCAATGGTGGGAATGAGACCGCCTTTGTCCCACGCTCCAGACTGCACCAGCTCAGGCGTTTTGTTCTACCTTTGTGGAGGCTCCCGGGACATTTCAGCTGAGGCAGCACTTGGTTGCACATGAGGGGGGCACAAAGACCACAATAGACACAGCAGAAATCCTCCCACTGTGTGTCCCTGTTCCCCTCAAAACACAGGCTGTGCCCTACTTGGGTCAGGAAATGCAGACAGCAGATGGGAGGGAATTAAACTCAGATTGAGGAGAGACTCAGGCCCCCTAGAATTGAGACTTATTCCTGGCAATGCACAGCTGAAAAGCACTTAGATTATCAGCGGTCCTTGTTAATTCACCAGAGGGTATTATCCAAGCTTGTTACAAGATTGATGTTCACTGTGGTGCAATCATTCATAGTTACCCTCAGCACTTGGCCTGGATAGGGATGCAAAATCTAGTGGCCAGAAGTTGCTTCTCTTCCTCACTTGATCATTTTGCTGATCCCTTGACCTGAGCATAATGACCAGATTAGAAGGTTTTTGGGGTGGTTTGGGTTTTTTTTGGCTTATTAGTCTCCTTAAACTAAATTCACACTTCTGTGGGCCACTTGTCATCACTGCCAGGATCATTAGAGTCAATAAGAACCTGCATAAGCTGCTGTGGCACAAAAACAGCACCACGGAGAAGCAGAGACTCCAGCAGAAGGCTTGCACCAACAGAGCAGACACCTTCCCCTGATGGCCCAACACATGCAATGGCTCCACACAGTCAAGAGACTGCTGGAAAGCAAGAGAAAGGTACTGCAGACACCAAGCCTGATGGCAAAACCAGAGCAGAAAGTCTTTAATGCAAAGTTAAGTGCTACACTGCTCTGCCTGCGGGTGGGCTAGATGGGCCCTTCCAACCTAATCCTTTTCACCACCCTGTATTTCAGGGAAGACACAGGGTTGCAGGCTTCAGACTGCAAAAACCATCCTTAAGCAACGCCTTTCACCAATATTCTTATTTCAGCAAGCACAATGGGTTGCTGCTCTCCTGTAGCAGCCTGGCAGCCTGCACAGCTACAGGGTTATGTGCAAATAATCATCTTTTGCCCCTTCTCCATCACCATGCCTTCTGGCTTTCACCAGAGGAGCTCCTGTGGCTCAATGGCTGCGTGGGGATGCGCACAATGGAGCTGGTCATCGCACACAACAGTTGCATTTACAGAGGTGGTGCCTGTGAGTGGTCGAGGCCATTTCAGATGGAAAACAAAAAGCCTTTATTCTTCCCAACCCCTTGTTTTTCAATGGGCACCAGGCACGTGAGAGTGGCACAGTTCTGCACGCAGCTGTAGCACCCACATCCCACACCACCGGCAGCAGGAAAACCTCTCACTGCAGCAGACACATAGCTATGGAGACATGCAGCCCATTTATACCCTCAGCTATGCAGAAAAGGGGCAAATATCCTGCCCTTCCCTGCCTGCTCACTGGGGAAAGCTGCCAGGCACCAAGATCCCATGACTCCCATTCCTGGGGCAGCAGAGGAAGGGAGGTAAGAGCTGCGTGGCAGTAAAAGGGAGGCAGAAGTCAAGTATTTTTGGCAAACAGAGAGTGCAAGTAGCAAACCTGGACAGAGCATGAAGAAGAAGAAAAGGCAAGTCTACTGGTACCAAATTACTCCCCCTGGCTTACCCAGGTGTCCACATTCCTCTCCTCCCAGATAACTCTAAGAAGTAAATCAGTTCTTTATTATATCCAGGTGGTAATTTGTTCATGAAGGAAAGAAACATAAAGGTTATGGATGCCAGGGCCAACACAGCAGTTGAAACTCAGAGCTTTGTTTCCACTCCACTTGTCCCCTCCTCTCTGCCAGCATCTGATGCCTAGGTAAAGCAAAAGACCCTCTCCTTGCTGTAAGGCAACAGCCTGCACATCCCTTTCCTGACTTCTCTCTTTCAAACCAGGTAAGAGTCAGTCTTCCAGCTTGATCCTGGCAGGAATATCCAGCCTCTGTGCCAGGAAAGCGTTGGCGAGGGCATCTCTTCCCTGCTGAAACCCTCTGCCCCAGCCCACGGCTGCGCTAGCCATGTGCTGACCTTTTCCTGGCACAAGCCTCTCCACACTTTTCATAAGGGGATTGTTGTTTTCTTGTGGGTCACACATTTAAGACCATTATATTTGGAGCATGGATAGAAAGGATCTATTGAACCAGATCTTTTATTCCCCTCTCACCCACACGTAGACACTTGCTGCTCCCCCACGGCCAGCTCTCATGTACATACTCACCACCATGCATGCTTTTTGGCTGCCTCCATCACGCGAGGTTTAACTAAACACCTTCGCGACTTGTTTTCAAACCTAGATTATTAACAGATTATTATGTCTGTAATGATTTTTTTTTTATACCCTGACTGTGGCAATTCAGATCCAAAGTGAGGTGAACAATAAGATTCAAAGGGGAGAGAAGGGGAAGCACAGCGGCACTCAAATCTGGGCAGCACAGGCTGCACTTAGAGCAGGATGTGGGAAAACATGGCATCAGTCCCCAGGAAATCCAATCCCCACAACAGACTATGAGTAGTCCGCAGTGAATCTCATCCCAGACACTAAGAAGGAAGGACTGGAGGCACCATGGAATTGCTTATGGTGTGCAATGAGCATTTTGACACAGAAAGGCCCCACAAAGAACGATTTCAACCCTCTTCCCCTGACAGCAGAAGACCCAAAACTGTAACACCACAGAGTGCCCAGGAGCAGGAGAGCAGATGAAGTGCTCCACTATGACCTTGCAATGTGTCTTCACCCTTAGGAGGGATTTATGGTGCAAAAATGCCCAGAAATTTGAAAGAGTGGAGCATGCCCCAAAGTACAGAAGGGGAAAAAAAAAATCCATCCAGATGACAGCAGATCCTGCTGTGCTCATCAGAGGAAGAAATGCCCTACAGATGACCAACAGTCTGAAACATGAGAATAAAGCACGTGCAAGGGAGGCTAAGGTTAGGATCATTGTCCAGGTAATCTGAGAAAGCCTAGAAGGAAAACCCCCCCATGGATGCCAGCACTCAGACTGGAAGGACCCTTTCAGCTGCAGTTGGTGCAGGCTTCCCTGCCTAACTGAGGCTCTGGTTTCCAGGACACCTAATGCAAATGACAATGAGATGAATTGGGTGGGTTTTTTGGAGTAAATAATACACCCAGGATTCATGCTGGCTGATCATCTTCATGCCGGATCCAAATCCAATGCCCCTACCATTGCCAACCCTGAAACAACAGAGAGGTTTTACTGCTGAATATCTCTGGGAGAGCTCACACCATCCCTGCAAAGACACAGAGGAGCAAGGATACTGCGGTGGGGGAGAAAAAGGGAAACCCCAGCCTAATTTTGCAGTGCTGGGTATTAGTGTAGCAGGAAAAATGCTTCATTCTCATGCAAAGGGGCAGGTGAGGAGGAAGATGCAGCTTGCTGTGGCCAAGCCAACATGCAATGAATGCCAGTAGTCCGAATGCTGCAAAGAGGGGTAGATAGCCTGGAGTCTGCCCCTCCTTTGCCCATCCTATGCCTCCACAAGTGTGACCATGCTTACTCTGCCAGCTTGTAGCATACTTGTCCTACTTCCTGCATTTCTTGCCAGGCGTAACTCAGCATCTGCAATGGCTCATGATGAAAAGCACTGTCTAAAGCAGTGCTAAGTACTGCATGCACTGGTTTCTGACACTTGCCAACTGTTTCAACGCATCACAAAGCGGACAAAGGCTCACTACACACAGCATGGAGACTCAGTCTCAGCCCAGTCCAGCACCCATGGCAACCAAAGTCCTGTGCCTGAGTTGATGCTGGTTTTAGGGACACAACACAAATCCAGTTTATGTTTCTCTAGGGACTGTCCTCAGACAGTCTTCTTGCTCCTGCCGCTCCTCCAGGGAACACACCTCTGCCGCACAGTTTCATGCCTTGAAATAAGGACGGCTTCATTAAGCACCAGCACAAGTCAGAAGCAGCATCAACTCATTGTATGGGCTAAACAGCATCTGTGAGACCTGGGACAGGACCAGAAGGAGCACCTCATCTTACCCCTCAAAGCTGAGCAGAAGATCTCTCATTGCCATTAGGGCTGCCCAGTAGATTAGCCCACAGTTGCTTGTCTCTGATGAGAGGGAAGGCAGGCAAGTGAGCCAGTTCAGCACACAGGGTGGGTACCCTCTGTCAATCAAAGTACTGAAAGTTGCTGTAATCAGGGCCAGAAAGTGCCTCATCTGAGCTGTGCTATAACTGGTAACTACAAAACCCACAACATTCCTGCTTTCTTATGCTTAATAATCTATCCAAGTTTACATTAGAGACCTTCTTTCCCCCAGTGTGGTTATTAATTTGGTTTCCTTCCTTAATTTGGTTGTATGTTTTGATGAATTCTGGCAAATGCAGTATTCCGGAGACTACAGAAAATCAGCCAACAAGGTACAAAGCTATAAGGATGAAGCAGGCAGTGCAACATCACAGTTCCCCTCCCAGTGAAACTAGGCTAAAAATGGATCCTGCAAGTGCACTGTTTAGTTACTGCATCAAGAAAAACTCAAGAGCCTCCAATCCTGTCTGAAATGCACAGTTTGGGCTAAACAGCCCCTTCCATTCTTAGCTTCATTTAGGCAATAGATCCTTCAGGAATTTTAAAAACTTCAAGCATTTGAAGTGAACTGTACAAGAGATTATTGATGTCCCTTCTTTACCTGCCTTAACTCCTGAACCCTTCCTGCCCATCCCAGGTTACACACAACCATTAGGAGGTGGGAATGCAGGAGAGAATGGAAGCACTGCAGTGGTATGCTGAGGTACCACTCCCCACCAAAACCGCTATGTACAAGCCCAGGTTTAGGCTGAGGCTGGTGCCTGGGCTGTAATGCCAGCTACTTCATTGAACAAACCCGTGCCATCAGGTTCATTCCTAGCCATGGCACTCATCCCATTCCTCCTTCTTGGTTGCACCGGGGTTGTGCCAGATCACTCCTGCAGCCACCATACAGATAGGGATCAGCTCCCATGATGGCTACATGAAGCATCCATGCTTAAGCTTCTTCCACTGCAGTTCTTAGGCCTGCTCAGGATAAACTGGGATTCAGGGTCAAAGCATCATTATTCCTTGGTGAGCATCCAAGTGCTCCAGGAGGGCCAGTATGCGGAACCCGGCACCATTCCTCCACACTGCCCAGCAGCCACTTCTTGATGCCCAGCCACTTCACAGGCCCCACTGATTTGCCCAGCAAGGTAAAACCCCAAAGGACAGAGGCTAAGCAAGCTGAAAGTCAGAGCTAGACTCTCCCATGCCTGACTCCACTGGGGCAGAGAGCAACCTCACACTATGGCACAAGCACACTGTTCCATGGGGCACCAGCAGGGACAAAAGGGGAACCTCCTGGCAGGGAACAGGAGCTTCAGCCCCAAACCTCACACTGCCCCTCTTCACTTCTGAGGTTAGAGCACAGACACAGCACCCTGTCACAGTGTAGACACAGAGCCGGAGGTGGAGGCAAAGAACAGAAACTATTTCAGGTTCTGTGACCCCATCTCCACCAAATAGGATTAGCAGACACAATCCAATTGGCTGAGGTGGGTCACGGTGCTGAAAATAGTCCTGTACTCTTGCCCTCTTAGCTTGTAAATAGCTTTCAGCCCCCAAAAGTGCTGAGCTGCGCTATGCAGTGGTGGAAAGAGCTTGCACACAGGAGTGAGACAGCTCAAGGAGGAGGAAGGGGAAACCTGGGCACCAGTGAAATGCTGCTGCGGCATATTCAGGTCAAAAGGACACCCTGAAAGGAAGCATTAAAGAACAGAAAAAGGAAAGAAAACAGAAGAAATGAGTTTGAAGAAACTTTGAAACTTTAAGTAGTTTGCAATGATGATTTCTACTTAGGTGCATCTCATGCATAAAGCCCGCATGGTTAATGTGGGACTAGGAACACAGGAAGCGGCATAGGATGCAACGTATTAGCACGCAGAGTCTGGCCCCTGTCACATAATCCCTTTCATAGACAGATTGAGAGTCATTTTAAAGACTATATGGGAGTTCTGCTTCTGCTACTCTGCTTGGAAGCTTCTTCCCAAACTTCCCCAAGAGTTCAGAACTCTGCTTTAATTCCCAGACCAGGCTACCTAGCAGATTTGCTATTGCCAGCACCTTCCTTTAGTCTAAAAAACCTCTTCCCCCGTTGCACCGTTTACCTGTTGACACACTCACAGAGCACTCTCATACTCCCCCCTTCCATTTCCCTCAGGCTAATCAGCCCAAGCTCCCCGAATCAACCCTTGCAGGACAAGCTTTCCATTGCCTCATCAACCCAACAGGCACCAGCTTCAGCACAAGTGCAGCTTCTACTTAGCAAGATCAGCCAAGAGCAACTCCCTTCACCCAAAGGGGGAGACTCTAATGGGAGACTGCTGTTTAGTTGTTGATTCTTCTTTGTTGTTGGCTTGGGGGTGTTTCTTTTAGGTGGGAGGGTGGCCTTTTTCATTTAAAAGGCAAAGCTTTCTCCCTTTGTGTTTTGGTCACTAGAATTTTCAGTGTCACCACTTTGGTCTTCTCTGATCCCAGGGGAGTTGCATTCTTTAAGCTCTTTAAAAGCTGCCTGCACCCAGCTGTCAGGATAGCCCCATGTACAGCTCATCAGTTGCCTGTTCCCCCCTCCCATGGGCATTGGGATGATGGGAAGGAGGAGCTGATGCTGGAACAGTTTCATTTCTGCTCTCTGGCACAGGCGATACAAACAGCAATGCCATTCCTAGCTGTCAGTACAGGATGAAAGCAAAGTGTGCACACAGCGATACCAAATTCACCAGGACGGAGGGGCAAGTGGGGCTCAGAAGAGCTGTTGCCCCTGCTCTACTTTGCAGGACACTGATGGCACTCACTCCCTCCTGCTCTATTTCCATTGCCACGTGATGATGCACCTAGACTTTCACTGCAGTTGGCTGAGGAATACTGCTGTCCAAACTGATGAAACAGCAATTCAGCAGAGGATGCAGGAGGCACTTTAGAGAAGTGGCAGTGACACCAGACGAGCTTTCAGCACATTTATCAAAGTGCCTGCAGATTCCATTTCAAGGCGGGAGCAACACTTATAAATAATGAGCAGAGCTGCTCTGCATCTAGAGCATTTTAATAAATAAAAGTGTAAAAAGGCAGCCTAAACAGCACAGTTAGTTCTGCTTCTGCAACACTTTTGGTCTTTCAGCAATACATATCAATGATTTTCTCCTTTGCAGTCCCTGAAAGCGTGACTCTCCCTGGGTGATGCCCCTTTGGCATAGTGATGATCCTTCATATACAGAGGCTACCACGCTGTTACTGACAAATACAGAGCTCTATGTGTGTGAACACACGTGCGCATGTGTATATGATTTCATTCACCAACTGCTTGCTCCGGCTTCAGGCACAGAATAAGCCAGCCCAGCTCTTTCCTGTAAACTGACTTTTTATGCATGCCCTCTTCCTTGCAGTCACTACTGGTTTGAGGATGGCATCTGGGGGAACCTGTTTGCTGTTTCACCCCATTTTAAATCCTGACAAAAGGGAAAAGCAGGAACATATTTCCCAAGACCAAGCTCTGCCAATGTCCCCCCTTCCTGCCCCACAGCATCCCTGCTGTCCTGCCTGTGAGCCAATTTAAAGCACAGATGACAAAATACTTAGCAGTCTTCCAACAGAGCTTCAGAGGGCAACGTGGAGCCTACTCCAAGCACCAAAACAACCTTGCCAACACCACATTTCCTTACGCACCATTAAAACACAGCCTGACCAAGCAGGACAGCAGAATCACAACACACGTATCACAGCAGCACAGGCACACTCACACTGCCCAAATCACATTCCTTCTCTTCAAGGATGCTCTGCCAGAGGACTCACGTCTCTGAAGGTCCTGCAGAGTGTACATCAGGCTCAAACAAGGTGCACTACTATGAGCATTGTGCTTCATCCAGCTTTTGCAAGTCTCGGGGAGCAAAGTCAGCATGGCTCAGTCCCCACTGCACACCCTGCAGTGCCTGCCCTTTCACACCCAGCTTGAGTGATGTCCACCGTATGGCACAGTAAGCATGCCCTCTCTGCTAATGTGATTCACAGCCTAATTAAACCCCTGCAGAAAGAAGACATTTCCTCTGTGTCTTGCTGCGAGCGATATGCACGCACTTGCAGAGATGCAGCAGTGCTTGCTGCCACAGCATCCTCTTTGCAAAAGAGACAGGAAGGTGCCGCACGGAGGCAAATGGCTTCTACTGGAATCATTCACTTCGCTGGTGAATACTTGGAAGTGCCAGGCCAGCAGAGCTTCCCGGTCCCCCCTCCAGCATGGCAGACAGTGTGAGTCATGGGTTTGCTGGAGAAATACATCTGACGTGCTCGTAGGAACCCACCTCTCCTGCCCAGGCTGTTCAGGCAAACATATGTGAATCTAAAGCAAGGGGCACACTGTTACTGAGACCATGAAACCCTAAACAAGCATAAGCAGCTCATTCTACCCTTGCCACCCATTCGCAATAGTAGTCACTGCAGGTCACACCAGAAAGCGAAAAGAGGGCAAACAAACAGCTCCCAGGAGCCTTTATCTTTATGGGTCCAAAGGGGAAGGGAAAAACCCCAAACAAACAAAAGAAGAAGAAAACCCCTGACCAAATCAGATAAAAATGTTGCAAAAATTAAGAATAAATAAAAAAGGGATACAAATACATAACCCAAGACCAAATGGCCCAGTATTATCGTGCAGCTGAAGAGTCTGCTCCCCTTAGGAAGGGCTCCCTTTCATAGTGAATGTGTCCTGCTGAATTACACATTGATGTTAGGGAAGGGATGCTCCCTTCCCAGCAGGGGAACAGCAGATTCAGAGAACTAAGAATTCAAAATGCAGCTGTGAGAGAAAACACTGAGCTGTTTCCAGGACAATATTTATAGCTAGATTTAGGGGGGTTCTATACAGTATTTAAAGCTACTGATGGGTTTGAGTTTTTTGGAGGGTGACTTCTACTTTTCCTTTCACTTAATTGTGAGTCATGCATGATAATGATGTGCAGATTGGTTCATAAAACTGAAATGCAACAAGCTGAACCATCGTCACAGTCTCCTACCTAAACACTCCTAATCTGGAAATGAAATGCTGAAGGTTCTCATAGTAACATTATCTCAGTGCTTTACATACCCGGCATCCAGCAAAATGGTCTTTGAAAAAAACCACAGGGAAATATTCATACTGAAAATACAATCTTCTCCAAATGCAATAAAGACGAGATAACATTTCCCAAATGTCACAATTTAGAAACCTATCCATCTGAGACATTAATGTTACCGTAACATAAGCATCTATTTTTCTCGCCCTGAATTCCCTGACATCCACTGTTAAAATATAAAGAATCAGCTCGGTTATGTGTTACCAGTTATGTATAAGTGGAGTTGCTCAGCTTGAACAGGCCACACCAGCATAAACTGTCAGAGGGAATGCAGCATTTAAAAGCTGTCTAGCAAGAAGGTCCCCTCCTGCAGAGCTTATACACCCATAGAAGTACAAAGATGGAAACAATCTGTTTGCTGTGTTAAAACTTGCCTAAAGTTTCCATACTGAAAATTGTCACAGGAGCTCCAGAATTCCAGTGGGATTTAACTTCCCCAGGGTCCCTTGCACTTCATTAGCTGGTAATGTTAACACAAGGCCTGATCTTGCTGAGTTTTGAGCATCCAAAGCACATCCACATGGGCTGTCAGCTATCACAGCTCCACTGAAGTGCTGAGCATAACAGTGCACCAGGCCCTATAGCCTCAAACGTCACCCAGTGCTCAGCCTCCTTGAAACATACTGCTACTAATGCTAATTTTATTCAGTTTGGTTTCTATTCCTTTTTTCTTCCTCACAGCAAAGAACAAGAAGGGTCCTCCTAATAAAGAAAATGTGACTATGAGTTTCTACATACTTTTGTTACTTTCATATTACAAATAGCCCTGTCCCAAGGATAGAAATAAAGGCATCATCCTTCACAATCCACAGCACTTTCTCCTCAGAGCATAGTGATATCGTGCCTTCATAAAGACATGCACAAAACACTGCCAAATCAACAACCAGAAATCCCCTCTCTCTAGGCTGAGCCCAAACTGAGAGACTCCATCCCAAAAAGGTACCCAGTCTTACTAGTCACTAGAGGATGAAAGCTGAGGGTACAATGAGGTTTCCAGCACTGATAAAGGCAGCAGAGGACTGCTTAGAAGAGGAGGGAGTCATCCTGCAGTGATGCCACCAAGCTGGGAAGGTGGTACCACCAAACTGGTATCTCTCCCAGGTACCACCACAAATTTGCTTAAAGTGTCTGCTAACCGTTTATCCCCAGGTGCTGGGAATATTTCAGTGTCTAATTCCTGATGAAGTCAGTGGATGCTAGGACAACAGCTAGGAGCCTTCACACTTCTTAGGTCTATCTCTTACTCTTCATTTTGCCCCTTACCCATGACAGAGGCAAGCAGCCACAGCAGCCTTTCCTTCACATAAGGCTGTGTCCATAGCAAGAGAATTGGGATAACCAAAGAACATCACACTGGTCACCTATCCCCAGAGCCTGGGGAATAAGAAATGCTGGATTTCCAGTGCTTCCATTGACAATAGAGAAGCAGTTACCAATCAGGTCCAAATCTCCACCACCAACCTGAGCTCCACACTGCTTGCAGGATTCACCACCATCTTCACACCACCAGCGCTGGGGTGGAAGTGGAGGGGATGAAAGCAACATGCCCAGGCCCCTGTACACCCCTGCTCCCCCATTTGCATGCTGCAGAGGGGTGTAGCTCACTTGAATTAATGTCTCCATTAAGAAGAGGAAAACAGAACTGCAAGAGCTCAGCGCATGAGAGGGCACCAGAAGAAGCAAATTAAAAGTACTTGGAAAAAAACAAGAATGGTAATAAAAGGTGCAGCTAAATGACCAGAAACAAGCATTTCCTTTCTGTATTAGCAATTTGCCCATACTGACAGAAGAGAAAGGTTTCTCATTCTCATCTGCTGTGAACTAGCGATTTAACACATTGGAACTGGGTTTAGTGGGCTTTGTTTGCTGCCAGCCTTGGCAGAGGTCTGCCTGGCCTCATCACTGTCCCCACGCTCCAGCTGGCTCTTCCTACAGCAGCAAAGAGGGAAGCCTGCTCTGCTGCTGCCCCTTCTGTGCCTGCTCTGCAGAATGCAAATGCCATCGGTGTGACACTATTTGGGGAGAAACACAAACAAACCCGGAGTCCCTTACATCTACCCACAGCAAAAAAAAATAAAGAAGTGGCTCAAAAAGCAGCCCCCACAGCCATTACCCTGGCACATCACAAAGCTGGGAGCTCCACTGTGGCTTTCCAGTTAGGACTCCTCATGCCAACAGCAGAAGTAGCCAAGTTATCCCAGACTCGAAAGGAGCTTTCCCATGGCAGAGACCAGTCCATCCTGACACCCGCAGCAGCAGCATCTGGAGGGCAAACTCAAAACACATTAGCAGAGGGTGCTGTCAGCCCTCATCTGCATCTGGCTGTGGTAATTAATGAGACTCTGATGCTTCAAACCCAACAGGAAGGGTCCTGCCTAGCAACCTTTAGTCCTGCCTTAGGACTCCTCATTAGAGATTGGACTCTTCATTAGGGACTGTAGTGATAAGACAAGGGGTAACGGGTTCAAACTTAAACAAGGGAACTTCAGGTTAGATATAAGGCAGAAATTCTTTACTGTAAGGGTGGTGAGGCACTGGAATGGGTTGCCCAAGGAAATTGTGAATGCTCCACCCCTGGCAGCATTCAAGGCCAGGTTGGACAGTTTTGGGTAACATGGTTTGGTGGGAGGTGTCCTTGCCCAAGGCAGGGGGGTTGGAATTGGATGATCTTGAGGTCCTTCCCAGCCCTAAATATTCTATGATTCTATGACCTGCTCAGCGTGCTGGGATGGGGCCAGAAGGTTTGGTTTGCCCAAGCTCCAACACCCTAGGCCAGCCTCTAGCCTGTCTTTCCCACACAACCCTGGAGATGGGGAGGTGCAGCCTCATGTCTGGAACAAATGCCAATGCAGAAAGCTACCTGCCTGACAGGATATATTTTTTAGAGAAACATCAGGGATGAGGCATAGTTTGCCTTTGACCTGAGGCATCAGCATGAACTCACCAGACAGCAGCCCTGGGCACGAGGTGTGCTCTCCGCCGTGCATCATTCAAGCCTTTGGCAAAGGATTCCATCTCATCCCTCATTCCCTGCTGCCATTCCAGTGTGACTTATCCCTCCCTTTCTTATTGCCTCGGCACTGCACGAAAACCATCTGTGAGTCAAACAAGCCTCTGATAGACCAGAAAGTCCTAAGTGGGGGCATGCTGGGGCTGCTGAGAGTGAGTGGCATGTTGCCCAGGGCCAGGAGCCTGTCCCCCACCAGCCCGGCGCCCCGGGCTTCAGCAGAGGGGCTGAAAAGCCGCATTGAGGACAGCGGGACGTCAGGGCTGGCTGAACATCCCCTCTGCAAACAGTGGGCTCCTTGTTCAGCGGCCTGGGCGGTGGGGAAGCCTCAGCAGAAAGCCTGCTATTGAAATGGAAATCAGGGCCGTGTACCCAGCCAAGAGGAGGACTGCAGGCTCCTCCCATAAAACAAGGTCGATGGGGGAAAGAATAGGGGGGGGAAGCGGATGGAGGAAGAGGATGCATTCTCCAGCACATATGTTGCACAAGCAGATGCTGGAAGAGTAAAGAACCAAAACTCCTCTGGGGGAACAAAGAGAATCCAGCCTCCCTGGTGAGGGCAAGGAAGGTGCTGGATGTGAACACTTCCAGGGACAGCGATACTAAAAGCTCAAACACAAGTGACCCACATTACACATGGAGAAATAACAGCCTCAAGGAGTAAGGCCACCTGTCCATGCACTTGTGGCAGAGATTTGCTGATAACCCCCTGCAAAAACTGTTATCAAGTCTTAGGAAATTTTTCTTCTTCAAACAGCAATCCAACCCTTCCTTCTCACTTTTCTTCCCGCTGGTGGAGGGGTGGAACAAGGCAAGAGGATGGGATGAGTATCATCAGTAACTTGTGGTGGATCATTACATGATAACATTCCTTTCCAGGCTGCAAGAAAATGCAGTGGCTCTTCACACAAGCTGTCTGAGCAAGCAATTCAGCAGTGGAATAAATCAAGGCAAACCCTCAATAAATTAAACCTGAATTAAATTAATTAAGAGGAGACATTATGACTTCAATCACAGGAAATTTTACAAGCCGACCTGTGGCTTCAATTTCACAGCTGTGCTTGTGCTACCCTGTGGTGCTATCAGTCTAAATTAATTCTTGGTAGAATCATAGAATGGTTTGGGTTGAAGGGACCTTAAAGCTCATCCAGTTCCAACCCCTGCCACGAGCAGGGACACCTTCCACTAGAGCAGGTTACTCCAAACCCTGTCCAACCTGGCCTTGAACACTGCAAGGGATGGGGCAGCCACAGCTTCTCTGGGCACCCTGTGCCATCGCCTCAGCACCCTCACAGGGAAGAATTTCTGCCTATATCTAATCTCAATCTCCTCTCTGTCCATTTAAAGCCATTCCCCCTTGTCCTGTCCCTACATGCCCTTGTTAAAAGTCCCTCTCCATATTTCTTGTAGGCCCCTTTAGGTATTCGAAGGCTGCTATTACACCACCCTTAAGCCTTCTCTAGGCTGAGCCACCCCAACAACAGCCTGCCAGACTGGCTGCCCTGCAGAGCCCAGCAACTGAGGTCCAGATCCCTCTCCTTATCCCGAGTCTCCATCCTGGATCAGGGATGATCACACATGGAAACATCTCTTTGATGCCACCCCTTTTCCCGTGCACAGTTTCTCTGGGCAGGGCACTGGGAAAAGACAAAAGCCTAAAACTGGCCTTTAGGTTGCATTTCTTAGGCTGGAGCAAAACCAAAAAGCAAAAAGGTGGGGTTGGGTTTTTTTGCCTTCAGTGTTGGTAACAGGATAACAGAGAGGCAGTTTCAGAGTAATTCGCTGGGACTTCATCCAAAGTTTAATTACTACAGGACATGATCACAGGCCACGGGAAAGGAGAAATGATACACTGAACTCTGGTCTTTAACTGGGCTTGCCAGGAAGCCCTGACAAATCATTCACAGGAAAGATATTCATGATGAAGAGCAGAAAGCAAGAATCAAAAGAACAAATGAAACATGTGTCCTGCCCACCTTCACCCTTCATTTTAGAAACTAATTGCTCCCATTTGTTTTGTTTCTTAAGTACCTAATAGACAACAGGAACATCTTGGAATTAAAGCTATAGAGAAACACAGGGAAGGCTCCATTTGCCCAAAAACCTGGCAGTCTCCGAGCTCCTTTGTTTGAGAAAGGTAAGAAAGCCTTTCTGAAAACAAACCAAAGCATAAAGTGCCATGGACAGACACAACAGAAATACATCTTTTCAAGGCCCAAGGTGGAAGGGAGATTGCTTGATTGAAAAGCTACATTTCCACATTGGGAAAGATTAATGTGTTCTGCAGAGTCATGAAGCCTCTCATGATGTGTGCATCACCCTAAGGAATTAAGAGCCACTATCTGTTGGTTTCTCCCAGCACCAGTCTCTCTCATACTTGCAATAGCGACTCACACCTGCAGACCAGAGGGCAAGGAAGGAGAGAATGTTCTATTGTTGCCATTGATTTTGGTAGGAGAATGCAGTTCAGTTAGCCTCCAGGTAATGCCTAGCACCCATTTGAGCCCTCTTACTATCTGTGATTTCTGCACAACACATGTTTTAAAAAATTACTCTCAACTTACAATTGGCTTGAAAATTATTTACTCTCGATTGACAACCACTTGGTGAATGATTTAAGGAAAAAAAAGAAACCCAAAACTTTCCATTTGAGAGAGGGTCAGCTTGCACTATCTCTTTGTGTGACTGGTAACCTGGATCACAGGGTGCTGGGTCTTGACACAGTCTGAGAACAAGAGATTAGAAAAGCTGAATAGAAAATTTCCTTGCTTGCTCCCAGGAATGCCCATGCCATGAACAGCCATCTCCCAGGTACTTACCCAACTGAACCTGTCTGCATGAAGAATTAGGAGCAAGCAGATAAGGAAAGCCACCAAACCCCACACAATAAGGGGTATTTACAAACCCCACTCAACTTATTGGAGGTGATAACGCTTGGTGATCTCAGCATATGTTTCATCGCCCTTGGCACCTTTTCTCCATGATGGAGAAGTGGGGAGGGAGGGAGAATGCCACACCACCAACTGTTACCAGCACTGTGTTTGATCAGCTTTCCCTCTCACTTCAATCCCTGCTATACAAATTGCTCTGTGCCCAAGCCCTAAAAATACCTCCATCTATCTTACTTCTGAGCAAAAGCCTGCTACATTAAAGTAGGTCAGGGGTCTGATTTCAGGTAGTGGAACATTTCCATATGAATCTGACCAACCCTGTCCTCTTTTTGAGGTCACAAAAGAAGGAACCCCCAAGGCTCTAGATCTAGTCTTCAGCAGGACCAGACTTCTTCAGCACTTGCTCTGGGACTAAACTTGAGCCTCTCAAGCAGCTCACCACTTTAAAGAGGAGGTGACTGTTTCTGATGTGCCTTAATACAAATATAAGCATTCACCTTTAGGCACCCAAGTATGGTGTATTTGGCCTAATTGAACTGGCAGGAGTCCCACTGCCCGCCTTTGCAAAAGGCTGGGACAGACTCCACAAAACACACATGACACCCAGCCAAGAGACCGTTTTGTCCCCGACTTCCACTCTTCTGAATAAGAACAAAAGCAGGGAAGAGCAGTAATGCCCAAGGAGCATCTTTTGGTCGCTGCCAGGGGAAGCGGCATCCCTGCTTCATGCAGTGGCTCCTCTTCCTCAGATGCTGCAGCACTGGGGGAGAGACTAGAAGCTCAGTAACGTGGCATATGCGAGCTCTCCCACCACTTTTGGCAACCCTTGCTGCCAGAGACCCCAGGTACAATTCCTCCACCTGAGTAACAAGCACATGCTGCCCAGTACATGGAGAAATCCAATACCTGTTCCTTCCACATCTACATTTGCAATCATCAGCTGAAGCCATTTACTTTATGCTAGTCATCTCTCTCCTTTTCCTTCCCATTTTCTTCCTGAAGAAACCGACTCTACCCATACTGTGAGCAATGATGATGAAATACTTGTACTGCAGAAGTCCCACAACATGTTTGGCTGGATAATCCTTGCACCACAACTCTTCTCTTGTTAAACTGGACAGCAGCAAACCTCAAAACAGGTAGTGAATGACAACCATACCAGTGAGTTCTCAGCAGAGAAGTGACAGGAGAAAGGAAAGGATGAAAGGGGCAGTCTACTTGGCAGAGATTTAAACACCCCAGGTTTTAAATTCATTACTCTTTACTGTTACTAATATAACAATTATTATAAATTACTTCTTCATTACATTAATTCATCTGCTTTTCAACACCTATTGTGAGAGCGCAGCCTTCACGAAGGTAGTTTATAAGCAAACTGTCAAACCACTCAGGTATCAACACAGCTCAGATATTCAGCCAGGCTCTGCTAGAAAAGCAACAGCACCAATGGCACTGCTGAAATATAGCTAAGTACTAAATCAAACTAATAAATATCACATACTTTGGTTCATTCCTGTTTCCTTCAACCTCCAGGATAGACAGAAACTGAGCATATGTTTAGCCTCTGTTTTACTGACTTTGCACTGAATGTGTGACTGCAGCTTTTATTTGTGGTATACCTTCAAGGCCCAGCCAGCAGATTGACTTACTGAGTCCCTGTGGAGGTTTTCAGGGCGCTCAGTGGTATAGCATCCTACAGTTCCTCTGGGATGGGGTGCTGCAGGGCCACTTGCTCCTCCATCACCTCCAAGTATGACAAAGGAGGTCCCCTGAGCAGGTAAGAAGGCACAGACCCACATCCTCCTCCTACTGCCAGAGGCCAGCCCTAGCTCAGCTCATGTAAGAGAGGTCTGGGTTTGTCCTGGTACCTGCTCAGCATGGTCTGCATGCTGCAGGGGAGCATAAAGCACAGTCACATCACTCACAGTGGGTGAAGAGTCAGGGCCTTTTTCCTCGCTAACTTTTGTGGTGCCCCTGTTGAGCAAATGAATGACCAGATTTGATCTTAGGGCTTTTTCCCTAGCCAAATTCAGGTAGATTTTCTCAAAGGTGGCAGAAAGCACACTCATATCACACAGACCATCTTCCTGCTGTGTTTCAAGGTCTGGCTGCACAGCACTGTGAAAAGAATTCAAAGGAAAGCAGTTTCCTCTTCAAACAATAGGAACCCATTTTCCCCCTAATCTTATTGTCAGAAATAGGACAGAGGTGGCTAAAATATTCCATACAAAATCAGTTTGAGCTAGAATCCAGGAATGCTTCAGCTCATCCTTTTAAAACCCAGCAAGAGAGTTAAGTGTCTCTAAGCAAAGACAGGATAACAGCAATACGCACCACAGTTACTCAGGGGGCAGCAATTGTTATCAGGAGGAATGTTAACCCCATTCACCAAGAGTGAAACCAAGGCAAGAAAAGGTGAAAAGTATCACTGAAAATAGCAGTTATTAACACAAGCAGCACAACCAGCCTCCCTATGTCCTAAAGATACCGTTATCATCTCCATGCTGCAGATTCACCATGCTGTTGGTGCAGAATAGGGGTGCTTCCCATCAGAGTTACCATAGGTCCTGCTGGCCGAGTAGCCCTGGCTCTACGCAGCATGAATGAGAAGCTGCTGCAAGAGGCAAATCAAGCACGGAGTGGCTCAAAGCCTGAGTGAGGCATCTCTGCCAAGCAGGCAGCACATGGAGCCAGCATGGGTATATGCCTGCATCCCTGAGCTGCTGCTGGTCAGGAAGTCTCCAGTGCACAGCACAGAGATGCTTGAGTGACCCTGTGCGGTGCCAGCCAGGTTTGATACAGCCGCTCGTGAATCAGCGTGAATAGACCGTGCCAAAGCCTCTCCTGCAAAGCCAATTAGGTGTCTCTTCGCTGTGATCCTTTATATGCAGTATATGGGAGAGCTTATCCCGAGTCCTAAGCAAACACATGGAAGCCAGCTCAGGTCTGGCGCTGCACGCAGGCTGTAAAGCCCTCTCCTGACCTAGGCTCTAGGGAACACAGTACAAACATGAGCTTGCTGCCAGCAAGACTTACTTTTAGTTGAAGAACCCCCACGATGCCAAACACACACTGTTTCCAGGTTTCCAGATAATCTTTTGCTTATCTAGTCAGTATCTATAGCACCTGGGTGCTTCATGATGCAGACAATGCTACTCTGCATGACCTGGGTGTAACAAGAAGAGCACTCTCTGAAAAGAGCATGAGCAACGATTCGCTGTGCAGCATCCCTCAGGAAACCACCAGCTTTATCTGGCTGCCCCAAGGAAGGATTTCCTACAGCTCTGTCACCCTGCCAGCTGCTGGCTGAGCCTGTTCCACACCTTCTTCCACTGTGGGAACTTGCCAAACAGCCTCCTCCAACCGTTGTCAACCCCTCCTGCATGCAGGAGACCTCCAAGGAAGACTCAGCATCTATAGAAGCCAATGGTATGTATGGCACCCTGGTGTCTGGGATTAAGGTTGCATCTGTTTGGATTTCTGCAGGAGAGCATGAGCACACAAGCCCTGGGACCTTCAATAAACCACGTGCTACACTTACATGGAGAGCAGCCCATAAGATAAACAACCTCTTCACAGTGCCTCTGAAGTCTTACGCATAGTGTATATGTATATCTACACTGACGGTAGCGTAGATGCAGCCACAGAGCCCCACACACTCTTGTATGTAATGACATGAGAAAAACACTGTAGTTCTGCCTGGCTGGGCCCCAAGTCAGGGCAGTTTTGCTGCAAACCTTTACCCTTGTTATACATCTTTGGTAGTATTAACACAGTACCAACATAAAGTTTCTCCTTACCAGCACCCTCAGAAACAAGCCCCTGCCTGTCATTCCCTTCTAGAGGAGGGGAGAGCAAGACCCACGGTGCAAGTAACAGGGCAGGGGTGAGACACATTGCCTCATGCTCACTTCATGCTCCTCTACCACATTCTTCAGGCAGCATCTCCTCCTGCCTCCTGCTCCCATGGCTGGTCAGAGAATAAAAGCCTGAGAAAAGCTGTAGGTGTAGTCCCAGGACAAGAAAAAGCAGAGGAAAAAGCAATCTGGAAGGTGAACCTGTGGATTTTTTTTTCCTGTGAGGAAATACATTTCCCCTAACCCAAGTCCTCATTACAGCAAAAGGAGTCCCCAAAAATCACACAAAGCACTGCTTCACTGCTGCTTGATTGGTGTCAACCACTGGAGGACAAAAAGGACAAGGGTGTTTGGGCACAGCCAGCCCAGTACCAGCAGTTATCCCTTTGATCTCTCTGCACACTGCATAAGAACACAAGTGAGGACATGATAAAAGCAGGCCCCACACCTTTCTACCTCTCTGTGCTTGCGCAAGGAGAGCCAAAATAGCTGCAAACTCCTGCATTTACTTTAAGTACAGATGCCCCATCTATTTACCAAACCATCTGCAGGAGGAGGCAAGGACATGTTCTTACCCTTTTTCTCAGTGCTTCTTTACTCTGTATCTGCATAACCATGGATAGGGTTTGAAATAAAAGCCTGCTCATGCGTGCACACATACATATTCCCCTGCCCCACTGAGAGGACAGCTTCAATCCCAGTCAGTCCCCAAACTTCCAATGGGATAAAGCATGTGTGGGCAGGATGAGGGGAACAGTCATGAGCAGAAGCTGTGATCTGACTCTGTCAGCAGATGACTTCTATTTGCACTCGTTAGCACTGCCCTAGCATGAGCTAACACCACCCCCTCGGGTAATTTAAATTTATATACAAAAAATAGAGGAGAAGGGGAAAAAAAAAGCCCACATTTCTATATTTAGGAGGTTGGGATAATCAGGGTGGAAGAGCCCATCTGTTTGACGCTCACTCCAGCTGCTGTGGATGCAGAAATTTGTCTATTTTCTTTCCTTTTGCCTGTTTCGACTTGTCCTGGCTGACTGCGACAGGCACACAGAGAGAGCCTGATATATGGCCATGGTCATTTAGGTCTCAAACTGCGCACTGTCCCATAGGAGTCATTGCAGAACCAGTTGGCACAACCAGGATCTTTCCCAAGGGAGTGTAAAACAGTTAATTATTATTATAATTATTATATTGCTATTCCTACTGTAACAAATCTGTGTTTATAACACTGAAGAGAGCGACACAAAGGCAGAAGACAGGAGAAGACATATCTTACACCTCTGTCAAAGTCAGTCTCAGGAAGGCAGCCTCCCCTCTGCCACTTCCTCAGTTTTGGGATATTTCCCCCCATATAAAGCTGAGTTTCTGTGGGAGGCTAATTCCTCCCCAGTGGCACTAGCCACTGGATGGAGACA
The DNA here is from genome assembly GCF_034315485.1 of Pezoporus occidentalis. Classification (NCBI taxonomy): domain Eukaryota; kingdom Metazoa; phylum Chordata; class Aves; order Psittaciformes; family Psittacidae; genus Pezoporus; species Pezoporus occidentalis. Next base: position 1,599,852 of record NW_026912898.1, read on the forward strand.
TAGCCATGCTTCTCTTCAAACTAACCTGTTCTGCCATTTTCATCCATGAAAGCGAGCCCAAGCTAAATTCAGAAGTGGCCCTTTGATCTCCCACCTTCCTGAGCTGACCAGGCTCTGGTCCCAAAATAACAAGGATGCAATTGCCTCAAGCAGCTTCTTGATGCTGCTCCTGTCACAGATCCAAGTGCCCACAGCCCTTGCAAGATAGAGCATCACTGTCCCTGTAAACCTAATGCAGCCCTTCATATTTTGCTACCAAAGGCATCCTTGTAGTGTGTAAGGACACGTGGCACAACCATTAGGCCCATTTGCTGTTTATTTCATTTGGTATAGGTGATTGCTTTTTAATTTCACAGTGTTCATCACCGGTGTTATTAAAAGTGTTGGGGATTAGCATAAGCCTGGATAAATTTTGTGATTAATGTTCTAAAAGCCTTATAAATAAGAGAGGAAACTACCAGTGCAAAATTCATGAATTCCAGCTTTTCCAGTCCTGGAGTTGGAATCACAGAAGAGGACATGAGCAGCGCTGATGATAAATAGGAATACATCAGTCCAGGGACTCCCCAGTCCTCCCTGCAGCACACACTGCCAGTCCAGCTCCAGCACTCTGCTGCCTGATAAACGTCCCCTCACCTTCCCAACCACAAAGAGCTGCCCCATTGATTTCCATGCCCTTTAAGGTGCTAAAGTAACTCATGCCTGTTCCTTAGACCCAGAGAAAGCACTCCTTTCTGTGAAGGTCTCTATGGTCAAGCATTATTTAGTATTAATGAATTAACTTTTTTCTTAGAGAGATAAACCAATAAAAGCATATGGAAAATATTCTGAAATCTGAGAAATCAGGAAAGATGAAACTAGAAATAAAATAGTAAAATTAATGGCTGGGAGTTTTTTCCATTCATGATGTTTCCCTCAGTTTTTAAGGAGAAAAAAAAAAAAACACATGGGAAATTTCAGATAAAGTGTCTTGTATTTGATGGAATCAGAAATACTGCAAGTGAGTGCAATATATACAACACTGCCTCCTCCACCCCATCTGAAAGATGTACTACCCCATAACTGCAGATGAGGAAACAAAAGTCTTTCATATGTTCACTTTCATGGAAGATAGATTTGTTTTGTTCCATATTTTGGGCCCTAATTCAGCAAACCACTTCAGCATATGCTCAAGTTCATCATTTGCCACTCTACCACTTCTGCATCTACTCAAGAAGATGCCTGAAGTCAAGCATATGCACAGCTCGCTGCTGACTGTGGTCCTTACATCCTTCTGCTTGTTTCTGCAAGTATTCTTAGTGACGTGAATGTGCAAGGAAGTAACACATCTCAAGCAATTATAGCACATGCTGGCAAAAGAGAAATTTTAACTTGCCTCTCCATATAAATAATCTGAAGGACTAAAAACTAATAGCTGAATCTTGGTACCTTTCAGAAACAGCATATTTCTAGCTATTACTTTAAGCTGTCAAGAGAGTGAAATAACGATGGTGCGAACTTTTGCTTCGTATCAGTACTGAACAACCAAAGCTGGAGCTGAAATACTGCTTCCCCACCAAAGGAAACAAAGAACAACCCTGTCACATATTATTTGTAGAAACTATTCAGTAAGTAATTTCAAATAAGGAAAAGGCAAAGAAACCACAGGATGTTCACAAGCTATTTGCAAATAGAAATGGAAGAGGAATTCATTAAATAAATTATTTGCTATAAATTATTCACCTCCCTTTAATCTTACTACCACTTAGACTATAAAATTCATGCCATAAAAGATACAGGATACATAACAAGGCATCATTAACTTATGCATTTCCCAGTGCTGCTTTATTTTGACTGTCCAGTTCTATTACTGCATTAAGACAGCCGTTTGTCTTTAATGGACTTGGAGTGTAATACATTTTTGTTCTAAGCGCTGAGCTAAGGAGACCTGGTCTGACTTTAGACTGTGATTTGATTTTGAGCTCCAAGGCTGAATAACTCTTAAAATCTGAGAGAAGAATCCAAGCTGTTCCCTGAGCAAAACCAAAACAAATGGAAATTAGCCAAAACAGTTGGGTAATTTCATCAGATCTCCACAATTTGGGTCCATTTCACATAAATTCATATTGATGGGCAGGCATCTTCATGTGTCCATCAAGCCACATAGTCAACACTTTCACAAAGGTGAGAGATACAGGAGGCGTGCATCAGGCAAGCAAGGAGTAAGGGGGAGCTAGGTGTGAATCACAGGCAGGGCATGGCAGTGGATGATGAGGGTCAGCAGCATCCCCACATGAGCTGCTTTTCCCCTCTTGCAACTACAAAATAAGCTGCTTACTGTCCCCTGGCTATATGGCCCAAGGAAGAAATCCCAGAAAGAAACTTAAAATTGAGTATATAATTCCTTTTAACCATGAAAACAAAATCCCAGGAAGGGTTCTCGCTCATAGCCAAGGATGAAGGCAGCTTTTTCATTCTGTTGACTTCTAAGCGACAGCTGTACTCCAACACTCGTTTGGTCTCTCAGTCATTTTATATCTTTTTACACCATATTTGTATTCTTTTAGTTAAAGCTATGATAATTGCAACTGAAATTCTCTGTGGAAAACTGATGCAAACTGGTTATTTGGTTATGGAGGAATAGAGTGGAAAAACAGGTTCCTGCAGTTGTCAAACTAAGCTCTCAATTGTCTCCAGAGCGAATGCTGTCTCTGCTGGTGCAAAGGTTGCGATTAAAGGCTACACTTCATCATCCATATACATCTTAACTCTTTGGAAGTGAAAGGAAAAGTTGGTTTTGCAGAGCTTCATCATCCTGACTGACTCATAGCAGGCTTAGTCCTTGGCGCAGTGGACATCAGGTACATTTATCAAGCCACAGCACAGTCTTTACATAAAGTGTTATTACACACTAGTGTTTCCACTGCACTTATCAGTGCTTTAGAAGACCCTCACATAGGACCACAGGAGGCAAGCTGGCATCACAGACCTCTTAAAGACTCTGGTCCTAGCTCCTGACCCACAAACCTTGAAAGCCAAATAAGCTTTATTGCAGTATTTGCTGTATCAAACACTGGGAGAATACCCATGGCACTGCTGACAGGACTGCTTCCTCCCCTTGCTTATTTACAACATAAATCCACCTCATCTAGGCTGTTTAAAGGAACCCAAGGGAATTGAGTGCTCAATTCCCATAAGTACCTTATTGAGCTCCAGTCATAACAGACAACACTATTTTTTTCCTTTTGCAGAGTGAAGACACAGCATCATTAGAGAATGGATGAGGAGGAAGGGGTGCATTCGGACAGATGGAGACTAACATTCCTTTGGGCAATGAAGCAGTGCCCATGCAGACCATCCATGGCAAGGCTCACACAGAAACACAAACTGAAAGCAGACCAGTCATGCAGCAGACTGTCCTGCACCTCTGTCCTGGGTTCAGCAGTAGCAGTCATTTTTCTCCTTCTTAGTAGCTGGTGCAGTGCTGCATTTTTGACTTTCGGCCTGGGAACAGCACTGATAGCACCGATGTTTTTAGTTACCGCTCAAATGTTTAGTCTGACCAAGGACTTTGTGAGTCCCATGCTTTGCCAGGGAGGAGGGGAAGCCAGGAGGAAGCAGAGACAGGACACCTGACCCAAACTAGCCAAAGGGGTATTCCATACCACAGCATGTCATGCCTAGGGTGTAGAACTGGGGGCAGTTACCTGGAAGGGCTAGATCACTGCTGGGGTCGGGGTGGGTATTGGTTGGCGGGTGGTGAGCAGTTGCATTCTCTTCCCCTGTTATAACCTTCATCATTATTATTATTATCGGTGGTAGCATCAGTGATTTGTGTTATACCTTAGTTACTGGACTGCTCTTATCTCAACCCATGGGAGTTACATTCTTTCAATTCTCCTCCCCATCCCTACCAGGAGCGGAGGGAGGAAAGGGGTGGGGGGGAGGGAGGGAGGGAGTGAGGGCTGCATGGCTGATTTACAACGGAGCTTAAACCACAACAGCCTCTCAAGCCAAGCCTAAGCACCAAGCTATCCCCAACTGATCTCACAGCAGAACCCAGTGGAGTAAGGCTTCCACCAAAACATCCTCAAGCCACAGATGGTCAAAGATTGACTTTTTCAAGCTGAAACAGGGGATGTTCAGGTTAGATATAAGAAAAAAGTTCTTTACTGTGAGAATGGTGAGACACTGGAACAGGTTGCCAAAGGAAGTTGTGAATGCTCCATCCCTGGCAGTGTTTGGAGCAACCTGCTCTAGTGTGAGGTGTCCCTGCCCATGGCAGGGGGTTGGAACCGGATGATCTTAAGGTCCTTTCCAACCTAAACCATTCCGTGATTCTATGATTGCCATCAGCTCTGCAGACTGCACCCAGCAGCAGCAACAGAACAAGCAGCAAGCCGGAGGCAAGGAGGACAGGCATCCTGCACACAGCTCCCTCCCCAGGGCCACCAACTTTTATTGTGGAGGTGGCCAAGGCAAGGATGAGAGAAGAACCACACTGAATTTAATCACTGCAGATTTTCTTTAAAGACTCAAAGTCAGTATCCATCCAGAAACCACTGTCGTGAAGACTCTGGAAGGAAAGGTATTCAAGCAGGCTAAACTGCCTCAACTCCCATGGAGAAGGTACAGGCTGGTAGTCAGGAGATGCAGGCTCCAACCCCATGCTGGCCATAAGAATCCTGCATCTCTGGGCCTCAGTTTTCCCCATCAGCTGCATGATGCTGTAGGTAACACAGCTTTTACCTAAGTCAGTGGAGAGGAAGATTATACAGAGCATTAGAAACACAGGTGGGTGGTGCATAGATACAAAAGGTTTCTGAGAAATATGTGAGCATCTTTCTTCATGCCCTTCATCTTCTACAGAGTGGTTATTCAAAGCAAAAATAATATACCCTTCCTACAAAGCCATCACACAGACACATATATTTAGATCACTGTGCAAACAATTACCGACTGTCTGAGGCAGGAGAATTGTATTCTGTGCTACAAGAGGGGGAGAAAAAGACATCCAAAGTCACCCTGGAGCAAGGAAAGGATCCAGGTCTCTGGGACAGATTCAGCTCTGGCATAAGCATTGATGCTAGCCACACTCAGGAAGGTCAGGAGTAAATGGCAAAGCTGTCACGAGCCTGACCTGGAGGTCCATAAGGTGCTAGATCTATATAGGACAAGCACTCATCTTCCTGTATGTCAAACAAGTAATTTCAAACTCCTAAACAAACGGTAGGACACTGCAGCAGAAGCAACCCACAGGAAGGACAAGCCAAAACACCTCTTGAGTCATTTTATTCTGCAGCTTTTTTGGCTTTCTCAGCTATCCCTCCGTTGCTTGGCTGAGGCTGTCACTAGCTCCTTTTCCTCACCCATCTGTCACTAGGGGCACTCACTTATCCCTGACAATTCCTTTTGTGTTTTCTACCCCTTCTACTCACTCAGAGCATGGAAATGGCAGCACAGAGACAGTGGCAGCAGGTGGGAATGGAGCCCACATCCTCTAACCCTTAGTGCTTACAGCCAAACCAAAAGAAGAAGTAAAAAGAGAGAGCTCCCTCCACATCCTCCCTGTTTTTCTCTTCCATGCATAGCATCGCTGCGCTGAATTGCAGCTTCAGAAAGAGGCCCAAAAGGCAGCTAGGAAACCCACCGTCCATTGGCTTCCCTCCACACGAGGCGAGCGGGCTCCTTCTGCTGCAGTGACTTGGCAAGCGCACCTCGCTCTGACTCAGCACCTCGCCGGCACCTCCTGTCAATTCCCACAAACTGCTGACGCCGGAAGGGCTATTTGCAATTAGGATGCAACACAAGCCCGTGGCTGTAGGATGCTGCAGCTCCCCCTCATCCCTTCACCTGAAGCGATCCCTTCCACTTCAGACCTCTGGCTCTGGGCTGGAGCAACCAGGGAGGTTGAAGGAGGTAAGGGGTAGTGAAAAAGGGCTGGAGGATGGGGATCAGGGTGGGCTGGGGGAAGCCTGTCTGTGCTAGAGCTATTTGTGGATAAATAGAAAACTGCTGTCAATGTGGCAGCCAAAATGCAGTCTTACAGAAACAAAAAAGCAGCCACTGGGAATAGGGACAAGAGCAGCAAGAACAGATGAGACTATGCAAAGAAAAAGCTACATGGAGCATTCCCTGAAGAACAAGCAAAACGCAGCCTTGCTGCAACGCCATGCAGCTGAGAAACACAAGCCTGTGCTCTGTGTCCGAGGCATTTTCAGTGCAGAGGCGCTGATTGCGGATGAGCCTCATAATAGAGGCCCAGGGCACACCAGCTGTTTCAGGGCAAAAGGAAAGGCTGCCCTTGACAAACCAAGGACATGGCCATTCTGCAGGCAGACTGAGGCTATTCTGTTCCTCTGCCAAGTAGCCAAGGTCCTGTCAACCTCTCTGAGCCACTAGCTCCAAATACACAGCAGGCTTGCAGCTTAGCAGCTCCGCAACTAAAACAGACATTTCAACATCAAACCCCAGACAGCAAAGTTCAAACATGCTCAGCTAGGGAAGTAGCCCCAGAGTGCACACAAACCCAGCAGCACCCTACAGAAGCACTCTGGTACCTTCTCTCACAGGGCTTCACTGAAACAACAGGGTCTGCCACCCACCCCTCTCTCATTCCCCAAGGGTCACAGGGAAATTCAGAACACCCATCTCAGGCAGCAGAGCAAGCAATGCACAGGCATGCAGAGCATTCCCTGCAGGAGCACCCAGGGACCTTCTAACTGAGAAGCATGGCTGTTTTCCGAGATATCACTTCAAAACCAAACAGCTCAGACTGTAGCTGATGCATAGCTGATGAGAACACAGGTTAGAGCCAGAGGTGTGAAGCTGGAGGAAAAGGCTCCAAGGAACACTTCAGGTTTGAAGCTGAAGCCTGCAGCAAGCTATTCCCTACAGGATGCAGCAGCTGCTTTATACAGTGCAGGAAAGGGGTGAAATAGCTATGTTAATGGTTAAAGCATCCAACATGTCTTGCCATCCATGGGCCCACAGCTGCAGAATTCACCACAGACCAAATCCGACGCAGGCAAAGAGGCAGAGACATCAAACTGCAAGATGAGTAATGCGCAGATCCCATGTAGATAGTCAAGGCTGAAGAGAGAGAAAGGTCGACTAAAAACCAAATCTCACTACAGCAACCTGGATTTCCCAACAGCCTCATGGATTTCCCAACAGGAAAGGGAACATCTACTACGCAGCATGCAACGAGAGCAAAGGAACAACAAAGTCAAAACAAACAGCAAAAAACAGTGACATCAGCAACATGGGCAGGAATTAGCCAAGTGTCACAGCAGGTTACAGTTCTGCAGCATCTTAAAGCACGTAGGTAAAACTTGGAACAGTGAGTCCCAGGGCACTCGGAAGCTAAAACACCACAACTGGTGCAAGGAGCAAACCCAGTTACAAAGTAATGGGCATCGCACATAATCAAATCTATCATCGCTGTGAGAAAAATAGCACCTGAACTTTGCATCACGCCTCTTAAACGTTATAAAAGACAATTATAAGCAAAAATTGGCTGGAACAACTTAACCCCAAAAGCAAGGGGATTACAGTTGTTATACTCTACATGGTGGTGGTGTTGAAGCGGTCTTGGCATTGTCACTGAAAAGGTACTCGATGCCCCTGAACAAAAAAACCGCCGAGAAGCAAGAAAGCACATTGTATGGTCAAACAAAAGGAGCAAGAAGTCATTCAATGTGAGCATTTGTTTCATAAGATGGTAGCTAAGAGGGCCGAGAACAAAACTGAAGGCCAAATTGCAGAAGTCAAAAAAACAAACAATCATTTCAATGTATTCAAAGGACACGTCCAGAAGTGCTGAACAGTAGGGGAATGGCATTTCTTAAGTGGCTGTGCTGCCAGCAAAGACGTGCAAGCTTTTGCCAAGTCAGAGGGTTCTTCAAGTTAGTAATGCTTTCCCTGAGAGAGTGCACAAGCTAACCTTGGAGTTGCAGTAGGGATTGGTTAAGTCAAACTCTTTAAGCCCCTAAAAGTACCCAACAGGAGACAAACCAGCTTGGGCTCTGCTCAGAGGAATTTGTGGCCTTTCAATCCACTCAAATTGTGGGAAGGGCAGGATTAAGTGATTCATTTTCAGTCACTTCCGAGTGTATCTGCTAAACCATTCTGAGTAGGATGACAGTTCAGTGCCAGCCTCATCCCTGATTGCCTGGAGTGAGGTTCCCCTTTTCCCTATTACTCTCCCCAAAATGGGGTATATGCCACTTGGATTCGGCTCAGTGCCCAGGCTCAGAGGCATGGGAGGCCCTCTCCCCCTGCCCTCACTCTGGCCCCAATTACGAGGGATTATCTCCAGGTTTCATACCAGCTCTGGGGTGGTTTAATCTATTCCTTAATATCTGGAAGAGAGACAGGGGGCTGGAAAAGTGATTTGGGCTGGCTGAGACAAAAGAAGATTGAGGGAGACTTCCCAGGGATCTGACAAAACTCGGCAAGCGGGCAGCATAATGCCAGATGAAATTCAGCATTGCCAAACGGACAGTAATAAGAACTTGAGAGAATAATCTGAACTACTCATATACCATGGGGCTTCTAATTCAGATGTAATCACTTGAGGAAAAGATCTTGGTATCACTGTGAACGGCTCAATGAAAACATCTGTTCAATGTGCAACAGTGGTCAAAAAAGCAAGCAAGCTGTTAGGATGTCTAAAGGCAGAGGCTGGAAAGGATGCTTGAAGTAGTCAAATGCCAGTGGGAACACTGACGGGGTAGGGATTGCTGCAGTTACTTCTGGGCAGCACACCTGAAGATAGGGAATGCACAGAAAGGTTTCATCCATCACCAGCCAACAGCACTTACTGGTCAAGCACAATTAAAACTGAGACAATTTAATCTGGAGAGGAGCTAGGTGGAAAGAAGTTATCAAATGGGCATGACATGAAATAGGGGTTTCTATGGGTTTTTGTTTGGTTGGTTTAGTTTGTGGGGTTTGCTGATTTTTTTTGGGGGGGTGTTGGATTTTGTGGAGGTTTTTCATTATTGTTGGTTTGGAGGTTAAGACAAAAGGTTGTTAAATACAGCTGAAAAGCACAAAATATGAGCAGACATAAGGACACTATTACAATTTCCCTTTCCTTTTCTGTTTTCACTTTTTCTGCTTATTCTAAACACAGCCTATAATTAACAGCAAGGAATGATTAGTCCATGTATTTGTAAAGTCAAGAGCTCAGCAGAGGTCTGAGGTCTGTGCATTTAAAAAGATACTGGGAACATCCATCGATAAAGCAGGTAGAATGAAGGAAAAGAAAGAAGCATAGCACCACTACACCCTCATGCTTCCAGGCATTAGCCAACTTCTAATTAACAAAGATTAGGAAGTAATCTCCCCACTGAACATGCAGAGAGGTTGTACCAACCCACTTGCTCCTGGCAGACACTGTTAATATGCCAGCCATGGGAAGAGCTGGGCCTGGGAGAGCTCACCCACTGCCCATGCTGTCTGGGAGGCTGAGTTCTGGGTGCCCAGGGGGATTGCATACACGCACCATTGACTAAAGAGGAGGCTCTGAAACCCTACAAGTCTTCCCAGAAAGGGAATTTTTGCATCAGTTGCTTTGCAAGCAGAGGGGGATTCCCTGAGGAAAGGAGAAGGGATGGACATTTTATTCACTCTGTGATGGTGGCAGCAATACGTATGACTTAGTTCATTTTATGTTCATCCAGCATTGGCCACGCCACCCCAGGCCAGCAGTCTGGCCTAGCACTACTAAGACAGGGCACTGCAGGAATGCACCACACGTTGCAAACAGTGTATCCTTTCCCCCACAGTTGACATTCCTGTCTTCAGCATCAAGTAAAACCAAGCCCAGAGGTAACAAAATGGAGTTCCCATCGGCTTTCTCCAGCTGTTGCTTGTGAAACCCAACCTAGCTCATGTTCTCATAGCTGGGTTGACTTATGGGGAGAAAAAAAAACAGCACAAGTTTTTACCCTTAAGTAAGCAATCTGATTAATCTAATGCCAAAATTAGACTGGAAATTAACATCATGTAGATATACAAATGCACCAGTACCGCTTGCTGCCAGGAGGAGCTCTGCACATGTACCGGTAATAGGAGGCTGAGCTCGATCTACTAGTCCTGTTCCGATTTCTTCAGCAACTGCTCCAGAAGGGGAAGCAAAGATTAACAAAGAGGTTGTATTTATTAAACAGAAACTTGTCATAGTTTGTGCACTGTATTCTGTTGTATTTGGTGCAAACAGCATTCTACTGCACAATGAATAAGGACACAGGAAATGCCACACATGTATCTGGTGTTCATATATATGTGTCAAGATGGCAAAAATAATGGACAGAGACTGTGCACAGATATCACAAGTTGCTGCAAATCGGTTTTTACCACTGTCTTTGAATGCCCCATAGAAATAAGAAATAGCAATCACTGAGAATTTTACTGTAGATACTTCCAATAACCCAAACTTTACCAAACATGGGATGTTTTGTAAAATCATAACTGTGTTTCAAAAGAAAAACAGGGGAAAATTGTCAGAAATACAGAAGCATCCAACTTAATCATCTTTGGGTTGAGAAGTTTTGGCTTCTCACATTGTCCTGGTTTCAGCTGGGACAGAGTTAATTTTCTTCTCAATAGCTGGTGCAGTGCTGTGTTTTGGCTTTAGTCTGAGAACAGTGCTGACAACACACTGATGTTTTAGTTGTTGCTAAGTAGCACTTACTCTGATCAAGGACTTTCAGTCTCTCACGCTCTTGTGCATCTCCTCACTAGCAGAAGCTGTGAGGAAGCATGGCCAGGACAGCTGACCCAACCTAGCCAAAAGGATATTCCATACCACAGAGCATCATGCCCAGTATAGAAACTGGGGGGAGGTAGTTGGAAGGCTCTGTTGACTGCTCAGGCACAGGCTGGATATTGGTCAGCGGGAGCTGAGCAATTGTATTGCACATCACTGTTGTTTGGGGTGGGGGGAAGTGGTGTTTTATCTTTTCTGTTGTTGTTGTGCCTTCTAATTATTCTTGGTACTAAATTGTACTTTAATTGTTAAGCTTTTCTTATATCAGCCCACAGCTTTTACCCTTTTTTCCAAGCTCTCCTCCCCATCCCACTAGTGAGGGCAATGAGCAAGCTGCGTGGTACTCAGTTGTCATCTGGGGGTAACAACAACACCCCAAAGTACCTTTTTGTCTAGGGTATTTTCTTGTATTGCAATAATACAGCCCCACAAGGAAACACAACATTGGTTGTCCTAAGATGGAAATTCTCTCAAAAAATTTCCTTTCAAAACCAAAGCATCCAACTTCTATTTCCATTCAGAATGAAGCCCTCAACCCTGATGAAACAGAGCATGTCCTCACCCCAGCTCAAGCAATAAAAGAAAAGTAGGAGCCATAAGGGACACAACTGACCTCCAAAACCAAAGAGATGTAAACATTTAAGGGGAAAAAATAACCCAAAACCACAACAGTTCACTGTGCATACTTAATAACATTGTGCTTTCTCCCTGGTGCATAAAACATGAAGCATTTCAGTGAGAGAAGTGGGTGGCATATGACTGGGAGCCCTGTAACTGTGACTTCTCTAAAGGAGAGGCTGGGCAGATGTCCCACCTGACAGCAAATCCTTTCACCTCTGTACACTTCAGTTTCCCATGCTAGAAATCAAACTGACTGCCCCCACAAAGGAAAGTTTGGAGACTCTCAGTTAGTTAATGCGTGCAAATGACAACGTAGTATTAACCAGGGAACTGTCTTTGTTACACTACTGTCTGTTAAACAACCAGGAGCTAAATTTCTCTCTGAACATTTACAAAGGGGAAAGACAGCATTAAGGCTCCACAAGGAGAAAACTACAAAGAACATGTTTTCAGTGCATGCACTTCTCCTTGAAATAAACTGTGTTAAAAGCACTTTACTTAAAAAGCACAATGATAGTAGCATCCTGCTAAATATAGATGACTCACCACAATTTAGTAGTGAACATCCCTAAAGAGTACCATTACAGTATTGCTTAACCTGCTGCATAAATTCAAGCATTCTCCTGTGGTTAGAGTTTGGACCAAGACACTCAAGACTACTACCAGCATTTGCTGACCTTCAGTAGGTTACAAAGCCTCTCTGAGCCTCACTTGCTCCATCTCTACTATTGGTATAATAAAAACATCTCCCCACTGGAGGTAGGAAAGTGATTTTTAAGTTTCTTAACAAGTTGTTTACACCATATTTTGTATGTCCATATTACTACTGAGCAGCTAAATATAGCTGCTCTCGAGGCACTTTGAGATCCCTTGGAGAAGGGAATCTTACAAAAGAAAACTGGAGTTTAAGCAATACAGAAAAAACAGAGAAAGAATCAGTTCCCAAACTAAGGAAAGGATGGCCACTTCAGAGGCGCAAGAAGTAGTTAATGCATCTGTGCCTACTGCTGAGGACCAAGGTCAGGTCGTGAGCAAAATGATTTATCTACACGTCACAAAACCACACAGCTTGACACAAACGGCAATCTGTTCCAAGGAAAGAAAACAAAATAAGGAAAGCATAAGTATGGAAGAGCCAGAATCCTCCTTTGCTAGGGCTGAGGACCTGGTGCAGGGCTGGGAAGGATATGTGAGCTAGCACAAGGGTGCTGAGAGGCCAAAACTGCTCAGTTTCAGCTGTGATAACCCCTGACTGGCAGGAGGGTGACTTCAGGTGAGGACTAGGAAAGTAGTGTGTAATCTGCAGCCCTGCTGTTGCACTGATGCACTACCGCCAGGCATACACAGCTCCTACCCTCACCTTGCTGCAGCGACTGTAGCACGCCAACATCTCACCTGTTGTGATACTACATCACAGGATCCAAACACCATACAGTCGAAGTCGGTTCTGCAGCTTAGCTGTACCCAATGTGTGATTTCTAACACATTTAACAATTTGCAGCATGCTATTTCTGGCCACAGAGCAAGATTGATTTGCAATCGCAGGTTTGGTTTCCAAGCTCTAAACAGAATTCCCTCCTATCTTTCCTTAAGCTTCTCTAGGGAGCCTGAAAATAATGTTATTTCCTCTAAAGTTATTACTTTCATAATGCTTTAGAGGGAAAACACAGACGCTGCCCCTGCCCCAGAAGCATTCAGTGTGGGTATTATAGTCCTGGAGAAAGCAGACAGTTAAAGAGAATCACTGCTATTCTATAAATTGCAAAGCAAAGTAAGGAAATGAGACTATAATGTTTGATTGACATTTCACTACAAAGCCTGACTGTATTTTGTCATAGGCAGGAAGTGTGACAATGATGAAACGACCTCCAGGAGCAGTTTTTCCCTGCCACTTCTCATTTGTTTCACATCAAGTATTTCTTCTGATTATACACTCTTACAGTTTCTGATCCTTTAACTTTTCAACCTTTCACCTTTCACTTATGTGACACTTTGCATATGATCCCATCTTTTTCCTTCTCTATCCTCTGAACCAATCTAAAGCCTCATAGAAGGGAATAAAATCACTCCTCCTAACCAGACTTGGCAACCCAGAGTAGAAATACACTTACTGGTCTTCCACAAGTGGTGTTTAGAAAAAACTCTCCCAGTTTTATTTCAGCTTTCATGAATTCCTTATACTTTACCCAGGTTTTATTTCCTAATTCAAGAACCACCAATGAGACAGCCATACCACATAACACAGGAGTAACTGTGTACTGCAGCTATTTTCATCTACCACCATCTTCTAAAGACTTTTCCTAAGGCAAAAAGGAAAATAAAGCCCCAAACTTGAGACACAAGTGATTCATTCAGGTAATTTTGAAGCCCTAAAGGGCAAGGAAAAGCACTACATTATTGCACTTAAACGTTTCATGGAAAGCGTGTTTCTGTGCTAGTTCTCTCCATTGTCATTGTCCCCACGTGCCCTCAACCAAACCCAAGAAATTAAACACTGAATCAATCTTTTTGCTTAAAGAGATAATTAAATGCCCCTTTAGTTTTAACCTGAAAGCCGATTACTGTTATATGTTTTTGCAGAGATATCACACCAACACTTCATCACGTACACGCCTCTCACTGCAGTAGGCACACTAACTTTCTAGACAGTTACACCTTTGCAACATCTGCAGACAAACTGTGGCCTTAAGAAACTAGAAGTCATTGAACTCGCTTTCCTAACCAGGAAAAGTACATAAAAAGTGAACAAATAAGACGAAGCGTGGAACAGCTCGGATTATTTCTTTCCATTAAATGCTAACAAACTATTTGTTTCTGTAATTCATCTCTTTGAAATAAGCAGGTGCCGTTTCCAGTTAATGGATGTGAATCAGACTCCCAAATGTGCTCCGAGGACAGAACTCAGAGTGCTTTTGGGGCTGAGACACGTGTGAAAGTCCTTGTCCATAATAAAACTTGTTTCTCAGTGGATCCCAGGCAGAGGGAAACTAACTGCTGCACCACACAGGAGAGTGAGAGCCAGGCACATCTACACAAGCAGCATCTCCATCCAAACACAGACTGCGAGGAAGTTTCATCCAGGCTTCACTGAGACATCTCTGGTATTCTAGTGGGCGAGGCTGTCATTTCTTACCATCCTCCTGCTCCATGAGGGATCACTTGCAGCAGTTTCCCAGCAGCAGAGCTCGGCAAAACCACTTAGTGGACCTCTGCATAAATGAGTAGACCTTAAGAAAACTACCTTGCAAACCTCAGGCTGAGCAGGCCTGCTCTGAAGTTTGGCATGACTTGAATGAAGGCATTGCCACCTGATCAACAGATGAGTCTGAACACTACACTTTGTAATTCCTGCTGTTGCCCCTCTCACAGCACCTCCTGGTGCTCTCCGACAATGCACTATGCGATGTTAACAGCATCTTGCCACGTGCCATTTGTTTCTCTTTCCACACAGAGGACCAAGGCACACACCTTATTTCGGAAGGGCTTTTGGAGGTGGGAAGGGATGGAGTGGTTTGGGTCTCTCCTCATGTTATGGGGCAGTCACTTCAGTTAAATCCTAGGAGAATGAGCCAGAGGAGGACACGGAGGGCTCCAGGAATCCCTGCACAAAGTTCCCCAGCTGCCTCAGGGCCTGAAGGATAGACCCAGACTTTTCCACCTAGGTGAGCTTATCACAGGGGCTAGGCCCAGGCAACGTGAAGGCCAGCTTAGAGCAACTTTCACAGCACCGCAAGAATAAATAGGATACTAGTACAAGAAGGGTGGTGCAGTGGAAGAAGCAGCAAAAGGAGGCACCGAGCGGAGCAGCGCTCCTTCCCCAAGCCTGCCTGCAAAAGCACTCACCCACCGCCGCATTTCCGAGCATCACCGGTGGGACCGCAACCAAAACTTGGTTCGCTCCCAACCGGCCCAGCGGACGGGGCATCGCCGTGGGGTCGGCGACGGGGATGGGGCGGGCGGCGGCCCGCCCCATCCCCGTCGCCGACCCCACGGCGCTGCCCCGTCCGTGGGTACCGCGCCGCATCTCCTCCCGAGCAGCACTCACCTCGCAGGGCCAGGAGCGCGGCCAAGGCTACCGGCACCCACCTCCCTCCGCCGCCGGGGCGCCGCCGCGTCATGCCGGGCCGGGCGAGGGGCGCCGAGCGGGCGGCCGAGCCCTGCCTCTCCCCGCAGCCGCAGGTGCTGGTGCCGATGGTGCCACCGCCGCCGTCCCGGGACCGCCCGCTCCGCCGTGCCCCGAGCCCCGGTCGCCCGCCCGGGGAGGGCGGCAGGAGCGGCGGCCGGACCGAGAGCGCAGCCTGGCGGCCCCGAGCTGCCCCAGCAACCCGCCGGGCTGCGGCTGTCACCCCCCGTCCCGGTACACGGCGGCACATCCGCTACACTCCTGCTCTGTGGCGCGGGCCACCCACAGATTGGGATGTGTCCATCGCCGCCAACCCGGTACCGCTGCATCCGCAGGGATGCTACACGGGCCAGCTTCTGCTGAGCATCTTCTCCTCCAGGGCCTGCCTATAGCTGCATGGAAAGAGAGAGCGGCAGCACACAGCAAATTTGGGATGCATGGGACCAGGCATTGCTGCAGCACACACAGTGTAAACATTGCTGGCTCAGCATATGAGCCACCTTAACCCTGCTATTCCAGTATCTGAAGGAGATCTAAAAGGATGCCGGAGAGAGACTCTTCATCAGGGACTGTAGCGACAGGACAAAGGGTGATGGGTTCAAACTGAAACAGAAGAGATTTAGGTTGGATATAAGGAAGAAGCTTTTTACTGTGAGGGTGGTGAGGAGCTGGCACAGGTTGTCCAGAGAAGGTGTGACTGCCCATCCCTGGCAGTGTTCAAGGCCAGGTTGGACGGGGCTTGGAGAAATCTGGTCTAGTGGAAGGTGTCCCTGCATATGGCAGGGGGTTGGAACTGGATGAGTTAAGGTCCCTTCCAACCCAACCATTCTAGGATTCTATTCAAGCGAGTGAGAGGTTCAAGTGTTCAGCACACCCAAAAATCAGACCAAGATCTCTCTGAAGTGATTAAGGCAGCTCTTGAAGTTGGGGCCTCACAATACCATTTAACACAAGAATCATCAACAAGTTGTCATTAGCTTAAGTAGTTACAGTCCTTAAGGCTACACATAAACATCAATCAAAAAAAACCAAATGCATGTAGGGGGTGGGAAGGGAGGAAAGGAGCCTTTTAGAAGCTTAGGGTGGTTATCCAGGGAAATGATCAAAGCAAAAGCTTGTATTGACTGATTCCTTGCACATGGCCAGCTACCCGTCCAAGTCTGACCATGTTAGCTTTACTCCCCTACCCGAAGCTTCCCCTGCCACTGAAGCACAGCCATGAAGCCTTCACACCCTGCAATGCTTCTACCTCCTTCCCAGCCAGAGGCCCTGGGAGCATCCCCATGCCCAGCACCTCTCAGGTCTCTGCTGCCTCAGTTGTCTTGAGCACAGCACAGACCCCTCATGTGGCTGCACTTCCACTGTAAAGGGGGGAGCTTCACCTGGGAGCAAAGATGACAAGGAAAAGCATCTG
Organism: Pezoporus occidentalis; assembly: GCF_034315485.1. Lineage (NCBI taxonomy): Eukaryota > Metazoa > Chordata > Aves > Psittaciformes > Psittacidae > Pezoporus > Pezoporus occidentalis. Next base: position 1,616,766 of record NW_026912898.1, read on the forward strand.
GGGTAGCAGAAATCACTTAGTAATATGAAAAGTTCACATCCATGAAAACAGTAAGTGAGAAACTAGCTACTATCTAACCAGTCCAGGTAAAGCTCTGCCTTGCCCAGTATCAAGCTTTGGCATCCTTCTACCAAAGGGTTAAGTAAAAATGTCACTCCATTAGTCCAGGTGTACTGATTTTTCCCAGTTCTGGGAAAAACCCACCAACTATTTATAAGGAGCAATGCCAAACCTGACAGGCACTAAAGCTCCTGCTGATCCCACTTGGGCTGGGATGCCATTCAACAAGTGGTAGTACAATGGTGTGAGAAAGCAGCATGTTCAGGAGATGTAGCCCCAGTCTCTTTCCAGGTCTATCTGGTATCTGCTGCATGTCCTCAGGCATCAAACCCGGCAACGTGGACAGTCCCATAGGTGTCATGCTCTTGCAAAACACCCTCTACTCCAGCCCTGCCATGGGCAGGCAGGCTAAGAGGTATTTTTTCTCCACTAAGGAGCCAACTCTTGGCAAAGGCTCAAGCAGATGAAGCAAAACACTTCAGTAACGCACCAAATGGAGAGTCGTGGCCCACTGTTTCCCTCATTCTCCAGCAGTATGGGGGCTGGAGTTTCCCGATTCCCTTAGACAGCTTCCCTTTCCTTCAGCTGACCTGCTGCTTGTTCACCTAGAAAGAGGAGGGAGGAAGGTGATGTTCTTATTGATCAGCAGCAGCTCCGGGAGGCTCCCATCCTCACGGGTACATACAGTGGCTGCCTGGAGGAATGCAATGGTTATGTCCGGGCTCCTAACTACAAAGAAAGCCCATGAAGATCTCTTGTAAAAATAGCCTCCTTCAAAGTCAAAGGCAGAAAGCACAGAACACATTGGGCACAGCATCCTGCCACTACCCTCACTCCTTCAGATAACTTCTGGAGATGAAAAGATGCAAAGACAAATCAAGTAAAAGCCAGAACTGCATTTTCTCCCTACCACTGCTGCACTGCTTTCCTGATCTGCCAAGGCTTGGAAGCTCTCTCGACCTAATGGAAAATGAGTGTGTTTTTTAGTATAAGGACATGCTGCATTTGGCAATGCCATCCCCTGGACTGTTCCTTGAATCCTGCTGTGCATCAGCTGGCAAGTAAACAGCAAAGATCAGTTCACCCTGTACAGTGGCTGAATTAATGTGCTTCCTAAAGAGAGCAGTGAGAATGTGAATCTCTGGTGGTCAGAGAAAGCATTCCTGCCCAAAATGGACCCACACGACTCTTCTGACCCAAGCTAGTAGGGGCAGGGGGTATTTCATTCACCTTGAGGATGTGGTCACCACAGCAGACACCGAGATACCCGCAAACCACAGTGACACAGCAAGTGACTCTAGCAACTGCAAGAACAATCTGTGGCCACAGTCCAGAAGGATGGAGCAGCCACAGGGAATAATAATCTTCAGATGCACCAGCCAGTCCTCTCACTCTGGCTCCCTCCCCACCTTGCCACAACCTCCAAAAATAGCTGCAGATTGTGCAGAAAGGATGTGGACAAGGAGATGCTGTTCCTGGAACTCTGAATTTCTACTTGAGTTGTCCTTGAGCCTTCCCTAAAACAACAGACTTACACCAACCATTTATTCAATGAGCGCAGCATACTCCAGCCGGCTGGCTGCTAGAGCTAGGAGTAGACACATTTGCTGCTGCAGCAGTCTGTTTTCCCACCAGTGAGCATCTATACCTCTTGCTTGGCACTGATGGAACAGCACATCGTGGATAGGAGAGAGAAGTTTGCAATATCCCAACCATCAGATGCTGGCAGGTGAAGCACTGCAGGATTCTGTTGTGTTACATTGCTCACAAGAGCAGACATGGGATCCTTCAACTAAATGGCCAAGATATTTGCCAAGGCTTTACATGCTAGGCTGGGCAAGGACAGAGAGATAAAAGTGAAACCACTCCCACCTTTTCCTTTTGAAAAAATTATGATAAGTAATGTAATTCTCATGTCTTGGGGAAAAACATCTTTCTGAATCAAATTGGAAGGCAGCTTTCTTCCAGGACGATGCTTTTTCTTCTTCCTTCCCTTAACATGGCTCTAAACTCCCCCTAAAACAACAGTGGGGATGCAGCTAGGTTCAAGAGATACCAAGTCTTACATCACCTCTGCTGTCCTCCAGCTTGTTACTGGGTTATCTATTGTCAGGCAGGAATTTATTGAAGGTGACATTGCTTACAAAGTGATCAAAATCAGCTTCAGTGAAGTGTCCTTCCAAGATATAAAGAGATGGATAAAACTCACTCACTCAATCATTAATAACCTCAGTGTGTGGAATTGGTTATTTTTTTTTTTGACAGAGGAAATAGGATTAAAAGAGTTCAATCTGCAAACTCTATCTGAGAAGAAATATGACAGACCTTCAGAGACACACCCAATCAACTTTCTTCTCTACCTTCTCAATAGAAACATTAAAACAAACCCTTAGATTTATTTTGCTGAGCACCTGTCACTAACCAGAAGAAGAAAAAGCAATACTCCCATCAACTCATCTATACAGGGATGGTTATGTGGGAATCCTGTCCCAAGCACAAAGGTTTGTGGGTTTGAAAGCCTGTGTACTGGAATCAGCTGGAGCCTCAAGCATGGGAAAGGTGGGTATTTACTAGTTTACTCTCATCTGCCCCCACTGTCACAACTCAGATGCAGTCCAGTACAGGCACCATGAGTACAATGCATTGCCAGCTGTAGGCTTTCAGGCCTCTGCTTGTTCGCTGGCCATGCAGACTTTGCAACCCAAGCCATAGACTGGTTTGGGTTGGAAAGGACTTTAAGACCAGCCAGTTCCAACCTCCCTGCCATGGGCAGTAACATCTCTTACTTGACCACACCACTCAAGGTTCTGTCCAACCTGGCCTTGGACCTTGGGAATATCCAAGTGAAAACAGACCCAAAATAACAGGCAAATTCCCACATTCCTTCGATACCAGATGGCACAAGTGGATGTGTCCATGGAAACCCAGGTGGATTCAGCATACTTTCACGCTGCTTGGCACTGAAGTAGACCACCACACTGTTTCTTTATCCAAGGTCCTTTTGACCCACACCTTGACAGCAGTATTACTCTGCCTGTCCCCACTTCATGGAAAGGGAGCCATCAAGCCCAGCTTTTCAGGCACCAAGGAGCTGGGCTGAGGCATTGCTGCCACTAGACTTTTCCACCCTTGTGGGCACACCAGTTTGTCTGGTTTCACCATCACGGGCATATAGAGTACCTACAACACACCAGCTTTGCTTACTGCATTGCCAAATGCTCCTTTCCTCAGTAGCACAGGGAATAAATGCAATTCTATCACCCTTGTGATTTCTGACCACCCTGGAGCATCCCAATGTGCTTTCAGTTAATCCCCAGTGTTGCCAGTGTCTCTCCATCTTTTCTACATCTTTTGAATACATGTTTTGAAAACCTCCATCTCTTTCACTCCACTCCCCCAAACCCCATCCACACAGACATGTTGGGAACACATTGCTCCCCAAGGCTTCAGCTAAATCTTTCCTTTGTACATGTTGTGGTTAACAACTGTCCACTGTACCCCATCAGCCACACGATACCACCCCTGTCAGCAAACAGTGGATGCTGCATCCACATAAAAGTATTTCATAATGCTGCTATTTCCATAATAACTTCCTAAGTTTTACATCAACATATTTCTCCAAATCATTAGAGTAGGGGAATTAAATCTTCCACTAAACATCAGCAAACAGTGCTAACAACAAGTCTTCTAAGTAGCACATCCCATAAAGCTCAAAATGGAAATCAATTACTTTCATTCCCCCCCCAGCTGCTGAAAGGGTTTATTACACAGCTGTGACAAAGCAAATAGATGACCAAATTCAGAAATACACTGAAGTTAAGACTCATGTGGACATATTTCTGCAGTTGCAATACAAAAACGGGTCTTTAAGAATCTTGTTTAATAGCAACATTGCTGAAGCTAAGATGGTCTAAAGATATGAGGTACAATAACTCCTATGGAGAAGCAGTAACTTTTACTGGACCAGCTGATGTAGCTGAAACACGCCTTCAGGCACATTGACCTGAAGAAGGGCTTCCATGCTTGAAAACTCTTGTGTTTTATCCCATTACATCCACCATCCTAATATAAAGATATTGCAGCTTTCTGCATTTCTTATCTGTTTGATGTTCATTGGCAACTAGTAAGCACATTATATTTTTCAGCCACATACATACTTTTTCCTATTGGGAATAAAGAGTCCAGAAAACAAGAGGCTAAAATCCTGCACTAGTGAACATTCTGCCACTTAACCTTAGTGTCACTAGCGGTGCCTGTATCAATAACTTGCAAAAATAACTTTCAATCCAGTAAGTTACCTAGAAAGGCCAGGTAATGGAGGTGGTGGTTATGTATTATTGGCCTAAAGGTCAATTTTGGCAAGGTTTCCCATCCATAAACCACAATGCCACTTATTACCACCACACTAAAGTGACTGCTAAATTTGGAGAGCATGCACCTCACCTCTGTCTGTCAGTGCTTCCATGGGGCAAGTGCTCAGCATCTTCTGGGTCTGACTTGATCCTCCAAAACAGGGAGACAACCACATCCAAAGGGTCAGTCCCTCAAAAGCTAAGCAGCCATGTGCCAGCAAATGAAGTCTTCTGTTCAGAAGCAACAGCAAAATGATGTAATAGGACCAAAATACAAGCTTGCACTTTAACACAACCTGCTGTTTAACATTTTAGCTGCTCATACTCCGCTTCAGACTCAAGGTTCTCCTTCTAGCAGCATTTACTGTGCTGCTGGGAAGCTGCCCAGAGCCCATGCCAGCTGATCTGTTCTGGAAGGAGCTTAAACCACCCTGTAAATCACTGCTGACAGGAATGCAAGCTTCTGAGCTATTATTGACAGTATTGCCTGCTGCAGTGTTAGCCATGGGCCACACAGTATTTGTCAGAGTACATGGCACCTGAGGAGTCGAGAGTATCTTGGATGTGCACAAATTTAGCTCTGCCGAATATACTGCTTTGGCATAACATGCCACAGTTTCCTATGCAGGGCAGGGTGTGCATAGTTCACATTAGCCTGGGCCAGAAGGAGTTTATTTCATAGCAGAGAGACGGTGAAGAACTGTCTTTTCTTAGAGACCTTACCATGCTCACTGTATAACAGAAGAGCTGTCAAATGAGTCTACCAGGGCCAAGATTTAAGCCAAAGGAAGAAGTCATCAAGGCTAATTTAAGGACAGCAGGAAGGATTAAAATCAAAACGCCAGAGCCAGGAGGTGCCAAGAGCCTGAACCAGGAACCACTGCTGGGGAGGAGAGGAATAGCTCTATGTATATAACACAAGGCAGATTTGTATCCCACCACAGTCACACAACAAAAGGTGTGTTTTCAAAACATGTTCACCGATGATCTTTCAAATGCCCATTTAGGGATTACAATTCTAGGCTCCACATCTAACATGGGGCAGAGTACAGCATCTCCATTTTGCACTAGGGCTCTTAAGTTGGCAGGTAGGACTGTAAGCACACTTTTTCATGCTTACATAGGTCGCCTGGATAACGTAGTCCAAAGGAAAGATAATGTTAACTGCCAGAAGGTTTTGCTCTTGAATCTACTCCCAACCAATTCTTGCTCCCCTTTATGTATATAGCAAGACATTTTCTTTCCCCTCCATTGCACAAGATAGTCATTATAGCTGCAATTACAGCACCAGCACTAAGAACTCAACAGGCTCATAGAAGGTAGTGTCCTTTCAGTCCAAATCATGCTTTCTCCAGGTCAGCACAGGAACGCAGCTATAGTCCCACTGTTTGCCTTTAATTGCGAACATAGGACTTCGGTCTCCAGTGCGCAGTTGTCAGCCCTGCACCATCCCTTACCCCTGCCTTCATTTAATGGTGCTTAAAAATGCATGCTTAAAAAGCAAAGTTGAACATCTAAGTGCAAAGGAAAGCCTCTTCATTAGCACTCAAATAAAAGGCAGTGGGGGAATGAAGGAAAAACATAAAGTGATTTAACATTTTCAAGTGCTTTTCCTGGACCTTTCCCCCACCTCCTTTTTAATGGATCTACCAAGATGACAGCCCCTTTGGGCCCATTGGACTGAAGAGCTCTGTGTGTAAAGCACTACATTGGGACTGCCAGTTCATTTCACCCTGATGGTGCTGATTTATGTCAGTGCCTGGGCAAGGATTAAGCCCTCTAAATTCTAACAGCCCCTTGTTCCTTTAACAGTCCGATTTCAAGCAGGAACCCTTCTTGGACCCTGGATGTCTCTATGGTAACACAACAAGATCGTTTTGTTCTAGCTCGCAGCATTCTGTGCATATTGAAAAGCACAGTGAAGATATTTTGAAGTGGAGAGTCCAGATCAGCCAATTCTGAAGCCTTGCAAGAAAAATGATTATGCAAATTCAACTCCTAAAGGTGAAAGGCAATGAATGCTTTCAGCAACAATACAGTTACAGTGTGAGAAATGAGAGCAGGGTCTCAGCAAGGTGCCCACTCAGCAGTACAAACCCCCACTACACCAGTTGCCTTCCTTTTTGCTTATCTTAGCAAAACGAGGACAGAAATGGTCACACCAACAAAAGCATTCCTTGGTTTTGTAGCTGTTGCTGCAGCACAGCCAAGGCTAAGCATAACCATTGCATGCACAAGCCAAGTCTCAAGGAATCATAACGGGGTCCCTCTCACATTAGTAGAAAACACAGATGCAGCAAGTACAGGCCCAAGTTCAGGACTTGACTAGCAGAGGAAGCAATTTAAGTGTCTGCTTGCCCCCAGCCTTAGGGAAACAGCATCTCACGTGCAGGGGCTTTTTCAGCCTGGAGAAGAGAAGGCTCCAGGGAGACTTTATAACTGTATTCTAATACCTAAAGGGGGCTTGAAGAAATGTGGAGAGGGACTTTTTACAGTGACAGGACAAGGGGAAATGGCTTTAAACAGACAGAGGGAAGATTTAGATTAGATGGTAGGAAAAAAGTTCTTTATTATGAGGGTGCTGAGGCACTGGCACGGGGTGCCCAGAGAAGCTGTGGCTGCCCCATCCCTGGCAGTGTTCAAGACCAGGCTGGACGGGGCTTGGAGCAACCTGCTCTGGTGGAAGGTGTCCCTGCCCGTGGCAGGGGGTTGGAACTGGATGAGTTTAAGGTCTCTTCCAACCCAAACCATTCTGTGATTCTGTGACATATTCCCCTAGTGCCATCTGACTTGCGGTTGGCAGCACTCTGTGGCATCTCTCACTTGCTAGTTTCTCCAGAAAATATCACAACAGGAGCTTGGTCTCATGGAGTACCGCAAGTTGGAAGGGCAGGAGAACGTCTCATGCCAGAGGGAACAAAGCTGAGCCCAAGGAAGTTATTACCTCTTCTGGCTACTGTCTCAGCTTTTCATTGTTATCACTCATCTATTGAGTGCCACTGTTGCACTACATGTTGTCTATAATAAATTCTTATTATAGACAATGTGGAAACAGACTTTATATGCAAACCCAAAAATTTACTGTTAGTGTAACTGAAACCTTAAGAATTCAAAGTAATATTACTTGCCTAAACCATTAGAAGAAAGATTAAAGACAGACTATTATCTGGAAAAAGCCTGAGTAATAATACAGTTGAGATTGTTTTCTGTGCTTCCTGGCAATCAGCCCATCTTCCTCTCTGCAGGGAAGAACACAGTATTGATGTATTCTTCCTCCTCCATCTAAGGTACATATGGAGCTAGGTTTATACATTTTTCTAGCAAGATCTTGCATCTGCCTCCTTCTGCCTTGTTTTGAAAGTCCACACCACATCCAGATTTACTACATATGGTGAACTTCTAAATATATTTGATTTTGTTCTTTTTAATCTTTAATACTGGTTTTGCCCAGCTGTCACATCCACTTTTCTGTATTTGATCACTGGTGAAGTGTTTCTGAAGCTGGGCTTTGCACTGGTATCCTGCACCTCTACTCACCACCCTATGCCTGTTCTCTGCACTGCATCCTCTGCCTCCTCTTTCAAAGCTTCTTATCACAGCATGCCTGCATTTCTCCATACCATTATCAGAATGAGCAGGGAACCTGTGTGACCTCCACTGAGGCTGCCCATTTGAAAACACAAGGCTCCCAAAAACATAAGGTAGTAGCAGTTGGGTGTTGGTCAGCCAGAGAGAGCATGTTCTGCTAAGGGAACACACATAGCTCTTCAGCGGAGAAGTAGAGAATTAGGCTTTAAAAACAGTTGGAGTTTTTAGTTTGGTAGCACAAACTCAATTCAATTTAGCTAAATTAGGCCCTTCATAATAAATTCACTTTTTTCTTCATTTACATGTTCTTCAAAGGCATGTGCTGGACCAACCTATGGGGGGCTTCATTACCAGTAGGTCTCTTGGGTGCAACGGGTACATGAATATGAAATAAATCTGAGAAGGCCTAGTTACCACCCCCACTGTTATTCACTCTGTCTAGACACAGCTAAAACTGATCACAAACCAGATCCAAGTTTTTCAACTGGATTTTTACCAGAAGCGTTTTTCTTCACACTGCATCTTTCTGTTAAGATATTTCAGGTTGAGCTTCTAAAATACTGAAAAGTTTTGAAAGGTTTTTTTTTTTCCTCCTTAAAGCTTTGTATTCAAAGAGTTGCCTATGAGGCAACTAAGTTGGGGGGAAAAAAAAAGTAATTTGAAAGAATTCTTATTTCAAAAAAATGAGCAAATTAAACCATTTCAGCAGGATCAGCATTCAATTCAGACCAGGTTACACAGGGCTTTGACCAGTCAGCTCCTCAAAGCCTCCAGGGACACAAACTCAACTCCTCTAAGCTCCCTATTCCAGTGATTAATTATCCTGAGCAAAAAAGTCCTGCCTCCATCTTCTTGATGACTTCCACATATGCATTGGAAGGCAGGTGTTTGCTCCCCTGACCCTGCTCTTCTCCTAAAGATTCACAGAATGGTTTGGGTTGGAAAGGATAAGATCATCCAGTTCCAACCCTCTGCCACGGGCACGGATGACTTACACCAGACCATGTCACCCAAGGCTCTGTCCAACCTGGCCTTGAACACTGACAGGGAGGGAACATTCACCACTTCTTTGGGTAATCTGTTCCAGTGCCTCACCACCCTCACAGTAAAGAACTTCTGCCTTATATCTAACATGAACTTCCCCTGTTTCAGTTTGAACCCATCACCCCTTGCCCTATCATTACAGTCCCTGATGAAAAGTCTATGTCCAGCATCCTTGTAGGCCCCCTTCAGATACTGAAGACCAGCTTCCTCAGCTTATCCTTGTTTTCACATGCAGTAGTGAATCAAAGCCCCTAAATTACTGCAACAGAACTTGATTTCAGTCCAATGTAACCAGCAGAGAATGACGCCAAGCTCATACTGGTAACAGGGCATGCTAACCAACTCAAGCTTCCTCAGAGTGGTATCTGCACTAATATAGTTCAGCAATTTAAAATGTATGCAGGACAGGAAATAGATGCCCAAGTGACTTCCGTGGACATACCACTGTTTGATAGATGATGCATTTAGGACCAGGTTTACACCTGCGAGTAAGGTTACATTTGGATGGACTTCTGATCCTAACCCAGTGTCTCAGGGCAGCTTTTCTTGACTTTATCCTCTCCCACCCATTCAACCCCCAGTTTAACATGGCACAGATTTCTGTTCTGAGTATAGAAATATCAGCTCCAGTTACCAGGGATACTATGTTCTATAATGGTTTCCAGGAGGTGTCATCTCCAAGGATTAATCCTTCTCCTACAGGGGAACAAAGCAGACGGTTTTCTCTAGGAAAGCAAAGGCAACTATAAACTAGGTTTTTCAGAAGCATCTCAAAATGGCTCTTCATGTTATGAAGAGCAAGAGTGCAGTCCCCATCTTACCTGTACCAGAAGGAGCCCAGAGCCATAGAGCAGACCCTGACCCTCCTCAAACACCATTCCTCCTTAGCCTCATTCCTCATTACTCATGTTACTAGTAAGAAAAACCAGAGGGCTGTGGAACATTACATTCATGGTGTTGGACTGAAAATTTAAAGCCTTCCCCACTGGATTAAGTAAATGCAGAGAGTAATATGCTATCAAGGGCCAGAATATGCCTTGGCCTGAAGCCCAATAAATGAATCCTTAAGGAGCTGGCAACTCACTTCCATACAAATATAGCTCTCTCCTCATTACCGATCCAGCCTGAAATACTGGGGAAGGCTACAGGAAAACAGACGCCTGGAAGAGATGCTGAGTTATATCCCTGCATACTGATTTATGCAGTGATACTTCCTAAATCCTTAACAAGTGGAGCACAAGCTGTGCCATCAACAGTAGCCCCAAGGTGTGACATGGAGGTGGACAGCAGTGTCCTACACAGCCTTGCAAGTCCTACAGGTAGAGGTGCAACAGCAAGTTCTTCAGTACAGCAAGAGCAACATGAGGTTTTGACTGACATCCACTTGCAAGCATTTGGCAGGAGTCCTTCATAGCAGTGTAGCAGTTCAGTTAAAGCCTGCTTGATATTGAGAGATGGGCCCATAGCTAGGGCAGCCAATGCCCTTACAGGAACCATGAGCTCCAGCCTAGCTTGCTTTCCTCATCTCTTGGTCATGTCTATAATGAGGCATAGGGACCTGTTCTTGGCACAGACCTCTTCTTTTACAGGGAAATTCCCCTTCTTTTCCATAGTCCTGTGTTACCTTCAGCCCACCAGAAAGCAGGATACCACACATCACTCGCAATCAAAGCTTCAGCCTCTTGTGACACTGGCACCCAAAACCTACTTCATCTACGACATCACCAGACATCCACCTTTGCAATGCCTCCTCTGCCCCCTTAAATTGCCTTCCTCAGCTTCTATCTCCTTGGAGTCAAAGTTGGCCTCCATGAGGGAACGGCTGCAAAGACAGAAACTGGGACATTTATGGAAATAGGAATTCACTGAGCATAAAAGTCTAATATTAGCGAGCAGCATTGCCTCCCAAAATGATCTCACCATTTCTCAGGTATGTGCTCTCCCTCTCTCACATTTAATCCTGTTTGAACAGCACCAAGCACACTACAACTGACATTCAGGTATGGTATTCCCAGACTCTGGAGCTGTAGAAATAAAGAATGCGATATGCCTAATTGGAGGTGTGATCCAGGCTATAAATTATACAGTCCTGTCAAAACTGAATTAATCATGTGCCTTCCACCAGCTCAGCTGTACTCTACCCATTAATCCATCTTCCCCAAGATGGATTCTAGTGTTACAAATAACTCATCAGTTTCAAAGGCATTTCTCCCCAAACTATCCCCACTCAGGACAGACAAGATTCAGGTTCAGCCTTGGGCGAGTGATGCTTTTCTAGGCATAAAACCCCTGTACAACAAAAACCCTCTCATCTTTAATGCCTCATGGTCCCGAAAGGATAGAAATAGGAGCTTCATGCTATTAGGGAAGGGCAGTTCCCAGCTGCACAAAGGGGACACACATCCTGAAAAGACTTGAGATTTTAATGCTATGACTTTGTGTGCACAGAAATGCATTTGAGTCATTTTTAAATGGTTGCACAGCTAATTCCCTTTGAGTTCTGCACAGCTGGATTCATTGAAATGGAAGCAACTTTGATCACAGTAGTAGCATTGTTGTAGCTGTGAAGGCTTTAGGCTGAAGCTGAGACAAAGGTTATAAGGAAAGAAATTAGGTTTTATTTGACCAGCTAAGAGATGGAAAAAAAAACCAAACAAACCCAGACAATCTTTTAGGCATGCAAAGATTTCAGGATTAAAAAGTAAATTTCTGGGTCTGAACACTAGGAAACTAAGGAGCAGAGAATCATTCTTCAGCTCACTAAATAATTCCAGTGGCTCTTCCACAATGGACCAAAATGTTATCATCAGGGCTCTTTCAGGATAAGCCACATAAACAATCTGTGCTTCAAGACATGAGGAACAATTCCATCCCTAACTCACTCCAAAGTAGTTTATCTGGCATAACGCTTGCTCCCATCCACGCATCACACCACAGCAAAGACTTTCTTCCTCCAGCTGACTCTTTGATCACTCTTAGCTAAGAGGGAAAATAGGGAAAACCTTTGCTGTTGGTGCTTCATTTGGTTGGGGAATTTTATGGTTTTGCTTTCTAGCTGCTTACAAAAGAAAAACTAAATGAAATCCAACAAGTGATGACATGAAAGGAAGTATTATGTACTGAAGAAGGTCAAAAAGAAGCTCAAGTACCACATTACAGATTCAGCTGGGAGCAAGCCAGGATTGCCAGCCCTAACATCTACAGCAACAGGAAAGTACCCAATATACATAATTCAATACTGCTCCAAAGAAGGAGAAGCTCAGCATCCCCTTCACAAGAAGCAAAAGGGGGTGGTTTTGGGGGTTAGCAATGGCAGGAAGAACAATACTTCTTATACTTCTTACAGAAATAGTACACCTTTAGGAGGAGAAGGCAAGAGGAGTTAACTTGGGAAGCTCATGTATTAAGTGTACCTACAGGCAGCCTGAGCCAAAACTTCCGCCTCTTCCAAATGTAAGATATTAGCAGTCCCTGCTAACTTTGCATCTCTTGGGTTCTACATCCCTCTTAAACCACAAAGATGGAAACAAAAACTCATTCCAGAATGCCTTTGAGCTGAGTTGAACTCTAAGATGCCCACTGGAGACAGGCAGAGCTAACAACAAAAAGTCACTTCTCTCAGTGCCCTAAACACCACAAAACATGTTGGGGAAAGCCCCAAGTCAGAGCTTGGGGTTTTGCCAAGTTCTGCCCCAAGTCAGAGCTCAGGTCTACACAGGCTGGTTCACATTGTTTACCATCAAATGCCAAATAGGGACAGTGAAATAAGGCAGAGCAGAGTCCACATCCAGAAGAAGGTACTTACCTACCCTTTCCAGAAGCAGATAGAAAAGCCAAGCTTTCCTGGGATAAAACACTACCAAATGCCCACCTAACCCAAAGCTAAGCCTTTATAGTTTACTGCTATCTAAGCAGACCCAATGCCACATGGGGATGACCCAACCCAGCTTCACAGCTGGCCCTGTTTATGTACTAATGACCACCAGCAAGACTGCAAAGGGAGGTTTTTGAGGCCCTGTTGCTTGCCCCAGTGAACAGCATTTCCTCATTTAGCTTTCACAAGTTTCCTAGCAACATCCTTGCATGCACTTTAACACATATATTAGATCTTGCACTGGTACCTGCAGAACAGTCAGAGATGAAAAACTTTGCTTTCATGTTGATTCTGAGGGGAAATCAATTTGCTTCAAGAAACAAATCCCTTCAAGGCAGCAAAGGCTATCAACATGCTCGTGACACCCTCGTGAAACCATGGAGTTCTTAGGGAAGGGAGAACCCACCGCATCTGATTTCATTATCAGCATTTTTCATGTAAAAAGGCAGTGGGCTATCCTCTCCCTGCAGCTCTCAAAGGTGGCAAATATCAATACACAGGATGATGCTCTCAATAACACATAAAGGAATTGGAGTAGACGGACAGTCAGGCACTGAACAACGGGTCAAAAAGAGCAGTAACTCACTGCTACACAACCCGTATCAAACCCTCTATGTGTCTAATACCTACCTCTTTGGGCAGCTGGATGCTACCCTTAGTTCTCACTGCCCACGACAGTGGCTTTCTTGCCCAAACTGGCTAGTGGATGGGTTCACCTTCCCTAGCGCCACCTCAGTGATGAGAGCTAGGTTCAGACTTCGCTCTTCATGCACCAACAGTGTCTGCACACCAGGAATATGAGGATTCTCCAAGTGCCCAGAGCAAAATCTCAGTAATTAGCAGGAATGAGAAACTCCTCTTTGTTAAATCCCACTTGCAGCAGTGATAAAAAACACCCCTGCCTGGGGCTGGGCAGACATCATGCCAAGTTCCTCATGCTGTCAGTGTATACCACCACCTCCCAGGAGCAGCACATCAGCACATTTACCTACCACATTTGCTGTGTGAATGACAAAGAGCCACATAACTAGCTTGGACTGAAATCACCTGGGGGCTTCTAGCCAAACATGGAGCATTTGGGACACCCCTCAAGGTGACCAAGGCAATCTTGAAGCTTTGGAGGTCACTACTCACATTCTTCCTCACCCTGTGCTCCAATGTCCCTTCTCTGTACGAGTAACTTGAACAGCAGCTTTCCGCTTGCCTGGAAAGTGATTCGGAGCGTGCTTTGAAGCCCAAGTGTACCCTGCATCTTACCCTGCTGAAGCTTCATGCAGTAGACATGTATGGTGCAAGAAAACTGCCTAGAGCTGCTTTAGGGAGAGTGCTTTGCTTCTGAGGCAAAGACAGCCTTGCCTTGCCTAGTGCCTATAAAGAAGGTTCTGAGAAACATCCTGATTTGCTGCTGCCTTTCCAAAGGGGTTTCCAGCCCTGGGAAAAGCTAATGCTGGTGTGCAGGGCTCCTTCAGACTTGGGGGAAGCTGGTGCCACACAGGGCAGTGGCCAGTGGCAGGGAACTAGAGCAAAACTACCGCATCTCTGATTAATGCTCTCAGGCTGCCTGTTGACTAAAGCACAAGAGGATTGGTAATGCCTAAGCTTATCATCATCATGCTTTGAGAAAATCCCTCTCCAAGAAACAGTGTAAATAAGTAACGTTTTACAAGTTAGTGGATTCTCCTAATTGAGTAACCCTTGTAAATTAATAATATTGAAGGAAATGTGCAAAGACTCCACTGACTTTCTGGATGATGTCTAACAAGGTCCAGGTTTACTGAAGTGCCCAGAGGAGCTGGTCCCCAAACCTTATCGTAATTTGTTGAGACACTAATGATACCTAACTTCTAGTGGTTTTATCAAGAGTGGGAGTATAAGGACAGGAGAACCAACACCAGGTCTTCCCTCCCGACGTAGCCAGGTGCTAGTCCTTCCATTCCTACTACCCTGCAGTGCCACAGTGAAGGATGTGGGGCTCTTTCCTTCCTTTGAGGAGGTCCAGCTAAAAACCATCATTGCAGCACCCTTCAGAGCCAATGTGGAAAGTCCAAGGGGTATCACTGCCTGAGGGCTTCACATCTCACAGAGGCCACATCTTCTCACTCTGAGCAAACACGTTTAACAGTTTAGCCCCAGTAGGCGAAACATGAAAACCTGCTTGGTTTCTATTTGCCATTTCTGTTGCAGTTCTTTCTCTTCACCTTCCCATTCCAGCCATTAACATCTTGGTCTCCCTGAGGAGAAGCTGCAGTTGGGTGAATAATGCAGAGTGAATATACTTTTTTCTCTCTTTGAATGTTGTCTTTCTTCTTTCATGGACACTGACAGCAGCTTCTGCTACTGCAATTCACTGTTGGAATCTGTTAGGCCATCCACACCGTATTTACTTTGACTTTAATGGCTGTGAATATTCACGTGCCTTCAGTCATGTTGCTCCGAGCTTGCCCACCCATAAAATTGTGTTGGTGTTGCATGCATTTAGCTGAAGCCCCCCCCGCCTTCACTCGCACTCTATAGGATTGGAAACAGCTTATGATGATCCAAGTTAAGTCAGTAAGGAAATTATGAATTAAAAAGCAGATGTAAGCCACTTTTATACTGACATCAGAGAGCTCAGCGGGGAGATTGCACTGCTTTGACTAACTCAGGGCAAGGCTGGGAGTGAGAAAGGCCTCAGGTGATGGAGAGGAGCCTTCTCCCAGGTTCATCTATGCCAGTGGAAGAGCAGATGTACCTCAGCCTGCTCTCACTGTCCCTGAGAGGATGGAGAACATACACAGCATTGCTGGGAGAGCATCACCCCGTGAACAAAACCTATTTGGATGCCAATGAAGCCCATACCACATGTGGCAGTGGTCTGCTGTGCCCAACCGAACAGCAGTGAAGGGAAGGAGGAGGGCTTCCATTAGGTGCAGCGCCCAGATCTTGAGCCCAGTAGGCTAGATCAAGGGGTGCAAAGTATTGGACAATGACCCCACTGCCTGCTTCACCTAAGCCAAATCATCGTGCCAGGATGGCTACTACTGTGATCAACCAGGCAGAAGACCTGTAGGACACGGACTTGCAGACATGCAGGTCACAAGAACAGGAATACTTCTAACAGTCCACTAATGACAGCCCCAAAGCAGGCAATCTTGCTGACATGGCTGAGAAGCCCTGAGTGCTGAGTGCTGAGCTCCCAGGATTTCTGCATCTCATCTGCTCTATGGAAAATACAAGATGAAGCCCAGTTGGAGAGCACCAAGGAGCTCCATGTGCACTTGTGTTAAAATGCCTTAAACTGGCAGCTTTGGTCTAGTGCAGCCCCTTTCTAAGGCATGGGCAGTTTGGGGCTGTAAAATACACCTGATTTGTGCAATAAGACAGCAAAGCAGCCACGCTGTGTGGCAGCCCTGGTAGGTGCATCTAGGCAGAGCAGCAGAAGGCAGCCCTAACTCTGGCAGTGGCCTGATATATATAGATAAGACACAGGCACCCACCTCACGCAGCATGATCAGCTCCACACAAGCACATGTACACACCTTCACACAGGACCAGGTCTTGTACAGCACAACAGAGCACCTCCCTCTGCCTTGACCACAACAGAGGGAGGATAAGTGATGCTGTGGTCTTTTGAGGAACATGGAGAGGGATGCGAATGAAGGACACAATGCACACAACCATGGGTCTGCTCTCACAGGGGTGAACTGAGATTTGCATCTCTGTTGAGATGGGCCTTTGTCCCATGTGGAGTAGAATAGCCATCACAAAACTATCCTCCTTCCTCCTCCTCTCCATGATCCTCTCTGAATCCCTTGTCTCTTCTCTGCTTCTTAGTGCATCACAGCTCATGGTCTGCTCCCTTAAGGAGTCCCAGAGAAGCACTCCTGCACTGAATCCAGTGCAGGCGTCAGGAGCAAGATCCCCAGTGCCTGCAACAGGATGTGCCATCTATGAATTCAAAGCGGGATAATTACATTTCTTTTGCACTACTAGAAGCCAAACTTACTTCTTGAGCTTCTCAAGCCAGAGATACCATCCCATGGCAAGGTCTTGTTCTTAATATTTAAATATAAGTAACATCCCTTTGGCAAGTAAGTGCCTGCCTGCAGTAGAAGACCCCTTTTTCTGCCAATGCATCAAGAAGAAGCAATATTTTACTTGCTTGTATCCCCAAGACAACACAAAATACAATCCTGAACTTTGGGAGATATTTAAGTGTCAAAGTCAGTTCTCTCTAAGTGCAATTCTATTCCAGGCTTGTGGCATCTGCAGACTTACGAGCTAGATGTCCCACAGGAGAGCACAGAGGAGGAGATGCTCATATAGGGGGAAATATGTATTTGCAATGCATCCACATTGTGCAGCTGCACTGTGTATTATTACACTAGCTTCTCATTTTATTAAATCAGATCACTGCAGAGATGAAAGAGCTCAGATGCAGTGGTCTAATGGAACATCGAAATATGAAGGTCGTTTGCTTTAAGAAAGAAAAGCATGAAAGCTGCTGATAAATCCCCCAAAATTGATTGGTACGAAATCACTCAAGTCAATAGATATAAAGGTGAAGGAAGTGGTGAGAAACAGCAGCTGAAGGTGCTTGGAGATACAATAAAAGAAGATAAAGAAGAAATGCTCAGCAGTGCTTTCCTTGTCCCCAAGGAGCTCAACTAAGCCCCAGAGCTCCTCACAGCCTTATGCTTCAGGGAACAGGGACCAAGCTAAATCCCAGGGCTGTCCTAGCTGTCATGAAAGCCCAGCCATGCCGGTTGTTGCTGGCTAGATCTCCTGCTGGGCTTGTTTGAGGAATGGTTCCTCACTATCCGTGAGGACAAGCATGGGTGACACAGGTCAGCGTCTGCTGCTCGCAGGCATCCAGTCCCCACCGCCCCGTATGGGAAAGCACATCAAGGTTCCCCAGGAAAGTGAGGCATGGCACAGCCCTGGCTCCCCAGGTTTCCATGCTACCAGCTGGTCTAATTTCTCTTGACATTTCTTCTGTAACAGCAACTGCAATGTGTCAGGATTAATTAAGCCAAACAGTGGGCAAGTCTCAAAGGAGAACACACATCTGCTGTGATCTGCCCCCACCTAAAAGCCAAGGAGCCTTCCCTGGCATGGGAGGGGGGAAGGAAAGGGAGAAGGAAGCAGGAATGGTGAGGTATCTTCCAGCAGAGGAAGCACAGTGAGCAGCCTTGATCTGGCAGGGTTCAGATGAACCCCATTATGGCTATGGGACTCCAGACCCAGAGAAGTGCCTTGTTTCTTCTTATTTAGCCCTTCAAACAGGCTCCAGTAGTTCTTGCAAGGGTGCATGAGAGGTCTAGCAGGAAATTAAGGTCATTTCTCCCCAAATCTGAACATGGGACAGGAGTTTGTTGGAAGATTCCCACTGAGAGGATCAGAGATCGATGTGTGTCTGTGCTCTGAAGACAGGGCTGACTCTCCATGTGCAGCCCAAACAGTGGCCTAGTGCTAAGAAGCACAGCTATGCTTCCCAGTGTCAGGTTTGGAAGGGAAGTGGATCCTCAAGACTAACAACCAACACAGCCAGTGATGACAACACTGTTAAGTGCATACAAGCTGCTTTTCATGAAGTCAGTTCTCACTTCCTGACTGTGAGCAGGAGAAGGATTTGCACAGGAGCACATGCAGCAGTAAAGGATGCTCATACTTCTTGGTAGCTGTGATAGCCAAGTGGTTTCCAGCTATTTCCCTGGGCCCCCTGTCCCCATTGGAAAATAAGGTGTGGATCAGCCCCTGAGCTTAGGAGGTCTCAGTGGCACTCAGTTTGGTCATTAAGACCAGAAGATGACCATTGGAAATGCCTGGGATGTCCTCGCTTCCCCTTCTTTATGGTCGTCTCAATGCCAGCCCTGCTGCCAAACCTCTCATCCTTCCAGCAGTCAGATGAGGAGCTGTGGGTAGTCTCTGTGCTTCCAGTTCAGCATTAATTCACACACGCTGAAGCCTGCTACTCTCAACAAGGCAGGAGGTGGCTCAGTAATAAGAGAAATTCCCACAATTGCCATAATGTTTCAAGGCAGAAAAGGTATATTTGAGTAATAAAAAGAAGCTGTCATGGAAACTGATGCTACTTGTAAAACAGACATGTCATAACATCCTGTACAGACATAATTACCTAAATACTAGTGTTGGTTGATGATCAAAAACCCTGATCCGTGAATCAGCCTTCTGCTTGACTCACTCTGCGTGATGCCATTGTATGTCAGTATCTGGATAACCACGGAAATGCTAGGCTGAATGTCTTCTAATTTTAGCAAAGATCTATGTTTGTCCAAAAGACTTCACCAACAGTGTATTTATTATTGTGCTCTCAAAATCAATTCTCTCGTCAGAGATTTCAGAGAGAGATCGCTGCATAACCAAGGAGGCCAATGGCAGACAGGCCCACAAAGAATTCACTGCAAATCCTGTAACTTATCAGTCAGAACTGTTCATTAATAACTGCTGAGAAAAGCTACTGGATGAAAAACAGGGCTGAGACACAACTCATGTACAAGAAAAAGAGCCTTGCATAAGCATTGAGTGATTGAGCCCACTTCATGAGCTAGTGATACTAGAACAGCAATCTCTAAGCTGTGTAGTACAGATGTTACAATAGAGGGTGTTAAAAGGTTCAACCTTATTTGTCATACTCTGCATTCCTCAAGTGCTAACACAAAAGTCTCAGATGAGATACTCAGACATAGTTCTGCTCCCTTTCTATCAAAACAAGTGTAGCTATTTGGCAGAAGGTGCATCAATCAAGCCAGGCTGGGTATAGAAGAGGGTGGAGAGTGCTTACAGGTCTGTGTTCTTTCCTATACATGATGTTGCGAACACCCAGAGCTATGGATTCTCTCCCTGGCACAGTCATGATGTATATTGGTCTATGTATTATGCATATATAGATATTATAATGGTGTATACAACCAATTCCAGTAAATCTCTAGTGCTCAGACATCTCTAGATATACCTAGATCACAAAATACAAGCCTGCCTCCAACTCCAAGTCCTTCCTTGCCCCACCACTGATGAAGAGCTCCATCTCTGTCAGGGTCCATAATGAAGAGGCACTATGTCTCCAGAGACATGGCACACAATTCTCAAGGTCACCATATGTCCTTAGGCATACTTCATCTGCATCCACACCCCATAGCTTATTGCACTTTAAGCCTGTCTACATGGTAAGTGGTTTTCTAATACCAGTCATAATTTTGCACCCAGTTGGCATGTGGAAGGCTATATTAAGCCCAGACGATTAATGCTGTCTTTGCTGAGAAGCAAGAAAATAGTCTCTGTGCTATTATACTCTGTCAGCTTTCCCAAACACTCCAGGCAACTAATTCTGAGGACTTTTTGACTGAATTGACATAAAATGCATCCTTCCCCTCTTGTTGCTTTTTAAATGCTTTAGGTTATTTTTACGCTGCAGTCTCAGAGGTCGTTGGCAAGAGCATGTTCTGCCTCCCACCAGGCACTTGAGGAACTTTATGAAGACAGTCAGGTCCCATTTGTTCTGGTCATACTCGGTGGGTTTATATGGCAGCATAACATGAATAAGCACCAAATTGTCATCAGAAGCCCCCTGGGTCTGTCCATGTTTTGGAACAGATACTGTGGTTACTGCTTTCAACAGATACAGGAAGAAAACGTGGTCATTGGTAGCTGTGAAATTGGAGAGAGGCCACCTGGAAAGAATGAGGAAAGCTCTAGGAAAATCCATCAGAGCAAACCCAGGAGAAGAGGTCATTTATAACAAGATAGGCACGGTAGGTGAAAGTTTTGAGACAAATACATAGTTATATTTTCTTGACTTCTGGGACTGAATGTTTTGCTAACACACCCTTCAGAAGACATTCCAGCTCCGGACTCAGTTTCCAGCTACTTTCTACATCCTCGTGCCATGAAATGAAGCAGAAGGACTGGTTTTAACTACTAAGCTGATATTCCTAGGGGAATCAGAGATTATGCTTTGGTAACCACTTTTTCTCTGGAGCTTGCTATTGTTATTGCTGTCAAGGTGCACACCAAGGGGAGGTTTGCAGCTTAGGACACTCACAGTTTACAGGCAGTGCAAGATGTAGCATCTGGACTGCAGGTACCTACACGTGAATTAAGGGCCAAACATCCGCTTACAGTCAACAAAAATAGGAGTCAGTGCAGGCTGCAGAACTTGCATAACCACACAGTTATATCCTTCAGCAAGAGCAACACAACTCTCCAAACTGCACTGCCTGCATCAACTGGATCTCTGCTGTCTGCAGCGTCATAGCTTTCCACACACACACATTTAAGCAATGGAGTTGAAGCTAAATCCTGCTGTCAGTATGAAGTTTTGGAAACTCACTCACTGCCAGAGGCCAAGGTGAAGCACATTTCAGGCACTGCATGTCCGGTTGGCTTTGCCTTACCATTGTGTCCTGTTTGTCTTGCAGGTTGCTGTGTCTAACTTCAGGTATCTACCTTCAAGCATCAATTGCGAACACTGGGGGCCCTGATATCAAATACAAATCTTTTGCATACTCAGGTTGTTTTATAACATCATAATCAGTGAGACTTTAATTTCTCTGACTCATGTCATCCAGGTAATGGGGCTTCAGCAGTTCTGAACAAAAATCAGTCTGAGGACAATCAATCAGACCATTGATTTGTGTGCACAGAATGAGATGTTGCTCAACTGCAACATTTTGACATTCACCAAACAGTAGATACAGTGATATGGAACTGCAGAGGATGTTTAACCTCCCCACTGTAGATAAATTGTCTCAGCAACATTTCTCCTGTCCCTAGAGTAGTCATCTCTTAGCCAGTAAGTACTTTCTGTATGGATGCTGTATTCTGCAGGCTGTCTTCCCATGAGCTTTCTGAATAAGCAGTTCTGGTGGTGCAAGCTCCTCACTCGGAACAGAGAGGGTGTTGATGAAAGCTGCTTTCAAGCCAGCTCAATCCCTCCTGGATCAAGTGATGTTTGGGAGACAGAAGACCTTCTGTTGCACAGTCAGAAGGAAGCTATTTGTTTCACTGTGGTTTACAATGTCAGCAGTCATGTGCAGAACACATCGACAAACAGGCCTGTACCACTCAGTTGTTCATCACCATTTCAGCAGGAACACTAGGATATGAGTTAGTTCCTTGGGCCTGACAGTCAAAAAGGACAATGAAGAGGGTGTTTAAATCTCTTATCTTTGCATCTGCTCCTAAGATTTATGTCTTATGGAGAGAGCTAGCAGTATAATTTCTACAGCATCCAAGTGGCTAAATTTTCCAGTCCTGGACAATGTCATTTTCGATAAGGCTAGGATGCCTATGCAGAAACCCAGATAAGAGCAGTACAGATACTATTCCCTCGTTACCCAAGATGCCCTAGCATTGGAAGTAATCTTGTACTCAGGCTTTCTCATTCTGAATTGGCAAAGAAGCCTGGAGCCCCTTCCTCCACTCCCATTGGATTGCAGGGCCACCTTCTCAGCTCCAGAATTTACTGGTGGAAGGTTCTGGAGAGTCGGGTGTTTTCTATTTGAAGACTATTTATTGCCTTTACCATTCCCATAAATAACACAAGAGAAACTTCAATATGATAGATTGCATCTTTTTTTATTTAGTTATTTCAATCAGATCACCCCCAGTTTCATGATTTATACAAATGCAGAGTAGACATTTGCCTTGTAAGGCAGACGAACATTATGGAGACCTTCTCTTGCATATTGTTGGAAAGCTGAGAGGTAGTCTATTACAAAATCAATACCAAGGCTTCGACAAAGAGAGAGTAAATAACCTGTCCTCCATCCTGGCTAGACAGGACAATATAATGACAAGGTGGATAATGACAATGAAACACAAAGCTCCGTTTGTGGGGTGCAGAGACTCTACCACTCAGATGCTTTCTGAACATCTGGAAGAAAGAACACTGGTTAAACTGCTCCTGCCTTTTGGAGGGGATTGATAAGGATAACTTCTTAAAGTCTCTTAAGGCCTACAGTTCACTAAAATATACAGGATCGAGTCAGGATCAAAGCTCCACAAGCAAGCATCGGTAAGCCAGGCTAGACAAGATTGTAGATGTATTAGTATGAGACCCATGGCCTGTGCTGCACTCACTTTTGCATTCCAAAACATCTGCTGGAGACAGCAGGAGTTCAGATGAGCAGAAAGCAGGACTGGTCCTTGATATTCAAACAGATGCTCCTAGGATTTGGCCTGAAAAAGGCTCTCTGCCTCATGCAAAGACACAGCAAACCCCTTTACTTGAGCTACTTCATGCAAGACATGTCTGCTCATTGGCACTGGAGCTGCTAAATTAAGTGCGTTACTTTCTATAAATCCTTCCTGTTGTCAGTGGGTTGCCTCTTACTTATAACCATTGTCCCTTTTGTTGCTACCAAGGAAAGAAACATAGCAAAGAGCTTTTGTTTAATGAGCCATCACATTTAAACATCATTTGTCTCAGTTGTTTTCCTTTTCTCATCTACCTTTGCTCATTAAACTCCACCCTGCTTGGCTTTTAACAGCATAATCATGGGGAGCAATAGAATCACGAGATTCCTTGTACCAGCGTGGTGCTGCCACCCCCGCTGCTTTCCCCCTAGCCACCAGCTCTGATGGGTCTGTGCTTGCCTAGCATTAAAGCCAGGGTAGCAGCAGCTTCAGAGCCAGCTTACTCCAAAGGCTGAACAGCTGGAACTGTGCTTCTCCATATGGAGCAGGGTGTCGGATGGATTTTCTTGGTGCTGCCTGTGACGTTCACCTTGTCCTTCTGCATGTCTGTCGCAGCCAGTTGCCAGTCCTTCGCCTCCACAGAGCATGTGGGGCAAAGGAAAGAGCCATCAGTCTGTTCTGTACAGATGGCACATAAGCTGTAGCAACACTCAAGGGGACAGGGGACAAAACCAGAAGTGATGAAGAGGAGCTGGGGTTTGTGCCGCTCCGCATAAGGGTTCTCCTGTGCTTCCTTCCTTGGCCAGGAGCTGCAGCAGCCCTAAGCACGGCAACTGGAGCAAGCAGCAGCCTCACTAACAGGGCAAAGCTTTGGGATAAGGGAGCTGCTCACTCCAGTCACTCTAAGGCTGCATATCCTAGCCAGAGAGGGCAAAGGCAGATGTGATCCCCACAGTTCTCATCTTCACATCCATGTCTGAATCAGGCAAAGAGCTACCCTTGCATCTCTGAACCTCTTGCTGAGTCAGTTTGGGGGAGGAAGGGTACACCCATTGACTCTTACCATGGCTTATGTTTAGCATGAAGAACTATCAATCAGGTTAGATATAAGAAAGAACTTCTTTAGTGTGAGGGTGGTGAGACACTGGCACAGGCTGCCCAAAGAGGTGATAAATGCTCCATCCCTGACAGTGTTCAAAGCCAGGTGACATGGTCTAATGTGAGGTGTCCCTGCCCATGGCAGGGGGCTGAAACTGGAAGATCTTAAGGTCCTTTCCAATCAAAGAACACATATGATGAGTCTAGCCTAAAGTTCTCAGCAGCGGGGTAAGTTCAGTGGGAGATGGCATCTGTAGAGCTGTCATGCTTCTGTTTTGTGAGCAAACAGCTGAGTCTGGAATAGCCATGAATGTGCTAGTGACGCTACAGTGCCAACGAGGGCCATGTTAGCTCTGTTAGAAAGGTAGGTCATCAAAGGAAGTGGCCATGTCCTCCCATCTGCCACCAACATTATCTAGCTCTGTATGTTTCTCACCTATACAAGTCAGACTGAGGGTTCTGTGTGGGATCTCATCAGAGAATAAACCAAAGACCTTAACTTCAATAAAACAGGGAAGTCTGTCCATGAGGAAGACATTTCTGAGAGCATACCATAGCCTCAAATCCCTGTAGAGATGGTCAAATTTGAAGCTTCTTCCCAGACCACTGGGAGTACCCATCAGACACCATGATGTCCCAGCAGTGGGGAGGTAAGCATCAACCTCAAATAAAGTCCATCTGCCATTTCTCCAGTCATGCAACCTTCCTGTGAGCCAAAGGTGAACATCCACATCTCCAAGGCTTAAGCCACTGAGCTCAACATTTTCCACAGTGCAACCCTCCTCCAGTCTTAGAGAGGCACAGAAGAATTGCAGTACTCCTGATCTTCACCTCTCCTTTTTCCACCTATCCAGGTTGGAAAACACTATTCCAGCCTTAGATTCTGTGTACCTTTCCTTCACAGGGAAAAATGGCACTTTCATAGCATCATGTCTGACACTGGCACAGCAGAGCTGATTCTCTTTTATGAAGGGCTTGATGCAGAGCCAGGGAAATCTCTCTTGCTCCTCTTTGATTCTTGTTGCACAGATCCAACTTACTCTTTTAAAGCTACACTCTATTCAGCAATATCTTCTAGATTTTGTCAGTGTGGGGCAATTTTACCAGTGTAAACAAGGTTATGAGACTGAAAACTAAGTAGTTTTATTGGTGAAGAGATGGGTGGAAATTCCTTTCCCCCTTTGTTTTAGTGATGTTTTGGAAGAGGCTTAAATTAAACCAAAAAGTCATTTATTCTAAAAGAATGCCTGCAGGGAACATAAACCAATAGCGCCTTAATTATGCTTGTATGCTCATTTTGATTGCTTTAATGTTTCTAATTACAGTGGTAACACTTCTTCTGTTTGACAAGCTGGGAAGACAATTTGGCTCAACCAAGGAAGCTGAAGCATGGGTTCTGGGAGATGTACGTCACCTTCCAAACGGGCTTGCTTCTGCCAGCTTGGAAAGAGGATGCTCTCACTGGCGTTGTGTTGTTTCAGCTTGTGCTTCCTTTGGGGCACTGATGGAGTAGTGTTTCCAATGGCAGCGCAGTGGCAATGAAAATTACGCTATTGCTGCTTTTGGCAAGAAAACTTTGTGGGCATATGCAGAATCAGAGAAAACAAAGTTGAAAGAAACTGCAAAGAATGATCTCTGGAGAAGACAGAGTCATTTCAGTGTGTTTATCAAAACTTTTCTATAGGCAGAAGGCTCCAAGCCATTTATTCTTGTGCTTTATTGCTATACCATTACTAAAGGCTTCTTAATGTCTGACCAGATCTTCCTTCTGTTTAAGCCAATTACAGATTGTCCTATTTCCCAGGAGACACAGAACTGATTCTTACTTGAAAGCATGTTAAGACCAATACAAATTTAACAGTGAACACTGCACTGTGAGTTATCCAAAGACTGATACTTATGTACTTCTGGATGGAGGCCACAGACTGGACAATTTTTAAGGGGTCTCCATAGACAGTATAAAGAGCTAAAAAACTTCACTCTGGAAAATGTTAATCCGATTTCCATAGATGGCAGAGAAGGGTGGGAGCATTTTCCTAATGCCTGCAAAGATGTTTCTTTTACATCCAGAAGAATATTAGCTCAGGTCCCTTAATAACTTAGTCAGAGCTACAATTGAATTGGTAAGCAATGATGATATTTATAACTTTGTCAATTTAATTCTAAATAGCTGACTCCATTTAAACGCTAGAAAGCTTTGAGTTCCATGCTGCCTAGATTCCTCTAGAGATATCCTGAGTAGCAGAATGACCTCTGTGGTGTCCTTTTCCAGAACACCCTATGAAATGATACCTCCTGTCTTCAAGGCAAAAGTCAGTGGGAAGAGGTTATGCCCAGAGCTAACAGCACACCAAACTAAAATCCATTCCTAATTCAAGAGCTGGGCCAGTGCTAACAAACTAGAGTGTACTACTGCATGCCATTCATGGTGAAGCAGAAGAGATCTTACAGACATTGACCTATTTCCAACCTCTAAAAACCCAGCATCCTCCAGCTGACAATCCTATTTCCCCCTCTATGACACAGACACTGCTCCTGTGTATTGAAATTTGTGCATTTAGTATGTCCTCTCACACATTCCTCTCCATTACCCTAATTCTACAGTGAGAATATAGTGTAGAATTGTTCACACCTTTCAGACCATGTATTTGGTGAAAAGGAGAATATATCTGTACTTCCCTCCTATGTTCCCCTAATCTCCACCACTTCATGAGAACCAGCTTGAATCAGAGCTGTCATCTTCATGTTTTAAAATACCTCAGTGGATTGTCTTCCAGGAATCAGATGTGGGAAGTGTTTCTAGTCTCTCAGCTCCAAGATAGCACTGCCCAAGATTTAGGCACATTGTCATCGCTGGACAAGGGTTCTGTCACTGTGCTATTCACTGCTGAGCTGAGACAGCCCATCCAAAAGAGCAACAAGGGCAAAGGAAGGGAAAAAACACAAAAGACAACAGAGTAAGGCTTTGGCTAAGTACACCACTCTCTTTGTAATCAGTTCAACCCCGTTTTTAGTCTTAGATTCAGACCCTGTATGTGCTCAGGTCCAAACACAGAAACCTCTTCATTTCCTTTTGAAAACACTGAACCCATGTCTTTAAAGGTCAGTGCTCCCTCTTTCTGGTTGATTCTCTAATGCCTTCTTTGACCATATCCCAAGAAACTCGCCAGTGTCCATCCTGCCCCCTTCCATCCACCATCCACCCCTTCCTATCCACTGACTCCCTGGGTTCCAAAGAAAGCACATCAGGTCTGATTTCTGTAGGCACCAGGCTACTCCTAGCTCCACAGAGAACAGCAGTTATTCAGAGTGAGCAGGAGCATGCACTTGTCCAAAGCCCTGCAGGTTAGGATATTCATGAAAGTTAAGGTAAATTAACCAAAGATGTGAAATGAATGCACATGAATTAAAGCAGATTAAGTCCTGCATGGATATTCAGAGATAAAGTGACCTTGCTTTGCTATTGGTGAATTGTCACCATAGTGAACTGAGGCCATTTTCCTTCTGTATCAGAGGACCCAAACAGTGGTTTAATGCACTTCGACTTCTGCATATTAACTCACACCTTGCACTAACTTGTCTTAACTCTGCATGTAAACAAGACCTCAGAGGACTGGGGTTATTTTTTCCTCTCTCATGTGACACTTTACTTTATCACAAAGTGAATAGGGCTGGAGAACACCATTTGCAGTGAATTTTCCCTCTGTTGTGCCTGTAGTGACCTCTTCGTTGTGAATTGCTGCAGGACTTCTCCCTCTGCCTCAGCTTGCCTGATTTTTTCCTCTTTGAAACACCTACATTGAAACAGCTTATAATTAGTAAAGCACCATCCCTCTGCCAGGCAGGGAACTGCTGGCCTGGTCTACAGGTGGGGTATGGAGGTGAGTCAGGGAGATTAACTGCTAGGCTCTGGGTCACACAAGATATCTGCAGCTGAGCATAGCAACTGCCTAAACCCAGGCCTCTTTTGCTCCCCTGGAAACATCTTTTCTCCTTCTCTCAGTGGATTTTTCCCCATTAGAAATAGTCAATGAGCTTCTTTGAACCTCAGGATCATGCCAGTTGTGTGGGAAAGAAAAGAGAGAAAAATCACTGCCATCTGCATGCCTCCCATGCAGGGACAAACCTTTCCCTCTCCCTCTTTTCCTCCACACACCCTCCCCTTTTTTACTTAAGAGCAGTAGGAGACCTTCACATTAAGACACCGAACCCATCACAGTTGGAACAGACAAAGCCAGAGTGAGGAGGGAGGTGATGGAGGCTGAGACAATGTATTTTTAGTCATTTCAATGAATTATGGAGACGTGAAGTTGATAATTTATTGAAGAAGGGAAACGGGGGACTCTATGTAAATGTTTTCAGATGAATAATTAATGTGCCTCTCTAGCATCAGGGGGTCTTTAATTAAAGCCTCTGTTAAACAAGGCAAGGCAGACGGGCCCAGCTCCTTCCAGCAGCTAATTGCACCTTTCCCATGTGCAGCTACGATTCCAAGATGAAGTATCATTTACATCAATAAAGAAGGACAGATCCTACCTAGGGTGAGCGGCAGGAGGCTGCGGAGACCAGCCCTGTGACCCTAGGGCCGAGGTGGTTTGCATCACAGTTTAAATCAGCTTAGCATACAGGCCAAACAGGGGGTGGTAGGGGAGTGAGGACAGAGGGGGCACTTTGGCCACAAAGCTTTGAGGAATGCAGAGAGCTCTCACAACCATCTGTGGATTACAGCCTCTTCAAGGGGACCTACTGATAGGGTTATCCAGGGTCTTGCTGTCACTGTGTGATACATTTGCCTTCCAAAAGCCTGCCCTGTACCATGCCTTCCTCTCCATCTCATGGTGAAAGATGGATTCGCAGCAGAAAGGAGCACAGCAACGTGTCCTTATCCTCAGCATCCTCCACAGGCACCACTCCCTCAGGTGAACATCACGCCTGCAGTCTTCCTTCCTTCAGGGATCTCACAGCTGATGGGGAGAGGACTGGATGAAGTCTCGCTGTGGTCTCAGAACAGAGCTTCCCCTCCCTCCCATGCCATGTGATGGTGAGAGCAAACTGAAGCCTTTTTCCTCACAAGGACTGGGCCTCCTAGGAGGTCTACGATTATTTCCCAAGGGAATGTATAAAACCGTAATAGTTTCAGGAATTAGAATGGGACAATCAAGGAATTACAGAAGCTGCCCGAGTTAATGCCACAGAGGAGCGTCAAGTATAATCCCAAATTTGGCTTATTTAAACTCCCAGAGAACATCAATTCAGTTTCCAAACAGAGGACTATGTCTTGATTTTTGGAGAGTGCTGTCTAAATTAGATACAGATTAATTAGTTTTGACACCTTGGCAAAGAAGCAGTATCTCACATTTCCATTCACCATCAGTAACATTTGTGATAACATTATAAAGTGAGGGCACAAGAATGGGACAGCTGACAGTTTATTTTTAATAGAAAAGGTTAAATCTAAAGTGGGCTAAACAGGTTCCCAAAGCAAATCTGTCCAAGCACAGAAGCTAATAACATGTTTCTCTTCTGCCTTGTCAAAGATATGGCTGAAGGATACCTCAAGGAGTTACCTAGTCCATGCCAGGCATCTGTGAAAGAGGTTTGCTTAACCTTCTACAGGTATCTCCCCACTTTCTGAAGCCATACCTGAAGCACTCCCTTTTGTCACTGAGCACAAAGACAACCTGGAAAGCATTCCCTCAAGAAAGATCGCCCTGATTTCTGCAAGGACCTTGGCTCTCAGGAAAGCACTGAATCCTTAGGACTGTGAGCACGTGTTTTCTGTTTGCCCACACCGAACAGGTCTGACGTGCTCCTGCGAGCTCAGTGAAGGTTTACTGCTGTGTTTTGTGGAAACGAGCACTGCCAGAAGGTCTTAGAGGATGCACTGGGAGCCCATGCGAGCACCTACGAGGTTCTGCTGCTCTCTGCTGGGAGATGCGGGCAGAGCCCTGGCAAGAGGCCATACCAGGGGGAAAGCTGGATCTGGCTTGGTCTGTGCACGCCAACACTCAGAGCAGCCTGTACAAAAGAAGACACCTGAATGCAGTCTCCTCCTATCTATCACTGTCAGAAGTGGGTCCCCATCAAAGGCTGCTGGTGTGGGAGCAGTCTGGGTGTATGCCAGCAGCGCTGGCCACCTCTCTTCCCCTCTCATGCAGCACTCTACCTCGTGCAGGAGCTGGCTTCCTCACATTGCTCTGATGCACTGACATCTGCTCTCCTCCCAGTCTGTAATGTAGTTCACATTCTCAAGAACAGAGGGCAGAGAAGCCACCCCACCATACAGGTAAGGAACCAACACACAGGGCAACCACACGACCCCTCCAGAGTCATAGGCTGGCACGTGAATGAGGCAAGACATTTCAGCCTCTCCCTCACACCCTGTCTTTCTGGTCATTGCTCTGTGCCACAAAGCTGCTCTTTGCTCACTGAACCTCAGGAAGGCTTCAACTACATCTGCAAACTGTGCAAGATCACAGGTTCCAGGTTCTTGGAGCCACAGCATGCCGGGAACGATGTGGCCATGGATCTGTCCTCATGGCTCGCATAGCAGGTGAGCTACCTGCTTACCAGTCTGCTCCAGCAACCTCAGTCTGGGAGAAAACTCAAACCCTGGCAACAGCTCCAGCTCAAAGGAGGGGGACCGATTCTCCTGGTGCTGGCAAAGGCCCTTTGCTCCTTTAAGCAATGTTTAATTTTCCAATGTGTTTCATCTCATGCATCCCATTAGGATTTTCAAGTACCAGATGAGGTGACAGGAGTTTAAGATTTGGCTATTTTATATATATATATATTTACAGTTCAATAAGATGAGAAGAAATATTCAAAGCGAACAGACTGCAGGAAGTGATTTGTTCCAACTCTTCATTGCAGACTTGCAAGTAACCAATCAAAGAGGCTCAGGAGTGGTTTGAGTGTAATTTATTAACCCAAAAGGGACCGCATTGTTAACCAGTATTATTTATAGTGAACAGCTCAACCATCTCTACTGAACAACTGCGTGATACTGCAGGAACAAATGCGATGAGTTACTACACAGATAGGACATAACCAGCAGCAGATCTTTGTTACAGCTGTTAGAAAAAGAAGTGTCCCCAGGAGACAGACACTGAATCTCTAATGGCTATCTTATTTCTCTGACAATTTATGTAAGTTTTAACTTAACAGCACGAATGATAGCCACAGTTACACAGTGACTCCCAATAAAGGAACGTATTGCTGATCTGCAGCTGGTGTTTTCTTATTTATTTCAAAGTCCTTAAGTTCCAGACTTAGCATATGGTGCCATATAAATAATGATATAATAATACGGTTTTGCTTTCCATGTGCCTGGCTACAAAAAAAAAAAGCCATGTGATTTATGTTACATGAGCATTGTATTTAAGGCACTATTTTCCTCCGAATTTTTAATGCATTTAAAATGCATCTTCTGCTTTTTGTAATCTGTTCTTTTGAAAGAATAAACAGAGCAGTGATGTTTATTTAATGGAGTCATTCATCTTACTTTCTTGTACAAAATCCTAGCTTTCCAGCCCCAGCAGCCAGAATCCTGCAGTAGGCAATGGGGTTGGAAATGGAGAGATCTGCTGTTTACCAATGAGGCACAGATGAAAGGAAGACATAGGGCTCAAGATTTACCCACAGCAGGACACTATTTGAAGCCAGCAGGCAGCTGAGAACTGCTTAGTCCCATCCAATAAAGGATAGAGAGGAGAAACCCATGGGAGAAGTTCTACAGGGAATCATGCTGTGGAGAAAACATCACCGGGATGGTTCAGCACACTCAACTGAAAGCAAATGCCTACTTCAGTTAAAACTCACTGTAGTTACTGGAGCAAACATCTGCCCCTTGAAGTATGACAGAGATGTAATAGTTTACAGCTTGCCTTTCAGAAATACCTACGAATTTCCCTGGAATAGAGAAGGGAACGTCTCCTAACTCACACCTCAACTGTTTCTGGACACTGCTGTCTTAGTTTCCAGACTGTCTGGCAGAAAGAACTCATCAAGCAAAAACTTCTTCACAGTTACAAAGATTGCAAATGTGAGTTTAAACGTGCACAGGTCACTGCCGAACACAGTATTTCTAAGGGCTGTACAAGACAAATCAGTGAAAATTTTGCCTGCAGACTTAAGCCTGCTCCATTGGTCCACAGCTCCTAGAAGAAATATGTCAGGGTCCACAAATCAAAGACTCACAGTCCCAAACACCATGGAGTATACTAGAGATCGAGGAAGTTGGATCCTGAAATTTCCCCACTAATCCACCCAACTAACTGCCTGACACCCTTCAAGGATGCTACAGATTTCACCAAGCATCTTTCAAGCCCAAGATCAAGGCCTGGTTCGACAGAGCCTTCAAGAAGCATGAACCAGAGTATTTCAGAAGCTGGTTATTGTGGAAACCCAGCACAGCCTTTATCCTTATTCCTTTCATCTCCTTTGGGGGAAACTGGAGACCTGTTTATTTGCTTTTTCTGACGAAGCTCATCACGCAGCACACCAACTGTCAAGATCTGTGGAGAAGTGAGGACAGAAGAAAGTGCTTTTCACATGGACATGTATGTAAATATTTCTCTCAGCACTCTGCCACCCTACCTCTTGCTTCTCTGCTTCTCTTTACAAGCTAATAGACATGTCCTTTTCCACCTCACCAGACACATACAGCTTGTCTCTGCTCTTCCCTTCCAAGCTGAGAAAGTTGGGGCTGTTCAGCCTAGAGAAGAGAAGCTGCATGGAGACCTCAGAGCAGCTTCCAGTGTCTGAAGGGGCTTACAAGGATGCTGGAGAGGGACTCTTCATCAGGGACAAGGGGTGATGGGTTCAAACTGAAACAGGGGAAGTTCAGGTTAAAGAAGTTCTTTACTGTGAGGGTGGTGAGGAACTGGCACAGGGTGCCCAGAAAAGCTGTGGCTGCCCCATCCCTGGCACTGTTCAAGGCCAGGTTGCATGGGGCTTGGAGCAACCTGATCTAGTGTGAGGCATCCCTGCCCATGGCAGGGGCCTGGAACTGGATGAGCTTTAAGGTCCCTTCCAACCCAAACCACCCTGTGATTTATGATTCTAAGTCTCCTCACTACTATAGAATTACTAACAGGTCCAACAGGAGCAAAATGCTCCCCTGCATCCTTCACAGAGCATGGTAAGGCCAAAAGGACCCTGGAACTCACAGTGAAGTGACTCAACTCCCTGCAGAACCAAAAGCCCGTGCAGGCTGAGCTATGAGCGACCCTTCGCCATGGGAGCTCTCACTTCCATCAGCCCCAGGCAGCCAGGTGACACGCACCAGGAGACCTATTTAACTGCTGCCGGAAGGGGGATAACACAGGTGGCGGCCAGTACCGAGGCCAGGACCAAGACCAAGGCCAGTACCGAGACCAAAACAGGACCAGGACCAGGACCAAGACCAAGACCAAGACCAAGACCAAGACCAAGACCTGGACCGGGACCTGGACCGGGACCGGGACCGGGACCGGGACCGGGACCGGGACCGGGACCGGGACCCCGCACCACTCCGACCCCAGTTCCGCCCTCACCCATGATGGCCGCGCTGCCCACGTGACCCCGGCAGCACCCTCCTGACGAAGGCAAAGGCCGGCGGTTTCCCTGGCAACCGCTGCGGCGTCTTCCGCCTTCTCCGCCGCCTACGGCGAGCGACGAGCGGCACAAGAGGCCGGCGCCGGCGGCAGGTGAAGCGCAACCCTGCCCTGCCGCGGAGAGCCCGGGGCTGGGGGGGGCGGGCGGAGGTGGCTCCGGGCACTGGGACCTCTTCCCCAGGCAGAACACCCCCCTTCCCAGTAACGGGGTAGGGTGCGGGGCATGCGGGCTCCCCCCTGCACCCTGCTTCAGGTGATGCGGCTGCAATCGGGAACCCCAACACCAGCGAGTGGGTGATGTGGCTTCTGCCTCCTCTGCCCCAGGGAGGGTGCAATATACACACGGTGTGTCCCTAGGACAACAGGTAACAGCCTCAAGCGGCACCAGGGGACGTTTAGATGGAGATGAGGAACAATTCCTTCCCCAAAGGGTGTTCAGGCATTGGAACAGGCTGCCCTAGGCAGTGCTGAAGTGACCATCCTTGGAAGTGTTCACACACCGTGTAGACGAGGCCCTCAGTGCCAGGGGTTAGTGGTGGCCTTGGCAGTGCTGGGGAACGGTTGGACTGGATGGTCTTAAAGGTCTTTTCCAGCCTGGTTGATTCTGTGATTCGAAGTAAAGCAGTCAGCAAGTGAGGATCAGGCACTTGTACACCCACTGCGTAGCTCAGACCATGTCTGAAAGCTTGGGCTTCAATGAGCTTAAATGGAGCTCCTACGCTCATGGGCAGAGGGTAGACAGAAATTAAAGCCTATTAATGCTTACTCTAAGAGGGGCTGCAACAGAAGGGTGCAGTAATGGGATGTATCTGGCCTGTGGGGCTACACGTTTAAAACACTTTTTGTTCTTTACCTGTTAAATACTTTAGCAAGATCATGCCGAGTCTGAAATGGAGGAATCTAACACACCACCAGCTGCTGGAACATCTAAGGACTGGGCACCTGGAGCTGAATCCCCACCTTCAGTACCAGGTTCTCAGGACCGGTCACCTGGCACTGATTTTCCCACATCCTCTATGTGTGAAACATCGAACCAGCCAAAGGTGTACGAAGACCCCTTTGAAGTCTCTGCTAAGTACATGGAGAAACACAAAATCCTGAAGATATTTCAGGTGAAATTTCCCTTTCCCTTCTCCTCTTTCCAGAGGCTGGCTTGAGAAGTTTGGCCTAATGTTAGCTTGGACTAAATTATCCCTTACCTGGATCCCTCCTTGTCCTGTGCTTTCTTGCATGTAAACTTAAGAAATACAGTAGAAAAAGGACTCCTGGCCATCTTTGGGGACTGAAAGAGATGCTATTGTTGAAGCAGAAAGTGCAGACCACATCTGCCCAAGGATCAATTCTTCTTTCCTTCTGTCTGTCTCAGGAGATCACAGAAAAACTGGTGTACGAGAAGCCCGATGACCCCTTGCAGTTCATGTTGGTTCAGGTACGGTGCCTTGCTGAGGCTTGGTGGGGACTGTCTTGTTAGGGCCACAGCAGAAAGGCACATGGTCAACCCATGACTATTTGTCTCACTCCATGTCTGCCCTGTCTGGGAGGGAGAGAAGCACAGGGCAGGAACAGAGTGCTCAGGGTGCAAGGGACCACAGGTGCTCTAAAAGGAGGCAGAGGAGAGGTATAGGAGGGTGGCTGGGTGGAAGAGTCTGGATGATTGCTACCTGAGACGTGAAGGAAGCTTAGGGACAGAGATAGGGTCCCTCTGTGTCCCTGGTGACCCTTTTTTATCTCCCTCCATCCCACACTGGGATATATCATGCATCCCTGTTTAGGAGATCTGTCTGCTGATCCTGCAACATTAAATTAAAGCACAGGAAATTCCATCACTGGAGTGAGGCAGTAGTCTGGGAGTTAGTTAGAATTGTGGGGAGCTTCATGGGGAAAGGAGGAGGTTAGAGGAAAGGGAGCAGAGAAAGAGTCTTCTCCTTCACTGCCCTCTAGTCAGTCAGGGGGATCACCAGCTTTGTGATTTGCTGCTGGGGTTCATGCTGTACTGAATGCAGAACCTGCAGGGGAATGACAAGGTCAGTTCTGGGCACCAGTGGTAAGGAAATAGGTTCCCAAATGACCCTTTTCCTTTTGCTCAGGTGCAGTCTATGATAAATGCCAGGGAGGCAGGCACATCAGAGGGAATGTTGGAGGAGGACGAAGATGAGATGTTTCTGGAAGAGGTCCTGTGAATCTTTTGGCTGCTACTAACCTTGCTATTATGGCATTGCACAGGGCCTTCATATCACCTTGCTCCTATAATCATTGGCAGTAACTTGAAACAGGTCTGCTTGTGTCTCTGACTCCTGATTTTTCTGTTCTGCATGATTGTTTAAATCCTGAAACCAAGTATTAGTTTGGATGCACAAACTCAAATCCTACAGTGTGCACGGGCCTGCATGCACATATTGCACATCTCAAAGACGCAGGTCTGCTGAACTCCTATGCAGTCTCTGCATACAAATACATAAATTCCACATTTGGGTCACACCCAGACTTTGCTCTTCCATGCAGAGAAACCTCACAGCACAGACAATGGAAGGACAAAAGCCAGTAGAAATAAAAAGCAGCCCTGGATGACCCACAGTCCTCTCCTTTTTCATGCTGCATTGCTGGCTTACTGTCTCCAGCTATGCAACAGCGCAAGTGCCCGTCTAATACTTTGGGAGGCTGGGTCTGTGGCTTTCTCACTGCACCCAAAATTCCTCTGATGCAAGAAGCTGTCTGTCTGCTTCTTCCACACACTGGGCACAGCTGCCTTACCCTTAACCATCCCTGCTGGGTTCCAAAGCTCTGCTTTTTGTGGTTAGCCTGCTTGTATCATTACAAGTACAGTGTCTATTTTGATAACCAGAACAGTAAAGCAACAGTTGCCTGCACCCTCTGTGGCTTCAGAAGACATTACTGCTCAGGAATGTGGGAGGTGAATAAAACTAAACAAACCAAAACCAAGTGCTGGCAGCCCAGAGAATTCAGAGTCAAGGTATTCTTTGCAAACATGTCAGTTGAATGGCTTTGGAGTCTCAAAACACAGTCTACATTTTCATACTCCCCAAGTGTCTGTTTCTACCCTGTAAAGAAACTCTGTCTTTCTTGTCTCTTGCCTGAAGATTATTGAAAGTGTGCACCAGAGCATACTGTTATTTTGGCTTCAGTTAATGTGTGTGTGCAGTAGATGCCAGGGAGTCTTTTGTCACTACAGACTTTTCTCTTTTTTAGGCAAGTGCTCTAATTTCATGACGGATGGTAGTGTATTCCCAAATGACTGTCTCTATGGCTATGAAGAGAGCACCATAGAAACTTATCTCCCATCTATCTATTTTCAGCTAAAAGCCTGATGATTAGGTTGTGTGATACTCCACAGCAGAACTTAGGCCCAAAAAGTCTGGGAAAAACAGAGGCAAGGATTTGGCATACAAATTCTGTGTCTGAGAAGAGTTGCCTTTCAGTCTAAGGTTCTCAAACAGGATAAGTTAACTCATGTGTTTCCAGGTTAGAGGCAGGTAAGCACCCCTGTCACTCACAGGGCAAGAAGGTTTTCAAGGTTATTGTGAGTCTAAAGATTCAATTAAGATCTTCATGGGTTTTATAAGAGGTTTGATGGAGACTTAGGCATGTGGAGCAGTGAGATGCTTTTGAAAGCCCTACCTCAGCAACTGGAAGAATTGGACACTGAATGAAACAGAGAGACTGGTTGTTTTTCAATCTAATATATTTTTGGAATTTATAGGCTGCCATGTGCATACATGCACAGTGAATGTAAGGGAAGTGCTATTTCAGGCCTGTAAACCAGGAAATGCATGGAAGATGAAGATAGTGGCTGAAGACTACTCATCCGTATGGTCACTTGTCAGCATGTTGTCCCAAGAGATGGAGAAGTTGGCATGTCTCGAATTTTGTGGAGGAACAGGATTAGGGTGCTTTGTGGTACAGGCTTAGCTGTGAATTTCCTGTTTCTATCATTTGTGTACTGTATTTTATGTATTATATGTACTGAGAACTGTTGTTCTCTTTTACTTATGAAAACCTGTTGACTTGTAATATATTCTGGGACTATAGGTGTATGCCTTCAACATCCTGTCAGCATTAAGGGAGTTATGCAAGGAAAGATCCTTAATTTCTCTGTCAGATAAGTTGAAGTGAGCTGGAAAGCAGTCTTCTTTTGCAAGAGAAGCCCTACCCAGTGCTCCTCAGCAATCTCAGGACCAAAATCTTCCTTTGGTGGGCTGACCACCTTATCTCACACTGACACTGACCACTTTATCTCACACTTATCTCAAACTTCTTGCTGAGTGGTAGCAAGAAGTCCTCCCAGTGCATGTAAGAGAGAGCAACTGCCTTCTCTGTTTCTCAGGCCTCTAAGATGATTTGTTTGTATTTTGAAGTGCCTTTTTTCCAAGGAAAAAAGTCCAGGACCTCAATTTTATGACAAATGAAAAGCATCCTGCAGAAGGTGTGCAGATTATTGTGTTTAAGTCAGTGCCACAGAGCTGTCCTTGTTGATTTGCTTCAGTTTTGCTGAATCTTAGAATCATAGCACCTTAGAATCATAGAATCAACTCAGTTGGAAAAGACTGTGAAGACCATCAAGTCCAACTGTTACCCCAGGACTGCCAAGATCACCACTAACCCATGTCACTGAGGGCCTCTCTAGAAAAATTCTTCCGCACATTAAGGCACTAATGCACCACACTGTTGGTGTGCTTTTCCGTGGTGAAGAAAAGGAGAAAGATTAGATTTTAAATGGAGACATCTATTGTAGTCTTAATTTCAAAGTGACAGTGCCTTTTCCATAATTTCTTTCCCAAACCACTGGATCCGTGTTTCTTCTTCATAAGTGGACATTTATCAAGACGACATTAAACTGTCATTAAATTTCTTGCCTTGGGTGCTCCAAAGGAATTAACAGTTCATTGTGTGTAACTGAAACTATTCCATATAAGTCCTTACAGCGCACTAGTCACAGTATATTTGAATGCCCTCCAGTAGTGTGCTAAGCAACGTGACTAACATCTGTTGTTTGTTCTTTCTCCTCTCCACCAGGGAGATGCCCGTGCACTGAAGTACATTCTTTCTAAAAGGCTGGTTTGGGTTTCTTACCCACACCTGTGTATTGCTGCATGCTTCTAATGGACAGGAGTAGGTCATGGAGTGGGAGGTGGGGAGGTTGGAGGTAGTTAGTAATTCCCAAGGATGTTTCCTCTGTCGTTTAAGCTGGGCACTGAGAAAGTGGAGTATTTTCACAGGCAAGATTATTTTGTTGATCCATGGACTGTCACAGAAGTGTGACATCCAGTTCAGCTGCCAAAGAGCATGGTGTTATGGTGCACGCACCCTTTGTGTTGTACTCACCCAGAAGCAGGGTGCAGAAGGGCCAACCAGAATGAAAGTGTAGTCACCATGTCTTGGATCAAAACATCCATTTCTTTTTCTGCCATCTCTGTATGGAGCTTAAAATGTCTCAGATGCCCTGAGCATACTTAAGTTGCCTGTGTACTGCTGCTAACCAGTGAAAAACAAAATGATGTTGTAACTCTGATTAAAGATCCTTTGAAAAGTTCACACAGACCCTGCTCTGCTTCTTAGTTAGGTGGAGGGCACAAGCAAGATAGCTCTTCAATGGCCAGCTACTTACAGCATGAGACATTTCATTGTGACTCAATGGGTATGAATCATCGCTAAATAACACCAACTTGAGGTTAGTTTAATGCCATTGATTTCAAAGTTTCACAAGCATGTGAAACTCAAAGTAGGCAGCAACAACTATTCAGGGCTTCTGCGTCTGAAATGGAAGAAATTAACCACTGTTTTATAAAGCCTGACAAAGAGCTTAGCTCAAGAAGGAGCTCAAGCTGACGACTGGAGAATGTGGGAGTTCTTAGAAAGGGAATACTTCAGAGCAGATTGGTCAAACCCCATCTGACATGCCTTCAGTTGTATTCAAGGAAAAGCTTCTCTTGACCATTCTTTGAGCCAGTTGAAACACAGAAGAAAAAGAAGAAACATTCCCTTAAGGTCAGGCATCAATACCCATGGCTGCATTTCTGTTTTGCGACTGCCTTCAGGGAAAACATTGATGTAGCAGCATCAAAAAGGCCATGCCTCAACATAAACAAATGAAAGGGGGAACTTTGGGTTGCTGAGGTGACATGGGTTGAATGAACAGTCACTTGCCGTCTTCTCCTAGGGAAAGGTAGTGGGCTGGAATGTCACTGCAGAGCAGCTGAAGTTAGGCAAAGCAATCCCTACACATACTATACACATAATATACACATAATTCAAGACTGGGAATTGACTGCAGACACCGCAGTAGTTGGTCTGTATTAGAAAGAGCTGGTGTGAATGATTGGAGTGGGTCTTCCTTTCTCCCTTAAGGCTTTAATCTCAATTCCCCATGCAACTCCTCTCCCAGGTGGGAAGAGCTCACCCTTTGTCACAGCCCTTGCTGCCTTCAGGCACTAGGAAGGTTGTCTCCATGTCGTATTCATTCAGGAGTCTGGGGTAAACTTTTTATCTTCCAGTGTAGAGAAGAGGAAAAACTTCCTAAACTGCAGTGACATAATACCAAAGAAGAAACACACTATGAGATGGGGTCACTTGGTTTTTGTGTTGTTATTTAATTTGAGACCAAAATGAACCTTTTGTTCATTGTCACTTATTAAAGTGGCAAGAGATGGAGGAACATGAGGCTACGTAGAGCCAGACTTGTGGAGGTGCACAGCTATCTAGCACAGTTCACAAGTGAAAAGGTAGGCGTTGTAGCTGAGGGAGTGCAGCACCCAGTTTATACTGTCCATAAAGCTTCACTGTAAACTTACAAGCTCTTAAGGCAAATATCTTATTTGGAATCATGCTTAAAATGTCTTCCTACAAACTAGGAGGCAGGATCCATATTAGGTTTAGGGAGTCTGTAAGAACAAGAGGTCACCTCTGACCTTCCTCCTTCCCAACTTTCAGCTTGTCTTCTAGTATAAAACAGGAAACAAAAGTGAACGAAGACGTGGAACAGCACAATTGTTTGTTACTGGGAAAAAGGCATATCATACCAGCCCTTGAAGGAAACCACTTCCCACCTTGAGTCGCGTCTGGTGTTGGACATGAGTAGACATCAGGGAGAAGGCTATATTAAATGCAGGCAAGTGGTCAGAGAGCCAACAACAGCGTCTCCAAGTTGCACAAACACCAAGAGCACCACAGGAGTCCCTTTGAAGAGCAGAGCGATGCCTGCTCTATCCCACTCATGTTTAAGCATCCCCTTGGGTCTGGCATAATATCCTGCCTCTTTTCAAGGAGATGCAGGGAAGG
The DNA here is from genome assembly GCF_034315485.1 of Pezoporus occidentalis. NCBI lineage: Eukaryota > Metazoa > Chordata > Aves > Psittaciformes > Psittacidae > Pezoporus > Pezoporus occidentalis. The sequence continues at coordinate 1,657,808 of NW_026912898.1, forward strand.
GCAGTGTGCTGGATCCCCACAGTACTGAAACCAAGTACTGCCCATTGGAAAACCCAGCTTTTGGTCCTGTTCTTTGAATCTATGGTAACATAACAGAGCTATCTTGAGAGACTCCTTGACCATGGTGTGATGCCATGATGCTGATACGTGTTTGATGTGGCAGATAGGAGTGTATATGGGAGAAGCTCACCTGCTGTTGGGAGCAACAGCTCCCTACTTTTTGCCCTATTAGAAGTCTAAATGTTTTCAAATGAAGAGCAAAGCTCTTCATGAAAGGTAAGAGCTGAGCAGGCTCCAGCACAGCTATATGAAGAATTATTTTTCTAAGGCACCTTTCATAGGTGTCTTAGCAGTTGTTCATAAGCCTTCCTGTCTTTTCAGAACTCTTGTTGAAAAACTGCGCTGGAGTAGTAGGTTAAAAAGCATCTTGAAGAAAAAGGAGGATGAAACTTAATCTTTCCCATGTGTGCCCATGAGAGGGCAGCACAGACCGGCTGAGCTTCCGCTAAAGGCTAGTAAGAGGCAGGGAGGCTAACTCCAAAGAGTGTACGTCCAGCCACGGAGTAGAGGAGAAAAGGTCCATGCAAAAGGGCTGGATGGCCCAAAGCACCGCTCCACCCATCACGCACCTGAAACCAAAACCCAGTTACGGATGGGTACAAGTCTGAGTGGGTCAAACCCCAGGTACATGACAGGGTCCGAGTCTCAGAGGCTTCTCAGGAAAGTTTCCAGGTCCTTACTGAAACCTTAGAAGAGCATTTGAGAGGAAGAGCATTGGACAGTGCCTACAGTTCTATCAAATCAATGAGTCATGTGTGTGAGACATCAACCACACCCTTGCCAAAGCACAGGCTGTCACCCCACGGGTACTATAAACTCGGCCAGGGCACACATGCTATTTATTTCCATCCCAGTGCCCCTAAACATTGCACCAGCCAACACCCCTTTGCTATTCCCCTTTCCTCTGGCTGCTGAGGTTCTTGCAATAAGGCTCTAGCTTGACTGTCCTCCCTCTTCGGTGCTCCAGCCCTGTGGCAAGATGGATGGTGGAGATAAATGAGACATGTGCTTGCAGCACTTGGCTTGCTGCATGTTGGAAAGTGGATAGTGACAAGCAAGCGTATGTAGATGGCAGTGCTCTGCTGCCAGCCTGCTACAGCCTCCCACACCAGAAGTAGCTAACGCAGAGGAGGGAAGCAGGATGGATTTGGGAGGGATGAGTTATCCCCAGATGCCTTTTAATAATGAGCTGGAACAATTAATATGAACAAATCTGTTTGCCCCCTTGCAAACAAAGTAGTAAAGGTGCCCAAACAAGACCTCTTCTTTCTACCATGTTGTGGCTTGTGACTGACACAAAGGATCTTGGAGGAAAGGGTTTTAACCATCAGCAAGAGCAATGCAGTCACTACGTCCAGACAGAACAGCTTGTTCCCAGTGTGTTAGATGAAGTTCAACTGAACCACCAGCACCAAAAGTCCATCACAGTGCCAAGGCCAGTCAGGAGACGGGACCACATCCTAATAAATATATTGACACTGACATATGCAGTATTCCAGAGGCCAGAAAGCTCTCAACAATAGAGACACTTTCTAAGCAGATCTTCTCTGGACATTGTCAGCTTTTTAAAGAAGCTATCTAAAACACAAGCAGAAAGTTTGTCTTCTCAAAAGTCTTATGTCCTGAATGTATTTTGTAAGATCTCAGGCAACGTGACATTCCTAGCCTTCTGTGAGCCTTCCATGTGGTCAGGCTCCCATTCAGAGTGAGCTGGCCTGCCCTCATCTCACAATGAAATTCAAGGGGAAGCCACGTCTCATTTACTGACCCTTTTTACGCCATCAAGGGTGTTGGCTGGGCAACGCCACTCTTGAAGGGCTTGGCTCCCCTCCCCTGCCTGGAGAATGTCCATGGTGGGAGGAGAGCCAGGGCAGGGTTTGACCTCCAGCACCCCCCAGGCACCTCTGTGCTTATCTTCTGGTCCCTGAACATACAAATATGTGACTTGTGGGTTGCTGAAAGGCCAAGGTGAGATCAGCTCAAGGATGCAGATCTTTTGGTCTAGGTCTTCCCTTGCAGAAGTTAGCCTCAGGCCTGTGAAGATGCTCTCCTATGAGTTTCCTTTGTAGCTAGCAAAGGAAAAGAAGCATCCTCAGGGTGAGATTTAGAGCCCAGATCTCTCTCACTGTGTACAAGAAGGCAGCCTGAGGGTCTTCTTTATTCAACAGCAGTAGCAGCCAGCAGAGGTTAACCTTTATGAACATCCACTGTTTCTCTAATCTTCTGGGTTGCGACCACTGAGAAAGGGAGCCACAGCAGTGGCCTGATTGTTAACAGTGGGGTACCGAGATTTCATTTGTTACTGCCTTTACCACATGTGCAGATTCCACTATGAGCAGTGGAATTTTCAGGGGGAAGCTGTTCCCTGCCTGAACCCAGTTCTTTACCAGACAGAGCAGCTTCCTCCAAGTTCTTCATCCTTGCTGCCTGTGAGGAGAAGAAACAGTCCCTTCTGAAGGGCTGAAAGTACAGATTTTCATGTAATCACATGATTCCAGTAGCTTGGGCTTTATGAAAACACCCGAAATTGCAAGTCTTAACAACACCAAAATACAGCCACGGTTATAAACTCATGAATAAATCCACCCTACAAAACGAGGATAAAAAAGGTGTATCCCTCTCCTTCCCCAAAAGATTAAGAAACCTCAATCTTTGAGAGAATCACAGAATCACAGAAAGTGAGCTTTATTGCACTCTTCTTAGGAATGGAGAGTGCAATGCCATGTTCAAGGGTGGATTGTGCATTGCCAAATGCAAATCCCAGGATTACTAGCATCACAAAGGTGCCTGTATCTGAGTTTTCTGTACTGCTCTTCACCAAGGTACCTGAGGTTTTAGAAAGAAGTTACTTACTGCATTCCACGTTATACTAAATATATACATACAGGCCTGCTTTTTCAGGCTATATGTTTGCAGACCTAGCCCAGCGACCCTGTGGTTTATCCTAACCCACTATAATTAGCCCATGGTCGTTGCTAACGGTATGCCATTTGTCTCCCCACACTCAGCACTGTTTGGTAAACAATTTCAGGCACAGGGTTGCTCTCCCCTGATCTCCCTAGGTGGTGTTCACTTGTTTATCCTGCACACCCTGCAGTTACTCCTCTCTCTTGAGGCTGAGAGCTATAGAAATGGCAAAGAAAGGGCAAATATGCTGTAGGAAGGGGGAGGCAGCTGCAGCAAAAGCCAGGACGTGGCTCAGGAGACAGCAGGCAAGGCTGGCTTGAAGCCAGGCCAGCTGCAAACCCAAGGGACATCTGTCCCCCATGGCTCACATCCTCACCCCCCCGTGTGGATGCACTGAGACGGGAGAGAAGGCGTTCATGAGGAATTCCCTTCTCCTCCACAGAGGAGCTGGCCCCCAGCCATGGCACATGGAGGGTCTGGGTGGCAGGCACGAGCCTGAGACCCAAATCTGGCCGAGGGAAGGAAGATTGAACTGCGGAGGAGGAAGCAGCTGTTTGCAGCCCTCCTGAGAATGCGGGAGCAAAGCCAGGGGGCAGGCAGGAATTGGGGCTGGTCAGGGGGAGGTCACTGACTGTGGTGGTGAGGATGGGACTCTGCCACGAAAGGTGCCCTCATGGGCAGCGCCTGTGCAGCGTGCTGCAGCAGGGATGCTCAGATGCACTCCTGGCAGTGATGCTGTGCCTTGCTGCTGTACGCTGCCAGAACCATCATCCAAGAAGTCCCCTCGAACCAAACAATGTGCATCCAGCTGAACCTGTGCATGGGTCTTACATGAGCTTAGCCAACACTGCAGCCATGCTGCTCGGATGTGGAATTTCCTAACTGTGAGATCTGATCTTCCCATGCAACATCGCAAATGCAGTTCGGAGACTCCTGTTCATGGATAGGAGTGGTTCCTTCGTGATGCTGGCATGAGGCAGTCACAGGAATGACACCTGGGACCCTGCTGCTTTGGCCACGACCTCCATTTCCTCCTTGTGTGCTTTGTCCCTCCCTAATTCCTCCCTCTCACATTCTTAAACCATTATTTCCATGCTATGAAGAAAAAAAATCAAACTATGTAGGAAGGGTATTCTTAGAGTAGGAGCAGGGCCAGCCCATTGGAATTGCCCACAGCATCTCATCAGCCCTTTTCAGCATCTTTATTCTCACTTTGGGCATCCTCCAGCATCCCCAACCTGCCAATTCTGAGAAAGCACAGCATACTTTGTGACAGGCGTGTTCTCACATTGCCCTGTCATGCAGAGAGCACATTGCTATAGTCAAGTGATAGAGCTCCTGAGAAATCTCATTTTACATCCCCATCTGAAAATGGGCCAGGCTGTGGCCTCAGCATCTGACTGTTCCTCTAGCGAAACCCCAGATCGCAGCGCGTCTTCGCTCCCAAGCCAGCACTTTGACTTTAACTCACATATAAACAGAGGTGCGTATGGGTCTATGTATGGATACATGTGAGGAAAGCACATACATTAATGGATTTGTATATGTGCATGTGTGTGTATGTACATATGGCTCTGTGAGGGGGAATGGGTGTGCACTTGTGAGTCTGTAACTTTTGGAAGTGCAAGAGCTTGCACAAATGTATGGGTCTGGTTATATAGAGGTGTTGGCACAGATCATCTGAAGTATGCCAGCGCAAGCACAGACCTAACAGGGGAGGCTAAAGCAGCCACAGGCAGCTCACTGGAAGTACCCATGGTGGCACTTGGGCTTCCCACTGCATGGTTTGTCTCCCCACTGCATGCCCTTGTTCAGGTCTCTGATGCTCTGCTCTGCACATGTGTTCATGCAAGCTCGTAGTCTCAGCCACACCAGGGCTGCCAAAAGATGGGGTGGTGAATGCACTGAAATAGACTCCACATGTTGTAGGGAGCACAAACAATGGGCAAACAGGTCTGAGTTATTTACGTCCAGACAAATCTGCATCCTTACTCTTGAACACCCAAATGACAAGCTTATTGTCCCTGTCTACTGGATCAGATTGGCTGCAATGGCTGTATCTTCTTTTGCATGTTGCCGTGATACCTCACGGAGCTGGAAATGTCAAAAGCCAGGCTGAAATCTCATAGGGATCTTACAGGAGAGCTGGATCTCTCTTCAGTTGTCTCCAAATACCGAGGAGATCCATGAAAAGTTCTCACTAATTTCCCACAAGATAGTCGCAAGGATGGCTACCAAGGAGATATATAGATATTCTTCTGACGTTTGCTTTTGACTTATGTAGGGCTCTAAAAACATCACCCTTCCTAAGGCCATTATTCATTTGGCTGGTTTTTGCACCAGCAGATGAAGAACCCCAAGCACAACCACCTGCACTTCTGCCAGAGATGTGCTCACGGCTCCAGTAATGTGAATTATGGCTTTTGGCAGACCTGTAGAGGAGTCAGTGAGGGAGAAGAAGGTGAGAGACATTCCTTTTCTGCTGTGTGCCTCAGCCTTAGCCCCTCTCAGTTCATTACAGGCCAATTAATACATGACATATATTAAATATGTCTATGCTTGACTTTGCTCTGTCTTAAGAAGCCTGAATGTGTTAAAAATCCCAAGGAAATGCAATAGTCTCCCCACTTTCCATGTTCTCCACAGTTGTCTTGCAGGGTAGCCAACGCCTACACTTGTGTTTCCAAAGAAAATCAAAAGCTAAATGAAATGAAAATGGATCCAACCCAAACCACTGGATTCTCCCCATGCAACGTAATGAAATGAAAACGCTGGCATTATTTTACTCTTTCTTTTTTCCTAGTCAGCCCATTCTTCTTATACCCACGTTCAAGCAGCACTCCAGCAACCCTAATACTTGCACTTAAGTCCTTCCAACTTGCCCATCCTCTTTAAAGTTCAAGTGTCTCCTACAGGTGAGTCACTCACCCACCCTTTGGAGAGTGTAATAATAGACATTTTTTGGAGCTTTGTGCTTTCAGCACAACAGCATTCCGATACGATCTAAGAATCACAGAGACACCCTCCGGTCCCAGAGGCACTGGCGAACAGGTTTGGCTAGAAAAAAATAGTTTTCCTCATGTGATGGGCACCCTACCAATCACAAAGCACTTTCCTCAAGCCATCCGGGCTCTTTAAAGCCCAGTGGAGGGGTGAGAAAAGGGGCTTTTTCAGCTCTGGATGTGGGTCGGGATTGCTGTTGGGAAGCATCACAAGAAGAGAGGGGTGAGTGCTTTGCTTTGGTCATCGTCTTCCTCTGTTAGGAGGAAAGGAGGCTTTTAGGTTTAATGTTTGGTATTTTAGCCCCTGGGCTGTGTTTAGTATGTGGGAGTCTGGTACCTGGCTGAGGTTAACTGCAGAAGATAATATTAAGTATTTCATCCTTCTTACCTCAGGCTTTGTCTTCTTTACGGCTCTTTTAATCTGTTTCATATTTTCTCTCCTGAAGACTGGGGAGAAGGGAATGGGAAAATTAAATGTGTTGCAAAGAGTGTAAAAAAAGCAGGGATTTTTGCAGGGAAAGATGATTCCTGTAATTCCCCCTCACTTGTGAAAATAGGAAAGGCAAAAAAAAACCCACTCAGCTTGTTTTGGCTGTGCTGATCTAATGAGGGAGAGAGGAAAAACCTACCTCCCAGCTCTATTTCCCAGGTAATTATGCTTGATGATGATTTACCAGCCACTCCACCATTCACACAGGCTTCATTTCACAGCAATCCCTCTCAAAAGGAAACTTAATTAGTTTCTGACCCCTGCTTGATGCTGAGCTTTGGTTTTGCTTTATTTTTCTCCCCTGGTAGCACAGAATAATTGGCTGGCTCTTCCTTTCCTGAGCGTGCTTGACTCCTAGTGCACAAGCCCTTCTCTGTCAGAGGTGGCTGCATTTTGATACAGGTGGAGCAATGGGGGAAGTCCAGCAGGGCAGGAGGAATGTGTGGGGTTGTATGCTCTGGAGCTGTTTGCTTTCCAGTAAGTAAACAAGTGATGAATCGACACTTCTAGAGCGTTTGGCTTCTTACAGCAGTGTCCAAGCAACTCGTCAATAACGTATTTAATTGCATCCTCTTTAAAACTGTGTAACTCTGAAGATGGCCCAGGCACTTGGACATTATCTTCTCTTTAAGCCCTTTAAGGGATATATTTTCTGCTAAAACAGTTGGGGGGAAAAAGGAAGGTTTATTATTGCTGTTTGGCCCCTCAGGGCATCAGAGTCTAGAGCAGGTCAGGTCTGTGTCTCACAGAGGCTTCCCGTGGCACTGGCATGGGCACTGATGCTGGCACAGCACCTTGGGCAGCAGTTCCACCCCACTGGCTTCCCTCCATCAGTGCCCCAGCCTCATCTTGCTCATGCCTGTAGAAACATGCTCTGCAGCTGAGCACAAGGGGCAGGAGGTGTGGGGCCCAGCTGGGTGCGGGATGAGGTTTCTGCCGTTGGATGGGTTTGTTTAGTTGCGCTCGAGTGGTGCGGAGCCCGTCAGCCAAGGTGTGTGGAGCACATGAGTAATAAAACAAATGTGGCCCTTGTCTCTGCCTCCTTACACAAGGAGGTGAGTGCAACGCCCTGCACAGGGGCGCTGAAGCAAAGGGAAGCCCCTGTAAGTCCCTTTGATGTGCTGTGACCTCCATAAGCAGGGTGCAGAAGCAAATGACGCTCACAGGGTTGTTTTTGGACACTCCTTAGTCACAATTCTGGATACCACCATGAAAACTGGTTCAAAACACAAGGTAATCAAAATGCAACCCACTTCTGCATGGGACAATGCCAAACCAGTTCTTACCCACTAAGGTTTTTTGGATGGAGATGGAGTAGGACTAAGCTAAGCAGGCAGCGTTCATCTCTAAGGCTATTGAAAACCTGTCCCACTCTGCAGAAAGAGTGCGGAAGGTTCAAAACATCAATAATCCCAATGTGTGTGAGGGTTGAACAACAGAGACTGAATCCTGCTTGAATCCAGGAACTGCTGTGTGTAGGGCTTCCTCTGAGAGCTTAACTAGGGCTGTCACCTAAAATACAAGGGCAGAAGCCAGTCTCTGCAGAAAGGAGCATCCTTTTCAGCTCCCGAAGTTGTGCTGCATGTCGTGCAGAGCCACTCTGAGCAGAGGAAGGGAGAAGAGATGAAGAAAGCTACAAGGACATGAAAATAACAGGTCCTGTGCAACTTGAGGAATAGGGGGAAAGAGGGCTACCACTGCTCCTGGGCTCTGATGAGCTCAGCTGGACCTTTATGGGCATCAGGAGTGCATTGAGGGTTTGAAGGCAGAGAAGAGGGGAGATGTTGGAGTCTGAGTTCTGACCAGGGCATCGGGAAGATGAAGAACTATGTGCTTCAGGAGGGACATAGGTTTTCCTGGTACAATGGGAGCAACAGACATCTTTCCGAAGCTACTTGTAGCATGGAGCAAAGTGTGTGGCAGTGATAACTGAATACCTGGGACCTAGATGGGTTATGACTAAATTATAAGCTACACAAGATGTGCTGAGGAACACTAGGTCCATGCAAGTTCGAGGCTGAAATCCCAGGAACTGGTCACCTTCTTGAGTGCAGATTCTGGATAACAATTGCATCCAAAGCTCTGATTTTTCTCAGGGGTTTCCCTGAAGCCCCCAAGAAACTGCATTTGGGTTGCAAAAATGATCCCAACCAGTCTCAAGGAAGTCTCCTACACCTCCCAACTGATCAGTGTCCGCAGGCAGGAGCTGCTGGTTCCTGTCTCAGGGGATGGGAGGAGGACTTCAGCTCATGTCACACCCAAGGGTGGTTGAGAGTCATACCTGCATGCAGCTCGCCTTGGGCAAGCCAGCCAGGGTTTGCCTCATGTACCAAGTGCTGTGCGAGATGCTCTTGCTTAACACAGCTTAGCTCAGAGTCATAAGGAGCAGGCAGCCTGTGGAAAGACCCAGATCCATTACAGTGTGTATTGTTAGGTCTACATTAAAGGCTCTTCCTTCCCTTTTCCTCTTCTTGGACTCTGCTTCTCCCGCCCCGCAATCCCATTGCATATAAGTAAGGTACTTGAGTGCCTTAAGTTCCTTAGAAGCTTGTCACCATCCAGCTGATATCTGTGTGGTGAGGACTGTGTGCAGCTTTCCTCCCAGCTACAGTAGCCTAGGAGATGAGCTTGCCCCAGGACAAGAGGTTTGCTAACTTGGACTGGTGTGACTACATTAATACCTGCCCAAGGAAAGGGAAGAGTGAACCAGGTCCTGCCTGCCATGGAGGAGAAGAAGGCCAGCCTGTGGGGAGGAAAGCTCATGGACTGGGTGGACAGCACACATACAAGGTGTTGCTACACTGCAGGGGGGTCTGTAGGAGAAAAAAGGAGGGAGAAAGAGCTTTCTGCAATGTTAAGGAAAGGATTGTGGGTTTGGTAATCACTCTTGGTGTGATCTGTCGTGCCAGCCACACGGCACACTCAATCCTGCTGTCTTCACCTGCTTTTCCATGGAGTAGTCAGAGTTCACATGCCTGCATTCAAGCAGGGAAGATTTCCTTGCTTTTTTGGACTGACCTCTCACTTGGGGTGTCTCTTAGTTAGCAATAAGTAAAGGCTTTTTGAAATTCTCTTGAGTTTGCAGCACAAAGATCCATGAACCAGGCAGTGGCGTCCCCAGTTTTAAGATGCGTAGAGGACCACCATCCATCTCAGGTTTGGCAGACTCCACAGTGTTCTATTGTAGATCACAGGTAACCAGACATTGCCCAGACCCAGATTTGACCTGCAAGGCTGTTCTTTATTCCCCCCGAGCATTCTGGCTGGTGAACAAGTTTGTTAGGGACAAAGCTTCAGTTGAAGTTGTGAGCCTCTCATTTCAGATACAGAGCAATACAGCTTCAGGTATCTTAGGCTGGCCTCCTTTGGAATAAAAATGTCTTCTCACCTTGGAAATGACAGCCATCCCCAGTCACATTATCATGGGAAAACATTTATGTGGTCTTCTGTTTGTGTAATGGTGAGAGCACTGGAGATGTCTCCCCTGGGTCAGTAACCCCAGCAAGAGGAGGCACTAGTGCAAATACTCTGGCTGTTCAAGCTGCTTGTCCTGTGGTCTGCTCAAGTTGGGCCCTCTTTAGCTTTTCTTTCAGAGCTTGTATTTTCTTAACCACCGAGCAAATGCAACTGTCTTGGGATTGGGTTTCCCCCCTGTCTCCATGCACACATGTGCTCCATCCCTTTGAAAGAAGGACTTGGTTGGCACTGGCATCTGGGCTTGTTTCTCCAAGAGGTCTCACGCCTCTGACTAGTGCCTTTATGCTGCTCCCTGTGGAAGGGGGTGAATTCAATGTGAGGTGCCTGGCCGCAGCCTGCAGGATATAGCACTCTCAGGAATTTGCTGGGAATGCTATTTGGCCTGGGTCCCATGAGCCAGCTGCAGCCTGAGCTGCTCCATCCCTCCCTTGCACCTGACTGGGAATGGGTGTCTCAGCTCTAGTTCCTGGCATGGGTGGGAGATGGGGCTACTCTTACACTAAGTTGCTGCCAAGCTGTGTGCTATAGTTATATGTGTAGGGTACTGCTAAAGCACTGTGGTTGCCAGTTTAGTCCTGTTGGTAGTGCTGGCCAAAATTAACAGCCAGGAGGGTGTACAGCACATCCTTGGATAAAGCCAGCTCCTCTGGAAGAGGAGCAAGATGAAGCCACCGAACTTGTCCGCTGTCCATCTGGGTGTAGCTGGTGTTTCTAACCAGACGGAAATACAACGCCATGGGCTGATATTTGCATAGGTGCTGTTGTGGTGATGAAAACCGTACCCAAAAGGAAGGCAAAGATACTGCCCCTGAGTGGTCCCAATCTTCTGTAGCTCAAATATCAGAAAGAGTTTGAGTTACCAGTTTCACACCTGGGGAAGTTTCTCCTCTGTAACTGCTATGAAGCAAGGGTTGGGAGGTGTACAGAAAGGCTATCAGGTTCTGCCTATCATTCTCCTTAGGGATAATATCTATTTCTGAGTGAAGCCTATTATACTGGTCTAACTGAAGACTGCCTTTGGATTTTCCCAGGTTGCATGAAGAACTGAGGATGGCAAAAAGTGATGGCATATGCATCTTGCAGGGTCTATTAGTCTTTGGGAATGTGGTCATTGGGGTAAGTGAAGTGGAACAAGTATGGGTGGAGGCTTCCTTCTAGTATGACACTTCTTAAAACAGCAGTTTCCAGCCATGAAATCCTTCTTCATGCGTTAATTCCACACATAAGTACACCAGTAATGCATAGAGGAGGGGTAAAGGAGAGCTCTGTTAGTTCATGAGTTGGGTGGTGAGGGGACACCAAGGGACAGCAGGGGCTGATCCACAAGACCAACATGAGTTCTAGGTGAAAATCTCTTGCTGCTGACCAACATCTTCCCAGCCATCTCCCTCCATATAGTGATGGGTAAGGTTCTGTTGATTCTTTCTTAACATCCTCAAATCCTAGGTCTGGTCTCTGAGGTCTAGGCTGGCTGAGTTTTGTCTGCAACTCTCCTGTGAAGGCCCAATACAAGAGATTGTAGAGCTGGGCAGAGGAGGAGTTGGGTAGCTCCTGTTTGACAGGAAGTTGAATGAAAGAAAAGTGGTCTCCATCTTTTTCTGTCTCTTCTGTTTCTTTGGGGAAGCTCGATCTAATGGATTTCCTGAACTTGCACTTTTCAGATGTGCGGCATTGCCCTGACAGCAGAGTGCATTTTCTTTGTTTCTGATCCCCATGGTCTCTACCCTCTGCTGGAAGCCACAGAAAACGATGACATCTATGCTGCTGCCTGGATTGGCATCTTTGTTGGCTTTGCACTCTTTGTTCTGTCTATCCTTGGTATCATTGGAGTCATTAAGTCCAACAAGACCTTGCTGCTTGTGGTAAGTGTGGCAATGTTTGCCTACCTGTTGCTGCCAAACTGACAAAATGATGCCTTAGTTTCCCTGCTCACCTTAGTAATCACACGTTGAGCAAAGACAGCTTCTACTAGTGGCAAGGAGCCAAAGGTTCTTCTTGATCATGGCTTAGTGTCCCACATGGTGAGGACACATGCTTGAGAAGCTCCTAAATCAGGCTGAGGGAATGAATGGTGGTAGCCACAATGGAGGTTTAAGCTGACTGGCTTGACTCTGACCTTACCCTGAAGCAATGCAGAAGCACTTGTGCAATCAGATATAGCTGGGATGTGGTTTAGATCCTTGTTTCTCCCCACTGGTTACTGACTTTCAGCTGTCCCACACCATTCAGTTAAGGAGCTGATAAGTAATCACTTCTGTACAAGGCATTAGTATGTGTTAGTATACCAAATAAGGGTTCAATTGGGAACATTAGACATCAGCAGGCAGGCAGAAATTACAGGGGTGGGGACAGAGAGCTTTGGCTAAGGCAAGAACAATGTTAAGGTGTGAACAAATCTCTGTACAATTTCTCTCTTAGTTCCTTAGGTTGGCAGTGATTGGTGCTTTCCTTAACGAAGGGTAGAGCCGAAACCTCAGGAATCAGCTCTCTCTTGGATTAATGTGGAATGGCAGGCTGTCTGTTTTAACCAAGAGACACTTAGAGATCTGAAATCTTGTGCCATGAGCTGGCCAGCAAACAGATGAGGGAAGAGAATTCTCTTACCTCTGAATTTTGGTGTCTTGTCTGAAATCCAAGGCTGTGGTACAGGAGAGAGTACAAGGGGCAGAAGCTGGGGTAAGAAGGAAATAAATGCCTTGAATCGAAGAAGATCGCTGTAAATAGTGGGAGGAGAAATAGAGACATGAGAACACAAAGAGGAAAACTGGAAAGGTTAAAGGGATTGTGCTGAGAAGGGAAGAGAAACAGTGAAATAGACTCTAAGCTGATCCTCAGGATCTTTTTTCATGAAGGATCTTTGTTCACATAGTACCAAGGCCGAGGAAATCTCACAATGCAAAATCAGGAGGATCTGAAAGACACCCTAAATTGCACCTTCTGCTTCTCCAAAGTACAAGCTCTCCTGATAGGAGTGAATGGCTTCTTGCTAAAAATCTTATAGCTGGCAAGTGGAAGAGGAAGGAGGAGACATCGCACAAGCATAAGTCGCTAATGAGATGCAACAAAGAAAAGGGCAAACGTTATTCTAGGACATATCAGACAAAACATTTTCCATGAAGGCAGGGTGATATTAATGCCATGAGCTGATGAGATCTTGTCTGGGAGAGGCAGAACAAGTCCAGTCATACACCTTCAAGAAAGCAGAAGAGAAGGGCTGCATGAATGTTCAGGGCATATAGAGGACTGAGGATAGGATAGCCTGGCCTCTGCTGCCTTGAATTGTAGAATCATAGAATCAACTAGGTTGAAAAAGACTTTTCAGATTGGTTTCATGCTTAATCTTGAAAAGACTGCTTAGCTGTTCCCCCTAACTCTGCTGTCTGTCTCCCACAGTACATCATTCTGATGCTGATCACTTATGCATTTGAAATGGCTTCTTGCATCACGGCAGCAACTCACAGGGACTTTGTGAGTATTTCTTTCCTCAAGTATTCTTGCAAACCACATTGGGTAACGTTTCAGTTCCAGGGCACACGATGGTCCCTTTCAATGCAGTAAATGGCTGGTGTGGTGATACAGTTTAAAGCAAAGAACTGCTGAGATAAAATAAGACCCCATGAGGAAACTCTCCAACATTATTATCCTAATCAAGGAAATTACTTTGTTCCTTTTAAAATAGCTTTGTTATTTTTAACACTTTAAAACATTTTCAACCTTGTAGTTAAGGAAATACCAGTGTGAGTTAGCTGAATCATCGATGCAGTGTTTAGTCTTTCAACCATAGACTGATTATCATATATGCAGAAGACAAATCTTCAGCATTGCCCTAGGCAGTGTTACTGGTGAGGGGAAGATTATATGGGTTGTTGGAGATACTGGTAGAGAGGGAAAATACTTGTGGTGCTTTAGTTCCAAGCAACATATCAAATGTAACCCCTATATTCTGCACATCTCCTGTGATAGAACATCTGGTAGAGCCTGTTTAAGAGTCATGCTCAAGAACTATGTCTGTTGCTCCACTGCTTCAAATCCTGCCCTTTATGTAAAACTGGGAGAGAAGCAGCATTCCTGTTCTCCAGGAAGACACTGAAATAAGCAAACAAACCCACCCCAAATAACACTATATTTGCTTTACATGGTCACTTATTCAAATAGTTTCTGCAGTCTTCATTTGGGTTTGTTTTTCTATAGCTCACTCCAAATCTCTTCCTGAAGCAAATGCTGGAGAGGTATAAGAAGTCAGAGCCAGACAATAACAATGACAAATGGATGATTGATGGAGTCACAGATACATGGGATAAAATCATGGTTCAGGTAATAATAGCACAGAAATATCTCACTAATTACTAAATCCTCTGCAGCCCTGGAATTTCAAGTCCTCCTTGGGGCCACTCAGTAATGAAAGAGGACGGCATCTGCCTTGAACCTTAGAGAAAGTCCTGCCACCCTCCCTGCTTTGCTCGTTTATCAGACAGCAGACTGTCAAACGCAGGCACTCCAGAAATGTACACTATAAATCTGTGGTTAATGCCTAACCAGCCGTGTGGAGGGCTCTGACCTGCTCCTATAAAGACCATTCCCTTCTCTTGCCCTGCAGAACCAGTGCTGCGGCGTGCATGGCCCCTCCGACTGGCAGGAGTACACGTCCGCCTTCCGCGCCACTCACAATGATGCTGACTACCCTTGGCCACGCAACTGCTGTGTTTTGGATGACCAAGGGTCCCCCACCAACCTCGATGGCTGCAAGCTTGGAGTCCCTGGCTACTATAACAGCAATGTAAGATCCTCTCAGCTTTTCACAGTTAACATGTGTTGGTCAAAAGCACCTTGCTGGAAGGGAAGGTGTTCAGAAGCTTTCTGGAGGAGAAGCAACACCTGTAGTATCCATGTTGCTGAACACAGGATAGGTTGTAAAAAGGCTTTCCTTATGGAGAGAGAGCTATTAAGAAAACTTGCCTAACGCCATCACTAAGAACTGACACCTCCAACATGTAGATGGACAGTAGCTAAATCAAACTTAGCCCAAAGGTTAGTGCACACAGTATAAGTGAGCAAGTCAATAGCTCTCCTCCTCAAGGTAGAACTTTTCAGTAGACAGGCTTGTCCTGTTCGGTCTTATAGGTCACAAGCATCAACTACTACACTAGTAAGCATTTCTAAAAGGTGTTCAAGATTCCAAATTTGCTTACAGCTTCTTGTTTCTGGAGGTCAGCTCTGTGTTGGCTAAGTTTGGTTATATATATATACTCGGCAAGTGGATAGCACAGGAGTGCCAGTCCTTGAAGTGTCTGAGATGGGCCTACTTTGTATTTGAAACTAGAAACAGGTACTCTATCTACAAGTTATCAATAAGCAATGTAGCTCCAGCTTGCCTTCTTGAGACCCTGTGAGCTACCCAAGCTGCAGTAGGAGAGGAGCCTGTCACCTCAGTCTCTCTCAGAGGTGGATAATCTCATCTCCCTGTGATACAAGCTCAGAGCTGCTGCTGATTCATTCATTCACGGTTGTCTTACAGGGTTGTTATGACGCTATTTCTGGGCCTGTAAACACACAAGCCTGGGGTGTTGCCTGGTTTGGTTTTGCCATCCTCTGCTGGACTGTGAGTACCTAATACTTGCCTCTATTTCCGCTTCTCTTTTCTTTCTAATCCACACCCAGTTGGGTGGAGGTGGATGACAGGGCTGACTCATTTAAAGGGTCTGCAGATTATAGTTATTCTTTTGTCACCAATCTGCTTGTAGCTGTTTCACTGACAGGGCTACATTTGCGAGTTCCTCTCCATTCTGGCTTCCACAAGGTGGGGAGCTAGATGGCCTTCCAGCCTTTTGTGGCTTGCTGCCGCCTCAGTAATGCAACAGAGCCAACACAGCTTGCAGATACTTGTTTGTGAAGGGTATTGGAACACCTAAACAGCAATCATGACAGATAATTCAGTTTGTAGTTCAGAGACTTTGTACGAGTGTTCTAAGTACTCAGGGTTCAGCAGCTTCATGACGGATAATCCCCAACGAGCTGAGTGATCCACTCAAGTAGTTATGGCTGCACATGCCTTCTTTCTTCACTGTGAAGCTTCTGTGCAGATAAAAAAGCTTTAAGCTTCCTCTGCCTGAACAGACTTGGCTTATCAAGAATTTCTGTTGCTTTCTCCTACCAATAGGACCAAATGGGGTGGGGGGAGAGGTGGGGAGAAGGAAAAAAGGGAGCAGAGAAACCCAGTGGTCTTCTCATTTCAGTTCTTCGTCCTCCTTGGTACCATGTTCTTCTGGAGCAGAATTGACTACTGAAGGCCCGGTATCCTCAGCGCTGCCCTGAAGCACCATGTGAAACAGCATTTGTCTCCTGCTCCATTTCCCTTATGCCATGGAGGATTTGAAGTTTTCCCACTACCTCTCCCATATACACTTTTGCCCTCTAAAAACTTGACACATATTGCTGACAACTCCAGGAAAGAATCTTCTTGTCCCTTATTTGCCCTTTGTTCTTCAGCCTTAATGCCTCCTGGCTGAGGCACAATCCTTCTTTCGTTGTGCAAGAAATCCTTGGAGCATAAGATTAAGAAGTGATCTGATTTGCTCTATGATACCATCAGAAAGGAAAATGTCCATACACATTTGCTTCAGAAAAATTTCTCTCTAAAACTATGTTGAATGTAACTCATAATGCTAAAGGCTCCAGCAAGGGCTATGTGAGCAAAGCTGTAACCTCCTGTGACCAATAAAGACAGATGCTGCAAGAGAGAAGACTGCAGACCTCTCTAATCTATTTTATTGTTCAGCTTCTGTTCCTGGTCTCTGTCACCCCTTGCCTTAGAATAAGGTAGATTCTCAAAGAGTTTAAGTGTGTCAGCAGTAAAGCAAAGTCAGGGATAAAAAAATCTGCTGCTCGTCAAGCCCTAAATCCAAGCCTGCCTCCTGTCACTGATGGACTACTGCGTGTGCTCCTACCTTCAGAAGTGCCAGTCCAGGAAAAGCTCCACTTGCTAACAAGTAACTGCTTCAAAAAGCTGTTATGTACTTCACACAAGATTTGTGCAGAGTAAGTGGGGTCCTGTGCTGTAGTTGGCATTGTGAAAGTGGCTGTCTCAAGCCCTTAGATTACCACGCTTCTTGCTTCAGCTACCTACATGTGTATGGTCACATCCCCCCTGTACTTCTTCTTTCCACATACCCAGATCAGGTAGAACAAAAGGCAAATAATGACAAGGAATAATTCCTGTGAATAATGCAAGCAAGGAGCTCACTGAACCAAATCCAGTCCTTGCATCAGCAGTTACAGTTCTTGCTCTGCTCAACAGAGGCTGTTTACTTTGGCCCAGACTGATCTGGTGTCTTTCCTAGTAAACACTTCAATAGTTACATGTGTCATGTGAAATATGCTCCTGTATAGAGCGTTTTAAGGTGAAGCCTCTTCCAAAGGTGCACTGGTTCAGGTCCTCACACTGGCCATCAGCCTTGATTCTTTGTTTTTGTATATTCACCGAAATACCAATTAAAAAGAAGTGGAAGTGAAATCTTTCTCTTGTTTTAGAGTGTGTGTTTGGGAAGGGAAAATGGTAAACGTCTGTATCTGGTACATGTGGGACAGTGCAAAGGCAGGCTTTAAAATCATGTATCCTGAAGATCAGAGTGCCACTGTGCATGGTGCTGCAGAATCTCTATAGCTGAATAGGCCCTTGCTAGGCTGCGGGGGGAGAGAAGGAGGCAGCTATCAGGGTGAAAAGTTTGGGGAAGATCTAGGCCCCTGCAACATAGAAGGGTTTTTCTCTATGAGTGTGCCTTCAGAAAGGAAAATCCTAATGGATCTGCCACTTCACTGGTTCGGTGGCATGGTGACTGTCCTGGAGATGCCCCACTATTAGCAATTTCCATAAGGAAATTAGTCTTCAGCACTGTTTTTTGAGACTCAAGGCATGGATAGAGTGTGTGGACTGTGCATGTCAGTGGTCTGGGGCTTTTGGTGGGGGAGTTTGGTGGTAGAGGATTTTTCTGTGTATGTTGCTGTAAGCTACAGCAATACCTAAACCTAAAGAAGCCTAAAGGGAACGACTGTCTGCCTAAGTTAGCCAGCAATAGCAAAGACTGGGTTCTCTGCTACTTGCCATGAACTCAAATCTCCACCAACCATAACAGCAGAGAGAAGAGAAATGGGGAAGGAACGACAGTGCAGCCACAGAGCCTCTGTCCTTGCTTGACCAAACCCCTCCAATACCTCCTCAATCACGGCACCCTTCATGGATAGCTGCTTTCCTGTGTAAAGTTCTCTTGCTCAAGTTATTTCTGAAACTCCAGTGGGTGCATTGACTGGCTGTGGGACTAGTAAGACCTTCTGCATATGGATGTGGCTGGAGATATGACTTTAGGACCACAGCAGCAGGTAATGTCAAATACTGTTTTCCTCCTCTGGCCTTTTGCTTCAGACCCAGAGGTCTCTTCCTTCCTGCTGCATCTAACTGTGGTATGATGATAGCGCTGCTCTCAACGTAGAGAAAATGCTGCAAGACTTTGCAGAAGAGGAACGGAGATTATTTTTTTACATTACTTTGCAAAGAGGTTTTGCACGATCAGCTGCAAAAAGTTGCAGTATTAACTGCTCCAACCAGTTGCAAATGATACCATTGACCTATTGCATAAACAGCAGCTTAAGCTAATGAAGTTTCAGTTCTTCACTTTGCTTTCTGCTTCTTAAGCCTTTCCCTCACGTTGCACATTGTGATTTATGTTCTTAGAACACAAAAGCTGTGATTGACCTGGGCAATGGTGGATCTTTGCAGGAGTGCCAAGCATTCCCCAATGCATCCAGAAAAATCCAGTTTTATCCGCCTGAACAGAGGAGGAAGAAAAGGACTGGACTGATGGCAGAATGATGTTGAGCATGCTTGTGAAAACTCCTGCCCAGCTTTGTCAGGTTTTTCAGCTTCTGAAGGCTGATTCCAATCTCTGCAACTTCCCTACCTGGGATGCCAGGGAAAGGTGAGGAAGGGATGGAGTCTGTGATAGGAATGGCGGTGAACTGGTTTATGTGTTGGCTGAGGCTTGTAAAGAAATCCTGGTCATTCTCAGCTGTTTGTATTGCTGCTCAGAGGTATGGATGGATGTTTTATGGTCCTCAAAACAGGCAATATGCGTATGTGCAGGTAAACTGCTGGGCTAAGACAGGGTGAAGGGAAAACTTCTCCAGGTGGAAGCTGTGCTGTTTGCTTGCAATTTGTTCTGTACATTTCTTCTCTGTAGGTATGAATATTCACAGCTCTCTCCTGGCAAACAAAGCATGTTTTGATTCTCCCATGGAGTTATCAACTCTATTTTTAGATTATTAATTTACTGTAACAATCCCAGATTTGAGAAATGGGGGCCTTGCCGAGAAACATCCTCTGTTCAGACATGACAGAGCAGCATGGCCTCCGAGCCAATGAGAATCCCAAGTCCTCAGCTGCTTCCCTCCCATACACACACAGACATAACCTGATGCCTTTCACATTGCTGAATGCTTGAGGCTGGCAGTACTGAATGTGTCTGTTCCTTCAGGCAATGGGGCTGCCTTTGTATATTTTTCCAGCAGGATTTCCTACCCCTTCCTCCTTTTTCTCACTACTTCTTCTTTTGCATGAGATCTCTTTACACAGACTCTCTCAGGCCCTATTTCTCCTTACCTTACTGGTTCATGTACAACATACTATCTCCACTATATACAACATACTATCTCCATGCTTGCATCTGACTACCCACCTTACTGTGAAAACCATCAACCAGGCTGTCGGTGGTGTTTGGTATCCTCTGACTCAGATGATTTATCCCTCATCCTGCTCGCTGCCCTGGCATCTTAGATTTTCACATTCCTTAACAGGGACTTGTGCCAAGCAAATGTTTATTGGGACCAAGTATGACCTAAAACTAGCTCGTAAATGAAGCCTCCTTCTCCCACCCTTTGGCAGCCCTGCGCTCTTTGGCAACTGGGGAAAGCCTCTGCAACGTGTGGTATGCTGGGAACCTCCTGCAAGAACTCTCTCTGTAATCCCAGGCATCTATCTTGAGGAGATCCTGCTGCTTGAGGAGTTGAGGATGAGTGATGAGAGCTCATCCTCAACAGGAATAAAAGGTGAGGGTGTTTCTGGATGTGTTAGCTTGCACGCGAGGTGGAATTCCAGCATGGGCAAGGTCATCTGCAGTTCTTGCACATTCACTAGTTGAGATAAGCTCTGCAAGATGGCTAAGTGATAAGCAGTGAGCTGCTCTGCTACCCAGGGCTGTTACTGACCGTGAGTGAATGCAGGACTGAAAACCTTCCCTGTCTATGTATTTTCCAAAGCAATGGTCACCTTTAGAAAGGTCCTGTGGCTGGCACAGAGGCTGGAGGAGGTAAAGCCACCACACTTCAAATAATCCCTGCAAATAACCAGCCAAGTCTTTTTACACCCCTCTTCTGCCTCCACTGTCCGACCCTTGGTTTTTAAAGCAAATTATCTCACAATGCAATAAAAAAGGTGAGTAAAGCAGTTTGGGAACAGCAGTTCTTTCTGATGCAAACTTTTTCCTGTCTCCTATGAAGGAGGAGGGAAAGAAGTTATCTGATATTTTTCAGACTGGTTCAGATCTGTCTTATTGGCTGGGTTTTGGAGTTGTTTGGTTGTTTGGTTGTGGCGTTTCCTTCCCTTTTTGAGTTTTACTTACCTGGAATCTTTCCTATTTAATAATCATCATGTGTGTTATTTTCCCTTCTCCAGCTCTGTTTGTTCCCATGTTCCTGTTCCTTGGGGTTCTTTCTTAAGCAGCTACTAAGTTTTCTTTGAAACCATTTCCTCTCACTGATTTCAGATCTTTCCTGTTCTTTTCAGAAAAGGGATTTAAATGATAGAGAGATATGTGCCCCCTTTAACAGAAGTGCTATGGAAGAAAACAGGTCCAGTTTTAAGATGGATCTGGACCCAAAGTGCACAACATAATTCCTATGAATTTTCTACATTTGCAAAACTTAGTTCAATTCTCACTTGCAGTTTGAAAATAAGACATGAGAAAATAGCTACCTTCTTTTGGTATGGAGTCAACCAACCCTTCTTGTTTTAACATTCATACTGTATCTAACTTTTGGGGGCATAAGGACTTGGCCAGGTCTGAGCTTTGCAGCTCCCATTCATTTCTAATCCTTAACTCTGAAACTGTTCCTCTTTTACCCTTGTAGAGAGACTTGTTCTTTATTCCTTGTAGTTTATTCTGCTCTGACAGAAGGTGAACTTGGAGAGGTCAATGTCTTTATCTTGGCTATTATGATCCTGTTCTTCTTGTTGTAGACACCTGCGCCAGCTTGGCCTAAGTCTCCTTCACTGGGCTCTATTTCCTTGCCTGCACTGGCTGCCTTCCCTTTGCTCTCAATTGGCCTTTAGCTCCATCCAGTGGGATACCAGCTTGATGTTTTGTTGCCCATAGCTGGATTCCTGTCTTGAAAGGAGGATGCATGAGACACCGGTATCAAATGCTCTTTGGCACTGGGTTAGCTTGTTTCCTGGTTTACAGCCAGTTTGGGAACTTGCTTAATCCTGGTTTTGGCTTAGCTGAAAGTATCCAAGATGTTATAGCTGTTGCTTCCAATGCAACATACACAAAAGATTGTCTTGAGTCAGACTTTCACACTCGTAGTGGTGGGAAAGCAGGCAAAAGGAATTGGCTGGAATTGTGTTCAAGCACTTCCATGTGTTCAAGCGCCCTGATTTAGGGAATAGTGCTGACTGGAGCCTTTTACTTGATTTTCATAACCATGGGAATGCTGGGGAGAAGTTTGAGATTCTCCACTTGTCTTATGGCCAAGTCATTGCTAGACTCTGTGGCACAAAGAGTACAAAAACACTGTTTCTCGTACAGCAGTAATAGTTGGCTATGACTAACAACAATTTCAGAGCTCAACAGACATGGTTTTCCCTCACTTTATGTGCCAGTTGCCATGGTAAGCAGGAAGCACAACCCAGGCATTTTCCTAAATGGAAATTGAAGTCATGAAAGAGGTAGGAAAGGGAGTCAAGCCCTGAATTCAGCTGCTGAGGAGGAACAAAAGTATTCCATGTAACCTAAGGATTCATCTGGTTTTTAAGGAGAACAAAGAGCAGGCTGAGCTGCAGGTATGCCCACTGTGGCTATAACCCTACAGATAGTTACTAATACGAATTCACTTCCAGGCTACAGCTCAGAGATTGGGTCAACAAGGGCACTGTAAGAATCCAGAGAACCAGGGAACTTAATTAATAGTTAAGTTCTTGCTTGTCCTTTACAAGTCAACACAAGTGCCTACACCAGAGGCTTCATAGTAGTTTCTCTTGTTCCATCTTGGCTTCCCCTCTACAGGAACTGGGATCCCAGAGTATTTTTGTACTCAGTGCTGCTCTACATTATCACAGGCAAGGCAGAATTCTGCAGGAGATGTGTTAGATAGGAGGATGTGGTTGTGCACCACTGAAACTTCAGCCTGGTAGAGCTGGAAATGGTAAGAAGAAAGATGAATTTTACCCATGGAAATTTGAAAGTGTTTCAGATGCTTTGGTCATTCTACAGTGAGAAAAGTGTGTGATCAGGCTCTAACCTTCATCCACACAGTCAAACACAGCTTAGTGCCACTCACACGAAAACAGAAGGACTCAAACTCCACGTCAGAGGAACACAAATGCATTCGCACTGCACTCGTAAACCAAATCCAAAGGAAAAAGAAAGTGTTCCAAAACATCACTAGGGCACAGGTCTGTTTTTATAAAAACTCCAGTTTAATCTCATGGCTGAGACCTGGCAAAACATCTTTCTTTTTTGTCTGTTGTTTTTCTTTCTTTTTAAAAGCAAAGGCACAAAGGCAGGCAAGTCCACACAGAGAACAAAGCTGA
The DNA here is from genome assembly GCF_034315485.1 of Pezoporus occidentalis. Classification (NCBI taxonomy): domain Eukaryota; kingdom Metazoa; phylum Chordata; class Aves; order Psittaciformes; family Psittacidae; genus Pezoporus; species Pezoporus occidentalis. The sequence goes on from NW_026912898.1 coordinate 1,680,600, forward strand.
ACAAAAATACAATCCTTCAGAGCTAGCAGGAGAAGTAATCCCAAACGGGGGCCAGTGGGATGGGGACAGTCCTTTTCACAGTGTCTGACTTCCAGCCCTTCCCTTGACCTGGCAGCAAAGAATAATTCAAAGGGGACCAGTGCCTGCAAGAACAAGAGCTAAGGTCTGGTCTGCTGCATGGAGCCCTCAGGAAGCTCTTGCCTCCTGCCACCCTTCCTTTCCAGGGCTGTTGAAGTCCTGCTCCATCTCCAGTTGAGCTCCGTGGCAAGCTTTTCATTCCTTGCTTGGAGCAGGATTAGTTATCACTGAGCCTTTACATCAATTAGGAGCAAGCCAAAACTAAACCAAATAGGCATCAGCTACACCTTCTCCCCTCCCCTAGAGATTAGTTTTCCCTAGAAATGGAGAGAAGCAAAAGGACAACTGCAAAGCCTGGGCATGCCTGAAGGGCAATACATGCTCCAGTAGATTGTTTGCATCTCCAAGGACTGAGGAGATGCTTGTGGTGGCAACTTAAATCAGTCCTTGCACTCTTGTCTGTGCTGATCTCATTTCTTCTCTCTCAGGACAAGATCCTGATCAGGAGGGCAGATTCAAGCCTTTTGCCCACCACATATTAGCTTCTCCTCTGTGGGCAAAAAGCCAGTTGATCTCATACCCTCAGTACTACAAAACTTACAGCAGAAACCAGTTCCATGCATGAGCCCATTTCACAGATGTGCAGGATTCTATTTAGGCAATTCCTTCATTTTAATTAAATTTCCATTTTAATATTTATAAAATGTTCTTTTATATATATATATATATATATAAATTCAACACAATATTCACCACTACAGGCATTTCAGAATTCATAAAGAAAGAAACAATACTTTGATTGCACCATTTGGACTCTGGATGAGGGAATATGTTGCAGGATTTTATGGATGCTCTCTGATACAGACCTAAATTCCTCTGAAGCAATAAAGGTGAAAAAAAAGAAGAGCTTCAGTCCTTCTGAAGTGATAGCATGGGATAGACAGGTCAGAGGAATGTGGTTTATACCGTAAAATACAATCCTCCTGTTTACTCTCCTGCCAATAAAGCAGCTCCCACGTGAGCTAACATTCTCCATGCCCCTCCTTTCCATCAGGGGATTCTCATCTTTGACAGCCCAGCCATTTCACTCTGGGTTACTATTAACAGAAGCTGTACAAACTGCCTGACTACATGAGAAGAATAAGTGTCTCTTGTCTCCCATCGGTGGAAGCCCCCAAGCAGCATATGCTGGTGATACCACATCATGACAGATTGGGGCCATCTGCAGCCTTGACACTCTTCAAAATGTACTGCAGGGTCCCTGAAATGATCCTTGTAGAGCTGCAAATGATGTGCCAGTCTGTTCAGGAAGGTCCTTTCCATAATGCTGAGAACACCTGACTTAACTCTCCTGTAGACAAAACCTCAAATTCTGGGCAGACCCATCTCCCATAAAACAGTCTGTCCCTCTCCGTAATACTTCACACACAATAAACACCCAAACCAACCCAAAATCGAGCAAAAGAACCCAAACCCTTTCTTAAAGGCTCTAGTGTTGCAGGCTTGTCCTGGAGGGCAGGAGTTTGGTACCCACAAAGTACCACTGCAAAACCCTGAACTTCAGGATTGCTTCCAGTCACAGGTTCAGTCTGCTGATGCAGGATAGCAGAAAGCAAGCTAATAGCTCTGAAGCAAAGATGAGAGTGGGTCTGACCCTGAAGCTGACCTCAGGAATCTCTTAATAAGGCTGGATCTCAGGAAGCTCCAACCACACATTCAGCACTATTCAATGGGAGATGGCTTCTAACTCCTGGCTCTATCAAGTTCTGGTCCTGCAACTATCAGTATTAACATGGGCCCGTCATTAAGCATTACAAAGTCTGCAGAAGTCTGAGTCTGGAGCTGGGAATGGTGACCTCGGTGCAGTGGTGCACCTTGCACAGTACTCTCAGCAAGTACTCTCTCAGCTTTGCAGGTAACTGTAGATAGAGATGGGATCAAGCTACAGAATAGAGATGTCATTTGCAGAATCTCTGCTTCATTAAAACCCAGGACCTGGCTCCGAGTTCAAATTCCGAAACACCCTCAAAAAGTATAGTCTGGATACAGATTTTAGGTGAGGCTGATCTTTAATATTAAGTAAAGATTTAGAGTCATTTTCTCTTGCAGGAATTTCGCCACTTATGCCAAAAGCACTATTACTTACTGGAACGCTGTTAAGAATTAAGACAGTGTGCTATATACAAATTGCCAGACCTCATTTCTTGTTCACAGATCAGCTTATATGAGAATAGGGAGGAGGAAAAAAATAGAGAGAGAAGAACTGTTTTAAGGTGCCAAGGTTTCATCACATTTTCTTTTCCTTTCCACATTACTCCATGAGCTTTGCTGGCCCCATTCCAGATGCCTTGGCAGATAGAACTTCTAGGAACTGAGAGAATATAAATCCCCGTCCAAAGTAAACTGTTCTGTTGATGCCAAAAAATCCTGTGCATCATTTCCATACCTTTTACTTTCTCTATACTTTACCACAATACCTCGTATCACATCTTCTCATGTCATTTGCCATTAACTGAGCCATGGTGGTTGAAAGCTTTCCCATGAGGAGGTAAAAAAGGAATTTGGGTGCCATGTAAATGCCGAGCAAAGCTGTGCTGTGAAGAGCACTGAGGACTGGCAATCCCCTAGTTTTAATGGGAGGCTTCACAGGCATTTTATGGTCAGGGAGAAGGAAAGCACAATCGTCATGAAGCTGATTATTCTGGACCTGCCGTCCACGGCGTGCCCAGGTAAAGCATGGGCTGCAATCTGTGAAAGACCACGGACCTGCAACAAGAACTCCAGGCTCTTGTCCGGTGTAATATTCTCCCTCCACAACACTGACAGCATGGGCTTCATTCTCTGCTCTGCTCCCCCTCACATGGCGTTATGCACAAGCGAGAAGTACAGCGGGGAGGATCAAAAGCTGCAAGCACTGACAGGGAAAAGCCCTCCAGTTTTTTCACACTCCCTTTGGATTCTAGGAGAAAATTCTGCTGAAGATACATTCCTTTCACTTGTGGGGCCAGAACTTCTCAAAAGTACTCTGGCATCTCCCTCCTTTAGCAACCAGAGTGCACAGAAAGCACAGCACAGGCTCTGAGCCCTCCAGCCACAATGACACATGAAGTGACACATTCAGTACCCACCAGGAGCTCGAGGGTTTGCTAACAGTTTAAAAATGCCAGTACTTCACAAAAAAAGCCCTAAACATACATCTCTCAGGAAATCCTGACTGACACTCATTGTGGTGGCTATAGCACTTCCTACCAGATGCTCAGTTACTTCATAAACTATAGCCCATAATACCCACCCAAGGGCTTACAGACACAGACCTCCCCATGAATGATGGCCTCTGCAAGCACCATTACAGGGAAAATCTCAGTGCTGGCAGCAACACCTGTGCTCCCATCTCTGTAGTCTCCAGTGGCACTTAAATTGCAGAGACAGCACAGGCTGTACGTGCCTTTGCAATCACCCCCGGTCACATACCAGGCAATAGAGAGCCTGCTGTGAATGTAGAGTTAGAGGCTTTACAAAGGAACCTTTAATTCTGTTTCTGTGGCATCTGTTGCTTATATGAATGCGTATTTGCCTGTAACAATAACAACCCTTCAGGAGAGAATTTAATTCACTTCAAATCCCCCTCTCATTGTAATGTTCATTATCTGTTCCGCAGTCCTAAACATCATCCTCTTTGCCATAATCTCAACCCATCTGAAAGCAGTGAAGACCAAGGGAGGTGACAACCAGCTGTGGTCTCAAAGAAACAGTGTAAAACCACAAAGAGAGGAGGTTTAAAGGAAGAAGAAGCACATGGGGACATGCCACACAGTGGCAATGAAAGACCAAGGGTCAAAGATAAGTCAGTCAGGGTGCAAGAGGGCAGTAGCCCAAGGCCATGTGAGTCAAAAGATGCTCTTGCTTTTCCCCCGTTGGCAGTGTGGAGCACCGCTGGAGATAGTTGCAGAGGTGTCATCTGGCTTTAAGCAATGATGGAAATAGTTGATTCTGGCCTTTGTTAAGACTGTGTCTTTGCTTTCACCGACAGCAGCCTGAGAAGTCTCTACCACTGAACAGTCAGCTTCACACTCATTCCCCAGCCACATGGACCTTGTCCGCCCCAGGGAGGTGTGGTTGAGCACAACAGAGCTCATGAGCTGGATTTGGGAGATTAAAGGAACAGCTAGGTGTTTCCTGCCCAGCTGCTTCCATTCCAGCCCTTGCACATGCTGGAAAGAGCACATCTCTGACGCAAGGACAGAGCTGGAGGCAGCACCTTCAGGTTGTATGTTTGTCACTGCAACATCCTTGGGTGTTTTACACCCTGTATGACTTGCTCATGCCAGCTTCACCTTCTTCTTCAGCTATGCCCAGCCTCCTGCACTGTTGATTTACACTGTCTAAATCAGGCAGCAGGGAAGGATAGGCATGGTCCTTCACTGGTGGCTGGGAAACAATGGAAGAAGGTCCCAAACATCTGGACTTACCTCCTCAGCAGATGCTGTGCCCCTGCACTGTGGGCTGCAGTGCTTTGGAACAATGTTTCCCCCCAGCCCTACTTTCTAATTATACCAAGATTTATTTTTCTTTTTGTTTTTTTCATAGGGAGGATGGGACTTTCACGGGGCTTTGTTAGACAATGACTATGAGGAAATGCAAGTTCCCTGGGACTGGCTTGCAAAAAAAGAAGCAGACGGTGAGGGAATAGGCAGGGGTGAGAAAGGGAAGGAGAAGCAAGACAAAAAGACTATGAATCTCCATAGCAAAATGCTTTGCAGGAAACCCTAAAGGATTCGGGTCCATCTTGCACAAAATAGTTCTAAGAACAGCAAAATGGCAGCAGAGTTGGTCATGGACACTCCTGTCCCATCCACTATGAAAAAGGAATATGAGAGGCAGTTGCTATTCGATCTGCCTCACACTTCGTCCATCCAGAATCACAGAGCGCCTCTGGGGCTGGTAAAAGCAGCTGGTGGAGGTCTCCAGTCTCTGGCCATTCTTGGGGATGGTCATTTTGTTCCGCAGCGTCACCCCCTCAGGCGTTGTCCGCGAAGGCTCAGACAGATCGCCACAAATGGGGCTTGAAGAGGTGGTCTGAGTAGGGCTCCTTATGGGTGATAGCAACACCCTGGAGTCTGCTGAAGAGGAGGGGTGGTCCATGATGGGGAAAGGGGGACTGAAGAGAATCAGACTCTGGGGCCTGCCAGGCCTGGACCTATAGGAAGGCTTGGAGAACCCTGATGGCCTCTCCATCTTTGAGGACTGTGGGGTATCTCCAGCTGTCTCCCCCTCGGAGGTGCGCTTTCGGCGCAGAACAGGGGCATCCGTAGCAGGGTACTGACTGGACTGAGATGGCTCCAGAGGAGATCCAAGGCTGCTGTGCCAAGGGCAGGCTGAGTCCTTTTGAGCTGGGTCACTGTTTTCTTTCTCTGCTTTGGCTTTCTTCTCTGCCAGAGGGCTCTTGGGGGTCTCCAAGTGGCTCCATGCCACTCGTTGAGTCTGCCTGACTGCCTGCTTGGCTTCTGCTTCCTTCTTCTCAGCTGGAGGAGCAGCGTTCTGAGCCTGCAGGGGCTGGGGGATCTGGGTGTACTGGATCTTGGGCGGTATCACAGGCACCGCTCTAGCCTGGCACATCTTAATCATGAAGGAGGTCCTGACCGCCGACACACTGACGGGGGCAGAGTTACGACGGCCAGTGGTGGCATGGGCTACCGCTAGGTAATCCAAGTCTAGATCCACATGGGCATTGAAATGAGACCCCCAAGTAACGCCTTTACTGGCAGCAGGGCAGGCAGTGGGCAGTGATGGGACAGAATCACTGCTTTTCACTTCCTTCTGTCCGCACAGGAGGTTCCCAGGGGCAGAAGGCATGGACAGGCTCTCGAATGTGAAAAAATCTGGGGCTGGAAGGAGTGAATCCAAGTTGAGGGATGATGGCCGAGTCTTCACTTTACGAGGTGTTTCTTCACCTTTACTACTCAGCTGTGACTCAGTGGCAGAGCACAACGCTTTGATAACAGTCTCTCCTCCCAGGGCAGGGTCCTGAGACATGGATAACTTCTCCTCTATGTTCTTTGCCTGTGAAGAGCTGCCTGAGCTATTTTGGTATGGTAAAGGCAGTTCAAGCTTTGAGCTCCAAGGGTTTTCTTTGCTCACATCCACTTTCTTTTCCTCTGGCTGTGAAAGAAGGATTCTGGAAGGTGCCTCCTTCTCAGCTGGTGCTTCCTCCCTGGTGAGGGGGCACCTCAGCTCATCATTTTTGGCAGGTTCTTCAGGAGGACTTGTGCCATTCTCACCTTGCTTAACTTTGCCTGAACTAGACAGGGAGACGGGTTGTGTCTTGGGCAGCTCACAAGTCACTGGCAGAATGTCACTGCATGGCTGCTGTTGGTCAGTGGCATCTATGAAAGAGAATGGGATAGTCCACAGACTCATCACTGTGTCTTTACTGTCCAGGGAGAGGCTGCGGCTGAATCGTGGTCTAAGAGAAAGGCCTGTCTCTGCTCTCTGGCTCTGCGGCTGAAACTCCTGTATCATCTTCTCCTGAATGTCCTTAAAGGTGGGGGAATGGAGTGGGCTTGTAACCCACTGGTGATCCTCCCATGGCTCCACAAGTTCTAAGCTCTGTACATTATCTGTCCAGGTATCCTCATCATCCTGATCACCAGCATCATGGGTTCTGCTAACAGCATTGCCCTCCTTCAGCTCCTGGATTCCAGCTCCACCCAGTGCCTTGGAGCAGAATGTGTCCCTTTTATCAGCAGCCATGATTTCAGGCTTCTCCTTCTGAGCCTGGCCTCTGGTAAGACCATCCTTTTCCCTCTGCAGCTGACAAGTGCTATCTTTTTCTCTCCCTGACTCTGGACATGCTCCTTTGGAACAAGAAAATCCATCACTTGGAGCAACCTCATTAAATTCTGATTGACCACAGAGCTTCCAGTCCAGGGGAGGAGTGAGACATTCACTCACGCTGTCCACCACTGCGTGGTGGTTCTTTGGAGTGGCTGTGCCAGTTGGAGAAGTACCCAGTTTGGGTAGGGCTGAAGCACAGCTCTGCTGTGCAACCACATCAGACTGACCCTTGTGGAGACTGTCTTCTTGTTCAATGCTGGTGGCACCAAACAAAGGCACCTGAGTTGTTACCTGTGGTGTTCTGCTTGCAGATTTCTGCTCAGACAGGGCTGGACTCTGCCCTGGGCCGGAGGAGGAACTATCTGCTTGTGTTGAAGAAGAGGATTCAGAAATCAGTCCCATCCTGGGGACAGCAGCTGGCAAGAGCAAGAGCTCCTCTTCAGGCTCAATGATTTTCAGTTCCTGCTGTATCTCTGGCCACAGCGGTTCTAGAAGGGCATTGGCAGGGTCTTCCTCAGTCTGGAAAACAGAAGAAATGCCATGAGCTGGCAGCTCACATCTTACCAACAAATACCCCTCCGTCTTCCTCAAACAGCCCTCTTAAAATAGACAGGCTCCTGGATGAGCACACTGACAGGTACAGAAACACAGACGCTTGTACTGCTACCAGTCAAAGGAAGGAAACACATCTATAAACAAGTGGGTTTATAGAGGGGAAGATGTGAGGTGCAGCCAAAATGAGGCCTGGACAGATGTGCTGAAAGAGTGAGGTGAATGAGTAGCTGGAATGTCTCAGCTCTTCCCATTCAGGCTCTCTTGGCCTTGCCAGAGGATCTGCATTCCCAAATCGCACACAAACCGGAATGAATAATCTATTCAAGGAGCTATGCCAACAGATCTTTAAATAGCTGTCCAGAGATGAGTATTGCTGTAAGAAACTTGGTGAAAAAGCTCTGCTAGAGATAGAGAGGAGGTAATAGTAATCATAATAATAGTAGTAATATAATAATAATAATAATAAATAGTGTGTATAGAATGGAAGAGAAAAGGACTGTTCAGGCTGTCCAAGACAAATGGGACAGCAAAAATAGAAGGGGAATTCAGAGACAATCGGTCAAAATGCTCAGACATCCGGACAGTCTCACATCTGGAGAGTCTCAGAGCAGACAGATTGCAATGACTGCAATCATATAGTTACAGAAAAAGAAGACAAGAAAGGGACAGAAGGTAGTTGTGTAAAAGTAAATCACCACATAGTGATGTGGACAGAAGGGAAATCAGTACATGATCAGTTCTTGACCCTGCTTAGTCTAGGTCAAAGGCTGAGTTTTCGTGACTATGGACACACAGTGAAGCTCTAAACAACCTCCCAGTCACTACCGTGACATTGTCCCCCACATTTTTTCCTCATGCCTTCTTCCTTACCACATGTCTAAAGCATGACTCTTCTTCTGTCTTGGCTGTCTTGATCTCCTGCTGACCACAGCTGCCTTCTGAGGAGACATCCTTTTTCTTGAGCTGTCCTTGCTCGGCCTTGTTTGCAGGCAGCGGCCCCTTATGAACCTCTGAGGTTGGTGTTTGTTCCGAGGTAGGACTCTGCTCTGAGGACTGCTGGGGGCTGCTGGGGCTGCTGGGGCTGCTTTGCCCACATAACATCTCATTTTCTGAGGCTGGCTGTGGAGTTTCTAAGGACTCAGGTTTCCTGGCTTCCACCAGCTCCTCAGGGGGTGAGCCTGGATCAGAAACACAAATGAATGATGCAACTACTTAGAATCATAGAATCAGCTCAGTTGGAAAACACCTTTGAGACCATCAATCCAACCGTTACCCCAGGACTGCCAAGTCCACCTCTAAACCATGTCACACTTGACTTGAGACTATGCAGTGCTGTTTCAACTGAATGCCAACTAACAAAGCTAAAGAGCTCCCTCTGGGTGGAACAGGACATTGCCGGGAGGCCACACACCTCCCCAGTCTCATAGAATCATAGAATCATAGAATAGTTAGGGTTGGAAAGGACCTTAAGATCATCCAGTTCCAGCCCCCTGCCATGGGCAGGGACACCTCACACTAAACCATGCCACCCAAGGATCTGTCCAACCTGGCCTTGAACACTGCCAGGGATGGAGCATTCACAACTTCCTTGGGCAACCCATTCCAGTGCCTCACCACCCTTACAGTAAAAAACTTCTTCCTTATATCCAATCTAAACTTCCCTTGTTTAAGTTTGAACCCGTTACCCCTTGTCCTATCACTACAGTCCCTAACGAAGAGTCCCTGCCCAGCATCCCTGTAGGCCCCCTTCAGATACTGGAAGGCTGCTCTGAGGTCTCCACGCAGCCTTCTCTTCCCCAGGCTGAACAGCCCCAGCTTTCTCAGCCTGTCTTCATACGGGAGGTCATTACTGCAACAAGCACCAACCTGCTACCATCAAAACCCACACTGCTCTTGTAAGAAAGAGACAAAGTTGTAGCAACCTCCACACCTTCAGGGCACCTCCAGAAGCCCAACAGAGGCTCCACAGCCCTTTCCTTAACACACCTCTGGATGCTGCCACTGGCACAGTGGTCCCCGGCTGTTTCTCCTTCCTCTCCAGCACCTGCTCTGTCCTCGTGTGGGTCCCTGCTTCCAAGGCAGAGGGGTTCGTGTTCTCAGCCACCAGGGAGGACAGCTCCTCTAGGCTGGAGAGGGAAAGCTTCTCCTTGGTGGGCACACGGCATGGGGTGCTGTTGGTGCTGATGACTGCAGATACTCGCAGTGGGACAGAGACAGCGAAAGGCTCTGAGATGTTCAGGGCTTTCCTCTGGTGGCGAGGGGAGGCCTCCAAGGGGAAGAGGCTGTTTGGGAAGCCCGACTTGGTGCTTGTTTCACACGTGTAGAACATGCGGCCGCCTTTGGGGGAAGTCTGCTCGTTCTCAGCATCCTCTGCTGCCCGGAAGACCTTCAGCTGCTCAGGGGGTGACTTTGCCTGTGGTGTCCGGGGGGGACCTTTCTCCCCACTCAGCTCTGTGCTTCCTCTGGCTACCATGGCAGATCCTTCCCTCTCCCACTCATTCTCCTTGCTGAGGTCATACGAGCTGCCTGTGCCTCCTGTGCGTATCTTCATCACCGGAACAAAAAACCCTCCAGTAGTCACTGCCCGTTTGAATCTGCTCTTCTCATCCTCCCCTGGGGGTGGGAAGAGAGGAGGAAGTCAGTGGGAAGCAAAGGACTAGCAGATAACCTTCCCCTGTAAGGAGCCCTCCTCATTCCCTCCAGGGATGAATCCTGCCCTGATGAACACCAAGACTAACCCCAAGGAGTGGGGACAGCAGGTATTGAAGACCTTCCAGGCTCTAGCCATCAGGTCTCCTTCAAACTGGGCAGGCAGGTCTGTATAGGATGCCTTCCAGTGGAAACCACCAAAGACTTTTATTAGAAGGCCTTGTCAGTCAGATGCAGTCAAGTCTTGGGCTAGCTTTCATTGCCCACAAAGGCCACAGCTCTAGGCTTTGTTGGCTTATTGACAGCACTTTTGGGAATGGGAATTTTGTGCCCAGAGTAACCAAGAACAAAACTGAAGGAATCCCATTGCTAATAAAGATGCAGCTAGGCACAGTGGTAACTCTCAGGCACATGCACCAACATAAAAGACACAGAAAAGGGTTAAAAATGCATGTACACAAAGGTGGAGCATGTGTCAGCAGCCATGGCATAAGCATACGAAGATACACAACATGGTGAGATAGGCAAACAGAACGCTGCAGCCATGCAGGCATGGAGAAAAGCTGAGAATGCAGAGGTGCAGTCCTTCACCCTTACAGTACAGGCTCTTGATGTCTCACCTTCCACTGGCAGGGAACACAGCGAGTCCATGCTCTTCGCGGGCCGAATAGTTGCTTTTTCTGTGGAAAACAAGTTTTAGAAGAAGGCTTCAGACCCTGCAGCTTTGCCCATAAAGACCAAAGGCCACATATAGACGGGCATGCCAGGCAGATATCAAAGTTATTTTCCGTTCCCAAACATTCTCCCTCTGTATCCACACCACGCGGCTTATTACCCACAACACTTGTGCACACAGATGGGGATCTGCTAGTGCTAACAACAGCTTTGCACCTGCCGGACATGTGGAGAGCTATACTTAACCCAGCCAGTCAACACGAACTCCACTGTGAAGCACTTCAGCATCCCCAAACCTGTTATGTGCCACTTCCCGATCAAGTCAGGCTATTGGTCATGGGGGCTTTCTTACTAAACTGATATAAATGCCTTCTCACCTCTCTATATTCCTGATAGCAAATGGTAGGTTATTTTTATGTTGCATTCCCAAGCTCTTTTGCTGGCATGAGCAAAACTCTCTGAAATGCATGAGGGCAGTACACAACCTGTTTTCCTGGTCATCCTCATTGGATTTGCTTGTCCAGCAAAAAAGATGCCATTTGTCACCAGACACTCTACAGGTCTGTTTCGGAAGGTTTTGGAAGTGTGTAGCTGTTACCACTCTGAAAAGGGGGAGATGAGGGGTGGAATGTATCTGTCAAGGAAGACAAGTTAGTCTCTGGGAGCCAAAAAAGGGTCTGCAGAGCTCTGGAAAATGTCTGGGAGCAAAGTTTGCTGTTTATGATGTTGCATATAGTAGGTAAGGCAGAAAGTGAGCAGGCTTGTAGGGCTTCACTTGTTTATATAAATAAGGCTTCTGGAACTGACTCTCACAGGAGCACAGGAGAAACTCCAGCTACTCTTTGCATTTATATGGAGTCCTGGCTACCTTTTACGTTCATATGGCATGATGTCTTGAGCATTGGCTCCGCTTTCCCGGAGCAACAGAACTCAAGCTGTGGAGCTTGTGCTTTATGTGACTCGCAGACTTGTGTGCACGGACACAAACTGTGTTAAAACATGTGCTGAGTTTCAACAGCAAGTTCATCTGTTTCCTAACATTAGGCTGTAAGCTGACAACACACAGAAATACAACATGGCAGCACTAAAGCGCTGCTTCTCCAAAGCACTACCTCAGCGCCTAAATCTCTGCACACAGTTGTGCATTTCTGTGTCCTGCTGGTGAAAACGTACAACCTCCTGTCACTCAGTACTGTGCTTGGAACAAGGCTCAGCCCCCACCACCACTGGGCTCCAGTCATTCCTGGGCATCCTTGGGTTAGCACTATTTTGGGACAGAGTATTCCTTATCAAAGTGAGAAGGTGATCCCGTGGTCAAAATAGGATGGAGAGTTATTTTGAGGTCTGCCAGGGGCACCCTATGTGAGGCCATCTGTACATGCAAAAAATGGGGGAAGGCAGGGATCCAAAAAGAGCTGGATCCAGCATTTGGCTTCACACTCACTACTGAGCCAAATACAGCCTCTCTTATATGTGGTGGTAGGTAATGTTGCTAACATTAACTGTTTCACTTTAAGTCTTGCAATGTTTGGTAGTGCTCCTCCAAATACCACCTCCAAAAGTAATAGTTTTCCTCAAAGTTCTGAGAGCCAGGAGCCTTAGGAACTCCTGGTGCCTTGTTTTTCACAAAGAGACTGAACACAGTTGGTTCTTTAATGCCCTTTAGTGGAAGGACAGCCATTGACCCACTACCATGTAAGGACCATTAGGAGCCAGGGGCTAGCTGGGCTGGAACAGTGGACTAATCCAAACCTACATAGTATTTCCTAGTCCCCAAGCTTGACAGCCGAGCTACAGGAGCCTGTTTATCTCATACCAAAATGGAATATATACTATAGATATCTGAAATATCCTCCTGAAAGTGTGCTTCTCAACATCATGTGGAAATGAGATTTGCATGAACCCAGGCAATAAACATGACCCCATTAGACTATCTCAAGTCTAATGGTATTAGTGTCATGTGGATACAGGTTGCCCCATGCTATCACTACCACAGGAGAAAGCTGCGGGGAGAAATACTGAACTGAAAAGTGTGTTCTTACCAGAAAGCTTCTGTGCCCTTACGAAGACACTCCCATTTCGACTCAGTTTAGACTTTGATTCTGAGCCAGAACGGCCCAAGTTAAATATTGACTTCCATTTCTTGGACTTGGTAGATAATTTTCTCCTGGAAGGAAAAAGGGCTCAGGAGGTTACCAAACCCTAGAGACTCTTGTCTTTTTAATATCCTACAAAAGCCTCTGAGCTATCTCACTTCAACATTGTCTGTCTTGTCTTCTTACATCCAAGTCTTACTTTTCTGGAAGTGATTTATCTATATTGCTGATTAAACCATGTCATGGATGGAAAGACACCTAAGCCGGCTCTTTACAGAGTTGACTCTGGCATCATCCATATCAACTGTGATTAACTGAGCAATCAACCATGCTTTTCTTCAGAAGAGAGAGACTGCTGAAGCTCGAACTACCTTGCAACACAGTAAAGAAAAACTACCTTTTAAACAGGTTTTAATGACAGAATGCAAGATAAATTCCAGAGAAGTGATGGACCTAGCGCTATTGCTCAGTGCACACAGCTATCCTTTAGTATCAATGTGTCTCCTAGTTTTTATGAATTTGTGAAAAGGATCCCTTAATGCAAACTAGCTATTAATGCTCCTCAGACCAACATTCATTTAATCATAAATGTTACATGATCATATGCAAGTGTAATGTACTAACCAAAAAGGAAGAGGCTTAAAGGAATCTCTGACAACTGTCAGAGGAAGTGGCACACCAGTTCCCTGTGTCTCTTTGGAAATCCCAGCTTTAAATAGAAAGAAACTGCTACTTCTGAAGCCTGTTTTCTTCTATATGCTTTACTTCATGATGCTCTGTTTCAGTTCCCTCACATACCCATTCTGACTCCCTCTTCAATCTCCTTTCTTCCAGAACAAGAGCCCTCTTATCTCCCTGTCTCCCAGTTCTCCATAATGGGCTTTCTAGCCCTGTAGTTCTACTTTTCTTTCAGATCAGTACTCAGCACAAATCAGCGCTACAGAAAGGATTAATATCTTGGGGATAGGACTGTTCTCTTCAAGTGAGGAAGGAAAATGAACTCTAGAGGGGTAATACACCCTTTGTCTTAAGCTGCTTATCTTCTTGCTAGTATTGTTAGATGGCTCCTTTTTGCTTTAATATATCAAGTGGAAATAAATATCTTTGCTCAGGGCTTTATGGGTCTGTAGATTAATAACCTTCCTGCTGCATAGGCTGTAATCTCTCAGAACCAGGCAGTAGAGGAGCCATATATTCACAGATAGATCAAATAGATAAATACTTTTGCTGGGCAGCAGTCCCAACAACTGCAGCTGAAATCAGACCCTTCTCCTGGCATAGGTGCCACTATGTGAATATCTCTCCATGCTAGGAGTGAAAATTGGCCTTATTGATTGGCTATGGGTGCAGAGGAACATGGAGAGCGATGAAGCGGAGCAGGTCAATCCCACCAGGCGCGCCATGGACCAGCTGCCAGCAGGTGGAACTCGTAGGAGAGATGTGTCTGGACCTGCTCCACGTTCAGCCCATGTTTAGCCAAATCCTGAGCTGACACAAGGATGCAAAGACAATTAATTCCTCCTGCAGGAGGTTCTGGCCCATTGGAGGGAAGAGGAGTAATGGAGCTATGAACCCAGGAACTGCAATGCTTCTCTCTTTTGAGAAGGGCACAGTATTTTGCCTCAGTGGTGTATGTAGGTTTATGTGTGCAGGTGAGGGGTATCACACTAACAAAAGGCTCATTCCGGATCACCCTGGGGAACCTGCATTTCTCTGTTTGCACTTCAGACTCCTCTTGGCACTTACTTGCTGTCGGGGAGGTCAACAACTGTGTGGAAGAGAGACCCGGTTACAGGCACAATTTCAGGCAAGCTGTTCTCCCTCCTCTCCTTCCGAGCAGGGTGGGATGCAGACAGGCTCCGTGCCTGCGCTTCTTCCAGGCTCACCAGTTTCATGGGCAGGGAAGCCGAGGGGAGGGTCAGGCTTTTCACCACCGATGCGCTCTCTAAAAAGCAAGGACAAACATTCCAGCCTGGGGTGAGGATAGACAGGAGCGAGAGCTTCATGCTGTTATTTGACTGGAATATCTCCTGCAGAGGGGGGAAAGGAGTGGCACGTGCAGGCAGAGAGGCTCTTTGTCAGATAAGTCTTCCAGCTCCTCAGCAACCTTATCCATCTGAGTGCATTCCCAGCAGGGGCTATGCTTGCCAGCCAAAGGCTGTGTTGCATGGACTTGCTGCCTCTGCTGGAGATGCTTTAGTGTGAGAGACACCACTGAAAAACACCAGGATTCACACACATTCCCCTTTCTCCTTCCTCCCTGGATTCTGGAGCACTTCAGTCCCCAATCCAAAGCTGGTGACTAATTCTTTCTCTCACTTCCACATCTTTCTCCTTGTCTTCTTCCAGAATGGGGGCCTGCTCTAAAAATCAGCATTACTTTCATCTTCCTAATGCATTTCAGGGCTATGGAAAGCAGTGTGACCAATAGTCCTCTCTGCTTACATAAGCACTAGCAAAGTCAGCTTCCCATATGTCACCACAATAACAACCCTGCCCTAAACAGACCACCTCAACGTGTATGAAGGAAGCACAGTGGACTTGAATCTACTCAGTACTTAGCCAGTGCAAACTACTGCCTGTGCCGAAGGGCTGGGTGAAGGGGCACTTTCCCACTAAGAAATCAACTGGGACCATCAGCATGTTCCTTTCTTGACTCCATACTGCTGTTAAAGGCCAGCAATGCTCAGCACTTAGCAAACCTGGACAAGTTTTAGGCCAGTGACCTGCAATACAACTGGAAGACTTGGAATTTACTAGACAGCGTTTCGCTACACTGCTTAAGGCAGTAAAAGAGCAGTTCTTCACTCCGTGCCTTCTGCCAGGGCATAAATAAGGGCATAATAATGGCACCAGCAGAGCAGGATCGAGCAGGATACCACACTAGACATGCAGGCTCTGGGGAGAGACTAGCAAAGAATGCCACATGTTAAGGGCAAGGTGGATGAAATGAGCTGACACGGGGCTGGAAAGCAGAAAGGTGGTCAACCCCTCACTTCTGAAGGTATTAAAAGTCCTCCCAGTGCATAAAACTGAAAGATAGAAAGATGCATATTTCTGAAACGATACGAAATCACAGTAGATCCAAGCCCTCTCATTTCCCAGGCTTAAAAGCATTTTGACAAATCTGTCACTAAGCAACAAAATCAGCATCTCTGGAAACTGTTGATGTCCCAGGAAAAGAAATAAATCTCTTTCAAAAAATGTCTCCAGGTAGAAGACATAACTTTTAAGAACACAAGATTAAGTTTTATTCTGGATTGTGGCCTCTGACTTGGGTGGATAATGGTGGCTTCAGGTCAGGTATTCTTGGTATGAGCAATTGTAACTGGGGGAGCCTGAAAGAAGAACTGAGACTGTGCTTAATGGACTTTGAGAGAAAACTTAGACCAGGGACTGAGAAGAAACCTTTCCTTTTGTGGAAACGGTTAAGTTGGGTGAGATCATGCAAAAGACAAGCCATAGAGCAAAATGAGAGCACACTGAAGAAGGCTGGTATTCAGAAAGAAAATGCTGGAGATAGGGATGAAGAGGACAAGAGAAATGAGGGATTGGGCTCAAGGTGTCTTAGGGGGAGTCTGTGAGGATAGTGAGAGTTGATGTGCTGGAGATATTAGTTGAAGGGGGTACAGTTAAAGCTGGAATACATGGCAAGCGACATGTGGAGTAGTGCAAGGAGGTTGTTACCAATGTTCTCTGCAGAGCTGGCTTTCCTGTTGTTGCTGAAGATCTGATCCACGTGATTCAAGATGAACTCAATCACCAACTGCTGCACTCGTACCTCCAGGAAAGCTGCATCCCCATTGCAGCCAACTGCCTCAATCTCCTTTGACCTGCATGAGGTAAGAGGTAGACTAGGACCCAGCATTGCCACACCCAGCCCTTGGGAAGGAAAGACCAGCTTTCTTCCCGCAAGGCTTGGAACAGGAGTGTTTGTCCCAGTCTTGCTGCACCTCTTGGTCTCCTTCCCTCACAAGCCCTCATCCTCGTTCTAGTAAAAACCATTTTCCCTGTTTTCTCTGCCACATTTGTTATTTTCTTTCCTGCCTGTGTTATTTCCCCTACACTTAGCTTTTACATCCTTCAGCAGCAGATAAACTGTGACTCTCAAACTCCATTCTTCTTCCTCTTTACTCCTCTTCTAGCTATTTCAAAGTTGGACCTGAAAGACAACACTCGAACACCTTCAAACACTCTCTTCAGATCCCTATTCAACGTTTCAATCATCTCTCAGTGAAATCCCTTAGAACCTTGCTCAGGTCTTCCCCACTCCAATTTTGTCAATGCTTAGCCATGTGCCCCAGTAGTCTATTCTCTGCCCTCCTGCTCTCCCACATTCTCACTCTTGCTCTCAGCAAAGAAACATTCCTTATCTTGACATGCCAAAGTGTTGCTGAAGAAATTATCTCTGGGCAATGGATCCTTTGTAAAGTTAATGGCTGGTGTGTTAGATAATAGCTTGGGGCATCGCCAAGAGGATAACCCGGTAAGGAGACTGAGGTTGTATTTGTTGCTTCTCTCTTTTCCTCCCTGGGTCTTGTACTCATTAAAGATTGCAAAAGGAAACAGACTGCAGGGTTTTTTTTGACAAGGACAGATGCTAGAATGAAAGTACCTCAGCAGTAAAGGTCCACTTTGCGATATTCAATAGAGTCAACATCTGATTCATTTTCAGAACCTGGTTTTGCCTGGTTTGTGATTTAGAATGAAATAACTCCTTAGAGAATGCATTTCAGGCCTGTACCTCTCCAGTTATTGTCCCTCCTGCCCTCTCCCAACCCAGGACTACCCCCCCCCCCCCCAGTTCTGCTATTGTCCCTCTCCTGCCCAGCTACAGTCCTGGACTCTCCCTCAATACATGGGAGGATGAACAGGGAAGGAATTTAAACAAGATAATACAAGATATTTTTTTCTATTTTTTCCCCCAATATGTTATTTCTTCTCATTCTGTTTTTCTCTACAGCGCATCAGCCCAACCTCTGCCTGAATCTTATCTGGACCTCTTCCCAGCAGACTGCCAGGCGTAGAAAACACCACATACTAGCTGGTGGTCTAGTGATCTCACCCTATATGCCATCTTGAGCCCACCAAGCTTATCTCACATCTTCTGAAGCAGATTTGGGCACAGACCTGTGTTATTATTGCCCTGTTGCTCCCCCTTCCAAACCTTGCTGTCTCTCACCACCCCACTGCAGAAGCGCTGGCACTGTCAGAAATGTCATCTCCGTTCCACAGTGATGAGCTAACTCCTCATTTTTAAATCGATGTGCTTAACTTGCAAATAACAGCTTTTTTATTATAAGAAACACACAAACCCACAAGCTTCCTTGGCTGCTTCAGTAAAACCTCGGATTCTTCAACCTGGAAGAATTTTTTTCTCCTTTAAAAGCTGTTTGCTCTCAGTTGTTCTGCTTTTCCCTGTCTTTGCATTTCCCTCAGGTTCTGATGCTCCCATTGGAGCTCAGTGTGGTGCTCCGGGCTTTATACTGTACCTGAGGAGATTGGGAGCCCACACCAAGGCCAGGTTTCTGGTATGCATGTTGGTCATGTTGCTGAAGGAGGCCAAGTGAGTCAGGTGCTTGATCAGGTATTCCAGCGTTCTGCAGTGGTTTCACATGAAGGAAGAAAAGTGTGTCAAGTGTCTGCAATGGTGCAACAAGCCATTGGATGGGAGAGAGGACTTACAACACTAGCATTTACAGGGGATGGCAGTGAACACCTGAACAACTCTGCTCTGGTGTGGCCAAGGATGAGGCACGAACCAAACAATCCTTGTCATGGTCGATGGGAGACAGAATGGGATGCTGCAGAGGTGGAGGGCTTAGCTCTTGCTCAAGCACCTCTATAGGGGTCATACATGGGGAAGGAAGGTGATAGACTGAGGCAGGGAGAGCTTGTTTGATCTCTAACAACAGTTTGTTTGGTGATATTTAAATGCCAGATGAATTGTCAGATTTGGAAATACTGAGTCAGCTTTTGGGAATTAACTGCTGGAAATGAACTGCAGTGGTGTTTCAGGCAGCATTCCCTGGGGTAGGGGTCACCACACTGTTCAGCAGCTCGGTGAGCACGTTCTCACCTGTAATGCGATGGTGGGAGCTCCTGGATGACATTCTGAATTCGTGCCAACTGCTCGTCCTCGGGGAAGCGGGATACTGCTTCCTGCGGAGATAAAGGAAACAGTCCGCCCTGGCAGTGCACTCAGGGGAAAAGGAAGAGAGATAAGGAAGGTCACATGAGACAGCCTGTCTCAGAGGGCATGCTCTCTTGTTATCTTACAGAGCTACTGGTAGAAGCTAGCTTGTGAGAGATTTGCTGCGCTGTTATTTCATGCCTCAGTACATCCTTCCCAGGCATTGGGACATGGTGGTCAGTGTTCTGGGGAGAGGGGCATTTAAGGACTGAGCTTCAATTAGGAGTTATGTTTCTTTTCCTTCTTTCTTTCTTTCTTTCTCTCTTTCTTTCTTTCTTTCTCTCTTTCTTTCTTTTTGTTCTTTTTTCCTTTTTTAACTCGGACAGGGGTATGTGGGATAGAAGGAAAGAGAGAAATGAAAATAATAGGAAAATTGAATAATTGTGACCCCTTCCTCCCTGAAACTGTGTTAAAAATAAAGATCTTTCAAGCCCTGTGTTATGAAAACAGCTTGATTATACATGTTTCATATCCTTCAAGAGAAGCAGTAGTTTGGCTGTCAGATGAAGATAGCCGTAGGGATTGTGTGAGTTTGAATCTTTTAGAATGGGTGAAGCCTTAGCAAAATCGCTGTCCAGGTGGATTAATACGTTCTTACACTCAGGGTTAGACTAAGTTAGACGGAATCAAGGTTATACATCACTGAGTAATTGTCTACAGACCAAGAGCTTAGTGAGCCACGGTAAGCTTTGGTCTGCATTCCTAGGAGTTTACTGCATTGGTATTCATCTGCTCAGCTATTCCCTTTCAATATTTGTGCTGGGGAAGGACAAACCACCAATGAGTTCAACCAATGCATGGCTGGCTGGAAGCTCCTGCCTACCCTACTGCCGCTGGAGTTTGGAGCGAGTTCAAAGAAAGATGCTGGGACCCACGCTGCAAGCAGAAGCTTTGCCTAAAGACAGACGTCAGCACTGCTAGGACAGGAAAGGAAGGAAATAACCCATCTCAAACCACCCGCTGCTTAAACATTATGAACCTGAAATTACCAGCCACAATGAGAAAAGCATCTTGTGTCAGTCACTACAACATCCCCACTGATAAGGCTGCCATCTCTCTTCTGGTCACTGTCCTTTTCCCAGCAAACCACTTCTCATGTACAACCACTAGCAAACCAAACATTGCCAGTTGAAAGCCCAGAGATGGATATGAATCATGTTTTACTTCCTAACACTGGGAATTGAGAACTATGACCTCTGGTTTGAACTTCTCACTGGTATGCTGGCAAAAGAATATGAGTGAGCTCACTGGTTTGGTGTACATGACATGGGGATGCACTTGTTTTGCCCAAATTGAAGGTAAGTTAACTCCTTCTAGTATTCTTACCCATAACTACAGCTCCTTTTTTAAAAACAAACCAAAACCAAAATCTATTGCAATCAGCCCAGAAATCCTAAGCATAAGAACTCTTGTGATCTCCATACAAGGTTTCCAGATGAATGGCCTTGGCCAAAGATGGATATGGAAGGAAATATAAACTTCAACTGGTGTTGCATCTGAAATATTAGATTTCAATTAGATCGCACATGGTATTTTCTCTCCCAGTGATAATTTTCACTGTCATATTTAACTTCCAGGTCTCAAAGACCTAATGCTTAGACAGCAAGTGAATATCAGCTTCTTTGAGGTCATGACCCATTCAAACCTCTGAGACACATTTCGGACCCATACATGTTGTGCATTTGAAAGCTGAGCTCCCCTCCAAAACTCAGGAGAGCATAGAATTCCAGGAAGATCCAATAACTCCATGTATTACATGTCTGTTAATCAGAGTATGAATTTATGTAATATGGGATTTTATTTACTCCACTGGTGATGCTGGGAGTGCACAATTCATATGCACTGGTTTAGTCCAGAGAGAAGGTAGGCTTGGCCTCCCATAGCTGATTTGCACAGGGAGTACTTTGTCCTTTTATGCCTTAGGCTGGAACAAGCTAAGCAGAGTCAACTTGTCTCTCCTGTGAAACAAGCACCCATCACTAGAATAGCAAGCTGGAGAGCATGAGAGGCCATCGTTTTGCAAAAGTTAATAGCCAGTGAGGTCATGACTGGGATGTTCCATCTATGAACTTGACCCAGTGATGACCAAAAGGCCAATCCCTCCCCAAGTCATTAAGAACTTGACTTTCCTTAGCCACAAATGTCTGAATCACTCTGGTGACTCAAAGTGGAGCCTATCCCATCTCAGAGACAGCTCCGACTGAGTCAGCCTGGGATTAGCATGCATTCTTTACTCCTACCAGTGCTCTTCTGCCGAGGCACAGCTGCCACCATTCCCTGTTCAGAAACCCCACGCATACACATGCTCCTAGCAGGTTTGCTGCTCCTTGGGGAATTGGTCTTCTTTCTTTCTTTCCTGCTGGTATCTGACTGTACTTCCTGTCAGCTGGGTTACCCATTATAAATCCCTACTGCGCAGACTTGGTGAATAATGGATTTTCTGGCCGAGCAGACAAACTGAAAAGCCAGAGATTTAAAAAACCCACACTTTTAGGTCAATCCAAAGTGATAACATTCTGGGGAGCTGGCACAAGATGTTAAAACGCAATTGTTCTAGGTTGACCAAAGCATCACACTCAACCATAAGTGTAAGAAATGCTCATTTAAATTTGGGGCCGTTTAACCCTTTCCTGAAAGACATTTTCTTTAAGAGCTAGATGTGTTGATTTAATGTCGAACCATTTCTTTTAGAAAGCATTTGTAAAAGAAACATTTGGACAGCTACAGAAATGCCTCCCCTTTTGTTTTTGAATAAAGCTATTTACCAAATGTATCTACCAAAAATCTGCAAGTCATCATCATTCCCAAAGTGCACTTTTCAGCAAACATTCTTTCCTAAAAAAGTTTCCATCTAAATCTTCATGGTTCCTTTCGAGCATTTCTCTTTCATAAATCAGTAGCGATAGCCAGAAAGACAGCAGCCAAATAGCTTCAACAAGAATGAGGCTCATCAGTAACTCTGAATAGTTGAATAATACCCTGTGTTTGCAAGATTCTAGTCATCCTGAATGTCTCTAGGATGGAGATCCTATCTGATATTCTCAGGATATCTATATCCTGAGGATACAGGTCAATTGTTCATATCTGCTCAGAATTTTGACTGGAGTTTCAACTATACATCACCTTGAAACACAGACCAATCTTACTTAAAATTTGTCATTGAAACAGCAAGATGCCTAAGACTATTGCATATCTGTCAGGCATCACAGCGAGCCAATTCCCAGCCCACGTTCCATAGCTCAGCTGTAGTCCCTAACAACTACCTGACTTCTTATAGTAGGTTACTGCTTGGCTCATCCCATCTGTCTTAGCCCTAAAGCAAGCCCCCTTGGACAGATCTGCCTGCCTCTTCCCACAGCAGGCAATAGGGAGCTTTTGGAGAATGCCTTCTTCTTGTGAGGATCCCATGGATCTCTCTCAGTGCCTTCCGTGCCACAGCAGTGCCACTTGTAAGTACTTGATTCAGGATAGAGGCAGTGCAGACAGCACCACCTGAAGCTAAGGTTGGTTGCCACTTCCCTTTTTATTTGGACATGAGTTTGCAAAACTCCTCTACAACATCACTGGCTATGTCTGTCCTCTCCCGGCAAATGGGAAAGAGTAGGATGACAAGAAATCCCTAACAAAGGACGGATGTTTCTAAAACTGAGGAAACATTCCCATCCACCCATACCAGTTGTTTTAAGAAGTTGGTGGATTCTCATAGCTGAAAATCCACTCCTCTGGCACGAAAGAGTTCAGCCTGAATGACTGGATTTAGATTTATTGGTGCCATAAAGAACTGAAAGTCAATTTAGAGCAGTAAGAAGCAGAAGACTAACAACAAGCATAACTTGTTGCACCACCTTTGCATAAAATACTGTCATCAAAATTAGCCAACTCTCTTAAATAGAATGCAGGCTTTGTGCTCTTATTTTTCAGCTCCCCCGCAGTCTGCTCCTAGGCTCCAACTGAATCCATGTATAATCTTGTTGTTTTGCAGAACTGAGTAACTACTCTTTGAATTATAATCTCTTTAAACAAGGTTAGAGATGTCTGTTTGGCCAGCTGCCACTTCCCTCTGCCATTTGTATTTATGACATGACTGTGATAGACCTGATACGCTGTAGCTGGCATAACCCCTGTCATCATTTGTACTCTGATAAACTGTGTGGAAAATGCTACAGATGCAGAAAAGTTGGTGCTTTATACATGGGCTGAGCAGTCAGTTTGTGCAGGCATCAGGGACTGTTGGAGGGACAGGGATGAGGAAAACTCACCCTTGTGATTATGATCATAAGCCCCAGGTGATCCAGAAACCTCTCAGTGATGGACAGTAATTAGAAAAAGAGAATGAGTAATTCTGGGAGGAGGTGTACAGTGGGGAGAAAGAGTAACAGCAGGGAAGAGATGCAGTGGAAAAATGAGCAAGATGAAGTAGAGGAAACAGCAGAGAAACTGAGAAATAAACATGTAATGCTGGAAAGAAACAAGGATGGGGAAAGAGAGCCAGTACAAGACAAGAAGGGAAGAGCACTGAGAAGCATTTATACTGATGCAAAGAATCCAGGACACTGGAGCGAGCCCCAAACAGCTATCACGGAGGAACCTGCAGCACATCCACACTGCTGGAGAGGAATAAGAACAGCAAAAGCGTCTCACCGTGAATTTCTTGTAGAGTTCATAAGTGAGGAGAGGGTTGGGCAGTTCCCTGAAGTACAGCTTGCAGAGTGACCCCACGCAGTGGATGTCCTGGAGGTAAACTTCCCTTGTCAGATCCGGGCATTGATCAGACACAAACTCTTGTCTGAAACAATACAGAAACATAACAATGTAGGCAGTAAGAGCTGTAGCATCCCACTGTTCCACCCTAAGTCCTCTTCTGCAGCTAGAAGAAACATCAATATGGAAAGCAGAGATGTTTCTGCAGCCTGGCCCAGGTTGTCTCCTGGGATCAGGTCCTGAGGTTTCAACTAGTCTCTGGTTTTGCTAACATAGTCCCACGAGTAGTCCCCAGATGATATAAAGACATTGCTTTGTCTTGAATTGAGAGAGAACAACTCAGCATTTGCACTGAGCCCTCCATGCCTTTCCCATACAGGGGGAGATATTTTTCCTGTGTCATGGGCTAATACCTGAAATATATTTCCATGTTGTGAGCTTCAGAGGCAGTTCATCTTCTGCATCAGTGCAGAGCTCTGTCGGTCCCAGTGTATGCCTGAGGGACTATGTCGTGGTTTAAATCCAGCTGGCAACTACGTACCATGTAGAAATGTACCATGCAATGTGACTGAATCCTGCTGGCACGCAGACGGGTTGCCCTTACCTCAGCTTTTGTATGTTGGATGTCACTCCTGAGAGGCGGTAGATCCCATCCACAATGCCATGAGTCTCAATGAACTCCGCACAGCTCTTCAACACGTAGGGGACTAGGAGGGGAAAGCAAGTCAAGATGCCCAATGAATACACACTGAGAACCTCCATGAGTAACCACAGGGAGGACAGTTTGATGGAACAACAGCAGAGGTTCTCTACAATGGGAGAAATACAGGGCAGACCAAAAATAACCCCCACAAACTGGCCATAACCAATTTGCAAAGTAAGGATAAGCTACGGTTGTGCCTTGCCACGCTCACTGGCATATGACAGTGACTAACCCTGCAGTCACAGAAACCTGTCAGAAGAAAGATAGAGTTTCTCGCTCTCAGTTTTCCTTTTTCTTCCAGAAAAAGAAGTAATTTCATTCTAATTGAAAGCATGAGGTAAAGCATGAGGTCCTGGGAACCTCCCCCCTCCCCAAGATAGAGTTCCAGCCTCGCTGAATTGTGCCAAAAGGTCTGATGGGCCTGGATAAAACTCAGAGAAGCATTCACACTTCCATATAAGCCTACAAACCCACAGTTCAGTGCTCATAAACCCTCAGAGAGGGGGTATACAGTTCAAATATTGATGAGATCTGCACACTGACAAAATCTGACATTAGCTTCAAATGAACTTCATCAACATAACCAGCCAAAGACTTAACCAGTCCTAAAGCCAAGAGCAGCCTGAGGCACAACATTTACATCCAGGCCTGGACCCAAAGCATATGTTTATTTTTCCCTTATTATATAGGTATAGGAAACCCTCGTCTCTTGGTCAGACCAAGCCTCCCTGTCCCCACTACTATAACAACCCTTGCTGTAACAATAACAGTAAGAGAGCCCTTCCTTATTAGGTGCTAGAAACTACTGTGTATTTAATGCAATGTTTCACACAGCCATAAGCACAAAAGTCAGTAAATGCAATAGTTAAAGTTCCCTGCCGTAATGCTGACTCTGCTGCTCTGTGCATTTGGAAAGCTGTATGGAAGAAAACAGGCTAAGCCATACATTGGAAAGCCAGGCACAGCAATTGCTGCATCTTTGTGACACCACAAAGATAATGCCTCTGCCTGGACCTTCTCTGAGCTCTACTGCTTGAAGTTCAGGATCACACTGACATATTAACCTGTGCTTCATAAGGTGGTATCCAAAGACAGCACTCCAAGGACAGCCTGAACAAATAACAGCTGGTACATTATTGCATTTCTCATGGATGCCACTGAGGCCAGAGCCAGCTCAAGAGTGGACTTGTCCCTGCTAAGCAGCCCAGGGCATAGGCCTTGGTGAGGAGGGCTCCCAGGCAGGTGCCTACCTATTGACACACTATTACTGAGCCCAGTCAGCCAGGGGAGTGCTACCCTTCTGCTCCTGACTCTCACCAAGGGAAGTAAAGAGGTCCTTCTTATGTGTCCCTTCTCTTTTGGCAGGGATATATAAAATGACAGGGATTACTTGGGAGCCTGAATGATTCAAACAGACTCATAATCCTCAGTTAAAGCAGCCTCTCCAAAACAACAGGGAAAATTTGACTTTATGGTTTTTTGAACAGGGACTCATAATGCAGGTACATCAGTCATGCTGGGTCACAACCAAAGCCTTGGGCTGATTTTTAAGACCCTCAAGTTGTTGGTCTAAGACTAACAGGACCCAGCCTACAACAATGTTCATGAAACCACCAAGAGAACAGGTGAAGTCTACACAGTCAGAGCTTTGTCCACAGCAGTCATAGAGCTATATGATCTTCAAGGACATTTGAAAAGGCATATCAACGCATGGGGAGCATTCCTTTCAGTGCCTAGAGCACCTGCTTCCTAAGAGGACTAGACAATGTGGAAGGAGATGAGTAAAATGAAAGTATGGCATTTCCTTAAAATCCTACCAAGAAAAGCCCAAGTGACACATCAAGAAAAAGGACCTTCCTATTTCTGAGAAAGACCTGATTATCTGTAACTGCAGTAGGGAACTCAGATCATATGATGATGAATGTACATACTAGAAATAAAATACATAAAGAAAATAGGCAAATGGCTTCAGGCATCATCTTCAATTCTGGGTGGTCAGGCTGTACCATCTTTGTGGCAGGAGCTATGCATACATGGCATGTTAAGATTTCTTTCTTGGTAAGGGTCTCTGGGGGTAAATCTAATGCAAACAGCATAAAAGAAAGCTAGGCAGATCCAAGTTCACTTCAGATCTATTTGGGTGGGGGAATGGGTGAAATGCATTATGCTGCCTCGGAAAAGAAGATATAATTGAACAGGAAACCTATTTGATCAGGACAGCCACATGAAAAGGTTTGTTTAAAAATTAAACAATCTTTCTATTGACAAACTTCATAGGATGGTGCCTAGCTGCTATAAAAATGGGGTCCACGCCCACAGCGCCCTTTATTAGATAGAAACCTCCACGTTAAGAATAAGCACACCATCTAAAACTATATGGACTGATGTTTGTTGTGACTGAATTGACCTCTTGAAAGTAAGACCTATTAAATCCCACTGGGGTTTTTGCTGAGTCTGAAGTTTCCTTGGGATAAATTAGGTCAAGAGGCCTCAGGCAGGTAAGCAAACCTCTTCCACACGAAGCAGAGAAGGGCAGATCCATCTGTTGAGGACTGGTAAGAAAAAATAAGGGGCATGAGGGGAATAATCTGTCGCAAATGTATAAGATTCATCCCATTTTTAAAAGTGGGTGAAGACTCCACAGTAGAGACAACCTACAGACTGCAGATATGCACTGAGCTCTGCCAGCATCTGTCACTCCAGCCCTGCAGTTTTCCCTGCTTTTCATCCCTGAGCTTCTCACCTATCTCTGCCAGTACTCTTCACTCATCATATACAGACACACAGAGCCAGATACACCAAAATGTGTGGTGGTTTTGTGATGTCAAAACCAAATCCCACATAGGACACATTTCACTTGGAACTGAAAATCACAGGCTTTGACCTCAGATCCCTGGAGGTGAAGGGACTGCATCGGCTTCCTGCAAAGCGAGCCCCTAAATGCAGAGCTTGTGTGAAACTGGAGCACAATAAATGTTTTCTTTGAGCAGGACCTGAAATTCCTGAGCAGCTCTGATCTCCTGCAAAGCTGAATCTTTCGGGCACTTGGGGGAAGCTGAGGTCAGAGCAGCAGTGAGCAGCTCCTTTCCATTTCCAGGGGGTTTCTGAGGTGGTTTGGTTATTTCAGACATGGCTCCTGATGAGCCACAGCAAACGCTGGGATCAGCCCTGAACGTGGGGATGTACAGGCTCTAGCATGTACTTTACAACGGGATTCTATCAGCGTTACGCATATAAATCACAGATCTGGGTCTCTCCTGAAGGAAGATTGGGCACGGATGCGGGTTATAGCAGGGGGTGTGTGTGTCCATGCAGGCACAGAAAGGGGTGGGTCAGGGGGTGTCCAATCTTAACACTTCTATAATTAAAACTGTGCTGGAGGCTTAGAAGTTGGAAGAGGCAGCTGGTGTCACACAGACCCTGCTTGTTCTGCCAGACAGCCAAACTGTCCTTGTTTAAAAATACAATAGAAACCAGATGGAGGAGGAGAAGAGAGCGTGGAGCAAGGCATCAGTCAGAAGGGAAATTGAGTTATAAACACACTGCGCACAAAAGACAATACTCTTCCCCTAGACAAAAATAAACCAGAAGGGCAGTCACAGTAACTCCTTCCACTCTCACTGGATAGCACCTCGGTGTACAAAACATTCACCCTCCCCAGAGTCTTTTCCATGACCACAGCTTATGCCACCTCCTTTACACATGTGCTACTCCTGCTAGGTCAGTTACTGTGACTGTGACTCATTCCCCTTAACAATTTCTCCAGCTTCTAGTGCCAGCAATGGGCACTGAGCATCTCTCCTCCCAGCATTATGGGATGGAGAGGGAGGGCTCTCCCTTCTCCTGTCCTTCCCAGCCATGGTGCTACCACCCAGCAAACCTCCCCATCAGCAAGTAAGGCACTCACTGTTTGCCTGACTGACAAAGGTTTCATCTGGCACAAGACTGAGCGTTTTGGATTGAAGCTTTAAGCATGTACCTAACTAAACCACTAAGAACCCAAGTAGGAGGGAGTCCCCTCACCTAACAACCATTGTGAGGATGCCGTCTGGGCCTCCCACCAAAGTATCAAAGAGTGAGAAAGACCTTGCTCCAACAGGAGATGCAAGCAATGCCCTACAGACTTTAGTGCTGCCTTCTAGAGGAAACTGAGTCACTGTGGACTACAGAAGGAACCTAGGGAGGAGGTTGCTAAGTCAGCTACCATAACTAGTCAATGTGAATACTGCCTAGTAAGACTGAGCTTAAAATTAGCTAACCTGGACTGGGTCGTGTGTTCAGGGTGCATTCTACTGAGTTGGACTGAATAGCAGCAGGTTCAATTTGGTTTACTTTATCCTTCTGTTGTTCTCCCAGAGGGCTCCTTGCAAGGATAAAAAAGAGTGACAGAGCTACTCAGGTCATCCTTAGTAGTTGGTTTAGGCCACATGGAGGATATTTCATGCCCCCTCTAATTTTGTTTTAATTTTAGATCAAGTAAAGGGAGGATAAAAGCAGACCTTTCATTTCACCTGAAATACCAGCTTTTTGATGTTTCACTTGCAGGAAATAGTTTGGTTGTTGGTTGGGTTTTCTTATTTCTCAAAAGAATGAATCCTGTACCATAAAAAAAACCAAGTGAACATTTGGTTTTGTTACATATTAGTATTTTTTAAACTGGCTTCCATTACCCTCAATAGCAGTGCATGCTTCCTCTCACGCTATGTCAATAGCATGACAATAAAGGTCAAACTAGTCCCTTGTTTCAATTTAAATGACTAAATTAGGAAATACTTCTTCCTAAAAAAAAGGAGTGTTTCAGTCTGTACCAAGCAGGAGTTGTTATTTTGTATAAACAAAATCAACCAAACAATACACATTATAGAGCATACTCATAGATCGACTTGGCCTTCTAATCACAGGAAAGGAAAAGCATTGTATAAATGGCAACATACTTGAGAGTCAGCATCTCTGATATGACAGTTTTCTGTATTTCCTGATGCTTCCTACTTTAAATCATGAGCTTTGATGCTGATTCACTAGATTTGTTATTTATTTTTGCTGATCTTGTCTGATTTTTAGGCAAAAGGTTGGCTGAGAAAGATCCCAGAGAAGATCAAACTGTGCTCTTCTCCCTGCAGAAATCAGAATTCCAGTTTGCCTCCCAGTGCATAGCCTTAACCCATGGCAGCTAAGGGTAAATCCTGCCTTGCCCCTTGTTCTCATCTCCTTTGCCTTCCATCTCCTCCTTTTCAGTTGTGGCCAGAGACAGAAGGGACCACAGCATCCGAAATCACTGCAGAGGATCTCTCCTGCTCAGAGATGAAGTTGGCAGAGGTGGGGAAGGGGAGGGTTTGCACTGCCTGGATGTAACTCTTACAAGGGCAAAGAGAGGGCTTCAGTCTCCAGGATGTCTATGCAAACTTTTCACCAGCACTAAATTCATTTCACAGAAGAAGAAAGCATAAACTGTCCCAACACCAGATTCCAGTGTTTAGTTTGGCTGTTAGCTCTGAGCTACCACAACCCCCTATGCACACACACACACACCTGTGTTTGAGTAGCTTAAGATGGCTAAACAATACCAAACAGGCTTAAAACCAAATCCTCCTCGCCTCGTCCCCCTTAGCTGCCATAAATACAGTTAAAAAGAGAGGAATAGCCGGCGCCGAGGTGATCCTGTCTGCACGGACAGCACAACTGAATCACCATGTAAGTCATACACTTCATATTTGTTTTCCCCTCTGCTTCTGTGGGAAAAGTCTCTGCAGTGTCACAAAGGTTAGCACAACAGTGCCATTCCCTGGATGAAAGCACTATCCTGAACGCATTGTGATCCTGGTAGGCAAAGACATAGGAAAAACAGGTTTCAGGTCCGTCAGATGCTGTGAGCCATCACTCTCCATGGCCTGGGTGGGAAGTGGAAATGCTGAGCACACTGGGATGTGGTACACTGATGCATTTCAGCACAGCCTGCAAGCCCAGCCTGAGTTTGAATGAAGTCAATGGCACCACTATCAAGGGGTTTATTTCCCATTGACATTATACCCAGCTTACATCACACATACCTAAATGAAACATACAGGAACACCCCATTTTCCAAAGCAGATCTGGCAACTGTAATGTTCCAGGGAGAAACAAAAGAGCCCATGGCAGACCTAAGAGAAAGCACTGCACAAGCAGGCGTTGAATGCTGATTCTCAACCCCAGTGGTCATCATGCCCCTCTGAAACCTCACTAGTACCTTGACATAGCTGGTAAATTCTGTCATGCATGCACTTTTGGGAAGAGGTTGTACTAAATAAGATAATAATTTTGTTAGGAAAACATCCTGCTGTGGGTTTCCTGCAAAAAAAGACCAGATAACTGAACAGGATATTTCCACTCCTAACATTTATAACTCTGGTACAGGCACCACAGAAAAGAGTGACTTCAGTTCTGCAGGCAATGAGGTGTTCATGTCCTTAACTAACCATTTGAATCCTAACAGCTCTGATCCACAGCATTTTGTACAGCATCTTGTTCACCACAGCACAAGCAATTGGGGTAATTCATTCTGTAGGTAGGAGAAATAGGACAATTGATGCTGTCTCAGAAGAGGCACTTGGATCAGAATAGTTTTGGATCTACATATAACATATTGACCTCTGTCTTGGTAAATGACTAGATACTATGAGGATAAGCAGGCTGTGAGACAGGAATTCTGCTGCTAACCTCATTTCTGATGACACATACAAAACCCACTACAGAATCCAAAGGCTTCATCAGCGCTGATAAAGAGCAGGAGTGAGCAGGGCAATGGCAACGCTGCAGCGCAAGGGAAGCAATCTGCAAGGGAAGAGTGTGGCTAAATGTGACAGAATGTTGAGCATTGGGATGGACTGCCAGTGATGTAGGCTCCATTTGTAGTCTTTGGACTGGCTGCTGTCTTTCATCCAGATCAATAAACAAGCTTACGAACTGCAGGTGTCACACTGCATGTTGTTTTCCTTCCTTTCCCTGCTTACTTCATAAGCGTGGACACCAATGTAAGCCATGCTAACCTACTTAACTGCTGGCAACAAAGCAAGGAAAATATATGGACTTCATGAGGGTTTTTTTCCTCTTCTCAATGGATTTTGACCTATGTTTTCATTTACAAGGGCTTCAGAAACAAGTTAGAAAGCAAACAGTTCTCAGTCTCCATCTTTTACCTGATCCTGCTAGCTGAGGCAGACTTGCTCAGTTTCTTAGAATCCCAAAATTACTCTAGAGGCGACTTGTAAACTATGACACCCATTTCTTGACTGTAAAAAGAGTGTAGAAACCAACATCTCCCTTTACACATGGGAGCTCTTACGTGGGATTCTTGGGATCCCAAAACCTGGAGAAAGGCAATTCAAGTGGATCAACGCACACTCCCTACCTGGTTGTCAGTGTTACTTTGCTCCTGATTCCTTCTTAACTCTGACCTTAGTGTCTCAGGCAATAGGGATTCCATATTTCTCTTTATAAGGAAGCCTTTTGGGGCTGTTAGAAATTCTGGGTGCTTAGATCTTGACATGCACCTGAAAAATACCAGCTTGAACAGTTTTGAAGTCCTTTGTACTGTGCCTTTCACAAACACCACCTCTATACACTGAAATCTATAGCAATTTCCATAGGATACGGAGTTTGTCTGTAATTTCTGTGCTGCTCTGTCATGTTATGTCACCATTAGACAGATCCTTCATCCATTTCCATAGTGATAGCATGCTGGTGACAAAGCAACTGGTTCACACATATTCTTGGGAGGCTTCAGGTAAAATGCTGCTGCTGGTGAAGGGACAGGGTGAAGCAAGGAGCTGGGAAGTTGTCTCAAGAGCTCTGGTGCTGCAGCAAAGTGAGCTGCTCTGCAGTTCCCCCTGCCATTCTTTCTCAGGAAATTCCTATTGACCTTTTGAAGGTGCAAGGATAGGCTGGCGGCCCATCAGCACTCATGGTTCTCTTTCCATGCTCGCTGCATTAGCAAGTAATTTACAAGCATATATAACAGCCATTCCCAAAAGCATACATCCAGCTGTGCCAGCTAATGCAAAATGACAGTGCCAGTGAGCTTAGGTGTGTGAAAAGGAGAGCTGGGGCCAGTCACCCCACTGAGAGCTCAGGTTAATGTTTGGCAGCAAGGTATGAATTAACTGAGAAGCTGGACCAAGCTCTCACATGGATGACAAATTGCATGGCTGAACCTCAGAGCACAGATTTGCATCTCTTCCGTTAGTTTTATTTTGCCCTGATGCAGACTGACACCAGGTTATGCAGCAATGTTCTTCCACTCAGGCCTCTCTCTGATCTTGCCTCTAGGGCTTTCCTATTTGAGAGTGGTACGGCAATTTCCAAAGGTTATCCCAAATGGGCTGTTTTACAGATAGCCAACAACTTAGGGCAAAGAGCAGGAGAATTGCTAAGGATCGCTATGGATCACAGACAGATGAGGAGCCTAAACACAGCCCTGTAAAAACTGCAAATGAGAAGTGAAAGGCAAATGAAAACAGACTTTTGAGAAAAAGTAAATAAGCCTTTATGATGTCAATCCAATTGAAAACAAACACGCGAAGGCACTAGAAATAA
This sequence comes from Pezoporus occidentalis, assembly GCF_034315485.1. Taxonomy (NCBI): domain Eukaryota; kingdom Metazoa; phylum Chordata; class Aves; order Psittaciformes; family Psittacidae; genus Pezoporus; species Pezoporus occidentalis. Next base: position 1,713,652 of record NW_026912898.1, read on the forward strand.
TCAGTCATTATAATTTGAAGCCAAGCAGCACAAAATCCATTCCATCTTTGCTCAATTGCTGAGCATGCATTTAGTCCCGGTGTTTTCACTGCAAGGGCTGTCTGGGCCTGACCCAAAGAATTGCACTCATACAAAAAAAACTCATTGAATTCAGCAGGGTTTTCCACAAGAGAAAAAAGAAATGAATCCGTTTGTCCTACTCTCTGTTACCTTTCCCTTGGCATGCAAATACTAGGTGTAGGAACAATAGGAGCATCCTCAGCAACTTTATAGGGGCTGGTCTGAGGTTCAACATAGAGAACTAAGACTGCTGCTGGCAGCAGAAGGTCACCTTAAAATGGTCCTCCCAGCCCTGCTCAGAGGAGGCTGAAAACAGGTCAGTCTTTATTTGCAGAGGATTAAGCTGTGGGTGACTTGGATTGCTGATATTTGTCTGGTGAAGCGAGGTGCTGTTTTACCCGTCCTAAGTAATGCCCATGGCATACGAGCACCACAGCCTCTGTGTCCCAGCAGCGTGGAGAAAATTCTGCCAGAAGCAGCACCTTGGTCAGACACACAAACCTCTGTACATAAATAAATGTATATCTATGTATATATAGCACATATATGTGCGCGCATATATATATCTATGTAGAAATACATGCATATACGCATGTATTTTTACATGCATAAAAATACATTTTTACATATATGTACTTTTACACATATGTGTTTTTACATATACAACTATATTCATTTATGTATCTATGCATGTGTAAGAGGTTTCATGTGTGTTACCAGGAGGCTCTTCTTAGAGAAACAGCTTTTCTATAAGGTGTCAATCAAAGCCTAACACCTAAAGGTGGCACTTACAGAGTCAAAAGCTGCACAAGTCTGGTGTCATAGATCTAGGGGATACATCAGTACATGCTGGTGCTCGTGCTTGCGGAAGCTTGCTCTGCCAGCCATGAATAAGTCATTGGTACAGACACTTTCTCTGCTGTCCTGCCCCAGGCAAAGCGCATTTAGCTACTGCATTGCCCTGTGTGTTGTCACTGTGCTGAAGGCATTTCTGGGTGAAGTACTTACTCTCTGCCAAGGGAAGCTGTTGTTTTGGGATGGATCCTTCAAGCATGCATGGATTTCTATATCAGCAAATGCAGAACCCTCCTCCTTGGACTGGTCTCACTTGGTAGCTAAAGTAAGAAGGGTAGCCCTTGGATAGGGGTCATTTTGGCTACACCTTTTCATCTCCAGAGGGTAAAGTCTTCTAAAGTGTACATTATAGCCTTGTCTTCAGGGACTGTATTTGGCTTTCCATACACCAGGGAGGGTAAAGAGCTCAAAATGAGGCTGCTGAGCAGCCTGGCTCCAACATCTGGATGTGGTGCTGCACCTTCAGGGCTTCTTTCAGAAACAGCAGGAAACACAGCACTGCTCCATCTGCCAGCCTTGTGGCAGATCAGCACTTCACATATGCTGCAAGAGGGCAGCTCCACTGCTCTCCAAAGCCTGTGAGAACCACCAAGGACAGCAGAGGAGGCAGAACAGCATTTGCAGATGGTGTCACACAGCCTCCCAGCCTTCTGGAGGCTGATGCTGGGCTGGGATTGTTTAGAAGAAAACATTTCCTGCCATGCTGTTTGTGTCTGCCTCCACCCCAGGATGTCGGCACATAACTACTGAGATGCTCCCAGAGCATACAGCATGGTTTCTCCAAGGCTGACCTGCACGGACTGGACCTCTGTGACTGCCTGCCAGAGGGGTTAAGGGCATCAGAAACAGAAACTGGTTCTGTTGGGTCAGAGATGAAAGGAAGCACAATATGGCTTTTACAGGAGAAAAGAAATAAAGCTGAATAAAGTATTACAGCAGGATGCTATCTTCTTATTTCCCAAAAAGGCTTGTAACCCCCCAACTAGCAGGGACAAGTCAGGAGAGATATCTACCTATACCTATAGAAAAATATCTACAGATATCTATCTATATCTGTCCTTGACAGGACAAGAGGTGATGGGTTCAAGTTGAAACAGGGGAAGTTCAGGTTAGATATAAGGAAGAAGTTCTTTACTGTGAGGGTGCTGAGGCGCTGGCACAGGGTGCCCAGAGAAGTTGTGGCTGCCACATTCCTGGCATGTTCAAGGCCAGGTTGGACAGGGACTGGAGCAACCTGGTCTAGTGGAAGGTGTCCCTGCCCACGGCAGGGGGTTGGAACTGGATGAGCTTTAAGGTCCCTTCCAACCCAAACCAGCCTGTGATTCTATGATTCTAGACACAACTCTTCTCTGTATTCCCAAGGCCCTCCTGCCCTCAGTGAAAGCAGTTGTTCCCATGGCTTTCTTCCCCAACAGAAAATCCCCCCAGTTCCACATGGGATACATGCCTCTCCCTCCCTTCATCTTTCAATAAATACACATGCCAGGGGTTATCAACCTGAGGGTCATTCTCAGTGCTAACAATGGAAAAATAGCAATATCCAGCTGTTACTAAAGTAGTAAATCTGGTCACTTTGCAGTCACACTCCTTGGTTTCCAAGCCCAGCAATGGATTCCTGATATATTCCATATTTTGCTCTTTGTTTTCCATTTGTCAAAGGACGGGCTCTGAACCAGTGTGAAGAAAAACAACCTTTTCACCCCACCACCACACTATCTCTGCTCCAAGTCAGGCCAGGTAGTGCTTATCATTTCCTCTGCACAGCAAACACCAGTGTGCATGCGTTTCCTGCCTCCGAGTCCTACACTGCAAGCTGACATTGTTTTCAAGGCCCCCCTTGCTTGGAGGCAGGAGCAGCTCTGCTTCCTGTTGATGTCAGGCCCCTCTTCCTCCCAAAGCAAATGGGCTTCCTGCTGGCATCTGTGTCCTTTTCCATGAGGACTAGCCGGAGCCATTTTCCGGGGAAGGTGGTGGAGACAGGGATATAATGGGGGGGAGCAGGGGTGGATGGCTTTTCTCCTGCTGGTGTTGAAGAACATCTGGGCAGCCTCTCAATGAGGAGGAGGGAGAAGAGATAAGAGGTCAAAACAATAGAGCTATGTCTAAGGGATGCTGGTATTTGCAAGCACCAGAGAAATCACTTATTAACAGAGAACATCAGAGACTAATTACAGCTGCCGATTTCCCACTGCTAAAGAATGTAAGCTCACAAAGGAAAAGCTACAGCCACAGCCCCTTTGCTCCAGCGGCACTGTCATAAGCTGTGGGAGATGCCAAGACCTTTACACCAAGCGATTGCCTTCATTTGTACTCTTTCAAATGAAGGACTCTACCCCTGCCAGCACTGGAGAAACTGGATGACGACTGCAGAACACAGTTTACACCAAGCTGAAGACTGCCATTGCATAAGCCATTGCCCTAGCAGAGAAGAGAAAACCAGACACCATTTCAGACCTCCCCTGATCCATGGCATTCAAGGTTTGCATTTCTCCCATTAGAGAAGCTGATGGGCTCATCCCAGCTCCCACCAGGAGGTTATCAATTCACTGCACAGTGTAAGAAACAGCGGGGAATGTGTGATTCCAAGCTCTGTCGTGGTGGGGATACACAAGAGGGCAGAGCATAAGGGGCACAGCCAGACATGGCAGTGGTATTGCCTACCCTCTGCAGTGTTTCAGACACATGGGTACCACAGCCTCACACCAGGGCAAGGAGCTGGCTTGCCTTAGGACATGTTCCTCTCAGGTTTACCATGACTAGGGAAATATAGCCCCCCAGTATTTTCTATATCACATCTAAAGCTATGGCCAAGAAGGTGAGATGGAGAAGGGGTTTACTAAGGCATCCCTAGCAATAACCAGAACAGGTTCCTTGAAGTCTCAACTACTGCTCCTAATGGTTCTCTGGAATGAATTTCATGTATATTTCAATAAAATATATTTTTACAATGTGGCTTTCCCCTTCTTTTCCTGACAGTTACTTGGTCACCTTCCTGTGTCGCTCTAGGAACTAAGCAAAGGGTTACACTTCCAATTTCAGGACATACAAAATTACTCCAGCTTTATGCAACTGCAGCCAGCAGCAGATGTGGCCTCAAGTCTAGCCAAGAGCTGTTGCAGTTGCAAGAGAGTGAACTGGGGCTTAGTTTTCCTCACAGGAAGAAATTCTTACTCAAGGTCCAATTGCAAAACATGGGTGGCTGGGTGCGGGTGTGAGATGCCGAGGAGAAAAGCCCACCTATGTTCTCACAGCAGAAGCTATCCAGGGCTGCTGAAATACACAGTGCTCACATTTAGGTAAGCATTCCTGGATGCAAAAGATGCGCCCTGCATAGCTAAGCTCAGCTGGAGTGGTGCCACTGCTCCCACATGAGTGTGGGACAGGGAGAGGAGAATTCCCTGGGCTTTTTATGGAGCTCCAGCCTATAGAGCACTAGTGGCTTTCCTAGAAGATGCCTAACAGCACCAGCTAAAACCTGCGAATGATTTGTTGGGACCCCATTTCCAAGGGCGTTTTGGGAGCAAAACCACTCTTTGATGAAGGAACACGCAAGAGAAACAGGCTCCACAGAGCTCACATTTTCCTGTCGCGCTCTCTTTTAGTACAGCTTGCTATTCGTGAATGAATTACCTCAATCCCTCTTAAGCAACGCAATGGCCAGGAAAAGGGCGTGGGGTTATTAATGGAAAAATCCTTGAATCTTTTAGCCCTGTAGCGTGGCTACAGTTACAAGGAAAACAGGATACCAAGCTGCATGCAGGGAGGAGGAAGAGAAAAGGAGCAGAACCTCTAATGATCTACAGAGATTGACTCTCAAGGAAGAACAAAGTGGTGGTGGCAAATAGGCACAGCTGGCCTACATTACAAGGAGAGGAACGAATGCACCATAGTGGTCTGCACGGGGTATAAATACCACTGAGGGAATTCTGGATGATCAAGGGGTGGTAACTAGGAGTGACTGAATTAAATGATGAGGGGAAATTTAGGTTGAACGGTAGGAAAAACCTCCTAAGAGCGAGGTGTAGCATCATGACGAATTGCCTTCTCAAGGGATGGAGTGGGAGCCATCAGGCAGGAGATTACCCTGAAGGGAATGGTCCTGCACGGGCACCTCTGACAAGGACAAAACAATCTCACTGACCTTCCCATGTCGCTATCAGGCGATGCCACAGGGAGATCCCCTGGAAGAGCTTGCTGTGCTCATTATAAAGGAAAGCATGTAGTGCCAGCGCTCACTACAAGGGACAACCACAACCAGCAGCTGGAGTTTAAATTGGATCCTAAAGCATGCAGGAAGAAAGGCTCCTTGAAAATCTTCCAGCAGAATGATTTTCCAGTGGGGAGCTGTGCATTTCACAGGATCAAAATGCATCACAGAAATGCGGGGATTCGGTTCAATTTGTTAACCGAAGAAACACTCAAATGTATTGTTTCTAGAAGGTGAAATGTGTTCACTCCCATTTCATTATTTTCAATGTAATAGAACCTTTGGGGGAATTTTTATTTATGAGAAGTTTCTACTTCTTTTTTCTGATTCCTGATAAAAGGAAGTCTTGTGGTAGGGGAAGATGGAGCGCAGTGCAAAACAGGAACTGGATCTGATGGATATCAAGTGATATCAGTGACTGGCTAGTGTTTGCTCCTCTCTGTACACTTCTGAGGATGGCAGCACTGTTCCTTGCAAGCTGAAGTGCAGAAAACAGCGTGTTTCTTGTCAGTGAGCAAGAGAAAAAGGAGCTGAGTGTCTTAGGGTTTGCTCTTCAACCTTAGGACACAAAAAAACCCTCACCTCACGTCTCCCGTTGTTAGGATAAAAACCCAGCACTGTCTCACAGAATGTGCTTTGCTTCCGTCAGCAAAAATCTAAGCTCTTGGCAAGGAGTCCTGAATTAACAGAGGATAAGTATGGTTCTTGTCCCATAGGTGCAAAAAATGAGAAACAGAAAGGAGTTGGCAGCTTGAGGTCATGGAATTAGTTAGTGGAAGAGCCAAGGTTAGAGCCCATGGCTCTGTTTCCCACTCTGTAACTAAACCACGCAGCCAGTTTTCTTGTATCTGAACTCCTGGCAAATAGAAACTTACCTCCAGAAGCTCAGAAGTTGGTAAAGCACACACAGATTGCAATAGTCACTGACCCAGGAAGCCGAGGTGAAACTTTCACACACATGTGCTTTACTGGGAGAGACTCCCTTCTCCCAAAGCTCCTACCAAGACCCTCCCTACCCAAACTTCTAGCCAAAATCTGGGCACACGGATTAAAACCATAGAAGGACATTTGACTCATAGATCACCAACCAGATTCTTGGAGCAACCTTTTGGGTTGGTTGTCCTAAAAATTAGCCCTGTAGGAAAAGAGCAGACTTCAGTGCCCCTGTGCCTGGGAATGTTTGGAACTGGATCCATGCTTTGTGGCTTGGTCTCACTTCTAATTCTTTTCTTTCTTTTTTTTCCTCTTGAATGGTTCTCTTATAACTAAATACCACAATAATGGAAAGAAGCTACCCAGAGGCCATCTGGGGAGAAACTGCATTATTTCTGATCATTTCAGGGAAGAGAGGCTGGTAGGGGGTGAGAAGAGAGGCTTGAATGCACTGGAAAAGATATCCCGTCTGTCCATTGATCAGTTATACCTAACTTCTTGTGTTTGATATAACTTTTCTGACTTTTTCCGTCTCCTCAGCCATCCATTGGTTTCTTGCTTTACCTTTCATTTTCATTTCACAGGGCACTCCATTTTCAGCATCATTTTCTTCCCATGGAGACCAAATTGGGACCTAGACTGAGGTTTAAAAACCCTCCCCAGCAAAAAGGCACTGGGATCTGGCATTTACGATTCAGGCCCCTATCTTCCAACTGCAGCTCCAAATGGGATCAAGGACTTTTGTTCCTAGCTTTTGCACCCAGCTTTTGTTCCCTTCTCTGCTCCCTTGAAATGTCAGCAAACATGATGGCTTTGTTGATGCCGTCAGGGTGGTCTGCCTGCTTCCCACGCTGGCCATGCAGATTGGGTAGCTGTAGAGCAGTCAGCAATTCACTGGGTGTCTCCTCTAGGATGTTGTTCCTCACACCAAGGCAGTGGCCTGGAGCAGCAATGCTGCCATGAAATCAACAGAAAACAAATCCACCTCCAGCTGCCCTGGCTCACACAGGGACACGCAGGCTGTTTGTTTCAAACCAGCAGCTGCCGACGCTGCCAGGGGGACAGGAAACCATGCTGAGAACTCAGTGCTCTCCTCGGATATTGGGATGGATATCCACCCCTTCAGACATTCCTCACTTTGTCTGGAGGAGGGCTCAAAACATCTGCGTTGCTGCAGCCTCCTGAGCCAACAGAATGTAGGGCTGTCAAAGCACACAGCCCTCACGGCTGCTCTAGCTCTCTGCTCACTTCCAAGTGGAGATGGTTTCTCTCAAGTCCAAATGGGGGATACAGGCATGTCCTTCCACAGACACCTCCTGTCACCCTGGGGCTGCACTGAGATGACCTGGGATGTCCCTGGATACTGGCTGTTCCTCGGTCAGCACTGGCTGCACTGCAGGGTAGGGGCAGACAGCACTGCTGGCCATGCTGACCGGTGTCCCCTGCAAGGTTATGGGAGCACTATATGTACTGTGGGAAGTACCCACACAATGTGTCTGCCTGCTGTCACAGCATCACAAGAGGGATGGGGATAAAGACAGGCTGTGAGTCAACTATCAACCACAGGCCATATGTCTCTGTCCCAACACAGGAACTGCTTTTAGCCTGTACTGCCCAGCATGGGTTTGTCTTAGCATCATCACACCTCTGCCCACCTGAAGAGTTTGCATCAAGGGTGATCCTCAGGGATTTCAGGACGTTCGTCCTGGCCTCTCTGTTGTTCTGAAATTATGTGTTTGGCTCCAGCCTAAAAAGCCTGAGTAGAGCTGCTCTACTGCACCTCCCTGGCAGATTTGATGTTAAGGATGTGATCGTACTTAGGAATGAGCTAAGGCTCTTCCTGCTCTGTGCTCTGCACATCTCAGGTTCAGTTGATCTTTTCCTACCACAATGCTTTTCCCCACTGTTTATTATTAATTCATTTTCTCCAATTACAGAAGACAAGGCCCTGGCCAAAGAGGAATTTTGCAGCATGTCTCAAAAAAGATCCTATTTGTCTGCAGCTTGGCTTCATTTAAGGAAGGTCATTCTGTGGCCAAGCACTCTCAAAACAAACAATGCCTTGTCTCCAGGTCTCCAGAACCCCACATCCAGGCACTGTCATCAAAGCTTTCAACTGGAGTGCTCCTCTGACACATATCCAACCTCACCGATACTTCCTCAGCACTCTGTCCTTCAAAAGATTTGGGCCAACACAATCTACTTCTGTTGGAGTTGCTGCTGCCACCATCTTCAATGCAGCAAATGACAACAGTTCTACCTGCTGTTGACAAAGACACCTAAAATTTGGTTCTTTTGGGTTTTTTTCACTCTTTAGACCAGTTGTGCTCTGGTGCCTTCCTTGGACTTCCCTGGAACTCATTCGTGGCTCACTGCTGGTAAAAGGGGAAGCGTGGATATTGTGGAAGCACTTTGACACAGGGCTGATTCTCAAGTACTCGTGTCATGTAGATGTTGCTTTTGTTCTGCTGTTTCATCATAAGCCTCTTTACAGCTGGGAATACTTGCTGTATATGCAGATTTGAAGTACTTCCACACTAGTTGGCTGCAGCATCCCAGATTTATTACTAGTGTCACTTAGGTCAGAGGCTGGACCGACGCCATGCAGCCTGTGCTTCTGGAGGAACTCAATGGCAAGAGCCAGGATGCTGAAATGGAGGCAAGGTGTCAGGGTGCTACAAGGTACTGCAAAAACTTCTCAGAGCCATAGTAACAAAATGAAGACACCCTTTCTTTGCCAGCATGTGAATCCCTTATACTTCTTGTGTCCCACTGTGAGCAGGGACATGTGTCCCCCACTTGAAAGGACACATGGGGTGCCAAGAGCAACATGCTAGGAAATGTCTGTGGTCCAATGTTCCTAACTGGATCCCTTGGCTTGGACAGCCCTGCTCCATCCAACTTTTCCACACAGCCCTGTACTTTCTCTTGTACCCCATAGCTTCATACAGGAGTTGGGTGTGGGACATCCAGTCAGGCCATTTGTGCCTCTGACCTACCTGAGCAGAACAGGAAAGGAGGGAGACGCATCAACACGAATCCATGAAGTGCAGATATAGCTGTCGTAGAATATAGACCAATGTTCATGTGCCCTGGGAACAGCTGCTCCCAAATGGGGTTATAGCCTAGTTTCACATGCAACGCTTGGGCCATCCCAGGTTTCAGGATGTCTCTGGATAGAGTTGGGAGTCAGTTGTATGTATACCAGACATAACACACTGCCCTTGATCTGAAATGCTGGTCACAACAGCATGACTTAGCAGCTCAGCCTGGTTCATAAGCACCTTGGGTCTGCAGTATGCAAGCAGCCCTTTGGGTGGATAATGACTTGTTGGACTCAGGCTGGAGGAGAAGATGGCAAAGTAGGTGGGAGTCACACTCAGGTGTACATCAGCAAGCTTGTCCTGCTCAGAAGAAACAAAAGAAGCATTGCAAAAGACAGCAGCATTCCCAGGGAATCTGCCTGTGGATCTGGCTTGCCTGGCCATGACCTGAGACTTCTTTATAAATTGCATCAGGAAGGCAGCACTGGCCAACAGAACACAACAGCTAATCTTAAAATGTGAAGAATATCCATTATGCACTCAGCTAGTGACATTTTAAAGCCTATAATTTTTTGCATCTGTAGTCTCCTGGCCTGTAGTATTTTACTCTCCCTTCCCTTGGAGCCAGGCTAAAGACAGACTCAGATAAAAATCCTGCAGATGAACACTCAACACGGAAACTGAACTCGGGCATCTGTACTTCAGAGCAATCAGAGAAGAAGCAGTTCAAAGTGAGCTGAGCATCTTCATCTCCCACTTCGGGCAGGAGACGGCAGAGGCCAGAGCCGGACCTCCAGAATATAATCCAAGCTGGCTCTTGAGATACTGAGAACTCAAGTGCAGCTCAGGTCAGCTTTGTGGACCTGTTCACCTTTGTGAACAACAGACACAAGTGTTTTTTCTTCTGATTTCAGCTTTTGTTTGGGAAATTACTTCGATTTGGTAGCACTTGAGTAACCTCAGTCCTCTTTTACAAGGAGCCTGGTCACTCCTGACAGGAATCTTCATAGAGGCGGTTAGTAAAAGAGAATTGGGAAAGTGTGAATTGGGGAAAAAAGAATGTTATAACCTTGCTAGCACAAAGGCAAAAGCCATTGCGCACACACCAATTTAGAAGCAGCAACAGTGAAATCCTTTGAAGGGAAACAGCAGTGATTTTTATTATTGTGTTATATGAGTTCAGTGTTGCAAAGTTAAACAAAGCAATTATAAAACTGTGTATTTAAAAATGCTTAATGTCTCACAGTCTTTGAGCTGAATCAGGTATCCAAACATCTGGGGACTGCAAAATCCATCAGGAAACAAAGACAGATGAGACGCATCAAGACAGGAAGGTTCAGGGCTGCCATTGGAGAGACAAGGAACAGCAGGAGATTCCCACAGCTTCTTTTGGGTAAAGAAATGTTAGCACTACATGGATGTGTACACTAAACAAAAAGAGGAAGAAAGAGAGAGGGCTAAAAAAGGTTTTTGCTAGCCTCCTGCTGTTCTGTGTCTTTCTCACTTTGCTCTGATCTCTCTGTACATGTCACTGGCTGGCAGGATGACTGCTTCCTGATTCATGATTTCATATTTAATTCTTTCTATAGAAAAGGAATTTAAAGGAAATTGTTACAAATGGTTTGGCCACACTGCATCAAGTCATTGGAAACTATTTCATTACCCCTGACAGGGATATTTTTTCCCTCCTTTAAGAGAAAAGTTAGATGCTTTCCTAAACGCTTTCCAGACTTGAGCTATTCACAGATTGCAATGTGCAAGGCAAACCCAGCCCAGGCCTGGAAGACAGAGGCTCTCACACTGGACACCCCAGTAGCTTGGGGCATTGCAGGCGGTCTCCTCGGCAGCGTTTGCTTTCAGAGAGCTGTTGCTGCCTGAAAATGCTTTGGGTGTAGCAATCCTGCGCTCATCCCACAGGCACTTCATGAAAGAGGCGACTGTTCCATGTTGGGAATTCAGAGAAACCTCTGGCCAGCAGCGGCTGCTGGAGGCGCCCTGATTAAAGCCCCATTGTTTTGCCCACTCCAGCGGTCCTGCTAAACCACTCCCTGGTGAAGCTTCTGTCTGTCCAGTGGTTTGGGAAGAGGCAAGTAAGTAAATATGGTTGTTGCTGGGAACAACAAAGATTGGGGAAGCAAGAAAAGAGGAAGCAACAACAACAAAAATCCTTTAATGCACTATGTTTCAAAGGCAAATGCCAAGGAGCTGGGTTTCTGGGCTGCGTTTCTTTTGTGTTTCTGACTCCTGGATCTTGCTGTACTAAGGGTTTTCAGACACTAACAAACACACTGCTAACACAAGAAGGGGTGTTGCAGGAAAAGGGCGTTGAGATCATGCTTAATCAAACTTCCTTACATTTTGATAGCTACAGCACTGCTGTATAAGTCAACCATCTCTTTGCCTTTGCAGTTCTCTGCAGCCAACACAGCTGAGCCACACACTTCACGCCAAGATCCATATCCTGATGTCAGTACATGGCTGACGGGTTTCAGAGAATAAAAAAGCCAAGCTAAGTTCATCTCCTTGCACAGGTCTATCTCAAAGGGGAGCAAACTACATGATTTAAAAGCAGGAATTTACTGGAGACTGTAAAATCAGAGAAGTTTTGCTTCCAAAGTAAAGGAAGCTGAGGCACTGCACGCCTTCAGCAGGCAATGAAGCCGAGCACATTTGAACATTAAGTATTGAAAGCTTATTCAAGCGAGACGAAGCTGCTCTTGCTCACACCCCTAGACTCTGGAACTGATCAGAGACTGGAGCTCATTTTAACATCAGTTAGGCACCAAAGGGGGAATTAAAAAAGGAATTAGCTGATGAAAAACACATCGTAATACAGTAACTCAATGGCATCTCCTTGCACTTTCCAAAACCAAGCTTGGCTCAAGGGCTGAAAGGAGGCAGAAAGAATTTCCTCACCTCTCACCCTGGCTCAGTTTTGGATAAAAATCTGGAAGAGGAGCTTTGGATAACGTGACTTCTTGTCACTGTGGCCATCTTCCTTTACACTCCACTGTTTGTGATGAACACTGTTCTTGTCTGTCCTCTGGCTTTCTGTACCCAGAAAAGCATCTCTTCATCTACTCTACCCCTACTAGCAAAGCTGCCAGGATTTTGAACTGTAGTCCCACTCACAGCCCTCTCTCCTATACCATTCTCTCTCCTACCAATTGGCAGTCTCCAGCTGTTCCAATACAGTCAGTCTTGCTCTCAGACCAGTTTTTCCAACCTTCCCCTCCTCCGTTTCAAGCATATTGGAATCTGCTTACATGCTTTCTCCACTCCACCTTTGTCCTTATTCCCTTTGCCCATTTGTTCCTTTCTGGTCTCTTTTCACTTCTCTGACACACTTTTCCCTTCCAGCTGTTACTTTGGATGCATTATCACTAGCTTCTATCCATAACCTAAGGTTGGGCCTGGTCCAAAAGCAAGAATCAATTGAAATTGTGGCTGGTGACTTGTAAGGGGCTCCTTTCCATGAGCCGGTAATGAACCATATCCTACGGAGTGCAAAGAGAAAGCTGTGTTGTTGCATATTCTCCCTTCTAAACCAGGAACTATAAAATGAAGATTGCAGTCCTACAGAAAATCTTTGCAGCACTTTTATTTCCCTCCCCCCCCCCAGCTCTTGTTTTATTTTTGCAAGATTAACAGAACTAAAGACAGCATCCTGGCCAAATTCCAGTTTAGGATAATCTCTTCTGCTATTTCAGATAGATGCTGCATTGTTTTACCATTTCCTAGACCCAGAGGTTAGGTGGTAACTGGCTGTCATGTTCCCTTCAAAACTAAAACATCACGTATCAAGGCAAAGACCTCACTAACTCAGAGGGAAGCCCTAGCAACCTTCCTCTCTAGGTATATAACTCCACACTGGTGTTCCTACATATCCCTTTGAGGATCTTGGTATGGCACCTGCCTGAGACAGGCAATCTGGGTGATCATCATCCTTTTCTGCCTTCACTGTCATCCAGTGTGACAATCCCACAGGTATAAGAGCTGAGACCCTCCACATTTGATAATAATAATAAGGCCAGTAATAATACTGAGGACTTGGTACCAAAAAGAAGGTGATATCAGCATCGTTTAACCACTGAGGGGAGTAGGATGTGGAAAAATAAGGTCTCTCACTGAGTCAAGCAGTATCAGGAGCAGAGCTTTCCATAGCCTGTGGCACACCACTGATGTGACTCCTACCACCTCCTTTGCTTTATGCAATTCAGGCTCCAATCTGAGCAACCCACCCTTCATTCGTGTACAAACACCAGAACATAAAGGGAAAAGCAGAAGGTGTGCTTATAAGCTGCTTACATCTCTGCCAGGTCACCAGACAGGGTGCAGGCTAGAACCCGAGGGTGTTCACAGGTGAACATCCATGCTCGCATTTACCCAGCGGTACCACCCTCGTGTGGGACATGGAGAGGACAGCACTTCCCAATAGCTCAAACAACTGGTGCCCCTGGTAGCTCACAAAAGCACTGAGCCACAACCTCTGACGTGTCAAATCCCCCTAGCAGTGTTACTGGCCCAGCCAAGTGAGTTCAAGGAGCCATCTGGCCAGGGACATGGAGTCCACATGCCAGGGACCAGCCTCTTGCTCCTCGGGCCGGGATAATGGGATATTGTTCCACTGCTGAATCACAGCTCTGTTGGGCTGAGGGCTTGTCTCGTAGGGATGACCTATTTAACACGCAAACTGCCAAGGGAAGGAAAGGGTCAGAGATAGACCTCACCCCATCCTCTGCCCCATAACAAACAGGAGGTTTGCATGCAATCCCAACACCCCAAAGCAGAGAGGGGAGAATGGGAAGGGAAAGTGATGGGAAGGGAGAAGCCCCTTGAGCACTTCTCATTCAAACCTAAATATGGGACCATTGGTCAAGCATGGGAGAGGGTTTTCCTGCTATACCAGGTTTTTGTTTGCAGTTGGCCCCCAATGCCACCCAGAGATCCCAGCAGCATGCTGTGCTACACTTGCTGCCTTTCTTCCTTGCCCTGCATTGTCCAAGGTTCCACTTTTCATCACCACAACCCAACCAAAGAGCTGATAGCACTGCAGAGACAGGACTGCACTGAATGTCCTAGCCTCCACACTGGCTTCACCATGAGGTAAAGCAAGTAGTACTATTGCTATCAGTCTCTTTTCAGGGATGCAGAAGTGGGGAAGGGGATAGAAATAAAGCACTTTCCAAGCCAAAATATCTTTCCTTGAGCGCAAGAATTGCTGTCAGTTGCACCTGCACTGTCCTCTGAATCACCACTGTACAATATCTATTCAGAGCCTGCAAGTATTCACATGTCAAGAGGCAGGAGCACATTTTCATGATTTTTCCCATTCTTCCAAAGAGAACACGCATGTCTCTTCCCCCTTTTCCTACCAACACTCACTTACATATGCTGCATAGGTATATAATGTCGCAAAGAAAAGTCTCGCTGTCACCCTTTATTCATCTACTAAATCCTTCTTCCATCCTGAAGTGAGTTCAAAGCTGTAGTAAGAGCTGCATGAAAAATCCCAAGCAGGGAACTATCATTAAGGCAGGGATAAGCCTCCAAAGCTGTTAGGATCCAGAGCTGCAGTTCATGCCTGTCTTTAATGCCCAAGAGCTAAGATCAATAATTCAACAAGCGCCTTGCATCCTGAAATACTTCACAACCTGTAAAAACAAGGCTCACTCCACCTACTTGTGTGCTTGAAGGTGGCAGCTTTTGAGCTGGGCAGAGCAGTGATATGTTAGTTTAGGACACTGAGCAATATAGCAAACCATGACTCCAGCTGAAATTGCTTCTGGAAAGGAAAAAATGCAGCACATACACATGTAAATAAGCCCTTGTGTCCTAGGAAAATAGATAAACCAGAGCTTTTTCTAAAGGATTGGGCCCCTTGTTTTACCCTGTGCCCAAATGGCAAGTTCCCCTAAATGATGTCAAGGCAGCAACTTGCTTGGACTGAGCTTGCCATCTTCTGAATCACTCACTCCATTCCTGCAGCAGGATTTATTGGGCAACTCCCATGCAAACGCTAACCAGACATAAACCTGCTTAGGGTGTAATTGCTGCAAGCACAGCTTAGGGCTGAACAGCAGCACGCTTACTGAGCTGCCATGTTCAGGAGCCTAAGTAGTATCCAGTTAATCTTCTCCAATCTCATTATTGCAGCAGAGTGACAGATGGGTATTTTAGCAGGCTAGAAATTAGGACTAATTAGAACTCGTAGCTCTTCTTTGTATTTATTACACTGGCTCCTTCCGTGCCTCTGAAGCATGTTTACAAGCAGTGCCAGGGGGGTGCCTCCAGCACTGTGCTCTGCCTGCCACCCCAAGGACAGCAGGTACTGGGTTACTGCTGCCTGGCTGCCCTAGAGACGGGGTTGCAGAAGGATGTCATCCTTATCCAGATTCTGACAAGTCTTGAGGGGGACCCTAAACCCATGGAATCATAAAATCACAGAATGGTCTGGGTTGGAAAGGACCTTAAGATCGTCTAGTCCCAACCCCCTGCCATGGGCAGGGATGCCCACACTATAGCAGGTTGCTCCAAGCCCCGTCCAGTCTGGCCTTGAATACTGCCAGGGATGGAGCATTCACAACTCACTTTGGCAAGCTGTGCCAGTGCCTCCCCACCCTCACAGTAAAGAACTTATTCCTTATATCTATCCTGAACCTCCCCTGTTTAAGTCTGAACCCATCACCCCTTGTCCCATCACTACAGTCCCTGATGAAAAGTCCCTCTACTGGGATCTGGAACTGAATTTCCTCACTCAGTACCCATTTGTGTCTTTACACAGCAAACCTCGGGCAGCAGTATGTGACTAGTGCTCGCTATCAAGCCATGAAGGAAGAGTAATGGACTCAATAGATCAAAACCAGCTCTTCCCATTTACCGCTCCTAAGCCTGCCTTAGGTACAGATGCTTGATGTATTGACTTTGGCAACACATGCATACTGCCATCCTGGCAATAAAGTCATCGAAACAGGGCCAGGAGGAATAAAAAAACCCCAAACAAATAAGTAAGAGGAACTGAAAACACTTGAGGGAGGGGAAAATCCTGCACACCCCCACTGTAACCCTGAGCCATCGCCTCAGGCAAAACCCCACGCTCCTTTTAGAGATTCCAGGACATTTGTTTTAACTTTTTTTTGCTGCATTCCTCTATCTTCTTGTACTTCTGGTTTCCAGCTGGGACTGGAAGGGAGAGAACAGGATTATAGAAGGAAGTCTGTTGCTCTATTTTTCTGGCTTGATTAGAAGCAGAAGATGCAATAAATCTCATGAGAGAGTTTGTTCCCATTTAGCTTCTTGTGTATCTGCAACTACCTGACCAGAGCAAGAGTAAGGAAAATGCAATGCCAAGCAGAGCGTACCAGGAAGATGAAAAGAGAAAGGGCAAAATGGTGAAGTTCTTCCCCTCTCTCAGTGATCTTAAAGGTCTTTTCCAACCTCAACAATCTGACAAATCTATGATTTTGCTTAAGGAAAGGATACAATTCAGTCCTGCTGACAGCTTATTTCACACACAAGGGATCCAGAAGGAGGCTCATCCTGCCCAATCACACCTCCGAACCTCCTGAGGTGTGGCTGCCATCACCACCAGCAGCACCATATTGAGAGATGAATAGAAAAACAAGCACCAGTTGCACATGAAGCAAAGAGTTCTCCATGTGCTGGCTGGCCGTGTTGTGCTGCCAAGCTGCCTGTCTGTAACAGGACTGACAGCCACATTCACTGCTGAGATGGCAAATACAACAGTAACAAAAATACCCCGAGTGATAGATTCAGATAAACACACACACCCCCCTTTTCTCCCAGTGTTCTGGGTTTGCTGCTCAGCAGTTTTTGATGAGCCAGTGAGATCAGGCACAGACCTAGCCTTGATTCTCAGTCCTACATTCCACATGTACAAAGTCTGCAAGCATGTCAGCACCTTTCAGAAAGAAAGGCAGCCTCAATGCTGCTGTGTTTGGTGAAAACCGGCAGTGGTATCATAGAATCATAGAATGGTTTGGGTTGGAAAGGACCTTAAGATCATCCAGTTCCAATCCCCTGCCATAGGCAGGGGTGCTTCACACTAGACCATGTCACCCAAGGCTCCGTCCAGCTTGGCCTTGAACACTGCCAGGGATGGAGTATTTACCACTTCTCTGGGCAACCTGTTCCAGTGCCTCGCCACCCTCACAGTAAAGAACTTCATTACATCTAACCTGAACCTCTCCTGTTTAAGGCTGAGCCCATCACCCCTTGTCCTATTGCTACAGTCCCTGATGAAGAATCCCTTTCCAGCATCCTTTAAATGAAGTTTGTACCGCAGAACCTGACTGATCTCCCTTCTAACACTCTTTAGGAAACAAGTCACACAGTTTAGTTATAGCAGGAATGTCTCCTGCCCTTTGGATGTTCAATCCCTATTGTAGAGATGCAGGTACATCTCCTTTAACCGTTCCACCATGTGAACTATCACATCTAACGGCATTACAAAACCAAACACACACACGTTCCCAAATGAGAGAGAGCAAAGAAAGGACATGAGATGTAAACAGAGCTTTGCATTTGGTTTGGGGGTTAGGTTTTGTTCTTCCTTTAACTGTTCTGTGCTTTACAGCACTAAACAAAGCATCCTGTTCCAGATGATAAATCTTATAGCTGCTCCTGGCCCTGGAGAGCACAGGAGATAATAGCATTTCCAAAGGCATTTAGGTAGTTGAGCCTGGAGCATAGAAAAGGGCAGAGAGAGGAGCTGGAGATGAATGGCTCTGAATCCAGCTCAGCTGCTCAGGGCATATTTCTAAGAGCAGCAGCCACAGCTGAGAATCCTGCATGGGGATGCACATTTCGTTCGCATTGCCCAGTGCCTGCAAGAAGGAGGACATGTAACACAACTGCCATGAAGGAAACAAGTCCAGCCACAAGCCCCCACTCCAGTGCACAGTGCCTTGGCGGGAGGCTGTACAACCACAAAGATGAGCTACTTCTCAGCGTTATTTGTAGGCTTTCTATAGAGCCAAGGGTTTGCACAGCTTTCATAAGGCGCAGTGTATTATATAAAGCATACATTAATTCGTTTGAGCTGGCCAGCAGCGAGACTGCAGAAACCATTAAAGAATAGGGGCCCTTTGTGAAAAGACAACTCATTTTCAGCATCAACCAGGGCAGAAAGAATCCTTTACGCTGTCCCATTTGCATGTAAGTTATTGACTGAAATTGCCAGCCTAGGCTGGGAGACCAAGGCCAATTCCTAGTAGAAACGGTATACAATACCGAGAACATACGAAGATTCAGTAAAAGCATTGCCAGCGAGTTGAGGGAGGTGATCTTTACCCTCTGTTCAACACTGGTGAGCCCACACCGGGAGTTGTGTGTCAAGCTTTGCGCTTCCCAGTACAGGATGGACTTACTGGAGCAAGCCCAGCTCATGGCCATAAAGATGTTTAAAAGGCTGGAGCGTCTCTCATATGAGAAGCTGTGATTGTTCAGCCTGGGTAAGAGAAGGATCAGGAGGGATCTTATTGCTGTGAACAAATAGGTGATGGGAGGGAATGAAGAGAAGGGAGCCACACTCTTCTCAGTGGTGCCTACTGACAGGACAAGAACATATTAAAACCGGTGAGATTCCATCTGAACACAATACTTTTTTACTGTGATGATAGTCAAAGGTTGGATCAGGCTGCTCACAGAGATTGTAGAACCTCCATCTGTAGAGATACTCAGATCACAGTCCTGGGCAGCTGGCTTTGGTCTAGATGATCTCAAGAAGTCCCTGCTCTTCTCAGTAATTCTGTGATTCAGTAACATTTTCTACTGCTGTTAAAGCAACTCTTCCTTTATAGAACTTAAAACACTAAGTTGAAGCATCCAGCCAACCTGGCATTGCTTGGAACTGGGGCTGTCACACAGCATCAGCTGCTGGCACCAGGATGGAGGTAGGCTGATTTGAGCTTAGGTCAAGCTGTTGTTCCTAAGTGGGAGGGCAGCAACTGAAGAAGAGGAACTGGAGGCAAGAGCAAAAAGCATGAGGTTTGCTCTATGCTTTCTGGTGCACTGTTACGATCAAAAGTGCCTCCACCAGGCTGAAAATGGGGAATCTAATCCAGCTGCATGCTCGTGTTCAAGGCAGGAGGGTGAGACAGAAAAGGACTGGGACTTCCCTGTCTCTTTAAGTAGTGTTTGCCAAAAGACTTGTAGCATTAGGGACTGAACTCCTCACTCTCACACACAGTGATAGCATTGATCTGGCACTTGAGTGAGGGCGAAGTTTTGTACTGGTATTTATAACCTCATTAGTTATCATGGGCCTAAATATTTGACAACAAGCTAGGTCTTACACCCATGCTAAGTACTTTCATATCTGCGATCACACTGGTGCAGACCAGAAAGTCTGCTTGTGGTTTCAGATAAATATGGAAAACAGAAGATTACATTATTGAATTAAGTACGAAAGTTAGTAACAGTCAGCACAGTTGCCCCACATTATTTAATTTAACTCTAAATTCAATTTATGCTACACTGGTCTGTGGCCATTGTAAACACGCTGCAGGTTTTTTTGTTGTTGATGATGCAAAACACATTCAGTGAAGTTATCAGCAGAGAAGCTGAAGGCTCTGGCATAGGAACAAAGGACAGCTGGGGCTTGAGGCTCTGGGAATGTATGGAAAGTAGACACCAGTCCACAACTTACAACACTCGTTGCCCTTAAAACAACCAGCAGTGAAGCCAACTAGCAGCCTTTGTATTGGTGTAAGGTATCTGTAGGTTTCCATGTCAAAGCTCTGTGCGTCTGGCACCCTCTTGGTGGTGCCCCATCCTTTAATCACCCTCTATTTATATTTCACACTTAGGGGAACTGCATCCAGTGCAGATCAGAGATCCAGTCCAAGCTGTGATATGAGCAGTCTGCCTGATAGCCCCCCAACCCCAGGCCCTTCGGAGCAGGACTGGGTATGCTGTTACTGACAGACTGTTTTCATTTCCCCTATTACCGCTAAAGGAGAAACATTGCAACGTAAACCTTTGGCACAAGCCCGATTGCCAGCAAACGCTGCTGCTGTAGAACTGCATCATATATGCAAAGCCTAAGTTATGGATGCAAGCTTTCTACTATGGCACTGGTGTCACGAGCTCTCCAAACTAGAACCAGGCCTACAACAAAACTTGTGCTCCAAGCACTGCAGTCAATGTGGGAACTCCCAGACTACTTGTTCACCATGTGTACACCAGCCTGTGTTGTACATCCACTCCATGCAGTGCCAGTATTTCATCCACTGCAGTTATTTCCTCAGACCTTTGAGAGCTGCGATAGCACAAGCACCCAAACTCCTTGGTTTCCCAGGATCAGATGAAATCAGCTGTTGCCAGCAGAGAAAACATTTGCTAAATCAAAATATATTTTCTAATCTAGAATCTGCAGGCAAGATGTGATTCATGCTGTTCGCAGGGGGTGGGGGAGAAGGCAGGATCAAAGTGGGGCTTGCTGCATGCAAACAACACGTGTGCCTCCTGCAGTGATGGGTGAGGGAAATGGAAAGCAGGAGACAGCACGGAAGAGCTCCCTGCTAATCACACAGCGCTAGCAATGGGAAGTCAGCACAGAACAAGGAGCTGAGCTCGCAACACAAATGTTTGACTGCAGTAACACTGTGCCGCAGAGACACAAAAAATCCAGCCCCCAAGAACCAGAAACAGATTGAGGAAGTAACACAAACATCATCCAAAACAAGGAGCAACAGCTAAGTAACAGAAGCAGACAGATGGCTTCTGCTCCTGTTTGTTCCCAGTGTCTTTTTGCTCTCACTTTGTTGCCATAGAGGCTGATATCTGGGTCTCATAACATGATGCTCTGCATGCAAGAGCAGGTGGAGAATAAGCAGCCCTTACGTCATTAATAATTCCCCCACACCATCCATTCTGGCAGCAGAGCTTCTGCCACTGGACATGCCTTAGCAGGTTCTGAAAGGCCAAATTGATGTTTTCCCCCCCAGCCCCAGCCCTGCTGCTCCACCTGCCAGTTCTTACATTCAGCCCTCAGGCCCCTCTGCCACAGCTCTCCTCCACTGCACAATAATACAGTCCCCCTTCTTCTGCCCTCAGACTTCAGAGCCCAACTGTCCCTTATGCTCCCATCACAACAATGAGGGGATACAGCCTTAAGCATCCACAGAGGCTTCATGGCTACAGACAAGGATAGACCCCTCAGAGGGTTTATGGGGCTTCTTGGTATATCAGCAGTGTGAACATGTAAAGCAGACTGCAGAAACACAGCAGACAAAAAAAAAGAGGATTAAACACTGCAAGACAGCCCAAGAGGCTGTTCTTGTCTTGTTCTCCTCCTAGTCCCTGCCATTTCCTTCCTTGCAGGGAGACAAGTGTTTGCATAGCCTCAGAGTGAGGTAGGTCACAGAAGAGATCTGAACTGAAAGCAATTTTGGCTACAGAAAGAGAAAAAGGTTTCTGTCCAGGCTCAATCAGTTCCTGAGACAGAAATCCCCAGTGCCACGATCTCTAATTCTGAGAGTGGGATGAACGCATTCCTCATTCTTCTGCAGCACATTAAACAGGCGTGTGGCATTTTCATTTTTCCAAGGGGACTAAAACAAAAAAGAAGAAAAAAAAAAGCCTTGTCTTTTTCCTCCACATTGCCATGAATGATCCGTCAGCAGTTTTCCCAGGACTTTCTGCATGCATCGCTAACTAAAAGCGCCTTCCCAAAACTACGGGCATGCGTTCACTTCAAAACATCAACATGGGAAAAACAGCTTAAGAAACCCTAAAACTATGTGAACACAAATGTGTCTTTATGTGGTACATCTTTACAGGTGCTATGGACTTGCATGCACCCTCACACACACACGAGAGCGTGAGGAAGGAAAGCCACACGACCCAGAAAAGCTGCTTCACACCTGAGTGGCAGGTTTAATGTCTGGCTCCAAAGGGAGTCTGTTCTCATAGCAAACTACTTTCTTCCTGAGATGCAGGTCTCCTCATCCACCTGAGCACAGTATAGCTTCACAATGAAACACGTAACATCAGGATCAGGCAGAAGATCTGTTGTCTCCTTTCCATTCTAATATCCAGGGGCTTCAAACCATCTCCCTGTGCTATGGCTGCAGACAACAGCCCTTTCTGCCTCCCTGGCCTCAGGGGGTGCTTCTGGCCAGCCCTGCTCTCTGCCATAGCAAGAAGGAGCCTCAAGAGGAGAGCACAAGGGAGTTGGTGGCTTCAAAGATCCTCAAATGAAGCAGCCCTATTTCTACAGCAAATAACAAAGCCAATAAGCACCATTGCACAAAGAGGAAGGGCTTTGGATGCTAGAGACTCAGGATGAGAGCCATTGAGGGAGCTGTGAGGAGTGTGGGAGGGGGTTAAGGGGAAAAGCTGAGCTCACTGCATCCCAACAAGACAACATCAGGCAGGAAACAGATGTTCAAGGAACCACAGAGGGGTACAGCAACAGCTGAATTAACTCTCCAGCAAATAGGGGAAGCTCAGATCCACAGAGCTGACCTACATCCTAAGAACAAGGTGTCTGAGATTTGGCTTTTTGCAGTCCTAGTAGCACATACTATCCCAACATTTAGATACCATCATACCAAAGACAAAAGAAACAATTCAGCCTTTCTCCAAGCCCTACCTGGCTCTAAGCAAATGAAGCAAAGGCAGGTCTGAATCAGTGGCAGTTCCTATGAAAAAGACTGGATTACCATTCACCAGCAGAATCCAACTGTTGTAGATGTATTTCCATTTTAAAAAGTGGAAGTTGTACCTGGCAGTGTACCTGAACTCCCACAGTTAGAAGTACTGGGAATATTAAACTCCATTTTGACTTAGACCTTCTTACTTTAATAGCTTTGACATTTTCAGCCCACTCTTACAACACTTCTCTGTTATAACCAGAAGTAAGATTCCTCTTTGTGACTGTCTGAAGCAGTTCAGATTGTCCTGCCCCAACTAAGGTTTGTGCACAGCCTTGCATCTTGTCTTCTCTGCTGGCTCCTCCATGACTAGAACATTATACTGCTGTTATTACAGGAACTGGGGGCCTGATGTGCAGCTCCCATTGACTTCAGTAGAGGCACTACGTGCTACCCTCCTTTGGAAACCAGGCTGTTTATCAGGAGGAAAAAGCACAGCTCTAATGTTAATCCTTCAAACCTAGTATCTGTTACCTTCACTGCACCCATACAACATTTCATTAAAGTTTGGCACAGGAAAATATTTTAGTAAAGGGCATTAGCACTAAATTCCTCCTGCATGGTACCTATCCATGTGGGCTTACACTGCTTTCTAGTGAAGCTTTGACACTCCAAAAGATCCCTTGCCTCTGTGTGCGGATTCAGTGCTGGCAGCAACAGAAGAGGGGCTATGTGAAATCAGATTACTTTTACTCATTGGCATTGCCAGCCACCATTCTTTCATGTTTTATGTGAGCTTTCCCTCAAATCCACTGCTATTAAAGTCATTGTTTGAGAATGTTAGTGGGAAGGAAAAGAAGCTAATTTCCCCACAAGTTTCTAGCCCTCTTGCCAGGAGAAAGACTTAAAAACGTAACTCAGATGCGCACTGAAGCTTCACAAAACAGCAGAAAAAGAACCCAGCACTGATTTTTATTTTATCTCATGATGTCTGTGTCCTGAGTCACGATTTTAAATGCTTGGGAGCACTGATAGCAGTCTGCCCCCATAAGGAGCATGTGTAGAGTCTGCCAGCAGCAAAAGGCCAAGTAGGGTCAAATGCAGTAGTGACAGGAACTGACTCGAAATGCAGTAAATTCAACACATCTGAGCTTCAAACCAGCCAGCAGACAGCAACATCTGTCTGTCATCACTGACCTGGGTCAGATCTGAAGAATCAACTCAGGGATAAAGGCTTTTTATCACATTTTTAGTCTCCTGAGCTACCCCATTGTACCCACTACATCTACACTCCTCTTAAATACTTTGTAGTTCTGCTACAGCTTTTGTTGTATTATCACAAAGCTCTTTATAACAGAGGCTTAGGTATATCTGTCTGCTAAGGGAGACAGCGGGATCTTTCCACCCTTACACTGAAACGCAGCCATCTCTGAAGCAGGCCATAGCAAGTTCTTAAACAGTTAAATGACAGGAGAGGAAATGGTGATACCTTAAGCAGAATATAATTCTCTCCACTGGAATTTGGCAAGGACACAGGGACTAAGGTCTTTGCAGAAAGCACAAGCTGCTCTTCAACAGCCACAAGCATGTAGGGACTCAAGTTGTGCATCTCCTCCACAAAGCATCGCACAAGTAGTGCAGCACCCCCTAACTGTAACGGTCCTGCACTATTCCAGAGGGAAAAATGCCAAACTGAATTCTCTACACTAGCCTTGGCCGTGCCCTGTGCTCCCTTTGCCATCCCCAGCACCAGCAAAGCAGGTCTCTGTTTCCCTTCACTTGTGTGAGTTTGCAGGATCAGCCACAGCTGATCAGCACTACAGAATGGTGTAAAGCAGACCTGAGCATGAAAGCACAACCAGTCTGACTTGTGCCCTGCTTGTCCTACAGCCTCTTCTTCTTTTCCAGCTAACCCTTACGGGTGCATTTTAAAACCTGCTTTTGCAAAGGTCCTCAACAAACCATTTTCTATACAGCAGCCAAAGCGCTCTCCCACTCCTCATCACTCACAGATAGCACGAACTTACATCTTCATTGCTTCCAAGTAGGGAACAACCAGAGCCTGCGTTCCACCATTTAAACACATAGTACCATCCAAAATAGAGAGAAAGTCACTGCTTTACATCTTTACCAAAACCCTTGCTTGCAGGAGCACTGGCTTATCACTGGAAATAGCTCTTAGCAGGACAATTCAACTATTCCCAAATCAGTCACCTAAATGCTCTCTAATTTAGTTTTATAATTACAGGTTGCAAGTTTATGATGTCCTGGTGACATCTGAACCTTCATTTCTTCCCAAGACATCACTTTGGCAATACTTAGTCACACTCCTACTGATCCTGAGAGCCCTACTAGCAATGAAATTACTATCTCTAATACCCTCATTTCTTCTCCTCCTGTTCTGAAGGATTTGATTGTTCCAATCTAACTTACACCCTTCCCAATAAACCTATAACAATTCAGTCTTTTATTTCTGGATCCCACGGCACTGGGCAATGGGATGTGCTATTCAAAAAATAAAGGGAAAGGAACTTCATATTCTCCCCCACTTTTCCTCAGCACAGAGAGATAAGTAGGTTGGAACCGTGAACCATTCCACAAATGAGACTTGGGGCAATGTCCTTCTTTCTTGTGCCCCCAAAAAAATGAAAAAACGATGGGATTTCAGGTAATAAATGTTGCTGTTCTGGTTAAATTCCAACTGCAGTAATTATGTTTCTCCCTTTAAAATCTCTCTTGCTGCTTCAGCTGAATATACTGCCTGTGCCTGCGTTCCCGGAGTTGTTTTTCAGTGTTCCTGTAAACAGCTGTAAATAGTCCCTCCACAGTGGCAGCTCATGCTAGCACTGGATGGAATTTATCTGTCTGTACCTCATGCTGGCAAAGTGGTATCAGTTCATTAAGCCTGTTTTCTTTTTTTCTAGTTCAATTCAATTGTTGTTAAGGCCTATATAAGTTAAAAAATACAATAACTGTTATGGACAACCCACAGTGCAATTGAATGCCTGGTTTCCCCCACCTCTAAGTAAACGCACACATATAACGTTTTATCTTAGTGATATATTTACTGCCCCCTTCACTGTGCAATGGAAAAGACAACTGTTATGTAGTCCATCCCTCTGCCAGTGCAGTTCCACCCTGTACTTCATCAGCCATGCTCCTCAGCAAATGAAAGACCTGATTGTACAGCCCTCCCTGTATAAAGCTGACATTGCTGCTAGAAGCCTTCTTATTTGCTTGGAGTAGCCTGACATTGGTAAAAGTTAGTTAACTCCAACTGGAACATAATGCGAAACCTGGCACATACAGCTAACATCAGGGATGGTTCTTTTTCCCCTGGCTAAACTGCAGGTCTTTCTTTATGCCAGGCTCACAACTGCTTCTCTCATCATCCAACCCTCTTCAAGAAGAATCCTTCTGCTCCTTTCCTCACCAAGGGCTGACCAAGCTCAGGACCCTCTCTTATTGGAGTTACCTCTTGTCTGAGCTATCATGTTCTCACCCAACACGTTGGGGGCACGGAGGTCAGTTAGAGGAGGAGAGGAGAGATAACAGGCACAGTAGTGAAAACATTAGCTCAGCTTCCCCCTTACACCTCACACTCAAACCTACTCCACCTCCCTGTCTCTGTCTTGTCTCCAGCCACCACGGAAAGGACAATATGGGAACGGTGCTGCAGTCCAGGAGGGGCAGATGGGACATTCCCAGTTCCTCCCTACAGCCCTGCAACGCTCATGGACTTCAAGAGGATTTCATAGTCCAGGGGGAAGCAACACTGAGCGCAGGCTTGATTTCCAAACCTAGCCCCTAAATGCCTGCTACTCCCTTCCACTACCAGGCACACGGGAGAGGGCATCCCAGCATAGGGCTGGCCACCTCTGTTCACATTTAAGCATCCCGAGAGCCTTAGCCCAGTCCTTTCCCCACACACAGCACTACTCATGCAAGGGTCATGCAGACGCGTCACCAGAGCAATCTTCCGATTGTTCATTCATTGTGAGTAACAAGGCAATGACTCCACTTCCCAGGGATAAATCAGCCCCAGGTTGTCTAGCCCTTGGGAAAGGTCTGGTCTGCAGTCCTACCGGTAAAAAAGGGGGGGACGAACGCCCTGCTCCTTCGCAACCAGAGTGATAATAAAGAGACATTTACCATCCTGCCCAGAGCTCTCCAGATACTCCGTCAGGTCGCAGCCGAACGCGCTCGCGGCTCCCTTCCTCTTGAGTTTCTGTTTGGCTCCCTTGTTCTTCATGAGGTTAGTCCCAAAAGAGGTTCTCCCCCCTCCTGCCTTGCCCCCCACCCCCCCAGCCTCACGCTGGGCGATAAGAATCTCGCTCTTCTCCTTAGACCACGGCCCGTGCCCCGCTCCCAAGGAGCAACATCGGGGGTCCCGAGCAGCGTCCAGCCAGAGAAGTAAACATGAATCCCCACCAGATGTTGGGCTGCTCCTGTGGCAGAGGACGGTCAGGGCGAGAGGAGGCTGCCCAGCCAGCAGCAGCAGCGATCATAGCCTGAGCCCGGAAGGGTTCTCATCGGAGGGAAGTGGGTGGTGGACGGGTGCCCGCATCGGGGTTGGCAACTTGGGGGCAGGCGATGGTGAAGGAGGGGGTGCTAAGTCCCTCAGCACGGTCCCGGGACCCTCCACGGCCACCTTCTGGGTTTCATCAGCCGCACTGTCGACACTCCCAGCAGCAGAAAGCGTCCCAATGTGGTTTGTCCTTCTCTCGGCTTTCGGAGGAGACTGGAAGTTCAAACGGACTAATGAAAAGGGACCGGGGGGAAGAGTCTGCACAAGGCTCCTCTTTGGCTCCCCCCCCTTCCCCTCCTCCTGCCTTTGGACAGTTAGAGGAATGAGAAACCAGCTTCCTGCCCTGACTCCCGCTCGCCTGCTCGCTCCTTTCCCCCCGTTTTACAAATCCTAGGATTATCCAGCTCAAAAAAAAATGCTGGAAGGAAGTTAGCTGAGGAGGGGGGCGGAGGACAAGGTTTGGCAATAAAGTACGTGTGTGTGTGTGTGTGTGTGTGAGAGGGGGGGAAGGAGGGGAGAGGAGTTAGGGGACTGCGATGGGGACGAGGAGGGAAGGAAGGGGGAAAGCCTGTCCTGCGAGTCGACAGATAACGGACTGCCTGAGACGGAATCAGTGCAAGCCGAGCGGTGCAGTCAGACGCTTCCTGTGCTACCAGTGCTTAGCACTGAAAAGGCCCAAGGAGGGGCCGGTGAGGAGGGGAGAGACCAGTAAATCTCTGCCTCTTTATCCAGTCCTCTGTCGCAAGGCTCCTTCCTGCCCTCGAACATGACTCTGTCAGTGCGGGGTTTGCCTTCTGTCGTGGTTTAAACCCAGTCAGGTAATTCGTTCACTCACTTCCCCCCCTTTCTTGCCCTCCCCCTGCTCCCGGAGGGACGGAGAGGAGAATCGAAAAGAATGCAACTCCCACGGGTTGAGATAAGAACAGTTTAGTAACTAAGGTATAACACAAATCACTACTGCTACCACCAATGATAATAATGATAAAGGAAATAACAAGGGAAGAGAATACATCATCTCACCACCAGCCGACCGATAACTCGCCCCCCAGGCCCAACCAAGCTCCGACCGATACCTCCTCCAACCCTGCAGTCCCCCAGCCCTTCCGGCTAACTCCCAGTTGCATCCTGGGCATGACGTGCTGTGGTATGGAATACCTCTTTGGTCAGTTTGGGTCAGCTGTCCTGTCTCTGCTTCCTCCTGGCTCCCCTTCCTCCCTGGCAGAGCATGAGGCTCACAAAGTCCTTGGCCAAACCAAAACATCACCTATCAGCTCTGTTCCCAAGCTGAAAGTCAAAACACTGCACTGCACCAGCTACCAAGAAGGGGAAAAATGACTGCTACTGCTGAACCCAGGACACCTTCCTTTACAGAGGCACAGGATGGAGCTATTGAAGGGCAAGAAGGGGGCAGAAAGTTGGGAAACTAAAGAAGGGGGGAGGAGGGAAACCTTCAGCTCTCTCCTCCCCGGCAAGCAGAAACAGATGCTGTCCGGGCATCTAAATTCACGTAGGCTCCCCTTAACCAAGGAAGGGGTTTAGAGATAAGGAACAGAAATCTCACAGTAGAGGCAAGAAGGGAGATGGCCTGGGTCTGCCCTCAAGCCGTCTTGTTCCCTTCCGCCCCCAACACCTTTCTACTCTTACTTTCAGTACATGCATATCTCTGCTTGCAAGAGCAGTCACTTACACTTAACTCCACATTTTTTGTCCCAGAAATTCAGACCTCTTTACAGGGCTGGGTATGCTGGTGGGCTGCACACTTCACCTAAGGAGGCAAACTGAGCTCTGCTAAGGCTTCACTGCCCCCTCTTGCTTCGTGTCAAATATAACTGTATGGGTCTGGGTGGAAAATAAACAAACAAATGAAAAACAGGAAATTGCAGCTTTTCACCAAAAATCAGACCAAAGACAAGTAGAGGAGTTTTACTTTGGAGGAAATCTGGCCAGAAAATGGGGCAAAGGACTGCTGCCAGGCTGAAGGGTAGACCTGAGCTCTCACCACCGGACCAATGGTTGTTCTCAGGGACCCTCAGTGCTCATGACACTCTTAAAACTTCCTTGGCTTTAATACGGGCTTCTCACAGCACCCTGATGTCAAGTCAGCACATGGGATCTCGCCAAACCCATCGCGTGCCGCAGTGCATCCTGCCTGCCGGCCAAGGGGCAGACTTCAAACGGGACAGACAGACAACAGGACGCTCAGAGCTGGGTGTCTCGCCAGGGCATCCTCCTGCTGCCCTGCCTTCTGTAGGAAGAGAAAGCCTTTTCCTTGCCCCCTTAGGGAGGAGGCACGTCCTCCTGCACATGCCAGCCTCCTCCAGGTTCACCATGGCAAGAAACCACACCATCTTCTTCTAGGTCCTGAGGGTGGTAAAACACTATCACAGGTTGCCCAGAGGGATGGCAGGTGCCCCATCCCTGGAGACATTCAAGGCCAGGCTGGATGTGGTTCTGGGCAACCTGATCTTGTTGAAGATGTCCCTGCTCATTGCAGGGGGTTGGACTAGATGAGCTCTGAAGGTCCCTTCCAACCCAAACCATTCTATGATTTTATGTATACAGCTTCAGCATGTCACCAGTGAGGGAGCACCCTGACATGGCCACTATGCAGCATGGGATCCCACACACACCTTGCAAAGCCCTGCTCTAAGGGGCCTTGGTGGTCCATGAGCCCAGATAATGGGGACTCAGCAGCACTGCTGGGTCAGATCATCACCCTCTCAGTATTTCTTAGAGGCCAGTAGGCATTTTCAGCTGAAAGCACTATTTCTTATTGCTTTCAGTGGCAGTTCCCTGTAGCTGCTGAGGAGGTGCCATCGTTGGAAGCCATGGCTCCATGCAGAAACGGAGTGCTGCCATCTGATTTTGATTATCTGGGGGGCTTTTGCTGTGCTGCCCTGACACCAAACAGGCTGTGAGTGGGTGATGCCTGTCCAAGACTGGGACACAGGACCACTATCAGCCATTGCCATCTGGGTGTCATGGTAGATGATGGAGAGAGATTGCCACCACCATGACAAGAAAAAACAGTATTTGAAGCAAAAGAGCAGGGAATTGGAGCTAGAAGCACGACAGGGAGGATTCTGACTTTATTCATAGAGGCTCTTTCAGGTGTTGGTTGCAGTTTGCTGCCCTGTGCCAATAACTCCATGGAGGGAAGAGTGATCCAGAGAAAGGAAATGGTGTGGAAGGCAGAGCGAAGGAAGGCATGAGGAGCTCCATGAGAGCTCTTTGCCAGGCAGGCTGGGCTATGCGGCTGGCTTTCCCCATGCCAGGACAAGGTTCAGCAAGAGGACAGAGGGGAGGTTGCTGCAGGATTGCTTAGGGAGCCCAGGGCCAGGAGGAGGAGGTCAGGCAAGGTGAGCGGGCAGCAAACAAGGGAGGCTTTACAAACAAAGCACTTTCCTATCGGAGCCTGAAATCAGTGCTGAGCCAGGGGATTTTTTCTGAGGGAAAGGAGGGA
This sequence comes from Pezoporus occidentalis, assembly GCF_034315485.1. Classification (NCBI taxonomy): domain Eukaryota; kingdom Metazoa; phylum Chordata; class Aves; order Psittaciformes; family Psittacidae; genus Pezoporus; species Pezoporus occidentalis. The sequence continues at coordinate 1,744,361 of NW_026912898.1, forward strand.
TGTTCTCCGCTTTAGAATTAAAAATAAGAAGCCTGGATTTGTGCAGCCTTGGGAGGCAGGGCAGGGCTCTGCAATAGTGAGGGTGAGCAGTAGGGCTCAGGGAGCAAGCCAGGTCCCTTCTGGAAAAGCTTTCACAGGCAAGAAGCAAAGCTGGACAGGGAAAGAGCTCAGGCCAGAAGCGTGGAAAGCAAAAAGGAGTTCAATGGTGAAGCAGCTGGGAAAGAAGGGGGAATTTCTCTCCCTCCTAAGAAAAGGTAGAAGAAGAAAAAAGTGATTGTGCAGAATAAGAGCAACACCAAGCCAAGCCAGAGCTCTCATAGAGTTTAATTCCCAGTCCCCACCACCATACAAACAGCATGATGGCCAGCAGTCGCACAGTACCACAGCCCAAACCAGGAAGCCATGGCCTGTGATACTTACTTTAATTCCTTCCCTTTGAACCTGTAAAAACAGGTCAGGATTTGCAGTTGGACACAAAGCCCTCCCCGTCAGAGAGGGCCATAGGTTCATGCAGGAAGGTGGAACACCTTCACTGCTGATCTGCAGTGCCTTGCCTTTGGCTTGAGTGTGGGTATAGGAAACCGGTGTTTGTGTGTGAATGAACATGGGATGGATAATGACTTTGCAGGTCTATCTGTTCTCACAGACAAGGTGCCAGTGACTCCAGAAGCAGTCAGGGAGCCTGGGGAACAGCTTTGGCTATTAGGACTAAGTGTTTCTTCCCCTTCTAAGAGCCAGGGGCCACAGCAGAGGCGTCACACAGGCTATTTCTGGGCACCCATCTCTCCCCTCCCTACTGCATTTCCTTCATTGTGTTTGAGGTCTTTCCTATCCATGGCTTTAAAATCTCCACCAATCTGCCAGGCGCCACTCAGCACAAAAGAGCAGGGAGGGCTGGGGAGTGGAAGACCCGGGGAGGGGGGGCTCTGAACCCCTAAAAATAGCCCTGCCAAGTACAACTCTTTTCCTGACACAGACAGTTCATTGTTAGACCCTGACACGCCAGTTCACTCTCCCTCCCCACCCCTCCACATACTCTTTCCTCTCCTGACCTCTCCAGCCTGGTTTCCTGTCTACTCCCATCTCCATGGTCAAAGCTGGAGTGTATTGTGAAGCCTAAAGCTTGACATCTTCTGAGTACATATCAGATGAGTCTATGGGGCTACCCTTCAGCTTCCCTTGGCACAGGGCACCCACCACTCTCCGTTCCTAATTCCACACATTCCCAGCTACAAGCCCTGTCTCTCCCAGCTCTAACCTCCTTTTCTGCATTCCCGAGGACCCTCTTGTCCACATCATGACATGCTTTCTTCTGTGTCCATCTGCCCCATGCAACCTTTTCAATAGCTACTTCTCTGATCCCAGCACTTCAGCAGCAAATGAAACAGGAACCTATCACTTGCACACTACCAAGTTTTTTACTGCTGGCTAACTACCCACAACATGCTGGTGTAACCAGGAGGTACAACAGACCTATGCCCAGAAGGCTCTAGCTATGAGCCTGCATGATGATTTGATGTCATCACAGGGATGTCCTAGAAGGAACCGGACTAGAACAAATGGAACCAAATAGAAGGGGTTTGTTCCCACTTTGCTGGTTAGGGCATCAGGTGAGGATCTATGGCTGGGGGATGAGATGTAGTCACTGACTTATCAGGAGCAGACATATATGCCTGCCCATTCCACCTCCTTGAGTATCATTCCAGATGCAATGAAGACTGAGGTACGTAAGTAGCCTAATGATGTTCTGTTACTGACTACACACACCACAACCACAAAACATGCAACAGTGCTTTTAGCCAGATTGCCTTCTCCCATTGTTCACAGTCATTTCAGAAGTGTCAGGTTTTCAGTACAGAAAAGAGATGAGGAATGTATTTCACTTCCCTTACTCAGAGCACAGACTTGCCTGAACAGTGATGGCTGCTCAATCTTGTGTTTATACAGCATCTAGCACACAGGAACTCTAATTCTTGACTGGGGACACCAACTGTTCTTTATTTAAACCATATAAAGACCATTACAGAAAGGTTTTATGTCTCCCAGTGTAAAACTCTATTGATAGTGCAGTAATACACAATAGCATTATAAAACAAACATCCAAACACAAACTCTACCAGACAAGCCACACAGCCAGCAAAAGCTTCTTTCATCTCAGAAGCATGTTCTGAACCTTCTCCAAGCATCTTCCCAACGAGGTGACCCATTTGGTGAGGCAGGAAGGCCACGACCTCACCCCATGGAGCCATCCCAAATTCACACAGGTGTTTTCAATAGCATCCTGCCAGCAGCTGTTTGGATTACATGGAAGAGGCAGCTGGGAGCACTGTGCTGAGTACAATCAAGACAGTATGTCAGAGAGGGAGGTGATTTCTTCAACACATTGCCCCACTGCGAATAACGATAAGGACTCCCACTAAACCAGGAAATGGTTTTGCTTGCTTTTGTCCTCCTCATCAGGTAACCAAAGAGACCTACAAAATTGAAACAATCTGCTTAAAACTACACTATGACTTCATAGCAAAGCAAAATGCCAGATCAGTGGCACCTATGAACTTGGGAGATGCTTCAATAACAAGCCCAGTCCTTCTCAGGTTTTACCAGCCTGTGAACACAAGTGACAACCAGGATTCTCAAGCACAGCCAGGATCTCTAGGATGTGAGAAAACTCAATCAGGGAAGAAAATCCTGAGGAGATCTATCTATCACTTCAGACACCCATTGCTGACACCACTGTGTCCAGCAGCTACACTAGCGCTGCCTAAGGGAGAGCAGAGTTTCAGTATCTGTTCCTCCACATTTGCACCCCGCTGGTTTTGTAGACGTTTCATCCACCCTTTATTCTATAACAGCTGTTCTAGTAGAAATGAGAACTCTGTTGAGCCAGAGGTTTATAATGTGAAAACAGAAACTATTTAGTCTCTTCTGCTCTCAGTTTTACCAAATATCGTCATTGGTAGTCTACCATAAAGGACACTACATGTGTGATTTCTGAATAGCTCAGCTCACCACCACTCAGAGATCACTGACACCAAGACCCACTTTCCTGGTTTTCCACCTTCAGATGTCCTTCTTTTATTACCCATTCTGCTAATCACGTTGCCATGGGAGAAGGAAGTTGTGGGTTAACCTGACTGCATAAAACCAGCAGTCTATTGCATTTCCATTGTTTAATGGCTAAGAACTGAGAAAGAATCTCTATTCTAAGGAATGACTAAGCTGGAAGGGAGTTTAGGGGTTCACTCCAGCTATCGTCTATTTCAATCACTTTGTGTAGAAGACCAGGTCTGTTTTGTAATAACCTTATTTGTTGGGAAAAAACAACAACAAACCACAAAACAAAACCACCAAACAACAAATAGCTCAGGGGATGCTCCTTATTTTAGGGATAAAAGCTAGCCTGTTATATGTTATATTTAGAAGTCACTTAAAACCTGGCTTCTTTTATTCTGAGGTCTTCTCTTGATCACTTGTGAGACTCATATTTTCTATGAGAGAGTTATGTCTTATTTTAGCATAAGCTTTCAACTAAGACTCCTTTTGTCATGTAAGAAAGTCTAGCACCACAAGAAGGAGTTCCTATGAAGACTCACCAGCTATGATGTTGATCTGCAGAGAGAACAAACTACTACCTTACCCCTTCTCTCTGTCTCTAGCAAAGCAAAGAATGATCTGGTGTCAGGAAGGGGGAAAAGAGAAAATAGAAGCTTGCAAAAGCCACATGTTCCCTTTGCAAACACCTCTACAAGAAGGCTGTGAGCTGTGATGAGCAGAGTGCTAGCAGCTGTGGCAGGCAAGGCCGGGTGTTCTTGCAAGTGGCAGGCTCCAGCACATTTGTTGTTTATTTCTACTCACTGAGCTAAATCCCCATAGGGAAAGCACTGGTGGGTCTGCAGTAATGATTTCCTATTGTCTTCTCTGCAAGGCTCACCATATCCCCCCTTTCTTCTAGGCTTACTTCTCCTGCCTTGCACCACATCCCTCTTCACAGTGCCTTGGTTAAGTGGAAAAACAACTTGCCTTTCGCCTGTGCTCTCAAATGCTGAAGCAGGGAAATCAGCTATGTGCAGAGATTCCTTCTGCCTGGGATTTGAGTGCTCTCTCTCTCAGGATGTATAATATTAAAGCTCTCTGTATACTTCCTCAGGGAAAGCCACATTTCTCCTTTAACATTTCCTTACCTGCACCCTGGCTGTTCTGGCAGGAGGTGTTTTCTATGGGGACATGCCAGGTTGTGAAGGATGTTTTTAGACTTCTTTGGCACGTTTGCTTTCTCTTTTCCTCTGCTTTCAGAAATGTCACCAGCCCTGCACTGCTGTCAGAAACATTATTTAGTTTGAATCCTGCTGAGACTCAACACCTCCAGGCAGAGGTGGCACCAAGTTATCTTCTTTCCATCACAGGCCAGAAGGGCTTGGCTTGGCTTCACTCTGACACCTCGATGTCTGAATCTGTAGTTCAGATTATTTCCTGACTCAGGATGAAGTTATACTGGGTGTGAATTACAGCAGAAAGTACCCAGAAGACTTCAGGCTGGAATGAATAATATTCTCTCTGTGCTTTGATTTAAAACAGCCTAATGGGCTGCTTTCAACTTTTTATGGCTAATGTAGCATCGTTGTAGCTGGCCAATATGACTGGGACATGCAGGGAGCCCTCTCCTGAGTAACTGGGGTGCCTGTAGCAGAACTGGTGCCTTTTCTCTAGACTAGCAGAGGGGTTTTGTTATCTTTAGAGTAAGCTTTGCCTAAGAAGCCTGGCTCCCTAATGCTGCCCTGCTATATTTAGACCCTCTTCTGGTGTGCCCACCCAGTGCTGTTCCCCTTGTTTGTTTCCTACCAAACAATGAGACCTGAAAGAATTGCTTGGAAAGGGGCCAATGCTCTTGCAAATGAAACTGTCAGGCAGCCAAGCTCTGCAACGGCCCCTTGTAACATACTGTACTGGGAAATGGGAAGCAATTGTCCCTCCTGCTTCAACCTCCAGCTTGGGCTTTTTCCCCATGCTAAGAGCCCTGCGGCATGGCCCTGCCCCAGGGACTGACTTTGAAGAGGTGTCAGAAGACATGGAGGCAGTGCCAAGAGGCAACAGATCAGGATGGCAAGGAGCAATGTAAGATCTGCTCTCTGTTCTCCCTCACCCCTAATCCTGTATTCCTGCCAGAGCGTGTTTTAGCAGCAGGTTGTTCCTGGAAAGCCTTTGCTATCTGCCCTGATTGTAGTAGAAGTTGCTCATGTACATATAGGGTTGCAGGTGCGGTCAGATGCCCTTCTCACTCACCCCGTGTTTCTTTGCTGTGCTTTTGTGGTGTTTGGCTACCACTTTCTACAACATCAGCACTGTAGAAGGAGAGAAAAAGCGGCCCCAGCCCTAATGGTGTGCAGAGCAGGGGCTGCATTAAGATTCCTTTTACTTCTTTAACACAAATGGAGCTAAAGGGAAAAACAGAGGAGGAGGGGGAAACAAAAATCCAACCACACAAACAAAAAGCCAACAGGGAGAACTGGGAATAAACAGACTTCTTAAAGACAGAGGGGTCTGCCTGATCCACAGCAGCCTAAATGATGAGAGCCTGGAGATCACAGTTTTGCATCCAACTCTGTTGCTTCTTTTGGCCTCCAGAGCCGAACCCTCCATCGCCAGAAAAGGAAGTGTATCCCTGAGGGATATTCCAGGAACATCCTTCGGTTAGATCTGTTTTGGGTTTTCCTTTAGGCCCATAAGTCAGAGCTTGCAAAAAAACCCCTCCAAAATAATAGATGTCAACATTTCCAGCCAGGGAAGAAAGGTGCTGAGTACCAGAATCAGAGCAAAATTTAGGGCAAGAGAAACAACAGCTAAAACACATCTGCCCAAACCACATCTGCTCATCCTGACTGAGAAGAGGGGTATAAATCTCTAAGGAGAACAGGGGAAGTACATGTACCCCCCAGTGCCAGTATGACACTCTCACTCCACTGACTGCCACATACAGACTGTTCTCTGGCAAGTTTAAGAGACGCTGGGAAGAATCCAGTGGTTTGAGTTACAGTTTTTGGTAATGATATCAAGTATTTGCAACTTGAAAATGGAACCAACTTTTAAGAACAGCTTAGGAGAACGCATGCTGGCAGGAAAAATGCACTGGGGGGAGAAATAAGTAGATAGTATTTTGACGCCATGGGCACGCAGCACTGATTCACAGGCACTGTAGGACAGCAGTCTTAGGCAGAAACCGTAGATGAGTGGAGGGTACAGGGAGTGCCTCAAGTGTTGTGGCAGGTAAATCAGGTAAAAGGGAGGAATTAATGCAGCAAGGGAAGGCTGCATTTCAGACTGAGCCCTAGCAGGCAGGGTCTATAAGATACAGTAAGCAGGACCCTGCACTGTTGCACTTTAACGTATCACTTGAGTAACTCAAAAGGTCACTAATAAAACTGAAGGAGGCAACTTGGGATGGCCCTTGTCATAGGAAATAAGACAGTTTCATGGTCATTGGGTTTTCTGCTTTGTAATACTATTGCAAGACATAGCAACTGTCTGAAAGTCCCAGCTCCTGGATCAGGGGTTGTCCTTGTAAGACTCACAGCTTTCACTATAAACTAGCACCAGAAAAAGCTACAACCTTCATTAGTGTAGAGGGAACTTTTAAAGATGCAGCCCCTAAAAGCTTGGAAAAACTGAAATGGCAGGCTGAAAAACAAAGGCCTGTCTCTATAGCAGCTCCTGATGTGGTGCACGCAGGCTGGCTGAGAAATCTGGGATCCTTTGGCTTCATGCTGCAATAATATAGGGGGTTATTTCATGCTTGCTGTTTATTGCAGAACACAGATCCACTGTGCTCAGTGACTAAAGATCATTTGTGGAGCTTTAATAGTCAACAGGAAATTATATTCTCGTTTTGCCAAATCACTTTATCATGATGCCATTATGAAAAGACTGTTCATCTATTTTAGTGGTTGCTTAGGAGATGTGAGAGGGATTGGCCTGCAGCCACTTCCCTCTTCTGACTCTCCCCAAGATAGCGCTGCAGCCCCTTATCTATAGAGAAACCCACTGGGAGACTGCTTGAACGGCCAAGGAGATTTCACACATGGGTTTCTTTTGTGGCCAGGTGGAGGAAGTCCTGAGCTCCAGCTGAACAGGAAAGAGAAGAGCTTACCAGCAGGCAGGAGCAGGGGAAGAAGAAGGTGGATGAATGACACACTGAGAAGCTCAGGGATGGCAAGGAAACGGCTGCTGAGGTGATGCTGATTCTCTGAGGAAACCTGCCTTTGATGGTCCATGGTTGGACCCTGCTCTGGAGGAGCCAGAACCATTTAAAACATTATGGGTTTGGCCTTTAAGTGGAATGGATCTTCCTTTTAGAAAGCAAAGCTGCCCAAAAATACATGGATTTTTGACACAGTGTATTAAACGCCTGATCTCACACCAGCGAAGTGAGGCGCGTCACCAGTGCAAAGTCTAGGAGAAGTTTGCTGAAGCCCAAAAGCTCCATTCCTTACAATTTGCAGCCTTTTCTGGCTATTCTAGGAGGGTTTGTTCCGTTTATTCATTATTAGTATTTTTTGATTCGATACCTAATGTTCTGATCAGCACTACACAGTTCATAGCAAGCTGGAAAACCAAGGAAGACTTGATTTTCCTCTTTGGTCTCACTCTAAATGAGGCTTGAAAGGCTGAGATCCATTAGTTCTAAAACCTCGTAAGACATATTGACCAAAAAGAAACAATTCAATTCACTACCTACAGATAATATGTCCTTTCCTTGCCTAATCAGTTTTGATCAACTTGCCTTGTATATCCTGCACAGCTACTGTGTGGCTTCATTATCTAATAAAAAGCAGAATTAAAACGCTGGCTTTCTGCATCTTAATTGAATTCCAATTCTCATCCCAAAATAGCTTGACACAAATCAAAGGGGAGCAAAAAATAATTATCATGTAAATAAGCAAAGCCATTCACTATTTTCTAACATAACTAAATGCAAATTATGGATCTGAATAATTGTGAGCGATTAGATTGTTCTATTTACATGTGCAGAGAGCCCAGGCTAGCAAAAACTTACCAAATTTAGCGGAAGGGCTATATTTAGTTTCAAATCAGGATGCTTCAATTCCCAGCTAACAGGAAGCAACCTTTTTAGTTTTGTTTAGTTTTGTTTTCTGGTAATTTTGAGGGGGTTTTGGAAATAACTACAAATATGAAGCATAATTAAAATAGATTACTCCAATCATCTTTTTTCTTTTTTTTCCTTGCTATTTGGTATTTTTAAATCACTCCATCTTGAATAGACATTTATCACACATCAGTCTTGTGGAAACTTCAGAAATGCTTTTCTAAGATACCTCAGGTCTTGCCAACTCACATTTGTCTCCCTTTGTAAACTATCTAGGCTACCCACAAAGGAGTTTGAGCTGGATCATCTCTTTAGGTTAACCTTTGCAGTAAGTAACACAGTTTCTAATGTGTTTGCTGGTTTCTTCATGGCCAGAGCAGAAGCAGATAGTGGAGACCCTCAACTCGTAGTATGTGTATAGTAGCCTGCAAACAAAAGGGAAACAAACAATGAAACAACATTGTTTCTGTTCACCACGGTCTAACAGTACCTACTGCTTATTACAGGCATGCGAAATCACAGTCACTCAGTACCTGAGGGTTATAAACATGTTTTGAACTCGTTGCTTTGAAGTGCCACTGCATCTGAGCACAGCTGTTGTGTCAGGGTTACTCAGGCGCCACATTTCCAGAGGACCTTGGAGCCTCTGTCACCCATATCAGACCTCTTGCTCTGCCCTTTCCTGGTACACCGCTTCCCCTCTTCTGGATTTTCACGCCATCCTTGGGTTCCCAGAACCCATTTGTAGGCTGCAGAACAATAGCAGTTGCTGCAAACATGAAATGGGAGAAAATAAAACATCTTGGTAAAGCACTCACACACTGGGAGTAGGGTATAAAAAATCAGAAGTGACAGCTCAGCTTGGGGGCCCCAGGATCTATGGACTGTGGATAAAAACCACTTCAGTTTCTCTTCTGGAGTCTTACCTCTTGTTCTGTCCCTGAAAAATGCCAATAAGGAGACAGATCCTCTTTGTCATCCCTCCTAGGAAATACGCTCCTCCTGTGCCGATATCATCATACCTTCTATTACTTGTGACATATTCTGGATCCTTCTCCCTCCTTTTATTTGGCTCCTGGAGCTCAGAGAATAATTGTTTATTCAGCAAATCTTGCTTCTTTTCCCATTTTTGGAGCATCCCGAAGCAGATTGACATTTCCTCGGGTTCTTTATTGTTATCTGGCAAGTTCTTTGCAGTTTCTTCCTCTCCTCCGTGGATTTACTGTGAACTCCGAGGGAGGTACTTGGCTCGTTATGGTTTCAGGCATACAGTCCAGTTGTGATGAGTGAGACTGTACAGCTTGAGAAAAATCAAGAGCATGCCGATGTCTGACTGCAAGAAGATCATCATTGTTATTTTAAGTCACTATTGTTACCTTTACAGCTGTATCTTTCACTTAAGAGAAGTGAACATGAAAGAAGGACCAGAAAGGAGTTCATTTAAATACAGGACTACAGGCCATCAAACGGAAACAACTTTCTCATTATATTCAGAACAGGGTATAGCCTCTGGTATAAAACTCAGCGAGAGAAATGATGACTGAGAAATGATATTGTCAAGCTGCCCACAGCTGCTTCATTTCATTGCTATCCTGGGGCACCCTGGTGTTTGCCATGTCCCCATCCCAGCCCCTACCAGCTTATAGAAGGTGACTGTGAAAGGCAAGCAGAGCAGGTAGTCACACAGGAAAGAAACAAAAGGACCCTACCTTTAAACACCCTCTAAGTGTGGGTTGCCACAGTAAGGAAATCCCACGAAAGGCTGTCCTGACGTTGGTACGGTATGAAGGAGGGCTCTCAAAGGGAAGTGCTTGTCTTGGCTGACCTCCGGCACTGTGTGCTGGCCACACCTTGCTCTAATGAGAGGGTTGGTGGAAAGCACGGATTTGCTGCAGGCTCCCGTAATCCCTGAGCTCCTTCATTTACCTTTCCAGTGAGAGGCAGGGAATTGAGAGGAATAGCAACAGTTCCTTTGAACAGGCACTGCCTGAGAGCCAGAGTACTATGGGGAAAAAGAGGAAAACAAGGGAACTAGGGAACTCCACCCTTTTACCACAGAAACATCACAACCACATCCCAAACCCCAGCTAGCTGCAGCGTCCTTCCTCGCATGGAGAAGCAAGGCAGAAAGGAAGCCAGGAGAAGTGGGATGTACGGAGACTCGGAGATATTTTTAAACGTGCTGGAGGTCTGGTTGCATAGCTCTGGCTTGGTTTTGTTGGCGCAAGGCCTTTTCTCCCCTGGTTTTGATAGATCACACTTGCTGAGGAGGCCCTGCTTGTGTGTCCAGATGAAATGTTCTGGCTGATGAGGGGACGAGTAACCAGACCCAGCAGCTTTTCTAACCACACTCATTCTGCAGCCTGCTTGGTTAAGGAAACCCTTCTCTCCACCCTGCTGCTCTGTGCACAGAAGCAGGACTGCCAGAGAAGACCTGCTGTGATCCTTCAGACAGTGTCTGAATGGGTTTGACTGAAGGACTTCAAGGCAAGGCATCCTTTCCTTCCCACACAACAGCCAGAGCCTCCATTCCCTGTGCAGGATGCAGAAGAACACCATGCTATGTTCAACAGACCCTCTGTCCTCACAGAGATGTGCCTCAAGGCCTCTTACCAGCTTGGAAGAGGACCACAGGAGGAGGGAACTGAGGAGGACCCAGTAGGACACATGAGCCATGACTAAACACTGTTTGCACACTGAGCATATGTGGAGGATGGACAGGGAAAGGATTGTGGCTGTATGCAAGGAGGAACCTTGGGTGCCTTATGCCTTTCAGAAGTGTAAAGCACCATTGCCAAATAAGATGGTTACAATAAGGTGATGAAATCCTCCTGATTAAGCTGTGGAGGGAGCACACGCCTGTGCTGGCTCTGCATCCAGAGTACTTGGTCACCCTCATCATTCCATCACTGGAGATGATGATGAAGAACTACAGGGAGGAGAAGCCCAACCACTTCCTCAACACAAGAGAGGGCTGAGCTGGCTCTCAGCCCATGTCATGCTGTGGTGATGTGGTATGTTGTGGTGATGTGGGACATCCTGTGACACAGCCTGTGACAAAGCCAAGATTAAAAATGCTAGTGAAGAAGAGTCTTGGTGTGTTTGGTTTTGGTAGAAACAGGAAGGATGCGGGTGAGGCTAAAAAGAGCCCAAGCAGTGTCCTTTCAAAAGCCTAAAGTAACAAACTATGTATTCTCCTACATATGGTAAAGGCAAGATCCCATCCTTTACCTAATAGCTTTCATAGAAGAGGCATTTAGTTAGATGCCTCATTCCTGAGAAGGAACTCTATTTGGGTGGTAACAGAGCTAGAGGGGGTGGAACTGGATGATCTGAAGGTTGTTTCCTACCCAAACCATTCTGTGATTCTATGATTTAACCACAAAGGTGATGAAGAGAAGCATGCATCTGAGAAATCAAACACGTGGAAGGCAGTGAGTTCAAACCTGGCCAGAATAACAGTGACACAGACCTTTCCTGAGGAAGGAAACACAGGACTTCCAATAAACACCCTTTGTTAGGGGCTTCAGTGTTCAGCTTACCCAAAAGTGAGCACCTCCACCACTTCCAAACTAAGCCATCCAAATGAATCAGCTGCTCTTGTGGGTTTTGTTGCATGCAGAGGGATCCTTGATCCGAATGTTGCTCGTGACTTCTGTGTTTCACATCCAAGTGCTGCTAGAGCTGCAGTCCTAAAGGCTCCTCACCTTTTTGCCTTCCTGATTTTGGCTTTAAAGCAACTCAAACTGTCCAAGAGGGAACAGAGAAATTATATAGCCTCTGTTGCTCATAAGTGAACTGCTTCTCTATGGACCTGTATTAATTGCTTCTTTCACTAATGGTGTGACCAGGTAGATTTGGGTTTTGAACAAAATCACGGTTAGTAGCTGTTAATAAATCCCTATGGACAAAGTAGCCCTTTAGAGATCCCGGCGCCAGCCGTAGCTAAAGCCCTTTAAACCCATGTCAATCGTTTTCCTGCGAGAGAAAGGTTAAAGTCTGCCCTGACGCTGTTTCTGAGATGGCTGCAGCATCACCAGCACGTCGGGGCCTCCGCGCTGGAGGCATTTGTGGGATTTGGGACAGTTTGACATCTAGTGGTAACGTGTGGTATAATCCCAGAGCTCGCATAGCGAGTGCAAGGGTCACAGCCCCGCATCTGGCCAGCTGAGGGAGGAGGATCCCTCCATCCGCAAAGGACAGACCTGTAAGCTGCACGTACAGCCGCACAGCTTGGTGTTGTGCATCTCATCCTCCAGTGGCATTTGGCTAAGGGAGACAAAGAGTTAAGAGGTAAGACCAGGTCATATTTCATCCAGAGAAGCAATATATTTCAAGATTAGAGTTTTTATCTCTCTGCTTAGGGTCTCTTAGATCATTATACACGCTTTTACCATGCTAACGAAGCAATAGCAGAAGGGTCTTAACCCAATCAAAGCAACTGAAGATGCCCAAAGGGTTAATTCTGAAGTCTGCTAGGAGCCTGAGTTCAAAGAAATTGGGGATATTTCAGCTTCAGGTTTGATTGGTGCCATTTCTGATTGCAACCAGGAGAGTCTTGTGGAGCTGATCTGCTGCTAGGAACTGAATAATGAATGCACAGAGAGAGCTTTCTTTATTAAAAGAATATGTAGGGAAGAGCAAAATGATTGAGGAGACGTGAGCCCAACCTAACGCAGCCCAACCTAACACTGCTGGAGGGTGACAGAGATTGGAATCTTTTTTCCTTCTCCACATTTCCTACAATCGGAATGGGAAAGAATCATTGTCCCTTCAGAAACATGATTTTAGGCCAACCTACGTTCAAAATCTCACAGGGAAATGGAATAGTCTCAAGAAGTTTGGCCAGTTTCTAGCTCTAAGAAGCTTCACTTGGACTGCAAGGGTGAGCAGCAACTGTGAACTTGCAAGATCTGCTTCTTACCTGTGCAGATAGATAGTGATCTGGCAATTGCTCTATCTGCCTGGAAAGATTAGATTAATTATGTCTACAGGGATTAGTAACAATTTACCAGGGATGAATTTGACCAAATGTGTACATATGCCTAAATGAACAGAATAAATGTGAATTTGAACTTATATTAAGAGTTCTGGAGAATTTAGGGCAATTGTTTTCTTCCTATTTATTTTTAGAGAGAGGAAATAAAAATAATGCTTAAATCAGAATAGTAGTTATGGGTCAGAGCTCATGGAATCACATCCCCTGTCCTCCAGATGTTGCAGAGTAGAGAGACTCCATTCACCTTTCCTCTCTGGGAAGCAACCCCTTTTTCTACGTGCATTAAGGCAGGGGGTAGTGCCCAGGCTCTGTAGTATCATTCTGTGAACTTCATGCACTATAGTGCAGACCACATTTCAAGTCCACTCTCTGGTGCAATAAGATGATGTTTGCTCTCTGGGGAGCAATTTCTCGGTCTCCAGAGTGTGTTGAAGTGCGCAGTTTGAACCCCCTCCTAGGATGTAGCACAGCTGGTCAGCTGCAAATTGCCTTTTCAGGCTTTTGCTGGTGGAAAAAAAAACATGATCTGTGAGTGTCCAGTGGATACATATGGGAATGTTCAATTGAAAAGGCCAAAAGCTTTGGCCTGCTTTATCAACCTGCCTGCTTGGAAGCATTCCTCTGTTTAGTAAATAATTCAGGCAAAGGGCTTGGCTGGCTGAAGAGGAAGGATGACTTGGTTTCCCCTGGCAGGTGGACGTGAACCAGGCTTCTCCTCTAAGTCTCCAGGTTGCAGAAGTCTCCAGGCACAAAATGTGGAAAGGAGCAAGAAGCATCAGTGAGCACTGGTTTGTGGGAAGGGAAATTTCCTACTTGCCCTGTTCTCGTTCTGTCCCATGACCCATTCACACAGCATAAACAGCCACAGGTAAGACTAAGTCAAGGCTTCAGACCTTGTTCACAGTCCTGTTACACACTTCACAGCTGCTTGCTTCCTCAGCCAGATGAGCTGGTGTGGTTTCCATGATGAGACCCTTCATTCTAATGAGAGATACAGAGCATACTCTCCCAGCATGGAGCAGAAAAAACCTGCACAAGCTATTCCCTAAAAGCATTTCACTTTCTTCTCTTTATCACCAGATTTCTATCTTCTTTTTACTCATTCTGTTTTAACCCAGCTGCAGTCAAGAACTCCCGAGGGCAGGAGCTGTGCTATATCTATCTGCCACAAACATCGGTGGCACAAGACAAAACATAATAGTGTAGCCTGTAGAAACCAGGCACTACTGCAGAAAGAGGAGGAAATCTAGCAGGAACAGGAGATCCAGGGCAAAAGGATCAGCATTTTGGCCAGTGGCAGCTCTAGTGCTTTCTAGCTGGTAGCGATCTTAAAAGAAAATGTTGTAGTAGATATGCTTATGCATATATAATGTGATAAGAAGAATATCAGACAAGAACAGTGAAAGGTTATTCATAATGAAGCTATTACTATCAAGGTGAAAGTATCTAGGGTTTTTTGGGGGTGGAATAGGGTGAAAAACAGGAAAAAAAAGCCCATTACTTCATAAAAGGCATTGTAGCCTTCTCCTGCACTTCCCATCTTTGCAATTGGCCTGTGTTGCTGCATGCCCATCTCTGAGCCTGGGGAGGGCCAGTAAAATCCCCACTTAGGACTACTGGACAGGAACATAAATGCAGAAGGACTCTAAAATGTCTAAGCATTAGTTAGAAAGTGTATAGATCTATGGGAACTCATTATATATATGTTAGTATTATCTTGACATTGATAACCAGGGCTGTTCTTGCTTTATAAAATACTGTTCCCATAAACAACCGGTGCATTGTGCTGTGACAATACATTGTGGAAAGGCTCTAGGCAAATGTATAAAATACTGGTGAGTCTGGATGCTGCAGTGCCCAGTGTAAGACCTGTGCTGGTCTTGGCCTTCAGAACAGGAGGAAGAAATGGGATTTTTAATCCTGCTTGTAGAAGTTCTCCCTTCCCCTTTCTCTACCCCTCATGTCTCCTCTAACAGCCAGACCTTCCAGTCCTTTCTAGCTGGGAAGGCATTACATCCTGAATAATCAAGTGAATGCTGGCTTCTGATATCCAGAGAGTCAGTCCTGGTCCTGCTGTTTGACACTTCAAGTCCCTCAGCCTTAAAGGCGCGCTGTATTTGCTGCACAATACCAGCTCTCTATGCTCTTGCTCCTCAGCTGACCTCTTACATCCTAAAAAGCAGAGTAAAACAAACACCAGTGTATTTGCCGTGTATCAGCGGCTCTGCTGCTTATTGCAGGCCAACAGAGCAAGGGCTTTTGCAATCCATTTCTGGATATTGTTCCTATTTATCAGTAATGCCCCTTCAGCTTATAACCGTGCTGGCTTCCTTTTACTGCCTTCAGCCCCCCTGAGCCCACACAGACAGTGCAAAGCACAAAGCCAGGATGGGAGGGTTCACAGCAACCACTTCCTATTGGGCATCCCCTGAAGTAATGCCAGCAAGACCCCCCAGCATCACCACGATTTAAACACAACCCGAACAGCCAGGTTAAACCTGCCTGCATGCTTCTGTGACACAGTTTACTTCACAACCCAGACTTCAGACACATAACTCTCTGCAGCAGCACAGCTCCCAGGCAGAGCCCACGCTGTAGTACTGGAGGAGCAAAGCTTCCCATGCCCTTTGGCAGGTACTTCTGTTAGACAAGACCTTCACAAAGGAAGCACCATCATTGCACTAGCTGGGACCTGTGCCCATCGTGTGCCCGCAGGTCCTTCCCCTGAATTCCCATCTTGCCTCATCATTAAAGACCTAAACTGCAGCAGCTCCAGGGCTGGAGCCTGAAATGTTTTTCCCAACAGATCTCCAAAGGAGCTGTCAGGGGAGGATTCTTCTCCCTCAGCTGTGCAATGCCTACGTCAGAGCTTGTCATCTACAATATCTCTTTTTATGATCTACCAAAAGGAACAGGCACTTGAAGGGCATGGTTCAGTTCTTTTTGCTGACTATAAAGGGAGTCCACAGTGATGAGCCTCACTGCAAACGTCTGCATTCAATCAAGCTGAGGGAGATTAATTCCATGCCAGCGCCCAAAATTTTGGGAGGCTCGAAACATTTAACCCCATTGCTGAACATTCCGAAATTATCCCACATTTTTTAGGTTGGAAGCATTTCTCTTTTTCACTGGCAAGCTCAGCCTCTCCCTTCTTGCATGCTGTATAAAAAACAACACATCATCTTGGCATCATCTCAGACTAAAACAGGGGATGCAAGTTAATTGTCTAACACAATTGATGGATTCATTTCTTTATCTATCTATTTATAAAACTCTTTTAAGGCTATGAAGTGCTATAGAAATGCTGTGTTGTTGTCAATAATTAATGAAGTAACATCTGGTAGGCACAAAGATGGATTAGCATCCCACAAATTAAGGTACACTGTGTTAACTTGAACACTATTTTTAGGTGAGTGCAGCTCATTACAAGCCTTCACGGAACAGTTTTGCTGAAAGAACAGTCCTTGCCTCTGACAGCTTTTGTTGTTGTTCTTGCTAAAATAAAATAGTAGCCCAACACTTTGTTTTCATCAGGATTATTAGAGATATTCTTTCCTCTTGCTCCATTCTACTCAATTGCTGGAGCCACCCCAGCAATTGGGATACCTGGTCTCCTGCCAGTGCTTCACTGAGCATGTCCTGTGTGCCTCTCCAGTACCCTCCCCAGAGGGGCAACTTCTGTGTGTGTGTGTGAGATGGTAATGAGAGGCATGTGGCTCCATTTGATAAGTCCAGAGAAATGTGTTGTGCGTTTGGGTTCCAACTGATCCCTCCTTTTCAAGGCTGCAGGAAGTAAATCAGCCGTGTTTTAAATGATCCCACGCTCCAGCTGCTGCAGATTTGGCAATTGTTAATGAATGCTGCTCACAGCGTTATCTGCTTGTGGCCATATGGCTCTGTAGGGAGAAACTTCCATCCTGAAGTGTTCTGTGCACACTTCTGCTGTACTCGCAGCACCACTGGAAGGCAACCATCACCAGGCTGGAGGGTGACAAGCAACTCATCTTCAGAAGCCAGCGCATTGCAGCTGGGCATGAGGGAAGATCTTCTTTTTACTTGTTTTATACAGGCTATTGGGGCAAATTTTGCTTTCTGTGCCAGTGTAGAGCAGACTTTCAAGGCCTCACCTCCTGATGATGTGTGGACAGCATTCTGCTTGGCACTTTAATGCATGAAATGAATCCTTTCTGAGCACATACTCTGACTTGGAAATTCTCTGATGCCCTTCTCAAGGCTCAGCAACCTTTGGAATGAGTGCCCGTTCCTTCTCCTCATATTCCAGTGCCAAAATCCTATCCCCTGCATGTGGCTTTATCATGTTGATTGTAGACTGAAAAAAAAGAAAAAATGGGTTAAAAGGGACCTCAAACATTCATTTTATCAATCTTCTGCCCAAAAGAGAATTACCTGTATTTGGGCAGATATTCATCTAAGTTTACCATAATGGAAACTCACCCATCCCAGACAATCTACTTCAGTACATCTGTAGCCTTACCCATGAAACTTCAATGTCCAGCTTGAATTCCTCTTGTTGCAGTTCACTGCATGTCCTTTCCTCAGCATAGATATTGAAAAAGGATTATTCCCATGCTTTTTGCAGTGGCCTTCTATGTGTTGAAAACTGTGCATAGCATCCTCCTCCTCCACCAATGTCATCTTCTGTCGATGAAGCTAGCCCAGCACTTTATGTCACAGATCTTGTTTTCTCAGCCGCTGACCTCTGTTGGCACTCTCCTCCTGGACTCTGCCCAGTTGATCCACAAACGCTTTGAAGTGTGATGCCAGTTGTCAAGCTGAGCTCATACCAATACTAGTGCTGAAGAGAGTTACTTCCCAAGCCGTAACAGGAGTCTAGCCGTCCTCCTCAGTATGGTCTTACACGTTTTCACAACAGTGTGACATTGATAATTCACAGTCTTATTTTGATCTGATGGAAACCCTTCCCACCCACCCTTTTCTCAAGTCCTTCTATACAGGTCTGTTACATAGATGGCAACAAACAGTTGCTTTTCAGTAGCTAAGGTACTTGCTCCTCTTGGAATGTTACTGACTTTCCCTTGGGAGAGGTGAAAATCACCTCTGGCTCCCAGATACACCTTAGAAGAGCAATATCCAGTATCCTTAAAATGATTAAACCAATTTGCATAGATGTCCAGAAATAGGCTTCTCCATGTGAGGTCCTTCAAACACGTGTGAAGCTTTCTTGGCTGGCACCAACTGGGTCTCGGCAGCAGAATGGAGCTCCCTCCATCAATGGGCAGGTCAGGAAGGGCTTGGCTTGAGCTGTGGCATCCCATGAGTGTGAAAGAGAGTTTTGTTGCTGGGAAGGGAGGACTCAGCATAGTTTAGAGAACACTTATGAGAGCCCTTTGTTAGAAAACCAGTGGCACAATTAGTGTATTATCTTCTCTTGTTGCTTTACCGTGCAATGGAGAGCTGCAACAGTCCCTTTAACATTTCCCTGCAGCTTCATGGAAAGGCCCCCGGAGCATTGTTCCAAGGGCTTCAGAGCAGATCCACATAACCAGGCAGGGATGATTAAACTACAGACCAGCTGAGGTGGGCTGGACACTGGTCAACCAGTGCTTGTCTTCTGTCCTGAGGATTTTCCCTTTGGTGGAGGAGGGTCCTGCCTCCGGTTACACAGCTCAGCAGGCTGAGACACAGCTCAGAGAGGAACTCCTCACTGTCCCAAGGGAGGCAAATAACTTCCAAAGCGGCTGCTCCACCATTCCCATGGCTGTTGGTGTCTGTATGTGGCTGGAGGTGAACACTCAGGGGAAGGTCCATAGCAAATGATGGCTGTGTGAGGAGGACATGGCAATGCTCTCCACAAGGCCAAGGACAACATGGGATTGTCACCCTCTGCACTCGGTGTCAGGGTCTGGCAGACAAGGAATCATTTGAGCTCAACTCTTTGGCAAGCTAAATGCTGGGATCAATCACACACGCCTGTAGATATTCATCATGCGCTAGATGCGTTGTTCCTAGAGGACGGTGCTTCACACAATGCGCATCCCTGTCTCAGCATCTGTAATTAAAGAGCTGAAGCTGGGGAGAAAACCAGAACTGCATGGAGAGAATTCCAGGAAAGTGAATGTCCTACTATGCTTAAAAAAAAAAAACATGCTTTTTTTCTCAACAGAAAATCTCCAACTCTTTTAAAACGAAGCTAGCTGCTGATCTAATTCCAAATGCTCTCTGCTTGACTTGAAAGAGACTGCAGCAACGCTTTGATCTACACCCAGAAGCCACTGGGAATAGCACAAACTGCTCAAACAGGCTAAAGCCAAGTAAGGAGAGGACCCCCACACTAAAACAGTAAAGAAGTACCCTGGTTCCTAGACTTCCACCAGATCCACCCTGCACCCAGGCAAATCTAGAGGCTCTTGGGAATGCTTCTGTTCAAAACCCATAGCCTCTGGAAGGTCATGTGCTGTTGGGAATGTTTCCCTTCCCTTTCTAGATCACTCTATCCAGCCTTCTAATTACAGCTGGGTAGATTATTTTTACAAATCAATTATCTGACTAATTCAAGCCTTTATCCAGCTCATGAATCATTAACAAACAGACTTGCTTTTTGTTGCTCTTGGTAATTACTTCATGAATGGTTCATGCAAATAAACTTTAGTCTGTGGGAGGTGCTGGCTGCTCGCTCCCCTCTCCCGTTCAGGCTGTGTAAGCGGCGCTCTTGCTGATGCTCTGTGCTTTCCTGCTCTCCAACTGCATGTCAGGATGCTTTTAATGCCGAGATTTTTCCTTCCTCATGCAGGAAATACCCCTGCTGCAGCTGCATCCCGAACGGTGCACGCCAAGCAGAACCCCATTCACACCAGTCCTCATGAATAAGAAACGAGAGGGATTGGGGAGGAGTGGAGATGAGCAGCTGTGCAGACTCTGAATGAATATTCACTGATTCCCTCTTCTGCAGCACCTGCTGTCTGTCTCCTTCTTATGAGCAAATAACACATGAAGTGTGTGCAGGAAGCACTAGGAGACAGTGGGATGCCACATTTTTCTAAGGGCTGGCCCACAGAAATTAACAAGTCCTAATAGTGTTTTCCAGATAGAAAGAAGCATCCTCTTGATTATTATAATCCCTGTTGCTGCCTCATCTTCACACCTTATGTTTGAGTCTCCACCAGCCCTGTCTCCCTGGGGCATACAGCTTGGTGTATCCAAAGGAGCCAGAGGAATAGCGGAAGTTTTCAAGCTAGAGAAGCTCTGTTCATCATCTATCATAGTATCCTCTTTCAGAAAATGATCAGATAGATGTGTTCTAAGATGTAGTAAAACAGCTGTTGACACACCCCATGTTTTCATGTATACTATGGAAGTAAGTGCCTTCCTGACAGTGATCCACTTAGACCTTAACACATGACAATTGGTTTTCACCTACTGGGTAGCCCTGAAAATCCTGGTCTTTTGCATGGGTTAATCTCTTCCTCTCCCCCTGCTCTTGATTTCTCCCTAACACACCGTGCTGTTCTGTGTTGAATCCACAGCTGTTCTGCTGAGTGATGTGTATCCTTTGTGCCCGTGTATTGCTGTCTGTAGCCTAAAGCAAAAGAAAATGCTTTCTGCCCTCTCCAAAACAAAACCAAAACTAACAAAAACAAGCCACAAAAACTTGGAGTAATCATTTCTCTCTTAGCCCCAAGGCAATTATTCACAAAATGCTATGAGCCAGCTCCCTGTGATGCTGTGTCCTCTGCTTAAGGGTGCTCCTCTGTACTTAATTTTCATCTCCCATGTCTTGAAGGCATTAACAGACCTTAACTGCCCTGGTAGGCTTACCTGAGCCCTCCATCCATGCACCTTCTGCCCATTAGCCCAGATCTAAGCTTATTTAAGTTCCTGGCCTATGCAGCCCATGTTGCTTGTCTCTGGCTTAATTAATTGTTGCTCCAGAGAGATGCTGGATCTACCTTATAGAAAGCTTTGGTTTGTTCCCTGGAGGGACCCTGGGCTTCATTCATCACCTTACCTTGTCTGGGGCTGTCAGCAGACCCTGTCTGTATCAGCACCCTGCCTAGTGCTGTGGGACTGCTGGCTGAGGGTACCACCAATGCTGCAATCACCCTTGCCTACCTTCTTGTCCTACTTCATGTCATCCTTCTGGTTGCTATATGCCATAAACAACATCCTCGAAGGGCTTTTCATTGAAACTCAGTGTTGCACCAGGAGTTCACAGAACTGAATAAATACAGAAACCTGCATACACACCAAAAAGTATGATTCGACTTCAAAGTAATACAATTACCTCAAATCTCTTCCACCCAAAAGTAACCGTAAGTAGCTACCAACAGTTGTCTCCTGTGGATGATCCTGTCCTGCTGCTTTTGAGGAACTGTCCAGCTCACAGAACTGTCACCACAGTTGTCCCCCATATACCCAGTCTCACCAGAAGGGATGAAAAGCTGATGGAGCCTGTCCTACATTTGGAGTATTCAACTCTCATGTGGAAGATGGGGGATTTCAGTGTCAGTAGCTGTCAGGCTGACATGTTTCAGCAGCAATAAACTCGACAAAGAGAGTGAAGGGCACTGTTATAGACAATTAACCTGATTTCAGACTATATATAACCCCTATATGCACTGCAGGCATTCACAGAGAGATTCCTGCCATGGTATGGGGATTTCTATTGCACAGGAGCCCTAAGCTGGAGGTGGCAGAGTGTCTTGCAAAAGCAGTGGAGGAGCTTGCTGTGCCAAGTTCATCAGTCCATAAAAAGCCATCACAAGAAGCTGTCTTTTTTAAGAGGCTATTTGGCTGTTTTTGCTTCCAGAGAGGTTTCATTTATTATTGTGGTTAGAGTGAGCTGCAAGTATGTGCATCAAAGGCTTTGCTTTTCCTTCTTTTCCCTGGACAAAACTAGGAACGGATGCTCATGAGAAATGTTTCTTCCCTCAGAGATTTTTTTTCCTTCAGAATAAAAAAAACGTAATTGATTCTTTTCCAATTTTTTTGTTTGGTTAGGCTGAGGAAGGGGTATTCAAACAAACAGAATTCTATTAGAGCTGCAATAGGATGAAATTGCTTGATGTGACTGAAGAAAGATGGTCCGCATGACACAGAAATTATGATTTAGCGTTCATTCCAAAGTGAAACAAAGTTGGGGGGAGGAGAAACTCTGGAACAAAATGAAAGCTGTATATTTGGGAGGGGGACATCATATGTGGAAAACAGCCACCGTATTTTTCTAGTCCTAATGTAAGGTTTGGGTAAAGCAATGGAGTTTATCGTCACTTTTAGTGATGTTCATCAATTTTAGTCTGAGCTCTAACTGCATTTCACAGCTACAGACTCCCCATTGATATCCTTTTACTAGACCTTGGCTTCACTGAACAAAGAATGCTTTCAAAGTGTACATTGCGAGGAGTGAAACTAACAGCAAGATTGCAGTCAGCTAAGAGAGCATACCAGACTGATCTGGTCCAAGTCCCTGCTCAAAGCAGGTTAACTATTGAAATCAGATCAAGTTGCTCAGGGCTTTTGTCTTGAAACTGTCCAAGAATAGAGACTGCTCATGACCCATCAAACTAATGGTTAACAACCCGAGGAATAGCATCCTGAACCATATAATCCATTTTATGTATCTGTTTATCTACTCATCTTCCCACCACAGCAATATATCTGATCATAGCAGGAGAACGTGATGCTCAAAGAGCTGTTCAGAGAGGAACTGCCTCTAGCAGATAACTACCCTGCTGACTGACCACCACTTCCCTGCTGTCTCACTGCAGGATTTGCATTCATTCTCTGCTAAACATTCAGATTCTTTGGTGATAAATATGAGCAAGGTCAAATAACAGACTGAGAAGCTCTCCATGTCACTTTAAAATGCATCATGTCTAGCAAACTCTTTGAGATGCTGTGCAATCCGCAGGTATTTTCATGGAGCCCTAACCTCCTTGTACATTACTTGGTGTCTGTTAATCACCTGTGCTGCTCATTTATGGGTACGCTAACATCACTTACATGCTGTGGAAAATTCAGAGGCACAAGTGTTCTTAATGCCAAAGATACACTCAATGCTAAAGATTCACATTTCCTATCTGCAGGTCCGTTATTGTAGCTGAGTGCCTGTTATAAGCCCCCAGGGAAGATTGTGTGTAGCTACCCTGTGTGTAGCTGTCCTGGGTTCAGCAATAGCAGTCATTTTTCTCCTTCTTGGTGGCTGATGCAGCCCTGTGTTTTTGACTTTTGGCCTGAGAACAGCACTGATAACACTGATGTTTTTAGTTGTTGCTAAGTCATGTTTGCTCTGACCAAGGACTTTGTGAGCCTCATGCTCTGCCAGGGAGGAGGGGAAGCCGGGAGGAAGCAGAGACAGGACACCTGACCCAAACTGACCAAAGAGGTATTCCATACCACAGCACACCATGTCCAGGATGTAGAACTGGAGGCAGTTACCTGCAAGGGCTATATCACTGCTCGGTCGGGCTGGGCATCGGTCAGCAGGTGGTGAGCGGTTGTATTCTCTTCCCTTGTTAATTCCCTTATCATTACTATTACTGGTGGTAGCAGCAGTGGTCTGTGTTATACCTTAGTTACTGGACTGCTCTTATCTCAACCCATGGGAGTTACATTCTTTTGATTCTCCTCCCCATCCCTCCGGGAGCAAGTGAGGGGAGGGAGAGAGCGAGCTGCGTGGCTGAGTTTAAACCACGACAGTAGCAGATCTGTCTAAAACAAGTGGTGCCACAACTGAATGGTAAAGTTCTGCAAATTCGTACTGTAGCCATGGCTGTAACGGAGGTTGGGGTTATTCTCTAGGACTGGATTGGTTCTACCCCAATATCAATAACCTCAGGTGGCTTTCAGCAGCAAAATAAAGTAAATCAGGTGTGTTATTCACACAGCTGCCTAACTCCTCAACCAATTAGTGAGCCATGCAGTATAGCTGTACACTGAGAAACTAGTATTGAACATCAGAGAGTACAACAGATGGGCAGGTGGATGCAAACTCCTGTTACTGCCTGTTTCATTACACACTCATGAACCTGGGCCCCTGTGTGGTGAGGGTGATGCTCGCTGAGTTTGTGACAAGAATCACAGTTATATTTTTCATTCAATTGGTGCTAGCAGCCAGCCTCAGCACATAGCCATACACTCTTTTATCTACACTGGCACATGCCAAGATAGATAGAGCCTAAGTGCCTGTACATCTAGAAGCTTCATCCTTAAATCCTTACAGGAGCAGAAAAATCTCAGAGTCAGCAGGAAGGCTGCCAGCACTCAGGCCAAAGCTGCCCGTAAGTGTGTCTGCACTGCTGCTTTAGGGACACAAGAACCCTGCTCCCCCTACTCTTAACATCCAACCGCGCCATTTAGGGATCCAGGAGATGGTGGAGAAAAGAATACCAAGAGGTGGACATGAGTCAGTGACTCCTGACTTCCTAAAAGTTCTTGGTTTTTATTTTCCTCAGGATTAGGTTACGGATGACCCATATATTTTATATGAAATAAGAATGCATTGTTAAAACAGTTACAGATGCATAGTGCTAAAATCCACTTTCAGAAATGGTTACTGGCAAAGTAAAGTCCTTTAGCATCCCTTTTTTTAACATACCCTAAGCCCAATAAAAGATGCTCACATTTTCAGCTAACTGAATCCCACCTCTATAAATAAGAGACAGGTACTTGGAAAATGTGCAGTAACACAATAAATGCCAACTTTCTGGAAAGTCAAAAGTTCACCTCTCTGAAAAGCCAAGATGGATGTGCACTTTGTGCAGCACAGAGGGTGTCAGGTGTGTTACTTTTCCAGGCAGAAGGAAAGATATTGTACTTGAGATTTTCCATTTTAGTGCATTTGAGAGAATTTTTTTATCCATTTACTCTTCTAGCATCAGTAGCAAGAAAGTGTGCGTGAAAGAGATTACTGGAAATATAAAGCCATTCAATAAATCAATAGTGTGCTTTCACTTGGAATATTGTGTTCAGTCCTAGTCACCAGCCATCAAGCAGTTACAGTAGTAATGGAAGAAGTTCAGGGATGGGTGACATGAATGATTATCTGCTTGGGAGGCTGCTGTTAAAGAAAGATTGAGATCCTTTAAAGAAGAGACAAGTAAGAATAGTTAGGTTAGGGGAATATAAAACAGCAAATGGAACAGAAAAGGTACAGCTAGCATTTCCTGGGACTCTTTCCACTGTGAAAATTCACAGCCTGGATCATTTTGCAAGTGATTTGTTATCTATTATTATCATAACTACTGTTTAATACAGCGTCATTTGAAACTGTTTGCTTTATAGACAGACTTAAAGGCAAGAAGCACCCCACAGTATTCAGACTCCCTATCTTGCAGAGCTGCAACCGCTCTGGGTCAGCACAAGCCACCACTGAATGAATGTTTCTGCAATCACAAACATAAGTTTCAATAAATATTTCTATCAACATGTATAGAAGTTCTGTACCCTTCTTCCTTCATTTGTCTGTCTTCAGCTAGCACTGCAACAAAGCACAAGTTTCCAGTAACCTGATCATTAGGGACAGTTAATATAGGTCTTGTAAAGTTTGGGTGTCCATGAGATGATTCCTTTGAATGCCGTGTTCAGCAGCTGAACTTTCTCTGCCTTTATAGCAGTTTTTGCCTCTCTTTGTTTAGATGCTTCAAAGTCTTTAATAGTCTTTGGTCTTACATTATGCAGGGTCCAAGGGAGGAAGCGGTCAAGTCACATAGCTACGTGGGACTTGATCTATAAGCAGTATTGTGTTACAGTCGCTTTTGTGAGCAGGGGTTACATTAAGTCCCTTTGGAGAGCTCTAACGTTCATACGTTCCTAAATAATTGCACATCTAGCTGTAGATTTTTCCAGTTGTCTCGTTAGTAAAGTGTGTCCAACATGAAAGCCTGTAGCATTTTGCCCATTGCAAGCTAAACTTCTGTTCATACTCCTGGATCTTCCTGCTTTAGGCTAAACACCTGAGCCATAGGACAGTTTACTCCTCTTAGTTTCCTTAAGCGTTATCTGCTATTTCTTTTATTCACGATGAATAATATCTTATTCCCTCTCTGTCTTCCTGAAACAGAGCCACTAGTGATGGAGTAAAGTACAGCTACATGCTGGGGAAAGTGGTGGAATTTGTGTCATATTATCTCAGGGTCTGGTAGAATAAATCCTGACACTTCAGTCCTGAAGGCATGGAACACGTTTGCACAGGGAGGCTTGCAGTGTAAATCATGCTCTGCTCAGAGCTTAGGCAGTATGAACTGTCATGTCCTGAGGTGGCTCCCTCCAAGAGCGCTCTTTAAGCTCCACCAAGGCACGTTGCAATGCAATGCTGTGATTTTTTTTTTGCCTGTAGGATTCTCTGGGACATCACAACCCCACAACTCTAAGGGCCAGGAAAGAGGTAACAGCCAGCTGACACCATATCCCCACCAGCCCAGGGTTTCATTCCAGAACCCTCTGCCACCACAGGGGAACTTTTGTGACAGATAGGTTTCTCTTCAGCCACCCTACTGTTAAACCATTTTGCCTGTAGCACTGCTGACAATCCAGCCATGATTAATACTGTTCAGACGGAGCCGAGCTCCTCTTCCATTCTATCATGCTTGCAGCAGCATGAAAGGCTGAGGAAACAGCTGATGTGCCCCTTCCTCTTATGCATTCTCTTTTAAATGCTTGGCTCAGCGACCAAGCATCTCCTGAATGATTTGCATTGGAGCAGGCACCTGAGCTTTTCCTCAGCCGGAGTGACACAAGTGCTGGTACTTGGTGACTTGATGCTCACCATGCGTTGAATGTGGCAGGGGAAGAGATGAATCATAGGCAGGCAGAGAAAGTAGTTGCAGTCTGAGGCAAAAGAGTAAGGTACCTATCCAGACCCACGATCAATGGCAGCAGAAACTATGGCTTGCAGCAAATTGGACAACAATATCCCACATCTTTTTGCATAGAGACCACGTCGTGAACACACACTGGAATCAGATTTCAGACTAATTGCCATTTTACTCACTGCATTTCCCAGATAAACATTCATTGCCCTCTTGGGTGTTTACTGTTTGTTTATCGCGTATGAGCAAATAACATCTCTGTCTGGTGTTGTGCTGAGTGATAAAAGTGTCAGATTGTGGCTGAGAGTCTAAGCTAATGGTTAGCATGGACTAAAAGCAAGTTTCTGATAAAGGTATGTGTTGGGCTAGGGAGATCTGGCTTTCTTGCTTTGGTCTGGTCCCTATTAGCCACTGCTGAAGGAACACCAATGAGTCTTACCTTTACAGAAGCGGTGAGGACACTGGCTGTGTAGAATCTTATACTGCTCCAGGAAGAACCAATGCTGGTTCTTTGGCCCCAGCTGGCTCCTGGAGAACCCAACAAACCTGCTATGGGTTGGGAAACCAACTTGTCAATTGAGTCAGCTTCTCTTTCCTGTTTATCCCTGGGATTTGAAACCGATGAGTGAGAGCACAACATCTGTGGGATTGGAAACAGGAAACATTTTATGGGAACAGGAACATTTCTTATGGAAGCAGGAACATTTTCAAGGGATTATACTGTAATTTTAATCTATATTATCTATCTGTACGTGTATAACTATCAACACTGCAAGATCTCCTGTCTCAAATTCATTATTTGGTATTTGATGTCCTCTGCTGCAAAGATTTTACTCCCATCTTTCTGTCCCCAGGAGGCTACAGAGGAGACATCCTGTTATGATGGACAATTGCTCATCTGACTTGCCTTATGGCTACTAGCTGAAGGACTCCGTGCCCTCCAGAGCAGTTGCACAGGTGCAGCTGTGTCCTGGACTCTATCTCATAATCTTTGAACCAAAGCACAAGAGGTATCTTTCCCGCTAACTCCCCACAAAATCCCCTACAGCTGTATATATGAGAAGCAAAGACATTTTTGCCTTCCTTGATTTAGTATGTCTTGGCATTAAATATCGTATCATGAGCTTACTGAAGACAGACAGACTTGAGAGGTGCCAAGCTCCAATGCAGTAGGTTTTTACTTCTTGCAGGCAAAAAAGCAAGCCATCTTCAAAGCTAGCCTCTAACACTGCTATAAAACAAGGATGCTGATACAATCCTGATACCAGATCTGTGATCCGCACCCTGAGAGCCCAGCCACAGAGTGCAGGAGTGAAAAACCGACACTGAGCTCGGCTCGTCACAGATAAACTGCGCTATTGTGGCAGCCTACATGGGAAGAAATGTTTCAGCTGCTGCTGTTGCAGTGCAAAGAGACTCTGTAACAAGCAAAAGAAATCAGAAATTCTCACTGATATAACTGGCATTGCTGAAATCTGGTGGGACAATTTACATGCCTAGAATGTTAACATCCATGGGTTTAATCAGTTTAGGAATAAGTGAGCAGATAAAAGAAGTGGAGGTGGCAGCATGCATTAAAGACATCATTACTTGATTTTGAGTTATTGATAATCCAGAACCAAAGGATGTTGAATGCATATGGATTAATGTATAAACCCTAATAAAACCCAGGAGGAATGCTGGTACAGGAATGTTCCAGACAGCTAAATCAAACCAGAAAATAAACTGAGCTATTCTTTAAGCACCTGTCTCTTCTTCTTACCTACTGCAAGAAGGAAAACTGAAAGCACTGTTTTAAGGAGCTTTGATTGTAAGGATGGATGCTGGAGCTGATAGAGTTTGAAGGCTTCTAAAATTACAGCTAGTAATGACTGTGTGATGATTACGTGAAATGTGGGCAAACAGAGGACAGTTAAAAAGAGCTAATTTCTCAACAGTAGAAGAAAAATACAAGTGAAATAGATGGGGGGGAAATTAGGCATGAAAGATGAATTAAAATTGGCATGGTCTGAGAGAGGAGTTTGTTAGAATAAAAGTATGGCTTTGCAATCAACAAAAGGAATGCTTTGGCTGAGAGCTCATCATCCTTATTCAGCTGCAAAGTCAAAGCAGCAATCAGAAACTGGAAAGACATGAATGATAACTGGGTTATACGGTATCAAGCCAGCAGTCGATACAAATTAGGAGTCATGAATAGAGAAAATTGATAAAGGAAAATAAAGAGAAGTTGAAAACAAGTGACTGGTAGAGCTAAGGACAATAAGGAGAAGTTTAAGTGTGTTAGGAACTAAATAAACTCAGTTACATGACTAATGGAAATAATACTTTGTTGTGTATTGGAAAAAGGGAGATTGACTTAAGTACTTCTTCTCATCTGTATTAAAAACAATAGTCATAAAAGGATGAAGTACTTTCTGGTACATTAGTGTCTGAAGATATTAAACATCACCTAGGATAGATATTTTAATTCTTCCAGATCTGAAAGACTTGTACCCAAGAGTCCTAAAGAGTTTGCTGTGTCAGCTATTGATTAGAAAGAGTAATCTGAAGTAAACAAGTCTTGGCATGGAGGGAAAATCTCAGAAGACCAGGAAAACACTAACAACTATGTTAATGGAGCAGAATATGCAAGCAGCTTGTTCCAAGTAATGGTAGGTCAGATAGCCAGATGGCAGCTGCTGACCAAGTAATGAACAGAACTATGATTACTGCAAACCAGCACCTTCTTCCTGAACAGAACATGTCAAACCTGTTGTGATTTACCTGGATTCACAAGTTTAGCTGATGAAGACACACATGCAGATTTCTGTTCGCTTAGGAGTGCATAATACTCTAACTAAAACATAGGCCTATAACATCCGTAAAGCACATCATAAATGGATTAAGAACAAATAGCTGTAAGACCTCTAAAAAGAGTTGTCAGGATGGTGTCTCACACATAGCGCCACAATCAGAACTGGGCTGGATGCCTAATGATCTGGAAGTAAATAAAAAATCACAGCCAGTAAAGTTTATAGAGAAATAAAGCTTGACAGAATAGTAAATATAAGAAAAAAGGCTCCGGATTGCCTTCAGTAGCAAGTGGGGGCTTACAGACAAAATGCCTTTTGATGTGGTTCAGTGCAAATCTAAGAAGATAAAATGCAAGCCATTCCTACCAAAAATGCTTCAGTACACATCGACTCTGAAGAGGAGGCGGTGGCTATGCCAGACAAGCAATGATCATCCTGTACCATCGTGTGATAAAGGGGGCTAATAAGAGCCTTCAATGCAGAAGAAAAAGAGCTGTTTCTTACTTCTCTGGTGTGGAGAGGTTATTTTATGTTTGTATAAGGGTATTACTAAGAGTAAATCTAGAACAGTCCATTCTGGTCTGGTCTCAATGCCTTAAAGGATGCTGAAAAAAGCCACAGAGAAAAGCAAATAGCCAGCAAAATGTATTTAGAGGGCCTTACTTAAATGTATTTAGGAGAAAGTGCCTTACAGTGGGAATCTCAGTGTTTAGTGTGTTTAGCTTATCAAAAAGAAGACTGGGAAGTGACTTGATTGAAACGTACAAGTACCTTCATAGGGAGAAAATACCAGCTATTGAAAGGGTCTCTAATCTAGCAGGAAAAAACAGAGCTGGAGTCACTGACTGGCAGCTGAAACTGGACAAATCTGTGCTGCAGATGAAGCATGAATTTCAACAAGGAGGGTGTTAACCAGAAAACAGCCACTGGCATAAGACAAGGACGTCTCATCCCCTGCCGTACTTAAATCAAGACTAAATACTCATCTGAAAGAAAGATGCTTTCATCAAACTCAAGTTCCTTCCTGTCATTACAGTGGCAATGGAATTGGAATACGAAAGACCTGTGGTGCACTAAAGGTCAGGCTGCTTGATCAAACTGTGATTCCTTTTAGCCTGAAAATCGTCAGATGCAGGAATTGCATTTGTGTTCACTTGGTCAAATGAGGCATGCTGTAAAAAGCTGATCTCCAAGAAATAAAGAGGCAGTCTGTTCCTGCCACCTGTGAACCTGTTATTCCCCTCTCCTGACCCTCCACCATGGAAGCACATGGGGAACTCGGAGAATCAAAAACAGCACTGTGGTGCTCCTCAGTCTTCCTTTTTGTTGCCTTTAGAAGCTTGGGCAGAAATCCCTAAAAATCAGCAAAACGTAAGCACAAGGTCATCTGTGGCATAACGTTGTGGAGAGTTTTGAGCTCAGTTCTGCCATTTAAAAGACTGTCTTTAACCAAAACCCTTCAGTATCACTTGGTAATATTGTGTTGTGCTGTAGTGTAGCAGGGAAAGGATTTGTCTAACTCTGGGCCAGCTAAAGGCAGCTGCAGAGCCATAAAAGACCTATAATTCCCAGGACAAACCAGCACTGCAGTCCAAAATAATTCTTCCAATGCAGTTTGGGGCTGGTTTAGTCATCAAGTCAGATTGGCTGCATAGCACAGACCGTAGAAGGGTAAGAATTGCCTGGATTAAGGGGGGATCTCCAACATTGAGAGACCGTAGAATCATAGAATAGTTAGGGTTGGAAAGGACCTCAAGATCATCTAGCTCCACTACTAGGTAACATTGCACCACACAACCTGTTTGAGGTATGAACACATGTGCACTGTGGCCCAGAGGCTGGCTCCCACAGGTCGAACTCACCAACTTCTCCCTGCAACCTGAGCACAGGGAAAACAATGGAGAAAGCCAAAGGGGAAAAAAGCCTCAGCTCCATCTTGCAGCTCATTATTAATCATACGCAGTTTCCCAGCACTTCCAGAGCAGTTCCTTGGCCCCCTCAGGACCATGCCTTAGCCTTATGAATCAGAAATAAGCTTTTCTCTTTCTCTCTCTTTTGCCACATCATTTTTCCATTTTTTGCCTCTTTTCCCCTCTCCATCATCATACTCCTTCATTCCTTTCTCTGACCCTTCTTTCTCCATCTCCTCCTTTACAGGTTCTGTTCCCTACATCTTCCCTTCCATCATCTCTCTTGCTCCATACAGTTTACTGTCATATTCACTCCTTCACAGCTCCACAACGGCAGCACCCTGACACAGAAAAAGTGATCTGTTCCTATAAGAATAATGCAGCTGCATCCCCGGCCTATTTAATGAAAGCCTTGAGTATATGGCAAGAACAGCTTGTGAGTCCCTGAGGTAGAGGTAATATTTTGTATTAATATTTGATATCTTATTTAAGATGCTAAATCAGATGCATGAAATCTCCCAGGAAGAATTGAAGGCAGAGTTCTGTTTAAATGATATAGTGCTAAGCCAGGCTGCTGGACCACCCCCTCTTGTCTTCCAGCCAAACCTCTCTGAGCTGCCCTGTTTTAAGATGGAACACAACCTGCTCTCAATCTCAGAACCAGGGGAATAGTATTGATGAAACCCCTATATTGCTTAGGTCAACATTCTCTGCAACTTTGTCATCCTCTGACCTTACTCATGAATTATGTCTTTGGTGGAGTGCCTAACCCCAAATGCTGAGTCAGATCCCTTCCCACATACCTTAGATCAAGCAAAGAATTGTGCATTTTCTTTCTTTCTCTCTCACAAGCACGCGTTACGCAGAGGGACTTCACCTCTCTCTGCATCCACATATAAGTGGCAGGGAGAATTTAAAATCCCGATCACTTACTGTCTCAAAATCCATACAGCCAAAGTAATTTGGCCCCTGTTGAAGATGAAATGTTTGGGATAGTACTAGCAATAGCCTCTTCCCCTTCCCCAGCCTGAAAGGGAAGTAGGTCTGGGCATGCTTTGTTCCCACTTCTTCCTGTACTTAGAGGGGTCGGAGGGAAGGTTGTTGCATTCTCTATTTGTCTCTCTTCTGCCCCTACCCTGAAAAACATCTCCTTCTTTCCTGACAGCTGATGGGATAGGAGGGAGTAAAGAACAGAGGCAAAACCTGCATCTTGCTGGAGCTCTCCTTGCCTTTTCTGTCCCAGGAGAGATTGAGGAAGATCAGTCCTTCATACCACAGGCATGGCTTGGGTTCAGACAGGCATCAGTGATGCAGGACTTGTAATCAGACAGAAATCACAAGGCTTTGGATAAAAATAATTTCTCTGGCCTGGAATTTTGGTCTTGAGAGGTCAGAGCTATTAGAAGATATGGTCTCCGTGTACTGCTTCTTGAAGCTAACGTTCCCATCTACTTTGCCCCAGTCATGCTTAGCACAACAGCTCCTCACTGTGTGTCAGCTTCCCTTCACCCTAGCAGGCTCTAAGACCTGACCAGGTTCCACTCTTGAGGATGCTGCATCTCAGCATGGACATCTCAGCAACTGGGGCAAGGGGAGGAGGGAGATACCTGCCTTACAAATACCCAGAAGGGCACTAACAGAAGAAGTGAGAAGAAAAAGCCCACTTTATTTTGCCTTTTGGGCTTGGGTAGACTGACAGGCACAATGAAACGTGTGGGTGCTGCTTGGCAGGCGTGAATCATTCAGGCAAGCTACAGGACACATATTTAGTTGTTTTAAACTGTCTCCACACATCAAACCTCGCCACCCCTTACACAGTTTTATTGCTGCAATCCTTGGATTGAAAGGATTAATGTCATCCAGACCTGGCTGCTTTGGACATTTGCATCAAGGCTCCCAAGTCGACATTTCCTCTATGGCCATTTCCTTCCTGAGTCATCTAGAAGATCAATACAGGGAAGGGGAAATTCTGGCACCCTTCAGGTGAAGCAGTGTGCTGTCAGTGAAATGACTGGCACTCTGCGGTCCCTCTGTGCTAACACACAGCGCATTGCCCTCTGATGAGCAGAGAAATCCCACCCAGGGCCTGGGGGAAGGTCTGGGGATGAGGTCTGGGCACAGGTCTGGAAAGTCAGAAGTTAAACTCTGAAGGTGACTCACTGCATGACCCTTGCAGGCAAAAGAGCTCATTTTTCCTGGGTGGGAGTTAGGGCTGATGGCAATGACACAGCTAGGAGAAATGGGGGGTGGTGGCTAAACTTACTCCTGTGAGCAAAAACTCATTACTGCTATTGAGTAATTAAGCGTGTGTTTGTGTGTAGTGTTTGGCAGAGTCCGGTGTTAGATCTGGCTTCAGAAAGAGGACTGTTTTTCTCTGAGGAATAGTGATGAGCTTTATCTCAAGAATTAAATCGCAGAGACTGGCCAGTTCTTCTAAGTTCCTCATGGAAAGAACACAAATATTTTCCCACCCCAGAGCTAACACTTTCATTCACTGCTGGGTACACAGGAGCTGGTGGACAATTAGCTTTCTTATATCAGCCTGCCTGCCAGCATGATTAACCTACCCATTCCTCAGCAGAACCATTACACTTTTGGGGAAGCAAAAACCCATGGACAGCCAGCTCTGCCTCCTTCACTCAGCTCCCTTTGTGCACAATTACATCCTCCCCATGATTAACTATTCTTTTCTATGTCTTCTTCTTTGCTTTTTCACCTCAGGACTGTGAAACCGAGTGGTACCTTGTTATATGTGCATCCTTGTCTCTCTGTGTATCAAAGCAAGCCGGAGGATGCTGGCCTCTCACTACAACAAGTACAGACCTGAAGGCTCTGCAGAACTCAGTTACTGCCAGACAGCCTCTCTCCAGTACTGTACCGTGGCTCCCAAGGGCATATTTTCTTCTTGATATAAAGTATGCTGTTCTTCATGTCCTTCTCTTGGCTACTGCTCCCAGTCCTATTTTCATCATATACATCTGTGCTATAAATGGTCTCCTAAAATCAGAGCTGATCAACATTGGCTCTGGGCTCAGGGCTTCTTCCATTACATCAAAGGTACACTGACATTCTTCCATCTAATTTACTTCTCTTCTTTTTGGCTTATTTTCAGCAAACTGGTCAGAGGGACATGGTAATAAGCAAAACCTCAAAAATAGATCTCTGATATTAACCTTCTTATCCCTCAAATTTTCTTGCTTTTTAAAGCTAGGAGTTCAGCACTTCCCCCACAACTCCAACTTCAGAAACTATTTGGGTTTGACCTTTCCATTGCCCATCAGATACTTTAAGCATTGGCTCTCTGAAGCAACCAGTTATGTTTAGCAGAAAAGGTAAAGGTGATGAATGCTGATAGTCATCCCCGCTTTGACTGTTTACTTTTTCAACTCATTTCACTGGGATTGAACATTGCTTCCGTAAGAGGTTGTGTCCTCTAACCAGGCTGCCATATCCTCCACTTGGAGCTATAGAAACCCAGGAGATGCTGGAATGCCACCTATGGCCCCAGAGTCCAGAAAGCAGTGTGGCACTCAAGAGGTGGCAAAGCAGATTTACTTATATCCTTCCTCCAGCCAATACACGCTGGCAAGGTCTAGGACAGTAATGTGTCTGGCTCTGGCTTGCAGACCCAGCAGATCTGCTAGGTGAAGCAGAGGGTAACTGCTGCCCTTCTACTCCATCAGAGTGTCTCAGCCTACTCAGAAATGTTCCACCAAGCCTTGCAGAGCTCTTTCTGCTTTAGTGCTGCGTAGTGGAGCTCCCTCTGGCCATCAGGTCATATTATCACAGATAATCAGAGCGTATCAGTTTCACACAAAGCTTAGCCAGACAAGCAAGACAAGACAGTCTCCAATGCACCATGAATCTCTCACTCACATCACACATCATTTTGCTTTTAGCAAGACCACCCTGTCACAGCATATAATGTATAGTACCCATCTTACAGGGCAACAGTGAAAATCAGGTTGAAGCCGTAAAATGTTTTATTGCTAAGGCCTATGTATTCTTTTTATCCTTATTCTGAATCTGAACTTCTTAATATGTATGTTTCTGTGTTTGGTTTAATGCTTTTTTCACTGTCATGCCTCAGAAAACACTTCCTTCTGCTCAGTAACACCAGACAATAGAAAACTCTGCAGCAGGGGAGGAACCAGTGTACCACAATACTGATGATCACAGGGTAAGGAAACATGACTAGGAACCAACACAAGAGGTTTATTGCCCAAAGGGAAATCTCGTGGAAGAACAGAGTTAACCTGCATCCAGCTTCCTCTCTGTCTACCAGTCTGTAGTGAGCAAGGAAGAATCGTGTGAGAGCAGGGACATGGTGGGATGCTGCTGACAACTGGAGCTGTGGTCATGGATGGGTTAAAGGTTGTTTAGGAAGGACAGACAGGGGAGAAGAGGAAAGGGAGCTCAGTCCTGTGTAAAGGAGTTCCTTTACTGCACAGAACTGCAATGAAATGGTCAGTCTCTGAATCAAGGTCAGCAGAGAAAGATATCTGGTGGGAGGGCAACAGGAAACCCAGGAATTTCTTAGGAACCTCAAAATGTTTCAGGGACAAAGCAATGCTCACAAACAGAGAAAAATAGCGGTGAATGTGGGCAGGAAGACTGAGTATTTCAGCATAAGGCCCTTTTGGATAAGCAAGGAACTTCTCAATGAATTAAAATGCAAACAGAGAGCATACAGGCAGTGGAGACAAGGATAGACATCAAAGGAGAACTATAGAACCATTTCGTGGATCCTTGGGGATGAAATAATGAAGACCAAAGCAAACAAGGAACAGAGAGAGAGAGATTGGAAACCTCAGCAAGAAATGTTCAGATGGGATTCATTTTAAAAAGTCAAGGCTAAACTATTGCTAGCACATACTCAGCAAATAAAAGATATGTGAAATGTTTCTGGTAACAGCATAGGTCTTAAGGAGAGCAAGCACCAACTAAACAGAAGGTTTTAATATCAAAATGTGCTGGAAATGATCCTTGTTGCTTTGGGCGCCTGACATAGATGGGGGGAAATCTGGCTCTGGCAAGGGTTTACATCAGCTGTTTACTTGTAGCACTTCTGGCAATTGCTGGAATTGGAGATCAGAGAAAAATGATGGGACCAGTCAGAGGGCTAGAAGGTCATATTTACAGCAAGTATTACAGAAGTTAGATCTATATCTGAGGGATAATAGATGACCAAAAGCAAACACAGCTATTCATCAATAGCTGAAGGCCAAGGCAGGGAGACAAGCCAGCATTAATAGGAGCGAAAGAGAATAGTTCCAACTTGGTATCAGGAAAGTTACACAGCCAAAGTTCCACTGGATCATGGAAAAGTTTCCTGTAGGCAGGGATGGACATTCTCTCTACTGTGTTTCATTTGTATGGCAGCCTCTGTGCTGGATAATAGAGTGATCTCTGCCAGCAGTGGACAGAGGACACAAGAGGGGCAAGGATAAATGATGTCAGGTCCTAAGAAGGGAACAGTGCCACTACATTTGATTGCCCTGGTTTTCTGCCTTCTGTACTTCCACCTTCACCCAAACCAAAGTACCCACCAGGCCCTGCTGCAAGAGATTGGGGTTTGGCTCAGAAACCAAACCTGATTTCTCATAATCCTTTTTTTTTCAGTCTTATTGTACCAGAACTGGCTTATTTCTACTTAGAATGCACAGCCCAGCTGGAACTACAAGCATCTCCCATTGGCCCGTTTCCTCTCTCCAGGTAAGAGTGTTAGTCGAGTCACCCAGTTCCTTTGCAATCCGTCCCCTTTCAGACGGATGAAAGGGACATGAACAGGATTTGGATTACGAAGGTGTTGGAAAGGGTGCTGGATGTCTGGGAGAAGTGAATCTTTCCTCACTGAGGGCTATTTGGAGAGAAAAAGAATCCAAGTGGGGCCATATAGACATAGACCTGCACATCAGGGGCGAACTGAGTGCTATGTAGGGTAGGGAGAGGCTGCATCATAGTTCCCCAGTCCTGCCCCCTCTCCTCACCACATACATCCCCTTCCCAAGAGGCTGCCTATTGACATTTTGCATCCTATCATCTGGCTCTTCCACAATGGGCCTGCAACTGAAGTTTTAACTCTTTAACACACACATCAGAGGGAAGCGGCAGCGTTGGGTGACTGCAGTCTGGTCAGCTGGATAGCTGCCCTGTCCATGTAGATGGCAAAAGGCAGGAGGTTCCCCCATCTCCCCCCAGCCAGCTCACACCTTGCAGTGCCCTGATTGAGCACCAAGCTGCCAAGAGAGGAATCCCTCACTCGCCCCTGACAGCTATGGAGCTGTTAGTGAGAAGAGTACTTGGTAATGAGGTGTATGCTTCGCTCTGTCAACACGGAGATTTGTCCCCCTGCTACCCTCCCCATCCTCACCCTGCGGCTGGATCCCAGCCAGCAGAAGCCCTTTAGAAAATGGAAATGGATGCATCTTTCACAGTCATTAGTGTGGATTGTGCTAATGGGATGTCATGATAAATACTGACAGTTAGCTGAGGGCAGCAGCGTTCACTGTGGGACTCCAAATGAGAGGGCAGCAGATGCTACGACAAGCTCCAAGTGTGCCTGTGGAGGGGGAGGATGCAGTGGGAAGGCAAAGGCAAGCTGGCAAGCAGGCTGGTGATGAGATGACACAGCTTGCTGCTCCAAGGTCACCAGCCTGAGAGCAGTCCTGGGTGCTAGCAGTGCTGCAGACAGAGGGCAAAGGGGTAAGACCCTGCAATGAGAGTGGATTTTCCCTATTAGAAGGCAAAATGCTGCTGAAACCTCAGGAGGATCCTACATTACAACAGATGTTAGCATATAATAACATATAAGGTGGGGAGCCCAGGAAGGGCAGGGCATGGGGGTGAAGGGCAGGAGGGGGCACAGGCAGGATCACATAGGTGCTACAGAGCACCATGAGCAGCGGTAGTTCCAGGGAACAGATGAGGTACTGATGTTCAGGGGAGAGGATTACTTGGTTTGCATTATCATTTGAGCTCCCCCACACACAAGAAAATGAGCTTAGAGCTTTGGTACCTCAGGGAACTGACCAGCATAACTATAGTTAGATAATTATACCATTAAATCTATGCTAATACTACTAAGGCTGGTCATGAATTTTTTAACAAACCGGTGTTTTGCTGGAAAATACCAACTGATTATATCAAAGATGAAAACTTTTCTCAAGGACAAGCACTTTTCAACTAAAAAAAGAGAGAGAAAAGGAGACAGAACATGCACTTATAGAGAAGCGTTTTCAGGGTATTTCCCTCTTTAAGCAAGACTTATAAGTAAATGTCCGTCCATGAATCAGGCAGTCAAGGGACCCCATAGTGTGGATCCTCCACCCGTAGCAGACACTGATCAGTGGGCTGCTAAGGAGCAATTCCTTCCCTTTCTGATTTATTTTTCCATGAAAGATTTTCATTCTGGTGCAGATGAGAAAACAATGTTTGCATCCTGAAGTTTAGTAAGGAAAAACTTGTTCATTCTCTGCTCTTAGTATAATTCACCCTCAGGGAAATGCTATTCTGGAATAAAAGCATTTTCTTACTTTGGAGTAATTACTCTTATTCCAGAACAGACTATGCACATAAGGGAGTTAAAATAACATAGCTAGAGCAATAACTGTTACTCTATTGCCACACTACTCAACTTCCCCATCCATTCAAGCCTTAGAGGATACAAAAGTACATGTGTAGGCTCTTTCTTACAGATAGTACTAGCTCCCCTTTGGTCAACATTGAATGTAGATGCCCTATTGACAAAATTAGTCTTGCTTGGCAAAATTGGACCTGCAAAGACAGGTGAAGGATGAATTATAACTTGTTTGAGGAGTTAACATAGACTTTACTTCTTGAGCAGCACTGGTGTGCAGTAACGGTGTGCACACATGTCCATGTATGGACACACATGCATGGAGCCTTTGTACGTTCATACTTATTTCATGTCCCTGGCCTGGCCCATGGCTGATTCTGAGATAAGAAGCACAGAAAGAACAAGGAGGCCTTTCATCACAACTGAGACTGAAATAAGGTGGGGATACGAGGTGCATGTGATGCCAGTACATTACGTCTATCCAATGTTTTCTTCCCAGCATTTCTGACCTGGATTCAGCTGGGATAAGGTTAATTTTCTTCCTAGTATCTGGTGCAGTGCTGTGTTTTGGCTTCTGAGAACAACGCTGATAACACACCGATGTTTTAGTTGTTGCTAAGTAATGCTTATTCTAAATCAAGGACTTTTCAGTCTCATGCTCTGCCAGTGAGGAGGGGCACAAGAAGCCAGGAAGAAGCACGGCCAGGACAGCTGACATGTACTAGCCAAAGGGATATTCCATACCACAGCACATTGTGCCCAGTATGTAAACCGGGGGGAGTTGTGCCGGGAGCCAGTCGTTGCTTGGGGACGGGCTGGGTATTGGTCAGTGGATGGCAAGCAATTGCATTGTGCGTCACTTGTCTTTCTTGGGGATTATTTCTCTCTCTTTCCTGTTACTATTGCTGCTATTATTATTATTACTATTATTATTATCATTACAATCATTTATTTGATTCCAATTATTAAACTGTTCTTATCTCAACCCATCCCTTCCTGATCCTCCTCCCCATCTCACCAGGGACGGGGGCAGTGAGTGAGTGGCTGCGTGGTGCTTAGTTGCTGGCTGGGGTTAAGCCATGACAGTTTCCCACTAGAAGTAGCTCTGAAGATACCACAAT
Source organism: Pezoporus occidentalis (assembly GCF_034315485.1). Lineage (NCBI taxonomy): Eukaryota > Metazoa > Chordata > Aves > Psittaciformes > Psittacidae > Pezoporus > Pezoporus occidentalis. The sequence continues at coordinate 1,784,647 of NW_026912898.1, forward strand.
AATGACTATGGGCAGGATTTGTGTGGGTGAGGTGCTGAGAGCCAAACAAGCCCTAAGTCTGAACTGCCGTTCAAGTCTCCCACACAGAGCGGCCTCTTCAGTGCCGAGATGAGGTCAGCAGATTGGAGGAGGATGGAAAGGAAGGGAATTCCACATCAGTGCTCAGGAGCTCATCCCATTTCTATGCACATAGAGTACTGCCACCTGTTTCAGGTTGGGTGGGACTGCCTCTTGTTCTTAAAGACAGTCAGGTGCTTGTTCTTAAAGCACCACAGGTGGCCAAAGAGTAAGATGTAAAAGGAACAATGCTGGTGCAGTGCCGTAGTCATCTTGGCATGCTTTTTACAGCCCCAGTATCCCTGGACTTGTGGGCTTTGTGGACCTCTGAACCCTAAACCTAACACTAACCCTATGGCACTGTAATATTGAGGCTGTGAGCTCCAGCACAGTCAGTTTTCCAGATGAGAAAGGCATGCAAGGAACAATGTTAATGATGTGTTGTGCTTGCCCTGGCACGACTTTTCCAGACCCAGTGTCCCTGGAATTTTGTGGCTCTCTGAACCCTAACCCTAACCCTAACCTCTATGATACCATAATACTGAGGCTGTGGCCTTCAGTACAGTCAGTGTTCCAGATAAGAAAGGTGTGTAAGGAGCGATGTTGATGCAGTGCCATACTCATCTTGGCATGCCTTTTGCAACCCAAATGTCTCTGGAACCCTAACCTTATCTTGAATGGAATGTGGAACTGAGGCTCATGTCTCCATAACTCATGAGTATAACCCATGCAGAGGATTCTCCAGGGCTCTGAGGGCTTTCTGAGCCCTCTTATGCCATTGTCACCTCACATTGTCCCAGCACTACTTTGTGATGTCCTATTTCAAGCTGGAAAGAGAGTTTCATGTTGCAAAAATTACTTAGCTGGCCATGCATTACAATCATTCAAAAGTGGAAGCTTAAAGGTTGAGATGGCTTTAAGAAAAAGCTCAGCACAGTGGCCTTTCCATTTGCTAGCATAGCACAATATAGCAATTGCCAAGATACCTTAGTTCTTCTACGGATCCTTATATTTGCAGCCTGCTATCCTGTTCAAGTCCTGGTTTTGCCCATGGGCACATACTTCCTCACTGCTGACATGGAAACAGCATGCCTTGGCATTCAGCTCTTCCCTTTATTGCCATGCTGCTCAGCACAGCTGTAATCACCTTGGCCTGAACAGTGCTCAGGAGATTTCCAGAAAGCAAGTGAGGAATGTTAAATGCACTGAATCAGTAATGTCCGAGCTATATCCCAAGCAGAAAGCAAAGCATTGGAGTGGTGGGGACTGTCCATGTTGAGGGAGAGATAGCAGGCTTAGAGGAAACCAAATCATCCGCACACCATGTACATCTCTGCCTTGACAAATTCTGCTCTCCCATCAAGAGATTCGGGCCTCCCACGAGGGAAGGCGCTGCCCAGACCCAGCTACCAGCCCCACACAGTCAGAGGGACCCACACCCACAAGAAGGCTGGATGAATAAACATCTAAGTGCACACCAGCAAAGACCGACGTGCATCTTTCCGTGTGTCCATAGCGCACAGCAGGAGGCAAATTCTGTTCTATCTGGGATGGAAAGCTTCGGTGGGATCTCTTTGCCTGCTTGTGTTGGAGGAGGCATGCAGGTGCTCGGAGAATCCATGGGAATGCATGGCTGCCTCTCAAAGACAAAAATCAGAACCCAGATCAGAACACTGCCACATCACCTGACCTCCAAGTGTAGGTCTTTCATACAGGACTTCAGACATGCAATTCCCCCAGCGTGCTCAGGTTCACATCCAAGCACTAACCCAGCAACTGGTGGGGACCAAGCACAGAAGAGCCCTGCTCAGCCACTAGATGTTGCACAGATGCAGCATTGGATGGTACAGAGGGCAGCCCTGCCCTGGCATTTGCCTCCTTCCCTGCCTGGGTGTATGGACTCTGCCCCCATGTGTCCAGTGCCAGCAGGAGAGCCAGCCTTGGGGGCACACACAACTGACAGCGATTGTGTGTCTGCAGGACAAGCCCATACTGTGTGAGGCAGGTTCCAGCCTATGCAGGCAGTGCTATTTGACCCTTACACGAACCATTCATTCCCCTCATACAAAAGAAAGTCTTGTTTAATTTGATGTCGATGAAAGACGTGGTGCGGAGGGAAGCTCGGAAACAGAAGCCACTTTCTCATCGAGCCGAGGAGCTGGGTGACAACTGCCCTCTGTTCTCCACCCCCAGCCTCCCCTCTGCCTCCCAAAGGGAACACACAAAGGACGTGTCATGATCCGATTCTGGAAAAAGGAGGATTTGACATCACGTTAGAGTGGTTGTGGAAAGCAGGGCCCTTTGCATCTTTCTGGACACTGAATTAATACTGGCTATTGGGAATGGCAGCGCAGAGATCTGCTGTGATCAGTGTGCTTTGAGTGGCAGCGTCTCCTCAGCGAGGTTATGGTCTGTATGACAGCGCTTTTGAAAGCTACTCCTGCATCACTTTGATGCAGTGGCATGGAGGATCCGGCCCGTGCTTTCCAATGATAGCTCATTTAAGATGTAGTTTCTTATAAAAACAGCTACTTAAGCTTTATAGAAAAGCCTTATCTAATTTAACAGAGCTGCGACTGACAGAATGGCACAGAAATTATTCTTAAGGCTGACATTTTAATAGAGAGCGACTTTCTTTTTTAAGCCACCCTATAGAAATCAACCACCAGGATATAACTCTCTGCTTGACATTAAAGAATGGCTCATAAATTGATGGAAGTCAAATACATATCTTCTGCCTGCAAAACTTCTCCAGAGGGGCAGGATGCTGAAGTGCCATCCCCTGGGTGCACATGGAGCCCCTGCCCAAACAGCTCAATAGTTCAAGGAGACCTTCAGATGCAGGCTCTATATCTTCAAGCTTCTCACCTACTACTTGGGAAAACTCAATCTGAATGCATCACCTGAGCCTGGCTTTCCTTAAACTTCTCCATCAGCACATCTCACCTCCCTGCTCCCATCCTGTTCTTCCACCATCACATGGGAATATCCCCTACTGCTGCAGTGGGACCAAAGATTGAGACCTTTTCCTTCTGCCTTTAATTGGTGGGCAGGAGTCATTTAGCTTTGTAGGATGTGGGCAAAGGCCGTCACTCTCTCTAGCCTTCAATGGAGAGACCCCCTCCCCAGGGTGCAAGATACAGTCAGAGGCAGGCAATTGCTTAACCCACGCAGAAGGTTCATGGAGGCTCTGGCACACAAGCAGCGACCTTCCTGTAAGCTGGAATCCCGGGTGGGGGGGTGCATGTGCAAGCTCAGTGTTGATGCTTCATGGCTGTCTAAGGAAGAGGCAGAGAGTCCCAGTAGCGCCGAACCAAAGTCCTCACAGCAGCTTCTTGCTGCACCTTTGGAGCTGTGCTGCTGATAGAGCTGCCTCCCCATTGAAGAATAACAGATGTGTTTACCACACATCAATCTGTCTCTGTCTGGGGCCTTACCCGGCCTCCATCATCATCCTATTCAAGAGCCTGCAAAGTATTTAAAAATAGCATTAACACTAACAATCTCTCTTTCTTTCCTCCCCAGCTTGTAGCAGAAATAGCTTGATTAGTGTTTAGTTCTGGTGCTTCAAGGGGGAGAGGAGTGAAACTGCAGAGCTTGCAGAGCGGCTTTTTAGCTTTCTTCAGGCAGCAAACCGCTGGCTGCTTCGCTGAAGCACAGGTTCTTCAAAGGATGGCAGCTTTGAGATCAAGGACTGCTTGCTCTGCTGCACATCTTCTGAGGCAGGTTTACAACGAGGAGAGAGGCACTGCTGCAGCTTTGGACCTTGTCAGAGATTCACCTGTCCCCCCTTCCCACTTCTAACATCATTCCTTCACCAGGTCCAGAAGGAGTGATGTCAAGAGGACTGGAGGAAAAGGAGGTGGGAAGGGGGTCAGTCCTTGGGTCTGGCTAGGCAGAAGATAGCTCACTGAGAATACAATCAGGCTGTACCCTGACCAGGGGCTCAGCAGGCAAGACCACCAGAGCATCTCATCGCAGCCCTCAGATACAGATTTCAGGGGTGACACTGAGGGAAATACTTGTCTTCTCCAGGGCTCATCCTCACTCTCAGCTGCAAGAGAGTGCAACATCGTCAGCTCACAGAGGTTTCGCTCACTTGAGCGTGTGGTGTGCTTTGAGCTTTGTAGTTACATAGGCAGTGTGGGCCTATTCACCCTAGCACTGAGGGCATGACTCCTCACTGACCTTTTCTGCAGGTTTCCCTCCCACATCCCCTCTCTGCCATCCTCCAGGGCTGCTGCAGGCTCTTCCTCACCTTCTGCTTGTGAAATGCGCTATGCCAGCTGGGAACCAGCAACTTCTGTGCTTGCTTCTCCACTACCTTGAGTGCAACGAAGAGGCAAGTTCTCAGCACAGCATCACACACCTGCCTACAGCAGAGGACACCATCAAGATCCCTGCAGCCAAATCCCTTAGCAGAAGGGAGAGTGGGAAGCATGAACAACTCACTCCCTCAGTCCTATAAGATGCCTCAGACACTCACAGCACCATGCATTGCTTGTAGGAGCAGCAGCAGGAGGGGTGAGCTGGGAGGATGGGGAGCAGCTGCATCCACTTAGTCCAGATGGAGCAGGACCTCAGGAGAATCACAGGGCTTATTCGTCTGCAGCAGGAGTCACTGGATGCTTTCCACAGTGTTTCCTCTCCTATGATCTAACTGCTGCAAGACTCAGGGTTGTGTTCTGTGGGTCTGCCTCAAGGCTGACACAGCACTGCAGGAATAAATCTGTGTACAGACTGTAACAGTAAACTACCCACTCCAGCAGCATCTCTTCTGAGATCTTGAAGCATGTACCCCTTGGGAAGAAGCTTGGCTTTGTGGTGACCACAGGATGGAGATTTCATGCAAAGAGCATAGTCCTGCAGTGCTGACCCTCAGTTCCTCCAGTCCAGCCATGGGATGTATTGAATAAACTGTGGCTCTGTGTGTAGCAGTGAAACAGCCATGTAAAAGGTTGTGAACATAAAAAGGGAGAGCCTGGAGCATGAGTAAGCAAAGCCTGAGTGGTTTGGGGTACCAGAGTTGATAGCAACTTTGGATCTGATCTCTTCCTCCCACCTTTGCACTCCAGAGAGATCCCTAGGAGCCAAAGTCCTTAAGTCCTTCTAAACCAGCCTCTCCTAGAGAGGTACCAGGGTTATAGTGTCCACCCAAGGATCATCTCCAACTCACAACTCAGCCACAGAAGGGGGATGAAGTCTGTGTCCTGTCCCAGGGGATGCTGAGAGACTCAATGCCTTGCAGGGGTAGGAAGTCAATTTCTTTGGTGCAGCTTTGCCTATAATGAAGGCAGTGCAGAGCTGGAGCACCCCAGCTCGCTAATTCTTGGAGCAGGGTAACACTTCTCCTAGTAATGCAGGAGTAATTGAGGCTTCTGCCAAGCCATCTGCAGGGAAACATCTTGCCATTTCCTGACACCCACATGTTGGCTTCCAGCCCTGACCACACAGGGCTCTTCTGGGCCAACCGTACAACTGGGGACTTGATGCCTCCAGCACTCAGGATGGATGGATGGATGGATGGATGGATGGATGGATGGATGGATGGATGGGTGGATGAATGGCTGGCTTCCTCACAGTGAGGGCAGCCTGGGATGCCAGGGCTGTTACTACTCATGCCGAGAGGTGCATGAGGACACAGGTCTGTGCAGCCATGAGCATGGCAGCAAGGAGAGTGGCACTGAACCTGTCCAGCTCAGAGCATCCCTTTGGCAAGGGGAGAAGCAGGTGAGCAGAGGTGCTGGCACACGCATGCCTGCTGCTTTGCCTGTGTAGGATTCACCTCTGTGTTGTACTTTGTAAATGTCATTTGGGCTGTAAAATGTCACTTGATGTCTTCCTTTCTGAGGTGTTTTCAGCAATGTCTGCTCCAGAAACGTGGCCGAGACCTGCCAGCTAACCTGAGAGAACAGACTTCTCTTGTTCTCCACTTGCCAGCCAAGGACCTCAAAACATTTTGCCCTGCTTAGTGCATCCCACAGCAGGAGCTTCATTACCTGAAGCCGAACTTAAACATCAAGTCCCCACCTGAGCCTGGAACTGTGCTACCTTCAGCACCTTATCATCTGCTGAAAGCTGTGGCAGCCTTTTCAGGAGACACCATTAGAATGTGGCAGTCACAACCCTCAGGACAGTAAGTGGGGTATGGACATGTGCTGCCCAGTCCCAGGCAAGGGGAAGGCTGGAAAGAAGTCTCTTGGAGCAGAGAGCCCTCGCTTCTCCTTTTGCCCTCTGCATTCAGCCACGGGTGAGAGGCTAAGGAATTGCTTCTCACTCATCCCTTCAAGCAGCGTGGTGACTTTATGGCTGGCAGCCAGAGCTCATAAGGGAGGCAGGGAGGGGAAAACCAAAGCGGGTCTGTCTTCTGTTCCCACATAACCTGCTCCTGGGTAGAGGCTGCCAGACAGTGTTGGGCTGTGGCTGTCCATGTGGCCAAGCAGCCGTTGCTGTTGGTTGCACTAACACACACTCCTTGCCCGTCTCAGAGCTAGAAGGGAAACTGAGGCACACGATGTGAGCCACCAAGCAACAAGTGGGGAGACCAAAGCCTGGGAGCATTATGGTCCCCGGCTTCGAGCTATGCTCTGTAGATTGCCTTATCTTATTCAACCCCTACACCCTGCCGTGATGGCAAGTGGTTTCTCCTTAGAGCATCCCCGGCGGGGAGTGAGAAATCACTCCAGCACTCGGTCAGCAGCAAAACGAGCCTCCAGGGACAGACAACGAAAGTCCCACCCCACCGCCTTCGGAGGGCAGAGCACAGGGAAGGGAAAACCTGCCCCTTGGAGGGACAGAGCTCCACTCCCAGCCCAGCTCCCCTTCCCCTCTCCCCGACTCGCTTTGGATCTCCTTCTCGCCGCTCCTTCCCCTCCTCACCAGCCCCGCTCTTGCCCCTTCCCCATTTAAGGTGGCCCCGCGGGATGCGCGGCGCGCAGGAGCCTGCTGCGGGCGGCCTTTGGCGCTCTCCCACCCCCGGCACGGGGTGGCCTTAAATCGGCTCCGCGCCGCGCGTAGCCGCATCTCCGGCGCCGTCTGAAGGCGGTCGCCGCCATCCGCGCCGACGGGCCGGTTTCTGTCTCGGGAGTCCCCGTCCCCGGCGGCAGGGAGGACCCACCTCCGCCCGGCGGCGGGCGATGCTCCCCTGTCAGCCCCCGGCCCGGTGCCGCCCCTCGCCCGGCGCTCCCGCATCTCCGCCGTGACCGGCGCGTCTCGCCAGGTAAGCGGGACCCTCCCCCGCCATAGGGCACTGGGGTCTGGGGGTGTAGGGAGGAGCGCTGGGGATGCGGGGTTGACCTTGCGATCCCCCCGGCGCTTGGCCGCAGGAGGGATGCCCAGCCCCGCGACCGGCAGCCGGGTCCCCAAACTTCGTCCGTGCTCGGCACCCTAACTGGGTCCGTGCTTCACGGGGAGCCCATGTCCTTGCACACACATATACACATACACCGCCTGGGCACCTTCTAGAAGAGCAACATCCTGCTCCCAGACTGGAATGTTCCAGCTGTGGGGAGATGCCCCAGTCCTGGTGCCTGTCCACCCGTGGCTGCAGCAGCCGCCGGGATCTCCGGCCGGGTTGTCCAAACGTTCCCCCCCGAGAGGCTTTATTGTGCCTTTTCAGTGGCAAATACCGGGGAAGCCGAAGTCCAGAGTGGTGCTGGGGTTTGTGTGCAGGCATAAATCGGGAACCGACCCCGAGCGAGCATCCCGGTGAGGAGCTCTGGGGAGATGGAATGAGAATGGGAGAGGGCAAGAGCAGGAGGGTCTGGACTCCTTTCACCCCCACCTGGCACACGGGTGTCTGCAGAGGGATGCACTTGCTGGTTTTCTGGAGCTGAGTTTGGGGTGTCTGTACCTAGGTGAGTTGGAAAGTACTTTCTGCTCACCCTCCTACCTCTGCCACTTGCCCATCCAGCTTGGGGCCAGGGGAGGGAAGGGAGGATCAGCAACCAGTGCATGAGAGAGAAACCCTGCAGGTGCTGCAAATGTGGAGAGAAGCAGCTGGTTCCTCTGTAACCCTTTAGGGAAACCTGGCAATGGGCAGTTTCTGTGCGTGCTTGGGAGCAGGGGTGTTTGAATCTGCAGAGCAGCACAAGCATCATTGTAGCAGGGCAATAATGACAAGCAATAAATACCCATACAGCAGCTTGAAGTCTGCATAGCTCAGAGAGTGAGTGGGGAACTGCGAATGCAGGTGATAAAGGTGCTTTCAGCTCCTTTCCTGGACCTCAGATGCTTCCTTGTGCAAAGCACATATGCAGTGAGTAGAGCAGAGTACAGCGGCTTTGCACACCGGTCTGGTCACCCACCTCTACTCAGGCTTAAATCGTGTCTGGTGCAAAATGAGGACTAAAAATGAACGGTGAGGTTCATGCCTTGCATCTCTGGACTGCCAAACAGCCTCAGGCAGGGCTAGGAGCAGGGGCCGTATAGCGAGTTGGGAGATGGGTGCATGCAGACAGCAGGACGGGATCCTCACATTGCAGAGGCCATCATTACTCCGAAATGAGATACTTTGGAAGGAGATTATGGGGACATCAGCCTCAGGTAATAGAAAGAGTTCCAGGGCAGGAGGAGGCCACTGGCAGAGCTGTGTGTGACAGCCTGTATCACATCTGCTTGCAGCAGTGCGTGCTGCCAATCCCCTTCTCTCTGTGCCTTGAAGCAGGATGCGAGGACCAAGATGGTTTTTGGTCGGTGCCTGCTCCATGGTTTACTGGAAGCTCTCTGTTAACAGGCGCGCTTGGGACACAGGCTGTAGGTGAGCACCAGTGGCTGAGCACATGCTGTGCTGGCCCAGCGTGAGGCCAGGAGCCCCGTGGCTGTGATTCCTTCTGCCTTCCCTCCTGTGAGCAACCAGTATCACTTTCAGGGCGCTTCAGTCTGTACTGAATTAAGGCTCTGAGGGGCAGTTAACGTACAGAGGTAGATGGGCTGAGCAGCTAACACATAGTATCGGGTATTTCAGGAATCGATTGAAATAAAATTAAAGCTCTTGGCTTCTTTGACATCTTCTGTGTAGTAATAATAATAACAATAACCATAACAATAATTGATAAATCATTTAGGCAACATTGCAATCCCAAAGCAATTCAACCAGCTGACACAGAGCCCAGCTGAGATGCAGCCACGTTTACAGAGAAGGGCCTCAGCCTGATCTGCAAGACACTTGGCAGCTGTGGGATAGGAAGTAACGCAGTTGGGATGGAGACACTTGCTCCCATGGCAAGGGTTTTTAATGAGTGAGGCTCCCACACCTTTGGGCTTTGTTATGGTGTCATTTGGGAAGTCTGTTGCCTAGGGAGCTGTACAGAGCTATACAGCAGCTAAAATGTGTGCAGGAGAGAATATACTTCCACAATGTAAAACCCTTAAATTCATGTTCTTTCCATGGTTTGGGAATGTCTTTGCGCCTAGTGCTTGTGTCCTCTAATGGCATCTTCCCTGCAGAGTGCCCAAAGTGGTACTGGACAGCTCAAGGCTGCATCTCGTGTGTACCAAGCATCCTCTTCTTGCCTGTGAGGCATCAGTAGAGGTGCTTTCTGGCAGGGAACTTGCCTCTGCTTCAGCAGCAGGCCAGGAGATGTCCTTAGTACTGAGACCAAAGTCGTTCTAGCCAGGCAGGAGCCTGGAGTGGATTCAGTCCAGCCATACCCCTGCATGGCTTTCCTCCCCTCTTCACAGTAATCACCTACCAGTGGCACTGCTCTGCACACACCCCCTGTTTCTCAGTGCCTTCATAGCTCTAGCCCCTGAGCCCATCTCCCTTGGGGTGCTGCGCAGGCACAGTCACCTTCAGCTATGAGGAGCCACTCCACAACCCCATCTACCTCCCAGAGCTCCTTCCTTTTTTTCAGCATTCTCAGTTGTCTGTCCTAGTCCTGATATTTGGGAACAATAAAGAGATCTCTTGACACATGCTGCACACCTTCCTGTGTATGCCTGCAAGGGATGGGATATTTGATAGGCTCCAAAGATGCCCTTTACTGAGCATGCAAAACTGTTTTGGGAAAGCTCTGCAATTATTCTGCAGGATGTACACAGGAAAGATGGTATCTGTCCTCTTCCTCCTTGTACTTAATTGTTCCTAATACAAGCAGAAGCCTAAACAAGGTGGTAATACTCCAGACTGGAGTCCTACACACCTGCAGGGCTCTGGAGAAGTCTAGCGTTGCTCTGCCCTTCTTGCTTGTGGCCTTTCGGTCTAATAATAAGTATTATGTGCTTCTTCCCATCCCAGAATCTCAAAGTACTCTGCATACGTGATTAAGAGCGCTCGCTGCCCACATACAGAGCTGTTTGTCAGGATGACTACCCCCACTTTACAAGGGAGACACTGCAGCTCATCGCGTCAGAGCTGAGACAGCCCCACATCGTCTGTCTCCCAGGCAAGGCCCATGCATCTCTGAGGCACGCTTGCTGGGATGCAGCTCAGCCTAACAGGACTGTGATTTAAATCCTACCAATACCAGAAGAGACTAATACATGCAGCATGAGGATCAGACCTGTGGCTATCAGCACCCTCCTCTTGGGCATAGACTTGACTGTGTTCAAGGCCAGGTTGGACAGAGCCTTGGGTGACATGGTCTAGTGTGAGGCATCCCTGCCCATAGCAGGGGGCTGGAACTGGATGATCTTAAGGTGCCTTCCAACCCAAACCATTCCATAGTTCTGTGACTGCCTAAAGCCTCTCTTCAGAAGGGACACTGGTTAGATGCCACCAATTCCTCCAGGTAGGGATATGTCTCCAAACCGCACCCCAACCCGCAAAAACTTAATCCTTTACCCTTTCATGCTGTTTTAAGCCATGCAGGCTCATAATTAAGAGCTTGAAGTCTTCGCTCTCATGTGGCATTAGTACTCCCAAAGGTCTTTCCTTAAGAGCTCAAATTTATCTACTTTGCCAACGCTCCCAAGTGTTCAATCAGCTTCCGCCGCCACACAGTGTGGGGAGCTGTCTGAGCTCCTTCTCCCGGAGATAAAAACATTGCACTCTGCAAATCCCTCACATTTGTCAAATGTGAGCAAAGTTTCCTCAGGAGACAAAGCTTCCCAGAGCTCTGACACAGAGCTGGGATCTGCAGCTCCAGCACAAGGGGCTCCTCAGGTTCTGTTTGCCTCCTCCGAGCAGGTAATCCCACTAATGCCTGATAGACATAGAGAGATTAGTTAAGAAGGGGTTAGTTAGCTCAGGGAGACAGAGGAGGGACATTGTGAGAAAACAAAGCAATCAGCGACGTAGAAAGGGAATGAATGCTTCTCTTCATGGCTTTTCTTAGTAGAGGAACTGGATTGCATTCAGGAAAAAGTGAAAGGTAGCAATTTGATGGTAAAATTAAGTCATTTCCCATGCTGCGCATAGTGACATATGGAACTCGCTGCTACAAGGTGCTGCTGGTGCTGAGTGTCGGGTTTGGGAAAAGAGGAGACATTTTGATGGATAGCAGATCATTCATCGCTGGACAGAACAGTCCATTTGAAATAGATCTAAATCACTGAGCTTCAACCTTTCACAATTGTGTAGCATAGGATTCCTCGTACCTTCCGAAACCCACAACATTGATCAATGTAAGAGACAAAGGACAAAAGGAGACAGATGTGTTCAAGAGAAGATCACTGGGGTGTAGTTTCATTTCCATGCAGAAGCAAAAAAGAGGTGTTTTCCAGCCTGTGTGCTGACACTTAGCTCCCACAGGTTTGGGTTTTGTCAGCTGGAGCAGGTTCAGGTTAAGTTCTGATGAGATTTGAGCTGGTCCAGTGGTGCTTACACTGCTGCTTCGCCTGCCTGCGCTGTTGATTTTAATAGACTGCCAGCATCCTGGCAACTTTGTGTGGTGCTGCTTGATGAATAATGCTGCATTACGAAAGAAAATGGTATTGTCCTGTTCTTTGGCTGTTACCCCTTGGCAATGACAGCAAGGGTATTTATTCCCAGCACAGCCAGCCTCCAGCTAAGCAAAGTGCTGGGATTACTTGGAGCTGAACAGGGTAAGCAGTCAGGCAATCTCAGCTCTGGATAAAAGATTTGAGAGCAGCAATGTTGTCTTGTTCTGTAAGTTCACGGTGGGAGTACAGGGCACATGGGAACCGCATTCTGCTAGCAAAGCAGGATCGCTCCTTGGCAGCCCTTCTGTGGGAGAGCTTGCAGGGAAAGCCAAGGACCAGGCAGGCAGCAGTAGCTTGCAGACCCTGCTTCCCCTGAGGTGCTGCAGGGCAGCCTGGCTATGAAGGATGCTGTGCAAGGGCAGAGGTAAAGATGTGGTTTTATCAAGTGTGTCTGCATCCGGCAGAGATCTCCCAGTACCCCGTGCTAGAAACAGCACAGCTGATCCTTGCCTGGCAGGAGAAGAAGTTGCTGGCTCCTCTCCCCCTTCATGCCCCAGTTGTTAAAGCAGGATAGTTAATATTCATCTCATCCTGAGCTTTCCTCATCCTGAAAGCGTGCTAGAAAGCAGCTGTAAGGGGATATTTCTCCTATGACTGGCATATTTCATTTATTATTATGGTTATGTCCATAGCTGCAGGTCAGGCAACAACAGTGAAAGCTGTGACCGCAGCAATTTTGCCCCACTGCCATTCATTGCCAAGCGCCACCTTGGAGAGCAGTGCTGGGTGAGCCTGGGTGGCAGGAAGGGATCTTGTCCCATCTGCAGCACCAGGAGACCTTCCTCACTGGAGCTGGTCCAGCCTAGTGCATCCCTCAGGTCCTCCCCTCCTCTTTCTCCTGCACCGAACACCATGGCGATCTTAGCTTTCTCCCTCCTGATACACCATACCCCACATCCTTCCCTGCTGCATCCCTTCCCCCAAGCCCAGATCCACACAAAGGTGAAAAGGAAGGAGGCGTGGATGACTTCCCTGTATCTGCCAGCTTCTCCCTCCACCTCTGATGTGAATGAGGCCCTTCATGTGCTCCTCTTGAGCAAACACAGATGCTTTTGTTACATGGGCTGGTGGGACGGGATGGAATTAATAAATTGGAGCGCCAGTGCTGTGCTGCCACATTCCTGCAATTTTAAGGCAAGATCACACACCAAAAAAAAAAAAAAGGCAGGAACGAAATAGGCAATCTCTTCAGAGCGAGCTTGGATGCTTTGACGGTGCCTCCTGCTTGCTGTCTCACTTGGTCTCCTGCTCATTCACCCTTGGTCATTCCTCCTCCTCCTTTCTCCCACTCTCTCATTCCCATTAACCTCATCTCTTCTCCTTTTCCCTTCTCCTTCCTTCAGGAACCACTTCCAGTCACACCTTACTATCTCACCTACACCCATTTTTCTTCCCTCACCTTCCTTCCATCCACGCTTCCCTTACCCCCACCTCATATTAAGGTGCATTCAGGTATGAAGTTCAATGTCCTGCACACAAGTCCCAAAGCCAGGAACGCCTCGGCTCATATACTGTGGACTGAAACATCTCCTTTTATACCCGCTTCAGTTTCTCCTCATATGGAGAATGGTGCTGCCTGGGAGATTGAATGAGTAACTCTGGGAGTAAACCACACAAAGTATTACTGTTCTCCTACCTGACACAGTATTTAACAGTGTTCCTGTGAGCAGAACTAACTCCTGCCCCAGAACTGGTGGGTTCTCTTTCTCCTGCAAGGGTAACCAGAAATGCTTTGCCTAAAATGGATTCTTTTTGAGCCAAGATAACAAGTTTTTAACATCTCTTCTTGGCTACCATCAGCCTGTAAGGGGCTAGGAGAACATGGCTTTTCTCCCCTTTAATTAGCTTAGCATATGTCAGGCTTCAGAAAGGCACGATGCAAAGCGTGTGGTTAGTATAAGCTACTGTCAAGGGGCTGAGGCAATTTTTGTTCACTGCAAGGGTTGTTTTTTCTCTAATGAGCTTTAGGCACTTGAAAGTCGTTTCTCCAGAGCGCTTCTACATTGTTGTGCTTATTTTACCTGTGGGGGAACTGAGGCACTGAAGCAGGTGAAATGATTTGCCCAGATCCACACACTTACGTGTAGTTGAAGCCAGAAAAAGAACCAAGAAATCTTGTTTCACACTTGAGTGCTTTATCCTCTGGCCTCGGAGGAGGCCAGCAAAGGCCTTTATCTTGTTTAGATGAGTGGATAGTCATTCCGAGAGGACGCTGGAGCAAGGGTATCTTTCTGTACTAACACATATCTTAATGAGTCCTGTTGCTAAGTGGCTTCAATGATAGATCGCGCAACTTCTTCACTAAGCATTGAAATAATTTTTTAATCATTAAAGCTAATACAGAATCCTCAGAACCATCCAAATCTCACAGCAGGGGCTCAAATTAGCAAGCAAACAGAAACCAAATCCTGCTTATCCCTGCATACCTCTACAGAGCCCACAGCAGCATCTGCTGAAGTCAAACATGAGACTGGCTGAGCTCTCGCTGGGCAGTCAGAGGCAAGCTGTCAAAACCTACTGCTCCAAGTAGTAACCAACAGCAAGTTGGTTTCCTCCTTCAGACATGCATGCCAGCTTGCCAGCACTGTGGAGCAACAGGACGGGGCATTAACCACTGACTCCAGGTAGATGAGGTGTCCCCTGGCAGGTCTTTAGAAAGGATCCAGCCCTTTGCTCTGCCTTCACTCACACATCTCCCCTCCACTGTGGGATACCACTACCTGTTGCTCTGTAGCAGCCCATAGGCTTCTCCATAGCTCCTCCAGTAATCCCAGTGTGTTTCCTGTTCTGGTTAGCAAATCTCGTGCTGTTTCCTGTTTTCCTGCAAGCTAGAATCATAGAAAAGTTAGGGTTGGAAAGGACCTTCCAGCCCTCCTGCATGCTCAGCACCATGATATCAAATGATAAGAGAAGCTTTTCTTGCAACAGAAGTGGTATTTCTAACTTCCATGTTAGAACAGGGTTCTTGGAGCATGAAGGAAAACACAATTTTATTGTGTTACTTATCGCTTGTCTCTTATTACTCAATATGCATCAGCAGCTCCATTACAAGAGAATGCACAGGACACTGCTAAGCACTTTGCTAAGATCCAGTCATCACTGTTGACCTCAATGCTAAGAAGATGAGTGAATATGGTTTGTCCCAAAGGATTCTTTGGGAAAGGATAATTAAAAATTGCTCTTGCCACTTCCAAGAGGCTTCCTGCATGACACTCCCTTTTCTTATCACCCTCTTGAGAATATACCTAGTACTGTTCATATATCATGAACACCTGTGCCCCTGGTCACATTAGCTTGCTAGACAAACCCTGCACATTTCATCCCACCTTGTGGAGGTGCTGCAGAAAACCCTTCTGCAGTAGGTAAGCTGCCATCAGCAAGTTTTGTCCATAGTCAATCAAGCCAAGCCACACTTGGATTGTAGCTCCTGGGATGTCCAACCAAGTCATGTAGCTGCTAAACACTGGTGCAAAGCAGTCAAATAGTCACTAGGCATGATTTCTGCTCTTTTGTACTCCCTTCTGCATCATACTTACCTAATACTAGGTATTTCCTAACCCCAAAGTGGGTCCTGGCCTCAGCAATAGGACAAACACAAATGGCCTAGAAATCAGTTACAGAAGCAGAACCAGGAAGCCAGTTTCTTCCTTCTTCCTCCCCAAGAGGGTTTGAGATGTTTCCCCTGCCTAGGAACTGTTGCTGGCCTTTCGGGGGTATTTTTTTTCAGAGCTGGTAAGGGATGGAAGTGGTTTGCATGTGGGAAGCTGTGTCTGCCCCATTCCTAGCAGTGTTAAAGACCAGGTTGGACAGGGCTTGGAGCAACCTGCTCTAGTGGAAGGCGTCCCTTCCTGTGGCAGGGGGTTGGAACTGGATGAGCTTTAAGGTCCTTTCCAGCCCAAACCATTCTGTGATGATAATGATGACGCACACTTGCAGAGGTTTGGGGAAGAAGTATGGGAGCAACCTTAGTAACATCATCCTAAATTCAGCCCAATTTGCGTAAAAACCAGCATCCATCTGCTGGAGAGGGTTAATAAGTCTAAGAAAGACTTTAGTGCAGCATGAGAGAAAAGGCTGTTCACCAGTCATACAATGCACAGGATCCGGTTAAGGACAAAGACTCTGAAAAGCAACCAGAAGTATGCTCTGTGGGCAGCAAGGACAAAACATCCCCCTGTTTTAAAGCATCCCTGAGTTTCTAGAGATCCAGTTTCTAGTTCTGCAGCTGCCACTTTTACCAGCACTGTGGGGACACTATGCACTGACCATGATGTTCAGAAAGCTTTGTGATAACCAGAGGGTGATTTCCTCCCCCCAGCACTAGGAGAGGTATCTGTTCCTCAGTTATTCTGTCCAAGGCCAACTGGCAGCCTGTGTATGTGGAAGGATAGGAAGGACAGTGCTCCCCAGGATGTAGAGATGTAAAAGCTGGGGAGAGGCATCTCCCAGTGTTCTCCTGCTGGTATTTCTGCAAAGAGCACACTTGAAGCTCAAGGGACAGACAGAGCAACTCACTAGCTTGGACGGTAGCATCAACCCCTTATTGCATCCAGGTCTTGAGCAGCCTGAAGCACAACACAAGTACGATACAGCCTAGGCTGACCTTCCTCCCAGGAGAAGGTTTATAGAGATCACGTGCAAAGACCACTTTCAGCCCAGGTTACTCTTGTGTGCAGTTAAGGAGCACAGCAGAGAGCAATCCCTGTACAAGCAAGCCCTATGCACTCTAAGAGAGCAGAGTTTCTTTCTCATAGTGTGAACCTGTTTGCCCTCAATTCCCTCACAGCCTACCTTGCCTTCCCAATACATAAGCCTCTTCCCTTTTAACAGTGCAAGGCATGGAAAAACAGAAACCAAAACCTACACCTTTTCCTTAAGGTGGGACTGGATTGTTGTCAGAAAGGGGTACTTGGCTTTTGCTTCTCCTCAGTTCCATCTGTTTACCCAAATGCATCCACTGTGTACTTTTTTCCCAAAGAGGAGCTTATTTCCATCATGATGTAGGTTATGTTCTGGCAGCTGCTGTCAGTGCCTAAGTTAGGTATTTCAACCATGGCAATGACCGCTCCCCTGGTATTGCCAGAAGGTGGGAATTGCATTTGGGTCTCTTGATTTCAGATGGCATCTAATTCGGATGTGGCCTGCCTGTGCTCTGGAATCAACAGCTTCCCTGCTAAGGTAGGGAAGGACAGCAGGACACTGGCCATCTCCTTCCTGCATTTCACATGCAGAGGGCAGGAGAACAAATGCTGTCATCTTCTGCCTCTTTAGTTTTAATTCTGGTGTTTAATTAATGGAGCCCAAGCTACACAGGGCAGCTGTGGCAATGAAGGTACAAGTCAAGCAGAGGCCTGTGGTCTCTATCTATTGCACAAGACAATTCTCTAGGTGCCACTTTATTTCTCCATTCCATGTGTGTGTTTAAAAGTGCTTGCTTGACACTTGGATGCCACACTGCAAGTGGCAAACCTAATGAGTGCTGATGGTTTATTTGGAGGAAGAACTCAGAATAAGCATTTTGGATCACCTCAGCAAGTGTATTTCACACAGCTCAGAGAGCTGCAACAGCACAAATGTCCATCAAGGAGACCAAAGTGGTGTTTCTCCTTCTTCTCACTTAACCAACACCTGCATGATGTGGTGGCAACCCATCAGTGCCAACCACTGTGCTAATCTATGGAGCAGCCAGCCATGAAAACACCCTGCCCAAGCCTGCTCTTTGCATGATGCTTTTATTGATCACCTAATTCAATCCCATGTGATTGGGATTGTTGTATGTGTATTGATTGGGATTGTTCCATGTGTATGGGATTGTTGCCCATACACATCCTCTGCCCACAGCTGTTTCTGTGCAATAAGGAGTCTGGAGTCTGACTCTTCAGGGTGCCAACACACACGTGTCACCATTAAAATGCCACTGTTTCCACAGGTTTTGGGAAGATGGGAGGCATCCTGAGCTATGTCTTTGTTTTAAATGGTGTAATTGCTGTTCCGTTCATTTGCAGTGTGATTTTGAGCCACAGCAGCTTCTCCTTTGGTTTCTTTTGCCCTCCCTAGGAGTAACCAGGGAGTCCAGCAGGGAAGAGCATTTCCACATTGCCTTTGAAAGCAGAAGGAAAACAAGCTGTCTAAATCAATCAACAGTGTGCATTAGTGATCGGATGTTCCTCTGGAGGTCTGCATTTGATGTCATATTGACACAGAGCTAAGATCAAAGCCCATCTTTGCATCCTGGCTACTACCAGAGAAACAGCATTGGCCTTTGGGCCCCGTATCTTTACAAGGAGCTTATGATAAATGTGATTTCCCCCTCCTCCACACCCCAAACTAGCACCTGTGAAATATAATTATCCATCAAATAATGCCTTTTTCTCTGAAAAAAATAATTCCTCTCCCTCTTTGGAAATGTTCTGGAAGCAAACACTATAGGTTTTTCCTTTCTGCTTTTGTAAGAAACCTGCAAAACGACAGCTCCCACTCCTGCTGAACAGGCATCAGCTGTTAACTCAGTAGGGAAAGCTCTGGATGAAATGTACGGATACTTTGGAACAATCCAGTGTTGGTTTTGTTTCCTCAGAATCATTTTGCCTCCTTGGAAAAAAAAAGGAAATCTCTGTTGGTGTTGTTTTTTTTTTTTTTTGCTAATGCAGATATTGGGCTGATTCACACGGGTACGTTCGGAATGATTATTCTATCACAGTCATCAGCATCTAAAAAGGACCTTGGTTGTGCCAGAGCTCGGCAGCAGGGGAGGGAAGCCAACGTTTGAATAAGCTTCTGACTTCCCTCTTGAGAGAGAATAACTCCAAGCAGAGAGGGCTCTCAGGAGAGAGCTGGCTTTCTCAGGAGACATCTGGTACCTCCTGTTTCTGCTCGGGCCCGGGCTGCCAATCTTTCTCCGGGTATTTCTGGCACCCCTGGATTGCGGCACTGCAGCACAGGGAAAGCGAGATGGTGCAGAGGGCTGCGGCCCTCTGACTCACAGCCCACCCTTGCCAAAGCCCAGGGGGACAGGAAGGTGGTGACAGGTCCCATGGGTTGATCATGAAGGACGTTTTGGGTCTGGGCTGGTTAAAAATAGCCTGGTTTAGACCTCCTTTTGCAGGCTCTGGAAGGCTCCCTGCCTAGCCGGGCTTTGCAGCCAAGTTCAAGATCTAGTCTATATCCAAACTGGGTTATCTTCATTCCTGCTGATAGCCCAGATAGTGCCTGGATACCCTTGATCTACCTGGGGATGGCAGGCTGAGCCACGTGCTGTCTCAGAAGCATTGGCTCCCGCAGGACCCAGCCAGTAGATTTAATGAGCTTCATCAACCTTTCTTTTTAGTTTTTTTTTTTAATGGGGTTTTTTGCCCTTTTTTTTAACTTGGGAACAAAGCCCGGTCTAAAGCATCGCCCTCCCCCACCCTGTGCTGCTCAGACACAAGTCTGGGATAAGGATGCTGTTGGGAAAAGTGCTGTTTTGAGCTGTTTATGGACCAAGCATGGAGGAAGGTGGTTGATGTGGCAATGGAGGGATGGGGGGGAGTGCACAGTGCTGTTCCCCAGGGATGTGCCTGGTTTCTGGGCTGAAGTAACTGCACTCCCATATGGCAAAGGGATCAGAGCTGGCAGGGAGAGGATGGAGCCTTTCTTTCCATCTGAGGAAGAAGCGTGGGGGCTTGGGAAGGGCGGCTGTTCCACTGGGAGTGACTCACTTCCCAGGGAAGTCATCCCTACAGGAGCCCATGCTCTGAATGACAGAGCGTGGATGGGGCTGAGCCTCGAAACCCCACAGCTGCTGGTAGCTCTGCTCTTCCTGCCCTGGGGAAGGACCTGCCCGTCCTTCCCCGTATTGTGTGATTATTTGTAGTTCTCTGCTGTTTCTCTCTCCAGGGGGCTCGGTGAGCTTTTGCCTTGCCCTGTGTCTCCACGAGCCATAGGGAAGTGCTCCCCTCACTCAGACAGCAAGCGCTGCTTGCCCAGAGCCATTCATGAGGTCTGAGACAGAGGGATGACTAAAACCCGCAGCAGAAGAGCACCAGGACCACAGTGGCCTGCATTGCTTGTGCTACTGAGAGGTCAAGATTCCCAGTTGTGGCTTCAGGAAAGAGCCTTTCCCTTCCCTAATTCCATCATTAAAATTTCCCTTCCTAGAAAAAAATACTTCTTCCTTCTTTTCTTTTTTTTAACTTTGCTTTTCAGCAACCCATTTCCAGCAAAGTTTAGGGGAGAAATTACTTCTTACTAAGCAGAAATCTCTTTTTTACCCTTCTGTTTCTCACCCCACGAGCTGGACGTGAACTCCATTCTGTCCTGCATGGATGCCATTCCTGCAGACCTATCCCGGGGTCAGAGGGAGTCCCACTGCTGAGAACTGTCCTGTTGTGGCTGTGTTTGCTCAGTAATTACTCCTGCTTATCCCAGAGCAATAACCCTTTCCACCCACCTCTCTGGTTGCTTGACTCCATCCTCCCACTTCATTGTGCACATCTCAAGCAGGCAGGAGCCTGCCTGGGGAGGGGAAGCGCTGCAGCATGTTTGCTGTGTCTCAATTTTCACCAGTGTTGAAGTTTCATCTGAAGGCTCTGATGGGCCCAAGGGAATGAGGGGAGAGGGGACAGCAGCTTCCTGTGGATTTCAGCAAAGCAGAGACAGAGCCGTTGCTGATCACCACAAATACCGGTGCTGCCATGAATTATGCATTGCTTGTTTAAAGAGAGGTCGCTCTCATCAATAATTGAAAGCTCCCTGCTCTGCCTTCAGCATCGCATCTCCCACACCGGGAGTTAGGGGAACTCATGAAATCTGCATGGACTTCCTCAGGGTGTCCAGGGGCTGCCGAAGAGAGGCAACAAAATGCAGGCAGAACAAACCACAAACTGAAGCTGCTGATGGCTTCGGTGCGTGAAATTAAGTCTCATCTGCACCTTCCAACTGCTCTGCTCCAGCTCTGCCTCTCGCATCCCTCTCTCCTAGCAGGGTATGCACAGAAGAGGTATACAAACATGGTACAAACCAAGATCAGAGGGTGCTCCTTGAATCCTTTGGCTCCATTCACTGAGACCAGGTTTTTTTGGGGTGCTTGCCTAGAAAATCTCAACATTGGATAGAGGGATGTTCCCAGGGGACAGGTTGAACTGTGAAATTGGTTCCTATGGGAAGATAATGATCTTTAGAGTCTGTGTCTCAGACTATAGGCATAGAGGGCTGGGCTGGTCCAGCATTCAGGGTTTCCTAAGTCTGGCTCAGACAAGCTGATGCCCTGAACCAAAGGCTGCAACATAGGAAAATCACAGGCACCTGAACTGCTCTGTCAGGCTTGTAATCCCCACTCAGCTGTGCCTCTTCCTAACTTTCACCTTTCTCTGTCATTCACCCCATGTGTCCTTTCAGACTGCTTTGTGACTCAGAGAAAGTCACATATGTGACATCTTAAAGCTATATCTGAACAGTGAGGCCGCCTGGGTTGTCCTCCAGCTTATCCTTCTCCCAACATCTGAGCTGCACTGCCGGTAACAAACTGTTCCCTGTTGGTAATTAGTCAACAGCAGATGAAGGGATCTGTCACATGTGATGCTCTGAGCCTCAGCCAGACCTTGCTTCTCTTCAGCATCAGTCTTGGGCATTCAGGCTGGATTTTTCCCCCCCCCATGTGCTTCTCTCATTCTCTTCTCCCAGATCCTTTCAGAATAATGCTCCCTGCATCAGCACAGGAGCTTAAATGGGGACTGGATGGTGTTATGTCCCAGGAACTGAGAAGTCTGACAAAGCAGCGTGAAGCAAGAGTAGTAAGAGAAATATTTTGTCCCTCTCGTACTCAGCTTTGTGCTCTGTGTGTGTCTGTTTGTTTATTTTTTAATGAAGAAGAGAAGATTGATGGATGAAATTAAGAAGAGGGATGTGTAATTGGAAAACAGCTCAAGAAGGCTACAGGCAGCATATTGAAGGCATCCATCAAACATCCAGCTAATGTTATTAAGGGTGTGTAACACAAACACGGGCTGCAGAAGACACTAGGAAACAAAGGGAGGAAGAAGAGGAATAGGCAGGACAGAGGGAATAGCAAGGGAGGAGAAAAGCAAGAGAGTACAATCAATAATATTTGTATTGCAGTCACATCCAACAGCTCCTGTCCGGATCAGGACTGTACAAGCACATTAAGAGACAGTCCCTGCCCTCTACAGCTTAAACCCAGGAATTACGGGATGGTCGCTGTGGATGGGTTTAGATAATCACAACGTTTTCTCCGGATCTTGAATCTCATTTAATAGGATCTCCTCTGAACGGGTTTAAAGGCAGAAGGCAGGTAGCTGGTTGTGCCAAGAATACACACAGTAATGCCTGCCAGCAGGCATGCAATTAATCTGAGCCACTTAGGGGACTTTGGTTTTAATTATCAAAAGTAGGTAAAGATATGTGCAGTAAACCTCTGCAAGCCCCACTGGGGCCATCGGCAGGCTACCCATAGGCATTATCATGTGCCAGGGGTTTCAGAAGGGTGGGATAATGCTTTAATGGACCACTTTGTGGGAAATACTCCATGCAGGGTGGACATAAAGAAAATGCAAAGGGTCTTTGTGTGGGGAAGGAGAGAAGACAAAGGATAAAATTATTTGTAAGCCAGAGGATTCTTTTAGTCCTGGAAATAGGAAAAATGGAGGCTCTCAAGGACTGCTGAGGTGAAAGACGTAAGGGAACAGGGAAGAGCACATGCATGATGGATGCAGAGGGCAGCAGTGGCAGGGAGAAGGTGATGCTTTGAAAGAGAAAATGAGGTATCCCAAGACAGACTTTCTGAAAGCAGTGTTCAAGTCAGCTCCTCTGTTAGGTTCACAAGTGGCCTGGTGCTTTATGCAGGGTTTAACTGCTTTAGCATCGCATGCTTTGGGAAAGCAATAGAGAAGAGATATAGAGGAGCACCAGAGGAGTTGCACACACAGACAGCATCTCCGCTTGTTTGCAGTGTTCAGAAAGCATGAACAGGGCTGGCTGGGAGGAGGAGGAAAAAGAACTAGAAAGAGAATTGGTTAAAGCTCTTCTAACTGATCCACTCTCCTCTGCGCTCTCCTGGTAACAGCACTGCCACCTCTCTGCCACCTCCTCCTTCCTTCCACAAACAACCTCTGCAGGCCTGCTGCATAGAAACTGTGCCTGTGTAATTAAGGCCTTTTATTAAAGGGAATGACTTTAATGCAGGGATATTTGTAATTGCAAACATACTAGAGGAAGCAAGGAGCTGTGATGACTCCGAGCCAGAGCCTGGGTGGACCTAAGCTTCTGCCGCTGTTACAAAGCAGTGCAGAGCTCTCCTTGGATTTCTTTGGTGGCTCTGTCTGTTCTCATGGCCCCGAGTGATGAGAAGCTTTGCTTTGTGCTGGTAAAGGAAGGCATCTCCTGGAGGGAAAGATCTGTAGCTTACCAAAGACCTATGCCTTCAGCACTAACACTTGAAGGAAGCTCTTGTACCTGCCCTGGACCCAGTCATCAGAAAGCAATGAGGTTATGCAGAGCCAGCATGTTTGCTGCACAAGGGTCCTGCAGCATCACCAAAGCATTCCTGTGTGCCTCTGACTACACAGGCTCCTTGGCCTACTTCTTCATCAGTTTTCCATAGCTTGAAAATAGAGGAATGGCAGCATGGTTTTTCCTGAGCGAGAAGGTAGGAAGCAATAGAGATTATCACCATGAATGGTTGGTTTGAGGAGCAGTGGAGGCAGGTTACAGTGAGGAATTGCTCCAGTGTGGTATTGCTGGTGTCTAACAAGGAATATGCTCATGGTGCAGCAGTTTTCTTAATAGAGCCTATGAGTATCTACTTGCCTGCCAGAAGACTTGCTGAGACATGCAAGATTGGGCTGAAATGCGTTTGTCAGTCATTGCTGATAGGGCACTGATGAGCCCTGCGATCACATAATCCTTGTTTCTTTCAGGACACTAAATGTCAAGTTAAAAATTAATGACAAGTACTACGAAGGTCCCAGAGGATGAATTTTGAACAGCATCCCTTGGTATTCTTTACTGTGAGGGTGGTGAGGCACTGGAATGGGTTGCCTAGGAAAGTTGTGAATGCTCCACCCCTGGCAGTGTTCAAGGACAGGTTGGACAGAGCCTTGGGTGTCATGGTTTAGTGGGAGGTGTCCCTGCCCATGGCAGGGGGTTGGAACTAGATGATCTCAAGGTCCTTTCCAACCCTAACTATGCTATGATCCTATGATTCTATGATCTTCCAGGAATACCGTGTGTCTCTGCAAAGTAGAGTCCTTTTGGACTAATCATCATGTTTCTTCTCACTTCTCTAAGGCTGAAGCAAGGCAATCCTTCCTCTTTGAATCAATGAGGAGCCACTGGGCTCAAATCCTGGGCAAGGAGTTTCATTTGCACGAAATGTGCCTATGTCCCTTTGAGGACCTCGGTTTTAGGTGACTGGCCTTCAATACACCTAGGAATTTAGAGCCAACCAGTTTGAGCCTTCTTTCCATCCTTTGCATCAGTGTGACGCCACATCGCTCTCTTCCCTCAGACTGCCTTCAGCCTAGGAGAGCAAGAGGGCCTGGTGGGGCTGTTCATCAGCTCTTCAGTTCCCAGGGGGTGTGTTTCCCAACAGAAATCTCTCCGCAGGAGGCTAATGGAAGTTTTAGGCTCCCTTTAGGCTCCTAATGAGCATCGCTGTGGTAGCAAGGAAGTCCTCTGGGAGAAGTACTTGTCATCAGAAAGGTAATCCCAGAGGAGACAGAATACAGATGTTACCGGAAGGGAGAGAGGGTTAAAATGCAGCTATCAAACACCAGGCAGCCTGCTTGGAGTGGCAGCAGAAAGTCCTAAGATACTAAAGAGTAACTTTGCTCTGTACCCTTCAGTCTTTCCATGGACAGCAGATGTGGATCCCTCCTTCTGGAGCACTGCTTTTGTTGCTGGTGTGTAATAACAATATCATATCCAGAGAGGGACCAAAGCAGAAGCTAGAAGTTGGAGGAAAATGTTCCTGACTGTGCCAGAGCCATACAAAAGGCAGCACATGCACTAGGCAAGCCCATTTGTGAAAACCAAAATTACTGCTATAGCCTGGACCATCTGTAAATAAGCCACCCCTTGTTGTTGATTATTCCTGATACTTTTGTCCTTTATCCCTCTTTATTTCCTTTTAGTTCCTCTTGCTTTATAGAAGGAGTTTTGAAAACAAATGTTAACTGTTGTGATTCCTCAGCTCTCGTGATCATGTACATTACATAAGTGCTAACAAAGCAATTAAAGTATTCTGAAGGCTGTGATTTATACTAAATGCTGCAATGGCCAAACACAGCAAATAAGGATGTGGAACAATTACACTTTCAGCACTGTGGAATGACAGAGGCAGGGATTTCGTGACAAGCTTCGTAGGTGATAGCATACATCCCTGATTGCCTCGCTGCATGTGCATAAGGAGGATGAATTAAAGCAGCTGGAGTGAAAAAGATGCTGGCTATCTCAAGGACAGCTGACGTCTTCTGTTTTGTCCAGTTGCATATGCAGGAATACAACTCTTGCACAGAGTTTTAAAATATTCTACAAAAGAAGCAAATTAAACAGTTACCACAAAGCTCAGGTATTAACACTAGTGCCAGAGAGGGGGCAAGTAACTCTGGTTTCAGAATCAGCAACATGAACAACCCGAAGTCAAGGACAGTGGGTTCATCATGGAGCAGCGGGAGGTTCTTTATAGCAACATAAATAGATAAAAGCTTCTATTGAATAGCACAGGAATTGGCCAGGGCAGCTGGATAACGATTTGGGCCACAACCTTAATGGGGCTCCTTGTAAACTTATACTTAGACAAATGCTTTGCTGGATTGGAGCCCAACATTTACCATGCCTCCCTCCAAGCAAGACAAGCTCAGCCTATTAGTCTGGCCTCTAGACTCAGTGTCCTAATGTTTGCAGTGACTGGTATTTCAGAGGCCTTACTCTTTCTTTCTGCTCGGAAAGGTAGAGAGATGCCTGGGCATTGGAAGCTCTCTGCAGCATGCTGAGGAGACGTAACCTTCTGACCACGATCCTGATTGCCTTGCCATGGGCTCTTCTCCTAACCTTGTGGCACCAGTACCCAACCACCCACTACCTCAGCCTGCTGAGAAGTAAGTGCAAGAGTTCTGCTGCCAGCGTGCTGGTGGTCATGATGATTCCTGGTGTGAACCCTCGGTAGGAGATGCTCACTCTTGGGATGGGTTAAACGAAGACAAACTTGTCTGAAGGGTCCCTTGGGTTTGCCTATAGCAGGCACTCAAACTGTTCTTAAGAGTTACACATACCCCTTAAGGGATGGGGAGAGGATGCTGATGCAGTGGGTTGGAACTAGATGATCTTAAGGTCCTTTTCAATCCAAACCATCCTGTGTGCTGAGCACTGACTCCAGACAGATGTGTCCCCAGCACTCCCTGGAGAGGAGGCAGTGATTAGTTCTCTAACACCTTTCTTCTTCTTCCTTCCTTCCTTTTTCCCCAGAAGAGACAGATGAGAACGTGACCTCTAAAGCTTTCCTCAATGGTACATCTGCGCTGAGAGAAAGCAGCCTCCCATCATGCATTCGGCAGCAGCAAAGCACAGGGGCAACGCCGAGAGTTATCCAGAGCTATGTGTACTCCAGGCCTCCCCCATGGTCAGACACCCTGCCAACCATCTTTGTTATCACCCCTACCTACACCCGGCCAGTGCAGAAAGCTGAGCTGACCCGTCTGGCCAACACCTTCCTACACGTGCAGAACCTGCACTGGGTGGTGGTGGAGGACTCGCCCCGCAGGACCAACCTGGTATCCAACCTGCTGGAGAAGGCAGGGCTCAACTTCACCCACCTCAATGTGGAGACACCCAAGAGTCTGAAGCTGGGGCTGTCCTGGATCCCGTCCCACACCCCAAGGGGGACACTGCAGAGGAACCTGGGGCTGCACTGGCTGAGGGACAGCTTCAGCAACACCGCACCGCCAGAAGGGGTAGTGTATTTTGCTGATGATGACAACACCTACAGCCTGGAGCTCTTTGAAGAGGTAAGAGCCGTAACATTACATGGGACAGAAAAGCAGGATACAGCTGCAAAGCCTCTTAAGGCCAGAAGCACTTGCAAAGGCCTCTTAAAATACGACTACCATGTGGACTTTTAGCATCAACTGGGACATAAGGGCTCCTGCATGCTGCCTAGAGCCCTCCTCACACACCCTGCACTCAGTGGGAGCTGGGTACAGGGCAGATGCAAAGCTATAGATATGCAAACTCAGTAGTCATGCTCTTAAGGGCTGAAAGAGCAAAGAGCAGATCTGCCATGGTACAGGCCCCCCCCACACCATTGCATCAGGTACAGCCCTTTTTGCCAGGGACCAGAGGATATATAGCCCAGTAGTTATATCTCTCCCCAGGGAGAGCTGACCTGATTTAACTAAACCCAAAGAAAAACTCCTGGCAAGGCATAAATGTGCCTTGTTGCAGGGGTGTGATGAGTAGGGGACATTAGGGAAGTCGACAGGCTTTCTAGTCCATCTTTTTGCCTTGGCTGCCCTTCTGTACTCTGAGTTCCAAGCACTACAGCAGGGCTGTGCCCCTGGGATCACAGAAGCTTGCCCACAGTTCTGCTGGAAACCTGGCTTTTGTGAGACTCCACAAGTCTAGTGTAAACTTGCAAATATTAAGTAAACTCCCCTGTCCTCAATTTCAGCCAAACTGTACTACTTGAAACACAGTTCTGCATCACAACACATTGCCAGCTTTCCTATTTTGTTTTGATTCCTGTTAAGCTCATCCTTTCTTACTTCTTTCTAGGTCCTTTCTGATAGTTTAAATAAAACTTTACACTTTTAGGTAATAGCCATGGATGGAAGAACAAGGATTGGGGGGAATTTGTGATGAGTACAGAGATGCAATTCTCAGGGAGGGAGATTACTTGCATGAGGGTGAAGTTGGAGTGGGTGGAGTTGACCATACAGAGCTAAAAGCTGTACTTGGCATTCACAAAAATGATAACATTTTACCAAAAACTGGTAACAGTTTAGATGAGATCAGAAAACCAAAGGTTTTCCTTCAGAGGGACTGAAGATAGAATAACAGAATGGTTTGGGTTGGAAGGGACCTTAAGATCACCCAGTTGCAACCCCCTGCCACAGGCAGGGACACCTTCCACCAGAGCAGGTTGCTCCAAGCCCGTGTCCAACCTGGCCTTGAACACTGCCAGGGACGGGGCAGCCACAGCTTTTCTGGGCACCCTGTGCCAGCGCCTCAGCACCCTCACAGTAAAGAACTTCCTTATATCTAACCTGAACTTCCCCTGTTTCAGTTTGAACCCATTGCCCCTTGTCCTGTCACTACAGCCCCTGATGAAGAGTCCCTCTCCAGCATCCTTGTAGCCCCCTTCACTGGAAGGCTGCTGCTATGTGCATGGAAAAGCAGAGAGTTTGGTGTGCAGAGAAGAGAGTGCTAAAACAGCATTGTGGCTTTACAAGCTGTAGCTCCTCAAGCTGTAGCACGGGTGAACAAGAGCTTGTACTGCCTAGAGCTGTGTGGTTGTGTGGGAAGCCAATGGAGGAGGATAGGTGCCAATGACAACAGAGAGTGGCACACTTACGGGCTGGGACAAAGGTAGCAGGGTGGAATTCTCATAGCACTGTTTCCTTCTGGCCCACAGATGCGCTACACAAGGAGGGTGTCAGTCTGGCCTGTGGCTTTCGTTGGGGGGCTGCGATATGAATCCCCCAAAGTGAGCCCAGCAGGGAAGGTAGTCGGCTGGAAAACCGTCTTTGATCCAAACAGGCCCTTTGCTATTGACATGGCTGGGTTTGCCATCAGCATCAAGCTGATCCTGGAGAAGCCTCAGGCCAGTTTCAAGCTGGAGGGAGTTAAAGGAGGCTATCAGGAAACCAGCCTGCTGAAGGATCTAGTGACTATGGATGGGCTGGAGCCCAAAGCAGCCAACTGCACAAAGGTGAGTAGGACATGAGACCTTGAAGATACATTCTCCTTGCTGAGTCCTGGCTGCTTTTACAGCCTCATGCCATATGCCTCCACCTTCCACTGTGCTGCAATGCTGAGCGGGGCTGAGATAGACAGACAAATTCTTCACAGATGCAGGGCTCTGAGAGCGCTAAGGAACAGTTAGTGCCATGCACTCTGTGTTAATAAAGAGCCTTAGATGTGCAATTCATGCCCAGATTGCTTCTCCAAAATCCAGAAGGACTGGCAGAAGGTTGGTCTGGTTTTGGTCCAGAATCATCCTTCCTCCTTGACACTGTTTCATGTGCCTGTGAAGTCTCTCCCAGGCTCAGCCCCTTTGAACGATGCTTCAAACAGCTGTGAGCCCTGGGTTTCTGAGGATCTCACCCGATGGATGCACTACTTTTGGCATTTCTTTGGCATCCAGAGCCCCTGAACTCTGCATGATTCCCTCTAGGTGTTGGTGTGGCACACAAGAACTGAGAGGCCCACTCTGGTTAACGAAGGCAAGCGTGGATTTACAGACCCCAGAGTAGAGGTGTAAGCAGAGAGCCAGCTCCAGGGTGTGAGTACTCTTGTCTTTACTGCTTTTGGCAAGGTAAATAATCTGTACCTGTTTCCTTATTTATACTATTGTTTCCTCCAAGGCTATATATATATATGAATGTCCCAGTAACTCCTTTACCATGCCACCCGTTGCACAAGAAGTAGATTTTCATCTTTACTCACTGAGTCAGGTTCAGCAGCAGGATGGGGGATTAAGGCAACCACAGGTGAGGGCAGGAATGTATCAGAGATCAGTGCTATGTTCTTAGAAGTAGAGATTGATAAAGAACAGGTTTCATAGAAGCTGTGACCTCCTCTGCCCTCTGATCCCAATGTCTGCCCTTGGCAGATTCCTAGCCCAGAAGTCCCAAAAGAATAAAGGTATCCAATTTGGGAGTACCCAGCTCTTTCTGGAGTCACTTGTATCTGTGGCAGGATAGAGGATGCTGAATGATTTACTCATACTTTAGAAGATACTTCAGGGCTGCTTCCAGCCCTGACCCCAATATACACCTCAGCTGAGCTCTACCAGTGGAAGTAAAACTGACAGCTTTTACACAGGCAGT
The DNA here is from genome assembly GCF_034315485.1 of Pezoporus occidentalis. Taxonomy (NCBI): domain Eukaryota; kingdom Metazoa; phylum Chordata; class Aves; order Psittaciformes; family Psittacidae; genus Pezoporus; species Pezoporus occidentalis. The sequence continues at coordinate 1,814,628 of NW_026912898.1, forward strand.
CATGAGTATTCCACTGCGCTGATCTGCTATGTGCATTACTAGTACCTCCATACAGTATTTCCACATCACTTCATCATCTCTGAGTGACAGCCATATGAAGAGTGCAAAGCAATCCCAGCGCCCACACACCCAGCAGCAGATGGGACAGACAGTTGCTAAACAGAGATACCTGGTGCCACTATGGGGACCCTGGGGCAGCCTACCTGTAGGGCACTAAGTCTATACCATATCTGCCAGCTTTCCATTAATATCTCAGCTAACCCAGCAGCCCATATGTGATGCTAGACACCTACGCATGGGCAGAAGCCCCTCTTTTAACCTGTGCTTCTGTGAAATCCACTAGCAGTAACAGGCTCATTTTGCATACCCACCATGCTGTAGGCTAAAGCTGTGATTGCCCAAACTTAGCTCCTAAGGACTCAGATTCCAGTTAACTGGTCTGGAGGTACGACTTTGTAAAGGATGAGCAGAGTAGACCTGCCTTGCCTACTTGTCAGAAGAGGGGTATACTGCTCCACTACAGATGCAAAGTGTGGATGTGTGCCATTTATGTATCAGCACTTTTGTCCTCATCCTCTCCCAGCCAAACTCAGCCATCCTCCATGAGAAATGCCACACACCTGCTATGGAATCTTATGGGAATGGTTCCCCATATGTCATTTGTTGTGGGAAGCAACCAGTCTGATAGATCAAGGCACTGCCACTCATTCACCAGCAGGACTCGCACCTTTATCTAGAGCCATCCGGTGCTTTCAAGCCAGAGTGTCAGCTGGGTCAGCTCTGTGTATTTATAAGGAGCTTTCCACTTGCATTAGCAGTGAATTTGACCACAGCCCCTTCTGCATCACTGCCAAGTGGGAAGGTGGCATCCATTTCAGGAGATACCTGCAAGGTAATTTACTTGACTGCCCAGCCATGCAAAATCATTAGATTCCCCCCTTTAAAGTTTTAAATTGAGATCTCTGCTGATGGCTACAGTGCTTTAAAGGTCCTTACTATCAAGGCTGCTGAGCCTCAGAACCTTGACAGACATGATGTAGATAAGCCAGCACTGAGAAAGAAAAAGAAGGTAAAATTGCTCCCCTGAGGATGTTCTGTTCTTAGACACAGTAGGAGAATATTTCTGTCTTTCCCTCCTGGCAATCAGTCCTTGCTGAGGATAAGATCAAGCCAGTCAAGCCCAGACCTTCCAGAGGCCTCTTTCCCCTTTAACACTTGCAGATGTGAGCCAGGCAGACAGTGCTTGGTATGGGATTTGGTGCTCTGTTTAGTTGGACCACTTGCATGGCTGCTTGGCACACATCTTGGTGGATAGCCCCCAAGGGACCTGCTCATCATGTGAAGATCAGGCTTCAAACGGCACTACATAAATAGTAGGTATTTTGTTCCAGCTGAATCGCACACTGTCTTCCTTGCCCCCATTCCCACCACCTGTAGCAGTGTCCAGCTAAGGCTGTGAGAGAAAACTGTGCACCAAAGCAGAGGTGCAAAGAGGGAGCAATAACACACGTCAGGGTTTTGCTTTTCATGAGAGACAACAAAAAGATAAACTCATAAGTTTTAAACTCAATGGTTTTCCCTTCTTCCCTAGAAAGTCTGAGATGTGCTGGGATTGGGTCGAAAGCCTCAGCTACTTGCCCAACCTCTTTGCTCAAAGTAGAGGAGCGGGAGGGATAAAAAGGTGGTCTCTGAGCCCATCTTCAGCTGGACAAAGGCTTTCACTGTGGAGATGTTGTGGGAAATGGCTATAAGCCTGATCTCTGAGAAACACTATGGCGGCATGCAGAGTAGGAAGGGGAATGTGGACGATGGGAAAAATCCTTGGGATTTCCTGTATTGCAGCCAAAAGCTCTCCCAGAATCTGTCCCTACCGACTGCAATGAAACCCCCTCAAAACACAGGGTTTGGCTTCTAAGAGCAGGAAACAGAAAACAATTTTGCTTTACACTTTTCTTTGTTAAAGCCCTGAAAACAGTCACTCAGGACTGGTGCTATAAGAACTACCTGTTCCTATTGCTAATATCTATTTACAAGCACCCAAAAGAGAAGAGTTTGCTTAGGTTAGCACAGAACTCCTGCTGCCTTGTGACATTTGGAAACAGGGGAAGTTGTTCATCTGCGTTTCAGAGCTCGCAGACAGACTGTACAGCGATCCTCAGATCTCATCCTCCTGCTCTTTCTTTTAAGATAGGCTAAAATAATTAGTTTATGGGGAGAAAAACTGCCCTTCAAAACCTCTTTCTGATCCATAAATATCTTCCAGCTAGGACTGTAATGCGGACAGAACAAGCAGCTTTTCAGCCATATCCTAGCCCAAAGCTGTGCATGGTGTGATTGAGGAACCTGGCTACTGATGCCTGCCTAGTGCCTACCTGAGCTGGGGACAGCCGTGTTGGAAAAGCATCCCCTGCCCTGCTGTCCTGGGTGTAGCATTGACATCTCTAGCTCCTTCTTACCTCACCCTGTGTTTGTTTTGACAGAGGCAGCGGACAGTGATCACTCCCAAAGTCTGTCATCAACCCCAGTGGCCTGTTCTGCCCAGCTCTGCTTTACTGCTGGAGGATGCTAAACCCCCCCAAACCTCGCCACGCCGATCAGCTCCCACTGCCTGAAAGGTGGTAACAAGGAGGGACAGAGCTGATGTGGTGCCCTGTGATCCTACAAGTTCTTCACCCTTGACTTCATGCACTGGCTCCCGTTCCCCACTTGGGAGAGGAGTGTTTCCCTTCCCCTGTGGGCTCTGTGTTTTTAACTACTCATTAGGATTTATTACACGTGATCTCCATTCTCAGCTGCGCCAGCATAGAGGCTGAAATCCAGGATGGGTATGGGTGCCTCTGAAGGTCTCTCTGGCAAATTGTAAAGCCTGAGCTTCAGTGCAGCAGCTCAGAGCTGCGGTGGTTCAAGGACAGGAGTTAGCTCATAAGCACAAATGTGGACCTGCTGGCCTGAAGCTGGTACACTCTCAAAACAGCTTTAAAACAAAGCTATCCTGAGAGAGGGTCTCCCTCCAAAGGATGCACATAGATACCAACACAGATCAGCCTTCAGTACTGGAGAAGGACCAGTGCTGAAGGGGTTTGGGACCTCCAAAGGGATCTGGTGCCTACACCACAGCTGAGAACTTGAACTGCCCTCACTTAAGGTTGGTTTAGAAAATGCTGTCCCCCATCCCCAGGCCCAGAGCCCCCTGGATGAAGTTCCTCTCCTGCTCAGGGAGACCCAGCAGGTACCATGCCTCCTTGTCTCGCTGCAGAGACCAGAAAGCAGGGGCGAAGATGGGTGGACTTGAAAGTGTTGCTCCTCGCCTTGAAGCCTTTGGTAGCCTCAAATCATGTATGCAGTCTTGCTTCCTAGGCCTCCAGAGAGGAAGACTCCTCTGTGAGATGGAGGTGGGTGAGAAATGCTCAGAGAAGAGGAACTCTCAGCCTGCACCCATCTCCTGTAAGAACACAGAGGAATGTGGAGCAACATCAGTGGGAAACTTATCTTGAGCACATGGATGCCAACTGAAATAGCAAATGTGACAATGTTTTCCAGTTGAACTCTGAAAGGCATGTGTGTTGCTGTGAAGAGAGAGGAGACAGTGTCATGAGGAAGGGTTTCCCTTTCCCTCAACAACACAGGAAGGCAGCCAGGTGGAAGGCAGCCCACAAAGGAGGAGGTGGCAAATGAGGACTGAAAGAAGGATGCACCGGATGAAAAGCACAAGTGTTGGTACCATGTGTGTGTGCGTGGGGAGTGGTGTCGCTGTGACTTTTCCAGGAAGAATCCTCGAATGACCCAGAAACCCCTCTGAGCATATCCTGACATCCATCTTCACTCAGGCCATGAGAAACAAGGCTTTAGGCATCCAAAACACATCGAGGGGGAAAGCTATGCGCAATTGAGTCATGCCCAGCCCAAGAGATTCTGGGCTGACAGGAAACTTATTTATTTGTTGATTTATTTATACCAGAATTCTTCTCTGCCTGTTCCTTGTTTAGGTTTGGGTTTTAGCTTAGATCACCTGAGGCATTCCTGAAGAAAGAACATTACCCCCCTCACCGCAAAGCAGCAGAGCTTGGTGTTCACCAATGAATGTCTATGTTCTGCGCTCCCTGGGGTTTCTTCACAGTGGTGTCTTAAACTGGCAAAACCATCAAAAACACAGCAAGGAAGGGAATTACGGTTCGTTTATGCAGGAGATGTGGGTGGCACTAAGCTTACTGCTCTCGAGCAATCAGAGCAAGGTAAAGAACATGTGCAAAGGAGGGCTTCACTCAGCACACAGTCCCCATGAGATCTCAGGAAGCCTCCGTGAAGGGGGCTTTTTGAAGGCTATCTGAATGAGGGGGTCAGTCCATGTTCCCTCAAATGGGGAATGAGCCAACCTGCATCCTGCTATAGGAGGCCGGCTAAAGCATAGGAGGGGGCAAAGGGATTGAGATGCCTCCTATCAGAGAAGGAGGCAGGAGAAATCAAGGTTAGAGCAGCAAATAGAGAAATGGAGACTGTGTTTAGTTAGGCTGAGGCTGGGGTCTTTCTGAATGAACACACCCAGCACTACAAGGCCACCCTGCCAGCCATCACAGCATGAAGGAATACTGAATGGGCCATAAATTGTATCTCTTTTGGGCCCTGGAAAGGTTCTTACAGAGAAAGGATCTGGCATACTGGTTCTGGATAGCATGAAGGAAACCCAGCGTCCACAAAACACTTCTCATTTTCCATGTGTCCGAGCTCTGTGTCCTGTCTTCTACAGAAGGTAGCAGGCCTTGCACTCCGGTGCTTTGCCAACTCGTCTTGCCACCAGGCAGGTGGGCTAGATGCTTTCACTCAGCATTAAACCAAGATGAAGTCCCCTTCTTTGTAATTTGAATGAATGAGCAAGAGCGAGGGAATAAAGGAGTTGGTTCATGACCTCCGTTTTCTCCTCTGAGATGGGCAGGGTTTCTGCCCGTATGAACAGAGGGGGATATGGTGATTAATTCCCTGACCTCTGATCTCGCACAGCTCCTACACAGGGGTTTGGCACTGACAGTGGGTGTTTGGAGCAAGGATCTGTTCTCATTGCGAAGGATACCCTCACATACATGCTTTTAGAAAGTTCTCTCTGCATCCCTATAAGAAAGTCAAATCATTATTCCTTTTTTTTTCCAATGGGGACCTGGATTCCAGGGATAGGCACTACACCATCAGTTCAGTGCTGCTCGGAGGCTGCTCTCAAGACCAGCCCTCTTGTGCCATCTCCATTCTTGCCCCAGCCTGGCCCTGTGGAGGAGACTTTCTGTGAATCAAGAATCAGTCACAGGACCAAGACCTCGTATGGACACAGCTGATATTGCAGGCTAGCAGACATCTGGACCTGCTCAGCACAAATACTCTTTTCCCAGTAGAGCAGCCTAAGGACTGCTGCTGGTCAGGTTGTATCAGCTAAGGGTAGGTAACAGATAGCACAGGTTAAGAGGGTTGTTTGTTAGCAGAGTTGTGTGGGAGAGCCAGAGTCAAGAGCTCCAGGCTGCAGGGGAAGTAAGGATGGAAGCTGCAGTTGGAGCCTGAAGCATTTAAAGAAGAGAAGGTATCCCAGCACCTGGTTTTTACTAGCTTATTAGTATCTGATATTCATGTTCTCTGAGATTCATCCAATTCACCAACCAGTGAATATTACTAACATTTCCTGTTGCAGAAAATACTATTGATGAAGGAAAAAGAATGTCAAGAAAGTACTTTTTAATGGTTATTTATTTATATTGAATGGTACTAGAGCGTTATTAAATATGATGTGAATAGTACGATATTGCACCATTGTCTTGTCTTGCAGCGTAAACTCATGGCATCTGTAGCTGTCATTTTGGTGGCATGGTGACTGTCCCCACTGAGATAGGAATGTCCACATCTTGGAAGTGAGAGGTGGTCAAAACACCCTGCAGACAGGCAGTTCTCCATCACAAGGGAGGGAGGAAAGGTGCTGCAAGCTGCCTTAGTGAAACAGCAAGCTGCATTGCATGGTCACGCAGAAACAAGGCTGCTGCTGGCAATCAGCAGGCTGCTGACTTCTGTGGAGGTTTGCTGTGTGACAGTACTCATAGAATTATGGAATGGTTTGTGTTGGAAGGGACCTGAGCCAGTTCCAACCCCCTGCCACAGGCGGGGCCACCTTCCACTAGAGCAGCTTGCTCCAAGCCCCTGTGTCCAACCTGGCCTTGAACACTGCCAGGGATGGGGCAGCCACAGCTTCTCCAGGCAACCTGTGCCAGCACCTCAGCACCCTCAGGCTTGTGGCCCTCTTCTGTACAGCCCAATGCATCTTCTGGATGAGGTGAAGACACCCAGGAGCAGCAACCACCAGGATAAGGCATTACAAGCTCTAACCTTCCTACCAACTGCGTGCTGTTTCAGTCCCTACTTCTTTCAGTCCCTGCAAGCTACAACCCACAGGGAAAAAAGCATGAACTCTCACTGGAGAGATGTCAGTGCAATGGGATAAAGGTAGGGAAATGACTCTAGTCCTTCCTTCTCTCTCCAGACTGCAGGAGAATGGATGGACCTATTTGACAGCAGCCTGCTGTTGGCTAATCCACAAGCCTGGGAGAAGCTAGTAGACCCAGGTTACTACTGTTTGTAATGCTCTCACTGATTTACTCTGTCATTCGGCCAAGGCATGTGACATCAGCTGTTTGGTATTATTAATAACAAGAAGGGATCCACATCCCAGAAACATAGAAGCACTCTTAAGGCTCTTTTTTAGGAAGCATTCCTAAAAAATTAGCATACTAGAACACAAACCCCATCTGCTCCTGTGTAATAAAAAAATCACAGTCACAAAGATGTTGCTTAAAGTGCTATGTGAGGTTCACAAGCAGTGATCCTGCAGAAGGCTTAGGAAGAACTTGCCATGGCAAAGGGACCTGAAACATCCACCCTATTAGAAAACACAGTCAGTCCCCAAAAAAAGAGGGACAGCTCTGCTTGCCTGTAGTGGCTGAAAGCTCCTACAATGCCTGTACAAGGCTAAATGTGACCTTTCTCTTCCCTTGATAGAAACCCTGGGGTTTGGGAGGATGTTGGATAAAACACGTTGACCAACACTGCATGAGCACCCTGCTTTGGTATCACTGTTACAGCAGCACATCCCCTTTTTGAGGACTGCATTTTCCCAGCCAAGCTTCCCAGCCACTCTGCTGCATTTTCAACAGGGATCTAGTGCAGGCCCCAGGAGACGAGGCATGGAGAAGAAGGGGAAAGAGCAAGAGCAAGCAAGAATGAATCTTATTAAACAGAGCAAGGTACTTCTCTCAGTCTCACATCACGTTCAGGGCTGATGGGAGGGAGGGGAAGCCCCCTCCCTGAGGACAACCCAGAGGCTCTCGCACAAACTTAATTTCAAGCTCTGTTGAAGATGGTGTTTGTCTGGGGTTTTTTTTTAATGCATTCAATTTAATTTCTCAGGCAGACATGTGAAAATGAGAAAGGCAGACCTTTGACTGCGGAGACAGCCCAGTGCCTGCTTCTTACACATCCGACTCTCGCATTGTTCTCCTCCATCACTGCCCTCAATAAATCTGTGTGCAGGGGTTGCTCGAATGCCCGCCATCTCCCTTCCACGCTTCACTGGAGACAGTTACATTGGTTTGTTTGCATTTAAGCACTCCAATGTATTTTTAATTCAAAACACACCGCAGCTTTCCTTGGCTGTGTTTAAAACAGGAGCACTCTGACCTTGAAAAGGACCTGCAGGCACCAGGAGGTTCTGATCTGTACGCTGCTGGCCAGTCCATCTTTGCTTGCTGTGTTTCAGATCCCCCCATTTCAGTGACAGTGGTTGAAGGAGAGGAACTGCATTTAGTTTTGGAAGGCTTCTGAGGGAGACTTTCCTGGATACAGACACATGCAGCTCGGCTCCTCTGCGGGCAGTTGGCCTGGTTAGTTGTATGTTAGTTTTCCAGCCTTAAGAGCACATCCACATGGTAAAAATAGAGATTGGGGTAGGATTTCCAGCTGACCAGATGCATCTGCCCTGGTGACAATCTTTACAACTAAGCCCTGAATGACAGGAAGTTAGCAGAGATGCTGGCACAGGACAGATCCAGCTCCTGCCTCTGAGACACATGGAGGCAAACAGACCCTGCCCAAGTCGTTCCTACATTGTGATTTCCTACTGTGACCCAAGGGAGGACTGCAAGCAAAGCATAAAGCATAAAAACATAAAGCAGAACCAGGGTCTACAATAACTGCTGTCTGCAACCCTGGGTCACACCACAAAAATCTTGGTTCCTTTGTTTCATGGTTGACGCAGATATTAATTCTTTCCTGTCCACGGCATTGTACTGGCTGGAGCTTTCAGCAGAACATCAAGCACTGCTTTGTTTTCTGGAGGGGAAGACAAGCTGGGTGGGTTTGCTGTGGTGGTGGAGTGAATGGCATAGAGAGAACATAAATGGCAGAGCAGTGTGCAAGGAAACCAATCTTTGCAGCAGCATTGGGTGAGTGGGTTTCAGTAAAGCAAGACTTTGCCCAGGCAAAAGGAATATTAAATAGGCTTTTGATTGTTTGGGTTTTTTTTAATTTTAAAAACAATTAAAATTAAATGTGAAATCACAATTTGCATTCAGGCCTTAAGCAATCCACTTAAATTGGGTAATCAGTTGTTCTGCGCAGCAGAATGACTGAGGTCAAGTTTCCTGTGCACTGGAATCCAGCCGTGAAGCAGGAGCGCTCCCAGCTCCCCATATAAAAGCTGTCACCCCATCCACCCCTCCTTTGTGCCTTGTCACCCAGTCTGGAGGGCAAATATCAGCACTGGCCTGGCTGGTTTGGGGCTGGGTGCCCTGGCTGATGGGCACCTTGGGAGGCTGAGCTAAGGGACGTGCACCTCTCTCACAGGCATTTATTTTACTGCTCTCCTCAGTGCAAACCCAGCCACCGACTGCTCTTTGAAGCCCTGTAGGGATTTAGTGTCTGTACCTTTTTCTGTGCCGAATTTAAGTGAAAACGGGCAACACATGGAGAACGTGTCAGCAGAGCAGGCGGATGGATCATGGGTGCTATCTCCTAAGCCACGTTAAGAAATTAGCCAGTAAAGAGATAGGTGTAAAAGGCAAAGTTGTTTGCTACAGCGAGACCGTGGCAGGAGGTCCCTTGCTGTGGAGGCTGTGCTGCTGCAGTCCCTTCAGGCACAGGTATTCACTCCAGCCCATCTCCCTCTTCTCAGTTCACAGCTCCGTTCAATCCCAGAGTGGTTCGGGTTGGAAGGGACTTTAAAGCCCATCCAGTTCCAATCCCCTGCCACGGGCAGGGACGCCTTCCAGTAGGCTAGGTTGCTCATGAACGCATAGCTACCAGCCCATAACTAATTAAAAGCCGGCACATTGGCCCTGTGTTAACAGAGGAGAAGCGCCACTCAGCAGCCCCTCTTTCACCCCACAGCGCCATTACCCGCTGCCGCGACCGCACTGGGCCTGAGGGAGGGTGGGAACTACACCTCCCAGCATGCTCCGCGGCGGCGCAGCCCGTCCGGGGCTCACGCTTCCCCGCTTTGCATGCTGGGAGCTGTAGTCCCTCCGGAAGAGCGGGCGGGGCTGCGCTGGGTGAACACGGCCGCGCCGCCGGCCGGCTGCTCCGCAGCGGGGTAAGGTATGGCCCTGGAGAGGGGTGGACTGAGGTGAGGTCGGGCGTCTACGGAGGGGTTCCAGGCGAGCCTGCTCTGTCACCTCCCTGTGCTTTCCGCCGCTGTTTCTCTCAGAGCGCGGTCCCGCCGGGGTAGGCGTAAGGCTGCGGGAGGAAGGGGGCCGCTGCGCCTGTGGCTGTTGTGCACCGGGTGGGCTTGAGCAGCTTTTTGTCTCCTTCAGTCCGCCCCGCGGAGCCTGTGGTGGAAAGGGGAGGTGAGGCCGTGGAAAGAGGAGCGCGCTGCCGCCTCCGAAAGTTGGAGGAGGAGGAGGAGATCTTCCGTGCACAGCGATGTAGCCCTGAACGTGGAACAGCACCGCAGCTCCTCACCGGTGTGATTGCAGAGCATGGGCTAAAAACGATGTCCCTCTCCCGTGCGGAAAACCCTTGTTTTCTGCTGTTTCTGTTTGTCTTCCAAGCGGTGTTTATCCTGATCCTGTACCGAGGTGGACCTTCGCATGTGTTCCGGGGGTTCTTAGCCACACCGCAGGTCCTGGATTACTCCAGGACTCACGATGTGTACACAAACCTCAGCTTGTTCACCCGGGCTCCTAATGAAGAAGCTAAGCCCTACTGCTCGGCGCGGTCACCGATATTTGGTAGGTATAAACCCACAGTGATGGAAGTGGCTGCTTTGCTACTGATAATGCTGAACACTTTGTAAATATCAGTTGTGTATTTCGCCAACTTTTTCACTTTAAAACTGTTATACTGGTGTAATACACTGACAATTTTTTCTTGTGGTAATTGACTCATATTGGTTATGTGAGGAAAAGTGCTTTATTGACCTAAAAACTTCCAATCTGAAGGATTTGGCTATGCAGAGGTTGTCGAGCAAGAGTGAAAACAGTGCATATGGGTTTAATGCCAAGTTAGGAACATTTTGGATTCTTTTCCTTTGGCAGTCCTGTATAAAATGTGCCAATGTTGTACTTCAGTAACTGCATGATTTTGACCCCTGACTCAGTGTAACTACAGGGTTCTTTGTCTCAGCCTTACATCAAGCCTCTATCTCAATATAAATCAATTAAGTTGGCTTTAAGTATTGTTTGTATGAGAATGTAGCTTGTATCTTGCTCTTCATGGCCATCTTTTTGGCCGATGATTGTTATGCATCCTTTAGACTTAGATACTTCTCATTTAGACTTAAAAGTCTGGTCATAGGCTAATTTGTATTTATACTAGGACCAAGTTACAGCTGACCCTAGAGGTAGCATTCATCCAGCTACTGCACTGCTAAAAACAGTTGAGGAACTGTAAGTAAGTACAAAGTGGAACCCATAAAGCAAGTTTGTTGGCAGTAAAAGTGGTGCGTCTCCAATAGTAATTAATCAGGTCAACTCAGGAATGGATGAGTTGGTAAGTATGAACTTACAGCTTGTTTGGGGACACCTACTTCTCTGTAGTAAGTTACCCTTGTCTGATTGTCTGTACTGCACAGGTTTCTGCTTAGCCAAGTCTTGAATATACTACTCGCAACTACTACTTAGTAGTTGCCCTGCTGCTCTAGGAGAGCTGATCACCTCACATGGAGCACAGTAAGCAAATGGCTCTTACCACCTGGTTTAAGGTGGAAGTATTGTGGAAAGCCAGTGCTGTGGTTACTCTTCTATCAAGTTGCTTACTTCAGTTAAGAGAACTCTGCTTTGGATGAGCCTTTTTAGACTGCAGTCTTTGTAATGGTGTTTGTTCTTTTGGGAAGATTTCTTCCTTCCTCTGGTGCTGAGGTTAAATGAAATAAATGCGGGATGTATGATGAAACTACATTATAACTTTTGGGAATATACCTCAGTATTTCCCTTGGAAACAGCTCTACTGAAATACTTACAGTACAGGGCCTTTTTGCACAGGTGCCAGCTGGAGTGGGCTTTGTGCAGTCTCTGTTCATCACTAGGTACAGCCCATCAGTTCTTCTGGGAAGCTACAATCCTATGCTTCAGCCTGACCTGTTTTATTGGAAAAAGCACAGCAGAAATGTGCCTGCGCTCTGCTTGTCTCTGCTGCTGAGAATCTGCTGCCCTGCAAAGAGTTAAATGAGAAAGCTTTTGTCTCAAAAAAGAAAAGCAACAAAACTAGGTGCAGTTCTGTGCAGCCTCCAAGCCATCAGATAAGTAGAAGTAGTGACCTATATAAAGGAGGCAGACACAGAGTAAAGTTACAGTGATGAGTGCTTTTAGAGCTGTGAAATCTTTTGAAGACCTCTTCTTCTGCCCATCCCTGATTCAGATCAGCTGAATTAAGCTGCAGCTTAACTTTTACTCAGTGATATTTCCCTTTAAATGTGAGAAATAAATTACTCCTACTGGTATCACCATGTGCCAGCCTTTCTGGGTAGTTTGGGGTTTCTTTTAGCAGAGACACGTGTGCTGCTCTGCAGTGTAGTTGCTCTTTGTTCTGTGTGTGATGGTCACGTATGAATAGATACATAAATACTGTATGAATGTCTTGATCAACTTCTCTTATGGGACTGAGAGAATGACTGAGACTTGTGGGCCTTTAATTTCATAACTCCATTAAATGAGACTTCAAAACCATTCTCGAGGACTCCAGTCTCCAGTTCAGAGCTGTGGCCACTCCAAAGCATGTTAAAGGAATTGGGAGAATGCCAAATAGCTTAAATGGTTTCTGCATCAGGGCTTTCATGAAGTGCAGTGCTTCTCCCACTTATGTATATAGTAGATCATTTGGATAACTGAATGTAAGATCAGCTCATCTGGCTCCCACCTCATAAATCTGCAGCATCTTGGCTCTTCCAGGCCTGCAGAGTAAGAATTACAGTATAATTGAGGAACATCTTTGCCTTGGAGGGACTGGACTTGCTGACTGATGTTACTTTTTTAATGCTTAGTAGTGTCCACTGAGCATTTTGCAACCAGCAGCTTGAAAAGCGTTGTACGAGATCCTCGTTGTCTTCATTAATACTGTGAATAAATCACTCCAGTTCCTTTAAAGGTTAAAGTTTCTACACAAATAACCAGTTGCCTGTTTTCTCTTCCTTTGTTCTTGGCAAAAGCAAAGCATCCTCTTGACTTTCTGACATTGCATGCAGGATGTGTTGTTTCAGCTCATCTTTTTCTCTGAGCAAGAAGAACTTTGATGCTGGAAGACTTAGACTTTAAGAGGTACCTTCATGCATGGTGTGTGCTGAATGAGTTGGTTTGGTCCTCAGGGGCTTTAACAGTTGAAAGTTCTGTTTGTAACTCTGCTGTTCATACTCTGCTCGTGCTATGGATGAATTTCTTTTCCTCAAAGCCCTTCTTAGACTAGTTACTCCCTGTCATAACCCTTCCATGAGTGTAACCATCTATTATGGTAATGAGTGGTTCCTGCTGTTTTTTCTAATGGAGGCTCTCCTATTAGAGTTTCTTCTCTTGGATTTAAAAAGCAGTGAAAAGGTGGGAATGCTGAGATTCACTTTCAAGTGCAGTTGAGGCAGCCTTGTATTCTGGCATTAGAAATTGCTCCTTAAGTTAGGGCTGTTGCTGTGCTTTTTTTTTTCCTGCTTCTTTATTCAGACAGTGGTAGAAATATACAAGTATGACTCTGCTAATGTAGTGTGTGGTGCTGTACTTTCTCAGTGAGGTATTTATCTATACTACTGTTCCCATTTGCTCAGCTTGTGTAAGTTCTATTTATTCTCTTTGAAATGTGTCATAATAGCTGCTAGCTCCAAATGTGTAGCGAGGAGTTGAGATGTCGTGTAGTTTCTTTCCTAAGATGGGATAGATATGGTCACCATCAGTACATTCCCACTGATAGTCAAATGTGTTGCCTAGAAAGTAAAGCAAGCAAGGAGTGTGCTGTCACTGGCACCAGTAACAATTCAGACAGAGATCTGTGGGGTTTAACACTATACATAAAAGTTTCATATCAGTTAAAACATTATGTGAATATACAGGCACAGGAAGAGCTTAGGACCCATCCTATGGAGAAGTGACTTGGATGTTTCAGGGTGCTGATCCTGCACCTTGTCTGAATTGGGATCCTGTGCCAGCACGTCTAAAATGGTTTTTCCTTCTTTTCCAGAGCTGCACTCTAGCAGTTCTGTTTCTCTTTGGTCCAGCCTGCAACTGCTCTGTTCACAGCTGAGATTTAACTGGATTACAGTGCATTAGCCTCTTGGTAGTTGGACAGGAAAGAAACTGGAGAGCCACAAAGTAGCTTGTACCAAGCAGTATAGGGCAGCAGAGGTTTTGGGGTTTTGGAGACACAGACTAACTTCTTTTCTTCTGTGTTTCCATGGCATAGTGAGTTTCTGAGCTGAGGAGTGTGAGGTATGGAGTGAAACTATTGCATGTTACCTTACTCATTCTCTTATGTCCAAATTTAGACTGGATTGTTTGGAATTGAAGGATTATTGCTACAGAATCTTAACTCTGCAATACAAAGAGCCCTGATTGTATTATAGAACATGAAAGACGGCTGTTGTAGGAGAACAAAAGGGATTAATTCCCTATCTTATATTTTCCTTGGAGCAATGATGTGTAGTTGAAATCCAATCTGAATATAACATTACTTTAGCAAGCTCCAGTTGTCATCAAATCAGTGGGTAATGGTGGTTCAGTTAAAGATCTGATCATCAGGGAGTTCATAAATCTGAAAAGCAATAAAACCTACAGGTAACAAACAATGTTGGGCTGAAACGTGGTGGTCTTAAAGGCAGAAAAAGAAACTGCATAGAATCAGAATCAACCAGGTTGGAAAAGACCTTTAAGACCATCAAGTCCAACTGTTCCCCAGTACTGCCAAGGCCACCACTAACCCATGGCACCGAGGGCTTCATCTACACGGTGTGTGAACACTTCCAGGGACGGTGACTGCACCACTGCCCAGGGCAGCCTGTTCCAATGCCTGAGCACCCTTTGGGGAAGGAATTGTTCCTCATCTCCATCTAAACCTCACCTGGTGCAGCTTGAGGCCATTTCCTATTGTCCTGTCACTTGTTCCTTGGGAGCAGAGCACAGCCCTCTCCTGGCTCCATCCTCCTGTCAGGCAGTTATAGGGAGCGATAAGATCCCCCCTGAGCCTTCTATTCTCCAGACTAAATCCCGCACATCCCTCAGCCATTCCCCATCCCACTTGTGCTCCAGGCTCTGCACCAGCTCCGTTGCCCTTCTCTGGCCCCGCTCCAGCACCTCAATGTCTCTCTTGTAGTGAGGGGCCCAGAACTGAGCACAGGATTCAAGATGCAGCCTCACCAGTGCCCAGTACAGAGGGAAGTAGTGTAGAAGTAGGTAATAACTTCATAAAATCTTAACTGTAACTATGACCTAGATTCATGGGCCCACAGCATGATTCTCTGAAGTACTGCTCCTCTGTTTGAGGTATGGCAACATATTCACGCTTCCTACTTGAGGGCAGCAGTCAAAATCAAATTCCCCTGCATTTTACATATTTAGGGAAGGACTGAAAAGTGAGTCAGCTATTGCAAGAGCTTGCTGACAAGCAAAATTCAGGTTTTCCTTTGAAAACCAAACATAACCAATAAACCCCATGAAGTGGGATTCCCAGCAGGTGTACCTTTCTGACAGCATGAGGAATGGCATCACTGGCTTTTCAGACTGACCCTCACGAAGTGCCCTTGCATGTTCCTTGAGGAGGAAAAGGGGACACTTCCCAATACAGGTTTGCCCATCAGATATGGGAGTTACACCAGCTAGCAAACTGTTTCCCAGTTCTGAATGGCCAGCTTGAATCTTAGCCCCTAACACTTGTTAGTGCTCAGAAAACCCCCAAACTTCCCCCCACAGCAGTGGAGGGATGTTGTTGCTTCGTGTCAGTTAAACAGGATGTGGGTGAACACAGGCTCTTTTTTTGTTGTGATTAGAACTGTAGCAGGAACTGGACTCTAGAATGGGCTGGAAAAAGAACCTTATGGACTCAACTGCTTCAATGCTTAGACTTGAAACATGCCTGTACATTGCCCTGCTCAAAGGAAAGCTACTCAGCACCAGGCCTAAATAGTTGTTCTCTCAGGCTTCATTAGCAGAATGATTGATTTCAGTGGTTTAAGAGGGAGTCTGACATACAGCATCCTGAAAACTCACTTTGAGACATTAAAAATGAGCTTGGAAGGGAAAGAAAATTTTATTTATAGCTATTTAAAACCAAAGCCAAACTAAACCAAACCACCAGTAACTGGTGGCAGGCTTCTGGTGCAATACCATACGTTGTCTTTGGGTAGCATGGCCTGCAGAGAACTGTTGGTCCTACTTCAAACTCTCATGTGAAATTATTAGCGTTACTTGTGATTTAGGTGAATCTTGCTCGTTCATTTAAGGAATAGATTTTCAACTTCTGCATTTGTGCTGTCTGTTTCACACAAGTTGACAGTGGTTAGAAGCCATGAAGAGACGCTGGTTTAATATCTAAACTAACAGAGCTCTTCTGGTAGTTCTGGAACCTTCTCTTACTCCCCAGAACAGACACTGAAATAATTGATTTGTTTCTTCATGCTGCAGCAATAGCAAGCCTGTGATAAAATGTTAGTTGAAACTTTCTATAGTTTCTTTCTTACCTGTGACTTGTCAAGCTCTTTCCATCTGATGAATGGACGAATCTGTCTAAAAATGCAGATTTTGCTGTGAAAGAATCCATCTAAAAATGTGGATTTTGCTGAGGTAAGAACTGAGGGACACATCCAGTATGTTTTGTGTTTAATATCAGAGTGCGGAGCAGAGAAAGTACATCTCGGATGTAGTTTTCTTGCTGCCCTGTGCTTCTTCCAGAAGATATAACATCTCTCTTCTTCCTGCTCAGTTGTCATCTGCTGCTCCCCACATTCTGAAGCACTGCCTGCTTATCATAGTGCATATAGTTAAATGACACAGCATGAACAGCCTTTGTGGCATGTACCTAGAATGTCAAATTGAGCTTGAGCCTGTTTTAAGATAAAGCTGACACTTCCTAAAGTGTTCGTATTCATCCAGGCTTTAAGCTATTTTTTCCCACCCTGCTGAATGTCCTTTTGAACATCCTCCATGCCCGTATTAGCAGCCTTCCAGTATCTGAAGGGGGCTACAAGGATGCTGGAGAGGGACTCTTCATCAGGGACTGTAGTGATAGGACAAGGGGTGATGGGTTCAAACTGATACAGAAGTAGTTCAGGTCAGATATAAGGCAGAAGTTCTGGTGGTGAGGCACTGGTACAGGCAGCCCAAGAAGTGGTAAATGCCCCATCCCTGGCAGTGTTCAAGGCCAAGTTGGACGGAGCCTTTGGTGACATGGTCTAGTGTGTGGTGTCCTTGCCCATGGCAGGGGCGTTAGAACTGGGTGATCTTAAGGTCCTTTCCAACCCAAACCATTCTGTGATTCTATGTGAGTACATCTGTTTGGTGGTGTTACCTGTTCTGCAGTAGGGCTGGTGTCTGAAGTAGTAAACATAATGTAGCTGATGTGGTAGGTGTGAATGAAGGTTGAGAAACATCACTGGTCTTTACTTTGTTTCCCTTTTTTCTGTCTTCTCCTCACAGTTGGTCCATTAACCATCACCTTCAGAGTGCTCCCTAGTGAAAAGATGATCATCAGAAAAAACCCTTTCGTTCGGCCTGGTGGCAGCTACAGGCCACCTCACTGCCTGGCCCGCTACCGATCAGCCATCCTTGTAGCCTACAGGAACCAGAAGAAGTACCTTCACCATCTTCTCTACTATATCCATCCTTTCCTGCAGCGCCAGCAGCTGAGTTACACTATCTACTTGATTCAGCAGGTAAAGCTCAATCAGATGTGCCCAGTGGGGTAGCTGGGCTTCCGAGTTCAGGATTAGGTTCTGAACAAGAAAGGTGGCTTCTTCAGTGTGGAAGTACCATTTCATGCATGGGCTGAGAGGAGGTCAGTTATATGCTGTCCCATCTCCGTACCATCATTCTGCTATTGATGGGTTCTGCTTTTTCCCTTCTAGAGGGATAAAGTTGTCAGTAAGTGGTAACTTGTATTTTCATCTCCTCAGGAGTTGCATGTGGCTTGTCTGTAGCTTGCCACTGGGGCTATTGAGCAAAACTAGGGACACTAAATGCTAAAGTGAAATCAGGTATTTTTTAGTCTGTATCAGATAAAAACATCTGGTTTGACCCTCCTGAGGGGAAGCTTGGCTTATGGGCCTTTTAAAAGCGAGCCTTCTTCAGGTGCCTGGAACAGCAAAGTGTACAACTGGGAACACTGGAGAGAATGCGTGATGTTTTTAGAGGCTGGGGCATGAAATTTGCAGCCTGTATTGATTCATCCCAACTTCATTCAATCAAATCAGGCTTTTTTTTGCTCACGTAAATGTACATGGAGTTCTCATCCTTGTTGTTTTGGTGAAGAAATGTAGGTTTGGTTTTCCAGGCGGGGAATGGTACCTTTAACCGAGCAAAGCTGCTCAATGTCGGTGTCCGGGAGGCCCTGAAGGATGAAGACTGGGACTGTCTGCTCCTGCATGATGTCGACCTGGTACCTGAGAATGATTATAACCTCTATGTTTGTGATGAATACTATCCCAAGCACATAGCCAGTGCTATGGATAAGTTTCAGTACGCGTAAGTACCTTCATTTCCTTTGGATGTATGCATTCTAATTGGTTCACTTTGGCATAGAAAGTAGGAATGGGAACAGTGGGAGACACACCTTTGAGAGGTTTTGTTTGTTAGTGTTGCAGTAGTGACTTCCCCAGAAAAGGGTGTTCTTAATCGTAGGCATGCAGTGAGGAACAGTTAGGAACAGTTCCTTACCAGCAGCTCCCTGTTCCACTCTCAGCTCAGCCTGTTTGCCTGTCCTTCCAGGACAAAAGTAGAGGGTGGAAATTACTGGATCAAGTGGAAGGTGTGTGATAGGATGCCAGTATTTTGAACTGCCCCAAGATGTGACTTTCAAAACCAGCTTTACGTCAGTCTGCTGGGGGAGAAGGTGGGAGGGATGGAACGTGGTAGGAATTAACACTGGGTTTGTTGTTTTGGGTTTTACCACTGTTATGACAGTGTCTGTAAAGTATGATTGATGTATGTGCGACTTGGATGATGATGTTAGTTTATGGAAGGCTGGTATTATCCTTTAATACTGATATTTTTTTCCCTTTCTCTTTTAGTCTGCCATCTAAGTCATTTTTTGGGGGTGTATCTGCTCTGACTCCAGAACATTACATGAAGATGAATGGGTTTCCAAACACATACTGGGGCAGTGGTGGTGAAAATGATGACATTGCTACAAGGTACTAATGCTGAAACAGAACTAAGCTGGCTCATGACCATGTAGCATTACCCTGAGAAAGGAATTGAGATGATGGATGTTCCTTCATGTAGTTGTAGTTATTGTTATAATCCAAAATGCTGCTGGCGTTGGGAGTGGTTAATGTCAGCAGATGCTCAGAATCTCTGAATTCAGTCATTGTATGCTGGGAGGACAAAGCTTTCCTCAGACTCTGGAGGGCAGAATGTTACTTCATGTCCTTGTGCTTTCAGTGGCTCTGGAGTGTGTCCAAGGGGTTATAACCACCAGTAGCTGACAAGTGACTCCCTTGACATTAACAGTCCCAAGGGAGGGAAGGAATCCGCAGGCTTGATAAGGAAACCAAGAAGGTACTTAATAATGCTCAGCCAGTTGGGAATTTAAGTTATGTGAAGTGCATTTAGCTTGCTCCAAGTGTTATCGAATCACCAGTACTTGGAATTAAGGAAGACAAGGAGTTCTGGCTGCAGCGCTGAGCGATGGAGAAGCCTGTGTACTCCTGTTAGTCAGTGGCAGCAAATCTGATGGGGTTTCTTGTACTTGAGTTACCATGGCAGCAGCACACTGTACTAGTGAATACAATGAGTTTAGTTCCAACCTAATTCAAATCCTTCATGTAGAAAACCATGGCTGTAGCTGCTTTATTTGGCTTTCCTCTTGCACTGTGCACCTTTCTCTCATGGCAAGCTCATGAGGAGTTTAGTGCACCAGCACTAAAGGCCTCGTGTGGTTTTTGTCTTGCACAGTGTGACAGGTTACACAGTGCAGTGTTCTGTTCCAGCACTGTAGGAGTTTTTGGAAAGCAATATTCTTCTCAGAATTGAAAGTCGGCTCTTCTAACATAGAATTCCTCCTTTTCCTTTCAGACGAAGCTTAACCAAAAGGGTGTAGGATTGTTTAGAGATTCAGCATTTCCTAAATGAATGGAATGCTGGGGAAATAGATCCATCCATCAAACATGGGTCTATTCAGCTGTTCTTGGTACAGCTGAGGCACTTAACATGGCTTTCGGTACCGTGACGGTCATGGCTGCCTTAGGTTATGTACATCTCCAAATAGCCCTTTTGTGAAGGGGAGTAAATCCTGTGGTGTTTCTCTGAAGGTTCACACTAATGATTAGCTCTGTGGTGGCCACAGGTACACAGAGGCCGGGGCAGTGCCTGTTAATGATTTATCCGGCCTCAGCCTGCTGGAGTGGGTCCAGAGAAGGGCAGTGGAGCTGGTGGAGGGCCTGGAGCACAAGTGTGATGAGGGAATAGCTGAGGGACCTTTTGAGGGGGGGTTAGTCTGGAGAAGAGAAGGCTCGGGGGGGACCTTATTGCTCTCTACAACTAGGATGTAGGAGGATGGAGTG
Source organism: Pezoporus occidentalis (assembly GCF_034315485.1). Lineage (NCBI taxonomy): Eukaryota > Metazoa > Chordata > Aves > Psittaciformes > Psittacidae > Pezoporus > Pezoporus occidentalis. Next base: position 1,834,831 of record NW_026912898.1, read on the forward strand.
AGGTGGGGTCAGTCTCCCAGGTAGCAAGTGATGGGACTTGATGATCTTAAAGGTCTTTTCCAACTGAGCTGATTCTGTGATTCTAAGTTGGAATGAGCTGCCTGGTCTTGAATGACTAACTCGATGCACCTACTGGGATTTGGATTTTAGAGGATGCTCACACACTTCTTACCATGTGGCAATAAAATGACTATTTGAAATTGGACACTGAAATGCAGTACTCTGCTTGTCTTAGCAAACACCAGGATCTGCCTGGTTTTAGAAGAAAACACTACTCAAACTGGTAGCACTTAGGGGTTAACATTATCAGCTCCAGGGAGGTCTGTTGGGTTCTTCTTAATAGTAAATGAATGTATTGACTCTTTTATGTTATGGTTTGAGTTGAATCTTGTAATGCAAAGCCAGTAACAGCAAAGCTAGTTTAGTGTTTGTGCTTCTTCTTGTCTCTTTGATTGAATCTGCTTATGTTCAGGAAACAAGCCTTGTCTAAAACTCAGTCTGAAATGACAGCGTGTCACACTGTCAATGTTGTCATCATGTGATGGCTCCAGACTAACAAATCCCTTCAGTTCTGTGGCCTGTGCCAGTTCTGCAGCATTCCAGGTTCAGTGCAGCTCACTGCTTTACCAGCTCTGGTACACGTGTTGCAAACATGCCACTGAGGTGACCGCAGTTGAGCAAACATTCATTCTTAGGATCACGGGTGTGATGATGGAGGTTTGCTGGCCTTAGCACTGCTGCAGGCACTCGGGATTGGTAAAGTACCATAGGTGCCATCAGCAATGGGTTACAGCATCTGAAATGCTGGGGTTGAGCTCTCCTCTGGAATTCTGAGCCTTCAGCTCACTCTGTTCTTATCAGCCCTGGAGCTGAGTGGCTGTCCTTGGTTTGGCTGGTGCCTCTGGTTATCACATACCAGAGCATCTGAATGAATGGCACTTCTCAAAGAGAGGGAGACTTAATCAGGAACTCTTCATCAGCAACTGTAGTGATAGGACAAGGGGTGATGGGTTCAACCTGATACAGAAGTAGTTCAGGTTAGATATAAGGAAGAAGTTCTTTACTGTGAGGGTGGCAAGGCACTGGCACAGATTGCCCAAAGAAGCGGTAAATGCCCCATCCCTGGCAGTGTTCAAGGCCAGGTTGGGCAGAGCCTTGGGTGACATGGTCTAGTGTGAGGTGTCCCTGCCCATGGCAGGGGGTTGGAACTGGATGAGCTTAAGGTCCTTTCCAACCCGAACCAGTCTGTGATTCTATGACCTGAAACTCAGCACTGGCTTCCTTTCAGGAACTGCAAATTTGGCTGTTGGGTTTGTTTTCATTTCAGTGATGGAAGCCTAGGCAGTGAAAGCTCTGCTCTTGCTAGGGAGTGAGAATCATGCTCAGTTGTCAGATTGAAGGGGATAGCTCTAGAATGCTCTCTGTGCTGTTGTTCATTCCCTGCTTGCTATAATCCTCTCTGTACACTGTCAAAGCACCCTGTAGTTGGGAGCATTCCAGCCCAAGCCTGGGTAGGACTTGCTAGAGAAGATAACGTGGCACTGTGGTGTTAAACCCACTCCCTTCAGCCTTTTGCTTTTCCTGCATCAACACTGCAAATCATCCCTGGGTTTGCATTCCCCTATAACTAAGCCTAGAAATGGCATCTTTATGCCTAAGCAACCATTTCCTTTGTTGTTTTAAAGGATTCAGCTGGCAGGAATGAAAATAGTCCGGACCCCACGTCACCTCGGACGCTACAAAGTGATGGACTATGACAAAGGGACAGAGACACAAGAGCCTTGGGGAAGGTAAGTGTTGGGGATGGTGGTGTGTGGAGTTTGGTGGCTGTTCTCTGCCTTGGTGCCATCATCTGCCTCCAAACAGGCAGTTAAGTGTCACTTTGTCTAATGCCACTGCTTGTCTTTCTGCTTTCACATGGCTATTTAGAGGAGTCTCCCAGGAGCAGAATGATTCTGTTGCAACTGACAGTCTGTGTTGAAGGGTTTCTCCTGGTTTCCTCCTTGTTTTTCCTATGGTTAAGGACACATGCTAGCTAGGAAGCTCATACATGTCAGATTTATTCCCCAAGTGATTTGATGCTTAAAACTTGGGAAAGAAAATACTGCCTTTCTTGTAAAGAGGGAGAGTTTAGTGTGAAGAGGCACTTTGTTACAACTTCCCTATTATACAAACCTGCTCTTCAATCTGTGGATTTACAATGTGTTGTTAAAATGCTGGAAAACAGTAGTGTAGTATGAAGACATGAGGAAGGGGTTGTGAGAGATCTTAGCAAAAACACAGTTGTATCTAAGAGCTGGAAGAGGGTTTTGGGTCAAGTGTGGTGAAAGTTTCCCTTTATTATCTCAAACCCTAAGTTTCCATAGCAGCCCTGTCTTAAACCCCACCTACAGCAGCCTGTGTACATCACTGCTCTGAGGCCTGTGATGCACACCCTGCTCTCGCTAAGCTGCTGCTGGTTCCTGGTTGCTTTCAGGCTGTAGTTGTCGCCTCACTGGTCTCCCTGGCTCATTAGGTTCCAGTCTGCATTGCCCTCCATGTTTAGAATACTCAGAGTGAACTTAATCTGATCTGTTCAGTCTTGCAAAGTGCCTTCTCTCTGGATTATGGATTAGTATTAGCCTCTATTATACAAGAAGAATTTTCTTGGGGCTTTTCTGGTAGCAGCTTTTACCTGCTGAGCCCTTGGAAAACTGTTTCTTCAGCTGCAAACATCACCTTTGTTCTTCTATTTATTTTTCCTTTCTCAGGCCCACTTCCCACCACAACACCAGGAAAACATGGAAAGATGATGGAATGAATTCATTAGAGTTCAAGCTCCTCTCCAGGACAAAGCATCCTCTTTACACCAACATCACTGTGGACATTGGTTATGTTCCCCCCTTCTCTTAGGGGAATGGAAACAAAAGAGGTCGGTTGGATGCAGTATGGCAGCGTGCATGTGAGCCTTCAGCCTCTACCTCCTGGTGGCAGTCTCACCTGAGACTAATCCTTTTGTCTTTCATATGTTTGTCTTTTCTTCTGGGTACAAGTTAGAAGAAGAGGCTTCAGGAATAGAGTATGACAGCAAATAACCAGGCTGGGGCTTACTGTACACTGTAAAACTAACTCCTGAGCCAGAGCCACCTCCCAGCCCTCAGGGATCAAGCTCTCCTTACCCAAGTTGTCTGGAACCTTTGTTCCAGAGCTGGATGGCTCTGTCCTGCTTTGTACTTAAATGGTGATTGAGATAAAAGTTCTTCTGGCATGTGACATGCTGTATTTTAACCACTTTCTATACTTGTTCTGTAAATACCTGGTGAATTTGAGTCAAATGGAGTTGTGTTTGGGTTCAGATTTTTCTAGGATGTTTACCAAGAGTGCAATAAAGGAGAAAACTCTTTTCTTGCCTGCTCCAGCACTTGTGAAATGTGTTTATTGTAACTGTGAGGACTTGAGGGTGAATGAGAGCTGAGGCTGCCACCAAGCCTGACCTCCTGCTCAGAGCAGGGAAATGAATCCAGTAACTCAGCTGTGGCTCAAACATGAAGTATATTTCAAGGTTGAGCTGTCTTTAACATAAAAGACTTCTGAGAAATTAAATACTTGAGGAAAAAGTCAAGCATGCCAGGAGTGGAGTTGGGACACTGCAGGAATGTACTTGGACTTACTGAGTGGCCAAGGCCTTGCCCTTTCTACAGTCTCTCCTCTACACAGCTCCTGTTACTGTGCAAGCATCGCACTGGGTAGTTTTGCTTGTTACATGTAGATAATAAAACCCCTGTTTGCTGAAAAGCTGCATCTATCCCCACTAACACCCAAGAACTTACTTAAAGGTTCAGTTGTTTCTGCAGGTGGAGTAATGGGGCAACCAGCTGGAGCATAACTCTTCAGTGTGTAAAGCAGAAGTTCCTTTTTGGCATGTGTTGTGTCCTAAATGAAACTCTCCCAAGCCTGGCTTCATATCTGTCACTAATGGGTGCACATCCGAGATGCAGGGGTAAGGACAGTCTGGTATATAATGCAGTAAGGAAAGGGAAGCACTCTCATCAGGACTTTAGAAGTGCTGTGGAACAGTTATCCACAGACTCTTACCAGTCCTCTAAAACCAGAATCACAAGTACTAACAGCCTGGGTCTGGTCTATTACAGTCTAGCCCAGAGCATTAGAACCAGGGCCAGGAATTTCTCTCCCTCTGACTTAGCCACTGCATCTCCTTCCACATCTCTCCAAAGTAACATGCAACGCACAGCACCAAGACTTGTTTTGACACGGGATACTTCCACCATCCCACACCAGGGTGAGCTCAGCTCATGAAACACAGAAGCCTTTTGCAGTCAATGGAGTGTATTTATTGAGAGATCTCACCCCTGACCATTATTCCTTCCCTCACACACAGGCAGTTTTTCCTCGGGCTGGAAAATAAAGCAGCTTTCCTCAGCAAGTTTGTTATTTGGTGAAGGACTCCTGTGCCTTTAAGAAGCCCACAAGAAGTTTAGGAATAGATCCAAGAACAAGTGTTTTTTCCATGAGACTTGGTTCACATCCTTCCACTGGCCCATCCCAAACAAGGACGGTTCTGTGAATGTCCCAGCAGAACACAAGGATCGGTCCCATGGCTCCAGCCCTCACAAAAGGGAATTCCCAATCAATCAGACTGTGAAGAAAGACTCTCCTGTGTTACTGAAGTCCTCTTTCAAGCAAACAAGATCTGTTGCCATTTTCACATCCTGTGTGTTGCCCATCCTTATGAGACCTTGGGCTGCATGCTGAAGTCCACTGTGATGTTGATGTATAAAGGGTTATGTTCCACTGAGAGCAGCTTATATGAACAGGAGTTCAGTCCATCTGTCTTCCATGTTTTAGATACTTGACTTAGAAGCTTCATCCTGAAAAGAAAGAGGAGAAAATCTTCACTGACATGCACAGGAGAGGTGTTTTGAGCTCTTTTCCCACTACTAGTAAACTTGGAAGCAGAGCTACTGCTGTTCTGTACTGCTGGCAACATAAAATTATGCTTTTTCCTGTCTTCAGTATGGAAAATCAGACATGAAAATGTCCATTTGGCCTAGAACAAAGCTCTTGGCCCCAGGTGCTTGGCCACATACTAAGAGGATGGAAAGTGGAACCCTGTTCCTGACTCACCTCTCTTCATTCTCCTCATTACCATGGTCTCGCTTGTGGAAGATCATTGTATACCTGGCTACCTCCGCAGGTGGCCTCATCACTCCCATCTTCTGCAGGTGAACCCTGGAAGAAGCAATAGTGCCATGAGCAAGGCCTCACCTAGAAACACACTCCCAAGGAAAAGAGAAACAGCAACATTCGGAGACTTCATCTCTTGTGGATGCCATGGAAGCAAGCACAGAGAACAGCAGGAAACTCATCTACATTTCCTCCAACGCCCATCTTGCCAGAGAAATGGGGCTGAGGGTTGTGTTTCTGGAGAACAGACCCAGCAGGGTGACAGATGGCCCTTTCTTTTGGTAGCAGATAGCTACTACAGTAGGTCATGAAGAGCTTAAATGTGCTCTGTTGTCAGCGTGTGCTTTAAAATAGTATAGTCTTGTCTAGTGTGTACTACCCTGTATTAGCCTGGGAGGGCTGTAGCAAGATCCCACATGCTTTGCAGCAGGTTCATCTCAACTCCTGCCATAAAACCTTTACACTTGATAGCTCTCCCCTTGAAAAGGGGAGAAAAAAAAAAACACACCCAAAAAAGCTTCATTTTCTTTTTCACTAACTGGCACAGAGCTGCAAAACTTGTATTTGTCTACATGAAGAAAAAGTCCTGAGAACGCTGCCAGAAACCCCGAGTCCCACACATGGATTTAAGTGTTGGACGTCAGGAACTCAATTGGAGCTGCTGTTGAGCTTTAACAGATCTTTGGAGCACAGGAGTTTTGCTCTGTCAGCAGAAGGGGTTAACTTCATGACTAGAATTAAGGAATAGCCCAGGTCTTTGTGGTCATGTCAGCAGCTGGGGGAGCAAGAGGAAACCAAGAATTGAAGAATCCTAGAATCAACTTGGTTGGAAAAGACCTTTAAGCTCATCCAGTCCAACCGTTCCCCAGCAGTGCCAAGGCCACCACTAACTCATGGCACTGAGGGCCTCGTCTACACAGTGTATGAACACTTGCAGGGACGGTGACTCCAGCACTGCCCAGAGCAGCCTGTTCCAATGCCTGAGCACCCTCTGGGGAAGGAATTGTTCCTCAGCTCCAGTCTAAACCTGCCCTGGTGCAGCTTGAGGCCGTTTCCTCTTGTCCCATCACTTGTTCCTTGGGAGCAGAGATCAAGATACTGAAGGGGATGGTGCCATCTGCTGCCTTTGCTGGGAAAGGCTGCAGGATCCACAGCCACCCACCGGGACAGCAGCTCCTCATTCCCTACTAGAAAGCTGAGTGCTTTCTAGTAGCTTGCTTGCTTACACAAGCAAGCATCACATTTGATTCCAAACCCCTTGTAAACATGGTGGAGACCCTCAGTAAATCTTGCTGGTCTGCTGCTCACAGCAACATCTGAAACACCACCACCACCACCACCACCACCATCACCTTTGTTTGCACCTTAACTGGGACACTTCCTGCAAAGGTGGGGAATAAGATGGTACCAAGCCATCCCCTACCACTATAAAAGCCAGCTCCTAAGAGAAGTTGGTATCTCTAAACAGGAGTAGGGAGAAGAAAAAAAAACCCAGCTGTGATTAAGAAGTGACAGAAACCCAGGCCTCCAGTAGTCCTTTTACATTTCCTGAGATACAGCTGCCTGATACAGAGGGAAACTTCCATTTGGAAGTTCCTAACTCTTAACACACTTGATTTCACCAGTGTAATCACTGAACATCACCAGGGAGATGAATTTATGTCCCTAAAATGTTTGGTTTAAGCAAATGAAAAGGATAAACACTGAAGAACAATGTAGGCTTAAGCTACAAATGGATGTGCTCTGCCAGCAGAGCTTAGGGGGTTGTTTATTCCTTTTGGGTTTGTGTTCTGTTTGCCCCCTTCCCCTTCCTTCACTAACAGCAAAGCAGGATTAGAGGTTTCCTTCTAAGCAAAGGGCAAAAGATCACCAGAAAAATTAGGTCGAGTCCTTTGTGCCATTCAACTTCTCAAACTGACAGGTTTCTCCTACTTTGAAAGGCCCATTTGCAAAACAGGATTTCACAAGAACAAAAGGCACATGCAGATAGATGCAGTCTTTCTAAAATTCAAGCTATTCACTGTGTTAACTGGAATCAACACCACCCACATACAAACTAAGCTGTGCTTGGAGTAAATCGTGGTAGTCAATGAATGCAAAAAACCCAATCCCACCAAATCAAAGCCCTCCCACACTCTTATAAAACATTGGAACTGAATACATTTGTGTCTCTTTGGCAAATCACCCTCCAGACTTCAATCTTCCTGCTTCTGTTATAACCAATATCCAAGTGACAATGCAAATCCCGTGTAGCTGTTGACAACACCAAACCAACCCAACCAAAAAGAACCCCAACCCAAAACCTAACAAACCCTGCACCCAACCAGAAATACTTGTCAGGAAGAGGACGAGGTCTCTGGCAAAGAGGAAACTGTGCCCAGAACTGCATCCTGCAGCCCACTGTTTGGAACTGAGAGCTCCTGTCATGTTTTGCCTTTGGGGGCCAGGTGGGAAGTTACATCCATTTCTATTTTTTAGGCATCATTTCTCTCTAGGTTTTTATTTCAGAATGGTTTGGGTTGGAAAGAACCTTAGGTTCCAACCCCTGCCATGGGCAGGGACACCTCACACTAGACCATGGACAGGCTCTGTCCAACCTGCCCTTAAAACACTGCCAGGAATGGAGCATTACCACTTCTCTGGGCAGCCTGTGCCAGTGTGTCACCACTCTCACAGTAAAGAGCTTCTGCCTTATATCTAACTTGAACTTTCTTACATGGTTGACTTCTTACCTGATTCGAAGGTCATCATCTTCTCCACCCCAGCCCCAGTAGTTGTTAGAGAATCCATTCACCTTGGCAAACTGTTCCCTTGTTAGAGCAGTTACACCTCCAAAATAGCCAGTGTACCGTAACCTAGAAGTACACAAGAGGAGAGAATGAAGAATTAAAAGTCAAATTCTACCAACAACAAAAACCTCACCCTGAAACTCTGAATTGTCTTCTGAAACTCTGGCTTTAGATGCGTCTTTCAGAGTTGAGGGTGCACAAACCCATGAGGTTGCTCTGGTTGTCTTCCTCTTTTCACAAGAGGATGGTGATTTTCTCTAGGCCTGGAAGATTAAACTCTCCAACTGAGAGAACAATTCCTTCTTCAACAGTTTCTCTCTTCACACAATTCCACTTGCCAGGCAAACAGCACTTCACCTCAAGGACTTCCATGAGTACAAAAGGAACAAAGTCACACACTCACATAGCAGAAGCTCTGCAATAATGACAGAAGCCACTGACCACATTGGAGCTGAAGCTGAGAAACCTGGAATGAAACCAGATCACAGCACAGGTACACATGCCCTGGGATACTGCAGGAACAACTCCAAGGTAAGGTACAGTGTGAGATGCTAAGTAACCTACTGTAACGGTGCTCAGCTCTAAAAGAGATTCAGTTCTGACTTCTACCTTCTTTGTCCTGGGAACTGCAGCTGCTCTAAAAGATATTTACATACCATGTTTATCTTCTTACACCATTTTGCTACTTGCTGTTTATGATACCCTCCCCTTTCTGGGCCCTTAAGGTGAGCAGTACAACACAGCCCCTACTACACTGCCACTGCCAGGGGTGATGTGCGCATGGCTGCAGGTTGAATTTGGATTGCTAGATGGATGTGAATACAAAGAGGTGAACAAACTGCCAGGGCCAGAAAATACCCATGATGGCAATTTATATGCCAGGCAAGGAAAGGTGTGATGCTTATTCCTATTGCTGGTTTACCAGGAACCTAATTTAAACACACACACAAAACAACAAAGAAACTAAACCAAGACCAAACTCAGAAACCAAACTCAGACCGATTTTGTTGGCTGATTTGTGCTCCTGTCATAGCATCACAAGAGAACTGCAGAGCTTGAGGGGCCTCTGGATATGAAGCAGTCCAACCCCTCTGCTCCTACAGCAAGTCACTGAAGACCAGGCCCATTCAGGTTCTGAGCATCTCCAAGGATGGAGACTCCACAACCTCTCTGGGCAGCCTCTTCTAGTATGTGACCACCTTCAAGATTTTAGTATAGAAGCCTTCCTTTCTGAAGCATCTAAACCTGTAGTTTGTGTAACTAAACATAAGGTACTGACTCTCCAAAGCTGCCAAGATTACCACACACTGCATCACCATAGATGATGCACCCACATTCCTGCCCAGGATGTTGTGTGTTAATGCAGAACATGTACAACTTCCACACATCTAAGTGACATCTCTCAGTATGCTCACCTCAACCTAAGCAAAACACTGAGGTCACCCAACTGGGTTTTCAACCCCAGGTCTCAGCTCAGTTCAGGATCTGAATTCCTTCAGATGTACCCAGGAATTCCTTTGGAAATACAGTGCTGTTATGCCCACTTCATGGATGTGAACAGAGGCAGTGACACAGAAAAGAAAGTATGAATCAAACTCAAACCAGCAGTATCCCAATGAATACTGGTGCAGGGTATTCACAACAACATTTTGTCTGTACCCTTTAAAGACAAAGCTTAAACCTTTATACTCTTCAAAGTACTCTTTTAAGTACTCTTTAAAAACAAAGCCTGTAACTAACAGTTCCTTTCCAAAAGCAGCAGAAACCTGAGGAAATCTATAGTAAGAGGATCCTGCAGTAAAAGCAAGAATCCATCTGCTTAACTAAGCAGAACACTTGCGGTAAAACTGAGGCACAGGAGGTTAAGTAAAGCACCTTAAGCTTTGTGCCATGTTATCAGCCTGGATTCTACATGCCTGTGCATTACCCAAAGCAGTGTTTGTCGCTTTGGTGCACTGACCATTCCATAGCCCTCAGCATTCTGTCTGCAAGGCAGAGTGCTCCAAAAGCCTGTCACAAGCCTAGTTCAGTCATTTAGTGCTCCAGTTTGCACTAAATGACTGAGAAGTGAATGGTATTCTGCATAAGAATTTGCACACCCCACCTCTCTCTCATATATTTAAGAAAGGAAACCCACAAGTGAAGCAGAGCTTTGCTTCAAAGCACACAGAGATCAGCTTCTGAAAAGCCCACTTGGAGTTAATATTGAGATGACATGACATAGGAGGCAAATCTTAAAAGAAACAAGTTCAATGGAAATACTCTGGTCATTAAACTCACCAGACTTGGGAGCCTTTTCTTCTCTGAAGTAGACTGAACCTGACTTTTCACATCACGCTGACATTTAGGGGACCCATTGCAAACCCAGACTGATCCTGTATCAGACACTGCCCAGCCATGTCATTAAATACAACCCTATCCCTGGGCATATTCTCATACTTGAGCTCTCCATATCAGATGTTCCCTCTTCAACAGCAAAAGGCAAGTGGCAAGTTTTTCTATAGCAAGATCACACCCTCAAACCAGAGGACCAGGGAACTGCAAATGTATTTCTAGCATTGACAGGTCTCTGCACAACCTCTGGCATGTTGCTTTCTTCTTGGAACACCGTTTACCTCACCCCAGAAACCAGAAGGATTACAATGATCACCTGTACAGGTGACCATGGAGCTGATTTAAGAGATGTCCATACAGTTCTATTTTGCCAAGGGCACTCCAGAGAGATGAAGTGTTACCACCAGAAACCTGGTGTCAGGAGAAGGGGTAGATACAGCACAGAGCTCCATTAGAAGAGGAACATTAACAGTTACATGGCATTTCCCAATTGGTATTTTTTCCATATTCCTGGTTTCCTACCTGTATCCAGTATTGTTCCTGCCAACTACAAAGTGCTTTGGTCCAGGGCCACATGTGTAAATGTTAAAGTCATTTTCTGGCACCAGATCCACATCATGGAAAATGAAACAGTCCCAGTTAGCTTCTTTTAGGGCCTCTAGGTATCCTACATTCAGCAGCTTAGCACGATTAAATTTGGTGCTGCCAGCCTGTGGAAGAGAAGGGAGAAAACCTCTGAAGAAGGTGTCAAACCTTTAGAAGCAGAACTGCTCACAGATATTTGTTCTGATCATATAATTCACAGCCGCATCTTCCAGACAGTAACCACACACAGAGCTGGCCCATAGCACTGGCTACAGCACCACAGAGGCCAGTGACACAGAGAGCTTCTTCCATCTCTGCTTGTCATGAACAGAGCCAGGGCCAGGAGAGTCTATGGTTTTCTGGGCACCAGGAATATGCATCCTGGATGACACAATCTCACTACTATTGCTGTTCCCATCCCAGAGTTCTGGATGCATGTAGATACATACATAGCATAACATACAGGTAACAGTAACAGCTTAGAAATGACAAAGAGGTACCAGTAAACAGCTTCGAAACTGGTGCCCTATACAGTGTGTCAGCAAAGGTTATGGAAGGTGTTTAAAAAAGCCAAACCCAAAGCACATTACTCCCATTCTCATGAGTTTATCCACATCAGAGCACCTGCCACAGATGATTTATGCTTGTTCTGCAGTTCAGAGGATAGCAATGCCTGAAGAATTCACTGTATTTCCTCAGCTCACACAGTAGGTGGCAGACTAGAAAATAAAAAGCAGGTCTCTTCATTTTTAACTCCCATCTAGAACCTCACTGTTACGCTGCACAAGGATTCCCCCTAGCATGGGGCTTCACTTGACTTTTACTAGCCTTGTTGTACAGGCTGAGTAAGTTGGGGCTGTTCAGCCTGGAGAAGCTGTGTGGAGACCTCAGAGCACCTTCCAGTATCTGAAGGGGGCTACAAGGATGCTGGAGAGGGACTCTTCATTAGGGACTGTAGTGATAGGACAAGGGGTGATGGGTTCAAACTGAAACAGGGGAAGTTCAGGATGGGTATAATGAAGAAGTTCTTATAAGGAAGAAGTTTACTGTAAGGGTGGTAAGGCAATAGAAAAGGTTGGCCAGAAAAGTGGTAAATGCTCTATCCCTGGCAGTGTTCAAGGCCAGGTTGCACAAAGCCTTGGGTGACATGGTCTAGTGGGAGGCACCCCTGCCCATGGCAGGGGGTTGGAACTGGGTGATCCCAATGTTCTTTCCACCCCTAACTATGATTCTATGATTTTCTAGAGCTGGGAACTCAAGTGTACTCAAAAGATAAAAAGCAATTTTCAAGAGAAAGGGGTCATTTGCTAGAAGGTGCCTGGACTGGGAGAGACACAGTGAAAGATGAGATAGAATCTGGCCTCCCCAGGCTGAGAGAAAGTTAACTGGAGGGAAAATAGTTGTATAGAAAGCATGGTTTACTGTTCTATAAGGTAATGTTTTGCTCTGAAGCAGCAATTTGTTCACCATCACTAACAGCCATCTCTCTTTGAAGAAAGAAGAGTTATGGGATTTACGGCTCCATACCTGCAATGAGGGAAATGTAGCCCAATGCCCACTCCAAGAAATTAAGAGAGGGATCATCAGTTGCTTCCATTCTGAGTCAGGGAAGGAATTTTCCAAGAAAAAATGAGATAAAATTCCCTAAAATATATGAGGTCAAATTTCTGCGTGAGGGGTTTTTGAGTGTTTGTTTGGTTGGTTGTTTTAAAGAGTCCTGTATATGAAAGCATCCATCAGAGAATCTTCTCCTGATGATGCAAACAGACTATTGAATGACCAGAACAATTCAGATGACTGGCAAAGAACATGCAGAGAACTTCACTTGTGTTTGTATCAAGAGCAGGTGAAGCGCAGACCATCTGGTCCAGTTGTGTCTCCCCTCCCTTTGCCCACTTCCTGTGCAAAGGCAGCCAAACACCAGCTACAACAACTGTCCAGGAAGGGAGTTTTACATGTTAGACCTCATGCTGAGCAAATAGCAAAGTTTACTCTCATCTTTTATTGAGAAAAGAATTGTCTTCCTTTGTTTCTATGGGAGGAGAACACCAACCACAAGACAAACTTAAGTTGGGCAATAAATTACCCGCCCTTCATGGATTATAAACTCACATTTTTTCCAGCACTCCACTCACCTGTGCACACATTTATGCAAAGCAACGTGATGTTCAAGATGTTACCATTATCTCATAATGAGAGCTGGAGTATGCCCTTCAATTGCTCAGAGAGAGAGATACAGAAGACCCATTTCTTAATCTTCCTCCCAAGTCAACTCTGTGTATTTTAATAGTTAAATCCTGGTTTTAACTACGTCTTTCCTCAAAAGATACTTAAAACAGCTAATGACATTACAAATGGAAAGTGAAAATGGATTTGCCATCAAAGAGCTGTGTCAGACCCACTTTTCAGTCTTGGGTGCTTCTACCTACATGGAAAGGGGAAGCCAAAGCTTCAAATCTTCAAAGTAAAAACTCTGACAGAACAAGTCCAGACTTGACACTACTGCTCACATCAGACAGAACTTTCATAGTCTTCTACTTCTTTATGCTAATATGCCATCAGCTGTTCTCCACCTCAGAGATTTCAGGAGATAAAGAAACAGGTTGGATGGGGCTTGGATCAACCTGATCTAGTGAAAAGTGTCCCTGCCCATGGCAAAGGGCTGGAACTGGATGAGCTTTAGGGTCCCTTCCAACCCAAACTATTCTATGATTGTCCTAACTTGGTTGACAGCTGGAGTGAGCCATTATACATATGATTACACACTAAGGCTGAAAAAAGCCTCAATTTCTCGACTCTATGGGCCATATGACAACTTTAAACAAGGGAGGACCAGTCTATTCAGACAAAGCATATAACCTGCCATGACTTCTGCTGCTGTTCTCCTGTGCCACTGAGCAGAATTGTAGGCTTTCACCTCGAATGCACTGCCTCATGCTGGCTGACTGACTCTTTGAACAGAAGGGAAGAGAAACTCTATTGATTTATCACCTTTTTCTCATGCTGTCTGCAAAATCTGTTTAGATTCAAGGCAGAACATATAAATAAATGAGAGCAACAGAAAGCAAACAATGAAAGATCAAAAAAAAGTCAACATATTACATAAGAGAAATCTGTATCTTAGATGAAAATCAACATAGCACAAATCTGCATATGCAAATTTTAGCTGTTGACTCAGCAAACTAGGAAGAATGCAAAGAAATTAATAAAGCTCTCAGGAACCAACTGCTTTCTCATGAGTACTTCTGCCCACAGCCCTTACTGAGCAAGTAAAGCACCTGAAAGCAGTAGCTGTCATGTCTGGTTTGAGCTGGCAGAAGTGAGTACAACACACAGCTTACTAAACATGACAGCCAGCAAGCAGATGGGAGAGTAAAGCTGGATACAAACCGAGGCCTTCGATCCAAACGACTCCAAATGAAAAGACAGAAAACATGTCAGCATAGTTACTGCATGTATGCTGCAGGAGAAGTGAGCTGCATTAGTAACGGGAAAGATGCTAACCTTGAATGATAAGTTAGGAATAGTAAGTTACTCAGACTGAGAAATGGACACCAGTTGAAAACACTGTTAATTCTTTCCAGCTTTGCTAACAGCAGCTGAGATCCTGCAGTGGTACCAGCAATGGCCACATGCACCACTGCATCCCTCAGCAGGTGCTGGAAACAGACTTGGAGGACTGATGTTACCCAGCAAGCGTCTCCTTGGCCTGCAGAGCATCACCCCCAAGCACCAAACACATCTCAGCCTCACCTGGTGAATAACATAGATGCCATAGTCCAGCTGCTGCCTCTGCAGGAAGGGGTGGAGGTGCTCCAGGAGGTACAGCAGATGCTTCTCTCGGTTGCGGTGTGGGATGATGATGGCCACATGGTGCTGTGCTGCGCACTCTGGAGGGTGGTACCGGCCCTTGGCTACCTGAGGGTTCTCCTTTTGCACTTCTTCTAGTGTGAGAGATGCTTTGAAGGTGAGTTTGCTGGCACCAACTGCAAGAGAAGCACAAGAAGCTTTCCCCAGTTATTTCTGACTGTAGCTAGTCCAGGCATCTAACTCTGTAACAGCATAAGAAACCCAGGATCAAGCCCCAGTTGGTTTCCCTCACTTTCCAAGAGAAAAGTAGTGCCACAAGGATACTATGCAGGCAGTGGAAGGAGAGAGCATCAAGTGTCTAGTTGCTTAAATTGATTAAAAGTGATGGTAAAAAAATCATAATTAAAAAAATCAAAAGAAGTTCCTATGGCAGGAGAATTGGCTCAAAATGGCTGCCAGGGCAAAGCAGAGGAGAAGGAACTGGAAAGAGACATAGGACTGTGGCCATGAGAAGCCACCTCTACTTAAAGCATAAACAAAACCATTACAGGCTTAAGGTAAGATAAAACATATCAAGGCTTCGTCTAGCCAGATTTTCATCACTTCTCTTGCACTGAGCTATCATTTCATCCCCTTTGGGCTCAGCAAACCCACTGAAGAGAACACAGGTCACTGTGATGGCTAGAGCTGCAGTGCTTTCACTTAAGCAAACACATCTTTGGGGCAGGGAAGGGGGTGTGCAGTGAGACAGCAGCTTTTTTGGACTACAACAGGGAAGAGTGAAAAATCAAGCTTCCCAAACAAATCCCTAATCAGGTCCACAAAAAGAAGAGGAAAGCAACAGTGACATGATAGCGCACAGCAGAAGCCTGGTGCTGCCAGCAATACCAAGACCAAAAGAAACAGCTGTTGGGAAGATAAACACTGTAGCCATGAACACCCTGCTTCCTCCTTTCCCTACCCTTTTATTGCTGAGGGTGGGAAATGGCATGGTCATGTTGTATGGAATATTCCTTTGGTCAGTTGAGCTCAGCTATCCTGCTGTGTCCACTCCCAACCTCTTGCCCACCAACAACCTACCAAATACTAGGAGGCCAAGACAGAGACAAAGCTTCAACATCATGCAGACATGCTTCAGCAGGAGCCAAGTCACTGGTGTGTTACCAAAGCTGTTTGAGCCACAAATGCAAAACACCACACCATATGGGCTGCTGTCCCAGCCAGACCCAGCACATAAGTCACTTCCTCACCCAGAAGTGCTTACTGGGACTGGCTGTGTTGTATTTGTTTCACAGGAAAAGTGTGCAACTGTAAAAAGCTAAGAAGAAAACCAATCAGGAATTGTAAAGCAGGTATAACTTGTTAGAAAAGGCAGGAAAGCAGGATCACTTACTCAGGTACGGAGACAGAGCTGGGCACTCATCCTGAAGTGATTTTACTGTAGGAACTTCTGTAACTGATTCCATCTTCTTTTCCTTTTGACTGTCCTTCAGGCTAGTCACCTTCCTGAAATCCTCCACCATGATCTTAGCTTTAGGCGTTTCCTGTCTGGAGTCCACATAGTAATTGACTGTGGCCCATAGCACCATCAAACACAAAGTGACAAGCACCAACACTTTGAACTTATAGAAGAGGTGAAAGATATACAAGCTCAAGGCCATGATTTGTCCTGATCCACTAGCTGCCTCCTCTGCTCTGACGCCAAGGCAGCCTGCTAAGCAGCCGCAGGGGGGGATGAAACCAAAGGTCCCAAGAAGGATGTCACAGTAGAGGAGTAAAGCTGGAGGTAAGTAGGGCTGCCACTCTTGTTGCAGTTTTGCAATTCATGGAGCCCTGGTGCTGTTTGCTCTTCAAATGTCAGGAAACAGGACTTAACCTGGACAAAAAACGAGGCAGGAGTTAGTTTCTGCCTCTCTCCACTGCTGTGCCTTAAGGAAAACAGCTTATGACCAAACATGAAAGGAATAGCAAGTATGAACTACTGATCAGATACAAAGACACCGAGCTCAGCCACAAACCAGCTGCATGATTTTAGGCAAATCACCTTCCTGCTTTGTTCTCCACTCCCAACTTCTCTTTCATTTTCCTTCCAGAACAGAAAGTACAGCTACTACCCCATGTTATGTCTGAGTACACTGCCTGGCAATACACAGGCTTCAGTGCTTCTGCTCCTACGAAACTTATCAACAGCTGTAAGGTAAGAGATTCTGCTGGTTATGAGTTAGCTCCCCCCACCCAAAATGAAAAACACATGAATTCTCTCCAGAACTCATCTGGTTTCTTCTGAAAGAGAGTATTATTGATGCTCCATCACCCTGCACCATGCAGTGTGCATCCTGCAATATCTGACTGGCATCAGCTCTGTATCTGCTGCCTGCCAGTGGCTCTTTGCCCAGTGTTCCCCTCTCACATGCTGCTGCAGGAGGCAAATCTGCTACTGTTCAAGGGAAAGGTTCAGTTTTGCAGTGTTAGGTCTGTGAGGATCCAATCCTTTGCTCTGCTTCCTACAGTCCTTCAAGAGCTCCATTTTCCTGCAGTGCACATTATAAAGTTACCATGCAAATACTTTTGTCTACTAACAGCTCATAGCAGAGAAAGAATGACATTTTAATAGAAGAGAGCTTTGATATAGAGAACACCCAAGAAAACTGCCACGTGTAAGAAGATGAAGGACTGAGGCTAAGTGAAGCATGGCAGTGATTAAAGCCAATGCACACAAAACAGGCTGGATCAAAAAGAAGAAACACCAAAACATGGACAGTTATTTTATAACAGCTTTCAACATATACATGAGATACCCAGGCAGAAGGAATACAGTAACTGTACATTCCCACTACTTTAGTCCAGGTGTCTTCTGGAAAAGCCTGCTGATTCACAGGGATGGATGTGGGAGCCAGGCCTAGGACTGACAAGATGAACTAATCAATGTACTGCCCAGACTTCTTGGGGTTCACTGAGAATGGGCAGCTGCTGTTCCTCCTGCAGGCACTACACAGAGGGTATAACCTGCTCTCTCCAACCACATGCAAGGCACAGCACTGCCCTAAGGGAGGGACAGAACAGTTTTCAGTGACCTTACCACCAGCAGTGAAGGGTCTCCACATCCACTTCAATCACAAGGAAGAAAGCTTGGTGCCACCTCCCCTAAATCCTTTCCTCCCACTGCTGCTTTACAGCCTGGTGGTCCTTAGCATCTAATTGTACAGTGACATCACTCCAGTCTTTAGGCTCTGCTCCCAGTTACCATGATCAGTCAAAGATTATCCACAGTCACCTCACAGCGACATCATGCAGAGGGAACTCACCCACAACTCATGGGTGCATTCCATCATGGTCCATAAAGCTACATATGTCCAGTTCACTCAAGTATTCCCTGACTGCTTAAGTGATCCTCTTCCACCAACAGTACATCTTCCTTACTCCAGCCTTTCCCCCTCGTCTCTGACACCTGGGATTCCTGTATCCCAGCCTCAGTAGTAAAAACTAGGCAAAAAAAAGGCATTTGGTAGTTCAGCCTTCTCCATGTCCTGCACAATCAAGTCCCACTGAGCAATAGGCCCACATTTTATTTTGTCTTCCTTTTGTTACCTGTGTATTTAGAGAAGCCCTTCTTGCCATCTTTAAATCGTACCTGATATACTGGGGTTAAGAAAAAGATCACTCAGTGAGACATTAAAACACAAGCAAACCATAGTTCAATCCAAACTTCAATACTAAACACATCTTGCTACACACAATAACCTCCAACGTGCCAGAAATGTCATTCTTCTACTGCACTTTATAACTCAGGGTGAGTAGCTCTCAAACATGGGTAGGAAAACACCTATGGTGCAACTGAATTCTTCTCATAGTTCTCTAACTTGACCTTAGCTCTATCTGACCATTATCACAGGTATCAAGAAACTTTCACAGGAACAGAAAGAGCAACTGTTCTTATGGAAGAAGTTCTCAGTGAAGCATAACCAAAGCTAGTTTAGAAAGTCACACCTGACTAGAAGGGCACACAGTTAAAAACATCATGGTACCCATTTCTAAAACCAGGAAATGGATTTGAACTAAAAAAAAAAAAAAAACCCACAAAAAAAAAAAACCAAACAGTTATCCAGATATGACATTGGCCAGAATTCCAAAAATCAATGAAGAAATGAGAAAGGTCTCCATCTCTATGCAGACACTGCAAACACACTTCCACACATATCCATCAGGGACTGTAGCAGTAGGACAAGGTGTGGTGGGTTCAAACTAAAATAGGGGAAGTTCAGGATGGATATAAGGAAGAAGTCCTTCACTGTGATGGTGGTGAGGCACTGGAACAGATTGCTCAGAGAAGTGGCAAATGCTCCATCCCTGACAGTGTTCAAGGCCAGGTTGGACAGAGCCTTGGGTGACCCCTGGTCTAGTGTGAGGAATCCCTGCCCATGGCAGGGGGCTGAAACTGTATAATCTTAAGGTCCTTTCCAACCCAAACCATCTATGATTCTATGATCATAGTGAGGCACATAAATACTGCATGATCTGTGTTCCCCAGCATCACACCTATGCCATTACCTTGTCTCTGAGCTCTGCAGTTTGCCTGCCAACACAAGGTCTGTAGCCTGCTGTTTTTTTTGAAGCATATGCCAATCCCTGCTTGCTTGCTCCGAAGTTCCTAACACTGTTCAGAACAGGCTGCCTGCAGGAACTGATCAGACATGCAGTGCTCCGATTCCTTCATGAACAGGGTGTTCAGCTCTGATCCTTGAGCCTGTTTGCATGAACATAAAGCCTTAACTTGCCCCAAAATAGTAAGCAAGGTTCCAGCATGGACAAGGCATCTTTCAAAGCAAAGCAGGAACATTAGAACCCCATCCATTTTCATTCAGAAATACACATACACTGGAGTATGACATGCTGTTCAAGCACAGAGCAAGTGAGTAACATACATACAAGCTGCGTCCCCACATAAGGGCCTGCAGGGTCAAGGCAGCCATTTGTTTAGCAGCCTGACTGAAGCCACTGGCAGAGATACACAGAAATTGTAGCCTGAAGGTTGTTCCTTCTGATCTAAGCCAAATTCATAGGTAGACAAAGACACTACCAGCAGGAAGATCGATTACTGGTAGCCCTGAGCCAGATGGTAGTGAAGGAAAGTAACCTCATGAACAAGATTTGGTATGGAACTGGAGTAGGTGAAAAGTCATTATTTTCCAAACACTTACTTCCCCCTGATATGTCTTTAGATATAAATTGATGACTACGCTAAAGCCTAGATTCACATGATCACTTATGGAGAAAAGTTACTTGTGACAGTATAAATAATCAGTGAGAACACACTGCCTACATGTTACTTTTCACGTGCTTTCATTTAAATCAATTCAGCCTCAGGAAAGCTCCAGAGAGATCCTGTCATTTGCTGCATGGAAACTTAACTTTGAACTTACACAAACTATCTTCTGACTCTACCTGTTCCATACTGCCCAGTAAGGACAGGTTTCTTATGTAGGATTTTCAGAAACCCTTCAACTTCTTTCAGCTCACAGAGTAATTCCACAGACAGAAGAACAGGTTCAGCAGCACGAAGGATTCATTTCAACCTAACTTTTAAAACTTTCCTAAGTTCAAGCAGGAAATGAAGCATGAAAGAGTTTCTTGGCACTGCCTTTATCAGATCTGTATTATTAGTTAGCATTTTATCTCTGCAGACTATTAGTTAGTATTTCATCTAGACCAAAATCAAAGCAGCAATGGGTTAGCTCTGCTGTAACTTTTCATGCTGCTCCAAATCTTCTTCATTAAATCCCCCAAGAAAGAATTGAGTTCTTTATAACTGACAAGGCAGAAAGCATCAAAGGTACAGCATCAGCTTATCAGCTTTTCTATGCAAGAGAGTTCAAGCTCTCAAGTTTCACATAAGGCAAAACTTGCTCCTTTCACAGGCATTTCCTTCTTTTCAGTAGATTAGATTTGTAGTAGAGCATGAAGCTAATAGTTTTTAACACCTCTTTTATATAACACTTATAATCCTATTACCTCTTTCTATTAAAAATGCCACTAAATGCACTGAGAAATGGTGAATTCATGGGCTAAGCAGAACAAAAAGAAGCAACCCAACCCTCAAATACCCTTTCCACGTCTCAAGATTTCAAGCCAAATAAAGCAAGCACATTAAACCACTTACTGCTGCTGCCACATTCCTCCCTCCTGCAGAGCAGTCACTCCAAGTAGTATGGAGAGCGCTATGCGAGTGCAGACACACTTCATGCAGGAAACCCCACACCATAAAGAGATTTCTGTTACCTCTCACATGCTGCAGGAAAGAGTCAGCACAAAACTGGCAAGATGACAAATAAAAAGAGCCAATACATCCTGCTTTTCCCCAGCTCCAAGAGGAGGGGGGCATGTGGGACGGCGCAAGTCCCAGCAGCCCAGCATGGCAGCCAGCTCACTCCTTTCCCCCTAGCACAGAAGGGCCAGCGCGGGCGCAGTACGATGTATCTGGACTGTACTGTGCCAGAAGCAGGGCTGCACACAAAGAGTCACTATAACAAACCACAGGCCAAAAGCCTTTGCTCCTAGAAGGAGCAATTTGTATTGCAACAATTTGTATTTCAGCCCTTTGGCTATCTGTTCTTAACGTTAAGAGATGCCCTTCTTAAACACATCAAGCTGCCCACCCTCTTGTCCATACTTGTGAAGCCCAGGCACTCTTCTCTATAAGCACTCAGCCAATACCACCACAGACAGAAGTGTATACTTTAAGCCCAGCTTACTGACCAGTTTTTTCACAATATGTAAGTTATTATTACAAGGTTGTCCCTTCCCTGGTGCTTCTCCCACCACTGCCCCACAACACTCCTCTAGCAAACTGGCAGGATGGAAACAACAGAGGTGTCTCTTTGCCATCTTGCCAGTCCAGAGCAATCAGGGCAGCATCAGTGCAATGTTTATTGTGCTGGCTAAGATCTGATCTGGCATGCATCTACCAGGAAGAGCTTTGCTGCCAACCTACCCAAGTCTCCTCCCCTGTATTAACTTGACAAAACACAGTTCCTTCAGTTGCATCCACGTTTGAGGAATTTCTGAGCACACCTCTAGCAGGTAAAGGGTGAGATTTTCTCATGCTTTCAGTCAACATACAGATAATCACAAAGACACAGAAAGGATGAGACCTGAGTACAAACAGGGTACACAGCTAAGAATGATTGTATTAGAAGTGGGGAGAAAAAGGATAGGAACAGCCTCATGACGTGTGTTGATCTCCTGTAACTCAAGCTTGTTTGAGCTCTGTGTGTGATATGTACATTTTGAGCAGGTAGATATTGCAAAGCTTCCCCATTAAGCCTCCTCTATGCCACAAAGGTCTTACTTATTACTAGGATGGCACAAGAGTTTTGGGGAAAATTTCTTGTTTCAGACACCTAGTAGTGCAGAACAAACCTTTAGGACTCCTTTATGTTTCAACTGGTCAGACGCATAAAGTCAGACCACCCTGGCTCTCAACTCTCACTGTCTCTTCTTCATCTCTGCTCCAGTCCCCAAACTATCCTTTCTCTGCACTGCAGTGGCTCCCATGCAAACATGGGTTAGCCAGATCAGTAGGCAAGCAGTGAATCTAGCAACCTTCTGTAAGCCTCCATCTAACCTTCCCAACTGAAGACCTGGTACCAGCAGCAAAGGAGTAGCTCAGCTTTCAGTTGAATAGGAACAGTTGTTTTAGAAGAATAATATCCATTTCCAGGCAATAAGTGGTAACATTCCACAAGCTGTCTCAAGCCAGACAATTTTAAAGAAGAAGTATATGAGTTCAAAAGAAACAGACCAAGGTGCATTTGTGATTAGAATAACAGCCACTGCCTACTAAAACATTCCAGTTGTGTGGAGAATACAAGCAGACGTGGTAGTTCCACACTCTTTTCTTGCTGTTTATGAATTGATAACTGCTTGGTACACAGTGTCAAGGAACAGAAGAATCGGCAGCTCCAACTCCTGAATCACAAACTGAAGAAGATAAAGAATACACAACACACCAGGAAAAAAACTGTCACGGTTTAACCCCAGAGGGCAACTAAACACCACACAGCTGCTCGCTCAGCAAGATGGGGCAGAGAACTGGAAGAGGAAAAGTGAGGAAACTCACTGGTTGAGATGATGACAGTTTAATGGGACAGAAAAGGAAGGAAATAATGATAACAGTAATGATAATAATTAGAATATACAAACCAAGCAGTGCAATTGCTCACCACTCACCAACCAATGGCTAGCATCCCAAGCAGGAGCCCTCAGCCAGCTTTCCCATCAGCTTCTCTACTTAGCATGGCATCATATAGTTTGGAGTATCCCTTTGGCCTGCTTGGGTCAGCTGTCCTGGCTGTGTCCCTTCCCAATGCTTTGTACCCCTCCAGCCTTCTCACTAGGAGGGTATGAGAAGCTGAGAAGTCCTTGACTTAATATAAACACTAGCTGAAAACCACCAGTGTGTTATCAACATTATTCTCATACTACATCCAAAACACAGCTCTGTGCCAGCCATGTACTGGAAAGGAAAGTGACTCTATCCCAGCCCAAACAGGATAATAAACTACATATTTATCTTACATATTGTCTCTGTGTTTGTGGGCGTCAGGGAAAAAGTGACTGGAACAGATGTAAATGAGGAAAGGCTTAGCAGGCAAACACAGCAAATCCATTTCATACAAAAGGAACATCCTAGCAGAAAAGCACTG
The DNA here is from genome assembly GCF_034315485.1 of Pezoporus occidentalis. Lineage (NCBI taxonomy): Eukaryota > Metazoa > Chordata > Aves > Psittaciformes > Psittacidae > Pezoporus > Pezoporus occidentalis. The sequence goes on from NW_026912898.1 coordinate 1,858,235, forward strand.
AAAGAAGACTCTGCATACACGTGTAACTGACATGCAGGACAGGTTAAGAAAACAGGAGTGTCTCAGTATCTCACCTATCCCTAACAGGGATGCCACTATTGTTCTACCCAACATTACCCCAGATGAGGAGTGGTATTCCCCTGTTTCAATCTGTTTTGGTTTATGATCAAAGAGCTGAACAACTTGCTCCACAGGGAACACACAGGAAAAAAGAAGCAGCCCCTGAGCACTAGTGTGTGTGAAGTCCGTTGTCCATCCAATGTGTGCTCCTGGTTTTCTGGCTGCCACTCTCTCAAATATTAGACAGTGAATATATGGCTTCTTTTAACATTCCCAGACAATTTGCTGAGCAAGCAGAAGACACTTTACCATAGTCATGTTTCACTTATCAAAACAGAGGCTCAACTCTTGGTAAATACTTAGCACCTAAAACTTCACATTAAGATTTCTGAGATTACCAAAGGAAAAGGTTATGTTTTCTCTATTAAGCACATAGAGAGCCTTTGCTGCAAATGGCCCAATATCATTACCAAGCACAGGCCAACTGAGTGGGTGCTGTTTTCACTTTTCTAAGATGTACTAAACTCTGATTTTATACTAGGAAATGCAATCTAAGGTCTCCAGGCCAAGAAACACATTTATGAATGGCCTCTCTTGTTACACAACTACAGCTGAGCCATTGACCTCACTGTAAAGGACACAGCACTGTCAGACTCAGTGCAAAGAGATGGATCAAGGCATACAGCAAACAGAACTGGCACAGCCTGGAACCCCCTGACTGCTTACCATGGCAATACTTTTTAAAGAAATTAAGCACATTTTAAAACACCTTCCCCCCAAACTCAGTGGAATAGCCTGAAAAAGCACACAGTAAAACAGGTTTGTGTGAACACAGGAATCTCATGTGGATGGAAAGCTAGACAGGGGAAGTTCAGGTTAGATGAGGAAAAAGTTCTTTACTGTGAGAGTGATGAGGCACTGGAACAGGCTGCCCAGAGAAGCTGTGAATGCTCCATTCCTGCCAGTGCTCAAGGCCAGGCTGGACAGAGCCTTGGGCAACATGGTTTAAGTGTGAGATGTCCCTGCCATGGCAGGGGTGCTGGAACTGCATGACCTTAAGGTCCTTTCCAACCCAAACCATTCTGTGGTTCAACTCTGCAATACCCTACCTTTTTCTGGCAGCTGTCCCCTTGCTGAAGTGGCACATGTCAGTATGGATGCCACATGTCAGAGACCTTGCCACTGCACAAAAAAACCTCAATGCATTTCTGACCAAATCCCTCCCTCACCTCTGTCCTGCACAAAAAAAAGCTAACATCTGAGAAACACACTGTATTACAACAGTGTAGATTCTTACTTCACCTTTAAGTACTTCACACTATGCTTTTTAAACCAAAGTGGTAACCACAGACAGCTAAAGCAATAAAGGAAGAAGCTGATGTAAAAAGTACTGTGGCTACTTAACACATTTATGAATTTCATTTTACAAATACCTATAAATAAAGCTGTGGAAAAAAAAAAAGAAAACATAAGATGTACATGTATTATGAAAGCACAGCTAAGAACAGAATCCCATTCTTGGTTTTTCATGAACGTACTTCAGCATGGGAACTGTCAAGAAATTCCTGCTGAAGCTTCCTTTGGCATGAACAGATTTTACTTTATGATTATTTCTTGTAGTCTTATCTCAGTAAGGGTTGCAAACCATTGGTGCCTACTGCAAAGACAAGTATCAAGAAGCTGTGTAGATGACATGACTTTGTGAAGCTATTAAATGCATAGGGCGTTTTCCATCTTAAGAGACAATTTACACCTATGCTGATTTTCAAACAATCTGCAGATAGATTTTTATGCAGGAGAAAGTTTTCAAGCACACATTTTAAGCCCTCTAACTCACATCCTTTGGAAGCATTATGACCTAGAACAGCATCTGAGAGAATTCAGAACTGCTCCAACACTTCCACTTCAAGCTTACACCAAACAATTGTAATCAGTGTCTTGTGGAAGTAGTTCTAAAAGCATACCCCTGAGAATCAGGATACTATTAAACTTTTTGGACAAGCAGCTCATCAAGATTCCAGGCAGAAGGAGACAGTGCATCACTTATCCTCACACTCAGTTACTAACCTCTTTTCCTCATCTCACCAGATCTTGTCTGGAGAACTAAAAAGTGAGATGTGATGTGGACTCCTCCTGTCCTACACCCTCGGGGTTAAACAGCTCCCATCCCTCTACAACCTTCCTCCTCCTCACCCAAACAGCAGCAGGCTCTACCTCTCTCCAGGAACAAAACAGAAGATCAAGGGGATGATACTTAACTCAGAAGCAGAGTAGGGGAAAGCAGCTCCTTTCCCTTCACTTCTCATCCCTGTGCAGGTATTACCCCTCCCTATCTCATCTGTGCGTAAAATCAGCTTTAAGAGTACAGAAGCCAACTACAGGACTGAGAGAGACGCAAGATCAGTGATGCAGATGCCCCACTAACACTGGATACAAAACTTATACTATTATATATAATTGTGTACATTTAGAATCATTGTGATATCAGTTTAAAAGGATTACCTGAAGTATAATATGCGATATCTCCATGCCATAAGGCACTGCCTGACAAAAAAAGTATTACCCAGTTGTTGCTCTCAGCAGCAGTACTGCTTTAAGGACAACAAGATGACACAAAACAGGCTGCAAAGCATGTTATTTGTACATATGCAACAGGAGGAAAAAAAAAAAAACTGAGACAGAATGCTTATAAAACTCCCTAAATATGTCAAAAACTATAAAGAAAAAAGGCATGGAAGCTCCCTCCCATTGTTTTACAGTATTTCAAAGGTCACAGTTATGCACAGCACAAAACCCACAACCTCTCAAGCATAAAAATGTCTTTTTATGTCTTTATTTTAAGTCACCCAGCTCTGTTGCACACCTGTGGGCTGACTTCTGGACTATGTATTTGCCTAAACAAATAGGTTTGAAACTGAATTTTTGCATCAAAACAGGCAGTCATTCCAACAGGCTTCAGAATCTGCAAGCATACCTTCAACCTAGCAAAACCCAACTTTCCCCAACCCATTTCTGCAAATTAAATTTAGGATCATAGAACAAAATACAGAAATCAAGCATCCCTCAACTTCTATTTTTTCCTATGTATTACTTAAAAGAATGTGGCAACTTAAACTGCAGAAAAAAGAAAAACCCTTCCAAAGCTGAAGGAACAAGTAAAGTATTTGTGAAAATGAAATACAGCTGTTGGCAAAATGAGAAGGAAATACCCCAGAACATCAAATCCAAGATCAAACATCCTTAAAGAAAGTGCTTCTCAAGAAAGCTCACTGACAGTAACATTATCTTGGATGAAAAGTGATCTACTTCAGTGTTAAAGAAGCATTATGCAAGTTGAACAGCAATGGAGAATAATATAAAACCCCAAAGGTGTGGTTTTCAGTATTCTAAATTTAATCAGAATGTTTGTAACTAACAATGGAAGATTTATAGAATCATCACCCGTTACCGAGAAAAACTAAATCTTTGAAGAGCATGTCACATAACCATCAACCTTACTGATAAAAAGTGCAAATATTTAAAGGCTATCAGCAGATACTAGAGTTTTGCCTTTGTTTTGTTTTTTTTCATGTTAGCCATGTCAATGACATCAAACTTTCACTTTCCTCTTTTCGCATCCTCTCTGTTGAAAACTGAGCTCTACTAAACTGATTCAGGTGTCCCTTGGGAACTTGGCTGTTCATAAGCTTTAGTTATAATGAAAAGAGCAGCACATTACATCCATCCTCCTGATTTATAATCTCTGAGCCCAATACAGTAAGGCCACACCTTGAATACCAGGTTCAGTTCTGGGCTCCTCACTACAAGACAGGCATTGAGGTGCTGGAGTGGGTAGAAGAGAGAAGGCAAAGGAGCTGGTGTAGGGTCTGCAGCACAAGTGTGATGAGGAATGGCTGAGGGACCTGATGGGTTTAGTCTGGAGAACAGAAAGCTCGGGGGGACCTTATCGCTCTCTACAGTTACCTGACAGGAGGATGGAGTGAGGTGGGGTCAGTCTCTTCTCCCAAGGACAAGAGGAAACGGCCTCAAGCTGCACCAGGGCAGGTTTAGGCTGAAGATGACGAAAAATTCCTTCCCCAAAGGATGCTCAGGCATTGGAACAGGCTGCCCTGGGCAGTGCTGCAGTCACCGTCCCTGGAAGCGTTCACACACCGTGTAGACAAGGTTCTCAGTGCCATAGGTTAGTGGTGGCCCTGGCAGTGCTGGGGAACGGTTGGACTGGATAAGCTTAAAACTCTTTTCCAACCAAGCGTTATCCTACAATTCTATGATTCTACTTCCACCTAACATACAATTTTCAGATATGCAACTGTTCCTCATCATACCAGTGACACTACAACACCATTAAGCACCAGCAGACTTACCTGCAAGAATACATCCCCAGGTCCCGCCTCTGATGTTCGAGAGCGATCCCCACTGAGGAATTCCCTGTACGCTCCCTCAGACGCGCCGCGGGAGCCGACCCAATGTCTCCTCCACGTAGCAAATGCTAACCCCCCTCCCCTCTTTAAACCGGAACCCGACCGGAAACCGGTTATCCCACCACACACATCCCCCTCCTCACCCTTCCCTCCGCGCCTGGCCCCGGTCCCACCGCACCCCGCCTTTAGGAGCATCTCCCCCTCACCTTATTAACCACGTCTCGTACTCAGAGGCCCCCTGCGCGACCGGCTCCCGGGACAGCGCTGACGGACACCTCCGCCCGCTCCCAGCGCGACCCCGCGCAGGCGCCGAAGGCTGAGGGGAGGGGAGAAGATGAGGGCGGAATTGAAGGGAAGAATTGAGAGGAAGAATGGAGGAGAGGGGTCGGGTGGTTCTTTCGCGGAGGGAGCGGGAAAGGGATAATGTGCTGCAGCCGGCCCTTACTCACCGGTCTCTGAAATACGAACTCACTCCTCTAAACGAGATAACGAGGTTTTATTGAGGGACAAAGTCAGTAAAGCAAAAGCAACAGCGCTGGGCGCATGCCTGGAGCCAGAGGCGCCACTGATTAGTATTTGTTACAGGTTTATAGACTTATACATATTCAGAATTCCCGCGTATAGGCGGGGAATATTATAACTAGTTCCAGGAACTTATTTATGTGTTTATGACAGGTCTCACTTCGCACCCTGGCTGCACCGCTGTGACCCCCCCCTCCCCTCAACACCGCCTCCGATCACAGAGCGCGGGGATAGAGCGGCCGCCTGCCGCCACAAAGACCCCGGTGGAGGGGCTGGAGCGGCCCTGGTGCGGTTATGGTTGCTGCTCGGCGGGGTTGTGAGTAGCGGGCAGCGCGGGCCTTATCCGCTTGTTTGCTTTAGGGTTGCAGAGCAAACGCTGGAGGCACAGCGTTATCAGCACAGTTCAGATAGTGCCCGCCGCTCAGCCCGCCCGAGGTGTGCGTGGCTGGGTGCCAGATCCCTGCCAGGTCTTGAAGGAATGTCAGGGTTTGGAGCTTTGGGGTGGGGGGTTGAAGCTGGAAGGGAGTTTTGAGGGCCATGGGTAGCACAGCTTTTGGTCGTGCTCACCAAAACTTGGGAGGTTTGCTTCCTCTCGAGATTTATCTGTTCTGTTTGGCACTTCTCTGCAGTGAAATTCGAGGGAGCTCAGCAGGAGTTCTTCGGTCTCGGGAATGAGGGCTTAAGATGCCTGTTTCAAAAACCTGGTTGCTCAGGAAAGAGAAAGGTGTTCATCTTCGTGAAGTAGAATCACAGCAGGGCTTTTTGTGTCGAGTCCTAACAGAGCGCAGGCAGAACTTCAAAGATACATGCTAGGTGTGGGGAGGAAATTCTTTACACTGTAATAAAACACTGGCACAGGTTGCCCAGAGTGGTGGTGGATGCCCCATCCCTGGAGACATTCCAGGCCAGGCTGATGTGGTGTTGGGCGCCTTGATCTAGTTGGGGATACCCCTGCTCATTGCAGGAAGTTGGACTAGATGAGCTTTGAATGTCCCTCCCAGCCTGAACATCAGTATTTTTCTTACTATATGAAAAAAGCCTCAAAAATATTTTCACCTGCAGCACTGTATGGATTAACCAAAGTTTGTATGGCTAGAATGTAATGTTTGCTGTTTCTGTATCAAAACTTCCCAGCCTGACTGCCCCTACCAGCCAAAATTATTCTATATACCAGCCAAATAAAATTATTTGGCCAAAACATTGAAGCCATTTCACTGACAATGGCAAAAAAAGCAAAAGGGGAGCAGTAGGGATGATCACAAACTGCCCTGCTGAGTGTGCCTGGCTCTAGGGTAAGCCTGCATGCATGCCTATCAGGGGCTGGAACAAACCAGCCCCAGACCTCTGTAAGGTTGCATCCAAGTCTGTCAAGCACTAAAAACTCTTCAAGAAAAAGGCAAAATTCAGCAGCTTTTGTGGTGAGAACTTCTGCTAGAAGCATCAGAGAGGAGAAAATCTCTCTTTAGAAGTGTAAAAAAATTAAATGAAGCAAACTGTGGCAAATATTTTTGCAAGAAAAAATAAAAAACCCTCCACTGAAACTGTCAGAAAGGGTTCACTGGGAGGGTGCTCAGGCATTGGAACAGACTGCCCTGGGCAGTGATGGAGTCACCATCCCTGGAAGTGTTCACACACCGTGTAGACGAGGCCCTCAGTGACATGGGTTAGTGATGGTCTTGGCAGTGCTGGGGAGCGGTTGGACTTGATGGTCTTAAAGGTCTTTTCCAACTGAGGTTATTCTATGATTCTATGGAATTAGATCTGAGAAGGAACGACAGTGTTAAATTTCTTCTTGCTTGTAAATAGCAAAGGAAGTTGATAATCCAAAATTAAATATACATGAGTAGTTGTCCAGTAAAAACTGCACAAGTGACCCCATTTCTAATGGCATCATATACACCTATTGATAGTTTTAGTTGTCTTTTAGAATCCAGATGGTAGTTGATGATTGCAATCAAATCTGCCAAAGCAGCATCGCTCTCAAAGATAGTGTCTGTTAGTACTGTGAGAATCAGAGCTGTAGATGCAGCAAGCACTGCTGAGAGGGTGACAGAGAGCATTAGTCATTATGTGACCCAGTGAGAATGTATCAGCATTCTCCAGCTTGTCAGGCCACACGCATGCTGCAGATTTAATCAGTGTGTATTTTGTGTCCCAACACAGGCAGCAGATCACATTGTTCCTCATCTCACAGGCCAGCAGCGAGAGGTAAGTGAATGATGGGACCTGGAGCTACTGTGGTGGGGGTCTCATGGGTTAGGGAAGGGCAGAGAGGAGATGGCCAATGATACCTGTGAAGATGCTGGAAGTGAGTTGGGATCTGCAAGTGTGGACTCAGAGCATCGGGAATACTGTGTTACATGGGTATGAAGGATGTGCAGGAAACTTGGGCTACTGCAGTCAAAGCATCATGGGGGATGTGGGAAACAAATAGGGAAACAGACAACAACTAATTCTGTTTACGGCCCACAGAAACCTGTGTTAAATGATATCAATTCTTCTATGGCTACACTATTATAAAAGTTCCTCTGTGTGTTTCCCCTACAAGTGTCCTTATCTATCAGTTTCAACATTTGTCAGGTTTCTTTAATCAGGTTTCTTTCTGCTGGACTAAATCCTATGCTTGTTCCAAAAAATAAAACCCTCTGTGTGGATCTCATGGGAGCAGAATCTGTACTGAGAAGCATCCTGAGTCTGAGGTGTCCTTCAGCAATCTATCTTTAATCTTTTATGAAGCAAAACCTTACCTTTTCACCTACCTCAGAAATGCAGGTTGTCCTAGGTGACATCTTTAGCTGTTGATTTTAATCTCATTTGTAGAATCCCAGAGTGGCTTGGGCTGGAAAGGACCTTAAAGCTCATCCTGTTCCAGCCCCCTGCCATGGGCAGGGACACCTTCCACTAGACCAGGTTGCTCCAAGCCCTGTCCAACCTGGCCTTGAACACTGTCAGGGCTATGGCAGCCACAGCTTCCCTGGGCAGCCTGTGCCAGGGCCTCACAGGGAGGAGAAGAACCAAACTTAAGCTGCCCAGAATATTTGCCACATGTAAATGTAGTACAAGCTATTTTCACCCACATACCCCCAAAAAATATCCCAGTGACTCAGAGTTTTCAAAGTATAAATAATGTTTTTGAAATCTTTGAAAAAAATAAAATCCTTATTGTGGAAATAATACCAATAAATAATTAGCTGTAAATTTAGCAGCAGGTATGTCAGTGGAATGCCACATCTCCGGTTTGGGGAGAGAGACAGAGTACATGGCATGTTGATTAACATTGTTGTGCTGAGATGATGAACGAACCTCTTATTGTCTTGTCTAGGAAGAGACAGTGATACCAGACAGAAAGCCTGGTGCCTCTTTGGTTTCCTTAGCACAGCATTAACAGGTTTCCTCAAAAGTCAAATCCATAGCAGCAGGGTCTTAGTGCAACTAAAAACAATCCTCAATGTACTTTATCTCAGTACAGTGTTACAGAAACAGTGGAATTTCTGAGCAGACAGAGTCAGAAGATGGGTCACTAGGGTCTGTTTCTGTTAGCATTGCTGTTTGTGGAGCAGGAGTAGGTTTTAAAAGGTTTTAAAGTCCTGCAGGTTAGTTTCCTATTCACAGAGACATCAGTGATCTGAAGGAAAATTGTAGATGTCTAGAAGCACTTTTTTCTTGGATACAGATCCAAAGTCCACATTGGATGCTCTTCCTGGCAGCAGGTGTGAAAGCAACCTTTCTTCATCTTTGTTCTTCAATCTCACAGTTTAAACACAGGCCTCTTACCTGATAAAACTCTCAGATAAAAGATATTTGCCTAATGCAGTGCGGCCTTGAAAGGTGAACAAGATCGGTGGCCCTGTCTTGCATGCAGAGGTGATGCAGAGGAACCTTTGGAAGGGGCATTGGACTTCCCAGGCAGTGTTTTGTGCACAAAGACCAACTGATGTGGCCATAAGGGGAAGTTCTGCCTTAAACAGAGAAGACATGAGTGACTCACAATCCCTGTGACACTAGTGTATATTCTGCAGAAGTGTTAGTATTGCTGTGTTAAATCCAGAGTTCTGTGTTCCTGGTTTTGTTGTGTCTTTCTCACCTACACTCTGTTTTAAACCTTGGAACCCAATCCTTGGACACACTACCTAACCATTTTGCGGCACAGAATAACTTCCGTGGTAGTATATTCTGGTGGTGATGGCTCGCTGTCACAGTCGCACAACTCAGCAAAACAGAGCTTACTTTAACATGGGGCAGGTGCCAACAACAGTGTGATGTCAGTAGAAAGGAGCTTAAAGTGGACTTCAAAAGTAGTCCTAGCAACTGGTGGATGTTCAAGCAATTGGTTTATGCTGAATTTCATGTCACTGCAGCTACACTGTGGTGGTAACCCAGCTTGTATAGATACGTTGTACACAAGACCAAACTTGTATCTTTGTGTTGTAGGGTTAAGGCTTTGACTCCAAATTAAGCATCAGCTGTATCCCAGGGTAAATTTACAGGGCTGGTCAGGGTCACAGCCATCGATGTCCCACAGACTGTGGAGCAATAGCCCTGGAGTAAAAGGATAGAGGGGATGTTTGATAAAAAGAGAAAGGAAGGAATTAAATTGATAAGAATGGAAAGGGATTTGAAACAGAAAGGAGAGTGAGCAGCAAGGAAAAGGGGTTAGGACTTCTAGGGAACAGTGGGGAACAGACACTAAGCATGGCAGAAGTGAGAACCAGATGAAAAGGGTGTTAACCTGAAGTACTAGAAAGGAACTGAAAGCTAGAAGAAAACAGGAACAGAGACAAACACCAAATCAAGTATGTTGCTGGCTGAGAGTGCAAGAAGTTGTATAGCATTAGTGTTTGCCATGTGCTGTCTGGTGGTGTAGTAACTCGGTATGTATACTCTATCAAAGTCCTCATAGCAGTTACACACACTGAATGAGAGAGGAGGGGTCTTTTCGAACATGGATCTTTTCGAACATACCTCCCTGGGCTTCTCATGGCTGTAATCCAGTGTTTTGCATGGTGAATTCCCATGCCAATTTCCCAAAATGCAAAAGGGATGGTCTCATCTTTCACATTCTGCCTGATCTGCTGCTTGTTCCTCAGTCCAAGTTTCATTAGCTCAGTCTGGATTACAGTTTCCATGCAACTATGAGGAGACCAAGGACCCAAATGTTTACAGAGCTCTGTAAGGAATTCAGTGATAAAAATACCACGTGTCATGGGTTGGACACAAGGGCCTTGGCAGATAAATGTAAGGTATTTCTGAAACAGCGTTATCAAAGATAGAATAAATTGTCACATCCTGTTTGCATGTGAGAATGCGAAAGGAAAAGATGAGGCACCCATCTCCATATCATTTCATTGAATTCTACTGGTGTTCAGATTTACAGCCAAAAAGGAATCTCATCCCTGTTGAATTAGCACAAACCTGTCTCCTGCCTTACTGTGCCCTGTTGCACAGCTCCATCAGCTAAGATATACTGGGCATGTTTTACACAAAGAGCAGCTTTCTCTTGGGGCAGGGGCCTCAGGCCTTGGAGACACCTGGTCTGAGGTTAAGAACAATATCTCTTTTCCAAGATTTCACAGTTTAGTTTGGGTTTTTTTTCCAGCTGCTCTGGGACAGTGGAATGCTTTGGCAGGTTTCCTGGTAGAAGGTGCGTATTACTGAAGTGCAAATGCAGGTCTGTGGCCACAGTTGGCTGGTCCAGCTGGGGTGTGCCTGGTCATTTCTGCAGCTGTAGGGAGAAGGGTGAGCAAAGCTGAGGTGTGAGGGCAGTGAGGTAGGCACATGGGTCTGTTTGGAGTGTGGCAGCTGTTTTCACATTCATAGACGTGAAAATGATCAGAAGATGATGCTGCGGCTGAAGGAAGGAAAGTGAATACATGAGGCACATGTATTCCCTGCAGGCAAGAAATGAGGAGATAGAATTCTGTATCAGAAACAAGCCCAACCGCGCTGATAAAACAATGAGACTGTACCAGAGCCCCTTCCAGACCATTTTAAAAGTTAGAATAGCGGAAAAGTTCGGTTAAGCCAACTCTACCGTGTTCATTATAGTCTGTTGCTCACACATGAGATTCTTTCTTTCCTCCAGTATTTCCAGAGCCTGTCTCGTTGTGACTGCGAGAGCTCATCATTCAAAGAGGTGTCTTTCCACCCGTGCCGCTCCCCAGCTCTGGGCTGGCACCTGCTGAAAGCCCCTCAGGAAAGCCTTGGGTCGGTTTCGTACCACCTTTGGCTATCTGCTGCCGCTTGGTGACTGTTGCAGGTACTGCCCCGTGTCCCTTCCCCGCTCCCGGGTCTGCGCTGGGTCTGTCTCGGTGTCCTCAGCACCCGTGTGTGGCTTCTCACACAGCCGAGTGGCCCAGGTCTTCTCCAGTGAGGCCCCTGCCTCGCACCTCAGCTTAGGGTGGCAATGGCAGCGGGACTTTTCAGCTGCTGATGTTCAGTCATAGATTTGCTGACTGTAATGAAGCACTTAATTATGATTTAGTGTTGAAGGCCAGGCTGGACCGGGCTTTGAGCAGCCTGGTCTAGTGTGAGGTGTATCTGCCCGTGGCAGAAGGGTTGGAACTGGATGAGCTTTAAGGCCGCTTCCAACCAAAACCAGTCTGTGATTTCATGATGCAAAGCACAGAGCTTTCTGGGTTGATTAGCCTTGTTCAACCCGGAGAAGAGAAGGCTCTGGCAAGACGTTATAGGAGCTCTCAGTACTTAAATGGGCCTGCATGAAATCTGGAGAGGGACTTTTTACAAGGGCATGTAGTGATAGGACAAAGGGGAATGGCTTTAACCTGACAGAGGGGAGATTGAGATGAGATCTGAGGCAGAAGCTCTTCCCTGTGAGGGTGCTGAGGCGCTGGCACAGGGTGCCCAGAGAAGCTGTGGCTGCCCCATCCCTGGCAGTGCTCAAGGCCAAGAGCAACCTGGTCTAGTGGAAGGTGTCCCTTGGAACTGGATGAGCTTTAAAGTCCCTTACAACCCAAACCAATCCATAATTATTACTTGCGATTCTAAAGCACCAAAATGTACCTGGTGCAACATTAAGCACGTAAAAGCACAGAGCACCTCCTCGGCGGCAGCCCTGCTGCCACCACCAAGATGGCGGCTCGGTGTGGCCGCCCCGCCCCTCCCCTCAGCGCCCTTCCCTCCCTGGGCCGTCCTCGGCCGGCGATCGCCGCGGTGTGTGCTGCCGCCGCCGCCTGTCGCCCTGTGATGAGAGCATCAGCCCTCACTGCCACGTCTCCCGGGCAGCTGCGGTGGCGGCGGGCTGCGGGGCTCGCCGCCGGGACGGGACCCCGCTGCCGGCTGATGTCCGAGCCGCGCCGCCGCCCCCGCTTGGATGTGTGAGTACCGGCGGGACGGAACCCTGCCCCGGCCGTGAGGTGCGGGACGGTGCGGTGCGGTGCCGGGCGGCCGAGCCCGCGGGCTGCCGCCTGCCTGAAACTTGGGGTGTATGTGAGTGGGCGCCCGTTGTGGTGCGGAGGCTCTTGGCTTTGTTTCGTCCTGCTGGTGAGTTACGGCGCTTGGTGCCGGGCTGCTTGTTTTAGACGTTTCCTGCTGGGTTAAACCAAGAGGTCCGGGCACGTTGTGAGGGGCGGTTGAGGATTAGGGGCGAGGAAGTTGGTCTGGGGTCATGGGTAGGTTTGCTTTGGGCTGCTAAAGCGCTGTCGCTGTGTAGTCGGTCCTACAGAGGTAAGAGAGGGCACCGTCCTGTAGAACATGGAGAAGTGAGCCAGTCCTCTCTAAGCCCAGGCAAATCTAACTCGCCATAAGGTACCGTTTCCAGAATGGGTGTGGGTAGACATCTCTGTCGCTGTTCTTTTTTGTGCCACTAAGAAAACAGTATCGGTCGTCCTCCCTTATGTAGGACAGCAGTTAGGAGGGTGATTTTCCTTGTGCCATGAGGTAGCTCCTTTGCTACTCCAGCATAATTTTAACGTGTGAGACTGTAGCAGGAACAGAGGCAGCCTTGTCTGCGATTTATGATCGCTCTCATCCATGCTTCTTCGTTGTGAATAACGGGCCCCTCGTATCACTGGCAGCTGCTACTGCTGTAAGTGAAGGAATGAGATGTCTGTATCACAAAGTGGTGAGTCGTAAAGGTTTTGGAGACGAGGCATCCCTTCTGTAACCAGCTGAGGTCTGTTAACTCGCTGTGATCACAAGAGATTTATTTGGGAGAGGGGTATGGTAATACAGGGAAGGGACTAGAATGGCTCAGCTCCAGTTCCACAGGATGCTGGGAGCAGAGAGGACACCAGCCCTTTAACCTGCAGCCTGCTCCTTTGCTTGCCGCCTGGCATTCCTGCTGTTGGAGTGGCTTTGTTTCCCATGCTCTTTTTCCTTCCAGCCTCCTTTGGAGCATCAGCTCCTTCAGCTGAGGCACTTGGTAGTGTAATGGGATGATGCTCTGCTGGTAGATCCTCAGCCCGCTGGCACCAAAGCATTAGCCAGGCAATGATGAGCTCTCTGGGAGTTGTGCAGAAACTTCACTCGCTCCTTGTTGTCCCTTACTGGACTGGAAGTTCTTCAGTTCTCCTTGCTGCTATTCCTGCAACCTTCTTTGGCTCAGGTTTTGCAGTGTAAACCAGCATGTAGGGTAAGAATGCTGTGCAGTCTGGTATATTCGGACAACAGAGGAGCACAGGTAATGTCACTGACACGGTTAACTGTGTCCAACGCGATGCATGCTCCTAATCTCCAGACCACAGAACATCAGTATGCCTCCTGTACAGCTCATTCCTAGCTCTCTCTTTGCAGACCCAGTGGCTTGCAGTATTTGAGACCTGATTTTCAGAAGGTCTGAGTATCCACACTCCTACTGCCTAAACCTGGGCATTCAAAATTACTGATAATTTAGAAAGGACAGCCTTTTATTTTTTTATATTTTTCCTTTCATTTTTACAGTCTTTCTGGCTGTAAAATAGGAATAAACCATTCTGCTTCCTGCTTTGGTAGAGTTTGTTTCTATTCTGCTTGCAAGGAGATAAATCCTTTTCAAAACTTCTTTCAATGTGCAGGCTAGCACCTTACTGAAGTACTCTCATTACAGAGACACAAATGTCATCCTGTAGTAGCTAAGGAAACAAAGCTATTGTCATCTTAGTGACCCGCCTATGTTAGCTGATGTAACATAGCCAATATACTGTTATGTATTACTCAAAAGCAGACAGATCTAATCACTCTTTTGTCTGTGCTTTCTTCGGGCACTGCTTTTTGGTCTGCAATTTTAGAGAGAGAGTTGAATTGTGTAGGTATTATTTGAGGGAGAAAACCCCACCCCTTTCTGCTGGTTTTGGAATTGAGCAGCACTGAATACAAGTCTTTCTCTGAAAGTGTCTGTATTGCAAATTGACTTGGGCAACTCATGTCTGGATATTGTAAAACAACTAACCTTGTTTTTCTTCTGCAGGCATCAAACCTGGATGTTTGAGAATACAGCAAGAGCATGTATGCTAGAAATGTTTGTTAAGGTGGCTTCCACTTTTCTGTGAGTGTTCACTTCAGAAGTGAATCCGGCCCCTCAGTGCAACTCTGGAGTTACAGTTCCTAAAGATGAATATGGTGAACAGCAAATAGATAGTACTGATTCGGAGACCATGCTACTCCTCACTCTTGGTGCCTTCCCTGTGCCTCAGTATCATGAAATCCGGGGAAAAAAAGTTTTCTTCTGGCAGTAACAAGCATGTGGTTCAGTTCTAGTTCACAGATGTGAAACTCTTAAGTTGCAGAGGTTGAATTCATACTCTAGATTTAAAGTAGAGATATTTTGTCAGTACAGAGATGTGTGTGGTTTTTAGCACTGGTGAAAATCAGTTGGAGATTTGTCTTAATTTTTTATTATTTAGAACATTTGGTCTTAAAAATATTACCAATTTCCAGCCAGTCTTTTCCATTGTGAAATTTTGTGTTCTGGCATGTTTATGGACTGAGAAATCCAGAAGAGGGTAGAATTTGGCTTGCAGAACCTACTTAAATGCTTGGCATCTTTAGACTTTAGTATTACTTGATCTGTCATTAATTGTACAGTATGACATTCTGTTAGACATGTTGTCCTTTTTTGAGGCCCATTTTTTTTTCCTCCTTGCACTGCTGTTCAGTTGGAGAACTCACACAGTTTGACAGTACTGTGCTACACAGGAAGCCATAAGGAAGATCTGAAATTACGACAGTCAGCCTTCCTCTTCTTTCTGTGTTCCCTCCCTTCTCCTTAAATCCACTCTCCAGCTGCAGAATTTGGCCTGTCCCAGTAATCAATGGTGCCATGAAGTTTGCTTTCCTCTTCTTTGTCCACCTAACAGCAGCAGTTCTCTTGTGCTGATGAAAGCTCCACTTACTTCTAACTGTACCACAACCGTACTACAGCTTTTAGGCGGTGGATTTTTAAAACAGGAGGTAAATCTCTAGTAGCTGTGACTTGGGCAAGTAACTTACGAGCTACCAAACTCTCCTGAGAGATTTCCTGCCATTCTTTGTGGCAAGTAGTCATTGGAGAGTCATTTCCAACCTTTTTTCTTTCGACTTTTCGGACAGCTGAATGTGTTGCAAGCGGAAAACAAGACTTTTGGTGGGAAGTGAGTGTTATTATGCAAGCTGGTCAGAAAAGCCATGGCAGAGGCATCCACATAACATATACTGAAGGTGCTTGGTTTAAAGCTAAATTGTCAGTAGACATCTGTAGCCCAGAATACTTACAATGGAGCATGTGTGCAGATTCAAACAGCTAAATGAGTCTTGGTGTCATTAATTATACCAGGGATTAATGTTACCTATTGCATTTTCCCAGTCTGATCGATTAGTTGCTCCATAAATGGTCACATGAAGTTCTGAACAATGGAAGCAGGAAACTTGTGTATTACCTGTGCCTGTTACTTAGGAGGCAAGTAGAGGGGAGCTGATGTATTCTCTTATGCAATTTTACATTTTAAATCAAATGTGTATTTTATGCAAAATATGATTTATTTAGAATCCCTTGTGATAATTCTGCCTTTCTACAGTGTCGAGGATATGCAAATCATTGTCACACTGGTGCTTTCTGATATGAATCCCAGTGCAATGACTTTGGGTAAGCCTCAAGGAAGCATTTCTTCCTTGTGTTCTACTCCATTCCTTCAAACTCGTTGCTACAGATGGCAGATGCCTGCCTTATTTTTAGCTATGTGAGGACAAAACAGAAAACTCCTAGTGACTCCCCATGATTTGTCATCATGGCTGATCTCCATTACATTAAACATTGGGATTGGCAGAGGAACAAAACCAGCAGGAAAGCTGCTTCTGTTTGTTTTGAAAAAAAGCTTGTCTAAAGCACTAAAATAATGCTGTAAAAACTATTCGGTGCTACCTGCAGAGACCCCTGGGAGGAGAAATCCTTGCTGAACAGTTTATCCTCTTTGGAATAAGGAAACTGAGGTCTGACGTGGTAAAATAAGTTCCCTGGAAGTGAGTTGAAGAGGAGAGATAAAAAAGCAAAAAAGTTCCTGGTTTGCAGTCCTATACTTAGTCCATTAGACCATGTGTATGTGTTCGGCGTCGGGAACAGAATGAATGTTTTGGTGGCTTGCTTGGCTGAAAAGATGAGCCCTTAAGGCAAGAGCATCTTTTATCTGTTCCCCTACCCCCCCAGTAGTGATCTGTTTTGCTGCGTGTTTGCTCTAATCAATTGGAAAAGCAAATTTCAGTGGCTGTAGCCAAAATTCCCTCCCTTTCCCAGTCACTGTGTGGGGCATGGTGCAATGGAGGGGATTGATAGCTGTGGTGTAGCTGTACCTGTGCAGTGTTAATGAAGAGCTTTGGTGCAAGATGTACTTAGGAGTGTGTGTTGATAAACTGTATTACCAGCCAGCTTTGATAGCTTTGCCTGTGTTGTGTCTGCTAAAACAACCTCCTTGGGATAGAGCATTACTTCCCAGCCAGTGCCCCCTTCTAAACTGAACTTTTGCTTCTGGAAGTAACAGGCACATGGAGCTGGAACTTAAAACTTTTGTGTTGCTGCATACTCAACCCTGTTTTGGAGCTGAAGCTGAAACTCTCCCAAGTTTTCAGGTGACAGTGCAGGTTGTCTTTGAGAACCATATGTCTCACTCTAATTCCTGCCAGCTCTTTAATTTGAGCCTCTTGTTTTGGATGAGGATAACTTCTTGTCCCTTTCCCCACACCATTTAGAAGCATGGGAACTGTAGGACCAAAATAGACCATGACCCAACTGGTCAGGCCTGCATTTGGAAAAGCTCAGCTTTGCAATTCTGTCATTTTCTCACACACAAGCAAGCCAATGCTCTCTTTATTCCCAGATCCAGCATTTGGCTGTGAGTGTTGCTGAATACATCAGAAGAAGCCAAAGAAAATGTTCATGTCTTGTGATACTGTTGTCTTGGTGAGGAGTGTGTTATTGGCCACTTGTAGCTGCTGAGCCCTGAAGATCTTGTGTTGTGGGGTTTGGGTTTGTTGTTTTTTTTTTTCCTTCACTTGTTTTTTGAACATAATTTCACTTGTCTTCATTCATAAAATTATGATAGTCTTTCATTAAAGCCTTGCTAAGCTGTTTGCTTTGACCTCCTGCACCAGTTAGTTGCACAAGGTAATTACATGCTTATGAGGTATCCAGGAATCGTTGCTTTGTTCTTCTACTTGCCAGAAGTTCAGTAAGAGCACTTACTGTGTGTATCTTCTTTCCCCCAATTCACAAAGACTTGAACTTGTCTGCAGTCTGAATAGGACCTCTGGAAATCTTTCCCTCTCACCCCCTGAAGTAAGATCTTTGAGGGGACTTTTAAGGAATGTGTAGGATTTGTGTTGGAAATCTCTCTGGTTTTAAAAATGGCTTTTTCAACCTCTTGGATAGTTTTCTTGCTCTGGAGTATTAAGAACTTAAATCTACGTCCTCTCCTTAAAGAGCACATCAGCAAAATGAGCTGTGCACTTTAACCTGGAGAGGTTTTTCCTGTAACCTTTCCTTTTCTGCTCCCATTTTTGTCTGTGGGTATTTGAAGCACAAACGGCAAGTGCTGTCTTCAGCTTGTCTTTAGCTACAACTTCTATTTTCCCCCTCTAACCTGCCTGCTTAGCTCTGGCCTTCCTTGCTGAAGATGCCTGGAATGAGTCATAAAACATACATGTAAATTCTTGCCTTTTTCTTGCTACTTTCACCCTTCTGTTTTGACACGTGTGCAGAGGACTGATAGATGGAGCTGTGCTGCATTAGAAAAGCCTGTGCTGACTTGGCCTTGCTGGGTTAGTTTTGGTACTACAGAAAAATCCCTTGGTTCTTAGTCACTGAGCAAAGCTTAGCCTTGCTGGTGCATCACTTCATGATGGGGATTCACCACCCAGCTCTGTCTTTCTCACCCACTCCTGGGATGTGCTTTATGGGGGCTTCTGCCTCTCTCCACACCAGATCTCTTTCTTAACCTGTCGCTCCATGTGGCATGAGGACTTGGAAAATGTGCTGACTTGGGAGACCTCCTCCTAACCGGTTTTGCTTCCCAGCCCAGGGCCGGGCCTTTGGAGCCAGCCTGAGTTGAAAGGTTGTGTTGATTTAGTGCTGCACAAGCCAAATATTTAGCTTTCCATCTGATAACCTGTCAGTTGTTTCCTCCCTCATAACAACCTAATGCTTTTTTATTCCCAAACTGAGTTAGGGCTTCATCCATGGAAGTTCTGCAGCTTCTTGGCTTTCGGAGTAGCAGATGTGAGGGTGCTGACAAGGTGGCCTCATGGCATGGGTGCAGCCATTGCTGCTCCTCAGCTCTCGACCATTTCGGTGTGATGGTGGGTGAATGGGTTACCAGCTTTATGTCTCATTTTTCCAGATGTCAAAATGGTTTTATTTAACATAAATAAATAGAGGCTCACACTAAAAGGAAGTAAAATCAAGCCATAGTAACAAGGACTCACAGGAGTTCAAAAGAAAATTTCACTATAAAGTAGATTTGCTGATAATTTGCTAAAACATTTGGATTGCTGGACAAATGCATGTTTGGGATGAGGTTGCCCAGCTACAGTGACTTGAAGTGATGTCATGAGTAACCAAGAGACCTTTTACATTGCTTGTTTCAATTTCACAGACTGATGGGGGTAGAGGGGAGGAAGAGGAGAAAGAGCTGTTTGTCTGCCAGCTGAAAGTCACCACTGTTACAGTACATACTTAATCCCGAAGGTTAGAGAATCCCACTCTATTTTTCTCCTCCCATCCTTCCAGAAATGGTTTCACCTGGGGCTGGGAACTCTTTTTCCAGCAGTGCTAACAAGGTTTTATAAATAAGCTGCTGTTGGGGACGCAGTGAGTTGTCACCTGTGGAGTGAAAACAGAGGATGTGCTGGGGACAGAGCTTTTTGCTCAGCTCAGGGTGAACTGTCCAGCTCTTAGATGATCCCTTGCCTTTGTGGTCCAGGAGCTTGTGCCTCAGGGCTTGTCCATACAGTCGAGTTCCAGGATATGCGTTCCTTTTTGAAGGAAAATAACCTAGAAGCCAGTGCTCCCGACAGCAGGGACAGGCAGCGGCAGCAGCAGGGAGGAATTGACAGATACCGGGACACAGGAGTGCTTTGGAGATGGGCAGCAGATGGGCTGCTTCTGGCACTAAACAACACTAGGAGCTTATATGTTGCTGAGGAGAAGGTAGGCAGAGCTCCCTTGCTAACAGCAACAGAGGCAGTTTGTTGCTTCACCCCAAGATGTCACATACTTATTGACAGGAAAAAGGCTGCTTTGGTCAAGACATTGCAGTGAGATACTTGTGGTCTCAAGTGAGGGTGGGCACGTTTCCCTTGCTGCTCTTGATTGTAGCTGGTTGTAGGACTTGTGGAGGCAAGGAGAGCCTCTTGAGTGTTTTCCAAGCTCTGCAGCAGGCTTCCCAAGAGGACTGAAGGCTTTCTCATTTTCTCATATTAAAAAACAACCACACCATCAACATAACTGGCTGAGCATTGTAGCATTTCCAGCAAAGAGATAGGGAACCAGGCAGACTTTTCATTCTGATGACTCACTGACTCTCTCCTGATTTGCCTCTTGCAAGAACTGTTTGGGCAGCTGCTGATGCAGGAACATGATGCATTGGTCCCTGGGGAGCAGAACGGAGCTGCGTGGTACTTCACCTCTGAACTGGTGGATAGTTCATCTGCCTTGCTCTTCACCAATAAAGCCTTGCTCACAGCTGTGGTTCTTGCCTGGGGAGCTGATGGGGAGAAGGAGTGTTGGTGCAGACAAACAAAACGCCCAAGTGCTTTCTGTAGTCTTAAAAGCAAGAATTTGAAATCAGAGGGGCTGATGCGTTATGTTCCTGGATCTTCTTATAACCATGTCACAGCTGAAGGTTTTGTCTGTGGTCCCTCTCTAGGACCCAAGAGTTGCCCAAACACATATCCATTCTCTTTGTGAGGACAGGACCACTGTTCTATACTTGCTCCACAGATCCTTCTTGTGTGATGTTATGATGCCCATGTGTGTCTGAGAGAGGAGATCTTGTGAGCTCGGCAGCTTCTCTTCTGGAGGTGCTGGAGATGGAGGGACTACAAGTATGCAACTTATTTTGAGTGAAATTATAGGTGAACTGGGAAGACCTCAGAGCAGCTTCCAGTATCTGAAGGGGGCTACAAGGATGCTGGAGAGGGACTCGTCATTAGGGACTGTAGTAATAGGACATGGGGTGATGGGTTCAAACTGAAACAGGGGAAGTTCAGGTTAGATGTAAGGAAGAAGTTCTTCACTGTGAGGGTGTCCATGCACTGGCACAAGTTGCTCAGAGAAGCTATGGCTGCCCCATCCCTGACAGTGTTCAAGGCCAGGAGCAACTTGCTCTAGTGGAAAGTGTCTGTGCCCATGGCAGGGGTTTGGAACTGGGTGATCTTAAGGCCCTTTCCAACCCAAACCATTCCATGATTCTGTGAACAATGTGGAATCACATTAATGGACTAAAGAGTCTTGTCAGGAAGCTTTTCTATTACTCAGTTTTTGTGCCTGTGACTCCATAAAATAAGCTTCCTGGTGGGGTGGGGACTCTGAAGACAGAGAAGGGAGTGTGGTAGACTCCCAGTGTGCTCTGAGGCTCTTAATTAACACTTTGTATGACTTGGATGCACACAGGAACATTATCTGTTGGACTAAAGGGTCATGGACACTTTTTTTCCCCCAAGTTAGGATATTTTTTACAGTAGAATCATGCCTTTGTTTATTAATTGAAAACTATTAAGAGGCTTTTCCCATGTCTGTCCCCTCCAAAAGGAGAGTTATTTATTGGTTCAAGGCCAAAACAAGCAAACTTGGAGTCAAACTGATCTGTAATCTCCCTGCTTTGTTTCACTTTATCTGGGGAGCTTCAGTGTGGCTGGGTTTACAAAACAAAAGCAAACAACCCAGGGATGGTTCTGAGGCACATTTTGCTCTAAGATTTAGCTGATTTCATTCAACTCCAGTGAAGTAAAGTTATTTAAAACTTGAGGAACAGCCCAGTCTGTATGTTCACAGATCACTGTGAAAGGGCTTATTCAAGTGCAGTTAAAATATGGTGCACTGATGTTCAGGAGGGCTCCTTTCTTTTCCACAGGCATTCTTTTTGAGTGGTAGAAACCTACATTTTACTAGTTTGCAAAGCCAGAGGGGGGGAGTGCAATTGCACAGTGTCCAAATGACTATATGGGTGAGCATGTGGAGCATACTAATGGGATAACACTAATATTAATGGGACACTACTAATGAGAGTTGTTAAATTATTGACATGTATTACTGAATGTGGCATCAAACACCTTCCACTGTTAATAGCACTAATCAAACCATCAGTTCATTGCATCCATAATCAGAAACATCCTGAAGGTTGAATCACACTGTTTTAGCTTCCACAGGCCCCTATAATAGCTTAATCTGTCTTAAAATGCTTTCAGAAGTTGCTTCTTTTAGAGGTTTTCCTAATTTTTTTCTTCATCTTGGCAGCTGATGTAAAGTGTTTGGATGCTCTAATGAATTCTGCAGTGTCTGTTGCTGCCCCTGCTCATCTGCTGTACACAGGAGACTTTTCTTCTGTTTATATTTAATTCATGAAATACAAATATTCCCAACTCATATTCTAGAACATCCTACAGAAACTTCTCTGAAAGCTTTAGTCTTCACTACAAAGAGAAGGTAAAGGAAAAGAAAGGTAAGGAAGGCTTCAATTCTCTCTTGTGTCCTCATTGGAATTAGAAGGAGAGTTTTGAAGTCTGCCAAAACATATTCTTTGCTTCCAACCCCAAATTATCCAATGTTTGTTCTCTCCTTTCATGTCATTTCACAACTCTTCTTGCTTTGGGTATGCATGACCTTCATCTGGGTATGTGGAAAGCATTCAGCTTTTGAAACATCTTGATTTTTGTGGAGATGCTGAGAATTGGTTATTTGGAGCAGGGATGAAGGATGGGAAATTTTAACCCAAAGGACAATTCTTTGAGGGAGTCCAGTTTTCCTCCACACTGCTCATGGGCACAGTGTGTGTGACTCACTAAGCACACACTCAGCTGTGATTCCTCAGGGGTTTCAAGGAGGTGATAACCGAGTTCTGAATAGATGAGTTCCATCTGTAAATTCAGAAGCTAGATCCAGAGTTCCCTGGAAGGTGAGAGGTACTTTTTTGGATGCTGGGTTTAGTTCTGACTATGCTGCTTTGTGAAAAGGGCAGCTGATGAGCATCCAGACACCCCAGAAGCCTTGCAGTGAGATGCTCACTCAGTGTTGATTCTGTACAGCACAAGCAGTTAGAATGACTTCCAGATTCACACTCTCTTCTGCCTGCTGGCCATCAGCAACTTCCCCAACTGCAGAAATCCTTCAGTGGCATGTGGAAACCAGGGGAATAAAAGCAAAGTCATATGGGAAATTATAAGGTCTGTGCCAGAGAATCCACCTTTGTTATTGATATTCGGAGCTGCCGAGGCTCTCATATTCATTCAGTTTAAGGACCTCACTGATTTAAATGTGTCACTTGAAATAAATATTTAAAGGCTTACTTTTAACCTTTTTATTTCTGTTTTTTGAGGGCTGGGGTATGTGACTACCTGTATGTGCATTGAAGTACATGCATACATGAGTGGTTTGCTGCACTAATCTGCTAACTAGAACCGCTTTTAAGTGGACCTCCTACCATTGTGTCAGTCAGGCTTGCTTAGTACAGAAGGGATCTCACAAGCCTAGAATGGTTTGAGTTGGAAGGGAACTTAAAGCTCATCCAGTTCCAACGCCCTGCCATGGGCACTTTCCACTAGACCAGGTTGCTCCAAGCCCCATCCAGTCTGGCCTTGAACACTGCCAGGGATGGGGCTGCCACAGCTTCTCTGGGCACCCTGTGCCAGGGCCTCACCACCCTTGCAGGGAAGAACTCCTTCCTTATATCCAGTCTAAATCTACCCTCTTTCAGTTTGAAGCCATTACCTCGTGTCTGGGCTTCTTGATCAGAACCGTGCATCTTCATGGAGATCAGTCTGTTCAGAGCTCTGTCAGAGAGGGTCCAAATCACCCACCAGCACCCGAGCCTGTCAGTGTGTTGGGTCATTAAAAGACCTGTGAAGCTGTAGTAGCCCCATGCACCAGAACAGGGAGAGGGCTCTTCCCAGGCTTGCTTTTGACATGAGGCACAGAGTAGTATGTTCTCCAGCACTAGCCATACCCCTTGTGCTTTCCAACCCACAGGAAGTGCAAACAGGCACTGATGGCTAATTTAAGCAGCTGCTTTTAAAGACACAGTGTCAGTGGTGTCCATTCAGTGTATGCAAGCAGACTCTGATCTGGTGCCACTGAAATGCCACAGTGCTTTAGGGTGGTGATGGATGCCCCACAGTGCTCTGAGTGTGTGAGTGTATTCCTTTTGCGTGAACTCGCTTGGCCGGGGTGTGAACTAAGCTTGCAGCTTAAACGATGTTTCTGCCTCCTTTGCAGACGTGGGAAAGCTTCAGGATCGTGGAGTGGGTCTCAGGGAGGCACTGGAAGTGGCTTGGTTCCTGGTCATGCCCGGTGGAAGGAGGGGACCCAGCCGGCAGCAGCTAAGCCGTTCAGCTTTGCCTTCTCTCCAGACGCTGGTTGGCGGGAACTGCGGGAACGGTGCTGGGTTGAGAAACAGGTGAGGACAAAGGGAGGGTTGTGGAGATATCTGTAGTGGCGCCAGAAGCTGAGGAGCCTTGATCCACTCTGTGCATGAGTGTGGCTTCATGGTTAAAGTGAGAAACTGGGGCACGGGAACCTTGAGCCCTCCGCTGTGGCATTAGGAGGTGGCCCATCCAAGAGGGAATATGCCCTGCATGACAAACCTCTTCCAGCTTCTCCCCTGAGCTCTGCTACCATGATTCCCTTTATGGCCCCTCTCATGACTTCATGCATTAAAATCAGCCTTGTGGGGAGGATTGTGGAAGTGGTCACAGCCACCCTTCACTGCTCACCATGGTCATAATGACCAGGGGTGGAATGGCACAGTGCTCAGATTGTCCTTCCCTGCAGCAGTCACCAGAGCAGTGAGTCCTGGCAGATTATGAGTTCTTGCCTCTTGCTCACTTGTCTGCAGTGCTACAGGGAGTCAGTGTGACCTGTCAGAGCTCAGCTGTGAGTCCCCCTCCTATGTGATAGAAAAGCGTCCTCCTGCCCTGCCTATCTTCTGTTTTAGTCCTGCTGGCTGCAGATGAGACTCATTCAGTTGGCAAAGCTCCTCTCAATTTTTTGAGGAAGTTGGAGGCTGAAAAAAGAACACACAGTGACATTTAGTTCTCCACATTTGGCACAAAGACTAAAAAAGGCCCAATGTTACTTCCTTCCGTACAGAAGTTAGCAAACTAGAGAAGCTCTGCTGTATGCTGAGGCCCTGATCAACCTGGTATAAGTTCATCCTTAGAGAGTAAAGAGATCCAAGCCATTTAGTTTTGGCCTTTAAAGACTTCTCTGGCTGGGACAGATGGACAGATGTCACACTCATAGCTTCTTGAGCAACAAGTGACTGTTTAGACCATGGAGTCAGTGCCTCAGGGTCCTGGGCAAGCGCTGTTTATCCTGCTTGCAGTCAGACACAGCAGAGTTTGTGTCTGAGCTTCCTCCGTTCAGTCTGCTGGAGCTTTTAGTTGTCCTGTCCTCCTCTGAAGCCTAGGAAAAAAGGAAGTGTGAGAACACTTGAGAAGTCAGCCTCTAGGAAGTGGCTGAACTGCTCTGTTCCATTTTTAGTTACCCCTCACAGAGGAACTGTGAGGAGAGGAACGATGGACACTTTGCAGTGCTGGAGAAAGAGGCTGGGTGCTACTGTAATGTCTTAGTGATGGGCGGGCGGAGTGAATATTCATAGGATCATAGAATGGGTTTGGGTTGGAAGGAACCTTCAGAGGTCATCTAGCCCAACCCCCCTGCAATGAGCAGGCACATCTTCATCTAGATTAGGGTGCCCAGAACCAGCCTGGCCTTAGATGTCTCCAGGGATGGCGCATCCACCACCTCTCTTGGGCAACCAAGGTGTTTTGCCACCCTCAGTGTAAAGAATCTCCCCTCTTTTAGTTTAAAACCACCACCCCTCATCCTGTTGCAACAAGCCCTGCTAAAAGGTTTCTCCCCATCTTTCTTCTAGGCCCTTTTTAAGAACTGAAAGTCTGCAATAAAGTCTCCCTGGAGCCTTCTCCAGGTTGAACAACCCCAACTTTCTCAGCCTTTCCTGATATGGAGAGGTAACATTAAGTGGTCAGTTTGGCATAGAGTCCTTAATGTTTGTTGCTTGGAGTTTTTTCCTCACTCTGTGTACTTGACTTCCTCCAGCTTCAAGTTTGGTCCGTGTCGTAACAGCTCAATCTGCTGCCTGGAGAAAACGCTGAATGTTGGTTTTGGCTGAACTAAGATAAAGCTCACCACCAGTCTCATGCGAGAAATACAAATGTGAGACTGCTGCCACCTCTCCTCTAGCAATGCTCAGTCCCAAATTCACAACCTCAAGCACTCCCTGTCCTGCAGAATGGTAGAGATGATGTAGGATGTTTACCAAATGAGTGCTGTGTGTCTCCTCAGGAATGGTAGTGCCATCAGCCTCTCGGCGCCTCCCATCACAGCGCTGATCACTCCAGAGCCTGTCCGTCACTGCCGCATCCCTGAGCTGCCACTGGATGGGAGCCTTCTCTTTGAATTCCTGTTCTTCATCTACCTGCTGGTAGCCCTCTTCATTCAGTACATCAACATCTACAAGACTGTCTGGTGGTACCCGTACAATCACCCTGCTTCCTGCACCTCACTGGTGAGTTCCCCAGCAAATGGCATCACTCATGGTTTTTCATTACACAGCTTCTTTTCATGCTTCCTCAGGCCAGGAATCA
Organism: Pezoporus occidentalis; assembly: GCF_034315485.1. Classification (NCBI taxonomy): domain Eukaryota; kingdom Metazoa; phylum Chordata; class Aves; order Psittaciformes; family Psittacidae; genus Pezoporus; species Pezoporus occidentalis. The sequence continues at coordinate 1,884,520 of NW_026912898.1, forward strand.
CCAAACATTTGACATTAGGGGAGTGAAGGAGAGTTCACATGCAACCCCCATCAGCCAGGATCATGTCATCCCCCATTTTACAGGGGAGAAAATACATAGAAGGTGAGAAAGAAGTGCCAGCATGACTCCTTCAGTGGAAATTCCTTGCATGGCCTAGCTAGATCCTAGGGTTTGAAATGGAGTTGAGACTCCAGGAGCCTGCTGTCTCCTGCCGTGGGTGCCCCTTCGCAGTGGAAACAGCAGAACCTGAGAGAAGGAAGATGGTGCAAGTTTTCTTTAGGATCTCACAGCGTATCAGCAGCAGAGGAGTTGGGGAAGAGATCCTCAGGTTACGTCAAGCTTCCAGTCTCCTCAGTTTTAGTCTTCTTCCTGGCGCAATAAGCTGCACAGTGTGGCAATGACCTGTACCTGAGTCAGCAAACCTCATGTGAGTGAAGCTAGCTTCTGAAGTGGTCCTTCAGTTTTTATGGTGTCCTTGCTGCTTGGAAGCATGAAGTGGTTCCTTAGTTAACTATACCGGCAGGTGGTGCTGGTGGTGCAGTTATCAGTTTCGAGTTCAGCTCTGCCGTGCTGGACACAGCTTGCTTTAAACAGTAGTTTTAGGCTCCCTACCTGAAAGGATTTAATGGTCATTTGTTTGTTCCCATCAGAAATCAAGCATTCTTTTTCACCCAAAATGGCCTTGAAGTCCCAAACAGCAGTATTCACACTCTGCTAACTGTTCTAGCCACACCACCTTTGATAGCTTCCTTCAAAAATCAGAAGGGGTCCAAAAACTGTATCTAATTTGAAGAAGCCAGAGCCAACATGAAACTTCTCATACAGATCTATGGCTCGTGAAGATGACATTTCTCAGCTCAACCTGATTATCAGGGAATATTGGTCACCACAGACCATTTCTAAGACCAAGAGCTAAAGTGAGCTGGTGTGCTCGCTCTGGGCTCTGTTTCATCTGCCCTTGCTCTGGTTGCTTATTGGCTTTTCCAGGGATGACTTGCAATCCTGGTCCAAGATGTCGCTTTGACCACAAAAACACCTACCTGAAGGGTGGGTTTGTTTTCAGTGGAAATCTCTCCATGGGAAGGAACCTCCATGTGGGGAAGATCTTACATCTGGAGACGTTCCTGTGTTACTGATGTTTATCCGTTCTCCCTTATCCCTAACAGAGAGACTTGGGGAACACTTAACCTGAGGTCCTGATGCACTCGAGCAGGCAGCTTTCCTGTCCCACCCCAGCTGGGTGGTTCCAGAGCCCCTTCCCCTGGTGAAGACCCTTTTTTCTTTCCTCCTTCAGAACTTTCACCTCATTGACTATCACCTGGCGGCGTTCATCACAGTGATGCTGGCGCGGAGGCTGGTGTGGGCCCTCATCTCTGAGGTAACATAACCATCTCGGAGGCTTCCTCTCCTGCCCCTAGTACTGGTTGTAGAGCATGACCATCTGTGGCCTCAGAAAGTTCTGCAAGTTGGAGAGCTGGAGGGTTTCTTCCCCCCCAGAACAAGTCCGCATGCGAAGGACTAAGATTGTGGGGATGCTTTCTCCTTGAGCCCATTCGTGTCCCGCAGTATTGGGTAACTCGGTTGCCTCTGCAGATAGAAAGAGGTGAAGGAGATGCTCCCACTTGCTTCTTTATCGCTGCAGGCCAGTATTGTACCTCACTATCTCGAGGCAGAGAAGTGGCTGAGGGAATTGCAAGTCAGTTAGCAGAAAGGCAACTAGGGAGTTAGCCAAGAATGAACAGGAGATGAGTGGGGAAAGGTCAGGAGGAGGATGTCTGAGTACACTGAAGTGAAATAGGAATAGGTGATAGAACTGCTTTTCCAGTCCTGGTTACTCAGTAACTTTAGGACTCTGGTCATGCCACCTCAGATTTTGAAGATCCTCTGTGAGAGCAGAACCAGACCAAATGTATGTTTGACAAAGGTCTTTTTGAGGAAGATGGAAGTTCTGTCCTCTGAAATGGTTAATAACAACACAAGGCTAAGCAATACATTTAAAAACAGATAAAGGAACCGTTGTGTCCTGTGGAATGAGTGAATGGAGAAGATCTCTGAAGTTCTCCTTTCATCTCTGATTCCTCTTTCATTTATGTTCCCATTCTCCATAAAACTTCTGGCACATCCCATCTAAGAGCTGTAGCCCCTGAGAACCTTTCCATAGTTCAGTTACCTTCTCCCTTCTGGAGGCAGGAACAAGCTTTCTCCCTTTCCTTTCCAAGGTGGTGCCTCCTCAATGAACTGCAGCCTGTACACCCAGTAGATGAGGGGTGGAAATCTAGCTTTGGGATTGGCAGGGTGCACCATCTTCTCCTCCCTCAGCCGAGAACTGTGACATGCCAGTTCTTTAGGGAAATGAATGATGAGGCATGATCCTTCTGAAGGAAAGAGGAAGAGGAAATGTCTCAGACTTTCCTGGACTATCATCAGATAAGGGACTGGAACAAAAGTATTTTCTGCTTTGCAGACCCTATTTTAGCCATGCCTCACAACTTGTGCTTATTTGAATCTTGGATTCTGTCAATGCTGAATAAAGTCAGATGTTCACCTTTGTAAGAGGGTCAGCCTCCTTCTTCAGGGAGGGAAAGGGCAGCCATTCATCCTTCTCACAGTGCCTCCTGGCACCATTTTCCTGCTCCACAGGCACCCATTATGCTCATGTTCTAACACTTGTGTTCCAAGCTGCTGAATGGTTCTTCTCCATTTGCAGGCCTCTCAGGTGGGTGCAACATCAGTGATTCACTACATGGTGCGCCTGGTGCTACTCACCCTCTGTGGATGGGTGCTCTGCTGGACTTTGGTCAACCTTTTCCGCAGCCATTCTGTGCTCAACCTGCTCTTCCTGGGCTACCCGTGAGTGACACTGCCTGGTACCTTGAGGGTGAGGGAAGCAGAGCTGCTGGGGGTGGATGAGCCCCTATGGGAAGCAGAGCTGTTGGCTGTAATCGAGCTCCTCACCTTGTTAAAGTGGCTGAGGACGTAGCAGCACTGAGCTGATGAAGTAATTGCCTCAGCGTGCTGTTTGTACGGGAGGGGCCTTTACTGTGACCAAAGACTGAGCCATTGGGATCATTGGTTTCACAAATAGGATTTCAGAAAGCTTCTCTGTCGAAGCCTCTAGACTTTTATGGGGAGAAGAGATGGCCACTAGCTTATGGAGTAAGGGTCCCCCTCATCTGTTGAGAAGGTACCCCTGCTTTATGTTGGGTTGTCTGTCATTCCAGCCCTTCATTTCTTTCTCTCCCTGCAGATTTGGTGTCTATGTTCCTCTGTGCTGCTTCCACCAGGACAGCAGAGCACAGCCCCTGCCTGCAGACTGTGATTACTTGGTACAGGACCAGATGGTGGACGATGGGGCTTCAGCTGTCAGCAGCCTGGTCAAACCCAAAGATTTCCTCTCTCTTCTGTGGGAATCCCTGAGGGAACAGTTCAATAACCCCACGTCCATCCCCACCCACAGCTGCCCCCTTTCCCCAGATCTCATCCGCAATGAGGTGGAGTGCCTAAAAGCAGACTTCAACCGCAGGATCAAGGAAGTTCTCTTCAACTCTCTCTTCAGTGCCTACTACGTGGCATTCCTGCCATTGTGTTTTGTGAAGGTAGCTCTCGCCTGGCTCTCTCCGTGCCCCTGAATGTTGTGTGAATTGCTGCCAGGCCAGATTCCTGGTTAATTCCCCTTTTCTCTGTCTCCCCTTTGGCAGCCCGGATAGCGGAGCATGGCTGCATCCGGAGTGCACTAGTACTGCTCCTGGTTGGAGGATAGGTATTGCTGTAAATGTGATGCACCTCTAGTCCCATCACCCCACTTACTAACTCCCCTCCTCCCACCCCTGTCTTAGGCAGATGGATAGCTGTGTTAGAAAAGGCAACCTCTTGTTACCCATCTCAGATCCACCATCCTGGCTTTCGAGTGCTTGGAATAGAGGCTTTGGTGGTCACCCTGTTAGAAAACAGAGCCAACTAGGATGCTTGGCAAGCTAAATCCAGCAACCTCTTGTCACTGTGGGAGTTGTATTTTGCAGTCTGGTGTCTTCCTAACTTGAACGAGCTTCAGTTGGTGTAGTGAAATGGGCAGAGTCCCACAATCCATGTAGCAGTCTTGGTGCATTTGGTGCTCCTGGGGCATTTCTGTGGCAAGCAAACCCTGTTGTTACCTGCTGCTGGAGGAAGAGATATACCAGCTGCAGCATCAGCCCCTGCCCTTTCTCCTTCAGGTCAAGGAGAAGGGAGTCTTGAGTGTTTCCTAAACTGTAACCTTCTGAAGCCACCGGTCCAAAAGCGCATGCCTGTAACGTGTGGTGTGGGTCTGCTGGATGCACTATGTCCGTTGTCGTTCCTCCCTTCACTTTGTGACAGTGGTGCCAAGTTCTTGTCTGGTCTTTTTGCAGAGCACCCAGTACTATGACATGCGTTGGTCCTGTGAGCACCTCATCATGGTGTGGATCAACGCCTTCGTCATGCTCACCACCCAGCTGCTGCCTCCCAAGTACTGTGACCTGCTCCACAGATCAGCTGCCCACCTTGGCAAGTGGCAGAAACTAGAACATGGTTCCTACAGCAATGCTCCACAGCATATGTGAGTATGGGGCTGGGGAGGGCTTAGTACATTCTAGTAGATAAGCAACTACCAGCAGTAGTTACCTACTGAGGACACCTCCATTCCATGTGAAACTCTGCTGGTCTTTTTGTTCCCTAGAAACAGAAACATCTGCTCTCTGAGCTCCTTCAGTCACTGCTGGTTCCTTCCCAGAAACAAATGTTGAGGTTCTTCTTAGCCAGTGGAGAAGTAGCTTGGGCAAGGGGTGACCCTCTCCAGTGCAGTGGGCTGGGTTGTTGCGCTGGGAGCCATTTGTTCACATTGAGTGCATGTGATGTACTTGTGATGACCCCTCTGTGCTTTTCCAGTGGGACATGTCCTTGTGGCAGAGGCTTTGGTGTTTTTCAAGCTACAGTCTATGTCTGTGAACCCATGGTCACAGATGCTAATGCTCTGGCATTCTTTCCTCACAGCTGGTCGGAGAACACAATATGGCCACAAGGAGTTCTGGTGCGACGCAGCCGGTGCCTGTATAAAGCAGTTGGGCCTTACAACGTAGCAGTGCCTTCAGATGTGTCCCATGCCCGTTTCTATGCAAGTATCTCTTCTCCTGCTTCACATGTCCAGAAAGGGACTCTTCATCAGCGACTGCAGCAATAGGACAAGGGGTGATGGATTCAAACTGAAACAGGGGAAGTTCAGGTTAGATCTTAGGCAGAAGCTCTTCCCTGTGAGGGTGCTGAGGCACTGGCACAGGGTGCCCAGAGAAAGCTGTGGCTGCCCCATCCCTGGCAGTGGTCAAGGCCAGGTTGGACAGGGCTTGGAGCAACCTGGTCTCAGTGTGAGGCATTCTTACCCATGGCAGGGGTTTGGAAGTAGATGATCTTAAGGTCCTTTCCAACCCCAACTATTCTATGATTCCATTCTTTGTTACTATTGTGGGAGGAGGAAGAGGCCCAAACCTGGCTGCAGTAGAGCAGAACATGTGGAACAGAGTTTTGTTCAGCAGCAACAGGCTGTTGTGCAGCACTAAACACTGGCTTGCGACAGAGAGGCTTTCCTGACGCAGTGTTACAGTGGTGTCTGGGCAAGGTGGAAGCCACAGCTGCCTTATCACTGCTGTCTCATTGTGGTGATCAGGCATATTCTTAAGGGAGTTCTAGTTAATGTCTTCCACAGATACAGGAAAGCGTGTCAGCTGGCCAATAGCTTATTTCACCTATTAAGCAAAATGACACTTCTACATGCCTTGTTTCTTACACTGTTTTTCCTAAGTGGTAGCTAGTGGTGGTCACTAGCACTGACAGCATTTTGTACATACCTCTCCCCAGTTGACCACTGCAATGAATGATAAGAGATCTCCCCTTTCTCACTGTCTCCTGCAGTTCCTTTTCCACCGTCCGTTACGGCTGCTCAACCTGCTCATTCTCATCGAAGGCAGCGTTGTCTGCTACCAGCTTTACTCACTGCTGCGCTCAGAGAAGTGGAACCATACCCTCTCCATGGCCCTCATCCTCTTCTGCAATTACTATGTCTTATTTAAGCTCCTCCGGGACCGGATAGTATTAGGCAGGGCTTACTCCTACCCGCTGAACAACTATGGACTGAAGGCACACTAGGCCGGCCACACGTGTACCCTTTTTCTCCTTCCCTCCCCCCAGGGCAGGGAGGGAACCTCAGAAAAAAAAGAAAAGATATTTTCATACAGTTCTATTTTTTTCTTGCAGCATTTCTAAATATTTAAGATATTTTATATTTTGTATACTATTGGTTTTGGGGGGAGGGAAGGGGGGAGGGAACCAGTGGCAATTAAATGTCGCTTTATAAACAAGGTGTTATTTTATATATATATAAAACCAAATCAATGTGTATATACCGTGTATCTCTACCCATACATGTATCTATGTGAAGCAACAGGATTGTGTGTGTGGTCACTGTGTCTGCTTTGCTCACACAACTGCTTTGCTATTGCATACTGGGGATAGAACTGTTGTTAACTGGTCTGCTATGGAAAATGAGTAAGCAGACAGCCAGGAGCAGAAAGGAAATACAGGGGCCTTCCCCCAGGGTGAGTATAGTTTATCTTTTAGCTCAGTACCAGAGAAGTCTTGCAGTGGAAACGTGCACTGCTGTGATGCCAGTTTAGGGAAAGGGAGGAAGCAGTGTGTGGAAAGACAGGCTTGGGTTCCTGTCAGTTTGTAAAAGCTCTCAAGTTCTTTCTCTCCACTGGTAGCAGCATCCAAGTATGATTTAAAAGGAACTCTTGCTCCTATCTCTCTCCCCAGCAGCTTCAGCTCCCTCACTTCACCCAGGGAATTAACTAAATATTGAAGCTGTAATTTGAGGGTAGTATATCATTTAGGAAGAGATTAGCAAATAAATAGCTTCATCTGCAGTTTATTCTTGTAAAACACTTCAATTCCCTTATTGCTATACAATGGATTTTAACAGTCTTTCACTCTTAAGGTATATTGACTGGTACTGTTTAATAACTTACCATTAATAAGAAAGGAAATACTTTGCTTTTAAAGTGTTCTTCATAAAGCTGAACTATACCAGAACCTAGTGAAAAATCTTTGTGGCAGTATCACAGAGAGGAACTGAAGACAACAGACAGTATTAACCATAGAATTAATTTAACTGGGGATGCTGGTGACAGGCTGATGGTAGGAGTTGATGCAGTAATTCAGGTATTTAAAGAGGAGACAGCAATGCAGTGTTCTTCCTTTCAGATGCCGCCTGATGTAACTGTGACCATTAGTAAAGTGCTAGCTCTGGTTAAAGAGTGACTGTGTAGGGGGAATAAACCCAAACTCTGCTGAGTTTGGAAGAAACTGCAACTACTTTCTGTTCCTTCTTTCCTTCCAAGGCAAGTAAATACAGTGATCTCTGCTCCTGTCTGCATGACAGCTTCTCCAGCAGCCTCATCACAGGCCCAGGATACCTACTGAGGGAGGCAACAGGAGATACCTCCGAGCTTTAACCCCCAGCTACTCCAAAATGAACACAAACACTTAGCTTTGGTTACTCCTAGACTTTGTCTTATCTTTCATGTGGCCCCTAGTGCTGCTGACAAGGACACAGGTGCTTCAGAGTTTAGAGTCTGGGGCCTTGCATTGAGACACAGGCTTTTGAGCCATGTCATGCTTCCTGTAGTACAGCCTCATCTCTAATCCATGTCTTAATTCTAGCTTGATTACTTTGGGAAGCACATTTGGGTAAGAAGGGGTTGGCTTCCTACCTAGAGCAGTCTCTGCTGCATGTGGCTTTGTGCAACACCTTTCTTGAAACTGGGTGCAATTCTTGCAATAGCTCAGTACCATTTCATACAGATTTTACCTGTTTGGCATAGGCTCAGCACTCCTTACTCAGTATTACCAAGTAGCTTCTTCTATTTGAGCACCTAAATGATAGGCTTATACTTAAGCAATCACTAGAAATAAAGAGGCTCTCCCAAGGCCTGTTTTGGAAAACAGAGATGTGCAATAGAAAGCCAGAACCTTGAGCCAGGGCTTTTGGTCATGGAGTTGATCGGGATTTATGCTCTGCTTTTAACGCCTCTTGCATGTCAGGCTGAAGGTAGGTGAGCACACCCATACCTTGTGCAGCAGTTAGATTGACTTTACACTGTTCATAGCATAAGGGACAGCAGAGCAGTGATGCTTCCATAGCTACAGGCTTTCTATTTTGCTCTGAGGGACTGCAGGGCCAAAACACACACTCCTTAGCAGGTATGCTAAGATCCCTCTCATTCCAAGGGAGGTAGGCATTACTTGCTGCCTCTCCCCCTCAGAAGAGTACCTTGGTTACATCCTGGAGCAGTAGTTCTGTGAGGTTTAAGGTCTAGAGACTGTATCTGTCCATGCACAGTACATGAACTGCCTGCATGCAGTCCTGTAGATTCAAGTGTCTTCCATCTTTACACCTACATGGAAAGAAGTTGCAGAACATAGTTGCAGCTTCCCCTGTGGGTAAAAACACAGTGAGGAACTAGCTAGCACAGTTGGTCTCCCCAGTATATACTGGATCATCCAATAACAAGGAGGGAGTAGAAATCATGTCTGCTCAGCATCAGTGCCCGCTGGGCTCAATGTTCCTCCCCACTCCATAACTGGCTCTGCTGCTAGGTGAACACTGAAAACAAGTCCACTCTGATACTTGGTCAGGTCAGATGGGGAAGAACCAGACTGTTGGTCACTGCCATCATGCGAGGATGTCGTAGTAAATAGATGGTTTTTTGGTCTGACAACGGAACTGCTCCAGCTTCAGGCCAATCCTCAGAAGAACAGCTTCATCCCACCACTTTGCCATTACCTGGGAGAACATGGGGGAGTGGCTGTAAAATAGCATCACCACATACAGATGCTCTTGAAAGTCCTGGAAAATACATCCTTCCCCCCCCAACAGCACCTAAAGGACATGTGTTTTTCCCTGTCATCCTGTTAAGGATGGCATCATTGCACTGGGATAACAGCAGCTGACTAACTTTTAACTAGAAGACATGGAGCTTTCATTTACATGAGACCTGTTTCAAGGGAGAAGGGCCCAAAGAAGTTACAGAAATAAGAAAAGAGTAGTGACAAGTACTAGGTACTTCTGCAAGTAGAGAGAGAAATCTAACTCCCAGGTACCTGAAGAGTCCCTCTGCCATTCAGGAGTGAGTTACTCCGAGGCAAATCTCTTCTTCCACAAGTTAAAACATTTATTACCAGTACCTGCCAAATCCTTATGTGTGGAACAGCAAGAACCTGGTCATAGTGGTTCAGGACAAAGCTAGCTGGGGGTTCTGTGACCCAGCATCCACAAAGAGCAAATACTCACCTGGAAACCAATGGGAAGCCCAGCCACAGAATATCCAATGGGAACCACAATGCCTGGAATGCCAGTGAAGTTCGCAAGCTGCATGAACCTGGGGGAAAATCTGTCATCAGCATTCCTGCCTTGGGACAGCAGCAAAGTCTTTCTTTTTTTGGGAGTTAGGATCTCTCTCCTGTGCTACAGCCAGAGCTCCATCAGTTTGTGCAGCTAATCTCCAGCTGTTCCCAACCTCCTTTCCATAGTGCAAGCAGCACCCTTCTTACCTCATGGACCGCATCGTGAAGGCTGAATCGCTGCTCCCAGTCAAGAGGTCAGATTCATAGATTCTTGGGGCAGTGGAAGGAACAGCTGTGGAGGGATCACAAAGTGACTGAGATTGAAAGGGACCTCACGTGGGCATCGTGTCTAACCTTCTGTCTCAAGGAGTGTCAGCTAGAGCAGGTTCCTCAGAACCATGTCCTTTTGAACATCCCCAGGAATGGAGAGTCCACAGCCTCTCTGGGCAACCTGATCCAGTGCTTAAAGAGCAATGAGAGAGTCAGGCAATGGACAATCTCCAAGGAACAGTTCATTAAAGCCACAGGTTTGATGCACATGGGTGATGCAAGCTCACTCTCCTGCAATGCAGTCAAGTCACTGGCATTTATGAATGAAGCAGTTAAGAGTCTACTTAGAGCAATAGCATTTCCATACATTAGTAATGTCCAGTCTCTCTTGTGTAAATGTGCAGGCTCTGCAAGTACCAAGGAGTTTCTCACTACCATGGATATAGAAACATGCCAGAAATACACAGCAGCCTTTACAACCAGGCTGCATTTTCTTCTAAAGGCTTGAGGCACAACAAAGCATGTGCACAAAAGTCACACTTAAAAATAGGGAGGGAAAGTGTATAGAGTGATTGCTCTTAACATGTACCACAGAGTTGCTGGGGACCAGCTCTTTGGTCAGGACTGCCCATACCTGGTGTAAGGATACAGTGCACGGTAGCGAAGATGTCCTGCAGGAATCTCATGCTCCGAGTTCTTTGTCGATTTGCCTGCAAGCAGAGAGACCTGCATGAGCAGGCCTCTCGGTTCACAGGTCTGATGTTGACAGACTCTGCCCACCAAAGCCTATGCCTTTGCAAAAGAAGACCTCGTTCGTGCAGTTTGGAATCAAGATGCAGGACATCATGTCCTCTGTGGTGCTTCACAATTCAGCATGCAGAGGAGCACAGCTGGTGCCATCTTTCCACGTGTATAGGGAGATTAAAACAAGCCTCTACCCCACTTTTACAGTCTCACTAGGTGCCTTGTCACAGCATGTTCCTTACCGTAATATAATCCAGAGCTGTGAACTGGGAAGCCAAGGCCAGGTTAGCCCGAGTGTCCAAATTCTGAAAGAGAAAACCTGGATCATGGCTCTGCTTGCAAGAAACTGGATGTGACAGCCAACGAGTTCTCTGCTTGTATCAGTAGTCATCCAGCAGGTGGTTTGTCATAGAAGCCTCAGTGACACCGACATGCCACCCGTTCAACTCCTGCCCCTGCTCCAAACTGCTGCTACTTACCATTTCCTGGAAGTGTTTATTGAAGTCAGGTTGCAGGAAGTCCCTCATCTCACTGAGAATGCAGATTACGTGTGCTACCCGCACCTCCTCCATCTCTGGGAGAGACACTTCAACCACACTGGCTCCCAGACTCTGCAGGTGCTCCACAGCTGCGTACAGAGCAGGTAAAGCACAGAGAGCATCTCTGAGTTCACAGAGCTTCATAGAAGGGCTGCAAATCCCCACCCCTTAGACCATCACAAGCCTTTTCAGTGCATCATGTGGTATGCAGGCTGCTGCTGCTGCTGCTTCTCATAGGTGAAAGCCTTCAGCCTAACTAGGTATCAGTTTTCCAGCAGGGCAGAGTTTGTAGGATGGTTCCCAGCTTACCCCACTGTACTTCAGCCAAGTTCATCTCTTCCTTCTAGCCTCTCAGTTAACTCAGAGTGAAGGCAGACTGACTGCTTCCCTGAGCACTTAATGTAACCTGTATTCTATGAGCGTGATCACTTAGCATCATGAGATTCCCATTCAAAGCCTCTTCTGAATCATGAATGTAGAGGAACCCAGAGGATACTCAAGAGACCAGGTCGTCAATACAGGCTTACTGAGTCCTGATGGATTTTAGCAAGGCTGAACACCAGGACTTTGGGAAAAGTCAATCTTTTGCAGTGTAAGAAGAGTCCCCTTCTTTCTTTGACTCCAACTTCTTCATGAATACCAAAGGTTGCCTGTTTTCCTGGCTCATGGTGCATCTCTCCTAAGAAAACTTGACACATCTAGAAGCATGAGTGTCTGTGGAAATAAGGAGGCTGAAGCAAATCCAGGCAAACAAAGCCTGAACACTGTGAACTCTTTCAGCTCCAACACATAAGAACCCAACTACTGTACCAGGCATTGTACAATCTTTCTTCCCCACCCCCAAGTACTCACCCAGGGTCAATTTTGCTTTGTTTGAAATCTGACAAAGCCACCCTAAAGGCACCATTTAGCTCATTTTAAGGACATACCAGAGGACTGGATACATCACAAAGCCCTAGCCCTGTCTTTCCTACTGAATTATATTGTGAAACAAGTGCATCCCTTAAAAGTCTCTTACTATTAAAGCCTTCAGAGTAAGTATTCCTGAGCACAGCTCTGTCTTTATACAGAAGCTTAGCACACTGGATTGCATTCTTGCATTGTAATCTGACAAGCCCACAACTGCTGAGCTTTTTACCCCTCAGCAGTCAGGAGGGTTTCCCTGTAACAAAGCTCCTGCTGTTTGTCCAGCCGGACCTCTCAACAGCTGCCTTTAAGGACTTCAGGCAACAGTTTTGTAATGTATGCAAGAGAAGCACCAAGTGATCTCATTACATCAGGCAGAGTAAGAGACTTACAGACTTTTCCTCTTTACCTTTCTCACAGATGGACAGGACTTCTTCATCACATTCCTAAAGAGTAAGAGGAAAGAACTAAGTAAACTGCAGTAACTGCCCTCCTCTCCTTGGGGAGCACACTGGGGCTGATGGAGCTTTCCTTATTACTGTCTCTAGTGGTAGTGAAGCACAGCCCTCCAGGACTGCCTTAGGCCACCCGCTCCAAGAGAACTGCTTGCAGGTCATACCCCTAAGGAGAAAAAAAAGTCCTCTTTTCCAGAGGTAGGGATAGTTCTTCTCTGCACTGGGGCACAGCCAGAAAGAGTCCTTGTTTTCTCTCCAGGGAAGAAATGTTGAACACATTTGTGAGGGTGCATTACAATTGCCAAGCTGTACTAGTGTGCAAGCCCACTTTCTACATGGGAAGGGTGAAATACTACTCTGCAGCTACAGCACCATCACCAAACGGATACTCTCATTACTTCAATGATAACAGGCAAGAGAACAGTGAATGAATTGAATTCTTTTTAAACCTCATTTTGCAAAGCAGCAGAAAGAGAGAACAGACACCTTAAAAAATGTCCAGTCCACTCCCAGTTTTAAGCCCTTCAGGTCAGGAGCACACATCCCAGATAGGGTTGCTTTGGGTTGTTTGAGTCCTGCAGGGAATAAATAAAGAGTTCCTCTTTTTATCTAGGATGTCTCTAGGAAGACAGAGGACCTGGGCTCAGGGAGGGAAAGCTCTCACCTACCATATGGATAGAGTGGATCTGGCTCAGCAAGGATACTGTAAGCAATGGCTGCATCTACTACTGAGGTACACATAGGGCCTGTAAAAGATAGATAAAACAAGGGGTAAATAGTGCCTTCCTCTCAAGGTCTTCTGTAGGCACAGATGCCCTCCCCTGTGAGAGCACCACAACACCATAAGTCCCCTTACCTACGCTGACTGTGGAGTAGGAGAGTGGCAAGCTGCCATGAGAACTGATGCGCCCAAACGTACCTGCAGACAAGGAAATGGGCAGTTAGGGAGATCTCAGCAGTCACTGGGGAGATCTGACCCACATGGCTCTGGTACACCCAGTAAGCAATATACCCATGCCAGCCACTTTACTGCCTGTCATTTCAGAGCCCAGTCACTCATCTTTCAGTACCCTGTTCTGCTGGCCACGACCTGCTTCATCAGTCAAACAGCAAGAGTGAAACTTGTTTCTCCCCCCTCCAAGAAATTATATAGTTGAGGGGAAATATGTGCAGGGACATTTCGAAATACATGCATTTAAATATGCAGAAGCAGCATCTATGATATGGAGGATGGAAAGGTAGGAACAGGATTATCACCCACTGGGAGATCTCACCCACTTCACCAGTGAAGCTTCATGCTTGGGTCACCTTTCTGACCAGTTACACTTTTGTCATGGTCATCAGTATCTTCATCAGATGAATCAAGATTAATCAAGTTGATCACATGTGAAGGATGGGAAAACAGAGTAATGGCTGAATATCTGCTCTCAGATGAGGCAGCAGAGATCCTCTGGAATGCTAAACTACTCCCAAAAGCTGGCATCTCTTCCAAATGACAATCCTGCTTTGCTGTAGACACTGCCCTGTGCATTTCTGTGTCCTCTGCACATTAAATTAATTCTGACTGCAAAAACTGCATTGCTACTCTTTGTAACACTGAGGTAAGAGGAATGGCTGTGTCCTCATTTCACACACCTATTACCAGGTTTAACTTACCAGATACAGCTCTGAGCAGCATCAGCTTCTCCATACAACAGGGGTGATGCAAAGCATTGTGGGTAGGGATGCTTTTCACCAGCTCACTACATGTACCCAACTATGTTGGGAACACCTCCCAGCAAAGAAGAAAAACTGAAGAGGGACGAGTGGGTAGAAAGAAAAGCAGCACACTGTGTTTTGTTCAGCATTCGACTCAAGCAAGTTAGGTTTCTTGGAACACCTCTTCAATAGCCTGCACTGAGAATACAAACAAGACACACACCCCCTCCGTGATTCAAGTACTCTACCTTTCAGCCCCACCACACCACAGAATGAAGAAGGAATCCTCACAGAGCCACCTCCATCTGTGCCAATAGCCACTGGGCAGAGACCTACAAATAAAACATGCATTGGCCTGTGACCAGCAAGACATTGCATTGCCTTGACCATTCTACCAGCAGCTGTAGCCATGACAGCACCCTGAGCTTTCTGTCCAGCAAGGAGTTCCCTCTACCTTCTAACCACCCCCCAGAGAAACTAAATGCCTGAGGTGCTTTAGCTCAGGACCTTCCTCCCACTACACCTGAACTCCATTGAGAACCACCTACCTGCTGCTACAGATGCTGCTGACCCACTGGAGCTCCCCCCTGTGAAGTGGTTCGGCTTGTAGGGATTCCTTGGGACCTTGTGGTACCTGAAGCAGACAAAAGAGGACTGAACCTTTTCCTAGGAAGGACCGGATGCTCTACAGGGTAGGAAAAGACCCAGAAACACAGCTCAGGGATTCTGATCTCTTAGTAAAGACAGATACCATTTAATCCCAGATACTGCAGTGTCCCTAGAAAATAAGATGCAAAAAAACCACTTCTGCCTCTGAGTACAGTCTCTTGTTACCATAAGCAGCCTATTCAAGAGGCTCAAAGCAAGAGGAAGGATGCTGCTTCAGCCCTTTTGTCTGTGACAGCACTGTGCCATTACTGCATGCCACAGTTCCCCAAGTCCCCAGTCTGACCAAAGTCCCTGGACATCAGAAACCTGCCAAGGTACCCAGCCAAACCTCACAGAGTGAGGAAATGCCCTGGCATGTTGTTACAGCTGAAGGCAAGCCCCAGTTCCATCCAGCTGCACATGCAGGAAGGATTGCTCTGCACATGGCTTATCAAGGCTGTGAGGACCACTGCTCTGGAGCAGCAGTTCTCAGCATGGCTATTGCTGGAAAATTCACAACAAATTCCAGTGAACCTCTTTTAGCTAGGAAATAAACCCATTATGTTCTCCTGAGATGACTATACCTGCTCTCACTGTTCTGGGCCACTACTGTGACTGAGCATTAGCCTACTATTTGTGTTCTATCCCTGCTTCTGTCTACCACTCATGCGTGTAAGCATTCATACCTCCAAGCCTGTAAGGCCTGGCAAACCAAGTTCCTTACTCAGCACCTGTATCCTCTCCTTCCTCTGATTTCAGGAGCCTTCAGGCTTTCATAGCTACTCTGACCTTTAATTCTACAATGCACAGGGTTCTCCCTGTGTGGGGTGCTTCTGTTATCCTTACATGCTTGCCCTACACTTGTACCCTTTCTTGTCAGTTCTGGACAGACTTTCAGGTCTTTCTAAATCAGGGGAAAGAAAGGGGAAAGGTATTTTTACCTATTAGGGTTGCATCCAGTTGTTCCAGTCCCTAGTTCGTGCATGTTTGAGACCCCAATAATGATAGCTCCAGCCTCCCGCAGCTTCTTGGCCACAGTAGCATCTTCTGTTTCAGGCTCTGTCCCAAGATACACTGTTCCCGCTCGGTGATGATAAGGTACCTCAGCAAGAAGACACACTATTCATCCTAAACCCCTGGCAAGGTAGGCTAACCCATGCACACTTCAACCCCACAACAGATCCCAGGCATCAGAAACCACAGAGGTAAGTAAAGAGCTAGGAAGCTTCACTTATCAACTTATGCTATATTTGTTTCTGTTAGGAGGGACACTTAACCCTTTAGTATTTGGTCCTTCACCCATGAAAAGAGGTCCTTTTAATACCATGATACAGAAAAGCAGGAACATGTAGATGTTCATAAAGTCTGCCTGCCTGAAGCAATGCAACTGCTACTCCCAGGGCTGTAGAACAGTCGCTTTGGCCCCACAGCATGCAGGAACTCCATTTCCAATTCTTCTATGGACAGAGCTGCAGTTTAAGATCTGCAGTGCTTGGAAGCAAGGCCCAAGGCTTAGATGAATGCCAAAATACCATATGGCCCCATTTCCAGGGTACGCTAAGTACTGTTCCCTTTGGGGCAGCAATGGAAGAATCTGTACACAAACAGGACTGCCACCCTATGGCAGCAATGGAAGAATCTGTACACAAACAGAACTGCCACCCTATGGGTAGGTCTCTGCAGAGCCTACAACAGCTTGATGGCACTGCCAGGGGTATTTAATGCTAGCTGCTGTGAGGCTACAGGAAAAATTCCTTGTGAGTGGTGATTTTCAAAGTAACTTCCATACTTCTGACACATCCTTTGAGTTATCCCTAAGGAGAGAGGGATGCTTTGCCAGTGGAACAATGTCAGTGCTGGAGAAGTACAGATAGTTACACCCACTGCTACAGATGCCTTTATACATTCTCACTGCATTGTAAGAGAGGCTGTTCCCACCCTCTACTCCCTGTGGATTAAAGAGACCAGAACAAAGCAGGCAACATGCCTGCTGTACCCGAGATCTGTCTTCACTTGACAAAACTTGTTAATCCTACTCATTGCAAACCCACACACTACCCCTTACTACAAAGATATTCTCAGGCTTCTGCTGAGGAGTTGGCCTTAAAACCTTGTCCAGGTTGAGCTCCTGCAGCATGAGCTGAAAGCTGGACAAGGCAACTCACCACTCTGAATTCTTCTTTCAGACACACTGGGATGCCATCCAGATAAGACAAGGGACATTTATTCCTGTAGCGAACAGTGGAGGCCTCCGCCATCTGCAGAGAAAAAGCATGTGGTTTATATATACATACATATATATATATATACACATGTATGTATGTATGTATTTAATTGAGCTGAAGGTCATCACCAGTACTGGAATCGATACCAAAAACAGCTCTCTCTGGCTGCTACTAAGCCAAACTATGAAAGTTTCTTTCTTCTTCCACCATATGCTGATGGGAAATTACTACTTGGAAGTATCTATGCTCACGGATGCCACATAAGCACACACAAGTCCAATTTTAAACGTAGTTGTCCAGCAAGAAACAGATTGCTTTAATGCTACCTCCCTCTGCAGGAAGGAAAGACTTGTTGGTCACCCTCTACACAAGGAGGGAGGAAAGATGTATGTATTTTCCTGTGCAATCTATCAGCAAAAGAGCCTCTGCCCCTTCTAATGGTGTGGCAGAGGCCCCTTTCCTACCAGAGGCAGACATTACCAGCATTATTTGCTCCGGGTCCCATTGCACTATGGCTCTGAGTGGGGGTGTGGATTTGTTGCAGTCCTCCAGCACAGCAATGATGTTCTTTGCTACCTGGGATGGCGTCAGCTTCCCACTCCTGCAGGACAGGAGAAGGTGGGACCATGTTACAAGACCCCCACACCACATCCAAACACAGGGTTTGCCTCTCATGGGGCTGTCAAACTGTAAGCAAGAACAAGAGTCTGTGTGTGATGATGGTTTCAACACAGTTGACACCATCAAGACAGGAGGCTCCCTTTCCTTAAGGGAAGGATTTGCCTACACAACAGGACTCCAAACCTTAGAGTAGGGGCAGGAGCTAGGACAGTTGCCCAGATATTCCTGATCCACCATATAAACAGGAAAGGACAGCTGAGAACCTTACAGAGAGCCCTCAAGCTCCTGGAAGCCTGAGGCTATGAAGTTCCCATAAGCTAAGACCAAGAGGCCTGTCTGTCCCCTTTACAGAGAAAGGGAGAGAAGCCTGTTACAGCGAAGGGTCTCCCAGCAGTACCACCATAACCCACCTCTAACAAACAGAACATTCCCTCCTGACTAAAAGCTATGTTACACCACAAACACATCTCTCTTTGGCCAACATGAAAGCCTCACAGTCAGGATGCACCTTTAACACTAGACTGCAGTGTCAGGCTTTTGCTCCATGGCTGCAGCCTGCTGGCAAAGGTGGCCCTTGAAGAACAAGTTCAAAGAGGATTTATCTCAGAGCCCCACTCCTGGCACATGTCCCAGAGGCAATCAGGGGTTATTGTGCAGTCAACAGCCCACAGAACCTCAGAGTCAGAGATGTGCTTCCAGCTCTTTCCCAGCTGGACACGTTTACTGAGTAAAACCAGGTAACAAGCAGCTGGGGAACCAAGGGATTCTTCAGAGCCCCACATTCACATTATCCAGCTTCTCCTCCTCACTGATGTGTTTGGGCAAACAAGGTATGTAGAAAACTCCCCCAAAGAAGAATGACAATCATCCAAGGAAAATAGCATTTAAATATCCTTGCAGGGCTTGTAAGAGTTGAGCCAGCTCTCCCAGCTGGCTTTTCTTCTATTATTCTGTTAGAGGGAAAGGACTGCAGAGGGTGAGGCTAAACATTGGTACCACAAGGACAATCCTAACAAAGAGATGCCTGAGAGCTCATGGAACACAAGCAGCCCACAGCAGGGGAATGTGCAAGACAAGTTGTTTCCAGACCATGATTTCACTTACTGGTAGCACTCCAGGTAGTCTTTGATCCCTTTGAAGCTAAACCCATTGCTAGGAGAATCAGACCTGCAAAGAAAGGATTAAAGGGGCAACTGTGATCCACGAAATCCACCTCTGTTTAGACCTGTAGACTTCAGCATCAGCCCAAAGCAGGTCTGGCCACCACTCACTGACCTGCTGGCCACCTTTTGGACCACTAGCCTATGTATTTCAGCTCACATTCTGCCAGCCTCTTTGCACTCATGCCAGACACCAGGTACACTAAGGGTGCCATACAATTAAGGCATCAGTCTTGCTGACATGTTCTGATTGCTTCATACTTCTGCTGCAATACAGCCGTCGTTAAACTGTTTGACATCTGAGGTTTACATCTGCTACTCACCACTGCAGGATAGCTAGGATATAGTGGTAAACCTGCCTCCAGGATCTCTGTCCCTAGGCAGATCCTGAGACAACCAGCAGCACATACAGTGTATGGTGTGGAAAGAGGAAAAGGCACTATGCAGCACGCAAAGATACCCATCAGCAAACTGCTTAAAAACAAAGTTGATGGCTCTAGCACATCAGAAAGAGACATTTCTCATCACAACAGGATAAACATAAAAGCTAGCTGCAATTACTACTCCTGTGATGGCTCCATGTCATCATGCAGACCAGAAGCCATGTCCTGGAACAGGCCAGTGTACAACACCATAATGTGCTATGCAGGGAAGAGGTAAGACTCCCTGTAACACTCAATATATCACTGGTGGAACTGGAGACACAAGAACCAGAAGGCTGCACTCACCTTATCTAAAGCCTGTAGGAAATACATCCCTCCCTCTAAGGCAAAGGAGCTGAAAGCTTTTCATTGCTCTAGCTTAAGAACTCAATCAGGGAGCAAGATTAGTCCTGCTAAAAGCTAAGATGCATACAGAGAACCCATCCTCTGAGCTGCTGCTGAAGTGGAGCTCAGACATTTTCAATAACTACTGGATAGGCTCACAGCTTAGAATCAAACTCAAATGAGGAGAGCATTCGTACCAGCCCAGCTGCTCCAATCTCACCATCAGACCTCAGCAAGACATGCAAGCCTGAGTGATGGCTGGAATCTAGTGGGATTCATTCAAGCCCAGGCTGTAATCAAGAAGCTGAACAGGCTTTTACCCAAGCAACCTAAACGTGAAAACAAACCTTATGTGGATTGTTTTCTCTCTTGTTCCTTCTCTCTTCCAAGCAAACCCTGTGTTCTCTTTGGGATTTCTTGCAGGCAAGAAATGGCACACTTGCAAATTCATGTAACGCCAGCCACTAAGTATATCTGCTCTGATAGTGCAACCACAGCCCTTGCAAGGGCAGGACCCAGTCTCTCTCCAACAAGGAGACTCCCTGGAGCTTGTAGAAACTTCACATTTCTTGTAAGAACAAGTGATGTGTAAGTTACACAAGGAAAGATGACTGACAGCACTATCAGTCTGTAGAGCTGATAGCAGACTGACAGCACTATCTGCTTTGTAAAGTAGCTGGGTGTGTAAGATCTGAATCCAGATTACTCCCAACAACAGCTTCCCACTTAAACCATGCCAATACGTGTGTTGTCCCACACTACTTTTACACATCACGCACTGACCTTGCATCTAGCAGCTGCTTGATAATATCTGCAGTGTTTTTAGCCTCAGACTTGTCTTCTGTGATGTCCGCAGCAACCTCTGGGATAAATGTGGGATCTTCATGGATGTCAAGCGAACGCATGAGCAAGAAGTTTTCCAGCCTGGAAGAGAGTTACTGATAGTCTGCAAACTCTCCCATGAGTAATCTCCCAGCCTGCTCAAAGGGAGCCTTACCCAGAACACTGTGTCTTAGCAGTCTGCTCTCCCAGCAGGGAGTTGCAACAGATAATGTCTTGCACCTTTCTTTCCCAAAGGCAGCACCACATTTGTTTTGCTTGCTTAATAAAACCTCCTACCACTTGACATAAAGCCAGCAGCCTCTATAAACTCCAGCTGGGAAAGAAATGGTGAAAGTTTCCAATTTGCTTTCACCAGATGCATCACCCACAGACCAATAAAGACAGCATTGGAGAGGAAAAGCAAGGAGAAAGGAATACAAGCCTTACATTCAAGCACTAATCCTGCTAAAATCAGCACCTCCCTCAAGCTTTTTCATTACCTGCTTCAACATAGCTCATTTGCAAATACAACAGGGAGCACAGCACAAGGCCAGTGTTTGGAACATGTAAAGACCCTGTCTGTTGGTTGATACAGGGTGAGTGGTGGGTACTGTCTACCTGGATTTCTCTTCCAAGGCTTTTATACAGTTTCTCACAGTTTAGACAAGTGGTCTGTGTAAGGGATGAGGAACTGGCTGGCAGGCTGCACCCAGAGGTTGGTGGTAAATATCTCCTTCTCAAACTGGGGACCTGTCACCAGTGGGGTCCCCCAGGAATCAACACATTGGGCCTAATTCTGTTCAATATCTTCCTAAATGACCTGGAAGATGGGATCAAGTGTACCCTGACCAAATTGACTGATGATACCAAACCGAGTGGGGAAGTGGACATTCTGGAAAGGACAGCCACCCTGCAGGAAGACCTGGATAGGCTCCAAGAGTGGGATAACAAGAATCTTATGGAGTTCAACAAGGACAAGTGTAAGGTCTTGCACCTGGGTAAGCACAACCCAAGAGCACAGCACAGGCTGGCATCTGCACATGTGGGGATCAGCTCTGTGGAAAGGTACCTGGGGGTCCTGGAGGACACAAGCTCAACAGGAGTGAGCAGTGTGCTGCTGCGGCAAAGAAAGCCAACAGGATGCTGGGTTACATCAACAAGGGCACCACCAGCAGGCATAAAGAAGCCATTATCTCACTCTACTCTGCGCTTGTCAGGCTATACGTGGAATACTGTGTTCACCTTTGGTCCCCACTGTACAAAAAAGATGTGAACAGGCTGGAGAGTATCCAGAGAAGGGCCAAAGATCCTCAAAAAACTGGGAAGCCACATGAGGAAGGGCTGAGAGAACTGGGTTTGTTCAGCCCAGAGAAAAGAGAGTTTAGGGGTGACCTTATCACCATGTTCCAGTATTTAAAGGGTGGCTACAAAGGAGATGGAGACTTTATATTTACAAAAAGTCACATGGAAAGACAAGGGGTAATGGGTACAAGTTACTCCTTGGGAGATTCCACTAGGACACCAGAGGAAAATATTTCACAATGAGAACCATTGGGAAAATTAGGATAATTGAGCCATTGAGATAATCTCCCAAGGGAAGTGGTGGGATACTCAACTTTGGACACTTTTAAGACTCAGCTGGGGCATCTTGTGCAGGTCATGCTTTGCCCAGAAAACTTGGACCAGGTGATCCCTAAGGTCCTTCCAACCTGGTATTCTAGGATTCTATGTCAAGGAATGACCTGCTGTAAAACAGGTTTCTGACTGACTCAAAAAGCCTATGTTCCATGTAAAAATTCAGGGGTACTAATTGTCTGCAATACATGCCTCAGATGACCCATTAAATGACAGGCAAACTACATGAGCCAAGTAAGAGGCTCCTGATGCCTCTTACCTGAGTGGCTCTTAGCACAACATACACTTGAAAGCACAGCTTCTGAACAAAAACTGTAGTAAAAAAACATCTATGAAATAACCTTGCTCGCTCTCCAATCAGTTTCTGCAGCTTCCCTCTTAGAAAAGGTCTTTCCAGATAACCCATAAGTGGTATGCAATGCAAGAAAAAGAAGCTTGGAAGGGGAGAAACCTCCCCACTCTTACCTTAGTATAAGTGGCAGTAAGCAGATCTGTCCAAAAGCCTAGAAGAAAGTAAGCAAAAACATCAGTTTGCAGTAATCAAAACCTGAACACCTTCCTCACTAGACAAAGAATGTGCAATAGCTGCAGTCTTGGAGCACCCTAGAGAACATGCAATGCTATGCAGTAAAAAAAACAGCACAAACACTTGTGTTTCAGGCCACAAAATAGGCTCAAAATGCTTTCCCTCTCTCACATTTATATTACAAAGAGTGCATTCTTCTTGCTCTCCTGCCTTTATCTTTCCCTTACTCAGCCTGCAGCTGCAGGCTGCAACAGTGTTAAGAGGCATATACATAGCTCTTTTCCATTACCATCTTCATGTTCCACAGATACTGCAAACATTGAATAAGGCAGTAGATTATTATCATCATCTTCATCAACCCACTGTTAAGATCTTCCCTGTCACTCAACTACCTCCTGCAGCAAACTGAGCCAGCTTGGAAAAGCATGGGAAATGTAGAGATTCCATAGCAGCAGACAGGGAAAACACTTTGGATAACTTGGTTCCCAGTGTAGCAATACCATCAGTCCCAAATAAAGCAGCCTTGTTCTAGCCTGTCTTAACAGCTCAACAATGGACTTCCAAAACATGTTAAGGGATGTGCAAATACAGTACAAGTCTGAAGCAAGGCTCACACCTCTAGATCCATGAAAGGTATGTTGCCTCACACCTTATGAAACAATTAGAGTCTCTTTTCTAATCTATATCTAATCTAATGCAGCACAATCCTGCAGGAGATTGAGAAACAAATGCCTTCCCTCCAAAGGGGGTGTCAGGAAAGGAAACAAGCAACAGAAATGGCCACAAAGCAAAGGATAAAAAGGTGTTCTGGCTGTTATATCCTGGGGGAAAGCCACTTGCAAGGTATTCTCATGAATAAACACAGATCATCACTAGCATTTACTCCAGACCCAACCAGCGGCCAAGGTCTGTAAACAGATCACACTAACATTGACACCAGCTCAAGAGGCAAGGCTAAGCAGCAGCAACAAAATCCACCTGCTTTCAGGCAGATGATGCTGCCGCAGGCTCACTACCAAGAGGATGCAGGCTTTTCTCCCCCCAGCACCCTGCCATACAACGGTCTCATGTCAGCACCAGCCACAGACGGAATCCACCCACAGGCTCACAAATCCCCCCCTCCCCGAGGAGGGCAATGGGGACAGCTGCCTTCAGCACCAAATCCCACCCGAGGGGAGCAATGGGGACAGCTGCCTTCAGCACCAAATCCCACCCGAGGGGAGCACTGGATACAGCTGCCTTCAGCACCAAATCCCACCCGAAGGGAGCAATGGGGACAGCTGCCTTCAGCACCAAATCCCACCCGAGGAGAGCAATGGGGACAGCTGCCTTCAGCACCAAATCCCACCCGAGGGGAGCACTGGATACAGCTGCCTTCAGCACCAAATCCCACCCGAAGGGAGCAATGGGGACAGCTGCCTTCAGCACCAAATCCCACCCGAAGGGAGCACTGGATACAGCTGCCTTCAGCACCAAATCCCACCCGAGGAGAGCAATGGGGACAGCTGCCTTCAGCACCAAATCCCACCCGAAGGGAGCAATGGGGACAGCTGCCTTCAGCACCAAATCCCACCCGAAGGAAGCAATGGGGACAGCTGCCTTCAGCACCAAATCCCACCCGAGGGGAAGCAATGGGGATAGCTGCCTTCAGCACCTGCCTGAAAACCCCACTCCAAGGGCTGAAGCACCTGAACCCCTTCAGGTCTGAGTAACGTTCGCGGCGGCTCTACGATGATGCTGGATTTGGGCTCTCAATGCCCGAGTACATCCATGACACCCTCACCCCGAGGGTGCCTCTCCCCACCGCCTCCCACCCCGGGGACACAACCTCCCTCTCCAAACGCGGGTTTTACCTCCCCATCGAGCCCCGCTCCCTCCGCAACCCCGGCGGCCTCGGCCCCGTCCTGTTCCACCCGCGCAACCCCGGATTTCACGGCCTCGCCAGCCGGCCCCCTCGCCCGCACTCACCGTGTTGGCCACATGGACGAAGAAGCGCAGGCCGGCACCGCACAGCCGCGGGGCCCACTGCGGAGAGGAGGCGAGAGGTGAACACCGGGCCCTGATCCCCGCCACCCGCTACCCCCCCCCCCTTCCCTCCTTCCCCGGCGCTCACGGAGCTCCGCGGCGGGCTGCGGCCCCTCGCCTCGGCCCGGCCCGGCTCCCGGCGCTGCACGGCGGCCGCCGCGCTGCCCGTGTGCCGCCGCACGCAGCACAGGTACACGGCGGCGGCCGGCAGCACCGCCGCAAGCAGGAACAGCAGCAGCTCCATGACCGCCCTTCCACCAACCCCTGCGGCTGCAGCGAGGCAATGCCGCGCCGGGCCTGACCCCGCCTTGCGGCCCGTTCGAAGCTGAGGGGAGGAGACGGCAGCCGAGGGAGGAGCTCGCGGGCCTTTAATTAATAGGGTGTGAATACAAGCGGCTCCAATGAGCCACAGGGGCTGCAGAGGACGGAGCTGACCGCCTCAAGGTGCAGAGTTCCCCTGACGGCTTCAGGCAGGCTCGGCTTGGTGGTGGGCTGGATGCTTGGCTCCCCCACGCTGCTGTTGCCCCTTTCATCGTCAAACAGCTCTGTGCTTCAGGACACCTTCTACAGAGCGATGTTCAGTGGCCTCCAAGAGGGTTGAGCGTGAATCATAGATGTAGAAGCGACTTGGCTGCAAAAGAGCTTTAAGATTGTCAAGTTCAACTGTTCCCAGCACTGCCAAGGCCACCACTAACCCCTGGCACTGAGAGCCTCGTCTACACGGTGTGTGAACGCTTCCAGGGACGGTGACTCCAGCACTGCCCAGAGCAGCCTGTTCCAATGCCTGAGCACCCTCTGGGGAAGGAATTGTTCCTCAGCTCCAGTCTAAACCTGCCCTGGTGCAGCTTGAGGCCGTTTCCTCTTGTCCCATCCCTTGCTCCTTAGGAAAAGTGACCGACCCCACCTCACTCCATCCTCCTGTCAGGTAACTGTAGAGAGCAATAAGGTCCCCCCCTGAGCCTTCTCTTCTCCAGACTAAACCCCCAGGTCCCTCAGCCATTCCTCATCACACTCGTGCTCCAGGCCTTGCACCAGCTCCATTGCCCTAATGTTCTAATGTACTTTCCATTGCCCAACGTGTGTTCCCATGGGTGGGGAGCACCCAGGCTGTCTGTCCTGCTTCCACATCTTCCTTAGCTCTGGGGAGCTCTTATTTCAACCACTGTGCTAGCTGGGGTTTGTGTTCCCTGAGGGCTGGTGAGTTACTTCCCATGCTCAGCATGCACATTTGCCCTGGGGAAGAGCAGGCGGCAGTGGCACAGTGTTATTAACAACACACAGCACTGGAGTCCAGGTACAAGGAAACATCTTGAGAACTCCTACTTGACTTGTTTTGTGAGAGGTTTTTGACATTTTGTGCCCCATAATAAGGATTGCAATGGTGGTAGTAGCCACAGTGACCTGCAGTTGAGGTCTGTCCTAGCTAAAGTGCAGGAAACCTGGAAGACATCTTGTCAAGAAATGATTATTATATGATACTAGATTGGAACAAACATTTCCAGTAGCCTGAAGCATGTCCTTGGCTCTAGTGCTTACATGTATTAAATAGTGGCTGGAGGTGACAATCAAGGTGTCTTTTAGGAATGCAAAGTAGCTGTTTAATGAGCAGATTGGGTTTCTTATACAGCCCTTTGTAAAGGCTCAGGGCATTTTTGTGTCTACAAGCTGCTGAATATGGTTTAATTTAATGGATTTGCTGTAACACCGGTGCCTGCTCTCCAGGAAGGTAAACTACCTTTCCTCCCAGGAAAACTGGTGTGCTTTTCCTGGAAGGCAGATCCTTGGGAAGGCCCTGTTTCTGGTGGCCTCAAGGGGTAACTGTGCATAGAGTGTATTGGTTGGACAAAGCCTTAGGTGACATGGTCTAGTATGAGGTGTCCCTGCCCATGGCAGAGGGTTGGAACTGGATGATCTTAAGGTCCTTTCCAACCCTAACCATTCTATCATTCTATGATGACTGTGTAAATGTAACAGATTTCTTTTATTCCCAGGCATTAAGCTTTGTCCCTATCAAATAAGTATAAACTGGCTGGTGCAACCCTATGAAGTCCACAGGGTTCTGTACCAGGATATACTGATGTATATACTGATATATCCTGACACAGCCATACTGGACTTCATAGGGTTCAGCTGGTTTTACTCAAGGGGTTTTAAATAATAAACTGGTAGTTTCAGAAAGTGATGTATGGTAGATCTTCTTTCTGTGGCTGTGGAACGAAAGGTCTTTGGAAAGGGCTCCAGATATCAAGGTCATGTTTTGGGATCTAGGCTTTTTTGTCACTGATGGTGGATCTCATTTGATATTCTATTGACTGGTTTGTGCTCAGGAGTCTATGGGAACTGGATACAAAGCTCAGTAAAGAGACAGTTTCTGTAGGTTCAGCCTATTGGGTGGAATCCTTTCCTCAATATCAGAAAAAATCTTTTCCTTGCTTCCAGATGATTTCTCTACTTCTATATTTGACAAAAAATAAAAATAAAAATTAATGAACAAGGAGACAGGTGTGAAGTCCCATGCTTTCACCAGAGCCAAGGACGTTCTTCGCTCATAATTAGAGCTTTGCCTTTACCAGCTTTCAGTGAAGAATCTTTAATGTCAGCTAAGATGTATGTGAGCTCCCTCTCCAAGGACAATTTTCAAGCCAGTTAACTCAAAATAGTATGATACATAGTGACTTACAGCAGTACAGTAAATATCAGTCCAGAAGACTTGGTATTTAAAACAGAGGAGTCTTTCAAGAGCTTCACTTACTACTTAAAAAGGTATTAGATGCAAAATTTCCTACAATTGACTTGCATTACACTACAGTGATCATATGCTGTTACCGTGGCCTCAAGTTTATCACCTCTTGCCACCAGTCAGAACTAGAGAGGGCTTCTGGAGCCTTATGCTTTCAAACAGGACTGGTTATAGAGCTGACATTCAGCTTGTAGGAAGTATTGTCATGGTTAGACAGCACTTTACAGAAGCATACAGCTGAAATAGGGAGGATTTTTCCTGGTTTTTACTAATAGTGCAAGTGCCCTGCAATAGTGATGAGTGCTGTGACAAATGCTGGGGGCAGGCAGATATCAGGAATGGCTCAGGATTTGTGTAGGAGCAGAAACCCCACTGACCCAAGTTTGGGTCTCCTAGAACTAGTGGGGCCTGCTGTGGGCACCTTGTTGAATTCCAGCAAAGCTCCTGTCCTTGGCCACTGCTGGAAATAGCAGGTTGTGCTGGATGAACACATCATGGGAAGAGCCAGGCCTAATGGAAGGTGGCCATGGCCATGTTGTCCTTACAGCCGTATCATGTCCTGCACTCCTACATGTGATTCTTCTTATTTTGCAGTTTAGCCCTGTTACATAGTACCCAGCGAGAGCAAGTAACTAGCCCTAGTACCACAGAAATGACAGCTCTGGTGTAATTTCCTACTTCTAAGGCTGCACATAACCTCAGAGCCATGTTACTCATGTTTGGGCCTTTTTTACCTCTAGCCTTTCTTCTTGAAAAAGCAGTTGCTAATCAGTTGTACCTTGTCCTGTGTCAGAGCACTTGGAGCACTTTGTAGAGGTGGGTCAAAGTTATCAGGTGTCACACCACCACTCCTTACCAGCGGTGTAACAACACAAACAAGTTGAGCAAGAGCCCTGCTCTAATATAATCCATTGACAGATCAGACTCTGCTCTGCACATGAGCTTCTGCAATGCTTCACTCTGCAGTGTCCCCTCTGCAATCCAGCTGCTGAGCCTGTAGAATAAGAATAATGACATTTGAGTGCCCTGGCAATGGAGAGCACTCTTCAAGACCAAAGAGAATCAAGGCAAACAGGCTGTGAGGAGAACTTAGGTTGCTGTGATTCCAGCCCTTGTGTTCCGCTGGGAAGAGAAGTGTGTGGCAAGAAAAGATGGAGGGCCAGGCTTTCCCTCCCCTGCCCTATTTATTGTATGTTACTGACTACTTGAAAGAAGTCATTTCAGTATGAGGAGCTGGATCAGAGATGGTTTGCATTCTTGTGCAGTCTGTGAAGCAGTGCCTCCTGGGGCTGTGATTTCCCTTTGAAAACTTCCAAAGGACAGATCTTTAACAAACCTTGGGAAGTTCTGATGTGGTTGTGGAGGTCTTTGTCCTTATGCTGTATAGCACCTTGTCAGTGGATGCCTCTCCCTTGAATGTCTTTGCCACAGGACCAGCCCTGGGCAAATTCTGGACTTGAAAACATCTGTATTCCTGTTCTACAGTAAAGTCTGGTTTAAACACAGCACTGTCTGAGCTCTAGAGCTGGGAGGAAGGACAGCTGATTTCTCACTTATACATGGTTGCAAGTAGAGCTTGATCTTTGAGGGTCATTTGCTGGAGGAAGAAATGCTCTACTGTCACCGAAGTGCTGACACTACATTCTCCCAGTGCTTAAGATGCCTTTTAGTGTGTGACTCTCAAAGCAGTCTGGTGTGGCAGGCCATGTGGTGAGGTATAGCTCATGATGCTAGCTTGAAGCTGAGGATCCTTTTAGACAGGCTACTTTGGATCCTCACCAGGCTGCATCCAGCCAGCAGCAGAACTGTGCCAGAGCCTTGTTACCTCCCTGTGACTCCACACTCTAGACATGGCAACTGGTGGTGCAGATGAAGCTAACTAATTGCATTTGAACGTGGGGCTGAAAATGTGAGGGAATGGGCTATGACTCTGTGAGGCTCAGTGTAGAGAGTGGTGAGGCCCTGCTATGTAACAGTGACCCACAGTGACTGATTCAGCTGCTGTAGCCCCTCTACCACTCTGTGAAATGCTGTCACAGTATGTTGAGGCTCATGGTGCCTCATGTTCTTCTTCCAGTGGCCACCGTGTCTTGCTCTTTCCTCAGATGACTCAACTGCTTGATACCCTGCAAGCCCATACGGACTATAGAGGTATGTTCTGCACACTTTGGCAGCAGGGGTTTGTCCTAATGATCACTGCCATATATTGTTCCTTTGATTTTGTTTGATCTGCCAGGGATGGAGAAGGGGCTGTGATGAAGATATATTGCTGCTTAGTAGAGAAAACCCATATTCTTGCAGTGGTGCTGTGAGTTGAAGGGCCTTGAGTTCAGCTCTTTGCTGTGTTACCACCTACCTGAAATGAGCTGGCACTTAAATGTTGTTCTTCAAAGCAGTGTCAGCTTTGGTTCCTCAGCAGAACTGAGCTAACAGATGGCAAGGTAGCAATATTTTGTTACATATCCCTGTTCAATCATGTATCTGAGTCCTCAACTAATTTCACTGAAGGCAATAAGATTGCTGTAGATTCAGTTTGTCCATCACAAAGTGCAATCGGGCCACATTCACACCAGGATATTAATTCTTGATTAAAACAGTTGTTGGCAGTGAGGCCCCAACATATCTGCCTGGGCAGGTTGGAGCAGACCATTTCTGGCAAGGTCAGCAAAGTGGTTTGGGGACATTTCCTTTTGTTTCAGTCTACATGGCTCCATGCCTACTTAGGATTTCCCATGAAAGAGGCTTTTGTTTGGTGTTTATAGTTTTGGACAACGAATAATGCAGGATAAAGCCAAATGTAGGGCTATATCCCATACTGCTCACAGGAAAGCACACATTGAAAGCCATGGGAGTTTGCATAAGGAGGATCCAATGGTTGTTGGCTTTTTTTCTGGGGCCAGCAGCCAGCATAGCACAGTCTGAAATGGGATTGTGTGCTAATGTTCTTTTACTTAGGCTGTGAATGTTCCTATTGTGTTTCCAAATAGTAAATTAAATGCTAAGAGTCTCTGCTTCAGACTCAGCTAAATTCCCCTTTGCCAGCAGGTAATCTGTAAATCAGGGTCACTCCTTCAGCTTACACAAGGTTTAACTGGGAAAGAATGGAGGAGTTGAAGGCAATAAAATGAAAATGAAGGCAGGAGGATTTTGCCTTGGTTCAGGCCAGCAGTGAGACAATAATGAATGAAGTAAGAGGGGAAGAGCAGAGATGGAATTTCAGAAACATACATGTTGCATGTTTGGAAAGGCTACAGTTACGAGTCGCTGGATGGTGCTGTTGGAGAGAAGAAAGACACTTCACCACTAACAACTTCAGTCAACAGCCCATCTTCATCTTCCTGCTGAACAACAAAAGCGGGTAAGTAAGGAGAGGAGAGACAACCAACCTATCTTGCTTCTACACTTCTCTTTTGCTCTCTCTGTCAAGATTTCAGGGAGTTCTGAATCCTGCAGAGCCTGTTCATGTGGGGATTTCTGAGGGAGACGAGACATATTCTGAACTGGGGTCTCTCAGCTAGGACATCTGGTTTCTGTGCTTTCTTTTCGGTAGCTGATGCCAAGATAATTTTCATATTGCAGGCACTTGAGTTACTTGCTTTATTCCAAGATCCATAATGTGCCAGGTTGAGCTTAAAGAATCTAGCTAGTATTTTATTCCTGCAAGCATCAGACTTTAGGTGAGAACAGCCTTCCTTTGAGTAAGCTGGTGGAATTGCTTAAATTTACTGAGCGTGGACGTCCTCTATAGCTGGCAGATAGATTCACATTAGAGCTTCTTACCTTCCTGAGACTATAAAGAACACCGTGGGACTGCCATCTGTGCTTCCTCCCCTCTTAGCTCCTCAGGCAGATCTGTGACTTGTACAGAGATTCAAACCTCCCTGTCTCTGTTCAAGCACAGAGGCAGGCTTCTGCTTGTCTCCAGAGGGGGAATCTGTACTGCTTCATCTCAAGCATTGAACTAGGGCTTCCTTTGGCCTTCTGGTTAGACTTTCCTGGATAAGCCTGGCTGCAAGGATATTGCAGTGCATTGAGGGGGCAATGTGGAGAGACTGAAGAGAAGCACCTAGTACTAGATTGTAAGAGTGTGTTTCTCACCACAGTGCCTGAATTCTCCTTGCCCATGTCAGCCAGCCTTAAGAGTTGTTTTTTACTGCACGCTGCTATGTCTGGCCAAAGCAGCTTGCATTCAGCTGGGAACAGGAGTTCTAACAGTATTTCCATCACTGTTATGGACAGATTTTTTCAGGTGCTCTGCTTGCAGGGATGTTGTGATTCCAGTGAAGAGGTGCTTGGCATGAGCTGGAAGAAATGTAAGGCAGCAGCTCCCATCTCTTTAACTGCAGTATGTAGTCACAATAGTGGGTATAAAAAACCCAACAAACCATAAATAACTTCTGGTTTGTTTTGTTTTCCCCCCATGAGAACCCAAACTCCAACCTCAAAAATTTTAAGTCATATAAATACCTAGGATCTGGTTCTCGTAAAGTTGGGCCTGGTGTTTTCCACTGTTTCAACAGCGTATTTACCAGCTGCTTCTTTGCTGCAGCCAAGTGATGACTTGGGCAGTCCCTTGTAGCCTCGTTGAAGTCAGTTCTCACTGCCAGCAGAAGGATATGGCTTGTTCACTAGTTTGATATCCAGACACCTTTGCATTAGTTTACTTGCACCCTATCATTCTTTACTACGTTGCACAGCACAGCTTGGGTTTGGGCTTTGCAGGAAGCTGAAAACGGAAGCTTACCCATCTTTTCAGATCCTTATGAGACTTAGATTTGGGACTGGGAGATGAATTGGAGATGATCAGATCTGACAGATGCTTTCATAGCATAAATTCCCCAGCTTCTCCTTCATTTTCTGATGGTGACGGTTTTTGTGACCTTCTTTGTAGG
This sequence comes from Pezoporus occidentalis, assembly GCF_034315485.1. Taxonomy (NCBI): domain Eukaryota; kingdom Metazoa; phylum Chordata; class Aves; order Psittaciformes; family Psittacidae; genus Pezoporus; species Pezoporus occidentalis. The sequence continues at coordinate 1,916,601 of NW_026912898.1, forward strand.
TGGAGTTGGCATGAATCTGAGAGCAGCAGATATAGATATTTTTACTGATGGTGATTTTAACCCACAAAATGACTTGCAAGCAATAGCAAGAGCTCACCAGATTGAGCAGCACAAGTGAGAAATGCTGCTACTTCTGATTTGGTTGCTGACCCTCTTGGTCTCTCAGTATTGCTTTTCCTCTTCATAGGCAATAGAAGGTTAAAGCACCATAAGATCAAAGAAGGAGGGCAGAGGGGATTTTATGTGTTTATTTTTCTGTTGCAGCCTCATGCAGTCTTGGTTTCTCTGACTGCAGTCATTCAGGTACTCATTCCACTGTGAGGACCATTTTGGATGATGCTCAGGGGCTGGAGCACCTCCCGTATGAAGACAGGCTGAGAACATTGGGGCTGTTCAGGCTGGAGAAGAGAAGCTGCGTGGAGACCCCAGAGCAGCTTCCAGTATCTGAAGGGGGCCTACAAGGATGCTGGAGAGAGACTCTTCAGCAAGGACTGTAGCAATAGGACAAGGGGTGATGGGTTCAAACTGAAACAAGGGAAGTTCAGTTTAGATAGGAGGAAGAGGGTCTTTACTGTGAGGGTGGTGAGGCACTGAAATGGGTTGCCCAAAGAACTGGTAAATGCTCCATCCCTGGCAGTGTTCAAGGCCTGGTTGTACAGGGATTAGAGCAACCTGGTCTAGTGGAAGGTGTCCCTGCCCCTTGCAGGTGGTTGGAACTGGATGAGCTTTAAGGTCCTTTCCATTTCCAACCCAAACCATTCTGTGATTAGTGTGATGCCTGTCAGATGTTTTTTTAGAACTAAGTCTTCTGTTGAGAGTCCCCAGCTGACCTGTTTATACCATGTCTGGGGGAGGAGATAACTGGGAGTTCAGAATGACGGAAATGACTCAGAAAGCAGCAAAAGTGAGAATCTGAAAACCCCATCCCAGAGTTCCAAGTGATAACCTGGCTCCTTGGCTGAACACGGTAGTGGTTTCACCTTCCAGGAAAGGAAACAGAGGTTTATAAGGAAGCTCTGGTTTTGTCACTTCTTTAGAAGACTTGAATTTGCCCTACTGCCACTGTCAGCAATCCTGGGAAACTGAAAACCTGAAACAAAGACAATGGTGTTCAGAGCACTCTGCTTCCTTCCTTGGTGAGTCTCTTAATGGACATGTCTGGCATTCTTTTTCTTGACACTTTTTATTAGAAACTACTTCCATAGGAATAAAGGCTCTTCCTCTGCTTCACAACCACTTTCATCTTCAATGACAGTCTCAAAGCCATAAAGATGCAGTAGTTTCATTGAGAAGCATGCACAAAAAGCCAAGGATCGTTTCAACATCACAGCCTACCTGTATGAATCCACCTCAGGAGCATGGCTTATGCAGCCATTATTCACCTCTCTATCTCTCTGGCCTTTACCGGCCAGAACACTGACATACTGTCAGTGGCTCTGGCGAGGAATAAGACTGCTTCAGAGCTCAAAGACTCTTTGGATAAGGATGTTGGCTCTATCCTACATCTGTTTTGGAGACAGAAAATTAAACTTTCACTCATGGTCAGTAGTTATTCCTTCCATTAAAGTTATTCAGATTTCATCCCTGGTTTCACTATACCTCATTTCAATCAGTTTTTTTAGTGGTTACCTGGGAATCTGAGTACATGCCCACATAAACCTCTGAGTGGAAAGGAAGCCGTCCATCACATGACAAACACATAATATAAACTGTTTATACTGTTCCAGTCCCCCAGAAGTCCATTTGACTTCCATCTGTTCATATTTAGCCACATAATGCTTAAAATCTAGCAAAATCCTGACCACTACTCTGGGCAAAAATGTGCACGGCTGCCAAAATTTGAGCCTGGCTTTAGGAATGACACATTTCCTTCTCCCACAGCTGCTTTTTCATTACACAGCAGGTGTTGGGCAAAACCAGTTCCTTACTGCTCCCCAAAAAGCTGTGTGAAAGGTTCCATATCACTTTGATTCACTTCAAGACTTCACTCTCCATGCAGAGTTTTTGATGGCTTTATTGCAGGAGAACTTGCCTGGGGTTTACATTGTTGGCACTGTTGGCTTTAGCGTATTTTATAGGGTGCTTTTTTAGTACAATGAGGCAATAGTAGCTCTCCTAATAAGTGTTTTGACCACAGAAACTGTGAGATGCCAAACTTAATTCAATTTAGAGTTCAGCTTCGAATGGGAAATCACCCCACAAGCAGTGGAAAGTTTGTCTTCCATACCTAATTGCCAACACACATCTCACTGGCTCCATTCACACTGCCTCTGTGGCACCATCTGGTTACAGGCCTGATTCCGACATGGATCATCACTCTGACTGGTGTGCTCCACACTCAAAGAAGCCTTCCTGGGTTGGATACTCTGTCATTAGTTCTTAGCTCTAACCAGTCAAGCCCAAGTGATGTATTATCTCCTTTGGCCCTGCTGAAGCTTAGCTAAGCTAGTGCTGTGTATCTTACCCACGCTGTGGGTAACACCTTCCTTGCAGCTGCTCACAGGATGTATCTGGAGAAGGGTTTGCAGGATAAGAGTCTGGCTGTGGAGTGAAAGGTGGTCAATGGATGTACATTCCCTTCTTCCCCTGCCATGTGAACTGGCACTCTTCCCGCAGGCCGGCTGGTGGCACTGTTCATCAGTGCAGCAGCGCATGTTGCTCTTTCCTCGCGGAGAGAAGGGCAGTGATCCCCAACCTGGAAAAACGCTCCCTCTTTGCCAGAATTAAACCACCAATTATGCTTTTCTCTTTGCCAGCTTGACAGAACACGGAATTTCACTCTGCAGACACAAGGCTCTGTTCCTCCACTTTTCTTTTCCTGTATATTTATTGCCCTTCTTTAAAAGGGTTTCATTCCCAAGTGCTCCAGTGTGTTCTTGTTCCTCAGCTATGGCCAAATCCCAGCCCACCTACGGCTTCTCTGGCCACCGTGCAATTACACATGGCCAGGATTTGTTCTGTGGCTGAGTCCCCCAGAACAGATTGAAACAGTCTGCCACAACTATTGCCAGGTACTCCTATTTGAGGACTCATGCTTTCCTTTGTTTCTAGAAGATGGGGCTCTGCCTCTGTGCTGTGACCCCACCCTGTGACTAGAGTTATAAAGGAGAGGAGGATATGACAAGTGTCTAAGATAAGGTCCACAGGGGGCTGCAGGGTTTCTGGTATGCACAAAGGAAAGCTCATGGTATGCAATAGGTTCTAGCCCTCTTGACTTAGGGGCAAGTCAGACAAAAGATGTTCTTTTTCCCCCTAGTCCTCTTCACCTGCACAGATGAAATCTACCTTATTTTTCCCCTTTCAATCTGCCTAGGAAATACTTCTGGTCTGTGGAGCTTTTGTTGCTTTGGGGGTTTTAAAACAATATTCTTTACATCTGCTGAATCCAAAGAAAAGCTTTCCAGTATCTGAAGGGAGATACAAGGATGCTGGAGAGGGACTCTTCATCAGGGACTGTTGTAATGATAGGACAAGGGGTAATGGGTTCAAACTGAAATAGGGGAAGTTCAGGTTGGATATAAGGAAGAAGTTCTTTACTGTGAGGGTGCTGAGGCGCTGGCACGGGTTGTCTGGAGAAGCTGTGGCTGCCACATCCCTGGCAGTGTTCAAGGCCAGGTTGGACAGGGATTGGAGCAACCTGGTCTAGTGGAAAGTGTCCCTGCCCATGGCAGGGGGTTGGAACTGGATGATATTAAAGTCCTTTTCAACCCAAAACATTCTATGATTCTATGATTCTACTTGCTTTGAAATGGAAGTGAGATTTCAAGTGAATCCTGAACTAGGTTTTGCAGAATCTCAGCCAAGTGAAGTTTTTCTAGTGTTTGCTACCCACCACCATTTCTCTTTATTTGGGCAGAAATCACTTATTTTGGATAACTGATTCCATAAAGGGCTTAGTAGCTTTTACGCAAGCTGCTGTGCAAAATAAATGTCATGCTGTTTCTTCAGCTGTGCAGTACTACGCATTTTCCCTTTCTAAATAGCAACCACCCCAAAAGGGAAGGAAGGTGTTCTTTTGTACTTGTGTCCCTCTGGCCTTTCTCTTCCTCTAAACAAAGATTTCTGCAGCAGAAGAGCTGAAACGTGGCTCCTTGTGCATATCTGTCACTGCATGTTTATTTAAGCCCAAGACGTGTGATGCTAGATTGAGGTCAGTGGCACAGAGCAAGATCACAGAGAGTTCACATTGGATGTACAAGCAATTTCCTCAGGTAGCACCTATGAAGTGGCATCCAGTCTCAGTGGAAAACTTTACACCTTGCACTGGAGGTTCCAGCTGATGCCATCTAACAGTGGGCAATAATTGAGAATGATGTTTTACTTGTGCTGGCTCAGCTCATACTTGTGCTTCTTGCTCGACAAAGCACTGCCTCTGATTCTCAAAGCATTGTACAGATATACTGTGTTTGGTGAGGAATCTCTGTGGCCTGTAACTTAAGAAGGATCTTTTCATGCTACTCAGGAAAGAGAAATCCTGGAAAAATCAGGGTTTATGCACATGTCGCAGACAAATTTATCAGGATATGTCACTGAGTGTTGGGAAAGGTGGAGGCTATATGTTGGGGGAAGAAAATAGACTGGTTTCCTAGGTGATGGAGAAAATCTACAGCGAATTCAACCTTATATTTTAACAAAAGTATGTGTGTATGTATATGTCTCCAAACAAGGCAGAATCTGGCCCAGAAAGATGGTCCTTAGAAAAATATAAGGAGAAGTAAATGGATTTATTTAAGAACAAGTGAATGTATAAAGCTTTTAAGCAAAGAAATAACTTCAAAGGGTAACTTATACGTCAAATTGTGTGATAGCTTCCATCACTTTACACTAGAGGATCCTAGAAAAGAGAACATAGACCTTTCTTTAGCTCATTTGACTGGCTAGTACATTGATCATGCACTGTGATCAGCAAATCAAAATGTAAGACACAAATGCTAGAGGATTTGTTATAAGAAGGGATAATGCCCACATTCCAGAAGTACCTCTTCTAAGTAGATCCAAGATAACTTCTGTTCCACACAACTGTGGCCACAAAATCCATCTCTCCCTGGTTTTCTGTCCAACTCTTGCTTTTCAGCATGAAAAACACAAACCTGAGGAATGCAGTAGCAGGATTAGTAGAATCATGTTTGAGTATTTCCTCTAAAAAGCAGGGCTCTATATCATTTTGAATTTCCTGCATGAATGAGTCAGTGTGTGTTTTCCAGGCTGGACTCGAGCATCCATCCGTCTTGGCTCTGTTCAGATGGTATTGCATTTGTGAGAAGACATGCCAAACTCATAGCAAACGTTTCCTCACATCTCAATGGTTTAAACAGATGATGAGAGATAAGCATGTAACAGCCCATCTTCAGCGTCTTCCTCCTTTGCTGATACTCTGTGTAACAGCTTGACCTAGTTGCGTGCAAGTGGGCCTCCACTGCTGGGTCTGGCAGGTATCTATACAAGCTAGGTCTGGACAGGGCGTAGGTGCTGGTCCTGTCTGAGGTTTGTGTAAGTCCTTAGCTTAGATCTCTTAGCAATCTCCTTTATGTGGGGTGTTGAAACAAGTCCTGCTGCTCTAGACCACGAAACTAGTATTTAGAAATCCTCTAAATCTTCTTGAGCAGCAGTTGGGGTAGCATAGTAGGAGAAGAAATACAGACTGAACAGAGGCTTTTTGATGCCTTCAAGGAAGTCCAGTCAAAGACCTCTGAAAAAAGACCCTTTTCCCTTGTTAACTCCAAGTTTCCGCAGCCTTTCAGGCAGGGCAGCATCTCCCCTTGTCCTCTTCCCCATGTGGCACAGGTAAAACCTTGCTCCATGCACTCAGTCTCTCCCTTGCAGCAGATGCATGGACTGCATAAACTCTACCCTGTTGCCTCTAGTTGCATTTTCCCACCTCTGAGCAGGGAAGAAGCAAACCATGTTGTGATAGCTGAGCCATGGGAGGCATCAACAGCCAGCGAGGCTGAGAGGGAGGCTTTCAGCAGGCTGTCAGACACTTTCCAGGGCAGGGCCAGTGCCTGGAATGCAGCAGAGTATCCAGGCCTTGGGCAAGTTTAGACACATGTTGATGCATAAAACAAGATGGAGCCTATCACTTGATATCAGCCTCTTCCAGGGTTGGGTAAGCATGTACATGTGAAACAGGAGGTAGTGTAACTACCGAATTGGACTGATAGGGAAATGCTTCTTTGAATTCCTGGATAACTGTTCCATTGGAAAGTCATTCCATGCTGTGTGGATGCTGAGTTGGGGGCAAGCACCACAAATAAAACCCTGGCATCAGTCTGGAAAAAGGTAATGAGGAGAAACTGAAGGGCAAAAATAAAAGATCCAATCTACAGAAGCCACAATAATGCAACACAGAATAGGATAGGAATAACTTCAGCATCTTCTGCACTTATTCTTTGTTGGATGGTTCTTCAGGAGTTCAAAGCACAGGGCTGGAATCTAGGAGGTCTAGATTTTCTTCATGCATTCCCAGCTGCTGGTTCATTGAAATCGTAACTATTTTTAAAGGGTAAGACAACCTAAAGGTGAAGTGAAAAAGGAGCAACATTTGAATACAGGAAAGGTGACTTGCATGGCATGCAGAACTCTGCCTGTTCCCTTCCTATTCCCTTCCCGTTCCCTTCCCAGCTACCCAGAGCATGGGTGTAACGAATGAGGTGCCCAGGGCAGGCTTTGCGAGCTGAGATGTGAAGGAGGCAGAACTTCAGCGAGAGGTTCAAAGGGTTAAATCGGGCCTCAAAGGGGTGAGCAATAGGTCCAGATGTGAGCGCCCACCAGGTATGGCTGCAGCAAGGGCCAGCTGGGAGATGCCAGCATTGTAGCCAGAAGTGATGTAGCATTGCTGGCTACAACACTCCACACCTGGGGAAGAGTGGCTGGAAAGCTGTTCATGGGAAAGGACCTAGGGGTGATTATTGATGGAGCTGAACATGGGCAGCTTGTGCCCAGGAAGCCAAGAAGCCACCAGCATTCTGGCCTCTATCAGCAATAGCATAACCAGCAGAGCCAGGGCAGTGATTGTCCCCCTGTGCTGAGCACTAGTGAGGCTGCACCTCGAATCCTGTGTTCAGTTCTGGGCCTGTCACTACATGAGGGGCATTGAGGTGCTGGAGCGGGGCCAGAGAAGGGCAATAGAGCTGGTGAAGGGTCTGTAGCATGAGTGTGATGGGGAATGGCTGAGGGACCTGGGGGGTTTAGTCTGGAGAAGAGAAGGCTTTTACCACTCTCTACAGCTGCCTGACAGGAGGATGGAGTGAGGTGAGGTCGGTCTCTTTTCCCAAGGAACAAGTGATGGGACAAGAGGAAACGGCCTCAAGCTGCACCAGAGCAGATTTAGGCTGGAGCTGAGGAACAATTCCTTCCCCAAAGGGTGCCCAGGCATTGGAACAGGCTGCTCTGGGTAGTGCCGGAGTCACCGTCCCTGCAAGTGTTCACACCCCGTGTAGATGAGGCCCTCAGTGCCAGGGGTTAGTGGTGGCCTTGGCAGTGCTGGGGAACGGTTGGACTGGATGAGCTTAGAGGTCCAACCGAACCGAGCTGACTCCACGCTTCCCTTCTGGGGCCTGGGAGGGACGGGCAGCGGCGGCGCCAGACGCGGCAGCGGGCTCCCGCGGGAGGGCGGCCGCTGATGGAACTGGGAAGCCTCGCCCGGGGGCGGTGGCTGCGGCGGGGGAGGGCCGGGGCGGGGCGGTGCCGGGCACAGGAAGCGGAAAGCAGCGGCAGGAGCAGTAGCGACGGCTGCTGCCGCCGGGGGAAGGTGGCGGGGAGCAGCGCGGCATCGGCGGGGCGGTGCCGGGAGCGGTCATGGGGCGGCCGCGGGAGGGAGGTGAGTCCGTCCGTCCGTCCGTCCGTGCGTCCGTCCGTGCGGTGCCGTTGCCTACCACCGTCCGCCACCGTGCCCTCCCGCCGCCGCTCTGCCCCGGGGTACCCGGTTCGGCGGTGGAGCAGCAGGTTCGGCTCCCGCGGCCGGCCGAGACCCGGGAGTCCCTGAGGGCTCCGGTGGTGCCGGCTGCTGGGGCAGCCCCCTGCGGCCCCGCTGGGCGGAGGGGGAAGGCGGCCACCTCCGGGCCTCCCTGTTGCCGGCCGGGGCTCCGCGGGGTGGCTGCTGGGACGGCGGGTCCCGGGTCCGGTGGGAGATTTCGGCTGGCTTCAGTGCTGTAGGTGTAGTCCCTCAGGAAGGGCAGCGCTTGCTCTGCCAAGCCTCGGCTTTGGAAGAACCGCTGTGCTCTTAATGTGCCAGCATGGATGTAATTCAGGCTGATGCGAAGGCTCTGCTGGTGCCTCGTGTGCCCAGGCCATATAAACCAAGCTGCTTTATGGCTGGGCTCACCCCCCTGGTCAGCAAAAGGGTACAGAAGCGACCAGGCGGAGGGAAGGCATTCTTCTCTGTTTAGAAGCTGGTTGGGTCGCTGAAGTGATGCCTAAGTCCCGGGCTCACAGGACAGCGTGGTTGTTTCCATTCAGTAAGTTAGGCTCTGGGAAGCTCACATGGATAAATCTGACCGAGAGTCGAGTCTCTGTACCTTGGCAGTGCTGGCCTGGGTTCCGTACCTGAACGCTTCTGAGTGCGCCCAACAGAGGGCAAAGCTATTGCTTTAGCTGTTCTGTTCCATTAGCGGCATGCTTTGGACAGCCGCTGTGAAACGTTGTTTGCTGATTTAGAAGATTGTCAGGGTTGTAAAATAACTCTTATGCCAAGGGCTAAACTCCTTCACAGACTCGCAGGGTCTGTGGAAGAAGCATAAGTGACTTGATAGTAAGGGTTTTGGTCTGGGGAGGCAGACCTAGCGATTCTGTGACTGTTTGAAGCAGTGGGGTTTTTTGACCCAGGGTTTGTCATTAACAAACTGCCCACAAGATCTCTGCAGCTATAAAGAGTTCAGAACTCGACCTGCACTGGCATGAAGAGCAGATTAGGATGTTGTGGAGTGCATTTTGTGATATCGTTGTCTGTGAGCCCATCACTGGGCATCCTGACTTGTGAGGCAAAGAGCTGCGGAGGAGAGAGCTTCAGCAGTGCTTTGCCGTCTCTGAATAGCTTCATTTTAACCATGCTTGGTTCTTTTCCCCTGCTGGGGTTTGGCTACATGTGGCACCAGTGTTAGCTCTGTGATCATTCCACTTGTTCAGAAATAAATGTGAATATCAGTCTTACAAAAGGCTTCCTTTAAGAATGAGCTGAAACTTTGGAACGATCCCAGCCTGTGTCATGAACCACCCAGGCAAGTGTTTAACTGCCCATAGTCACTGGCTAGCAGTTCCCTGTGGCTGCTGCTGGCCTTTTGGTTGTGGTTAGTAGTGGCAGTGTTCTTGGGGGTCCTTATGGATTTCTGCATGTAGGGAGGGTTTGCTGCTACTGGGAGGCTGCGATGCTGTACTGGGAAGTGCTACCCAGATAACAGCAGTTGTCCCCGCAAAACTGCCTTTATCTCAGAATTACTTATTTGGGACAAATTAAAACCAGTGATTACTTTCTTAGTGGTCAGCACCCTTGCCCTGGCCCCTTGCAAGGTCAGCCTGGCATTGGCTTTGTATGGGGTTCCACAGGGGGAGGGAGATAGGGAGACTCCCCCTGTGTTGTACTGGGGGTTTGGACAGGATCTGTAAACTTTCCTCTTTTTATTTTCAAATGGAAAATGCAGGAGGAAGTGGAGCATCTTAAAGGAGGGGCTGCACTTCCAGTAGAGAAACCTTTTGCAGTTTATAGCCTTTAATGCTATCTCAGTGCTATGGCTAAAAGTAAACCTTGATTATAAGGTACAGGTACTACCTGCGTGGATAGGCAGAGTCTGAAGAGACTTGCAAGAGTCTTTCCCCTGTTTGTTTCAGAAAGGCTGTAGGGCTTTAAATGTCAGTATGGGAAACTGTTCCTGTGCACAGTCCCAGATGACCTAGTGTCATGGGAGTGAAGCCCTTCTGCCATGTTGCATGGCTCTGGGGTTAAGAATGTCTAGCAACACAGGAGGGAGAGAGTCACAGAGTCAGCCAGGTTGGAAAACACCTCAAAGACCATCAAGTCCAACCGTTCCCCAGCACTGCCAAGGTCACCACTAACTGATGGCACTGAGGACCTCCTTTACACGGTGTGTGAACACTTCCAGGACAGTGACTCCAACACTGCTCAGGGCAGCCTGTTCCAATTCCCGAGTACCCTTTGGGGAAAGGAATTGATCCTCAGCTCCACTCTAAACCTCCCCTGGTGCAGCTTGAGATGTGCAATGGAGGAAGCACAAGCTTTCATCAGTCAAACAGAGTGGGAGCTGAGGTGTAATTTACATGATAGGCTTGAGTGCTGGTTGTGCTTCAGAAACTTGGGTGGTGCAGATGTGGTTCTTGGAGTGGGCAAAGGCCATCCTCCAGAGAGGTGCTTCACCTATGGGTCCCACACAGAGAACTTCCCAACTTCTAGCTGTGTGACAGGGAGAGAAGGGGCTGGGGCTTGCTGCTTAGAAACACCATTTGCTTGGGTGGTGGTTTTGGCTGGCATTTATTTCTGTTGTCAACTGAAACAGCCCTGCAGTTGTCAGATCTGTGTTGTTGCATGTTCTGGTTAAACAGATTGCTTCAAGAAACCAAGTGACTTTTCCTTTTGAAATATCCACATCATGGACTAACAGTTTTCAGCCTAGAGGCTGGGAATTCCAGAGGATCTACAAAACTAAGAAGCCTCTGAGAAGCAAAAGGGAAGAGAGCCTCGTGCTAGAGGGCTTGAATTTACAGACTACTAAGCATTCTTTTAGGATGAGGGGTTTGCAAATCAACACCCACTGCTGTAAAGTGAAAGACCTGGCTGATAGAGATAGATTGAAGGCCAAAATTAGCCTATTTAGTGACATGCAAATAGAAACAGAAAGCTTTAGGAAAAACCTTGTTTCCTAAAGCTCATCGGCTGTTAAAACTGAAAGCCTTGGCTCTGTGAGTAGAGGGTGAACTTGGGTGCTTACAGATCAAATTGCTGGACTGGAGCCTGCTCTGGAAATTCAAAAGCAAGAGGTTCCTGTGGCATTGCTCATAGGTTTTACTATACCCGCAGTTGAACGTGGCAAGTTGTGTAATTCCTTGTTTTTCTGAAGTGAATAATAGGAATACACTGCAGGCGTATTAATGCCAGAGTTGGAAGGTTTCCTCACTGCTTAGGCATTCCTTAGTTAGTTTTACTCTTGGACCCTAACACTATTTAATAATATGAGGTTCAACAAGGCAAAGTGCTGGGTCCTGTTCTTGGGCCACAACAACCTCATGCCATGCTCCAGGCTTGGGTAAGAGTGACTGGAAAGCTGCTCATGGAATAGGAGGTGGGGGTGCTGATTAGTGGAGCTGAACGTGGGCAGCTTGCTCCCAGGAAGCCAAGAAGCCACCAGCATCCTGGCCTGTATCAGCAATAGCATAACCAGCAGAGCCAGGGCAGTGATTGTCCCCCTGTGCTGAGCACTGGTGAGGCTTCACCTTGAGCCCTGTGTTTAGTTCTGGGCCTGTCACTGCAAGAGAGGCATTGAGTGCTGGAGCAGGTCCAGAGAAGGGCAACAGAGCTGGTGAAGAGTTTAGAGAACATGTGTGATGGGGAATGGCTGAGGGACCTGGGGGGTTTAGTCTGGAGAAGAGAAGGCTCAGGGGGGACCTTATTGCTCTCTACAGTTACCTGACAGGAGGATGGAGTGAGGTGGGGTCGGTCTCTTTTCCCAAGGAACAAGTGACAGGACAAGAGGAAACGGCCTCAAGCTGCACCAGGGCAGGTTTAGACTGGAGCTGAGGAACAATTCCTTCCCCAGAGGGTGCCCAGGCATTGGAGCAGGCTGCTCTGGGCAGTGCTGGAATCACTGTCCTGGAAGTGTTCATACACTGTGTAGACACGGTTCTCAGTGCCAGGGGTTAGTGGTGGCCTTGGCAGTGCTGGGGAACGGTTGGACTTGATGGTCTTAAATATCTTTTCCAGCCAAGTTGATCCTATGATTCTATTCCATAGTTTAGCCCTTGGGGTTCTGCATGTTTAATTTGTAAAGCTCTTCGCTAGAGAAAGAAATGAGGCTGATGACATATGGAGCTGAGGACATCCTTGCAGAAACTTGTGGCTGCTTGTGCTCCAGATGGCACTTCCAATATAACTTCATGAGCCAACTGGCAAATGGACTTTAAATGATAGCAAGTTTTAAACAGAGCAAGATTGAAACTGCAGAGATTTCAAAGCTGAGCTGCTTTGAAATGGCCTCAACTTCACAGGGGAAAAGCCATTAGAAAAGCATGGGATGTAAAAGAGTGCTCTTGTTTGTGTTTGCCCTCTTTCATTTAAAGATGTAACTTGGTCTTTTAAATTTCCCTTGGGCTGGGAGCCAAAGCATGCTCCCTTGAAGACTATCACAAAGTGAACTTCATTGGAAATGGGATTGGGCTCCCAGCATGGAAAATAATGATTCAAAAGAAGTCTTTTTGGAGATTTATGAGCATATGAAAAGGGGGAGTTACAATAAGCTGCGGAGCTGTGTAGAAACTAATTACAGTGATCTGTATGTTATTGAGGGGCATTTCCCCCCTGCTTTGCAGGATGCAGCTATTCCTTTTTCCAGAGTAAGGTCCCAGAAGTTTCCTTTGGGGCATCCTTAGCATTGTTTTTCTTCTATCATCCTTCCATCACTGGTGACTAAGGGAAAGGCAGAGTGAGAGTGCCAGCCTACTGGGAGCAGGGTGCTGGGTGTGCCGTTACACAGTGGTGGTGGTTGGAGTGGAGGAGGCATTCCCATCTCCCCTCTGGCTGTTGGTTTGCACTGCTCTTCACCCTGGGGTTGGGTTTGCTGTTTGGGTCTGTGCTGTGAACTAGGTCACAGAAAGGCTGCAAGACAAAAGCGTGGCGAGGGGGAGCCAAGGGATGTTTTGTTGTGTTCTGTTTTCCAGCAGTGCTGTTTGCTTGCTGAGAATTGTGTTGACACAACCGAGGGTGGTGAACCGTGCTGTGGAGGTGGAAGCTACTTACTCCAGTGCTGCAATATGGTGCAACTGTACCCTCGGGCTCAAGCAGCTTCCTTTCACACAGGGCCAGAAGCTCTGTAAACAGACCGTGCCTTCAAGTGGTGTCCTGAGAGATGTAATGATCTTTTGTGAAGCTGTTTCAACTGGCTAACTTGAGCTCTCTAGTCACACTTGTTTGTGGAGGGATGAGGCCCCAAATGATGGGGCTTTTTCTTTACCCAGCACAGTTGCCCTTGCTTTAGAGGAAAGAGTAAGAATTATCACTAGTAGTGATGTAGTACTGGAGATATTTGAAGACTGTGCTTAGTTTGTGTATCCTTCATAACACCACCGTATCTGTACGGCTTGTCTTCTCTAGCTTTGCTCAGGCTCCAGTGGTGGGCACTGTTGGGGTGGTGGCCAATCCAGCATTGACTTCTGTCTATGCCCTTAAAAGAACTCCAAGTCTAGCATGTTAGTTGTCTCTTGGTCTCCTCCTACCTTTTCCCCAGCAGTTCCAGAAGCTTTTCTGGGGTAAGGCTAGTCTCCTTCCTGCTGTAAAATAGACCTTGAGGTAGGTAACCTGCTTGGCTTGGCTGTGAGGAGTGTGTTTGGACTGTGCTCCTCCCTCCTTGGTCTCTTCATCTCATTCTATGCATACTGGGAGTGGTGTCTAGCCCATGCTATCCTTTGCTGGCCAATTCTAGGAAGCTTTGTTGACAATCGGCCTCAGTTAGGCACCAGACAAAGCCAATGAGTGGTTTTCTGCTGTTCCCACTTGAAGCTGGGCAGAGGTATTTTATTACCAGCAGCCCTGGAACTGCCTTGGCAGGAATATGTGTGTTATCTTGCAGCTGGGGCAAGGCAGTGGTGCAACAACACAGGATACTCAGTGTTTTTGGGGCTGCCTTGTTGACTTTTCACAGAGCTGTGTCAAAGCCGTTGCGCTTTTTTACACGGAAAACGAAAGTTGGCGTGATCCAGCCTGCCCTGACGTTCCAGTGCTGGAGTTTGCTTTCTCTGCCTGGTGCCCAGCACTGCCTGGCTTCATCCACCCTCAAATGGGCACTGCTCGTCCATGGTTCCTGTCTAGGCAGCGTTTCCACAGGAGCCTCTACCTGCTGGAATGTTCTCTGACCCTGTGTTGGTTAGAGGGGCCAGAAGAGGAGCTCTGTACCCAGTCCCTGTGTCTCAGCTCTGATTCTTCTGAGAGCTGGGGAGAAATTCTTTTATGTGGTTACAGGAGAAGGCTGAGAGTCGGTACTTTCCTAGAAGCCCAGGAAAAATACATAACCCTTCCTGATGTACGTATGCTGGCAGCAATCCTTGCTTTTCCTGTTCCTGTAATGTGGTGGTACGTACTTGTGAAGACAGTGACTTCTCAAAGGGACTCCAGTAACATCACAGTCACTGATTTAAGCCTATAATACTTGTTACCACCTTTTGTTCAACCGGGTGTTTCTGGTTTGTAAATGCCTAATGATTGCAAGGTTCTGTGTGGCCATTTCCTCTGGTGGTATCAGTGGTTTTTGAATGGGGGGTGGTGGAGTGGCCTTAACCCCATTTATTGGAGAAGGACAGACACAGAGGAAGGGTTTTCCTGTGGTTGCATAGCAGGACAGAGATAAAAGCTAGCTTTAGTGAGTCCCAGCCTATTGCTGGAGCCATAAGTTCCAGGCTGTGTGCAAGTCTGGAGAGTTAACAAGTGTTAACATCATGTGTCCCAGGCTGGGGAAGGTTTATTCCTGTTACAGGAATGATGCCATTTTCCAAGCTGTGCTGTACCTTGGGTTTATGTCTTGCTTTGTTTAAATCCACCCTCATTCTCCCCCTCCCTAAACCAGGACTTATGTTCCTGTCCTTATTTGTCCTATATTCTCTGCTGCCTTTAAAGAGCTTTCTTGAGGCAAGATACGTGTTTAGAGCTTGGATATCCCTGTATGCGGAAGGTCCCTCCTGCCTTCTCCTTTCCAAAAGCCCTGGCAAGCCCAAGTGTTGTGTAAATACCTGCAGCTCCCAATACAGCATGAACGCTTCTTGGTTGCAGGTTGCACTGCCAGCCAAGGAACCCTGTGGGGAAAAGGCTTCGTTCCTTGGCACAGCTTGCTCAGTTACAAGCTTTTCTGGAGGTGTTAGTGGAGGAATCTATGGCTGGAAAGAATAGTCAGCCAAGTATAAAGCCTGATTTCTGTTGTCCCTCTGCGCTTGGGGAGGGAGAGGGCTGAAAGCAGTGTTTGACTGTTCTGTTGCTAACAGCTTTTAAAACTGCTGTGTACAGAAGACAATGCAGGGATCCAGTTTGATTTTTTCAAGCAGCCTTTTGCCTGCTCTGAGTGTATGGCATGGCTGTAGTCCTGTGTTGGCTGGGCAGGAGGCATGTGAGAGTGCTCCTGCATGCCAAACACTGGGCTGTGCCAAGGTACCTCAGTCCATAGCTGCTACCCCTCCCTCTGCACCGTTTGCATGTGTTTCCCCAAAGCAGTGACTAACTCCCTCCATTTCTCTTCTCACCTAACGTAGGATGTGCATTTGGAAAGCGGAATGATGTCTCCCTTTCTTCCCCACAGGGTTCAGAGATTTTTGACATGTCACTGTTACGAATTGTTCTAGTGTTGCCCTGCTTCTGTTCAAAAAAACATGACCCTTTTCTGCCCTTTATCAATGGGACATAAGCTTCTGTTCCAAAAGGAACTACAATCTAAGAAGTGTTGGCCCATATAAGCTAGATGTGATCTCTAATCAGCTCTCCCCTGCGTTCTTAGTATGTGTATATATATAGATACAATTCCTAATAAAATTCAATTCTTCAGGGCCCAAATTAGCTTCTGGAGGCAAAGGTTGCAAAGAAAGGGAGGTGCTCATAGAACCATCAATTGTATGCTTGCAAAAAATGGGCACACCTTGCAGTTGTGAAAACAAAGCAGGTTCAGGCACGGTGGTCTGATCCTCTCCTGCATTTTTCCTAGGAAAGTCACCCTCACCCCCCCATGCCTTCCTGCTGTATATAGGCTGTAATGCTGCTGTTCTGAATCTGGGGGGATTTGGGTTGTGTGTTACACAGGTGAGGAGATGGGAGTGTGGAAGTCAAGCCCTGTGCATTTCCTGGGGGTGAATTTCTGTATGTAGGCTGCTAGGTCTTCTCCAAGTCGCTTTTTCAGGTGATTATGCTGTTTCTAATGGGTTTTTAGATGAATAGGCTAGACTTTGCAAAGCAGTCATCAGTTTATTTAAAGCTCTACAAATGCATATATTTCACCTGGCTGGAAAGAGAGGTAGCAGGGGGGTTGGAACTAGATGATCTTAAGGTCCTTTTCAACCCTAACTATTCTATGATCAGCCAGGACAAGCTTGTGAACTGGGCACAGTGTAATGACTGGTGACATGTGGCAGGGTGAGGGAATTGATGCAGCAGGAATGATGTCTTGCTTTGCTTAGAGTGCACTTCCATGTTTCCCTTTCCTTAGGTCAATCATGAGGAGCCAAGCACCCTCCTCCCGTGCCTTCTGATCGGTTTCCTTGTAAGTGAAGCTCACTCTGAGGACCAGACCTCACTGATGACTGGGAAGCCAAGAGTACCCAGGAAAGCACTTTTACCACGGACTCTGCCTCAGGAGCACCAGGAACTCATCTTCTAAGGAAAAATCTGTGTCACTTTGTGTAGACCCCATGTCTGCTGCAATGGATACAGAATCGACATATTCAGGATACTCCCACTACTCAGGTCACTCCAAAAAAGCCCACAGACAAGGGTAAGGAAATGTTTATTCGTAATTACTGCTTTGAGCTAGGACATGTCCCATGGAAAAATTGTAAGCCAGGATGAAATCAGTGAGGCAACAGCTCTGGAGGAGGTATATATGGAGAGTTCTCATAAGGAATCCAGTGTGGAGACCGGAAGCAATAATGCTGCTGATTTAATGATCATCAATTGGTTGGATGCATGTTGGGGTCATGAATGGCCAGAAAGGTTGGGATAGCACCAGCAGAGGGAAAAGATCATTTAAGTCTGCTCCTGAAGCATGAGGGATGAGGAGTCTCTGGAGAGAAGACATGTCAGACTCCTAAACTGTAACTGCCAGTTGTTTTCTCTCCTGATGCCATTTCTTTCTTGTGTAATAATGTTTCCTATCTCTCTCCACAGTCTTCCTGCCTACTCTGTGAGGGTGTGTTGGGGTGTTTTAATAGAATTTGAGTGGTACTTGAGTCCGCAGCAAGTGCTTTATCAACACTGATTGGATTAGAAGTCAGGCTTTTGTGAACTTGAATAACAAGTCCTCTCTGTGGTAGCTCAGCAGCCTCAAAAGCATTTTGCTCTGAAACTTCCGATTACTTGGAAACATTATTCCTTCTTTTTTTCTTGCATCATCATTAGTTTTATGTGCAAAATGTGTGCCACTTTGCAACTTAGAACTGAACTGGTCCAAAGGGGAACTTTGCATTGCGAAGGCAATTATCTTGTGTCGTTGAAAAAAGACTTCTTCCATGAAATGAAGTCTGCTTGCAGTCCAGTTATTGAGTAAAACATCTCTTGTTCGCCTTTATCCCTTCTTTAACACCCCTACCCCCATGGATTGCCCTTTGAAGCCTAGCATGCCATGTGTAGAGATACAACATAAAAATCGTAGAGGAAAATGTTGGTGAGCAGGTTGTGTCAAGATGAGTTAAATCCCACCAATCTCAGAGGAGAAGCCATGAGGTCTGCAGGTGTACTCTGGTACCCTTGAATGTTCTTGCTTTGTGCAAGGTTAACTGGGGGTTATTAACCAGTGGAAATAAATCTCACTGATTGTTCTCCAATGTTAAGTTCCTAGTTGACAAGATTATGTGGCAGGAACTAAAGCTGTTGTGATTAGTTCCTTGTATTAATTGTATACACCCCTCTGAGATGACACTTTATTGCTGATGGAGAGCTGTGTAGAGCAGTTAATCCCAAATGGAGTTGCTTGGAGAATGCAAGCTTCCCTTTCAAGCACAGCAATAGTGGAAGCTGTTTTAAGAGAAGATGGAGGTGATGGGGATGTATCCTGCCCCCTCTGCTTCCCTCTCCAGTCACAAGAGAGGGTATGTGGTAACTTTGTTCTCCTCTTGCTGTGTTTGGAAAAGGAGCCGGGACAGGCACAAATCACCACGAAGCAAAGATGGGAGTCGCTCTGAGAAGTCCGTCACCATCCAGACACCTCCGGCAGAGCCACTGCTTGGGAACGATGCCTCTCGGGCAGAGGAGGGCCAGGTAAGGAGGGAGTAAACTCAAATGTAGTGTGGCTTCTGGAACAGAGCATGTGACTTACTGGCACATGAGTAGGAAAAGTGTTGCTTGCATGCTGTTAGTAAATCGCTACCTTGCAGGTGCCCTTGATTCATGCATAAAGCCGTGGTCTCAATCTTTCTTCTGAGAGCATTATTTTTGACAGCACTAGAGCTGATACGGCTATTCCTGTGGCACCAGTTTGCCTCTGTCTCCACAGTGTCATCTGCCAAGCTCTATAGAAATAACTCTTTCCATCATCTCACTGCGCATTATTCAGGTCAACCCTTTTACCTGTATATGGGGGGGTTTAAGCAGGATTTGCTGTAGGTAATCCTGTAAAGCATGTTACGACCAGGGTCCCAGTAGGAAAAGAAGGCAAGAAATGTATAACTAATACAAAATAGCTGTGAGGAGGGTGAAGTCAGTCAAAAATAGTACAGTAATACTGGGTTAAATAAAGAATGGAATAATGCTAGGTTTTGATTGCACCTGGGATGGATCTGGTATTCTTTCTGCTGTAGCAATTGATGTGAAGGTGCATATTCGTTTTCAAAAGATCACATGGAATGCAAGATGTTTCAGTGCCTCCTGGGCTGGATTTGGGTTGTGTAATACTTGGCTGTGGAGCTCCACTTCTGCCCTTTCAAATACACCCAGAGTACCTGATGCCCAGTTTCCAAACTGTGTACGGTAGTACTTGTAACAGTATTTGCGTAGCTCAGGTGGGCTCGCTTCATGTACTGCCATTTATCTGTAATCAAATGGTTGTTTTCATGAGTCCTGGCTATTGCTTCAAATAGATCTAAAGACACTGGTGAATTCTTAAGCCCTTGTTTTCATGCAGACCTCCTCAATGTGAATTAAAGCGAAAGCAAAATAAGTTGATGCATGAGCAAGACTTTTCTGCTGAGGAGCAGTGTGCCCTGGGCTGGGTCCAACAACTTTGTCCCCCTGCGGATTTAGACTTGTATTTCCATATAACTGCATATTTGTTTTGCTTTTGGCACTTCAAGTAGGAAGAGCTGAGGGTGAACTGAGATAAAGTTGCCTGTTGTCTTCTGAGCTGTAGCCTTAAGCTGCTGTGGTGTTTCTGTCCCTTCTCTCTTCTGCACAGTTTCTCAGCTCATCAAATGGAGGAAACTATGCAGAGCTATTTCATGCATAAACATGAAACAGTTGAAATGCTTAGGTTGCTTTACTGGAGACACTGGCAAAGAGGGAAATGTGATAGGAATATGCTGCCTTTCAGGACGTACTACAATGCAGATATCTCTTCTGGGGCCTCTGTTTTGGTGAGAAGGGACTCAAAAAGAACCCCTCATATTAATTAACGATGCTGACTGCTTGTGGTTGGTCTGTCTGAAAACCCTACTGCTCTAGGCATGGGAGGTATTCATGTCTTGGAGTGCATTAGAAGTTAAATCCCTGGAGTTGTTCAAAGTAGTTGTGCTGCCTCTGTCAACTCCTTTCCCAAAGATACTTGAAGACTCTTTCCTCTAATGCTTTTAAAGAAGTGAATAAAAGTTTAAAATAATGCCTCTTTCTTTATAACAAGTTCCATCAGTACATTTAGCTGCAGAAGTCTGGGGAAGGTGTAAATCCTATTAATGACACGGGCTGCAGGTAGATGGACACAGAAGGGTAGGAGAAAGAGGAGAACACCTGCTTCTGAATGAGTGTTTGCAGCTGCAAAGGTGTCAAGCAGCAAAGTGCATGTATTGCTGCTGTTTGGTGTGTATTTATGGGAACCATCGGGAGACTTCATGTTCATGAGTCACTCCAGCAGCAGCTCTGAGTCAAATCCATACATGTTAGTGTAACTCTTTGGCTGTGCCAGCACCAGGAAGAAGCAATTGGAGGCATTGTAGGATGGGAGAACTGGCTCTGGTATTAGCTAGGGAAGAAATGAGACTTTTGGAAAACATAATGTAATCTGAAGCTTGACTGTATGGTGATGGCATTTCAGGTAAGCTGCTTTGTGGCTGAGTGGCTTCTGACAGTGTAATGGACACTAATATCATTGGTAGTCTAGGATCTTCTAAATTTAAAGCCCCATACCTGAAAATATCCTCTGTGACCACTATTTGTTGGTTTAATTCAACTTCTATTAGAATGGCAGCTATTGAGGGCAGCACAACCTTAGAGAATAGTAAAAGAAAACAAAGTGGAGGAACTTGCTTCTGTTACGGATGAGAAATAATGTGTGAACATGTTTTTGATTGTGCAACAACAACTAAAATGATGATTTCCCTTCCAGGTGCTTCTGTGGTGTACTTGCACCATGGAATTTGTGGGCTGGAATAGTGCTAGTCCTTGCCCTGCACATGGGAACTGATGATGACTCCAGTTTCCAAGAGTTACGTGGCATTACTTGTTAAATGTGTTGGAAGAGGTACCTCTGGGGTACAGTGAGTGGCATAGCAAGCTGAGCTACCTGCTCTACACTTACAGGTTTTTAAACACCTAATGTGTATAGTCACTGGTTTGGACAAGTTGCTGTTGTTTCCAAAGCTTTGTTAATTTTCAGGGTTGATTATTCAGTATATTGAAGGTGTTGCTTTTGCTGTGTTTTTCTGGGACTCAAGTCTGTTTCCAGGCAAGAAAAACGGAAGACCTGGAAGGAGTAACCTAATTGTTTCAGTATGTTTTTTCTTTATCTCTTCATCCCTCAGGATGACAACTGGGGTGAGACCACGACAGCAATCACAGGCACCTCTGAGCACAGTATTTCCCAGGAGGACATTGCCCGGATCAGTAAGGATCTGGAGGACAGCGTTGGGTTGGACTGCAAACGTTACCTGGGCTTAACAGTGGCAGCTGTTCTCGGACTCCTTGTCTTCCTTACCCCCATCGCCTTCATTCTGTTACCCCAGATCCTGTGGCGGGATGATCTGGAGCCGTGTGGTACTGTCTGTGAGGGACTGTTCATCTCTGTGGCGTTTAAACTCCTCATTCTTCTGATTGGGACCTGGGCTCTTTTTTTTCGCCAGCCTAAGGCAGATATCCCCAGGGTGTTTGTGTTTCGGGCCCTTCTGTTGGTCCTCATCTTCCTTTTTGTGTTTTCCTACTGGCTCTTTTACGGCGTTCGCATCTTGGACTCGAAGGACACCAACTACCAGGGCATAGTGCAGTACGCCGTGTCGCTGGTGGATGCTCTGCTCTTCATTCACTACCTGGCCATTGTGCTGCTGGAGCTACGGCAGCTGCAGCCCATGTTTGCTGTCAAGGTGGTTCGGTCAACGGATGGAGAGTCACGATACTACAGCTTGGGGCACTTGAGGTAGGTACAAGCCCTTGAAGTCCAGTTGTGTGTATAAGTGTGGCTGTGCTGTAGCATGCAGCATCGAGTGCTTTTCAACACGTGATATTGCTGGTTTCTGAATCTTCCCCCGAGCAGTCCTGGAGCCTCTCCAAAGTTACCCAACTGAACCTCTCTTTCCCTCTGTGAGTATTGGAGGGGATGGTCTTCCTTCAGGAGTCCTGTGCATGTCTGTAAAAGAACTGTCGGCATAACTTTAGGCTGGTCAGTGGGCTAAGCCTGATGAGATCTTTAAGATCTTTCTCTGGGCTTCTTGACCTATCTCCCGATTGGAGGGGAGAGGCCTCCTTGTGTAGTTCTTTGACTCTACAGACCTGGCACTGCTTTGAAAGCAGCCCTTTGGGCCGTGCAGAACATCAGTCCTCTAGCAGCCTGACAGCAGGCCAGCCCATGTGGCAGGGGCTGAAGGAAGAAGTGGTCCTGAGTGAGAAAGCATTCAGTAACCTCACATGCTGGTGAAGGCATCCATTTGTCCTCACTGCCCTGTGCATCCAAGAGGAGCTTTATAGAATGGTTTGGGTTGGAAGGGACCTTAAAGCTCATCCAGTTCCAACCCCCTGCCACGGGCAGGGACACTTTCCGCTAGACCTGACTAGAACAAACATCGTTTGGGTTTGATCGAGCACTGTTGTTTGGATCTTGTGTGTGCCTTTTGCACACAGTTGCCTTTTGCAGCTGGTTGAAATGCTTGCGTTCAGGTGTTCATGCTCTGAAGCCTGTTGCTGTGACAGGCTGCCTTCAAGGGCTTAGCCACACTGTGGGATTTGCAAGCTGCTTCCAGTGACTGGGGACTCTTTATTTTTCCTGAGCTCTTCAGGTTTGTGTTGGCTTGAGGGAAATAGCATTTAGCCCTGCTGAAGCAGTTGCCTCGATACAATGAAAATCTCCCAACACTTCAGGCATTTAGGAATAATACTTTTAATGAGTACTGGGGCATACATAGGTGCTTTTTTCTTTTTTTTGGCAGCTCTCTGTTTCTGGTTTGGTTTTGTAGTGTGATGCTCTTTTTGCCATAGGTATGGATTGGTTTGCTGGGTCAGATGTATCTGGGAATCTTTGTGCAATGTCTGTAGGTATGATGCGTGCTTGCTTCCACCTTCCTGCTGGGGTTAATGCTTCCCTCAGCAAAGCTACAAGAAAGGGCAGATGTCTCAATCTCCTTAGTTCCTGTGTCTAGAAATCTCCTGGTTCCTGTGCCACTGAGCACTGAAGATGATTCCCCAGACTGTATGTGCACTTAAACATCTGTTCTGTTTATCCTGTCCAGACCCCTATGGCATGTATATCTGTTGCAGATGGAGAGATTAGTGTCTGCTCGTTTAATTGGATGTAGGAATGGTCTCCTGCAGCCACCAGCTTAGCAATGGAATTGCTTTGAAGCAGATTTAGTGGTTGAAGCTCAAGGCTGGGGGTTGATTCCTGAATGTTGTTTGTGGTTTAATGGAAGAACTCAAAAGCTTTCTGGGTGAACTAGGTGTGGACCCTGCTGTATTTTCCTTCTCTGTAAAATATGAGGAAGAGTCCCTCTTCTGTAATGGGAGTGTTCCCATTGGCTTAATGAAAGGTCACCTTCAGGGTTTAAAATAATGAACTGATCTCTGTTGGTTTTCTTGTGAAACCTTTGATTTATTAAACTTTAAGTTAAGAATTCCTCTGTGATAAGTGGCAGTTCCAGCATAACCTTTAAAACTACGGACATGGAGAGATAACTACCAGAGTTCCTCTGTGCCACAGCTTTGTGCCTTGAAGTGTGCCAGGGCAGTTCTTATAAGTGAATGCTGCACAGGAAGTTCAGTACATGTATGCATATATGTATGTATATACACACAACACTGCAGGTTTGGTTTGAGAGAGTTTGCTGGTTGTTTGGTTGTAGATTGTGGTTTGTGTTTAGAAGAATGAAGATGCTATGCATCTGCATGCCTGGCTTGCCATTGAAGGCAAAAAATTTGCTCGAGAACCAGGGCCTAAATATTCAATAGCATATATATTAGAAAGTGTTCTCTCCAGTTCTCTTTGCAGCAAGGTCTGGAAATGACTTGGGTGTGAAAAGTTGTAAGATCTGGGGTGAAATCAGACATGTGGAAATTAATAACCTGTCATTTGTTGGCAAGCTGGCTGGAATTTCATTTGGCCTATTGAATCCACACCATGCATCAAACAGATGCTTCAGTGTCTTGCGCTGCAGGAGAGTCTCATCAAGGGAGTGTAGTAATGGTAAACTAGTGTTGCTTTTTCCTTTAGCTCCTCTCAGATGAGGATAAAGTAATTGATGTGTGTTTTGAGACCTGTGCATCTTTCCATCTTTAGTAATGTAAAGGTGAAACTGTAGGTCTGATCAGTAGCCAGTTGCCTCCCCACAAAGGGACAGTTCATTCTCTGTCTTGCTATAAGCAATGGAGTTACTTGGGAAATTAGGGAACTTTGGAACATCTTTGCAGTATAATATTGCCAAGTTTCCATACAGGTATTGACCTGCTTGTCAGTGACATGTCAGTGCAGGTCACAAGGGGCTGCATTTTGCCTCTGGTTGACCCTCTGGCTGAGGCATGGGGCTGGAATGGGAGGTCTGCTGATGAGAGGCATGCAAGGACAGTTTGGATTAGTCGGAAAGACTGGAGAAGCAGCCTTGTGGGTGTCCTGGAGAGGCAGGGATAGTTATGATGGACTATGTGTATACTACTTGTTGCTGCCTCTGGCCTCTCCATTTACCACCATGCATGCTTGCCTCACCCCTACACTTTTAAAGGGGTCTTAGATGGGTTTGTGGGCTGACACCTGGCAGGAGGAAGCATGCTTTAACAGGTATAGCAAACTGACTGCCTCCTGAAATCACAACCTCAGCCCAGCCTTTTGTCCTCTTTATGCTCTCAGATATCTCAAAGTTTTCCTCCCTGTCTGTTCATGGAGTTAATCTTCCTCAGCAGTCCAGTGTGCTCCAGAGAAGCTGGTGGTGAGAAGGCTCATGTGGCATCTTATCAGTGTTGCTGCTTGGAGTAGCTCTGGATTTTCCACAGGAAAATTGCTGATATTGACCCTTTTAATCCAAGGTAGAAGCTTTCAAATTCTAGGTCTTTTCTGATGAGGCAGAGGGGGCTATGCAAGCATGAGCACAACAGGCTTTCTAGAGGAGAAAGGAAGAAGACAATAGCTCTGCCACTCTTCTGGAAACCCATGGTTTTGCCAGGCAGGGTACAGACAGGATTTTCCACCCACCCTGGCTCCAAACCCAGTAAAGAAGCTGAAAATGCTGAGTTAGGGATTCCACTCCGCCCCCGAGGGCCCTAGGTCCAGGAGGGTAAGCATATTTGGAAGTAGCTCCCCAAATTCATATTATAATCAACTTTTTAATAGGCTGCCTTGGTCCCACCCCCAGCACTTTGGCTGTAACTCTTCATCTGGGAGACTTGAACTGCCAAAACGAGTGTTCCCTTTGGCATCCATTCAGGAGCTGGAAGGGGGAGGTAAAACTTATGTTGGAGTCCCAGTGAATGTGGTGCCAAGTCTCAGCTCACTGCTGCTCCTGGTAGGAAGGTTTGCCATGCAGAGGGAATGCTGTATGGTGGTACATGAGTGAAGAGCATGGAATAGAGGAGATGCCAGAAAGGTCAAGCCTGGGAAAAAGCACGAGGTTGGGTGGGAGTTCCAGTGAGGCTTTTGAAAGCACCAGCAAAGGGAAACAAAGGTGGGGGAGCGCAACAGTAGATGACCTTTCAATTGAAAAGCTGCTAGTTTTGTGGGCTGAGGCTTTGGTTTGTCCCTGTGGATAGGACACTGGTGGCACCTGTTATCTACAGTTCAGTAGCTTCTGGATGGCTCAGAAACTACGTAAGAAGGATTTTGATGGAGAAAACCCTCTTTTCCTGTAGTACTCCCTTCCTCTCCAGTGGATACTTTCCTTATCCTAGAGCTTTGCTAGCGTAGACAACTCAGTATGAATGGCTTCAAACACATGTGGTGATTACTGATCTTGCACATAGACTGAATGTTGGGCTCCAGTGTAGGCTTGGTTTCCTGATGTTGGAAATGACTGAGAGTGGGTCTTTCTCCCTTTAGCTCATCCTTGCAGTAGGGATATGAGGAGCAGTCATAGTAGTTCATTATGTGTTGGGCTCTATGAAGTACTAAGAGCTTCAGTCTGCTTTTCTGTCCTTCCTGGCATGGGCTTGCCTTTATGAACCCCACAGATGGCTGTGGAGCAAGTGGGGAGGCCTCTGTATGCCTTTGGAATTGGGGTACAGATTCTGCAGAGGGGGGTGAGCTGATTGATGCTCTCTGAAAGGGAATGGCATAGTGGAAGCTGATGCCACTTTTGGCCTGGTTGCTTTGGATTGATAGTCTTTTATTTACTGAATCTGTGGCTTATAAAACATAATATATACATAAATCTGCTTATAAAACTAGGCTGTCAGTATTTACTGATCTAGTCTGATGAGCTCCCTTCTCTGTGTCCCTGTGTTCCCTAGTGAGGGAATGTGTGGAGGACTAAAGAGCAGGAATAAGCTGCTCCATACTACAGCCTGTGTTTGCAGGTCCTGCGCATCGGACCTTGCAACAACAAGGTATTGCTCAAATCTGTTTCCCCTTTTCAAGGGTGAAATGTTTATAATGGACAACACCCGGTCAGCATTTGAACTGCACAGAGCACTCTTGCTTGGAGTTGTATCAACACTTCTCTTCAGGTTATGCTGGCCTAAAGTCTCCCTGCCCCTCAAGAGGGAAGCTTCCATGACATATAAACATCTTTGGTTCGATTTCTAGCATAGCTTAACCATGAGTTTAGGAAACTGGATCTCTTGAGGCAAGAGCTGCTGAAATCTTGTGGTTTGTGGAACTTAATAATGTGTGTCCAACTGGTTGTTCATAGTGTGACTGATCCCCTGCACTCATAGGCTATTTCTCTGTCCAGTCAGGCTGCAGAGCAAGCATTGGTGCACACTGGTGCAGTGCTGAACCTGCCCAGCTACCTCCTGCTGGAGGCACTCTGGACTTGTGTGCTCTTCCTCTACCCTGTGTGCAATTTGCTTGGTCTGCATTCCCAGGGATTAGAAGGGTTATGCTGATCCTCCTTTCTCTTGGGGGTTTCTTCAACCCTCACCATCTTCCATAGTGACAAACACTGTGATGAAGGAGATTGAGCTGATGAGTTTTTACCTTGTTTTGTAGCAAAACATCTTGTTAACTCTCCTGCTGCCTTGATTACAGGAGTTTCTAGAATAACATGTTCCACAGACTCCTGACTTTGCAGACTGTGTGAAATCAGCCTTGTTCCTGAATGCATTTTCTCAGTGCAAGGCACCCTGATGAGCATTTGTGTGAGCGTCCCCCATCCCTGCCCATCACAAAACGCGATGAGCACCATTATTGAATAAGTCTCTCCTCCCTAGAAGTTCTGGGATAGGCAGCTAAATGGGTGCTAATTGCATCTGCATTTGTAAAGCTCCTGAAGAAACTGGGTACTCTGCTCCAGAGCAGCTTCTTTAGCACTGAGAGGTGTCAGACCTGTGACCTCCAACCAGTGTCTTTCCAGCAACACTTTACATAATGGAGTGTTTACAACTGCCTTTTTGCAACTCATCATTTCCCTGTTGCTTCTTCATGTTCCCATTCCTGAGTGTGCAGAACTATGTCCACAGCTGCCTGCCAAAGGCAGTTGAGTATTAGCACCCTGCAAATGTCCCGTGCCATGGAGCAGGGAAGGAAGGTCTGGCCTGGGGCTGAACTGATAATGACTTGATGGGAAAAGACTTCCAACCACATTCCTACTCCTTTCCCCCTCCTGTCTGTACCTGCTGCCTCTCCTCCAGGAGGATGGTGCTGCAGAGAGCTGTTCACCTGATTGCTCTTGCCATGAGGGTACCCATGGAATTGCAGAAGGGAATTTTCCAGTAGCCTCTGAAAAACACACCTGTGCTGTTCCCTGCTGAGTAGAGGGCATTCTCCTTTGATACTCCAGATGAGTTATGGGAATGGTGTCTTGTTCTGGTTTATGAGGGTCTGTTTGGTGGTGCACGGGACAGTGTTGCCAGCAAAGTTCAGCTTAGGACTTCTTAAGCTCAGAAGAGTTTCTCTATGGCTTCACACACAGAGCTGCTCATCCTTTTGATAAAGGTGACAGAACTCAGGGAACTGAAGTGCTTGTGGTCACCTTTCTTACCCCTCTCCCCTTCTTTGTTTGATCTTCATCTTTGTTCACCCAATGCCCTTTGTGCATACACCACCTCTCCATTCCTTTCTACTGTGGAGTTGCGTGTCCTGGAGCACAGCCCAGATGCTGGTTGTATTGTGCTCCTGCAGATGCACCAGGCAACAGTGGTGAGTGGCACAGAGCGAGTTATACCCTGGAGCAGTCTCACATTTTTGGCATACTTAATACTTACAAGTTTACGAGCCTTTATGGAAGTGAAGGGCCTGCTGTCAATTATTAATCCTTCTTGCTAATACGGTGTAACTTGCTCCCTGATGGGGAGCTCTGCTAGGCTCCATCCTTCCAAAAGAGATGGTGTGGAGGAAATGCCATTGGTTTCATCTGCAGGGATTTCCCTTCTTGTTGGTTTGTCTTTCAAAATTACTGCTGCCCAGAAGTACAAGAGCAGCATGTGCTCCAGCATACCCTGTACTTATGGGGTTTGTCATGTAATTCCTTTCCCCCTGCTGTCGGTGCCCTCCAAAGCACCTGTGTATGCCACCCACAGACGCAGATGGTCTTTCTAAAGCTGCTGAACAAATTCTGTGGCCATGAAGATACTTTTATCTTCAAATGCTGGGGGGGGGGGGGGGAGTAAAAATCCACCCCCTCAACCTTTGACATCTGTTTCTTGTGGTGAATGATGAAATTCAAGTATTCTGCAAAGGAGTGAAGTGTGCTCTATGCCCCTTGGGGGAGAGCAGGAGGCTCACTTCATGGTAGAAGTGCAAGAAATCATGGATTTACAGTTCTTGTACAGCACAACTGAGTCATGGACAAGAAAACTGGAAGCTAATTCCTGACCCTACCCTGAAGAAATAAGAAAGAGTTAATAGGGAGATGGGTGGTCATAAAAGAGGGGGCTTTGGTTAGGTGTTCTCCCCAAAACTGAGGGCATTCTTGTCCCTTATAACTTGACTCACCTTGAATGAACCTCTGTGCTTAAATTCCCCTTACGCAGTTTAGGTCAAGTGGAGACCTGAGGTGACAGTTTGGGGAGAGCCGTTTCCCATTTGATAGCAGAACAGGCTCTTGGCACAGCAGGAAGGACCTTAGCTGAGGTCTGTGGGCTGCTAACTGCAGCTTGTGCTCCCAAAGTCCTGGTGGAGGGTCAGCTGCATCCTTGTTGCACCTGGAATTTTGATGTTAAGCTTGGAACCATGGACCATGCCACTGTGTTGTTAGGGTTGCTGGGCGAGATGGCTCTTGTGCAAAGGGTGCTGGAGTGGTGGATGCTTTGTGGTGGAGGGATGCTGGACTGTTGAGAGGGATGCTCCTCTGTGTGCAAAGGTCTGCTAGTGTGGAGCATTGGTTCTGCCTCTTCAGGCCTAACCATGTAGGCTCGCAGGGAAATAATGCTCTGAGATGTTGTGAGAGAGATCCTAGGAGAGGCTAAAGCTGCTGCTGGAGCAAGAGCTGGTTACTGATGTTTCATGGCGGCGGCAGCAGCTAAATGGAAAATCTTATTATAGCACCAAAGTTCTGCTGCCAGGAGAAGCTTGTAACTTTGTTTCTGTTGTTTCCTTGGAATTGAAGTTGCATTCCTTTAGCTTTTACCTAAAAAAAACCCCACAACACCCAACAAAAAACCACCACCCCACCCTCAGTTACTTCATAACTATTGATGTAACTTGAAGAATTCCTTGTCTAAAGACTCTGGCCTTATTTGATGCATGGTCAGGTTATAAATTATCTTGTGAAAATGCAGACTTCTTGCCATACCTGCCAGTTCCTGCATTTTGATCTCTTTTTCCTTTTGATGCTCACGCTAATCAGAGGCATATCATACATGTGTGTTGGGAGGGAGAGGAAATGCACTGCTCTCATGGACTGCAACTCCCAGGGCCTGGAAGTGGTAATCCAGCTATATATTGCTGGCTGTTGCAAGGTTTCTGGGTGCCGGAGAAGGGGTACAAGCTTGAGTTGGAGACTAATGGGTGCCCTGCAGCTTAGGGCTTGGGGGAGTCTGGTATTTCATCCCCTGTGTGTCTGTACTAAGGTCCTGTTTCACTCTTGCATGCAGGGTGAGCTCTTTCTTGCTCCTGCCTCCTGTGTTCCAAAGGTAAAGCACACCCTGGTGTTGTGTTGTCCCCTCTGACTTGCTTGAGACTCCTTAAATTCTAAATACAACCTCAACTTTTGAAGCCTTCCTCATAAATACTCAGTACACCGTCAATGACGTAAATGTATGATCATAGTTTGTCACTTCTTAAACTAATGCTGCTGAAAAATATCCATCCTGTCAATGGTCTGATCCTTCCTTATCCTCCCTTACCCCTCTCAGAAAAGTCGTGTCTGGTTGCACAGGGATCTTGATGGCAGAACTGGCAATTTATATCTCCCTATTATTTATGTAGCTTTATAGTTTGTGTGTGTATCTTCCTTACTGGATTATTTAGCCCAGCTCAATT
The DNA here is from genome assembly GCF_034315485.1 of Pezoporus occidentalis. Taxonomy (NCBI): domain Eukaryota; kingdom Metazoa; phylum Chordata; class Aves; order Psittaciformes; family Psittacidae; genus Pezoporus; species Pezoporus occidentalis. The sequence continues at coordinate 1,946,699 of NW_026912898.1, forward strand.
TCTGCAGGCATTTTAACTGCCCTTCCTTTGCTTAAGGGTTACAGAGGCTTCTGGTAGCAGAAGAAAGGTGAGATGAGGCAGAGGGAAAGAGGCAGAACAGCATCCTCTCATGGCAGTGATGGTTTCACTGAAAGCAATCCTGCCACTGTCAGCATGAGGAGATAGATTGTGCATTGCAGTGCAGGAGCACTCCTTGATGGTGCATGTTTGTCTGCTAAAGTGTGCTCCTCTGCTGGGCTTGAGGATAGCAGAGGCTCAAGTCCTTGCTTCTCCTGCCCCCAGCAGGCCTAAAGGGGACCAGCTGGTGGCCCAAGTGAGAGGGACATCTCATGGCCCAAAGCCATGTTCCTTAAGGTGCAGAGCTGGACACAGCATTATCATTGTGAATGGCAGCTTATTGCTGGGGGCTTGGTGTATAGTCGTATCTCCAGCTGTGAGAGTTCTGTGTCCCCAACATAAGAAGGGCATAGAGCTGTTGGAGCAAGTCCAGAGGAGGCCACGAGGACGATTAGGGGCTGGAGCACCTCCTCTCTGAAGCCAGGCTGAGAACACTGGGGCTGTTCAGCCTGGAGAAGAGCTGCGTGGAGACCTCAGAGCAGCTTCCAGTATCTGAAGGGGGCTACAAGGATGCTGGAGAGAGACTCATTAGGGACTGTAGTAATAGGATAGGAGGTGATAGGTTCAAACTGAAACAGGGGAAGTTCAGCTTAGATACGAGGAAGAAGCTCTTCACTGTGAGAGTAGTGAGGCACTGGAACAGGCTGCCCAAGGAAGTTGTGAATGCTTCATCCCTGGCAGTGTTTATGCAGGTCTCCTTCCACAGGGCTCTTTGGCCTCAATAGTCTGCTCAGCTGTGGAGATGTTAACTGTAAGATCTACTGCAGCAGCATCCCTGACTCAGATTGGTCCCAGGTCTGTGTTGACTCGGTGCAGACAAATGGAGCCTACTTGGGCTGTTGGTAACTGGATGCAGCACTTGTGCCCCAGGAAGCTATCTTGCCCCTGCTTGCTCTGCACCCATGTGTGTCTGCTGTGCCTGTATCTACCATGCTGTCCAGGTTTGTGGGGACATCTCAATATCAGCATCTTACCATCCTCTTTTCATTTAAGCTGCGGCCTTTGTGCTCTTCTCTCACTGCCTTTCTTCCCAACCTGCCAGTTTGCTCGGTAAATAAAGGAAACCTTTCACAGCTTTGGTTTTGCTTCAGTGTGAGCAGATGGTAGTTGTTTAGTTGTTTAGTTTTTTTATTTTCTCCTAAATAAACAAGTTAGTATATTCACTAGGCCCAATTTCTGAGCTCTAGGTTGTGGATCCAGTAGCTGCTGCTTTCCAGGTCCAATTCAACTGCTCCTGGCTCCTGAGGGTGCTGGGTTGGGCTTGTGGTGTTGGATGTCTGGCCAGACGTTGGTTTGGTTCACTGTGGGTGTCTGGGACATGGCAGATACGTGGCTCCTTTGCTCTCATCTTTCTTCTGTGCATTGCAGCAGACCCTGGGGCAGGGAGGTGCTGGTAGCAAGAACTCGCTTTCTGCTTGATGAGAAGGTTTGCATGTGTGATATATGATCAAAGGGAAGTTGAGGTCTTTAGTTTGAGAGCTGTTGGGGCATCTGCATGTGGTTATTGGTGTCTGAGGAACTGGTTGAAATCCAGCCCAGGCTGTTAGTGCCTGAAAGCTGCTGTTGTCCATCCATGAGCTGTACTGTTTGGATTTAGTGGTTCTTCTGGGTATCTGCATGGTAAGTGCTTGAAAACAGCTCCCACACACAGTGTTCCTCTTGGAGAGGTGGCCTTAGTGTAGGAGGATACTAGTGGTTTGCTTTGGAGCCTGCTCCGTATCCTCAGCCTTCTGGGGAGAGGTTTGGCATGCCTCATGTCCAGGCTTTCACAAGCTGCTCTTTCAGATGCAGCCCCTGAAGCTGCTCTTGTGTGCTCATGTACCCATCCCAGTGGCTGGGCTGAGATAATCAGTGCAGCATACCTTTGCCACATACTAGCAAACTCCCCTTTGTTGTTCCATGAGGGGCCTAAAGACAGCCTTCCTGGTTACCTAGGCTGACCCACTGCAGTAAGGCATCCTAGAATTGCATACAGTGAGTCTGGAAAGAAGCTTTGGCTCAGCATGAGCTTAAGTCTTTCCTTGTGAAAAGAGCCCCTGCCTCCCATGGAAAGCTCTTCTGGTGTTCTGGTACTTCCATTGCTTCTAAAACACGTTAGGCTTTTGCAGCTGATTTCTTACTTCATTTTCTATCTGTTGAATATGATGTCAGGGGTAGTAACAAGTGTCCTTGTGATATTTGCTTCCCTTGGCACTGTGTAGCGTGAAATGAGATGTTCACTGTGTTGCTGAGGAAGTGTGGTGCTGTCACAGTATCTGACCTCACCACAGTGACTGTCTTTTCCTGGTAAACCATATTATTTGCCCTTTTGGATCACTTTGAGAGGATTGTCTTCTCCTCCTCTTCCTCCTCACTGTATATTGCCATTAGTAGCTTAGGTTTTTGTCCTAGTTAATGATACTAACTGCCACCTTCAGTTGTGGGAAGTGGAGGCAAAGGCAGTGCGGCTGCTGGGAAAGCGTTCATCAATATTTGAAGTTCTACTGATAAAGGTGCTGGGAACTTAAGGCCCAGTTAACTTATTGAACTGTCAGGCTGGGAAGTTTTCTAGAAAGGGAATTGCAATGGGAGCATGCCTGTGGGTTTACTGGGGTTTTATAGCTGCTTGCTAAAACTGAGCTTTCTGCACTTCTGTAGCAGCATCTTTTGAGTACTGGCCTGGGAATACTTTTATAGGGTTCTTCAGGGAGGCTTAAATAAGTAGGTTGGTTGTTTTGTTTGAAATAAAGGAGTGGATTTCTTTCCTCCTCACACGGAAGCTTGGTTATATCCTCCTTTTTAAAGCTCCCATTTCCTTACTCTGAGCTTATCTTCCCTATAGAATGGAAAATACAGCGGTAGACTTGCAGGGTCTGTTTTCCTTTCACCTATATTGGATGGTTTTGGCTAGGCTGCTGTTGTGAAAGGCAAACAAACCCCAACCTGAAAATGAATCCTAGACTCATCCTTTCAGTCAGAAAACCTGTATGTTGAAATCCCTCCTGCATCAGGGATTAACTATTCTATTGCTTAGTTGGTATGTTGGTTCTGGTTTTTTGTCTCACAAACCAGAAGACTTGGCATAGTGTGTGTTGGTGAGCACAGTGTCTTGGACCATGCAGGGCAGAAAAGGGGAGATCTGTACCTAGAAACTGGGCTGGTGCCCTCCTTAAAACATTCATGTGACAGCTGTTCAGATGGATGGGGGCACACTTAAATTCCTGTGCTTTCATTTTACTGCGCTGAGGTTTCCTTCCCTTCTCCAGTAAAGGTTTGACCCTGCAAACTCTCTTCCCAGGCTGACCAAATGCCAGAAGTTGGGTATCTAAAACAAACTCTCTGCATCCTGGTCACTCGGTGCCTGTTGCAGGGAGGGTGATTGTGTTTCCTTGTTTTAGCTGAGCAGAGACTTCAGTTGTGGTTGTCTGACAAGAAAGTGTGGTTTTCCTGTTCCTAGGGGCTGTGGCCTTGTTCTCTTCCCACTACCTACCTGAAATGCTGTTGTAGTTACAACACTCAAAAGGCATTTTTCTCCTTTGCTTGTTTGGCCACAGCTGCCGAAGGAGTTCCTTGTCTTGGCATCTGTACTGACTCTGGCTCTGTTTACGGGAGAGGACAAAGCTGTAGCTAAGGCATTGGTGCTACTGCTGGCACTGCAAAGCTCTTCTGTGTGACCTCTGTTCTCTTGGGAGCTTTTCTGCTTGGAAAGGACAGCGAGTACCAAATCAGTTGTGCTCTGTCAGCTTACAGGAGATGGACCCTGATGTGGCCATGCTGCATGGGGAGCATCTGGGCATCATACCTTACTATGGTAGCCAGACCAGGGTAGCAAGTCTGTGTTAGAAGGATGTTAGAAATCCCTTCAGCAACTGTTCTCAGCAGGGGTGTTGGTGTGGGAAGCATTTTTGTTTCAGTTATTTCCAGTTCTATTTTTGATGTTTCAGTCCTGGTGACTTTGCATTGGGAGAGCAGTCAAGTAGAGCAGTCAAGTGTGGTGAAGGACCAGGAGCTTGAGCCCCAGCTCTGTGTCTAGCAAAAGAGTATGTGAAGTAAAGGGGTTTTCAGGGAAGGAGGTGCTTCTGGGGAGGCACAGGAGTTTCCTGAGCCTGTTGGGTGTGAGCTGGCAACAGTGCTAGGGGAGTACAGAGTGCTGTGGGTGAGCAGCGCAGCACTCCAGGAGACCTCAGCATCTCTTACAGTAGTTAAGCTTGATACAGCTGTAGGCTAGAGAGAGCCATGAAGGCAGAGCTGACTCTCTGTGGAAGTTTCTTGCATGCAATCCTTGCTCAGCTTCCCTTTGAGGTGCCAGCGCTTCCTGACTGGCTGTGGTATGTATTTTGTGTGCCCAGAGAGCTTGGCTTGTTTGGATGCTCTGTCTGTTTTGAAAAACATTAGTAAAAAGTGGTGTTGGAGGAGTGGCATCTGTGTTGGAATCGTTGTATTAAATAACCCCAGGCTTCCTCAGCCTTCAGTTAACACAGCACTAATCAGGCCTCTCTGACTATCCCTGTGGGTTTTAGGTGTGCGGGTCACCCTAAACTCTGATGCAGGATTTGCATCTATAGAGAGGTAAGTGCTTTGGCAGCAAACAGCTCTTTCTATATGTGTACTTTTATCTGTTACAAAACCATGAAGCCTTGGACAATCAGCAGTGTCTACATCATGGTTGGTATGGCACCATGACAGGCTACATTTATAGCTTAGCAGGAAGGCACAAAGCTGCTAAAACCACGTGAATGATGGTCTCTAGTATGTCCAATGGCAACTTTGGGTGTCGAGGTGTGGCTTCAATCTCTTTCTTTTATTTTTCTTATTATATTCTTTCTCGCTAACCCTTCCTCATCATTTCAGAAGACTCAAATCCCTTTTCCTAGAAACCAGTAGGGCCCAAAGCCAGCATTTTGATTATATAAACAAGCTTCTTTCTTTGTGCTTTGCTTCAGTATGGCATTGGCTTGTTTTCCTGGAAATCCTCTAAAAAAGCCGAAGTCAGTATTGGTGTAGCCATGTCACAGAAGGCAAATACAAAGCCAGAATGAGCTAGAGTACAGCAAGACCTGAGGTATCAAAATCCCACGTAGGAGCAAGTATTCAGGCAAAACTGTTCCCAACTTGCCTTCCAAGAGAAAAGAATTGGCAACAGTTGCTGCCTTTGTGTCCCATATTCCCCTCCTCCACTTCTTTGGATGCCCTGTACAAGTTAATTCATTACTGTTTGTAAAGGACTCTGCTGCCAAATGCCACTGAGGTACCCCATGGGGTCTGCTTGTTTGCTTTCCCTCTTGGCAGCGTGCTGTGACACTGCCTTCTCCAGGGTAGTGGTGATGATCATTTAGAACAAAACAAAACTGACCCTCCAACTGCAAAAAATGCAAAGCAACAAACACAGAGAACCTGACTGGTACAGCCTACAAGGAAAACTGGGTTTCCAATAGGCTACTGGCCTGTATGAGAGGGGGTTTTTTCCCCTCCGGTTGAAGGTTTTGAGTCTGAACTGTTGCATGAAAATGCTTTTTTGTCTTGATATGATCTTCTTCCTAGGACATGGGGAAGGTCCTCGCTCTGACCTTCTCCAAGCAGGCAATGAAGTACTGAAACTTTCTGTTTACTTTCTTCCTGTTCCTCCCCATTCCTTTAAAGTCATAAAGGCAAGGGAAGCCTCCGTTTGCTGAAGTGTGGGGGGCATGAATGCAGTTACTGACATGGTGCTGAGCTCTTAGACACTGCTGCAAGGGAAGAGCTTCCAAACGCGGGGGCCGGGAAGGCTGCCAGTTCCCGTTCCCATTGGAGCTGGGGTGTGTGTGAAGAGGAGGCCTGCTGCAGTCAGTTCACCTTGCTTGCCAAGCCAGGGTCTGCCCTGCAGTGGAAAGTCCCAAACCCCCTGAATTTCTGTGAGGAGACAGCAGCCTTCCACAGCATTTTGCTTTGCTCACAAACTGTGAGACTATTGCTCCGCAGGGCTGCTCTGGACGGCTGTTGGCTTGTGATTGCCTTCCTCCTTGCACGTTGTGTTGTACAATTTAGGTCCCTTTCTGCTATGCTTGGGATGGCTCTGCCTGTTTGGGGGGGTGGGGGGATTCTTGTTGCTTTGCAGCTCCTTATGGGGCAGGGCTGGCTGTCCTGAGCTCTGCAGGGTGAGGCTTTCCCTTGATGTGGCTGAAAAGGTTGAGCAATGCAGCTCAGAAGGCTCTGATTCAGCCTTCTCCTCTCTTGCTAATTATTGTGACCCTTCTAATTTTCTTGTCTGCAGCATCTTCTCTTCATTTTTTTTTTTCCCTTTTTCTTCAAAAGAGAATTTGCAGAGTCACAGTATAGCCATCTCCATAACCTGCGGTGCTTAGGATGACCCCATACTTAGGGAGACACAAATAGGCTGCTACAAGTTTAGGAAACTAATGTCTACTTACAATTCTCTCCCTAGAAAGCAGACCCTCTCTGTCATTTGGGGTATCTCTTATGTGGGCCTGAGCCTGTACTGGATTTGCATTGTCAATAAATAGCTAGGCTTTCAATTTTCAGGGCAGTTATTGCAATGTAAAAGCTTTATTGTGTTTAGATTTTGAGTGGATGTGACAGTGAATTAGTGGAGTAGGTTGTTTAGGAGATGGAAGGGGTAGTAGTGGGTGGGGAAAGCTGGCATCCTGATGATAACACACTCTGTGGTGTCCAGGGAAAAAGTGTGTGTATTAAAGTAAGTTATTCTCTCCTGTGATGCATTTTGCTTTATCCTGATAGAGCTAGGAGGTCAATGGAGAGCCTTCATTTCCCACTGCTGGGATGGAAGTCTCAGTACTGTCTGGAATGAGGACACTGTATTAGCAGAGTAAAACTGTTTCATTTTTATCTTGTTGGTTTTGGTTAGTCTTGGTTTTTCAGACATTGTGGTTTGGGATGAAACTCAGTGGAGCTTTGCTTTCCTGGGAAGTGGACGTGGAAAAACTTGGTCATGTTTGAATGCAGTCAGAAAGGGGAAAATGTGCTGTTGCCACATGACTTCTTTTATGACATTTTGTTTTTAAGCGGCAGCAAATTCACAGTAGAAATCACAAGTTTGGCAGGGAGGAATAAACTGCCTTTCATTTGTTCTGTTAGCGCCTGTGTGTGTGTGGCAGTCGGTCAGTTTGTACTTCATGAAAGGGAAGTTATTTCCTTGGTTAAATAGTGCCTTTTTATTGCATATCAATAGCTGAATGCTTCAATGGAGTTGCTTTTGATGAACCTGCTATGAGGAAATACAAAGGTAAAGATAAAGCTTCTTCAAGATGCTTTAGCTGGATGCAGAAGAAACCTGCATCCAAACAGTCCTGAAGAATTTGCTTCAAAAGTCATGTATTAGTCATCTTAAGGTTATACAGCTAACAAAATATATGGTACTGTACCTTAATACTGGCTGCTGAAAGTAAACTGAACAAGTCTGGGTTTGTTCTTCTTTCTCAGGATCTGGTGAATGGGCTGGAATCTACACTTAATTCACTGATCAGTGGCAGAGGGTGCGTGTGTGGTGTTTAAATCACTGGGGTGTGATGCAAAAGTTTAATATTAGCACCAGGCACAGGAAAATTGAAATTGCTCCTCTGGGAGTGTGCCTTGAATCAGTCGTAGTGCTGAGAATTGAATTTAGGTCTTAATTTGCCGATGCCTTCTTTTCCCACGTTCCCATCCTTGTAATATTTTCTTCCTATGTTGTAACATGTGTGAGAATACTCGGTTGCTTTGTTGCTAAGTGTGAACTTTACAATTAACTGGCAACAAACATGTTGGCAGTTCCCTTTATAATATTTGTGGGTTCAAAATGAAATGTGGATTCTTGGCAAACTCCAGTTGACTGAATGGCTGATCTTGGTGACTTGCTCAGGACACTACTGCCAGCCAGACCACACTGGGGCATGGAGCCAGAGCAACGTGGAGAGAGCCATGTCCTGGATCCCGTTTGTGTGTGTTGGCATTTCTAAACACCATAGCTGTGCCTTGTTCTGCAATACTGTCCTATTTGTTGGTAGCAGTGCCTACAGACACCTCTGTTATTGAAATGATTGCAAAGGAAGATACCTCTGGGTTGAGTCTTTCCTGCTGCTGGCATGTGTGCTGTTTTGCTCCCGTGTGTCATCATGTTATGTAGAGGCATCCCTTCAAAGGGATGGAGGGAGTGTCACTGCTGCCCATTCTCTCCTTCCTGGGATTTAACAAGCAAAACTGAGGTAATCCCTTCTCCCGCAGCCACACTCCTCAGGCAGTGATCTTATCTTGCTGGAGAGATTTGGACTCTTGTCAATGCTCTCATGGAGGAGCTCTGAGGTGCGGCTGGAAATGACTCAAAGGGAAAAGCATCCATCCCGAGCTGGTCCCTCCATCTAGGCTGGCCAGCTACAGCAGAACCTACGTGGTGGTGCTCTGAGCTTCAGCCTCACAGCCAAGGCAGGCTGGGCTCTTGTTCTGTATTTCCCATACTGCAGGCAGCCTAGTGCTTCAATCTGTGCTGCCCTTGTTTAGGGGTTTCCTGTCATCTTCCTCATGAGGTGAGGGCACATTTATTGTGCATTTCAAGTCAAATTTCAGGTCCCAGGGTTAACTAATATTCTGTTTATTGCACAATTCTGTGGGTGTGACAATCCTAACCCAATTAATGTGGCTATTTCTTTTTTATTATTATCCTTTTCATTTATTTTAAGGAAACAAAAGAACTTGTTGCATTTTAGGGGGCTTTGTCTTGTATTTTGTTTGTTCTCTCTGTCCCTAGCATCCAGCGAGCTGCACTGGTGGTCCTGGAAAACTACTACAGAGATTTCACAGTCTACAACCCGGCCTTACTAACAGCCTCCAAATCCCGTGCAGCCAAGCACATGGCTGGCCTGAAAGTCTACAATGTTGATGGTAGGTGAGGTAAAATGCAGTTTCTGAGACTGGGTGGGATGGGGAAGGGCTGGGTTGGCTTTATGCTTTGTTATGCACACATTCTCACCTTTTTGCTTTGCCAAATCCTTGTCTCTTGCTGGAAATCTTCCTAACAGTGCCGAGTTTGCCAGTTCCCCATGACTTTACAGATGTGTTTAGCCCTCAATACGGCTTTTGTTTTTGCCAGGCGAAGTGGCCAAGTTTTGGGTCAGGCTTTATAATCATGTGGCTTGACAAGTACTTTTTGGCACCACTGCTTGTTTTAGGCAGCCTCTGCTTTTTGTCGCTCTTGGGCCATCTCCTTGGTTGTGATAGTACAATAAACACAACTTTTAACCTAAATGAGTTCCCCAGTGGTTTATTGTGATGCTTCCACAGGCAGCCTTCAGGAAAGCGAAGAAGGTTGATACCAATGTGGGAAGAAAAGCAACTGTGTAAGCAGCAGTTGCCACTGAAAGCAACGCTTGTCAGCCTGCAGCTTTAGCACTAAATTAGCTATGCCTGGCTTATGCATGGCTGTGCTCCTAAGTCATCCTGACACTAAGCAGTTCATGGAAATTCAGACACAGATAACTATCCCCTTTGAGCTTTGCCATTCAACAAACCTGTTTCAAGCTTCTGGGCTTTAAAGAGGCCTGTGGATGGATGGATGGATGGATGGGTGGGTGGATCCCTGTGGCCACTCAAAGCAGTAAAAACTGGACTTAAATCATTTGGCACTCTTAAACCCTATCAATGAAAGCTAGGCTTGATAAGCAGGGTATGCTCAGCTATCACAGCCTTTATAAAAGTACACATTCCTCTGACAGAAAAGCTGAAGCTGTAGAGGGAAGCTTTTATGGTGAAGGGTGACTGAAATCTTGTGGCAAAATGTGGTAAGGCTCATCCTGCCCATTAATTTGTTAGTATTGAAAGGCTTTTAGAGCTGGGAAAGGGGGTTAGCTGGAAAGGTGGCTCTGTGTGCAGGGTGTGGAGACTGAAACATGAAGGATGTCCCATGGAAAAACATGGGACGTGATTGTTTTGCCTTCAGCTAAGTTTCAGCGCCTTATGGGTGTGGGTTGAGAGTTTTTTGTGTAGATTAGGTTTTAAATGTATTTATTTCATTTTGGTGACTTCTGAAGTTTCCAAGACCTTATTCTAAATGTTTCCCCAAACCTGATGGAGCACTCCTGATCCAGAAGATTAATTGGAGGTTTATTTAGATCCTTACAGTAAGATGTCCCCATCCTGACAGAGGAAGTGGGAAGCAGAGGGGAGGGAGAGGGCAGTCTTGCCCATAGTGTGTCCCCTGCTGCCTGGAATGAGGAAGCTCAAAGATGAGAGAGAACAAATTGAGTTGGAGAGGGGAAGCAAGCAGACTTGTTCTGTACTCTTTCATTCCAGCTGACTCTGAGTGAGGCTGCTGTGTGGAAGGTGAGGGCTTCTGGATCCCAAAGGTGCATACCATTCACACCCAATGGCCCACCAGGCTGGCTGCAAGATGTGCCATTCTGGCTGGTAGCTGGCTTGTCTTCTCCTCTGATGCAGCACATCTCTTTGGGATGTGGCAGGGTCTCTGTTCTGCAGCACCTGCTGGGATGTTGGGACGCCCAAGCTCAGAAGTAAAACTGTCAGTCTGATAGTGTAGTACCTTAGGAGCTGATAGCTCACAGGCTTTGTTGGAAGAGAAGGAGCTAGAAGGAAGCTCTACAAGTGGCTGGCAGGCCTTTCCAAGTGGCAAGCTCATGACCCTGCCAGGGCCTGAAAATCTGTGCCTTTGCCTTGTGGGGCAGTAGCATTCTTTGTGCAGTGCCGCTGCCTTTGCAGATGTGGAAATCTCAGGCTTAGAGGCACATCTTTAAGAAGATTCCCATCCATTTGATGAAGCAGACTGTAGTTCTGGCTGCAGCTTACCCTGGCATCCTGACAGTCTCTTATGCCTTGCATGTGAAAAGACAGTAATGCTATTAAGGCAGCCTAATTTGTTGGCAGCTTTTGTCTTTGATACTGGAGCAGCCAGGAAGGAAAAAGTCTTGCTGTAATCTCTCTTGTACAGAGTGGGGAGGCTCACCTTCAAAAACAGGATTTTCATCACTGGGCATAGCCAACAAAGCAAATTACAGTTGTAATCCCAAATTGGGAGCTAGTATCTCCCTTGAGTCACATCCTCCATTTCAGGGCTGTCAGTCTGAAGTGTTTAGCCCCTTCAGAAGCTGTCTGTGTGAATGCTTGTCCTTCCCATGCTGAGTGAACTTCAGGCTTCTGTCCTGGAATGTGCTTTGTGCTTTTTAGGAAAGAAACCAAAGAGTTGCCCTTGCATGAGTAGAACAATTTTAAGCATGTCCATGCAATTGATTGGTCTTAACCACTGCCTGTTGAGAGTGGGGGCCTTCAGAGCACTTAGTCAGAAAAGCAGCTTTTGGTGGTTTGAATGCAGTCCAAGACTTCTTCATTTCCCCCTCTGGGCAGAGCCATCTTTAGATAGAAGGGTTGGTAGGCTTATGGGGCAACATTTTTTTGCCTCTCTGCCTGAACAGCCAGAGCTGTGAGCTTCATGGGGGAGCTGAAGAACCTACTACTGTATTTTAAGGTCACTAGTTAAGGTAATGCAGTAGACAGCTCTGTCACTTAAAGTGGGTGTTACAGAGCAAATTGCAGCTTCCCTGTTGCTGTGCCTGTGAATGATCTGTTAACAGCAACAGAAGCTGTAAGGCAGGTGTGCTCAGAGTGCCATGAGAAACTGCTACACACATAGACCCCAGCCTGCTCTAGTGCAGGAATGCTGCTGCTCTGACAGCATCTGCCCTTCTGGGAAAGCCTATGCTTTATCTAAAGGTGACCCTGCATCCTGGTTTTCCTTCCTGCGCGTAAGTGTCTGGAGTTTGGCTTTTGTTCATTCATCTCCATGTCTCATGATGCTCTTGTGTTTGTCTTTCTCCTCTTTCCAACTCCTCAATTCTTGTGCACTCGCACTGTCTTGTTGCTGAAATGTGGTATGTTCCAGCTGCTCTTGCCTTCAAACTGAAAACATATATAATGGGTGGTAAGTTGCATCCTTGGCATGTGCACCTCACCTCTGCCTTTGTGTATGTGTCATCCCAACTAACTTCCCTTATCCACGTGTCAAAGCTCCCTCTCTAAGCCCATGCTGCCTAGCAGGGTTTCTGCCAGAGCTCCCGAGGACTGGGGAAGGGTTTATAGCTTCAGCTGGGAAGGCTGGAGCCACAGAGCACTTGACAGATGCTGTGGGGCACTGGTCTGTCCCAGCCCCAGTCCTGTGGCAGTAACACCACCTTTTTTTGGTCTGTCCTTGCCTCTCCAAGGCCCAGGGAACAATGCATCAGGGCAGTCCCGTGCCATGATTGCGGCTGCGGCTCGTCGCAGGGACTCCAGTCACAACGAGCTCTACTACGAAGAGGCTGACCATGAGCGGCGAGTGAGAAAGCGCCGTGCAAGGTAAAGCCATCCCCTCCTGTGAGGCTCAGCCATGTGGGGATTGCCAAGCCTCACAGGAGCCTCTGATTTAAGGGGCCAGGGGTTGGCTGTAAATCTGTCACAGCGAAGAAGCGTATGAAATCCAGATGCATAAGGGATGGTGACAGCTTGTAACTGGGATTGTCTGAGGAGCATACATAAAACAGAGCTCGTGTATATTGTGCAGATAAGCTAATGCAGTGTCATGAATTAGGGAACAGTCCAGTGCTTGAGAAATCTGTGGTTACTTGCTGTAGGAAATCCCATTGTTTTCCCCCATGCCCAGGCTTGTTGTCTCAGCTCAAGTAATCCAGGGACAGGCTCCATAGAGTGCTTGGTGTTGCCTGTTCCTAGGTGAGGAGAATATTTGTGTTGGCACACTACTAAAAGGGGCAATTTGACTGCCCCCTTCAATGAGGTGTGGAGGAAAGATATGACCAGAAGTAGTTAGATGTTATTTTGGGCCATAGGTTTGTTTTCTTGCAGTCATACTTAGGCTGCAGAGTTGATGCATTGTTGACGTGACCCGAGATAGTGCCTCTATTTGCTCTGGAGCCTAATTACAGTTTGTAGTTAACATACCTAACAGTTTAAGGCAAGTTGCTTACGGACAGGCACCCCTGAACTGAGCTGTGTTTGGAAGCAGTGTGCTGTAACTGGAAGGAGCTGGCTTGGTTTGTGTTTTCTTTTGGCAGTTTATATTTCAATGGGAAAGTGCTGGCATAGTGTGTGTCCTCTAGCCTGCTTTGGGCTGCCCTGTGCTCTGTAACCACTGTCTTTTAGGCTGTCTTGCAGCCTCAGAGCAATAGGAACTAAAACTTTCCTTTCTGTGCTAACATCCCAAGTGGGCCACATCTCCCCTGCTTGCTGCGTTTGGTTAGAACATATGCTTAGTCAGACAAAACCCATCAGTCACTAGAAGATCAGGCCAGATGTTTCAAAGGTGAAGGTCAGAGCTGCAACAAATATATGTGAAGAGATTAGAAACTGATTCCCAGTCTCCTCTTCCCCACAACATGGGAAGGGGTCACGGTTTCTTGTGCTGTTCCTCATATACATTCTGAATGTGGTACTCTGTACCTGTGCTGGTTGTGAGGCAGCTTCCCCTGGCTTTAAGATGCTGTGGGTATTGAGGGCAGTGTGGAGAGTAGTTGGTGACTTGAATGGAAATCTAGTGTGATGCAAGTCCTGTCAGGAGGGGCAAAAGAGTTTAGTTGGGTGATTCTTCTACTATCATTGCTTTTTCCTTGCTAACTGCAGCATAGCCCCTCACTTGTTCCTTAGTTCTGGGCTAACTTGCAAGTGTTGTATACCTTCTGTTTGCCTTTTTATGCAGTGGTCTTGGTGTTTGCTCACCTGTGCCAACACAGGAGTGGCTTGCAGAGGGTGCCTCTAGCTGCAGTGTTAGGTGTTGAGGGGGGAGCCCTATCACTGTTGAGTGGGGGGTGCAGAGCCATCAGTCAGCAGCACAGTCTCTGTACCTGGCTGGTGTATGCCAGAGCACTGCAGCTTGAGAGCACGGATTCTGTGAGCAGCCTGTGTCCTGGGTCATGCTGGTTTATAGCCAGCTTCTTCCTGACTGCTTGCCCATCCTTATGCTTCACCCTGCAGTCCTGTATGCTGGAACTGTTGTTTCCAAAGACATGCATTAGATGCAACGGCAGCTGTGTCTTGTTTGAATCATGTAACTGACATTTATGCTGTGCTGGCAGAACCAAGTACAACAGTCAGGCTTTAAAGCCTTAATTGTGGTTTATGGCCCTCAATTGCTGGTCAAGGAAAGAAAGCTGCTGTCTACCGCTCAGATGGGAGGCAGTGACTCAGTAGCAAAGATGGGAATAGGAGCTTGCATGTCCTGACTCCCAGGCTCTGGCTTAACCACAGCTTAACCTACTTGTCTCATTATGACTCCTGCTATCCTGATTTTCCTTCTGCAGGCTTGTGGTTGCAGTAGAGGAGGCTTTCACTCACATCAAACGCCTCCAGGCAGAGGAACAGCAGAAAGCTCCAGGAGAGATGATGGACCCCCGAGAAGCAGCCCAGGCAATCTTCCCCTCCATGGCAAGAGCTCTGCAGAAGTACCTTCGCACCACCCGCCAGCAACAATACCACAGCATGGAGAGCATCTTGCAACACTTGTCCTTCTGCATCACCAATAACATGACACCAAAGGTAGTGCTTTCTCTAACAGTGCAGGAGGGAGAGAGAAAGGGATAGCACATTTGTGTGTACACACAGGACAGGAAATTGCTGAAGAAGGTCAGTGGAGGTTCTCACAGTTGCTGTCTGTATATGGTCAGTGCATAGGCTGCATCAGGCCTTAAAGGGTCACGTTATCCACCTCCTACTCTTCACCTTCCCCTCTAAGAACATCCCACAATCCTAGCAAAGGATTAGAAATGCAAGAATCTACTCTTAGGCATTTATCCGGGACTTAACTACCCTAAGAGCAGAAATGCTATCAAGAGATGAGCCTTAGTACCTTCTCACTGGGATCCACCTGGTACCTTGCCCAGGTATACAAGGGGGAGTCCTGCCGCTGTTAAGAGTGCAAAGGAGACGTTAAAGCAACTAACATCAAACAGCATTCCCTGTTCTGCTTTCAGTCTTGCAGCCTCAGTCAGGCTGCAACTATGGAAACTCTCTGACTTCCACCTTAGCTTGGCCTGAAGAAGGGAGGGCCAGCTATTTCATCTACCTGTCTGGGACTGCTATTTTGGGATGGCTTGTGGGGCTGTACTGAACTGCTGCCAGATGGCACTGCTGACAGCAGAAGTCCGGGCTATAACTTTGGTGGGATGAACTGAAAGAGAATCTCCTGGTGCTTGTGTCTACTCCTGGGGTCTGAAAAGCTGGGAGGCACTGGGGCGAGGATGTCTCCTGAAGCGTGGAAGCTGAAACTCACAGCATGGCAAGCCCATGCTCGTGGAGCTGAACCTGGGGCTGGGAAGAGAGCATTGATGCAGAACAAGTGGTAGGACTGGTGCTAACACGTGTCCCTCTCCCGGCAGGCATTCCTGGAGCGTTACCTCAGCCCAGGCCCAACCCTCCAGTACGACAGGGATCGCTGGTTCTCCAAGCACTGGACGCTTGTCAGCGAGGAAGCGGTCACGAGCGGGTTACAAGACGGCAGCGTCTTTGTGCTCAAGTGCTTGGACTTCAGCCTTGTTGTTAATGTGAAAAAAATCCCCTTCATCAAACTCTCCGAGGAGTTCATAGACCCCAAATCTCATAAATTTGTCCTCCGCTTACAGTCTGAGACTTCAGTCTAAGGGATTCTGAGGGTGGGTTCCTTGGGGATTGGATTTTGTCTTTCAATATCGTGCTTTTTGGGTTTAAGTTCCCCAATGCTGACTGAAACTGGCAGATGATGGACCAGTAATATTTGACCATCTGCACTTTATTTGGAAAGGGGAGGGAGGGGGGGGAGTTGGAATATCTTATCTAGAAAGAAATATCTTAAGAGGCGACAGGGTGACTTGGCTCGGTTAGCTCAGCCTTGGAGACAGAACAGAGTTTTCCCCTTTTCCCCCCCCCATTTCCAGGCACACTGTAAGTCTCACGCTCGCTCTTTTTCCTCACAATTGCAACATGGGTTATTTTTGTTGGAGCGCTGCCTTTACGCCATACACACGCCTGTGCTTTGCCTCTGCTTTTCCTACCTGCAGCTGTTTCTGAAGAGTATATTGCTCACCTCTGCTGTAGAAACCTGCTTGCATGAGGATGTGGCAGTCCCTGTTCGCTCGGGAAGGAGAAGGTATCAAAGGGAGGGTGTGAGGGGGCTGCTTCTGAGAGTCACCTCATCTGAGGACTGAAGACTTCTTTTTCCTCTCTCCATATGCCCTCTTCTGTCAGAGCTGGACCTATATGAGCACAGTGGGATGGTTTTGCCTTCCGTGTCTCTGAAGTTGCTTGTCTTGAACTGGAACAGCCCATTTGTAGCTCTTCTGATTGATTTTGTTTTATGTTTTTATCCTGGTGCTTGTTAGTGAAACTGTTCTGTGTGACACAGCTCCCTGTTATCTCTCACCTGCTTCCTCTGTCCTGTTTGCCTGCATCTCTGTTGGGCACTCCCAAGGCTCCCTGTTTCTGTATTCTCTCTCTGGCTTTCCCAATGTGTTTCTCCAGCTGCAGTCCCCTCGGGCTCTGCCTTACTGCCATTTCCTTTTGCACCTGCAAGGGCTGCCTATTTGCACTGGGACAGGGGAGGTGAATAGCTGGCCCCTCCTCAGATAAATCACAGACCCTCCCTGTGCCTGACAGCCCCTTTGATAGGAAGGGGGTGCAGGCAGGAATGTGCCCCTCCCTCTCTAGCCAGCTTCAAGTATGTCTGGAGGAAAGGAGGAGGAGAGGAGCCAGGGAAAGGGCTGACCTCTGCCATGTGCGCTTGCTTTGGAGAGCTGCTGTATGTCGTTCCCCACCATACGCCTTCAGCTCTAGCTGAGAAATACCAAACTCTGAATGTTGAAAACCTGCCTGCCTCCTGCCTTTCTTGGCCTTTCTGTACTGGGGAGCTTCTGCTCAATGCTGGGATCTGCTCCTGAGGTGTGCAGTTTTGTTTTGCTTTTGTCCATCAGAGCGGCTTTGGCGTCACCTGAGTCTCGTGGGGTTTCGGGAGGTTTTCTTTTTATGATGAAGCCTAAAGCAGTGTCTCATTGCTGGCACAGGGCATGGTGTGACTCCAGAGCCAGCTCTGAGGCTGGCAATGAGCTGCCTTCTGTCAGGTGTCAGCTCTGTGGCGGTGGATTTGTGTGTGAATGCAAAATGATTCATTTTTCCCAGTCTTTTGCCATGCAAATGTCTGTTATCAGGACAGGATCTGACCTGCCCTCCATATGGATGTCTTAACACAGAGGGCTCAGTTCTACCTAAGCCAGTGCCTTTTGTTGCCAGGGTGAGTGGTCTTCTGAGATGGGCTGTGGCAGCTCTCCTGTTCCCTTTGGCCTTCCCTGGGCTCCTCCAGCAGCTCATGGGGCTGCCTCCATGCTCCCATCAGCATGAGGTGGCCCAGCTAAGAGTGGGGCTCTGCTGGTCCTCCATGGTATGGCTGGTGTGGGCTGGCTGGTGCCCACCACAAGCTGGTGGGAGGGAGCAGCCACCTTAAGCTGGGAAAGGGCAGGGTGTCAGCAGCAATGATGCTGCGGATAGTCCTCTTGGGATGGAGGGAGCACAAGGGCCCAAAGTGGTGATTCATCATTCAAGTGATGCCTGCAGTGTCCTGCACCTTACTTACAAGTGTGTGGAAGTCACCTGGATCCTATCTTCTCCATGTAATGTGCCAGACGTGTTTGTGAAGAAACTAGATGGTGTGGTACATGATGGGAGCAGACCCATGTCCCTTAAAGGATAGGAAGTAGGTAGAGTTTTTCCTTCTCTAAACTTAGTGTTTGGGTTTCTTTCTAGGTCAGGCTTTCTGGTAGTCTGTATAGGGACTCCTTTATTGACTGTGGCCTTTGCAGTGTTTTAATTAGAAAATATAGATTGGTTTATTCCTTTAAACAAAAAAGGTGGGGGGAACTATATGGTATCTCCTCACATTTTGCTCTCCTGAAGATGCATGTATGTGGCTTTCATGATGTGCATCACTAGCAAGGTGGGAGAGCCTGGGAGACTGGGGAGCACTTCTGCCTGTGTGGAGGCTGCTGCCTGTGGCTGGATTGGCTCCTTTCTGTGAAGCCAAAACAAGAACCCTCTTCCTGGGGGCTCGGGTGTGCTGTGTGCATGAGAGCACCTTCTCATAGGCACCTCTGCTGAAGTTTTTCTCTTTGCCAGGTTTTCTTTCCCCTTTCCTTTCCCTGCCCCACCAGGGGGACTGTCTGATAGGATCTGCTCAGGAAACTCATGTCTTAATCCCATTAAATCCTTATACACATGGAGAAGCCAGGCGGAAGCGGTGCTTGCTTGCTCTAGATCTACTTCCTCATCAGTGCTGCCTTTTCTGCCCGCCCATGGAAAGGACACTGTCAGTGGGGGCCAGCTCCTAAATTAAACACTCCGCCCTGTGTCAGCAGTATGAATGCATTGCCTGATTAAATCTGAAGGAGAGGACTTGGATTCTCAGATGGTCTCTTTAGAATGCAACCTGCTTAAGGTTAAGGACAGATTCAAAGAGGAATCAGGACTCATGAGTATTCCCTGTTCTTGTGTTTCAAGACATTCTGTTTCTCAGGGTCTCTCCCCTTGCTACAGTATTGGAGGACTATTTCATACCTACTTCACTGGGGTGTCATGAGGCTAAACTCAACTTGTCAAGTGCTTTGAGATCCACATGGATTTGTGGCATCTATAGGAATTCAGACTCCTCATAAGAACCCTGAGCGGCAAGAGCAGCCTGGTTTGTTTAACTCTGTTTATAGCCAGCTAATGAGTAAGAATCGAGTCACAGGGAACACGGCTCCCATCCAAATCCTGCACTCCTTCCTTCTGTAGAGCTTGCCAAGAGCTCAGCATAAAAATAAGGCTTGAAGGGTTTTGCCAGCCAAGAGCAGGCTGTTTTCCTCCAAATGCCTTTCCTATCCACACTGTCTTCATGCACATATTCTCCCTCATCTCTCCCAGTCTGGATTCTTGTACCTGGCTGGGAATTGTGTTTCTTTGGAGCTCAAATGGTTTATGAGACAGCC
This sequence comes from Pezoporus occidentalis, assembly GCF_034315485.1. Taxonomy (NCBI): domain Eukaryota; kingdom Metazoa; phylum Chordata; class Aves; order Psittaciformes; family Psittacidae; genus Pezoporus; species Pezoporus occidentalis. Next base: position 1,965,766 of record NW_026912898.1, read on the forward strand.
CTGTTTTTGAATTGAACAATTTCCCCTCAGCAGAGATCCTTGCACTGGACATCCTTCACTAAAGACTGCACTATGTGATAGTGTTGCCCCACTCCTCTGTTCCATGTTGGTGTTTTCCTTGTGACTATCAAGTATGCTTCTTGGATACTTGAAAGGCTTTGGGTTTTTTTTGGTCTCAGATTTGTAACACCCTAAATCCAAAGCCCTGCTGAGATCTTCCAAACCCAGCTGCAGCTATTTGAACTGTTATGGAACAGATGGAGGTGGCTGTGGGTTTCCATGAAGCCTGGCTTTCTGTTTCATGACTAAAGAGGGAAAGATACAGATTTCTCCCAGCTTCTAGGAGCTGTGGATATTACGCTTGCAGGGGGGCTATAGGAGAGGAAGGCAGATCCGATTTTAGCTTCTGCCAGCTATTTCTCCAACTTCTGCCTCTAAAACTTTTCCTGCCAGCAACTTCAGTCATTCCAGCTCCCATCCTCTCCTCCGTGTGGGGTTTTTTTCCTTGACATTCCCTAGCGAGGCAGGACAAGTATCCACTGGGATGGGAGGTGCTGGGGCTGCAGTTTGGGAGCAGCTCACAATAAGGCACAAGGTTGTAGGAGGTCTGAACAAATCCCTCCCCTCGTGGAGCCTCTTAACCTTTTCCTTTGGGATGGGGATCTCCATACAAAGCCTCAGGAATCTGCTGTTGCCAAGTATGCCAGAAGCTGTGAGAGAGCTGATTCTGAAGTTGGCCCTGCCCTGCATAAGTAGCTTTTGAAGTCTTGTTTGAGATGTGCTGGTTTCCAATGCTTGCTTTTGAAGAACTGGAAAGATCCATTCTGTGCTGAATGTGGAATCCTGTTCAAGCCAATTCCATCATCTTTCTTACCAAAACTTGTAAATCTACCCTTTTCCAAAGGGAAAACAAAAAGTCTTTGACAAAACACTGTAATCTGGTCCCAGGCTCTGCTCTTCTTGTGCTTAGTTCTGCCCTCCCCTATGAGAGCTGTTGATGGGAAGAGTGTGCAGTGTCTGTTTCCTCATTCAGCTTGTGTGTCTGTGCTTTTCCCTCATAGGTGTGTGCATTATACATGTCTAAAGCCTCAAGCCAGGCTCAGTGGTTCAGTGTTCAGACTGTGTGAAGAAGGAAGCTCTTAGGATTGAACTGTTTGAGCTTTGCTAAAAGCAAAAGTAAACCCACCCAAAACCCCCAAATTTCTGTCTTTTATAAGATGTGGCTTTGGGCCACAAAGTCTCCCATGGGAATACACATCCTGCTTTCAGGCTGCTGCCTCCAATAGATGACCAAAAGTTGCCGTTCCCAACCGCTACTCTGACTGCTTTGGAATACTCCTGAGCCAGGTCCCCTCATTACACCAGTGCTACAACTGGTGTTACCCTCCCTCTGCATCCCTCCAAGAGGCTGTGTTTCTAATCCCCATAACGTACTGAAGCCCTGTGGGCAGCTAGCCCTGCCCAAAGAGAGCATCCTTCCCTCTGGCTGCACCTCTCGCCAGCACTGGTGATGCTTGGGAGTATCTCCTGCACTGAGGGGTGCTGTGTCTGCCTGCACAGACAGTAACTGTGAAGGAATCTTACACTCTTCTGTGCCTGTTTCTTGGATTCAGCATTACTGTGTCTTGGGGAAGGCAGTCCTTCCCTTGCCCTCTTTTTGATCACTGTGTAATACTCTTTTTCTACACACACTGTATAGCAAGATGGGGTTTGCCAAGGTTTTCTAATCAATAGACACTAACCAGCATTTCTTTCTTCCTTTTTTCTCTTTGCACATGTGACTTTAACTGCAATGGTACATGGTCTTTTATGTTCTTTTTTCTAATTGTGAACTTAAGTAAGCAAATTCCTGGTGTCTGTGACATTAATGCACTGTGGGTCTTAGCTTAGTGAGTTGTTCTGTTCCAAGCTGGGTTCTCTTAAGTTATAGCTGGATGGGGGTTGTGTTGGTTTTTTGTTTTTTGGTTTGTTTTCTTTTTTTTAACTGAAACATAAAAAATGTTTTACACTTTGCATATTTTGTACAGTAAAATTCTGGAAATAAACTGAAACCAGATTGGATTGCCCCACTCTTTCCTCTTCTCCTTCCCGACAGCATGGCTGGCCTTCAGGCATTCCTTAGCTGTGGCTGGGAGGGGGCCCTGCAAACATGTGGTTTAACCTTTCTGAGGTTGTCTTTGTCACCCTTGTTCTAGCCCTTTCTGCCGCAGTAGAATGCAAACTCGTTTATCACTCCAGAAGAAAGACTGGTGGGTGAGTGCTTTGAACACCTGAGATCTCAGATGATGGGGAGCAAATGCAGCTGAGGGGGGGCCACAACTGGAGAGGGAACAGGTTTTTCTGCCTCCTGTCTTGTAGTTTCCACACAAATCATTCATTGCCGAGTTCCTTGCTTGGAGGAGTGGCAAGAGGAGGAAGAGCCAGTGCTCCTTGTCTGTGTGGATGCAGAGCCTGTGAGGTTGGTATCTCGCCTCAGTAGCACCTCTGGGTGCAGCTGTCCCACCTCAGTTTCTGTCACCGGCATTCTGAGAGCTTGGAGAGGTCGAGCACAAGGAAAGGGGGGAGCAGCACCTTAACCTTCACAGCCTTTGTTACCCACTCTGCAATTGGGAGTACCTGACCTCGTGGCTCTGCCCTGCAGATCCCCTCAGTGGTTTTGACTGCTGGAAAAATCCACAGGATGCTGTTGTGGAGATAAGCAGCACACAGAAATGCTGATGGAGAGCACCAGCTAAATGGGTAGTTCTCTGCTTCGGGGGAGATGGATGTATTTAGGACTGCAGAGCACTGAACTAAGGCAGGAAGCAGGAAGGGTGGGATGGGGGTGTGCTCCGACCTGCCTCCTGCCCTCCCTTGATCTCTCTGCTTTTGATGTGTTTCCCCTCATTCTGCTGGTGCTTTGGCAGTGCCCAGCCCTGGGCTGTTTGCAGAGCAGCTCCTGGAGATGGGCAGGGAAGGGAAATGGGATGCAGCCGCAGGTATGTCACGGGAAGGTGTGAGAAGCAGGGATTTAGCACAAACAAGGAAATGGGGCTTGTCAGCCTGGTCCTAGGCTCTTAGCTTTGAGATCTGTGTCTTTACATATGAGTTCAGCACATTCTGTTCCATGTGTGGCTTAGTGCTGATACTGAATCAACACCCAGTTGCTGCTGTTTGTGGCACTTTCTCTTCTGCTGTGGTTTGTGGAAGCTGATGGAAGGAACAGGCTTTGCCAGAGGGACCTGTTCCCTTGGCCTTCACCCAGAGCTCAGCCATCTGAATCATAAGAAGCTGCGGTGTATAGCTCAGCAGGAATTGGAGCTGAGGGTGCTGTTGTGGTTTGGCCAAGTCTTTCACTGACTTTCCAAGGGTCTTTGAGGTGTGATACAGCCTCAGGTTGCAGCAGTGGGTTAAGTTTTACCGACCCAAACCTCTTGACAGAAAAGGGATGGAGGCTTTTGCTGTCAAACGATGCTTGGAGGGACCCAGCAAGCTGAACAAGAGGTAAGCACCTTCTGCCTGAGGGACATAGCAGGGTAGGGTCATTGGAGGAGATGCTTCTACACTGCCCTTCCTGACCGCAATGGCATAAGGTTGTGACTACCCTGAGACAGCACAACAGCCACAGGGGGAGAGGACTTGATGGCTGAAGTCTGGCTTAATCCACAAGAAGATCAATTGTCCCCAGAAGGGACCAGGCCTCACAGTTATGGATGATCAGAAAACACCGGCTTTGGGGAATTCAGTAAGAAGATTTGAAACAAAGAGGCTGCATGCAGTTGGGGTGTGACAAATGGGTTAAGAAAGGGATTTGTCACCTTGGGCAGCTGGTTCCAGAGGGCTACATGAAGTTCTAGCAACACCTCACCGTGCAATGTTGTTAGCTAAGTCAATAATGCAGTGAAAGACCTGTTTGTGGAGGTGGGCAGGGGCTCAAACCCCAGAACAGCTTCTCCCAGTGCTATGTACTGGCTCTGCTGTCTCAGCCCCAGATCTGAACTCCTGGAAGGAACAGGGCGGGATTGAACTTGGGGCCCTGGAGCTCAGGGCAGGTGGGGAAAGGGGATCTCTCAGCCGGACATGGTGTCTCACAACAGCATGCAGGAAGGGAAGGTGTGCTGGGAATTGGCCAAGCAGAATGCTTTGATTTGTCTTTCAACACCGCTCCTGAGTTTATATTGGATGGGAAGGTGATGGGTTTAGGTTACAGACCTTTCCGGTACTGGCAGAACGTTCACTGGGACAGGGGTAACCATTCCTTCCCTTTTCATGTGTGCATCCATGCACTGCCAGGGCTGAGAGAGCAGAGAGCACCGGGCATGGCATGTCTGCGGATGCAGGGAGGGATGGTGTAGTGGGGTGATTGCATATGCATAAACCACTATCTCCAAGCAAGGTCACCCAGGTTGCTTTGGAATGCAGTAACAAGCTTTGCAGTCACAAGTCCTGCAGAGCATGTGTGCTGGTTTGTGCTGACATGGTGCTGGTAAAATGGAGTGTACCTCGAATGGGAACAAAGCTGTTTTCCTGTTTCTCCCCCTCTCCCTGTCCTCCTCCATAATAAACCTGGAAAAGATTGTGGGTTGTATTTCGCCCCCCACCCTGGCTACCACTTATATAAGGGTCTGTGATCAGGTTGGGGCCCAGTGCCTATTCCAAAGCCCTGATTGACCCCTATCTCCAAAATATGGGGAGCTGAATTGGGTGAAGAAGGGCACTCTGTACCTGACTTGGGACTTGCTCTTGTTCCAGTTCAGCTCATGCAAATAACATGGGGACACCAAGAGCCCTCACACAGGCGTACTGCTGCTTGTTGGCCTGTGGGTGTTCTGCCCATGGGAGAAGGAGAGGAGTTGTTTGCTATTGAGGTCCTGGCCAAGACAAAGGGAACAAACTCTTTGGGTTCTGTATAGGCAGCACTAAATACAACCTAGAAAAGGAAGAAAGGAGATAACTTTCACCCCTTCGATGTGCATTTGGGGTAGCTCAGTGCATCCCCCTTGCTTATGTATCAAACTACAAGAGGAAGTGGCAAAACCTCGAGAGAGAGACAAGGAAGAGGCAATGTGAAGGCAGTGGAAGAGACCTTAGAGAACAGGGTGTGGGTTTTCCCTCCAGCATCCTTCGGAAACATGAAGGTACAAAGATCTTCAAAGCAGAGACACCACAAATTGCTCAAGGCGTGAAGCTGCTCTGTAAATGGAAACTCTTCTAAAGACAAAAATCAGGCTTCCAAATGCTTTGACATCTCCAGTCTTGGCTGCCTCTTCTATTTCTTTCTTCTTTTTTTTCCCTGGCTACTTGAAAAGGGAGCATGAATAAAAGTGGGCGCACAGAGAGAAGGGAGTTCTTGATAAAACACATTAGATTCAGCCTCTCTGGATGTCTTAAAGGATACTCAGACCTTCTTCACCCTTTGGACCTCTCTTCATCACAAATCAGTGGCGGGGCCATAATTTGAAAGAGGGGAATGAGAAGGAGCTGATTGTATCTGGGCCACAGCTGTGAAACGGATCTGCAAACCTTTTAGCTTCTACTTTGTAAAAGCTCATTCTTGGGACTCATAATCCCAGATCCTACAGTTGATTCTGATTTTGCTTTGTAAGTGGTTGGGAGAAACTGGTTTAGTAATTCAGTAACTAGACTGTGGGAAGCTGTGCACATTCCTTCAGCCATTCCATTTGGTGGGGACTAAAATGTCCTTCAAGCATTTCATTGCTTCTGTTGTTCTCAATGGCCTCTTTCTTTGTCGCTAGCAGGAGGAGGGTTTTGACCTGTTGCATTGGATTTCAAAGCCAAAATCAAGCACCAGGCATATTTCAGGGTTGAGCATCACTTTATCTGTGCTACTGAGGGAGGAACCAGATTGCGCTTCCTCCACATCCAAAAGCAGAGGGTTAGGTTGCTCGTGGATATTGAAGTCATTCACCACCCACAACCAAAGGAGGGCTCACTCAGGACAGCTACTTGTGTTCTCAGACAGGTACTTGGCTTTCTGGCTGCTGCTGAAGTATGGGATAACCCCTCCAGCAAACTCGGTTCCTTTAACCCTCGAGGCTTATTGTGTTGAAGTCGTTTCACTTGTCTTCTGCTCAGGTGGTGTGGTTGTTGGTGGCACTGGGGGTTACTGATCTCATCCTGCAATGGCAGTAGTCAGGGCTTGGTTGTAGGGTGATAGCTCCTGATCTGGATTTTGGGACAACAGGAAAAGATGCCCCCAGGAAACAATCCCGGTATTCCCTCAGTGCCCAGGCTCCTGAAACAGCTTCATCTTGGGAGTGTCGCACCTATTCCTCACAAAAGGAAAGCCAGTCTCAGCCTGTCAGCTTTCTCCTTAGGATGAGAATGTTGTCCCTCCCGCTGTTCACACCACAGCTCATGGCACGGGGTCCCACCATGGCTGGCTCCTGGCAGTGGTGTCAGGGCTGCTGCTGCCTCCCTGTGCTGGGGATGAGCTTAAGCAGAAGGGGCAGGGGAGGTCCTTGTCCTTGAGTGACCCTCAACGCTATAAGGGTGAATGGAGGAGAAGAGGAAGGCAGGCTAGATAGAAATGGAGAGAGAAAACAAGGCAGTGAAGACCAGAAGAGTAAAGTCAATAGGGATGAAAAGAAGGTGAAAAAGCCATGTTTTCTTCTTGTTTTCCATAGCATTAAGGACAATAACAGAAGCCCTTTGAGAGCTTTGCTGATCTCCTTCATCACAGGGACTTGGCAGAAGGCTCAAGGAGGGAGCGTAAGGGGGGGGGAGGGAGGCATGGGAAGGCTGTTTGCTTCCATTCCAAATGCTGCTTGCAATCTAACTCCAGAAATGGGTCTTCAAGCTGCACGGAAGCTCAGTAGCATTGCTTATATTGTTTATTTCCTCCTTTAAATAGTTTAGCACCTTTTGAAACCTGGCAGGGAGTGTTCTGGGAGCTAGGCCAGGAGGGATGGCTCTGCCCTGGGTCCTGCCTCATGGTCTGTGTCATCATTAGACATCATCTGCCAAACAGGTGTGAGAGCCATCCCATGGCTGGCCCCAAGGCGTATTTACCATTGAAGGGCTGCTTTACCCTTGTAGCATGTCAGTGGTACAAGGGAGCAGGGAAAAGGCAGGGATGCAGCGCAGTGGGTTGACACGCAGAGTCTTGGGTCTCATGTAAGACACAGTCCTGCTGGTGCAGTCTCATTACTGAGGTTAATTATCCTTCCTGCTGTGCTCTGCTGCTCCCAGTTTCTACACTGCATGGCACAGATGTACCTGAGGTGTAAAAGTAGCCAGGAGGCAGTTTGCTTTGCCCTGGAGGGCCTTGGTGCTTGTTGCCTGTTTACTCCTCTTTAACCCCAAGTACAAGTATCAGTGAGAAACTGAGATTTACCAGGCAGAGGGGAATCCAGATGCAACCTGGCCTATTTTCAAGTCAGCAGCAGCTGGGAAGAGATGTTCCTGTCTAATTAATTATTTCCCTGGGAATCAAGGGCAATGGAGTTTGTTTGGTCTTGGTAACGAATCAATCACTTCTGAGGTATGATGTGCAGACAGACACAGGGAAGCAGCTGGTGTCCTGAGCTGTGCATGTGTGTTGCAGTCTGGCTTCATTCTGGGATGGGAAGCTGCTGAGATCTCTGGTTTCATGTCAAGGCCGTTCCTCTCCCAAAGGCAGACAGGAGGCTCCTCAGAAGCATCATGAAAACTGCTGCCCCTGCAGATATGGAGTAACCTGTGATTTCCAAAGAGCTTCACTTGTCCTCTCCTTCTGGGGCTGTTGCCCAGATGGTTGACATAAGTTCAGAGTAGTTTTGGGTTCACAAAGCCTCTCCATCAGTGTCCTTGATTCTGCTGCAAAGGCAGAAGCTTTCTCCTTCGTGCTCCTGTATGAAAGCTGCACTACGTGGCTCTTGATGGGGTTCTGTCTCCTGATCATTGCCCATGAGTAGCACAGGGTGGCTTGTGGTCCAGCACACCAAACCAATTCCTCTTCTGGCCCTGTGACTGGGAGGAGGTGGTGTATGACTGTTCTGGCCACATATGGCTTGCGGGGGGGGGGCTTCGCTGTTGTTGGGTACTGATAAGATTAGGTTTTGGGGTCCTTTGATTGATCATCTTGAAACACTTGCAGCTGGATGAGGGCAAAATACAATTCCTTGTCTCTATGTGTATTAAGACACATTTAATGTGAATGTCTAATTAACACTCAGGAGAAAAAGAACTACTTGCTAAGAGAGGAACAGTCTTCACACAATTCCCTGCAGGAACACTCAGTGCTGCCCACAGCAGTTTTGGTTTAAATAAAGAAGGGTTTTTTGGCTGGTTCCTCATCCGAACCTACTGACATTTTGCCTTTCAGAGTGTAGTCAGCAGCCTTCAAATGCCAGTTGTGCCTACTTCTGACAGAGGAGCCCAGGAGTGCCCATGCTTGGGTTCTGTATGTGCCACCTCCATATACCACTATCATCCCTGTCCCTGCAGGAAGACACTCAAGTTCAAGTTGCCACCTCCTTCACAAGGGGTATTGCCTCATTCAATGGCTCAGCCACTACAAACACAGGGCAGAGGAGGTGTTAGGGGTGAATGGGAGAGGCTGTGCTGAGCGCTCATCTTTATTGCTGCAATCCTTCCTCCGCTGCAATGGTTCCTTAACTTTTTATGTGTTTATCCCAAAAGCAAGTAATCAAAAAATCCCATTATTGGGCAAAGACAAGAAAGAAAACCATACTGGGGAAATAAGGGAGCAGAGAAAGTGTGGCCCCATCAAAGACTGCGCTGGCACCATGAAGAGTGGCAGCTGTAAGATTAACCCTTTCTCATATAACTCAGGAGAAACCGTAAACCACTGACACCAGCTCAGCCTCAGTGGCCTCTTATAAGCCTAAGCACCACATTATTCTTCCCCCCCCCAGAGCTCTCTTCCTTGATGCATCAAAATGTGTATGTGCCTGTGAAACAGCTGTGCTCTTGAGCACATCTGTAATGCCCTTTGCAGGGTCTGCCTATGTAAACTGTGCCTCTCAGAGCATTTAGAGAGGGAAACATCAGAAAAGACAGGCTTCCACAGTGGGAGCTATAGAGAAAGTACTCAGGCAATCAGGGTGTCTGGAGACAGTGCCATTTGGGAAAGGCAGCAGAGCAGCTATTGTGCTTATAGACATTCATGGCACTTTGTGATGCCTAGTCTGGTGCTGCAGGGATTGTGCAAACTGTTACTTTATGCAGGGTAAAACCAAATGTTTTACTTCTCAGAATAGCCCCAAGGTAAAGATAAACTCAGCTGAGTCCCTTAACCACAGACTGGGAGACTCCTAAATGGCTAGTTTTGCTTGCTCTTCCTCCATGCCAATGTGCATCCATGAGACACTGAGTCCCTCTCTCTGAGCCAGGCTCCTCCAGCAAACCTTTGGAGGAAGCAGCTGAAAGGAAAGAGCAGGAGGAGGATGCTGGGCACCCCTCTGGCCAGGAGAGAGGAGGATGTGATTGGAGGAGAGGAGGGCACCTCCAGGCTGAGAACATTTCCAGGCTTCTGAAAGTCTCCACCAGGTCCTCTGGCATGGGGCTGGGTTGTCCATGTACGGATGGTCTCCCCAAGCACACTTTGTTTGAGTCTTCCACACATCATAAAGAAGCAAGAAAAGGCAAATAGTTGACTGCTTTGCTGTCCTGTCTCTTCTTCTAATAGGCTGTGTCTTAAAAGCAGGGGTTGAGTGGTGTTCAGTGAGGAGCTAACGTGGCCTACGGTCATATACCATATAAGCACAGTATTCATTCATATACATAGAGGTAAATAGATACCCAGTTGCGTGTTGTTCATACTGGCACTTTCCACCAAGGGGCTAAGTACATGTAGGAATATATCAGTACTTCAGCTTTGTTATACCAGTAGTTTAAAATATCTATTTCAGCTAATGTAGAGACAGAGTCAAAGAGACTGATCAACAGGCAGGGGAAAACAAATCTGTAAAATATTGCTTTGCAGTTCATCTGATAAAGGAAATACATAATGTGTAAACCCTGTGTCTCATCAGGCTGAGTCACATTTGTACAAGGAGCTCTGCTTCTCCCGTCCCTCACACTGTTATTTCCCCTGTAACATCACTTACCTCTGACATAAGCCAGTATAAGAAAGGTCAGGACAATGGTTTTTGCCTGTAGCAAGAGAGGACGTGTTAACCTATGCTAACAAGGCTGGACAACTGGAGAACATATTTATAAATGTATTTATAAAGATAAAACTATCTCCAAGCTTTCCATTCATTGCACTATTGTCAAATCTAAGAAGCTAAGACAACTGAAATCTACCAGCATGGAAAAGCAGGGCGACCTAACGCTGTTGCAGTGACCTGCACATGGATGGTGCTGCACTCACCAGGATGGAGTTGCTGACGCTCTGCTTTGAGAGTGACCCCCTTGACTATGAGCTCCTTCTCAGTCTGTAGTCAAAAGAGGCTTCTCATGAACTACCATGAGTCTCTAAGCAGGGAGTAACTATGGAACTGGATATGTAAAAGCCAAACAGCTTTCACTGCTCGTTGCCCAACGCATGTTATCCAGCATCTAATACGGTTGGATGGATGCGTTCCCTCCCAACATCTTGGTCATGGGAAAAGATGCTCTGTAGGCTATGGATTGAAAGCCAGCCAAAGCTGGAAGGTCTTGGGCAATAGGAGGGCTTCAGGGTGGGCCCGCAAGTATGTTTCCACTGGCACTATCTCATGTACACCACCTTCAATCTGTCTGAGGTTCACCTGAAAGGGAAGGTAGGCCCAGCCCAGACCTGGTTGCAGATGTTTGCAACTGGCGTGGAGTCTGCTTTGGTGTTTCTTCTGGGTTAAGGCCAGCGATTTGGCTCATGATCTTCAGCCTCAAGCGGCTGGGCTCAGACCTGGATCAGCCTTTCCAGCCATTCAGGAACTCACAAAAGTTGATGTCCCCTATCAGACTACCTGCACTTACCCTAGCTTTGGCCTGAGCTTTCGAGAAGAGGTTCAGACAGGGACTGTGGTATTTGGTTTGCATTGCGCTGCCAGACAAGAATATCCTGTCATATGGGATCACTGAAAACTTAAATAGAATCCCTAAATCCCTTCTCCTTTCCCAAAGCTTTTTGCTGCTTTTAAGGTGCTAGTGAGCAGCTACAGACTCCTGCAGCAGAACCTGCAGGATTGAGTGGTCTTGGCAGAGTAAGCTGCAAAGGGCATTGTGTTTAATAAAAGGACTGAACTTCACAGTGGCCTTCCCTGTGTCTTGAAGTGAGATTTGGTCTTTGGATGTTAAGTGCTGGGCCGATGAGCATGGAAAACACAACTGCTTCCTGTGTCCCTCTGGCAGTGAGCAGGCAGGCACTTTTCTCCCACCCTGGGAAGCTCAGGGCAGATTCCCTGTGGATTCCTATTGTCCTTTCTAAGGAGGCATGATTTGCAGCGGTGCTGGGTGCCTGCAGGGGCAGTCCTGGTGGCTCAGCACCACTGAGAATCAGGCTGGGGGGTCCCGGCAAGGGCAGAGGCAGGGGCAGGGGGAGCAGGGCAGGGGGCAAAGAAGAGCATCGGTGCTTGCTGACGCTCAAGCACAGGCCTTCCAATGGAGGGACCTGCCGAAGGGGGAGGGCTCTGGGCCCCCACAAGTGAAACTGCACAGAGTCACAGTTAATCATCATCATCATCGTCGTCATCATCGTCGTCGTCATCATCGTCATCATCATCATCGTCATCATCATCGTCATCATCGTCGTCATCATCGTCATCGTCATCTTCAGTATTTATCTTCCCAGAAAGCACATCTTCTATCCAGTCCTCCAGCTCCTCCGCTGTGGGCAGGTCATCATCATCTCTGATATCCATCCAGATGCTGTCAGCCTGCGGGGACAGGTCATGGGGGGGTTAGTCACCCTCAGACACAGGCAAGAGATTCACTGCTGCTGTGGATGCAGGGGTGGTGTTGACATTAGCTCCCTCCCTGCCACAGCCTGCAGGCAGGCTCAGCCATAGAGTCTCTCTGCCTACACCCTGGGATTACCACTTCCCCCTGAGGTGCTGTTGCTTTCGACTAGGGGCAGTGGGACTGGTCAATGGGTTCACAGGAGTGTGTGGTGCTGTTTGACCTGGGTTGGGTATGTGCCCGCTGCCTGTTCCTCTCCTGCAGCAAGAGCATTGTCCACCTGATGCATTGTCTTCACCCTGTCTGGCCGGATGTGTGGACTCCAAGTCTACATAAAGAGAGCATAAAGAGAACTATGCCAGCTCCTCCTGCATCACCCCAGTTCACAGGACATCACAGCATTCCCCTCCATCCTTCCTTCCTTCCAGAGCCCTTCTGGCACCTCTTCCTTTGAGCCTTTACACCCTGCTGTCAGCAGCAACCCTTCTCCCCAGCCTCTATTACTATCCTCTTTGCCTCAGGATGTTGCTCTGGACTCTCCACGTGTGATGGTGGCTCTTTCTCTTTGAAGAGCCTTTCATCACATCATCTCAACCATGCTCCAGCTGAAGAATGATGAAAAACACGGATGCCCTGGAATGCAGGTGCCCCCTGCTCTTTCTCTCCAGCTGTCTGCATTACTTCCATAAACTAGGTAGAACAGATGAGGGGGAATTCAATAAGAAGATGCTGTCTAAATTGTGGCTGCTACCCAGGGACAGGAAACATAGCTTAGGTGGTCTCTGAGGCCTGGAAATGCAAGGTTTTCTCTCTGCTTTGCTATAGGTTTCTTAGGTAAATGCCTGGGTAAGCCTCTTTCGCTTCGCTGTCTCCCCACCATGAAACAGGATCAGCATCCTGTTTTGCAGAGGTGCTGTGAGGTTATCTCAGTCAGTGTTTAATGTTGCAGAAGCAAGTGCTTTTCATATCTCATAAGACAAATACCTGCTTTTGGAAATGCATCCAGTGCAAATACACCCCCAATTTGCACTGGGTGCAAATGCATCCCTGTCTGTTGTACTCAATTCTCTTTGGTTTATGGCTTGCTAAAAGGCCGGACCAATTTGTGCTCAAGAAAAGTTGTTTCTCCCTTACAGTATTTGTCTTCCTTCTAAACCACTAAAACTGTAATAAAAAAGAGCCACAAAGAGGCATGCAGCTCCTGCTTCATACAAACGATCTTGTCCTCAACCTCAGGACTGTTCTTGAGGCAAAACCTGACACCTTTAACGAATGGGAACTGGAGTGGGCCCATTGCCCCTCGAGAAGATGCTGTGCACATACGTAAAGCAGCATGGTGCAGAGCACCATGGCCCTAATCCTGAGCCAGTCCGACGTGACAGAGCAGCGGGGACTGCTGGGAGCTCTGGTGTTTGTATTGGCAGGTTCTTAGAGGAGTGATAGGGTCACAGGGGTTATGTCCACCGAAGCCAAGAGCAGTGTTTATTTTTACTCTGTTGTGTAAGCTTCACTTTGTACCTGTGTAACTTGGCTGAATGCGGTGATGTAACACTGAAATCACGAAGTGAGCTCAGTGTTTGGTTTAGATAGCACCCTCCAACCCAGAGCCTTCTTCAATCTCTCTCTTGAGGAATAGAAAATAGGCTTAAGAGGAATTGAAGAAAAAATGCAAATAATGTAATCAGCCACCTGAAACACTGACTGTATCAAAGCTAATGCACGAGTTTTCACAGGTTTCTGAGTGACTGCTGGATAATATGGCATATGTTCCTGCCTAATACCGCTTTCTATAGAGTTCGCTTGCCACTGACAATCCTACTTTCATGAATTTCTTCAATGGAGCTGTGACATGACTTAAACACGGAGAGCTGCAGTGAACATAATGCAGGGAGATACAGTGGACTAGTAATAAGGGGAAAAGACTGGAATACGTGAGCTCTGTTTCTGTCTTGCCTGTTCATTTCTCCCATGATCTTAGGTTTCAGACGTTATCTGGGCCCTTTTTGCCTTTTATCTCTCCCTTCATAAGTTTCTAACAAGCCTTCACCCACTGGGTACTCACTCTCTAGGTGTATATCCGCTTTCTGCATCACGCCAGCGCTTTGCTTTCCCTACCATGTCCCCCATCTTGCAGCATTTGCTGTAACAGGAGGCACAATCGTACAGTACACCCTTGCTGCCCCTCTTGCCCTGCAAAGCTACGGGAGAGAGTGCACAGGAGCCAGGAACAGGGTTGCTGCTGAGGTCAGGACCCAACCCCGGGTCCTTCCCTGCTCTCTCCTAATGAAACATCAGTTTCCCATGCAGTTGAAACTTCAGACACGAAGTCAAGCACCAAATTACAGCCACTTCAGCAGTGATTTATGCTTCCAGAGACACTCCCACCCACACGGGTTCGTTTTAAAGAGATTAAAACACGCAGCGCTTCATCATCAGAAATAAACCTAGGGAATAAGTCAGCCAGGCTGCAGGATGGCGTGGAAACCCTTCACTGCCATGGGGTGTGGGGCAGACATATACCCTCTTCCCACCCAAACCCCTGCATGGCAGTGGCTGCGGAGGATGAATCCCAGTATAGCCCCTTTGCCACAGCAGGATCCCTTTGTTACCAGTTTATATCATACTCTTATTAAAGCTGTGTATTTATTTAGGTTTTTTTTTTCAAGCTATGCAGTTTCTCCCTGTCATCTGTTTGGGACCATCTTTCCCTCCTACATTCAAGCTGTGCTGTTCTGCTTCTGCTGCAAAAAACACGCTCCTTTTGCTACTCTTCTCCCCTAATCACGACTTGCTTTCCCCCCTACATGCACACTTTTCCTCCACAAACCCACCCAGGTTCAGTCAGACGGAAGCCCTGGAGCTCAACGTCAGAGGTGTTATGAACGCTGCACATGGGAATGGTGAGGTCTTTACACGTTTTCCTTGGGGAAAAAGCGTGTTCTGCCTGCACTTAACAGCAAAAATCCCACAGATTCCAGCAGACCTCAGAACCTGCCCTTTCCAGCACCCCATTTTGGGATCACTGGATTTCCTGGGTACACGCTACTCACGTCTGTGACGTTCACCACCCCGATCTGTGGCTTGAACAGGTCGATCTTGAAGGTCTTCTCCCAGTAGGTGATGAGCTGCAGGAGTGAGAAACAAAGCTCAGACAAGGGTGTCTGGATTAACAAATGCCTGTTGCATTAATGCACCCGGGAGAGGCTGAACACAAGCTTGAGCTGCCACACATGGCAAAGGAAAGTGCCGGTTCTGGAGATGTTCCCGGGATACCTCCTTCATTGGGGGCAGACCTGAGCAAGCAGCTCTCAGGGATCACCCATTGCCCGGTTCTTCCCTATTCCAAATTCCCTGGGGAAATCCCTGTGCTCATGCACACACCACCACACCAACCTCCCCCCTTCCATGAGTTAAAACAGGAAAGGCAAGGAGCCCCTGCCACTCACCAGAGGGAAGTCATCGGGGTCAATCCAGACAATGCTCAGGTCGGGATTATCGGTGTTGTCCCTGGCAACCTGCTTCAGGACTTCCAGGAACTCAAACCCATCTGAAATGATACATGAAGTGCTGCAGCTCTCTCCTACAAACACCCAGGCACTTTTTGCTCCGGGGGGGGTTCAACTTCCCTCTCCCCTCTGTGCACAGAGGGTTGTTCACAGAGCTCATTAAAACGCTGTCTGCCAGCCCTTTCTTCTGATAATAAGGCTTTTAATGTTGAGCATCCTCCCCGGGTACTGAAATTAGTTACACATGAATTAAGCCTCATAACCCTTCTGCAGACTGGAACAATGACACTGTTTTCTTGTGGCAAGGGAGCAATTGAGTCCCCAAGAGGCCAAAGCTTTTTGGCACACTGATGCATGAGAAGCACCGATGCTACGACTTTCCAGGAGCTGATGCTCATGGGTTTCCCACATGCCCATCACAAACCCAGCCAGCAGCACTTTCCTGGAGCCACAAAGCAAGGAGGGAACAGAGTTAGGGACAAATCCTGGTGCTAAGGTGCAGGGGATGACTTTTCTTTTGCAGCCAGCTATTCATTTATACCCAGAACTTGAATCCTGGCTAGCACACCCACTAGCGTAGAAACCCAGAAGCATCCCAGCTCCCTATCCCAGCCTGGGCACTGGGCTCCACAATGCAAACAAAGCACAGGAAACTGCACTTCTTGACTGATGGAGAGTGACACAAGGAGGAAAAAAGCCTCCTACCTGGGTCATCTTCTTCTGCGAAGGCCACGATGTGAATTCCCTCCATGTCATCCTCCTGGAAACAGCAAAACTATTACTGATGGGCCAGGGAGGGAGAACAGAGTCCAACAGAGAAGTGATAGGCTGCCTTCAAGACACTGAGGTCAGGCTGAGCTGTGGAGGTATCAGGTTCTAAAGCAGGTAGTTTGGGTACTGTTGCTGAAATCCTTCAGCTAAAAATGAGATGGGCACCACAGTGGCAAACGCAAAGGAGTGGCGCGGGATGGTGTGGGGAAAAGCTTGCCTGCAGGGAAGGTCAAGAGCTCTCTAGCATGGGAATATGAGCTCACCCTCCATGCCTGAGGTCAACTACCCTCATAAGGTTGCAGCTTTCAGGGAATGGTTTGCAGGGAAACAAATCATAGAATCACAGAATGGCTTGGGTTGGAAAGGAGCTTAAGATCATCCAGTTCCACCCCCCTGCCATGGCAGTGATGCCTCACTCTAGACCATGACACCCAAAGCTGTGTCCAGCCTGGCCTTGAACACTGCCAGGGATTCACCACTGCCAGCATTCACCACTTCTTTGAGCAACCTGTTCCAGTGCCTCACCACCCTCACAGTAAAGAACATCCTCCTTATATCTAACGTGAAGTATCTGTCACCACTCTCAACTCCCAAATGTGCTCCTTTGTGGCCAGCAAAGGAGGTTTCTTCACAATGCAAGAGCTGCGGTGGCTCAGTTTGGCCCCTTTGGGGAGGTGAAGGGTCTCTGCTTTAGGTGAGGGTTTCTACGACCAGCAAGGGGAATTCAGGGCTCCAGTGTGTGGAGGTTTAGAAACAATGGGCTGGTGGACTGCTTTTCTCCATGAGACATGTAAGTAGTGAGTAATGATATTGGCAAAGGCCAATGGATCTACTGGCTGGTTCATCATCTGCCTGCTATGAATGTCATCTCTGAATTATCCCACAGATCAGCTTTGCCTTCCTCACCCGCTGCCAGTCCCAGTTTCCATTTCAATTGGTTTTAATGCAAGAAAAAATTCCCATCTAAATGCTAATTCCTTTTCCCTTCTGAGCCCAGAGGTGACAAAGCCACCATCAAGACCTGAAAGGAACCCCCCCAAAAAAACCCTGAAAGATTAAGTGGAAAACATTATCTTTAAAAACAATAGCGGATGCTGGGCCTTTGTTGGTGTCTCCAGGGAATACATTTTCATTGGGGCATTCTAGGCAGATCTACTTGGGATTCAGACCACTTGCAGCTGGAAAAATCTACACTGTTGTTTTTTCTCCATTGTCAGACAGAAAAGTAGAATATACATGTATGTGTGATATATAATTATATATATAGCTATATGATGTAGCTGTATTCTGACCTCCAAGGCAGTAAACAAAACAAGGGTAACTCCAGTGAAGGCATTGATGATGTTTTGAATTTGCAGCGAGATCAAAATCCAGCCCATTGTCTCCTGTAGGTACAAGTCCCCTGCCCATAGTAGAGACAAGCTCTGTATCCCCAGGCTGCTAGTAAAGCAAACATCCCACCACTGACAATTCCCACTTTTCCTAAGGTTCAGTATGAAAGCAAAACCGCTCCTTGTGAAAGTTGGGTCCTGCTGCAGCCCCATGAGGAAACTTGGAGGGACCTCAGTGGATGTGGGAAGCCATCATCTATACATAATCTGTATTTCTAAACCAAATGAAAAGCTCTCATGCCCAAGTGACTCATAACTCCTGCTTCAGTGTTATTACCTCTCGTCTTGTTGCATTAAAGACTCCCAAGGTTTTTGTTGTTTTGGAATCCCTCAGCATTTCCTGTTCCACAACCAAGCAATGAGGCAACTGAATGCTGTTATAAATGTGATGAGCTTTTTGGAGGAATGATTGCATCTTCCTTAGCATCTGTAAAGCACGTCTCCAGCTTTGCTTTTCAGTATTTAGCTGCCATTCTAAGGGCCCTGACTGGCAATTAACATTGTGCTCATCCACAGCAAAGGGATCATTTGTTATACAAGATTTTTCTTTCATTTTCACCCATCCATTGTTTCCCACCCTTGCAGACCAGGAGAGTCCTCTGTGTGTGACTGGTACCAAACTGCTGCTTAGTTCTTCATAATCTCTCCCTTGCAGCTTGCTTACACTGTGAGAAGCACAATCAATACACAATTTGCTCTGTAATCTCTATAATTAACTGAACTGCCTGCCCTCACTTGCATTTTGAGTTGTACAATTGCTCTGGTACAATTGCCATGAATCATCTGTTCAATGCAATCATAGAATCATAGCATCAGCTCACTTGGAAAAGACCTTTAAGACCATCAAGTCCAACCTTTACTCCAGCACTGCCAAGGCCACCACTAACCCATGGCACTGAGGGCCTCATCTGCACAGTGTGTGAACACTTCCAGGGACAATGACTCCAGCACTGCCCTGGGCAGCCTGTTCCAATGGCTGATAACAGTGAGCAGGCCACTGAAACCACCCCACCAGCAGCAGTGATGCCCATTAAATGACATGGATCATCCTTGGGGAGGATGCTCTCCATAGCTATGTCACAGCCACTAAAGCAGCAAGACTTGGCACGCTTGGTTAGCTTTCCCTGTCCCACCTGTGGAGCAAACAGCACTCAGCTCAGCTGTCCACTGCTGCTAAGCAAAGCAGCAGTGGGACCCGGGCTTTACAGCCAATGCTTTCCCTTCTTCCCAAAGCAGGCAAAGAGGCTTTGCTCACGGGGAAAGAAAGATAATGTTGTTCCCAGCCAGAGACTGGGGCTCTTGTGGTTTCTTGTTGGAAGCTATCAGAGGGCACCAGACTTCCCGCTGTGCGTGCTTACCCATGTCTCAAACATGTCCTCTGGGCGCAGCTTCCTCAAGGTGGCCCTGAAAGGAAGACAGAAACACTCTTTGAGGACACGTCCAGCACCATCACGCGTGATGCTGATGGTGTCACGGAGAAGGTCACTGAGGCATGTGTGGTTGATGGCTGGAGTCAGTGTTGTCAGCCACTGCATTTTGAATGAAAGCAAAGGGGGCACGGTAGGTCAACTTATGCTTTTATTTATGGTGATAAAACCCTGCCCTTGCCCCTGCTGGAGTCACTGCAGCTGCTGTTTGTGCTTGGGAAGATGAGACCCTTCTCTGTGCTGGCATGTGCTGGTGAGTTAGTCCCACACATGGCAGATTGTTCTGTCCGTGCTGAGAGCATGAGGGGAACCATTCACTTTTGTCTTGCAGTCTCCAGGACATTCCTAATGAGCTTTGTTCCCCTTTTCTTCTGGTTTTACCCCAGCACAATTCCACCATAAAAACCTTTCCAAAACCTTCTGAGGCAAAGAAGACAGAATAACCTCTGGGAAGAGAAGTTGGATTCTAATTGAATAGTAAACCTTTTCATACACGTACATAGCAGGAAGCCTGTCAGAGAGCCTGGCAGTCTGAGGGGTGACTGGGGTGTTAAAGAGAACACAAGGAGAGAAGAACAAACAGTCCCTCACACCTCTGCTCACTGTAGCATGAGGTGTTCAGGCAGGTTCTCCAGCAGAGCAGGCCTCTCTAGTTGACCAGCCCCAGAAAGCTGTTGCAAAGAGAAGTATTGATGAATGTGGTCCTAGAACAGATTGGTAAAGGGAGTAGCAGCACGTTGGCATCAGCGAGATGTGTAACCTCTCGCTTCAGTTTGCTTCACTACAAGGGCAATGGAAACAAGGAGCATTGTTTTAGAGAGTTCCTGAAGGATCTGAGGGGCCACAGGTCTGGAAGAACAATGCCCTTATGGGCACAATGCCACCAGCAAAAGTAAAGTTAACAGACATTTGAAGGAATATGACACAGTAGCACTAGAGATGCGTGTAGCCTTTAAGTCATGGCCATGGGTCTGCTAGAGTCGCCAATGAGTGGGTGAAGGTCAAGGCAGTGAGTTGCCTTAAGAGGACCATTGGCCAAGGTCCCTTACTAAAGGCTCTCAGGAACAGAGCTTCAGTTAGATCAGAGGAGGGGTCCTCCTGTGGATTAATGACATTGGAAGATGAAGGTTGAGATGAACAATCAATTTTCAAGACAAAGGGAATTAAGATTCATAGCAAAGCATATGATTTGGCATGATTGTATGCATAAGATCTTCTCACATAACCTGAAAAAGATGTGAAATAGGAATATAGCAGTGGCTGCTTATCGGATCCAGTTCTTTTACAATCAACACAGGTCTAACTACGAGGAGACACAGGGGGATCTCTGTGAGTTGAGAGGCTGCATGACAGATACATATAGCAATCAATGCACTTGTAGAATAACCAACCCTGATTATACAGGTGCAACAATGGGTTCTAAATGAGTTCTAATTAATTATTGTCTTCAGGAGAAGGGCCCAAGTGTCACAAATTGGGAAATCATCTGCTCCAAAGGTAAAAAGAGGGTTACAAGCAGTTGGGAAATGACTGAGGAGTAAAACACATCATACCATTAAGCAGCTTTACTCTGCATCGCCACAGTGAGTGTATGTGTGATTCTGGTCATCCCATCAGAGAAATGATATAGAACAACTGAAAAAGGGACATGGAAACATGGCAGTGGTGAAAGCAGGTATGGAATGACCTCTGTGTGTGTGAGATTCAGTCGATAAGAACCCTTTATCTTATGAAAGAGGTGACTGAGGATGGGGGGGGGGGGTGCTAAAAAAATTGGGATGGTAAAAGCTGCAAATGCAAAGCAGAGAGTGGTCATTGGTCCTCACAACACAAGAGCTTAGTGGTGCCCGTGAAGTTTTTAAGTAGCAAGTATAAACTGAACAAATAGAAGTGTTATTTTGATACAGTGCATAATTCAATTGCCAAACTGGCTGCTTTCAGCATCAAAATAGAAAGGAGGTAAAAAAACCTATAGAAATGGAAGAGTAGTTACTAAGCAGAAGATCAGGGATGCAATTTTTGACCCAGCAAATCTCCTCATTGCTGATCGTCTGAAACTAGAGATTCTGTCAGGCGAATGCATGTTATGTACCTCTACATGTACCTGTCTTTCAAGACGCTTTCCCTATCCGTCCTCTGGGGGCGGCTCTTGGAGAAGGGAAACTCGGTCAGGAGGATTTGATCACACCCAAGTGTACCGGTTGCTATAGAGATACTCCAGATTTACTCTGGTTACTTCCCTGTGCTGTAGGAAGTGGGGTTTAGGTGAGTCAAGAGGGAGCAGGATTCAGCCCCCGTGTTGCTATATCACAGTTACAGAAAACATGGTCGAGGGTAGGATGGGTGTCTAACCCCAGCATTACGGCATGCGAAACAAACGTCAACCCAGAGACCTCTTGCTGTAGGCAGAGGAACTACCATGTACTTGGTATTAGCGCAGCCTCTCTTAACCCTATTCCGTTCTGTCTTATCCCATTCTAGTCTAGTGTATTATATTCTCTGTGAGACTCGGCATTAACTACTGTGAACATATCACTGTCAGCTCAGGGTTTTTCCCCTGCCGTGCCACCACCTTGGTCCAAAGTTTGGGATTTCGGGCATCTGATTTCATGAGACACCTTTTAATTCCCTTCTGAGCCTTGACACTTGCAAAGTACATGGCCCATCCTCTCACTCCTACCAAGCACCCCATAGCATCTTGGGGGGGGGGGGTGTCCACTGCAGTTTTGTGCTGGTGGAGAGCTTGTGTTGTTAGGCATTTAGCTGTGTTTGACGCCTCCTGATGCTGCTGCTTGACAGAAAGAGCTTGAGAGAAAAAAATGGGAAGGACTGAGGTCAGGAAGTCCAGGAGATCAATGAAGTGACCTGCAAGTACATGTACATGGGATATAGAGGACCCCTTCATATGTCAGAAAAAGCAGAGATCTGTTTCCAAGTCTGGTAAATTGGGAATTCCAGAGATAATCTTTGTGTCTCTAAACCCTCAGTGTGTGAACACAAACCTCAAGCTCAGCCTGATTTTAGGGTCCCCCAGAAGTATCGATGGTCCTGCTTTTCTTTTCTGGTCTCTTAAAGGTCTGAAATGCAGATGCAGGAGCAGCAAATCGCTCTGTGACTACCTTGTGCTGCATTCCTAATGGTCTGAAAATACAGCACCCCATGGGTAATTGTGCCCTTATATTCAACCCTGTGCTTTTACAAAGGATCAGCCTTTCCAGTCACTTGTAGACTGAGTCCCTAAACAACTGTGCAATAAATCTGGTTGCAGAAAGCATAGAGCATCCACAGCTCCTGCTGAGCTGATCAAACACTGTAGGTGCTCAGCACTATTGCCACATGAGGCCCAACACTGCCATAACAGCAGTGGCTTCCTCTCCACGCCTGAGGTCAGCAGGAACCTCTTAGTCAATCCTGGTTCCTCCAAGCTTGACCTGAGCTTGGAGCCTGCCTATGGACATAACAGGCATGAAGAGATGGATATATGATATACCCATCAGTGATGCTGTTTTGGGGAAGGAGGGAACAGACCTAAATTAAAAGCATGGGCAAGTAGGGCAAGGTTTCCACTCTGCAGTGCCTGCAAGCCTCCCTGCTCCTCGAGGGAGCAGGAAGGAAGCTCTGTCACAGCCCCATGGTAGTGGGCTCTGATTGCAGCACTGACACTTGCACCTCAGGGAGTGGGAAAAGATCAGCCAAAAATCTCAAACCTGGGTCAGCAGGTGCTTGTCATCCCAATTTTTAATGAGAGGGATGCTCTACAGGGGCAAGCCTGTGATGCCAGACACCTTTACCTGCTTCCCATGGCCAGGAGTGTCCTGCATGCTACATACCTTTTGTGCTCCTTCACAAATTCCACCAGCTCCTCTTCTGAGTAAGGCTTATCAGGGATGTGAACAGGCTCATCCATAAATGGTTCATAGAAATCCACCTCATTCATCTTCAGACCCAGCTTCTTGGCAACCTGTTGCAGTGCAGATGGTCAGAAGTGAGTGAGCCTGACGTGCCTCTTTGCCTATCCAGAGTTTCTCCTGGTCAAAGTGCTTGCTCTGTCTCAGAGCATCCACTCTCAGCGATGGTCAGCAGAATATGAATGGATCTTTCCTTGGTTATAAAACTACGGAAGCTCTCTGCACTACTGGCCTCAAGCACTGAGGCAGAGCAATGCCAGAGTCAAGCTCTCACAAACTTAAAGGGACTGGTTTCCAAACCCAGGTCAGGACCTGCCTTCATGCTGCAGAAATGGCCTTTTATCTTGCCACAGGGACAAATCCAAATTTGGACGCCACAAACCACAGCAACACTGAAAATGAGAATCTGAAGCCTGATATTAAACCTGGGAGCAACCTGAGCTGCTGGAAATCAGGTGGTGGAGTCTGTGAGCTCCCATGGAGGTCCATGGATGCTTACCCCTTTGTCGAAGGTGGCAAAGAACTTGACGTATGGTTGGAAGTGTTCAGCAGCTTCTTCAAATGCTTTGTAATCTGGAAGGAGAAAAGGGGAATGAAGAAAAGATTTCATCGGCAGCTGATCAGCACAGAAGGCACCAGGGAAGAACAAACATAAACTATGGCAAAATACATCAGGTGATGGCACTATGCTTCTCCCACCCTTCCAGGGTTTGCATGGTGACTGTCACCAAGGCATGCTTTGCCTGCTGCAGGAGGAGGGAGAAGGAAAGAGGCATGTTTTTATTGTTACTGGTATCGGGTCCTCAGCTGGGGTCAGGAAGGGTGCTCTCACCCGTTGTAAAGAGCTCCTGCTGGGCTATTTCCCACCTTTCTCCAAAATACTTATTACCGCCCTGCAGCCCATCTTGAGTGAAGAAGAAAGCTGAAGGGAGAAATGGAAGGGCTGCTGTGGTGCAGCAGACCTGGTAATATGTTGCTTGTTCGGGTAGGAATACCTGTCTTTTTGCTAAAGGCAAGCCTTGCAGGCAAGGCTTTTCAGCACTACCTGGAGAGCAAGGGGAGCACTCGGGGCTGGCAGAGGAGACCACTGGGGCTTGTCAGTGAGAGTCTCTGGTGAGGATTTCTCTAGGCTGGTGAAAGATGGTGGTTTGAGTTGCATGTCTCTTGGTACATGGGACCAGTGTCTTCTCAGCCTTGGGGTTCAGTGAGGAGAAACAAGTCAGTGACTCGGCTGGGCTAACCTAAGATGCCCAGCTTACTGCTGCTGTATGTTTGCCAAATGGGTACTTAGTGTGTGTCCCTCTCTTTCCCTTTTCCTCCTTCCCTCTTTCTTTGACCTGCTCCTAAGAGGGGGAGCTTTGCTTCTTTTAGGCCTTCAACCAGTGTAACTGTAACCTCATCTGACTCTGAGTAACATAGGCTTACTTTACTTCAGGAGCCCCTGGATTATCACCTCCTTCTTTTGCCAACAAATACCTTGCAGGAGGGTCATCACTGTTGGTGTAGACATAGGCTTATGCATGGCAAGAGCAGAGATTTGCCTGCAGCTCCATCTCATCTTGCCATATACCCCCAACACCCTTAGCATTCATGCAGAAGAACCAATGCCCAAGCCCCAGAGCCCCCAGTCAGGCTCCATGCCCCACGACGAACATATTCATCTTACGTTCAGAGTCTTCTCCTTTGAAGTAGCCAATGAGTTTGATTTCCTCATCGATTCGGTCAAAGGCCTGAAGCTCCAGCTTGCTGTTTATGACCTCCACAGGGTCTTCTAGCACCTGCCATGACAAATGCATTTGATAGCAGAATGATTTGCAACACCAACCTATGCCTGGCAGGGTATGTCACTAGCAGGGAGAAGGAGGTCACCCAGTTTCTCAGCCGCTGGAAACACTACTTAGTGTTCTCTGCCTTAATGTGAGAAGAGAGGTGCAGGTCACCTTCAGAGGGAGCCATTAATAGGTTCACTGCATATGTTGAAGCATCAAGAGGGAATCTGGGAGAGGTCTCAGTAACCCAAATTGGTGCTGAGGGACCTGCTGTGATGAAAGACAAAGGATAGCAATTGCAGCTGGCTTTAGTGGGGCTGAGAAGAAGGGAGAGCAGGTGAATGAGACTGATATGGAAGCTGTGCGCTTGCATATATTTGTTTTCAAGTGTCATTCGCTGGAACAGGTCATTGCAAAGAGCTTGCTTTTGGAAAACATTAAATCCAGCACACCAGAGGGTGGCCAAACAGTGTTTTGGAGCAGTGGAAAGTCTGGATGTGAATTTTCCTGGCTCATCTTCCTATGCAGAATGGCTTAAATGCATGCTTTGGCCCTGGACATATCATAGTTGATGAGGAAGCTGGAAGACCTATCTGCCACTTCAGCATGTGGTTGATCCAGACTTTATTTCTGTTTTCTCTATGAGCCACTGCTGATGAAAGGATTTGGTCTGGTTATTTTGCCCAGCAATACTGGTGTAAATCAGGTGTGGTTTCACTAGGAAAACACAAGTGCAGGCAGGCGACTCACTATACAGCCTGCAGCAGAGCAGAGGATCTCTGGGTTTGTTTTCCTTTGAGATCAGGCTGTCCCGGCACCACAGACGTGTTTGTTTTTATTTCCCTGCTTTGCTGGGATTTTCCCTCTTGAGTGGAAAACACACAAACAGAAATCCTTGCTCTCTTCCTTTGTTCACAGAACATGGCTTTTCAGCGGCACACCGCAAATCACAGCAAGCAAAACCTCACTAAATGCCTTACGCCAAGCTCCTTGTGATGGTCATAGAATCACAGAATCATAGACTGATTTGGGTTGGAAGGGACCTTAGAGCTCATTCAGTTCCAATCCCCTGCCACAGGCACTTGCACTAGACCAGCTGCTCATAGCGGGAGCTTCATCTCAAAGGAAAGCCAAGCCCCTGCAAAATGTTTTCACAACAAATCAAAGACCATGGTTTTGGGCTGTTGCCTTTCCTAGGAATAAAATTTTAATAGAATTGCAACATGTTGATGAGGGAGTCAGCACCTCTTTTGCACTTAGGCATAAAGGTGAATAAATGTGTCCATGCACAAGAGCATCCCATCCCTTGCAGAATTCAAGGCCAGGTTGTATGGAGTCTTGAGTGACATGGTTTAATGTGTGGTGTCCCTGCCCGTTGCAGGGTGGTTGGAACTAGATGATTTTAAGGTCCTTCCCAACCCTAACTATTCTATGATTCTATAAATAAGTGCGAGGGCCTTGATCTTCTCTAACTCATGGCAGTGCAATTCAGGAAGTTCACTGAAGAGGCAGTAGTACACTGCTCTGCTTGAGTTATTGTGTCTAGAAAGGGACAAATAGTTTGCAGCATATGCAATTTCAATGAATTAAACTCTTTTTAGACGCTCTGAGAATGCAACTTCCTGGGTATGTTTTTTTATCAACTTTAAAAAGAAAGAAGTGTGAGATTTTGCAAATGGCAAAGTGTTTGCAGGCCAGCTTGTTGAGGTGGGTGACTACCAGTCAGTTGTGTGGGATTGTTACTTGATTCTAGTCAAATACACCATAAACAGAAAAGAGAGCAGAGCATTTTTAAGATCTAAGTGGTTGGTAGCACATGAAGTTCCCAGCTTTCCTGGGAACTTGTGGTCAGACAAGTATTTGGGAAGCTGGCAAGTGTCATCTCTACCAGACAAACAGGGATGGAATTTCCAATAAAGATAAAGCCACGGTTTTTAACAAAGTGAGGGCTTCTCAGAGAGGCTTTATCTATCTTATCTGTGCTTACATCCAAGAGGAATTCCACCAAGACATCTGTGGCCAGTTCCCCATCAAATTCAATCAACCGCTCTTCCTTAAAGACATAGAGACTTCCTTCTTCAACCAAGCCTGAAAGAAAGAGACAGGAAACATCATGTAGTTAA
Source organism: Pezoporus occidentalis (assembly GCF_034315485.1). Lineage (NCBI taxonomy): Eukaryota > Metazoa > Chordata > Aves > Psittaciformes > Psittacidae > Pezoporus > Pezoporus occidentalis. Next base: position 1,992,487 of record NW_026912898.1, read on the forward strand.
CTCATCCCTAAAAGCATTTCTATTACAGGGCATCTTGCTTGCTATTCCAGCAACGCCTCCTGGGAACACGCTGGTTCGCAGTGTTGGTCCAGTTAGAACCGATTTGAGCAGTCTCCTGACTGATGTTTCATGGCACAAGGGACAGAGCTCAGCCAGAACTCGCCATGGCTTCTTCCCAAATGTGGAACTTGTTGTTCAGGTCACAGTTTGGCCCCAGGTGGAAAAGTTCTGTCCCAGGACCTTGGTTTTGTTTGGCTATTTGTCTTGCAGTAAATAGTAAATAGCAAATAGATTTGGGCTCTGACATCCCAAATCTTAACAACTTCTCACTCAATGAAAAATGGATTGTGATGCAGGTTGTGTTCTCTGCCCAGAGAAGGCTATGTGAACATGAACAGTGACCTGAAAGCCAAAGTCAGTTCCAAACTCTCCGAGGCTTAGCTAGCCCTGGCAAAAGGGTTAGAAACCTGTGACAGAGATGCCATAGATGGCAGGCTGGCAGATTTGAATAGTATATAACTGGACTGAGGGCTGGATGCCACAGCATCTCAATGGAGGCTCCAAAATTAACAGCAGAGCCCCTGCAGTGCATGATGGCAGGGCACCATGGGCCAAGGCCGGTGATAGATTGTTTCTTCTAAGAGAGGGAGAAGCTCTCCCCTTTAGTTGAGTTTCCACCAGCATACAGAGCCTTTAATTTAGGAAAGAAAATTACTTTGCCATCTGGTGGTGACATTTGTGGGCTTATCTGATTTCCCCATGGGTTTTAGTTCTGCACTGCTGTGTCAGACCTGTCTCTCTGTAGGAAGAGCATGGAGTTACTCCATGGAACCTATTTAAAGTATCTGCTCAGCAAGTGGTGAGCTTCCACCTTGTCACCAGTATGGCATGAACTGGCTTTCCTTTTCACTTTGTTTGGTTTGGTTTTGGCACTCTCAGCCAGAACGCTTTTGCTGGAAGGGTCTTGTCTCATCCCTCCCATCCTCTCCTCATTTGATCCTGCTCATGTTGGGCTGGTAAGTGTGTAATTGCTGCCATCACCTTTGCCATCCTGGTAACAAGGATTTGGCTGTCCTTTATTGAGCTGGCAGCTGAGCATCACTCACACATCTCCCTCCAAGCTATTCCAGAGATTCCAGACATGGGACTCACCTAACTTCTTGGCAAGTTTGGCGTCCTTCTTGGAGTCAACCATCCCGAAGCCAATGCTCTTGGGCTCCAGGACCTGAGCTGCCAGCTGTGGGAGGAACCAGAGAGCCCCACCTTAGCAGCATTAACACCACAGGGTAGTTAAAGGGCATTGTGCATGGTACAACAGGCACAAGTGACCCATATTTTGCTTTCAGACAGCATTAATGGGTGGGATGCATCGCATGCTGCCTCCCTGCTGAGATAACGCTGCCCAGAGGTCAAAAGGGTTGGGTTTCTTCCCACTGTGTTGCAGCACTGAGTTTGTTGGCCATACCACATGCTGGTAACTGCTGTTTGACACTCTGGCATCAGGAGAGGGCTCCCGACTGAGTCAGGGGCACCAAAGCAGTGGACATGGCTGGAGAAAGACTTGTGCCACTGACACAAAGCAAAAGCTGTCTCCTCCGTTGTGCCTTTGTGGCCTCCTGAAGTGGAATGTAACATGTGGGCACCATGGACATTTTAACTCCGGAAGTGCTTGGTGCCAGGCAGTAGTGGCTTCAAGCTGGATGGGATTTAGGGCACAGCATCATCACTTTTGCTTCATACATGTGATGGGGTGGCCAAAGCAGGCACCCAGCAAAATAAAGCAGAAGGGCTCGTGGCTTTGCAAAACTAGTCCTTTCCCTTATGAAACGCATTAAGTCGTGTCTCCTGTCCAGGCTTTAGTCACCCCCCAGTTCCTGGTCCCTTCTTTTTCCTAAAGAAATGAATAATCCCATCCATGCTTGCATTTGCCTTCTTGCAGCTCTGGGAAACGACTGCCCCCTGTTCCCACCATTTTTGCTGAAGGGGCCTCTAGAACATATCAAGTTCCTGCCTGTTTTGTGAAAATAGATATGTGAGGAAAGGGGAGACGCTCTGCAAATGCCCCATGGTGGGAGTGGCCATGGCTGAGACCCTGTAAGTTCCAGATGGACTCCATAAAGAGGAAGTGACCTTGGGAAATGAGACCCTTATTCACCAGATGACCGACTTAGCCCTGCTGCAAGCACGCCAGAGACCCAACAAGGCTGTAATGATGCTCTGAGATCCCCCTCTGTCTCCCCCTTCCTCCCTCCTCCATGAATACCTCTGATGCTGATGGTCTTCTTGCTGTCCTCCCTCTCAACCCTGCTGGATGTGAGGGGATCAATAGGGATGAGGGGTTGGGGGCTTCCAGGACAGGAATGTCCCTATTAGGGCACAGCTGCCTGTGCTCAGTGGTGGGAGGCTGAAGGGGGGGGACATAAGAGAAGCCATGGCCAGGGAGATGGCAGGCTGATTTATGAGGAACACCCTCCCCCAGGACCCATTTTGGCATCCTCCCCCAGCCTCAAAGCCAGTTTGAATGTCACCCAGCAGCACTGCCCCCATGGCCACACGGCCCCTTGGCTCCCCTGCTATAAATAGCTTCCTCCTGTGCCTGGGCACTGTGAGAGTGAGCAGTGATTAAAGGCACCAGGGAGCAAAAGTGATGGGGCAGCCCCATTGCTTGCACACTGGGGTTTCATGGAGCCAGCATCCCATAGGCATCATTTTGGTGTCCCTGAAATCCTGAGGGTCAGGGCTCAGGGACTTTGCTTGGGTGAAGAGGAGTGATGGAGAAAGTGGTTGTCTTCTCCCTTCCACCAAATATGTGTCTCCAGGTCTGTCCTGAAGCCCTCCAGGAGGACATGCTCTCTGCCAAGCACCACAGCATCACTGCAGCCTTGATCCCTGTGTGGCTGCCTGGCCAGTCCTGAGGGAAACATGCCACCATGTGTGTAGCACCATGCTCACGTTATGCAGGCAATAGGTGGTCCTGCTGCTTTTTCCTTGCTCTCAGCCAGTGTTTTGAAATAAAGGCAAGGCTGCGCATCCAGGGCTTGTGTTTACAATGGATACAGCCTGCACTGCTCCATGTTTGTGCATCCATTGAGAAGGCATCCAAGCACTGCCCTGACTGGTCTAGCATCCCACCTCCTAGCTCAGGCCACAGCCATCACCTAATGAGCACCTGGTACCCTATAATACAGGGAGAGATGAACACTTCTTGTGAGCATCCTAGACGTTAGCAAGCAGGAAAAGCTGTTTTCTGTTCCCCATTATGAGGGTCTGCCTTTACTGAACAAGAGGATGAAGCCTGTAGGATCATCATCTTTTGGGGGCACTGTCGGAATGTCTCTGCATGCTGCCAGTTGTGTAAACTAGCAAGAGGTTCCTCAGAGTCAACACTTGAGCCTCTGGCTTGCAGTGTGAGCAGAGGTAACACACCAGAAAGCCCAAGGGAAGAAGACTGTTAATTCATATCCAGCCCACACTTGATCTAGCTACTTCCTTACAGGTATGTTAGCCTTGTGTCAGACAGCATCAGGGCAGTTCAAGCCTGAAAGTTCTTGACTCCTTCACACAGGAGGTGGTTGGGGTTTCTAGGGGCTGTTTGAAGCAGCTCAGAAACGTGCAGAAAAGCTGAAGCATCTGCTACAGACAAGAGCCTGGGCGTGCATGTTTACAGGAGAGGAGGCATTGACCAGGAGTGATGTGTGTCAGCATGCAGCTCTTGGGAAGGGAGTGGGTGCAGCTGGGAGCTTGCTGGGAAAGAGTAAACATGTCAAGAGAGCTTGTCTGATGGGGTGAAAGCCTCTTTGTGTGAGACTCTGGGTGTGTGCACTTCACTGGGGCTCAGGAAAGTTCATGGTGATGCTGGAGGTGTGCCTGGTGGTGTCTCGGAGGTGTGTGTACTGTGGGTATGAGTGCTTGGAGATGTTCCTCTGAAGAGGCTTACCCTGAGTGAAGGTGTGCAGCAGTGTGTGTGTATCTAGGAGAGAGCATGTACAGCACTATCCTGTATACACTGTGGGGATGGAGCTAAGCACACAGCCTGCCTCCTTCCCTGGGACTTTGATGCTATGTGTGTTAGTGAGGTGAGTGGTACAGCTGTAGCCTGTGCCCGTCCACAGAGCACTGGGGTCTTGCACCAGGGAAAGGTTCATGCAACATCAGACTCTGAGGAGCTTTTTCCACTGCGGCAGCGGAGACCTTTACAAGTGTGTCAGTGCCCATGGGGGCTTTTCAAATGCAAATTATGCAGGGGTTGGATCTTGCATCTTTGCTTTCCATTACAGCAGGTGAGTTTCATCAGTGCTTAGGTGAGGATGTATTCCCACACCTAAACTTGAGCCCCATAAGGCAGCAAAATATAAAGTATGCCAAAGGCATGTCAGCTTGGCTGGTTGTCCCCTGCTCATTACAGTATCGAGCATTTCTATATCCCCTTACAGTATTTTCTGATTCCATAAAGCTAGTGGGATTTGAATGCAGATAATGTTTCTAATCTTGACAATCCTCTTGGCTCAGAACCTTGGGACAGAGGCAACTGTAATGTAAGAACACATCCCTTCCCCCTCCCCCTTCTCTCTTTAAATTCATATCACTTGAAGTCTTGGCCAGCCAGAGCCCTTGCCTTTGTGTAAGCCTCTATAGCAAGTCATTTAGTTTCAACAGCTGCTTGAGGAGATGGAGGGGAGAAACTGCCTTGGAAGAACAGAACCTAACTGCTCTTGCAGTCCCTGGGATATAGCAGGAGCTTTGGGCAAGCAGAGTGGGCTGAGAGCATGAGCAAAGATCCCAGCAGCACTCCTCCTTTCTCCCTCCTCCCTCAGATAACATCGGTACTTGAATTTGGTCCCTGGGATGTGTGAGAGGTGCCAGCCCAAAATGAAGCTTGAGTAGCACCGAGTAAGTACGCACCACCTCATCTTGGATGGTGCCAAAGGTTAGAGGCAATCTGAATAATGGGGAAGGAAGGAAACAACTCCCTGCCAGAACATCTCAACTTCACACCTCCTGGACCAGTCTGAACCTAGGTGTGCTGCTGGAAAGCTTTCAGGAGACTTAACAAGTCCCACAGGATCATTCTGAAATGCTAGGTTACAGAGCAGCAGGGCTCCCTGACCACATTCCTATTCCAGCTTCAGGCAACATGGATTGCACCAAACATCGCGTTTGGTGTCAGTTCTGCTGCTAAATGACAGACAAAATCCAGCAGAGAGGGTTGCAAACGGGCGTGGGAGGGGTGGGGGTCCCGGTAGGGTCAGTTTTCATTGTGGAGTGACTCTGGATTTCTGGCCTGGATTTTCTTCTCACTTCCCACTAGAAGCACCTGCTTGCAGCATCCACTGACAGGAAAGCTCATCACTGGGTGGCAAGGAGATGGGAACATTAAGGTATCTGTGAGAGCCACCGTGAGTAAAATACTCTTAAGCATTGGAGCCTTCCGTTTCCCTAGCTGGCAGCAGTGGAAGAATAAAAGTCAAGCAATGCAGAGGAGAGCAAAAAGGGTTGATGAGGGAATGTCTCTCAGGCAACCCACACTTCTCTGTTGTTTCTCTCTAGCTTCCTTTAAAGCTGCACTCTACGTTGATGGTCAGAACCTGGTTGATGCAATGATGATGATTTTATATCCTAAAATGTTAGGGGTTTATTTCCAGAAACAGCAGGAGGCAATAGCAAAAATCTAGGGTATTTCCCCCAAAGCTTTGAATCGATATGCAGGATTCATGCCTTCATGCTGTGGTTGGCTTCTCTGTTGTTCAAGCTAATGGGCAGTTTGTTGTAGAGCAGAGGGGGTTATCTCTCCTTGATGCTGTGTTGCCTCCTCTAGCATCCCCTTGCACACTCCACTAATAACGTTTCAGGTTCTTGTGCTGGTGAATTATGGGTCATGAAGCATCATGGTGATCAAAGCAGGCAGAAGCCTGCTGAGCCACTAGAGAAGCCACCCTGCTGGCAGCAGGGACCAGAGCAGAGCTCATTGCTTCCACCTTCCTGCCCTTTTCCACCACCTGAGCTGCCCCGAGAGGCTGTTTACTGCTCAACCTGCCCTCCCAGGACTAAAAGGCAAGTCCCCAAATATGGAACACCTAAAGGTCACTCTAAAGGTGGTCACTAAAGGTGGCTTTCCCAGGTAATGCTCCAAGAACGCTGCCAGGGAGCTTTAATTGCTCCGCAGCCTCTCAGCCCGGTCAGATGCACCATGTGCTTTTTGGCTGCCTCCCTAAAGGGTTTGCATAGTTAGGGCTGTATTTTTATCTGCACAGGGCATCCCTAATTTTAGCGAGCTGTAAGCTAACTCGCAGCCTCCCCTTCCATGAGCTAACCTGCACCACTGACCACCCATGGGTGCTGGGGCCACCTGCCACTGCTCCCGGCCAGTCCTTGCTGGTGCTGCATCACAGATGCTTTGCCAGCTCGGCTGGGCAGCTTGTGCACCGAAGACAGCCTGCAGTATACGTGCGTGCATGTGCTGTGGGGTTTGGGACAGTGCCCGGTGGCCACCCCTTGCTAAGCTGCCCCAAAAGGGAGCCTGCAGGTCTGTCCTTGACAAAGTTGAGGCCACCTCTGTCTTGTTATTTCTCCAGCCTCAGAGGGGCTGGTTTGAAACTGAAGGCTGGATGCTGCCATGGATGCAGGGCACATGCTGGTTCCTTTCAGTAGATGGTGGAGGAGGGAAGCATGCTTGCTATTCAGCCTGTTCACCTCCGCAGATCTTTGTAATTCCTACACCTCCAGCTCCCAGGAACAAGCAGGATTTCTTGAGTTTCTGACCTAGTGGGTGTGAGCCTGTGCCTTTGAAACCCTGGGGAGTCCAGGATTCTGAGAGCCAGGACCCTCCATCCTGCATCCTCTAAGGATCAGTGAACAGATTCCCTGGGGTAATGGAGTGGGTCCTTGAGACAAGACAGGGCTTTTACCCAAGGAGTGAGCAGGGAGAAACCAGAACTGAGGGAAGCTTTAAAAAGACACAGGCCTTTTTGCGCAGGGTCCAAGGTGTCAGAGGTGCATCTCCTGCCAGGGCCGGACAGGGTTCCCAGAAAGAGGACACATCATGTACGGCAGCTGGCCTTCACCAGAGCTGTGTCAGAGAACACGCAGGAATGAGCACCATCAGCACTGCTTAGAAGGGAGCACTGGCCGTGCCAGGGCACTGCCTGCTCTGTGGCCACCCTGGGAATTGAGTTATTCCCTGTTGCTGCTCGCTCTAATTCCTCAGGCAAGGTTTTGTCTCATGTATGTAGGTAAATCCCAATGTGCAAAGGATAAAAAAACCCCACAAACACGGTCCTTCTTTCCTAGGCCATGGATTCCTTGCCCGAGTGCCTGTTATTTAGGGACAGAAGCTGAAAAAGAACATCTGGTCATCAAACCCAGGATTGTGTCATTCAATCTCTGTCACAAACTGGTCAATGTCCATTTCTAATTCGTCGGACTGTTCTCGCCTTGTTGTCTTCCTCCTCTGGTGATTAGGGACTTCCTAGTTTCCAGACTTGTTTTATTCATAGCCCGTTTGTCCTTAGGCTTTGCGCTTAAATAGCTCTTCTCCCTCTTGGGTGTTTAAAGAGAATTATCTTCTCCCCTTTCCATTCTCCCCACAAATGAAGCTTGGTCATGAAGGAAGGGCAGCCGCAGGCTTTGGTTAGTGTGGTTTTAGATAAAGGGCACTGCCAGACTGAGCTCTGGAGCAAGGCCATGGTGGGTGAGCTCAGCATGGGCCACTGTACCCATCTGCCTCCTAGAGCAGCAGCTGCCCCAGGCTCCTGGGAAATGTCAAGGTCCAGGGTGGAGAAGATGAGATGATAAGTACAACCACCACACGTGTCCACTGAACAGGTGAATGTGAGCTCCAGCTTGGCCTTTTGAGGTCCCACTCTCAGTTATACAGAGTGAGACCCTGCATCCTGGGAGCCAGCACAGCAGGAACACCCCCTCTGGCACTCGTTTGGGAAGCTGATTAGTGTCAGGATAGCTGGATCCCAACTAAGAGGATGGGCTTCCTCAATGCTTTTCTGAAGGGAGGAGTGATGCAGGAGTCTCCGTGCGGCTTAAGGTCTTGCATGGCACCTACAGAGGTTGTCTGCGACAGCTGGGCAGTGGGAAGAGCTCCTCATATCAGGGCCAAGCAAAACTACAAAGCCTAAGCAGACTTGGCCTTGCACTGTGTCAGCAAGTGAAACCAAGCTCATAGGGGTCTGCCATGTCTCCAGGTGACATTTGGGTCTCTGGAGGAAACCACCTTGATTTTCCTTAGGTCCTGGGATTACAGCTAGTCTCTGCTGTAAGAACTGCTGCCAGTACATATATCTCTGATCATACCTTAGCAGCTGAGAAAGGTGCCTTTCAAAGAGCATTATGACATTGAGGTGGGCTCTTATGCTAGATGCTGCTCATGCAGCCAGTCCAAACTCACTGCTGGGAACTGATGGAGGGACTTCAAAGAAAGAAACTGGGCAGCACCAGGTAAAGCAGCCTTGGAAATAGTTTCTGACACTGTTATACAGAAGGACCAAATCACACACTTGTCTCTTGATGTCAGTGTGCCCATCTGTGAATTGGGAAGCTCTCTGTAACTTGTTTGTGTGACTGTTATGTCAGTGAGTGAAATCCTCCTGCGTGCTACTGCTGAAAATCAGTGCTCTGCTGGCTGTTGATGAACTGAGACCTACTTACATGGTCTCAGAGGGCAAAGTAACCAGTGCACCTTTTTTTCCTTTCCATTCCTTCCTTCCTTTTACATTAACTTATCTGCGGTGGAAGCCACTAAACTCCTCTTCCATTACAGGTACAAGGCACTTGCACTGCAGGCTTCTGCACATACCTATCCAGCCAGGTGTGTCTCTCACGTTGAGGATTTGTTCTGTAGGGACCCAGAGATGTGACAGTTTCAGTGATACTCAGTGGGCATGTCTTGTACAACACGTACGCAGCCCTGGGAATTGGGTTGAGGCTCTGTCTTGTGAATATGCCCATTTTCAAAGAAAAAGACTGGAATCTGAGTCTGTGAAACAGAGAAGGGTGTTTAAAGAAAGGGCTTGGATTTATTGTTGTGTTTATGGTTACACCCTGCCTAAACCAGACTCATCTGCTGGTTCTCAGGAATTTCTGGGATAAACCACACAGACCTAAATTTGAAACTTTTTTCCTGGGTTTCACCTACTCTCAAGAGATTTCAAGACCATGTGGCTGAAGCTACCCCAAAATCACCTGGTCTTGCACCAGGTTTTCCATCCTGAGCTGGAAGCTGCGGTAGTTTCAACACTTGGTAGTGAATCCTGGCTCTTGAGTGAACTGGGATGTAGCCCTTACAACCAGTTTAACTTCATCTTTTGCTGGATTCCAAATCTGTCTTTCCCTGTCACACCAGAGCTAGCTCCTGGTTGTGGTTGAACACTGGGGGCATCTCATGGATTTATATTTCCAGGTTCATAGGAGAAATTCCCCTTGTGCTCCAGAATCTGATCCTAAACTCCATTTGGAAAGGCTACGACCACGTCCAAACTTAACTCTAATCAGACTGGCTTGTCCTAGGGCAGTTTTACAGGAGTTTTCAGCCCAGGGGCACTATTGCATTAAAGTGCCTAAAATATCCGGGCCCTCTGTTTTTAAGGGTATTACACATGCACGCAGATGGCAAGGAAAGAATGGCAGGACTGAGTGTTTCAGCAGGAGATGTTACGGTAGTGAGACAACCTCAGTTGCTGGAGAGAGCTTCTCAAGCGCAAAAGGAAAGCCTCTAACTCCGCTGTTGATTGTTCTTGCTACATGATTCCTAGAGAGAGGAGCTGCCCCTCTGGAAGGCAAAACTATGCCAATATTTTAGGACATTCAGAGTTGAAAGAGAGATGGGATAAAGTCTAAGAAGTAGTATGATACAGGACAAAATGAAGTAGGGGAACTACAGAGGAGAAGAAAGGCAGAACAGGTATTTATCGACTTCACTGCTTTGGTCTTTTCCTCTATTGCCCCTTCTTCATTAAAGCTGAGACCTTTCAGGACAAGTAGCTTTTTTTCTTACTTGTCTGTTAAATAATTGATGGGAACCCTTGTGCCTGGCTGTTTCCTCTGCTTCTTCACCTCATGGGCACACAAGGCTCCTGTAAACATCACCACAGAGCAGGAATAGCTACTGTTAGCTCTGGGACTGCCTGGTTCAACCCCTGCATTGCCCTGTACAGAGGCTTTTCCCTGCTCAGGCTGCAGGTGCTTTTCAGGAGTCAGCAGTGCAGAGTGGAGTCATAGGAGAAAGCAATCAAAGGAAGAGAGCCCTTTAACCTGAGCTGTGAAACAGCCTGTGCTCATGCTGTCTCTGCCCTGGGTTGTCTTGCCCTGGGTTGTATCTATGGATACATAGCAATCCTTCCCCAACACTTTTCTACCCTGGCCAGAAAGCAGTAGGCAGCTGCATCTCCAGGCACTGTTTTGTTTTCCCAGCAGACTAAAACAGCAGCCCCAGCTTTCCCTCCCCAACTTGATGGGCTGACACTGCTATCCTTGGAGCTGTTGTCATGTACAAAGGATGCTTCAGAGAAGCTGCTTTTGCTGCTAGAGGGGGTTGGCTGCCCCTGGACTCTGTCCTCACCAGGTAGTACACAACAGTGTAGGTGGCAGGAGCTGTCAGGGCTGCTTCATGATGGTCTTCACCTTCATTCCCTTTCTAAACTGGAAAGGGACCCTGGGCTGCATGGGAACGTGGTGACAGTTCTCATTATGCCTGGGTGCGGGGAGTCAAAGACTCCATGTGCTGTCCCACTGTAATATTAGCTTAATGATGGCATCCCTTTTCTGTGATAGCTGAGCTTTTGACAGTGTCAGTCAGTCCTACATGTGGGACTTCTGTCCTGGGAAGGTAATTTTTCCTATCGTATCATTTCCTTCTCAGCCTGCTGCTCATAGATGTGGTTTGGGAAAGTCCTTCAACATGTGCTTAACTTCACGGATGTGCTGTCGGGTTTTCAACTTGGTTTCCTAAGGGTATGAGACCCTTGTGACTCTCTTCTTTCTCCCACCAGGTCTGTCTCTAAGCTGCCCCTCCTCATGTTTTCTAGCTATTGGCCTTTCTCAGCCAAATCTTCTGAAGTCAAGGATCTCAAGCAGGAGACTTCAGTTTCCTTTCATGAGAGGAGACTGAAGTTCCCTGAAAGAAGGAAATGTTGCCACATGAGCTCAACCCCTGTTAGACACTAAAGGACACACTTAAGAGAGAGCCTCACATGCTCCTCACTCATGGGAGAAGCCCCTGTCAGAGCTTGTTACTGACCATGAGCTACATACTTCAAGGAAACCATGATGGGTCTCTTCTGCACTTTTCTTGGTGTCTGAAGATATTTCTTTAGGTTTTTGGTCTTTGGAATTATACATTTCTTATAAGGTACATGTGGGACAAACAGAAAGGATGGACTTTTTGGCATTATTAAGCCCATTCCCTCCCATGTTCATCAGGCAATTTGACATACCAATCCCTAACCATGCAGCTCAGATATTTGCTTAGTTCCACACCTGCCTATGTTTTTGGATGAAGGCTCCCTGTTTTTTTTCCAAATGATGGAGACCAGTGCCATTGGAACATAATGTTTTCCATGCTGTGGAAGCAGCACATTTCATTGTGAATAAGCAGATACATAGTACAGCCAGATGGAAACAGAAAAGCTGCTCCGGAAAGGAGCGTCTTACCACAGGCACCACCTTACTCTAGGAACTTCCCAAGCTGGCTGGCAGGGAATAGCAAGGGCTGGAGTCTTTGCCTTTTAGATACCTCATTTCAGGCATAAAGGACCTTCAGCACTCAGAGTCCCGAACCCTCTGCTCCAAAGAGATGCATAAAGCCTTCTTATGTATCTCTCAGGTGTATGGCTCCGCATCTCAGCCATTGCAGCCACTGCAACCATTTCTTTCCCTCTCCCTGTCCTGGGAGAACATGAAATCTTGCAGCTGCATGGGCTCTGGCAGGGAAGATTGAGAGCGACCCCCTTGCACAACACAGTGTGGTTTGAGGTGAGGGAGGTGGATGCTGTCTCAAGAGGGACCAGATTACAACCTGCCTTGCCCACTCCTTTCACGAGCGCTCCCATGGTTGAGTTAGTACAGAAACTGGGAGCACTAACACCTTGCTGGCCTGTGTCCTATGTAGGATAGCACACATCACATCTTCTCTGCTGCCTCCTGAGGCCCTCTCCCCTCCGATTCCCTTGGGTGACAGAGGCAAATGGGTGCTCAGCCTGCAGGTTGCTCTTGTGCTTAGGCTGTCAGATGGCTGCTGCTGCAATGGGGGGAGAGACTGTGGAACTTTGAGACATGCGTTGAATCAGCATTGCAAGTGCTTGGGAAATGTTGAGCTCGAAGCCACAAGTGCCAGTTGATGTGTGTGTGGCACAGTTAGCTGGTAGCTGAGCATTAGTGAACTAGAGCACCTCCAATTATGTAAAGTCTGCTGCAAATCTAATCCTCAATCTCTTGGCCAAGGTCACGTAAGAAGTCTGTGATAGAGAGGCAGTTGGAAACCAAATCACCCGAGTCCTAAGCTAATGTACTTGCTGCTGAATCACACCCTGCAAAATGAAAGCTTTAAACCAGGTTGTATTGTAGCCATCACACCCTTGATATGGTTAATAACTTGAGTATAGGTGCCATGGGGACTAAAACTGATAGTACACGACAGATACCTGCTTCTGTCAGGTTTCTATAAATATGTATCTAGTAACTGCTTGCCATCTATCGGGCATGAAATAGCTATGCTATTAAACAACAATGCAATTATACTACCAACCATAAACATTTCAACTGGAGTTTCCTTTTCTTTGCCAAATGTTATTTGATCGCTCACTGGAGCAAGTAACTGTTCCCTGAGAGCCGAGTAAAACCTGGTGAAGGTTTTGAATCTTTCTTGTCTTCAGGCTTGCTAAGGAGGTCAGTAGACTTGGAACTTGGCATTGGGTGTTTTTAGGTCCTAGCCCTCAGCAAACACGCTTTGTAGTTCACATTTGCTATGCTCCTAAGGGTGCAATGCATTTTCACTCTGGATCAGATAAAGAAAGCCTATGTGTTTCTTCTGCAATTTTCATTTTCTTCCCATATCTTTTAGTTAAGAGGGAATATTTGTAAGCCCCTGATAGGAAACAAGCACCAAACAATCCAGGCTTGCTGCTGTATGATTCCCTAGATTACAGCTGCACTGCAAGAAGGAATGCTATGAATCTACTTTGCAACTTTCACTGTGATTTATTTTACTGAGGATTTAATTAATCATTCTTTCACCAAAGAATGAACACCGCTCTTTTTCCAGCACAGAAGTGAATGGCTGCATTAAGAAGCAGCTCCAGACTGATTCCAAGCAGGCAACCAAGTGTCGGAAAAACAAAAAGGGATTTAACGCTGCACCAACAGGGAGTTTTTGAGATGGGGAGCTACGACACCCATTTGCACCACAGTTCTGTAAGGCCTCTTGGCTGATTGCTCCTAGAGGGACAGAAAATGGGTCTGAATCCAGAATGCAAGGAGGATACATAATGAAAAACGTTCTAAAAACCTTAAGCTACAAGCTCAGGTCTGAGCTGGTGTTTGGGAAAGCTCAGCTGAGCTGAGCTCACGTTGCCGAGGTTTGCAAGGTTGCTCGTTTCTCACTATTGCCTGGGTTTCGGACGCACCATCCAGAAAGACTATTTCCCAGCAAACAACTCAGAAGAGCACAAAAAAGGCTTTTCCTGGGCTTCAGAACTCAGGTGCTAACTCAGATCCAAGTAAGCAAGCCCAAACCTTTGGGTGCTCAACTCCCCCCTGCACAAGAGCCTTTGACTCTCCTCTCCTCGGCTCCAAACAATGCTGTGCTATTGACCCCGGCTGAGACGTGCAGTGGTGCTTACCTCCAGGACCATCTCTGTCATCTGGAACTGCTTCTGGGAGACCTTGTCAGAGCTCACCGGCTCGTGGAAGAGCAGGCAGAGCATGTCATACTTCTTCAGGGCCTGCTTGTAGTTCTTCTCATTCAGGTCGATCACTCGGTCTTTCCCATCATAAGTTGGAAAGTTCAGTCCCTCTTCTGCCTTGCAGCAGGAAAGCAGGTAAAGACCTGCCAGGATCCAGCAAGTCGCCTTCATAGGGGAGACCTTGGAGTGCAGCAGAAGGCAGGTAAACATCCCCCTCCTTCTTAATTTGGGGAGAAGGGGAGACCAAAGGCTCCAGGTGAAGTTCAAACCGAGTTTCTTTTTCTGTTGCCCTGTTAATGATCAGCCCAAATGCTGAAAGGCTGGTGGGGAGCAGCAAACTTTGCTGTCCTGGACTCACAACAAAGAGACAGACAGGAGAAGCTGTCAGGCCAAGCCCTGGATACCTTACATAGCTGTGTCCAGCTCCCGTGTCATTAGGAACTCCATTTTTAGGAAGCAGTTGTTTCAGGCTAAAAATAAACCCTGCAATGAATAAAAAGGACAGATATGACACCATTGAGGGACTTGCTGGCACTCTGCATCATCTGAGAGGGAGTGAGCAAGAGGGAGGGAGTGGAAGACAGCAGGGCTGGGAGTACACAGGCAGGGTTTGTGAAGGGACAGACTTCTCTTGCACAGGGAACCAAGGTGCTGCCTGTCCTATTAGGGCTTAACAAAAATAGAAGGTATTTACTGCAATTTAGAATAAGAGTTTCTCTCTTTATATATCCCCTTGGGCATAACAGTGATTAGGCTTTGGATAACAGATCTCAGTTTAAGCAGTTTCAGAGCCTCATCTGCACTGCTGGAGGAAAAGTCCCTGTTTCTCAGCAGCAAAGGAGGTGAGCACTCGTGGGATTCCCTCCTCCTCCTGCCTGGAGCACTGGCCGGGGCTGACATTCAGCATCTTTTCTGCAGCACCTTCTTCTCTGCTTTTGGAGTACCAGGAGAATTGCTGTCCCTTGGGCCATTAATCCTGAAGCAGAAGGAAGCTTACACTGCAACCTCCCATGTCCGTAGTAGTTACCAAGCCTCATACATTGCTGGCAAGCGGTTAGAACCTTATTGTACTAAGGGGGAGTGAAGGATAGGAGATGTGCCCAGACCAGGGGTCTTCTTAAGATGATGGAGAGATAGCCGTCAGTGCTGGCCTCCCTTTCTGGGACCTGCCTGTTGGCTTAGAAGTGTTTTTTCACACAATCCCATTGCGTTTCCCAGCAAGCAGTCCTGCGTATTCCTTGCTCTTCATTTCCTGGGAATGGTGACTGGTTGCCCCTTCCCCAGGAGCTCAGTGCTGCCTGCTGCTCTGCTGCATTGCCAGCACCACTGCACCATGCTGCTGGAGGAGAACGATTTGGTGGCACAGTCTTTCACCTCTTCCCCTCCTGTGACCGGGCTGCCACCGCTGCCCCATGACTGACAGCAACAGGCAGGTCGAGGCAGGCCAGCTGGCCACAGACCAACACTGGGGCTGGCATGGATCCACTGGAGAAGGCATGCTGAGGGGCTGGAAGAGAAGAGCTTGACAAGGACCATGGGTCTGCCCCCCCCCCCCCCAAAGTGATGTGCAGACACGTGGCCTCATCAGCCTCCTTGCTCTTGCTCCATCACAGCCTTGCTCCATCCCTACCAGGGAAGGGGTGATGTCCCCTGCAATTCACACCCCAGCAATCTGTTCCCATTTAGCTGTATGTGTAGGACTGGTTCAGTATCTGGGGTGAAAGTGAGCATTGCTTAGCAATAACAGGATGGCTGAATCATTTAGATTGGAAAAAAACATTAAGATCATCAAATCCAACTGTAATCCTAACCAAGTTCACTACTAAACCATGTTGTTAAGTGCCACATCTACATGTCTTTTAAATACCTCCAGGGATGCTGGTTCAACCGTTTCCCTTAACAGATTATACCCATCCTCTGGTGTCTTAGAAGAACATGTCCCCCTCAGCTTTCAGTTCTAACCTGAACAGCCCCCGAGAAAGCGACTGAAACTGTGGTCAATGGTTTCCAAGCCTGTTGTATTTCTGTATTTCTGTATTTCGTAGTTTCTGCTTTTAGAGAAATGCAATGTTTGCCTGCAACTTCAAGTCTTCATAATGAAGCCAGAGGGAATCTATGTAAAAGCCAGGGCAAGGCAGCCTCTGAAATACACTTGCTACTGAAACACCCTGCAGGAGTGATCATTTTAGAGATGTGACAAACCTGGGTAAATCTGATTGCTTTTAGTGGGAGACACAAAACTTGTGTCACAGTGGGTGGCAATGGCTGGGTAGGTTGAATGTTTAGGGCGTAAAACACAGAACTGAGTTTGTGGGGTGACCAGGTCTACATCAGGCTGGTTGGTTGCCTTTGAAGGACCCTGTGGATCTGGGGTGCAGGAGCAGGATTCCGCTCGCATCATAGTGTTTTAAAGCAGGCACACATAGACAGGGCTGTAAAAACTAACATTCACAGCTACTTCAAAGCTGGCTTCCCAGGCTCCTGCCCTCCTTTTATTCTTGCAGATCTTCAGCAGTTGCTCCACTTTCATATTGCTCAAGCTATTTATGAGGTGCTTTCTCTCCTGGCTGAATAACTTTTTAATCTGCCTAAAAATAGATACAATCCAATTTTCATTTTCTCCTTTTCTTGCCATCAAAAAAAAAAAAAAGAATAGAAATGCTTTTTATTAACAAAAAAAGTTGCTTTTTTCCCCTGGGGGGGCTGTAAAATGCCAGTAGCAGAGCTGGGGCTGAAGCGAATGTGCTCACACCTTAAAAAAGGCCCTAAGTATTGTGCCATTTTCTTCATCATCTTCGTGGGTCCTGGTAGCAGCACACTGAAATGTGCCCATCTTGGACCCAGAAGCAATTTTCCTTGGGAATTCAAAGCTGTCCATACACCCAAATGATGTTTCAGACTGGGTGTAGGACAGTGTGTAGACGTTATGGATTTGGGGACCCTGGGTTTGTTGAAGGCCCATTTCTACACAACACTGACATAAGGTTTCTCTGTGCGTTGGATCCTCCCCAATAAGGCAGGAGCAACAGCAGTCCCCCATAGGAGGGAAGGATGAGGGGGAGAAAAGTCTCTGTGAAATCTTGCATTTTGCACTTGCAAGTTCACTACAGATATTTCGTGCTATCTTTCTGCATAGTCCTGATCCCATTTAGCTGCCCGTGGTTGCAACACATCTGTTTTTGTGGCCAGTGCCATGCAAGGAAATGGTATGGTTAGCACTGTATACTGGGATACTTGCCCTTTAGCTCAGATAGCTCCTTTGCAAAGCTGGCATCTGTTAGTCTCTGATATAAGTTGATTGCAAGGCTCAGTCTCCCAGCTCTGACTAACTAAACATTGGCTCCATCAGCCCTTCTGCTGCTGCATCTCTTAGCCCTGCCTTGAGAAACCAGTACAATGCTTTTCCTTAACTAACCATCCTAGACCCATCCACCTGAAAGCTCTCTGAGAAGTGACCTGAAAGGGCTCAATGCCTGTCCACCTGAGCAGGTGCCTACTTTGATCAAATGACCTTCAGAATTGGCCCCAAAATTTCAGGCAAAGAAAGAGAGAATTAAGGGAAAAGCTTCTTGTTGGTTTATCCTCTGTTCTCTAGGCCCTTTGAGGGATATTCATTGAGCAAAATCCTGGATCCAGGGAATTGGGTTGCAAAACCACCCCTGATGTTCATTTAAGTAGGATTTTACTTGGCTGCTTTGAAGTTTGTGAGGATAGGTAGCCAGCAGCAGCAGTACAACAGAGATGCTCACAGCAGTACAACCTCAGGCCTTCACTATGGGCTTGCAGAAATGTTGGGTGGGGATGTAGGATAAATAAAACTCTCCTTCTTTTTTATTTTTCCCCTATTTGTATTATAAATTAGGTATATACACTTGCTGTTTCTCTCTCCTGGCTGCTGCTGTTACACTGCCGTTCTCACCTTCGTTGTCCTCTCACATAGTAAAAGAGGTCCCCAGCCACCTCTGATCCAAATGCCCCAGTGAGCCTTTTTTCAGGGCTTCAGGATTTAAGGTTCTGCTTTAGCTAATCCTTTCCAAGCTTCTAAGACCTTGTATGTTTTGTAAGATAGGAGTATTCAGAAAATATGCCTCTTGCCACCAGCTATCCAAGCAAGGTCACAGCTCATAATAACTTGCGACATACTGCAGTCATCAGGGTGGGAGTCTTGGAAATGCACTGAACCTTTCTATGGAGACCAAGGGGACCACTATCATCCCAAGGAAAGCTGTGCAGTGTGAGAAAACCTTGTTCTTTCTCTCTTCTCTTCAGGCCTGAAAGGTGGCAAGTACTTCATGGTGCTTTACATTGCCCGTACTCCGATGCAGTCATGTCACTGATGGTAAGTACAAGCCAGAGAAGCTGTATCATTGCACTCCCTCCTTTTTTTCCCTGTTTTAAACTTCCAAAGATCTTTGCAGCACCTGGTGATGCTTTGTATATTTTGACTGAGGTGCTGTGATCTGCTGTGTGATAAGAAAGTACTGTGAACCCCTTCTGTTTTCTGACAGTCAGATACTGATGTTTATGAGGAAATCAAACATAGCACAGACAAAAGCATCTATATGAAATTATATAGAACTTTTAAAGAGAAGGTCAATAAGATGCTTCGGGGGTCCTGACTCCTCTCAAAAATAGACTTTGCTTTCTTAGACATTGTATCCCATAGAGCAAAGTTGGTCTGTGTCACCTTACAGGGATCATTGCACCCCTGTCTTTGGGAGCTGGTCTGGCACTTGTGTCTTACACAGGTCAGAAAGTACTTTAGAAGGTCAGTACTGGAACTGTCCTGGAAGGATTTGGATAGATACATTTTAATAAGCTTAGAAACCCTACACAGCAAGGAAGGATTTAACTAAGACCAAATGGAAATGGGCTCATTGGCATGGATGGAAACGGGTGGAAAGGAGAGCAATAAAGTGAAAATGAAAAGAATAAGGAGAAACGCTGGAAGTAGACAAGGCTGCGTCTTCATTCAGAGGTCTGACAAGGGACATCATA
Source organism: Pezoporus occidentalis (assembly GCF_034315485.1). Lineage (NCBI taxonomy): Eukaryota > Metazoa > Chordata > Aves > Psittaciformes > Psittacidae > Pezoporus > Pezoporus occidentalis. The sequence goes on from NW_026912898.1 coordinate 2,011,392, forward strand.
ACGCAGCCTGCAGCAGTGGACTGGAAAAGGCTGCAGAGAGCCTGCAGCAGGACTCAGGCAACAACTTGCCTACCCTTCCTGGCTGGGCTGGAAGCTCTGCTTTTGGAGACTTCTCCACAAGCAGCCCACCCTGGAAAGGGTGTAGGGGCTCCCTGAGGGCTTCCTGCAGGTAACACTGGAATGGTGGGATTTTCTGCATTATTCCTTTTGCTTATACATAAAACACATGCCACCTCTAATACACCAAGAAGACCTTAATAATGGTATTATATGAACTGTAGCTGTGGAGATAGCTTTATGCTTGACCGTACCTGAATTGCGCTAGGCATACTAGAAGCAGCCTCAATCCTACTAATGAGTGGGCAGAGAGATGGTAAAAATACCCCCAAAACTGAGCTGAAAACATTCAAAGAGAGCTGCAGGCCCCAATCATATTTGGTATGTGTAACACTCGGGTGTCCTATTGCTCCCTGTGCTTTTGACTGCAAAAACTCCCCTCTCCTAGGATCGAGTAATTGGCACCTGCCTAGAGAAGCCAGATCCAGATTTATTCACTGAGCCTCTAATGGGAGGTTTTGGCATGCTGCAGAGCTGGGGAAGAGGATGCAAATGCAGCTGGCCACATTCTCAGTGGAGGTGGTTCAGAGACCAGGCCAGGCATATTCCTATGAGAGATGCTGAGAGCTGAGCTCTGGGCAGTCTCTGTGAAACCTGGTGATGCACAGCCAAGTCCTGAGCCCATGTGAAAGTATGGCCAAAGCTGGTCCCCCGAGAGCTGGGTTGTGAATGGATGCATGCTGAGCTCTGTCCCAGGGGCTTCAGTAATTATTAATGATACAATAATAATATAATCATTAATAGTAAAGTAAAACAAATACAACGTGTGGCTTGGCACAGTATATTCCCTTCTGGAAAATTTTAGGGCATACACAGCCTGGTCATTTCCATTGGTCCCCTGCTTTTTTCTTGGAGGAGGAGGGATCACTGGCCCCCTGCCTAGCTGTGGCCATGATCAGTATGTCCAAGCTTATGTCTGTGTCCCTGCCTGCACGTACCCTGCATGTATTAATCACCAGCACTGCTTCCACGCAACCCTTTGGGGCCAGGCTCCAACGCAGGGCTCGTGCACCAGGTCTGGGGTGTCACTTGCACCTCGGGTTTTTCCTATCCGGGAGAGCATCAGCACATTTAATAACATCGTGACGATGGGAGGGGTGTTTAATTTAGCGATGTGGCGCCGGCCACTGCTGACAGAGCTGGACCCAGCAGCTTTACACCTGCTATACTGGAGCAGTAGCTCAGCTCTCCTTCCCTCCTGTCCTCCTGCGCTGCCCCTCAAATCCTTCCCCATCCCCTGCCTGTGATGCCTGCTGGGATGCAGCTGGGAGGGCTGGGAAGCACTGGGGTGAGATCACTCTGCCACCAGGAACCTCATTCCTTTCAGATGATGAGCTAGACAAGCTTAGCACGCTTCTTAACTCTGTAAGTTAAGACAGAAAGGATTTGGGGCTCTTAGGTTTCTGCCTCGCTTTGACACCCCTCTTCTCTAACTGGACTTTGTACAGTCTAGGACGGCCCTGAATCTCTTTACAGAGTCTGCTGACCCCCTTGCATTTGCACTTGCATTTCTAGGGTGAATAGCTCTCCTGGCAGTACTGGTGTCTCACAGGCAGTCCTTTATGCATGCTCTGGGCATGCTTTTTTTTTGTTTTCTTTAAAGCCAGGCAATTTTTAAATGCAAATTCTTCTATGTGAATAAGCCCTGTTGGCAGCAAACCTGCTCTGGACGTTGATATGTAGCTGGGGTTCAGTTACACAGCGCTCACAAGCATTCAGAAGTAATGAGTAATGACTCAGGTATCCCCTTCCCTCAGATCATGAAGCCTAGAAACAAGGAGATCTGAGAAGTGTCTTGCTTCTGATATTTTTCCCTTGGCATGGAAGCTTCTGGGTCCCTGCGCTCAAGTTTTTACCTGCAGCCACAAAAGAGGTTATTAAAGCTTCTCTAGTTGAAAATGGAAGCTGAAATGCATGAGCCACAGAAGGACCTGAAAATCAGGGACTGTGTGATGATAGGGTGGAAGTTAGCAAAAAGGTGGTGACTTCGCCTCGCTCCTTAGGGATGGCTGAAAACTGCTGTTGGAGCTGATAGTGGGAAGAAACAGGTCTCTGCCTGACTGACAGTGAGCTGGTACCCACAATTCAGGGTGGGTAACAGCTTTTGGGCCAGAGAAAACATTTCACAGCTCCTTTTCACTCTTTTTGCACCTCTCCTTAGAAATTGTCACCCATGAAGAAGCAGTGGCTTGTGTTGCTGAAGCAACTGCTCCTCTTGGGACAGAGCACTTCTGAGCCTCATGAGGCAGGAGCACAGCTTTGTGCATGCTCCTGCCTGGCCTTTTAGCTGTGGCTGCTGTGGGGAGCAGAATCTGAGGCTTCATCTGGTGAGGATGAAAGCTCAGAGGAGCCCTGCTAGAAGGAAGAAACCCAAAACCCAAGAGATCCAGAACCATGCAGCCAGCACTTTCATGTGGAGCAGGCAGTAGCTGTTTCTCCAAGTCAGGGGCCAGCAGGGTGTTGTGCCAGAGCTTTTTCCTTCTACCCTGATGTTCCTAGGTAAGCTTCCCTGAGCTGCAGCCTGGGCTTCCATAAAGGGCTGTCGGGTTCACTCGTATTTATAACACTCACTCTGCTGCAACGCGCCAGCTTGCAGAGGTCAGCCCTCCCCTGGGAGCAGGGAGTCATTCCACAGGGTATGCTCCTGTTTCCATCCCTGCATGCCAAGGGGCCTCCCACCCTCTGGCAAATGGGACCTGAGGGTGTCTGCATGGGGGGCACAGCAGAATGGTCCAGGGAGGGGAAGGGGGATGGGGTAAAGAGGGTGAGCAGGAGATGTGGTGCCTGGTTTCTAGTGTAAACTCTGGGGTGTGTGTGGCTTTCTCCAGTGGGGCAGGGAAAGTGGAAGCTACTACATCCTCAAGGGACACTGCTGTCTCCGTGTAGATGAATAGTTTTCTTCTTCAGGTGTATTTTAGTTGGCACTGCAGGTAAGGAGGATCTCAAAAGCTAGACCATCACTCCTGCATGGATATGGCTTGGAGCCTTCTCTGCTGAGTTCATCAAAAATGACTTTGGACTTACTTGTGCAGCTGCCAGCTGTATAACATAGTAGAGATCAGACCACTAGATGCCAGCCTGTGGCCAACATTCAGATATTCCTCATGGTTTGGTAGGGAGAGTGAACTATGACATTGCTCTCAACAGATCCTTTAGTGAGTGCCGTGGCCCTAGTGAAGGCTGGAGACCATTGAATGAGGGGGATTTGGTGGCCAGCAGATACAGGTCAGCTTGGAGGATGTGACGGGCTGTAGGTAAGGAGGGAGGCTGTATACTGAGGGTGTTCTTCGTGCTCTCCTATCTCAGAGCATGTGCATGGTGTCAGGAGCCAGCACTGCAAACGTGGCTCTTGTGCCTCTCCGGAGCCGCACGTCGCTGCCGTGTGTAGCATCCTCACGCTGACGGCTGCAAATAAGCTCCTACAAAGCTCCCCAGATCAGCAGGTGTGGATGTACAGGGCAGGGATGGAGTAATTTGAGCTGGAGTAACTGTTAGTGCAGTTAGGCAAATGTCAGATGTGAAGAGAGGATCTAAAATGATCTAGCACAGCAGTTTGTGCTCAGTTCTTACCAGACAGTAGCTGGAAACAAAGGTAGCTTTATTTTAATTCCTTTTTCTTTTTTCTTTTTCCTTTTCCTTTTTCCATTTTCTTTTCCTTTTTCCTTTTCCTTTCCTTTCCCTCCCTTCCCAGGTTTACAGAGCTTTCCTTATGCTATCTGGCACATTTTGACAAAGATACAAATGCCTGCCTTGCCATAAAGTGGACTACTTACGTTACTATTCTGTCTGAGTTAAAGCCTGCAGATTTATGAACCCAGTGCCCTTTCAAACACCAGTTTCAGGCTGCAGTCATTTCCCAATCACTGTTTCATATGCAAGTATCAGATTTTGGGCCTTTAAACAGGCAAATAGATGTGTAAGGCTTGTCTTGTGAAGATGTGCTGCTCCTACTGTTCATTCTGATTACTGTTTTTCCAGATTAAACCCACAGAGCAGAGATTTAGGCAGCTAAATGAATCAGGACAGGGCCTGGTTCAGTGATGCATTTCGTGTTTTTCAGATCTGCTGGAGACCCCAAGTACTTAACACTTAAGTAAGTCCTTTTGTCTTCCATGTGTTGTGAACGTACACAGAACTATGTGGCTGACAAGCATCATTTATGCTGACGGTGTGAACCTGAATAACTGCACGTGTGAAACAAGGCAAGGCTACCTAAGAACCAGCTCAGGCAGGCCCTCAGTGACATTAATTGAAAGGCTAATGGAAAACTACCCAGCTGAAACTCTCCAGTGGCAGAAAGCAGAGATCCTGTAGCATAAAGGGCATTTCAATTGCGTTTTCATGACAGAACTGTTCCAATAAAACAGTGAGCGTATTTCTTTTGACATTTTTCATTGCAATATATTCATCTTTAGCCAAAATTCACTTCCTGTACTTAACCTGTGTCTCAGATGAGAGCTGGGAAACCACTGCTTGAGTGTCAGGCCCTAAACCCCACCATTCACTGAAAGCATCGTGAAGGAAACCTGATGAGCCTAGTACCCAGGGAGAGGGTGCAGGAGCAATCAAGCCTGCCCGCAGTCCTCAGGCCCTGAGACACTTCACTTACTGAAGTCTAGCGAACCAAACACTACAACCAGTTGCTATCTATAGCTACCCAGTGACAGCATGTTGGCTTTTTTTGCCTGTAAATTAATGGACACAGGTGGGGAATTTATTAGTGTAAATAAAATTAGGAAGCAGCACTCTATCCATCTCCCTGCTGCTGCTGACCTACTATGGGATATTGATCTCTAAAGCATTAGCCTCAACAGCCCTGAACCCAGAGAAAACCTAGCTTAATTTTGTATCCCATTAGGTCTGCCTTTGTGCTGGAAGTTAAGCAAGTGGGTCACTGCTTTCCTGGATCAGATCGTAGCTCTTGAAGGTCCTTCAAGATTTAGCTAGATGGAGATTCTTAAATGATGCAATGTAATTATTGTAATGGGATTCTGCTCTCTTTCCTATTAGTGGCTGGTTTGTGACAGGTAGGTTGGGCTGGTCAGAAGCATACATCCAACCATCAACAGTTGCTCACAAACTATCAGCTCTACAGACATCAGTGACTTCTAATTAACAAAGTCTCCCGTGTGGTGCCTTTTTGCAGCTGATCAAGGCTGTTCCTTCTTGCAAGACCCAGTGTCTGCTTGCAGAGGTATAAATTACGATGAAGGTGGCTTTAGCTTGGTTTTGTTAGAAGGCTGAGAGCAGCAGCTGCAAGATAAGTAGCTCATCGGGGTGAGCTGGTGGCTCTCAATCCTCCTAGGTGGTGGGATATACGGCCCTATATCACTTGCATGGTGGTGTGCCTGTTGCTGTAGGAGACAGGGACTCATCTCTCCATCTCCTCTGACATAACAAAGTAGGTGATGGGATGGCCACATCCTCCATATGAGGTTGCTCTGTTGCTCCCCACAGCCTGCTTTTCTTGACTCCTCTGCCCTTGTCCTGTTCCTAAAGTCCTGCAGGGTTTGCTTCCTTAAACAGGAGAACAGAAACAAGTGTCTCACACTAATATCGGCAAAGTGTGCAGAGGAGCCTGGCTGTGAGAGCAGACATCCATGGTGCTGTGTGCAGCACAAAAGCAGGGGAGGGATTAAGGCAGCAGCTTAACCAGTTGCCACAGTAAACAATGAGGGATGCACAGGGGCAGATGCAGACATGGTGTTGCTGGTCAGTGTACACATGGATTTCCCATGGGCTACCATGGGAACCATGACCACATCTTCATGAAGACGCCCAGTTTCTCATTTCTGAGCAGACTACATCACCTCAAATGAGGGCTGAGCTCAATAACACAGGCAATACCCAGCTTCTGCCGCCACCTGCCCGGTCAGCATCATTCCACATTTTTGAGACATTTTTTCCCTTGCCTTCAGGTAACTGTCCGTCCAGTTCAGAAGCTACGGGGACACCCCCACAAGGAGCAGTACGAATACGCGTTCTCTTCCGAACTCACCGCTAAACAAAGAAACACCATCGGTTTCTGTGTCCCTCCGTTCATGCGGCATCACGGTCCTGCCGAGCCCCATCCTGACCCCGGGCTCTCCTGGCCGCATCCTAGGCTACCCCGCCCGGGCACCAGAGGCGCTGTTGTCGCCGTTGGCCGCCAGGTGGCGCCGCAGCCCTGCGCCTGTAGCTGCCGGTGCTGCCGCTGGTCCGCCCTCTCGACAGCAGCGGGAGGCGCCGAGGGACCACCGGTAAACCCGGCTCTGGACGAGGCGGCGGTGGGGATGTGTTACGTGGGATGCTCTTTCCTTCCTCACCTGCCCTTGCCAGCTCAGAGATTCCCGACCTGTAACGCTGTTTGCCTAACAAGCGTTCATGGGGCTACAGCATGGTGCAGTTCAGAGAGCAGGGCCAGTTCAAGGAGAACCTCTTTGTTTTGCTGGATGGTGTTTTAGTCAAGAGCTTTTCAGAGGTCTGGGCTTCAGTGTGGTCCCCACAAATGGTGTTTGCACAGCCAGCAGAGTGGCTGCAATGTGAGGATCATTGAGCTATAGAATGGTTTGGATTGGAAGGGACCTTAAAGCTCGTTCAGTTCCAAGCCCCTGTCATGGGCAGGGACGCCTTCCTTTAGAGCAGGTTGCTCCAAGCCCCATCCAGCCTGGCCTTGAACACTGCCAGAGATGGGGCAGCCACAGCTTCCATGGGCACCCTGTGCCGGAGCCTCAGCACCCTCATAGTAAATAATTTCTTCCTAATATCTAATCTAAACCATTGAATCATAGAATGGTTTGGATTGGAAGGGGCATTATGTACCCTTTTTCAGCTTAAAGACATTCCCCCTTGTCCTATCCTTACCTACCCTTGCAAAACATCCTCTGGATTTCTTGTAGGTCCCCTTTAGGTACTGGAAAGAGTGGCTGTGAGACAGAGGACCTTGGAGTTGACTGCTACTGTGAAATTAAGGACTTGGCTTTCCATTTTCAAAACCAAGGGCTCTCCCTAGCCTGAGCAGTAGCAGAGAGGAGCTTGAAGTCATGATCCATGGCAGGGTTTTAAAGGCTCAGAAGCTAGAGAATAAAATGTTAGTCCCCTACCAACCAAAACCACTCACAAAAGCCTGCTTATGTTAAATCTTGTGATTTAAAGATGATCATGTAACTTTGATGGCTATGAGTTTTGAAGACATGGGGATGAGTCTACTGGGTTTTGAAGGTGTCATAAACCCCTCTCCCAGGCCTGAATCCAGCACCAAAGCAGACTCCTACCTTTGTCAGTGTGGAATCATAGAATCAGAGTCATGGAATGGTTTGGGTTGGAAAAGACCTTATGATCCTCCAGTTCAAACCCCTGCCGTGGGCAGGGACACCTCACACTAGATCATGTCACTCAAGGCTCTGTCCAACCTGGCCTTGAATGCTGCCAGAGATGGAGCATTCACCACTTCTCTGCCATAGTTTTCCAGCACTGATAGAGGGTTACTCATCCAGTTGGAGTCAGGTTTAGCCTCGTCTGCTGGGACCATCTTTCATGCTAAGCCTGGCATCACTCGCCTTCTTTGTAGACCTGGGAGAGGAGGAAGCCGGGGTGAAGCGCAGGACTCCTCGCAGGCACAGATGGTGTTCTTCCCCCCCAGGGCCGCAGGGTGCCCGCAGCTATGCTGGTGTGTGGCTGAGCGGGGCGTTTGGGATTTGCAGGCGCCCTTTACACGACAGGAGCCGGCGATTTGAATTACAATGGAGCTAGGGGCAGGTTAGGTGGAAAGATGCTTCTCCGTCTGCATGGGCTGCTGCCGGCAGCTGCAGTCCAGCAGCCATCCTCGCCTCCCCTATCAATATCCTTTCCCCTGAGCTGAAAGAACTGAGGGATAATTTAGTCTTTATGCTGCTTTGGACTTTGCCTGATTACCAGCTGAGCCTGATTACACAGCCCTTGCTGTCCCTTCTGGGAAATAGTCCAGACAGCGCGGAGGGACTGCTGCTCCTCCTGCCAGTGCTGCCACTGCTGAGCCATCCTGTTTCATTTTGAATTGCAAGATGGGCTGCTTGTTCCCTCCGCTGTCCTCCCTGTGCAGTCACCAGCCGAGACCAAAGGACCAAGTTTTTCCTGGGGTCACTAAACCGCATTGACACATGAGGCTTGAATGCAAATGGTGCTGGGAAGCTGAGCTCTTGTGACTACGGTTGACATGGAGCTGAGCTCTGGAGTGAGGTGGAGCCCAACTTTAGGAGGACCTCATTACCCACCTCAGTTTCCCTTTCCTTGGCACCTAAGCCACAGCCTGTGTCAGTCTGTGCTATAGCTACTACAATGGGTGCCTTGGGTTTCTGTGTAGCTGGGAGAAAGAGTGAGCTGTCAGGTAGAAACTGGTTCAAGCAGCAAAGCTGGAAGACCCATTCAGGCCGAACATCCCAGTTTCAGCTATTCCAGTGACAACAGTGAGTGGCAGGCCAGGCAGAGTTGAAGTACTAGGAACTGGCAGCAGCTAGCAGTTGCAGTCCAGCAGTCAGCCCATCCTCCCCCATCAATGGGGATTGCCACTGAGGAGCACTTGGATCAATCAGACACAAGATTCAGATCTCCATCTGTATCAGCAGTTTTGCAGAGTTCAGATGAATGAAAGCTTTGGCTTTGGACTTGTGCAGTTTTCAAAGCTAATTAACATATGGTGTTTTACTTGCTGTCTCCAGCCCTTCTGTATTAGCTGTGATCCAAGTTTAAACACTGTAGATGGATTAGGATGGTCATGGTCCCACATTAATTTGGAAGGGAATTATGCAGGGAGATGGAGGGAAATAATGTAAAACCAGAGCCAGGACTAGTTTAAAAGCATCTCTGCAGAGCTGAGATATTACTGGAGCAGCCTCTTGTTGCATAGAGAAGTTATCACAACTTCTGAAGCTCAATGAAAACACTTGACCCTTGACTTGAACTGAGACCTCGGGCTATTGATCCCCAGCAAAACTTCGGAGAGAGGGCAGTCACACACTGCCTGCAGCAGCTCTGCCTCCTGAATGGCTCCTCCTGCTTTTAGGAGCTGTCACACTGAACTCTCCCTCCAGCCTCTGCATCATCTCCACAGCCTGTGACTAAGACCCTATGAGAGTTTGGCTCCATCAGCTTTGGAGCTCCCTTTGGAATAAGTATAGGCTGCTCTAATACTGACAAGTAGTATCTCTTTACCAGGGTGGAAACCCAGCTCCTATAACGTTTTCTCACAAGTCCAGGCCCCTCACTACCTCTGTTGATGCTTCCAAGTTTTTTGACATCTCTCTGGAACTGCGGGGGATCTAAACAGGACACAATATCTGGGTGCCTCCTCACCAATGCTGAGCAGATTTGGATAATAATTTCTCTCTATCTGCTAGCTACCTTCATCCTAATGTAGTCCAGAATGTGGATGGCATTATTTGCAACGAGGACTTAGCCTCCACTTGTAATTCCTCAGTCTTCTTCAGCTGGTATGTCTACACTGACAGACATATAGGCCCATGGAGTGCTCCTGGTGACGCTGGTGGCCCCCCACTATTAGCTGGCATTGGGGATTTGCCCCCCTGAGTCCCATTGGTGGTGGTACCCTGGGTGTTTTCTGTTCCAAGCATCTGAAATCATGTGAGAGCTGGGGTATGGCAGGGTGCATCCAGCTGCTGACAGCTGCTGACCCAAGCAAGTGTGGAAGGATGGAGCTGAAGCAGTGGTTGTCCGGTGGCACCAGGACACAGCCTGGCACAGCTCATCTCTCCCATGCAGTGCAGGCTCAGGTCGCCCAGTGCTATCCCGAGCTTTGAGGCACAGATGGCCTGAAAGAGATTCCCTTGTACATGACAGAGCAAAACATCACATGAACTTCTGTGACAACTTTACTGCATCAAAGAGCTGCCTTTCAACGTGCTGTTTCCAAGCTTGGCTAGTAGCAGCTGTGTAGTGAAAAGGTACAGCTATCAGGAGGTGGATCACTTTGTACCTATCAGGCTTACCTCTATAGCTCTGGGACATTTTAGAAACACAGAGATAGAGAGAAGCTCAAGCAATCTTCCCATGACACAGCGTAACTGAAGAAGGATGTGTGGCAGCCCAAGCCTTTTGGTGCCTTTGCTGATGCACTGTAAGCTCCTTTTGATTGCACAGGCACTTTTCCCCCCATAGGTAAATTAAAGGTGGAACATCTCCAAGTTATTGAAATGCTCTGTTTCAATATTTCATTTTCAAGCAGCTTCTCACTTAAGCTTTTTTTTTTTTTTTTTCCTAAGGTGAAACAAAATCTTTTCATTGGTCTGGCACTCATTTCTTTGCAAAGAGTTTTAGCAGTGGTCTGTCTGTGAAAGCCTTGCCATTCCTTGTTGGGAAGAGAGAAAGCTGTTGAGCTATATCATGTTTACTAAGCCCAAACTTCAAGTGTTTTGCTTCGAAAAGCTTGGGGGCCTGTGTTCCTTGGTTGACTGGGTTTTCAAGAGCATCTATTTTCTATTCCCAGTGCCTGCAGATGAGCTAATGGGCAAAGTGTCAGCCTAGAGATAACAGTATTGTTCTTACAGACTACTGAAAACTGTGGCTGGTGGTTTGGTCTCTCCTGCTAACCCTTACCTGCCTTAAGTGCTGTGCAATTAAAGCTGATGTTCATTGTGGGATGTGGGCAGACCTTAGGGGAATGCTGCCCACTGCAGGTATTGGTGCCCTGCAGCCCCAGTCCTGGGCTGGGAGCACTGGGAGGTGTGCTGCAGAGACATTAAGAGCAGTGGGACTGACATGGCTTGCCATGGAGCTAGCGTGGGACCCGTCACCTTCATGATATAACCCATGTGCAACCTGGACCCACCACACACAGAGCCGCCTATAAGCCTTCAGCTGGCTCTGTGTCAGTCCACGGTAATGTAGCAGGGAGCTAACTTTGAGCTCTGCCCCTGCTGCTCATATCTGTTGAAACTGGGCAACTCTGCATGGAAAACAGTTGGTAGAGGGGTCTTGCCAGCCACTTGTCTGCTGGCAATAACCTGAAGCACATGTGTTAGTGCAGTGATGTTCAGGAGGTGTGCAGCTATGGAAACCTGCCTCTGCGTGCCTGGGGAGCACGTGAGATCTTGTGAGCAGAGGTACTAATTCTTCTCTGCCTTGGCCCCACTGTGATCTTCCTGCAAACAGCCCCACAGGGAGAATCACTTCATTTTCTGCTCTGTGTTCCCTATGCTCACAGTACCTGGGTTAAAAATGACAGCTCTTTTCCTGAGACTACATGTCAAATGCCCAAGGCTGTAATGAAACATAGATCTGCCTGCTGCTGAACATAATATGCGGGTGTTCCTTTATACACTTGAGGAAAGAGCCTGCCATATCTCCAGCTCATAGCAGCCCACTGCAGCAGGAGGAGAGCTACTCTTGAGCTTTGCTCACCTTGTTACCCAACAGGTAAAGACATGGTGTTTGATAGGGCATAGCAAGGCTTCTGAGGAAATAAATAGCATCAAATACTAAGGTCAGTCAGGAGCTTTAACAAAGGATGCTGTTTGGGGTCTAGTGTGAGGTGTCCCTGCCCATGGCAGGGGGGTTGGAACTGGATGATCTTGAGGTCCTTTCCAACCCTAACCATTCTGTGATTCTATGATTCTATAATTGGTTCCTGACTCTACTTGTTTTCTCCAGTGTTTGTTTCAGAACCACCAACTGCCCATAGTACTTCTGATCTTGGGGCTCCTTCTTAAGCAACTGCAGATGTCTGGCACATCTTTCCTTCAGGCCTGACATAGTTAGAGGTGGGGAGCACAGTGAGCACAAGTGGAGGCAGTACTCACCTGAGGAGAAAGGAGAAGGCAGCGAGATCTGAGTTCCCCAAAACCCTTTTCCTTGCTGCAGTGAGTGTCACCACTGGAGAAGGGGAGGAGAAGCTCTTTGGAGCAGCTTGCCATGCTCAGGCAGAGACCTGCTCTGCCATGCCTCCAACCATAGTCTAGCTGGTATGCGGCTGCAGTACAGCATCTTGATACACTGCCATGTGCCACTCACACTGCAGTAGCCATCTGTGTGTGCCCCGCACCTGTGATGGACGTATGGCATGCAGGGATGCTGAGGAACTCACCTCAACTCCCCACCTTCGCAAGCCAAGCTAGTTCAAGTGGCTAGACTTTGTCAAGCAGGCTGTGGGCAGTCACCTCTGAACCACCAGGCTGCAGAGCTTAGAGCTGCTTGTCCTTCTCCAAAGCGAGGAGTCAAGCTTTGCTGGAAGGACATGCTTCCCACATGCTGCCCATTCAGGCATTTACTGCCACAGGAGATACTGAGGCCGGTGACTACTCATGGTTCAAAAGAAGCATCAAATATTTGTTTAAATGGGGCTCCTGAGATTTCTGTCAGTAGAGGCAACATGACCTAGTGTGAGGTGTCCTTGCCCATGGCAGGGGTGGTGGAAGTGGATGATCTTAAGGTCCTTTCCAACCCAAACCAGTCTGTGATTCTATATGGAAAAATATGCAAGAGCCATAGTGCAAATAAGAGCTTGGCTTTGAAGTTTTACAGCCAACCCTAGTCACAGAGCTTGTGAGGAGATGTTCTCAATGGACAGGGAGTCTGTCATGGCTGAAAGCCAGTTTTTGAACACTTTTTCCAGAAGAAGCAGCCTTGGCCCTTTTCGGAAAGCCAGGCTGGATGAACCTCACCCTGGTCCGTCAGGTCCAGCCTGAAGCCTCTTCACATAGCTCACAGCCCAAGACACAGCAAATGCTCCCCGCTCAGGTTTTAGGCTGATTTGATGACAATCTTACAACAGCCTCAACACCACATCAGTTGAAGGTTACATTTTTAAATTGTGCAGCTGAATAAAAAGGAAATTACTTATGAGGAGGGCTTTTGAAAAAAGATATATATATATTTTTAATTAGTTGGTGAGGAGACATCCTTGGTAAATGCCTAGTAGCTGGCTCAATGTGGGTCTTCTGTCTGCCTTTGTGTGCGGGTACATATGGTCTCAGTGGATGTGTATGGAGTGGAAGCAGTCCTGTTCTGTAGGTCCCCTGTGCTCAGGTTTGTGTTTGTGTACTGGGAGCGTTAATGAGAACAGACTGCCTTTCTTTCCCTTCGTTCCCCAATCCCATCTGTTCAAACAAAAGGCTGAAAGGGAGAGAGAGCCGAGACCCTGCTGGTCAAGAGGGGATGGATAATAACACATATCCTTGGGCTACATTTCAGCACATGCAACCCTTTCAAGCTGTGCTTAAGCTTTTATTCAGGCAAGAGAAAGAACAACCAATATAAAATAAGTTGGTTTTTTTTTTTTTTCTTCTTCTTCTTCTTTATAAAAGAGCTGCATCAGGCCTGAAGGATGCTACATTTCGTTCTATCCCTCTAACATTGTATAAAGCTGAATTATCAGATGGGTCTAAAACAGCACTGATGATGTATTTGTGTATGTACAGACAGGTTTTGGGCTAGAGCAAGCGACATATGCAGAGGGGCCAGGGCTGGCTTAGAAAGTCAATTTTCACTGTGTTTGCACATGGTAACAGTTCCAGATCCGTGTAATTAACTATACATCAAAAGGGTGTGAAGGAAGATATATTCCTCTCCACCTTGGGGATTTGATGGGTACTTTGCAATTCATGGTTAACCCCCTATCCACGTATTTGTCATTATGGTCGTGCCAAACAACTCATCTGAAGATCAAAACAGCTTTCTTGGGGGCTGTTACAGCGAGAGCAGCACAAGAGATGGCACCTTGAATCCCAAAGCGGGTACTGATGGCAGAGAGGGATGGCGGTGCTGGTGCTCAGCCCTCTGCCAGCCATTCCAGGGACGTCATAATGGTTTACGGGAGAAAAATGGTCTCAAATGCCATTAGTTTAATGCTTCATAATGTCGTTGTGTCTGTTTTAAGTGCAATCACGGAGCTCAGGGGACCCCCAGGACTCAAATAAAAAGGAGGAAAAGAGCTTCCAGAAATGTAACGATGGAAAGGCAGGCAGGGGAATCTTTGGTGAGTGAAGAAATGAGATTCACTGGTTCTTTTCCACTGAGCAGGTAGCACATGGGTAAGCAATGTTGGGCTGTTAAAGGGATATTCACCTGGGATATGCATCCAGGTTGCAATAAACACAGCAAAGCAATAGAATCAGTCTTGAGGAGGAGAAGAGAGAGTTTTACAAAGCACAGGATCTGGTCCTGGCCAAGATTTTCAGAAGCAGAATATGTGATCATTTCAGAAAGAGATCATAGAATGGTTAGGATTGGAAAGGAACATCTTCTACTAGACCATGCCACCCAAGGTCCCACCAAATATGTCCATCATCCCCTACCAATCCAGCAAGTTTTTTGACGTGCATGTGGGGGTCCCTGACTCCCTCTGGCTTAAAGAGAGGGACCCAGAAAAAATGAAACACATCAAAACCAATGAGCAAGCTGAAGCTGACCTCTCCATGTCAATGGAGATGCAAATAAACACAGTTAAAAAACAATGAGAACAGGCAGTGGTTATACTTGCATAAGCTTTAGAAACATTTCTAAGCGTCTCACATCTCATTTCAGTCGCACAGGTGGAGCTGTTTCCTTAGGGATGAAATCCTCCCTTGGTTCGCATTCCCACTCCAAGCGAGGCAGGTACATGCTCCTTGCAAACAGGAGCTGTGTGACTGCAGTGGTGATCAGTTATTATTCTTCAGAACAGAATTAAACAAGGTGTGGGGATTGTACAACAGGCCAGCACTGCTCTTTTGTGACCCTTGCCTTTTGAATCCTAGCAGTCAGGAGCAACCTGCTTTTGCGGGTTGAGGGCTGGGGCTAATCTAACGTAGAAAATCTGCATGAGCAGCTCATCCCCTCTCCTCTCTACCCCTCTTCTCACAGGGGATCCATCTCACATGTAGAATGATCTTTATCATTCAAAAGCAGACCCCCTAATCCTGGCCTAACTGCTCACTACTAGCAGGAGATACTTCTGCTGAGTTCATCCATCACACAACCACAAGAGGTGATTTCTAGGGTTTAATGTGCTGGTAGGTGTATGCAGTGGTTAAAAGGAGAAGGGGTTATGGTAGTACCTGGTTTACTGAAAAGACAATCATAGAATCATAGAATAGTTTGGTTTGGAAAGGACCTTAATATCACCTAGTTCCAAGCCCCCTGCCATGGGCAGGAGCACCTCACAGTAGATTATTGTGACAGAAATAGGGCCCCTAGCATTGCAGATAGGCACAGATCAATAGGTGGTTCCTTTCAGCTCCTCTCCTTGCTTTCTGCAACAGCTATTCATAGAAAACAAGAAAACACAGTTTTTGACAACACTCTCTACAAGTCTGTTGCATTATAAGAATCCCCAGTGTGTTACAGCCCAGCCAGATGTAACCCTTGAGGCTGAGATCCACCGTGGTGGATGTCTCTGGTGGTTTGGGTTAGGGGAGCTGAGTTTAATCTGAAGCAGTTCAAAAGCAGTTTCTCAGAAGGATGCTGGAGAAAAGGAAACAGATGTATCTGTAGGTTAAAATTGACTTGCAGTGCCTTTCTTTGAGAAGATCTAAAGCTTCTGCAGAGCAGACACTAGAAATTTGGCTTGAAAGGGCCTCCACCATGGCGGATATGACTTCTGTCATAGCCTGAAACACCATCCCACTTTGGCTACATTGTGAGCTTCTGAAGAAAAACAGAGTAAATCTCATTTGCACTTGCCCAACAGAGTTTTGTTGAGTTTAACAGCCAAACTGACTATCCATCCTTAGCATGTATGACCACTGTGCATGACCCATCCCTATGGAGTAAAGGAGTGTGCAGCCCCAAGCTGCATTTTCCTTGCGATAGGCCTAATCATGTGGGGCTTTTTTGGCACTGAGTACCACAAAAAAGAGCATGAAGCATAGATTGTGGGAATACAGCTGAAGGACACCCACAGGAAGGTTTCTTTTGCGTTTCACCAGTGACCAAAAGTGTAGCCAGATAGACTTACAGCATCAGAAGTCACTGAGCAAGGTGAAAAGTCAGTTAAGTAGATATTTGATGTCATAGCCGAAACAGATAAAAGTCTTCCTTTAGTTTCTGATGTGAAACAAATAAACTAAAGGGAATATCTTTCACTGCAGGCTACCAGAGACATTTGTTGTGGTGCCTAAATACACTACCTGAACGTGATGTACCCATCAGGCTTCCAACATGAAGGTTTAGAAAACCAGAGTGCTCACTGGCATGTGTTCAACATCCTTTCCAGGAAACATCCCTTCCTTTGACTGTCATTCAGGCTGTGTTTCACATCTTACTCCCCTTCCAGGAAAACAGCAGCAAAGGTGGTGATATAGAGATACTTAGGTCTGCAGAGGTGATATTTGGATATTGGGAAGAATCAATTAATAGCATGGCTGGTGGCTTGGAGCAACTTTGGAAAAAGCTGGAGTTTCCAGCTGAACAAGCAAAACGATGTATTTCTTATGATGGAAATGATGTGCCTGAAAGAGAAGTTAACACAGCCAGGTAGGCAAGAAAAATATGTTCAAAGGGATACATGAAAGGTATTCAGGAACTGGAAAAATCAAAGAGAAGAGACAAAGGTGTTTCATGCTTGCATCAGGAGGCCAATGGCATTGAGGGAGCTGATGGAGCTTGTTGAATTTCTTAGAGAGAAGTAACAGAAGTATGAGGGTTACCATGAGTGAAATAGTAAGCTTACTGCAAATGAAATATGAACAGAAATGTGGGTCTGTGTAAAACCATAAGGTAAAAAAATAGAGCAAGAATTGAAAAGCTGGTCTGTATTGGGCATCAAGAATATCACTAACAGCAATCAAACTTGTAGACACTGATGAAAATGCTAGGCCCTAATGAAAATGTCAGGGCTGGACTTCAACAGGGCCCTAGCATAGATATCTCCTCCAGATATGGGCTCTGATAAACAGGAGGATGGTTACAGCATACATACAAACTTCCAAGATAAAACAAATAATAGGTGATTCATATTGCTATTATGAGTTGCTATTATGCATCTTTATGATAGGAGGCCAAGTTGCAAATGGTGGGATTAGCCCTACCACCAAAGGCTGTTGCCAAGTAGACTTGTCAGATAGATGCATACAGTGAAGAAATAAGGAACATCTTCTCACACCACCAGTGCAAATGAAGCTGGGGTGAAGCATCCATCTTCTTTGGAAGGGCATCAAAACCAGCAGAATCATGAGACAGTTGATGTAACACGACCGCAATGTGCAGACTTACTGCTGCTTACCAGCTGTGCGGTTGCTCTCTCAAAGGAGACATTAGGACGCAATAGACATGGTTGGACAAGCTAATCCAGAGACTAACTGGATATTTCTGCTTTTTGTAGGTATTTATTCAAAGTTCTGCGGTGCAGGGACGTCAAGCAAGGATCCTGTTATATGGTGAGCTATATCAGTATCTGGCTTTTGGGACAAGCAGGCAAGAAAGCTGGGGTGCAGCACATATTGAGACCCACATCATACTGTACCATCCATTCTAGGAGCGGATGATGGTGACCTCCTTGCCTCTGAATACTTGTTGAAGGGTGCAACCTTTTACTCACATTCAGTAATTAGAGTTTTTGCACTTGTTAACACAGTGGCCAGCAGTAAAGCAGAGGCTAACCCACACCTCTCCATCACAACAGCCTGAGATGTTGAGCTACTTAAAAGCTGGCTCCTAGTTTTGTGAATGGATCTAATAATGCCTTAACTGGCTGACTACAGATGGGCAGAGTCCTGCTCAGCTCACTTTCTCTGCTTCGTATGTCACTGCTAGAAACAGCGATTAGGTGCCCATGTGTCTACTTTCAAACAGCAAGAGCCAGTTCTTGTTTCTCTGGAGGCACATACCAGAATAGCTCAGTCACCTCATGGGATTGAGCAAGCACATGTGCTAGCCAAGGGTTTATATACCTCTCATGGTGGGATGGAGCTAGGTGGGACAGGTCAGCTGGAGAGACAGGGTGGGACTGGGCAGGTTGTGAATTCTGCTGGGTGGGTCAGATCCTTATACTGCTGACAGAGCATTTGCAGTCTGCACACGTAAAGGGTGGAAAAGGGAAGCATATGTTGTCTCCCAGGAGGATGTGAGACACAGAGAGATACCAGACTGGTTGTGAGATTCAGAAATTCAGAGAAATGGCTTTGCTGGTGTCAGTCAAACCCAAAAGCTGCAACTTAAGGAAACTCAAGTTGCCACCATGCAGTGTAAGAAGGAGCCAATCTGGTGTGGACGCTTCTCTAAGTGTGACAGTGGTGTAACTTTAACATGGCAGAAACTCTCCTGCTGAAGATGCTATTGTTTCGAATGCAATTATCTTTTACAGGGTTCTTCCAATCCACCTAATCATCTTTACCTTAATGTGCTTTTCCTTTCTACATTGTCACGTAAAATCCATTTCCTTTCAATTTACTTCATATCTATCTGCATTCAGATTACTGCAACTTGGACGCACGGTAATTAAATGCAGTTTGTCTGAGTAGAAAGGCAGTGAATGCTATTGCAGCTTGTTTATGCTAGCAAGCAATGCAGGTTTCTCTGTGCCATCCCACCAGCGTGGCTTAACCCTACCCTAGAAAGGCTGTCTTCTAAGGTTGTTGATGAATGCCCCTTAGGTTTCAGATTCTGAGACTGTGAAATATTCATCCCACTCAGATCTGCCTCAATAGCTCACAGTGTGCTGGCTCTCACCTGAACCTCTATTTCTGATTGAAATATTTAAGAGACTACTGACACCATTTGCATGGGTAAAAAGGTTACGAGGGGTTCTACCCTTTGGCTACAGTGCAGCCTATTGCTAGCATCCCTGTGCAACTGATGGGACTTGACCCTGGCCTTGGCCCCTCATAATACTGTGCACCCTAGGACCTTGTAAATATGTACTCTGAATCAGGTTTCATGTAGGACTTTCACCTTTTGGATGCTACTGAGAGGCAATTGTTTGGTAGCAGGAGACCTGGATACCTTGAAATGATACAGAGGAGGTATTAATGAGTGTCTTTAGGTCAAGCATGCACTGTAAACCCACCACTGAGAGCTGGTTTAAGAATGATTCAAGAAAAGGTCAGGTGAGGTAAATTCAGCTTTACAGAGTAAGATTCAAATCTTGAATACTGTTACAGGATGAATGGGGTAGGGAAGTCTTGCAGTGATTTACTTTGTACACTGGAGGTACTTCATTGGTCAAGAAATCTGGTAGTTCTGAAGAAATCCTTTGGCTCTAATGAGCTTTGTGGGGAGAGCCCTGGAATGGGAGGGTTTTTAAGATACTTTCTTTGAAAACTATGCTTTCTCTGATACAGGCTGAACTAGAGGATGTAGACTTGGAGTCTAAAAGATCATATTTATCTTGTCACACTGACCCACTGGGGACTCACCATGCAGACAGCCTTTGTGTTCAGGTCCAAAGAGACTGAGGCTTGAAAGAACTTGGCATCTATCAAAGATCACGAAGATGTACACAAGAGCAGTTGCACTGAGCCAGACTGAGCATCCATCAAGCCCAGCATCCCAGTTCAAATAGGGCCCCAAAACAGATGCCTGGGGAATATCACAGTAGCAGAGGTGAATATGATACTTCCTGCAAGAAGTCTGCTGGCCTTCAGTCATTTATGGTTTGTGGAGAGCCTGAGTTGGAAGCAATTTTTATTCATTTAAAAACCCTCAGCAGATTTCTCTCTGTAAGCTTCTGTCCTTGAACTCCTGTAACATTTTGCTTTCAAAACATCCAAAGGAAGGAACTCTACATCTTCACTACGCATGGTGTGAAGAGACACCCCCTTTTGTTTGTTTTAAACCTGGCACCTGACAGCTTCATTTGATGCCTCTTGCTGTTGAACTATATTGGAAGAGACAGGGAACAACCAATCCCTTTCCACCATACCCTTCCTAACTGCGATACATCTTTCTGTAAAATGGTGACTACCTCAGCCCTTTTCACTTAGTCATTCCTTGTACAGAAGCTATTCCATACTTTGGTTTATCCTTGCTGATATTCTCAGATGCTTTTGGACTTTTACTGTATTCGTAATGAAAGACTGGAGGACCAAAGCTGCTGCACATGGTATTCAGGATACAGACTTACTCTGATTTTAGGCAAAGGCATAATGATGCTCTGTCTTGTTCTCTACCTGTTTTATTCTTTCTGCAATAATAATAATATCTCACATTTAATTTTCTTGCATGCCACCAAGAACCAAGCTGATGTTATCATGAAACAATCTATCATAACTACAAGTTCTTGCTTCTGTGCTTGTCTCAGGACCTATCAGTTATATGTGAAGTTAGAAATGTTCCTCCCTACGTTCATCACCTTATCACTTCATTTAGGTTAAATTTCTTGTGCTGTTTTATCTGTCTTGCACAGTCCTTCTGCAATTTTTCACGGTCAGTCCTTGTCTTTATTATCTGAAATAACCAAAGCCCAATGCAGGTTTGTGCCTTTATCCTATAGGGGTCATTTCTGGGAAAGTCTTGAAGCCTGTCTTAGATCCTGAAATTGCTTAAATGGGCAGAAAACCTTTGATATTGGGAATATTGCACCTGAGATGTGGGAAAGAGTTGTCATTGAACGTTGTGCCTGCATGCAGTTGAATTCTGCTCTCTCCTGCTCTGTTCTGCATTTCTTTTCTTTCTTTCTTAGTGCTTGTCTGTGAGCCTGTGCTGAGCTCTAGCCTTGGGGTTTGCAAATCTTTCTCCCACTTCAATATGCAGAATAGTTTTGAGCAAGGAGAAAGGCAGAGCCCTTCTCTGGAGGATAGATGTTATATGACAAAATCCTTGCCTTTCAGTCCTTGTGCCAGTCCGTCCCTCTGGCCATGATTAAAGTTGTGGTGATCAGTCCTCAGTAGTCCTGAATGTCTAAATGGTGACTCCTTCCGCTTCTCTTCCTGCCTGGTGTCTGTCTGTTCCTTGACTGAACCCACTCCTAGAGCCCTGATCTAGCTGCTGCTTCTGGCTTGCCGGACCATCTTCTCCCCATCCACCTATATTAGCAGCTCTGCGCAGACTCTCATATCCTTCTCCTTCTCACACTTTCTGCTGCCATCTTTCCCCATGTTTGCTGCCTGCCTTTTCATGTGTGCTTTTTCTCATTGCTCCACCTGCATATGCCCCGGGTTCACATGTACAGCCCACCACCCTCATGCAAAATCCTTCATCCTCATTGATGTGGTCCCTCCATCTATGTGACCTGGCTTCTTCTGCCTTTCCCTCTTTCACTCTGCACTGCTTTTGCTTTGATTTAAGCACTTTTAATGCCACCCTTTTCACTCCTTCTCCCAGATCTCCTCTGAATTCTCCCTGGAGCAGCTTTTTCTTCTCTGATGATCTTCACGTTTCAGTGAGGAACAGCAGAACTATCACTTGTTGCTTTACAAGTGACTCTGTGCCCTGCCACCCTAAGAGCTATCTCTCTCAGGCTGATTGGGTAAAACTCTGCACAGATTGGAGGGGAAATGAGAGACCAGCCCTGTCACTCTGCCCCTGAGCTGAAGCACCAAGCATCTCCCCACGGAAGCAAGATCCTGTGGCACTGCAGGGCATGGGCTGGCAGTGGTGGTGGACTTATGCATCTCTCAGGGACCTCGAAGAGCAGGAGGAAAGGATGGGAGACAGGAGGGGAAGAGAGGAGCTGCTTGAGGAGCTTGGCTGCAGGGAGCTGATGGAGAGCAGCAGTGGGAAGAGAAGGCTGCTCTAGAGGGATAGAAGAGGAGGCATCAAAGAGCACAGCAGGGAGCTGAGAAAGAGGCAGCGTTATCTGTCCCAACTTTGTGCCTGCGCTTGTGTGTCTGAAAGTGGACGGGGTCTGAGCTCTCTTTCACTTAAAGCCCAAGTTATTCCAGCCCAGTGACTCGGTTTATTTCTGTCCCTGCTCATGACATTTCTCTTTCAGGTGGCTGCTGCCTGGTTTGGGGTGGGGCTGTGGGCTGTGGCGACTCGTGTTTTCCAGCTCTTATCGGTATCAGGATGATGTTCTGCTTTTCTTTGCTGTCACACGGCATCCCGCTCCCCTCCCCTCTTTCCCCTCCCTCCGTCGGCTCCCAGAGGAGGCGACAGACGGTCCTGTAATTTGGTTCCATTCGCTCGACTGGAGCAACACCTGCCCCCCTCTCTGGGGACAGGAGGGTCTCATCCCAAACCGAGCAAGGAGCCAAAGACGAATCTGAAGCCCACATGCAAATAGAGCCCGGGATAAAACAACACGGCCATGCTGGGCAGGAAAGGCAAAATCCGTCACCAGGGAAAGAGGCAGGAGAAATAAAATCTCCTCTGAAGAAATAAAGAAGTGGTGCCAAGAGATTGCCTTTTCCTTTTGGGTCGGTTGCTATTGCGGTTATTGATCTGTCCCACCCTGGAGAATAAACTGAGAGTACTGAAAAATAATGGCTGATATTAGAACACATTTATTCACCCTAAAAGGACTGGGTTAATTGAGTTACAGGGTGGCTAGATGGATAGATATGTGAATAGATAGATAGAATGTCGCAGGGGTTTCTTCATGGCTATATAATGGAAAAGATCCATTTCTTTGTTGAATTTCATATACAGCATCCTCTTCAGCTCCCTTCCCCCCCCCCCCCCCATGAAGGTTTCATCTCTTTCTCATATGCACTCACTCATTGCTAGAAATACAGCAAAGATATCAAATCACATCGAAGACCCTCAGAATTTCTCTGCTGTAAGTATTAGTGCTAATATCCTACCTGGCTCACCCACTTTTAAGGCAGCGGTAAGACACTACTTTGTGCCTAACGAGTAGTGTGATCCTGAATATACCCATACACTTAGCTAGTGAGTGATGGTCCATGTCTAGAAATACTTCCTTTTATATATGTGTATCTAATAGCAGCATAAATGTAAGTCTATATTTTGGAATATTCTGTGCTCTAGGAAAGTAGATTATACTCATAGAAACAGTTCCCCGTTAGCTGTACAGTCCTGTGGAAACCAGTATGTTTATTTGTAGGAGTTACTTTTGGTTTGCTGCCTTAAAACCTCTTTTGCTGTATGAGGCTTGGAATCTGTTTCCAGGGTTCAGATGAACGCATTAGATGCCCTGTTTCCTAACAATACTGATGTGAATGCACATTGCACCCCATGCCCATGTATGTCCATATAGGCTTGCAAATGTGTCTTAATAGGTGTTACCACCTTTTGTTAAGGGAACACTGGATATCCCTCATACTGGGATGTTCTAGGTCTACCCACTGGAAGTAATTCCTCTCTGTGACTGCCAGAGGTTTCCATTTAATGTTTTATATCCTGACTGAGTCAGGATTAAAGCACCTCTTTCAGCACCAGCTGAAGGTCTAGAAGTAGTGCTCTGCCTTCTCTGTCTTTGAGCGTGCTCTTTCATGGTTCATAGGATGAGCTCCTCTTTAAATGTGAAAGAAAGATATCTGAATGGAGCTTTAATCTTAGCTTTAGTCCCTAAAAAAGCAGGAAATATTACCTCTGTTTCTTCCCTGTCAACTGTTGCATTGGCCATGCATGGTATAAACTTCCATCGAGCCAGTTCCACCCCCTTCCTCCTATAATATTGTCGCTCAAGATCATTAGTTCCTGTATCACTGAGGCAACATATACGTACGTAAAGTAACTGATTATTTAAGTAGATTTATTGCTGTCTAACACAGACTTGCAGTGAGGTGGAGTTAAGGTTGTTTACCCATTCTTCATAAATCTGGGTTTATGAGCACTTAGCCATGCAGCCTTCTTATTGCATTGGCCTTGCAGCTTGTACATACTGCTCAGATCTTTCTCAAGAGGAAAAGAAGGCATGAGATGGAAGTGAAAAAACTACAGCTTGTTTTCAACAAACATCAACTGCTAGATGAGAATGAGGCTCCTTCTTGGTGCCAGTAGGAAAAACTGAAGTGGTTGGGATGATGTTATGGTGGTGAGAGGATAAAAACAAGGTGGTGAGAGATGGAAGTGAGACAGGGCTTGTAGGGAAAAGCAGTTTCTTCCATCAGATAAACCTTTGGAAGAAAGGGATATGTCTTCTCAAGTGCCCTGGCCCCTCTGTAGGTTAAACTTGTGACTTGATCCTGTGGATACCACCAAAATCAAAGCCCTTTGTGCCCTCTCTTTTGAGCACAAGCAGGCTCTCTGGTGTCTATGAGGATGGTGGGAACAGGATGACCCAGAGGATGTTCTTGTTTCCAAACCTAACCTGTTCCCATACATCTCCACACTACCCTCTCCTGTACTCACAACAGAGGGTCTCACTGTCTCATTGCTTGGGCACAAGAGTCCTGTAGCTGGAAACTCAAGACCCTGGGCTAATAACCACTGCTTGGTCCACAGCATCTTCACTGAATGGCCCTGGCTTGAGCATCTCTCAGGCTGGGATCTGATGTGTTTGAAAGAGGTCAGAGTGTGGCCATGGGGAGTGCTGGGTTCACACCTCCTTGTCCCACAGCCCATGTCCCACCAGTGACTGCAGCCAGTAAAGTAATATAGTATATGCAGTAAGGTAAATCAGAGCACTCTTTTGCCTAAAAAGTGTGTTCCCATGCTCAAGGAGGAAATCATATATTAATCTTTTTATTATCTAAGCCCTCCTGCATGTTAGTAGCATGAAGGCTTGATGAATGGCAGGATTTATAATATCACTCAGGCAATTAGCATCAATCTCGACCCCGATGTTGACAGAACCTAAGAAACAAGCGTGTCCCAAAGAAAACCAGCTCCAAAGTCACTGGAGTTGCCCCAAAAGATGCACAATTTGGAAACTGTGCGTTGAACTATCAAACCTGCCTGGGCTCCCTTGGGATGTGGGAAGCGTACATTGCTAGAAAGTGGAATTAACAGCCTCTTTGACAGGTATTTCTGCATGGAGCTTTTCAGCTGGTCAAGCCCTGCACTTAATTAAACCACTGTGCAAAGTGTTGGCCATAAAAATGGGAGGAGGAGGGGAGGGTTTTATCTCTCCAGCAAGTAACAATGGGAGACGCAGCCTTCCGAGTGAGTGGCAATATTCAAATTATAGGTAAAATTAACCCCTTGCAGTAAACAACAAAAACATTTAACAAATGAGGTGGCACAAAGGTCTCCCGTTACTCAGGTAATAATAACCTGTCTGTTACTGAGTCTGTCTCTGCCATGTTTCAAACAACAAGCTTTGGCAGTGAAGCTTTATATAAGGGAGTATGATTGAGGTTTTCAGAGACAGGGAAAGGATCCAAGAGATTTTACTTGGTTCCAGTAGAATTGGACCTGGCCGAGGAACTGAATTTAAACACAAGACAGAAAATGCAGTGCAGGACAACACACCCACATTTTGGTTGCAAAGTCAGATGTATCGAAGAGCAATGAGACTAAACGGGTGCTTGCAAACATCAGATTAGATTTTACAGCCTAAACTTTGGCATGTGTGACCAGATGCCAGTCATGATGTGACTGGGAGAAGCTGGGGATAGCAGTCTTATGCCCAATGCGGAGCTGGGCACAGTGCAGCCAGGTAATAGTAGCTGGAGCAGGGAACCCCTGGTGAGGGGCTGCAGACCGAGTGTCTCTAGGAAGAAGCAGGTAACCTGTTGAAGCTTTTCCACCCACAACCTGAGAAGCCTTTGCAATCCCTGTAATTTGTAAGGGCATTGTATCTCCGTCACATAGAAAAACCAACAGGGAAAAAGAATTAGGAAAAAACAGCTTTTATTTGATACTTTTATTTATATGCAAAACAGCTCACCATTCATGAGAGATATGAAAAACGCATCAGATAGAAACCAGATTTTTCTATTTTCACTACAAAATATTGCATTATATAAAGCAACAGAGACACACAAAAAAACCCTGAAAAAGACTAAAATCTTTGGATAGCAGATGTGGTTTGTTTTTTATTTTTCACTCTCTTTTTCTCTTTCGTCCCCTCAAATGCGCTTCCTGTTTTAAGAGATTCACAGCAAAGAACATGAAACATCTTCAGGTTATAGAATATCTTTTTTTTTTTGGTTGTCACAAAGGAAAGCAGTCCTGGATTTACTTTTTCTTTCTATTTTTTTTCTAGTTTTTTCTTTAGGAAAAAGGTCCTTTCCTAAAAATATACCATCCCACATACACACCGGCGCTCACTCCCCCACACATGCATGTACACACACACGCACACGCACATATACACCTCACAAAGATACTACTTTCCTTATAAACGATTTGCAAAGTACTTTCCAGACGTAAGTATAGATCAGAAGAACAACAAGTGTTTAAAAAACCCTCTCCTAGTTAAGTGCTAGTGGTTGTCCATACCACACGAGAAAAGAAAGGGGGGGGGGGGGAAGGTCAAGAACAAATGCCTTGATATATATAAAATATAAACAGGGGAGGTTTGTCGTACACAAGTGCAATATAATTGGAGGAGGGAAAATGAATTTAAAAGAATAAATAAATAAAGGAAAAGGAACACTGTATCCATCCCAACAAACACTCATAAAGTTAAACATAACGTTCCACACGGAGAAAGTGTAAACACCCGACTATAGAAACGAATTGGCACAAAGTATCCAAAGTAAAACCGCCACCACTCTGAAAAATAAATAAATCTTGGAAAAAAATAAATTGTCGACTCCTTCTACCATAAATAAAAAATAGTTATTTTTAACTGCACCCATGGGTCACACGTTTAAGGTCACAAGTAGATGTGTTTTTTTTTGGATATATATATAAAGGGGCACTTGACAGCCTGAAGAAACAATCCGGTTTTACACTTCTCGTCGATAAACGGGAGAGGGGAGGAGGGGGGTCTCCGTCGGCTGCACCGCACCGGGAGGGAGAAGCCCCGGGGAGAAAGGTGGGGGAGTGTCCCGGGGCTCCGGGGGTCCGTCGGGGCGGGCGGGCGGGCGCTACACGTCGAGGACGTGGTTGAGATAGGAGATGTAGCAGATGGCGAGGCGCAGGATCTCGATCTTGGAGAGCTTCTTGTCGGGGGGCAGGGTGGGCAGCAGCTTGCGGAGCTCGGCGAAGGCCAGGTTGAAGGCCTCCACTCGGATCCGCTCACGAGTGGCGTGCGCAGACCGGTACTTGGCCGTGGCGCGGCGCCGCCGTCGCTTCTCCTCCCGGCTCAGCGGCGGAGGGTGCAGCCCTGGCCGGCCCCCGACCCGGCCCTCCCCGACGCCGCCGCCGCCCCGGCCCTCGCTGCCGCCGCCGCCGCCCTCGGCGGGCTCCGGGTCGGAGACGCAGCAGCTGAGCGGCTGGGGGTCCGCGCCGCCGAGGGACTCCGGGTCGGAGGGAGCCGAGGAGGGATGATCGGAGTCGGCAGCTTGGTCAGGGCTAAGCATCATCTTGGAGGGGGCGGAGGAGGAGCCTTCCCGGGACAGAGGAGAGGAGAGAGCGGGTCAGAGTCCCACCACCGGCACCGCTACCGGGGAACAGGCGAGCAAGGGTAAAGGGGACATGTCGGTCCCTCGGCACCTGCCCCCGTCGCCGGTGGCTGCCGCGGCCCCGCCGGAGCTGGCCGTGGTGACGGGAGAGCTGCTGCTCCTTCAGGGAGCACCAACGAGAGCAATGCCGGGGATAAATGATGCCCTGTCATTCACCATCACCATCCAGGGCACTCACCATGCCCGTCAAAGACTGATGTTTGACGGCAGCTTCAGAGGAAGCTACCCTCTCTCCATTATCCCCCCTGTTTTCTTGGGTGTAGAAACAGGCCCGGAAAGCAATAAAAAAATCCATATTTTTTTACCAAACAAGTTAATATCCAGTGGCTCAATAATAGGTAGTTTTCTTTTTCTTTTCCGATTTTAACATCGTATTTCCTCCTCCTCCAATCTCTGCTTAACCATTTCTTTCTCGGTAACATTCTGTGAGAGCCGGGGCTACAGGCATGATGCTCTTAAATATGCAGCCCAAGGCTCCCTAAACATAACAAGGCCAGTGGGGAAATTTATTTCCCCAATCCAAAGTACGGGGTCTGATGTATCTGCAGGGCTTTCCCCCTGCTCTTTTCTCTCCATTTCCCTTCCTTTTTTGTTTTGTTTACCTTTCCGGCTTTTCCTGCTGCTAATTGTGCGGGCAGCGATTTGCCAGCGCCTGAACGGAGGATGTTTGGGAGAGAGCCTATTTTTAAGCGTGGGATTTAAAAAGAAACCAAAGCTTAAAAGCAGCGGCCGAACTTTTCCATCCCTTTAAATTTTCCCTCCTCTCCCCTTCCTGCGAGAAAAGGAGGGGGGGGGGGGCGCTAGATAAATAAATAAGTGCGGACGTGCCTTTCAAAAGAAAATTGAATCGTATCTTCTTGCGGCCTCACAGAGCACCATCTGTCATGTAGACAGCAATACAAACCCGAGCGCGTCCGTGGACATGCCGGCATGTGATAAAACAATACGTCAGGCAACTAGTGAATAACCTTGGACACAAATGTGCGTGTGCTCAGGGTGTGCGTGTGTGTGCGCGGTCAGGGTGTCGGGGGAGGTGAGGAACAAGCCTGGGGGAGGAGGAAACATCGCGTCCTTCCTCTTCTCCCGAATTCAGGTTTGCCCAGTATTTCCACGCGAAGTTTCCAGGCAAAGTCCTCCCTCGGGTCTCGGGCCCGGTTGGGAAAAATGAATTAAAAGTAGCAACAATAATAATAACGATAATAATAATGACAATGAGACATTAAACGAAGGCAGGAGAAATGCTTCTTCCCGGGCGAGACACTGACACACGTGGCGGGGCTCCACCGGGGTGCCTGGAGGAAAAAGGCCTGGAGCGGGAGGAGGGAAGCGCTTGCTTCCCTAGGAAAAGGCCACCGCCTGCCAGGGCCATGAGGAACCCTTCCTCTTCGAGTTTTAATAAGGAGCAGGGATCAGGCCCAGGAGGCAGGAGCAGGAAATAAACCCCGCGGGTCAGGTGTCAGCCATCTCTCGGAAGAAAAACAAAATAGATGAATAGGAAACGTTTAAAACCACCTTTAAGGGGCTCGTGCGAAAGCACAGGAGAAGAGGGCAGTTGTAGGAAAACGGGCAATTACAGAGCTGGTTCCTGAAGAAAGTTGCTTAAAGGTTTGAGTTGGATTTTCCCCTTCGGTTTTGGGGTTTACCCATAAGCCGGGTTTTGGCGAGCTGAGCCGGAAGGATGCTCCCCCCCCCCTTCTCTATTTTCACCCCCAGTTTCAGCAAGCCAGAGATACCTGGCAAAGGGACATACATTGTGAAGGCTGCTTACCTCGGCGGAGCGGTTCGGACAGCCTCTCTCTCCGGGTCCCCTCGCCCCCTCGCCGATTCCTTTACAGTTCAAATGACCCTCCGGCAACGGAGCATGGAAAAATTAAAACATCAAAATCAAATCAAATGAATTAGGAGCGGAAAAAGTGTCCTGCTCGGATGGGGAAAAGGCAGATCTCATCCCTCGCCGCGGCCTCCAGCGCTCCGGAGATGGGGAGATGTTATCGCCGTGGTTGGTGGCAGAGTATAAATAACAACTTAAGTTACTTACGATGCATCAGGGAAGAAAAAGCGTTTCCCCCATCGAAGTCTGCCTCCGCCCGCTAATTCGGAGCAGCACCGGCAGCTGCTGCCAGTCGGGGTTATATTTTGGGGGGAACTGCGCCGGGAAGTGCCGGTTCCCCCGCTCTTCTTTCCTCCTGTTCCCCAATCGCGATAAGTAACAAAAGGGATGCGGCGACAGCACCAGCAGGGGTTATTCCCTCTCTCCCGCCCCCTCGGGCTCTCCTTCCCCTCTGCCCCCCCGCCGCAGCTCGCGGGCCGGGCCCGGCGCGGAACCCCCGAGCACGGAAAACGGGGGACCGCTCCGCGCTGCGCGGAGCCCGGCGCGGCGTTGCCGGCTTTGTTCGGCCGCGGCCCCGGTAACAATGCGTTGCTCCCTCCTTTTCTTCTCTAGTGTTATTATTCGGGGTGCAACGTGCGGTTTTGTTAATCCACGGAGAGAGGGGTAGGAGAAAGGGGAGAGGCCGTCGGGAAATAAAATGTTTGGTTTAGTTTTTCTTCTGGTCCTTCAAGAGCTGCCGAAGGGGAGGGAAAAAAGGATAAACGAAACCCCCATCCGTCCCTGAGCTTCCTAACTCCTCCTGCATCTCTCGAGGGAGAATAGAAAAAGCGAAATGCGAACGTTGGAAAGAAAAATCAAAACGAAATAAACGCAAATCTCGGAGCGGGCTCGGAGCGGCTGCGAGGGGGAACGTCGGTGCAGGAAAAGGTATGCTCACTCGCACAAAAAGAAAGTGCAGTTCCTCCTCCCACCCCTCGCGGAGTGGCAAAGAAGCCAAGGAGGTGTGCGGAAGGTGGCAGGCAGACGGACAGAGCGGAGATGCATGCGGATCCGCTCCTGGTACCAAAGGGTTTAGCATCGAGATGGTCGGAAAAGATAAAGGCTCGGAGAAAAGGGGGCGGCATTTTTTCCCTCTTAAATTGATATTTAATGGGAAAGCCTATTGGACAGAAACCCGGACACGAGTCACTTAATTGGACTTGACATCTGTCACAGTGTGGGAGTTTTCACAGCCCAAATATTTTCAGCAGATCAGATTCTCGCTGAATCTGTGCCACAAATTATAACAGTCGAGAGCAGCCCGTGATACAAACCCTAGCCTCTGGATATACAGTCTCTAGCCATGCTCACTTCCACCACCGTTGTCCCCCCCCACAATATCAGATACCCACTGATCTAGAAAAACACCGCTGGCATTTTGCATGCAAGCTAATAAATAAGCTTTAAGCATCAATTTGCATCATATGCACCGAGCCTGTGGAGAATCGTCAGACTGGGGATTTTGTGCATGTGTTTTGGTAGTCCCCATGCCCTCTCTCCCACTCACCCCAATCCCAGTGCATGGCAGGCACGGTCCACCAGGGCCAGGGGGGGCAGGGAGGCCCTCCTAGTCCCTCTGCTTCCCCCCCCCCCCCCCCCCAGTGTCTCTATCCCTGCCATCCTTGCTCCAGCACACAGACAATGAGGCGAAGCCGGCTGTGGGGACAAGGTTTTTCTGCTCACAAGAGGCCAGATGGAGCCAGGCCTCTTTGCACTGGAGCCAGGGGATGCCTTTGACAGGGGTGACTCTTCTTGCTGCCACCTTGCCCCAACGCCGTTCAGCTGGCAGCCTGTTCTCCATTCTGATCCCCTGTTCGCTGTCTCTCTCCGCTCAGATCCCACCAAATGGGGGCTGTAAGCCACTTTTCTTTGTGTAATCACCTTCCTCCCTGGAGACTTCTCTGTGTCCGGAGCCTGTGCTGGCAGGCTCTCTCTGCACCCCCTAAAAAAAGAGGCAGCAGGAGGAATGTGTGATGCATAGAGCAGAGCTGGTTCTGCTGCTCACCAGCAGCTCAGTGTGGGTGCTTAGTCTCACCAGTGCTCCTTCTCTCTCCGGGTCCCATGTGCAGGATGGAGGGGGGCAGGTGAGGTGGCACCTAAGCACTTACAGGTGTCCCCAGGGAGGAAGGTGATTCCAAGTTCACCCAGTCACACATGCAAAAGGCTGAGAGATCTCTGAATAGGGAGAAGTTCTGCTCTTGATATGATTTGATATGATCTCAACAGGAATGCCTGGATAATTCTGGGGTTTGCCTGATTTCTTTTGCAAATGATAGATACTCCAGCAAAGAATATGATGTCCCTGCATGTCACCTGGTCCACTAGCAAAAGAAACACCTGCAACAACCTCATGGACATTTCTTTCAGGGAAATTTAGGGATTTCTCTCCCTTTTCCTGCCCACAATGTCTCCAAGGCAGCAGGAAGCTGTCTCTTCCGTAGGTGCTCTGACTCCACATATCTACACTGGATTCACGGACATCCAACAAGATCCCAGCAGTGCTTCTGGAGATGGTTGTCTAGGTGATCCTTGGGTGCCATGGGACATGCCTGTCAAAGACCCTCGATGAAAGGTTTCTAGAGCTGCAGAAAGCCTTTTGCTGAGCTTGAGGGGAGCAGGAGGCATTGTTGTGAGGTACCTGGTCTGCATGGAAAGGGGGGGGGGGGTGTTACATTGGTGCTCGGGGGGCTGTTTGATCTCCTAGGCACAGGGACTCAGTAACCCCCCTTGCTACTGTGAAAAGAAGCAACTAAAATCGCTGCTCCTCTGCCAGGAAGATCCAGATGCAAATCACCATGGCTGTGGCACATCCCCATTCAGCTCTGCTCTCCGATAACCTTCACAGATGTTCTTTGGTGATCAGGATCTGAGCAGCTGAAGGTCACTGTGCTCCACTTGCAAGACTCAAGGTTGCATTCCATCAAATGACCACGATCCCACACAAGGAGCAAGCTGTGAAGGAGCCCTTTGCCACCTCTTACTTGACTGTGGCTCAGCGCTAGGGGCTTTGGCTTGCAGCGCTCCTCAAGGTGTAAGCCTGAGGTCTCAGACCACAGAAGCTGCAGGTGATGGAACAAGTAGCTGGCTAAGGCTGCATAGACAAGAGCCAGGAAGCTGTTCTTCATGCGAGACACCCTGCTCTCTGCTGTAGATGCTGTCATCACACGGCTTGCTCTTTATTTTTAATCTCAAGGAAGAGCATGAGCAGTTCTTCTCGATGCCCTTCGGTTATGAATGGACATTTCTGACACCTTGTAAAGCGCTGTTTACTGCTGCTGTGATCCGATTACCCCATTGCTCTGCTCCCAGATGTGTTAAATCCAGAGGTTCCCACCCTGCCCTGGACACCCCAGGCCTGTGGCATCTACCAGAACTTTAGCACCAAGAAGCCTGTCAGAAATGCTGGAGCTGACAGCCTGGCTCTTCTCTGAGCAGACAAATCCCAAAGCCCAGCAGCAAGGCCAGGTTCTCTCAGCGGAGAGAACCTCTCCTCTCCTGCTTCCAACCACTTGCATTTGGAGGAAGAGGCTGGTTTCCAAAGCTGACTGGTCCAGATGTGGAGGTCACCAGAATCATAGAATCATAGAATAGTTAGGATTGGAAAGGACCTTAAGATCATCTAGTTCCAACCCCCCTGCCATGGGCAGGGACACCTCACACTAAACCATGTCACCCAAGGCTCTGTCCAACCTGGCCTTGAACACTGCCAGGGATGGAGCATTCACAAATCCTTGGGCAACCCATTCCAGTGCCTCACCACCCTCACAGTAAAGAACTTCTTCCCTATATCCAATCTAAACTACCCCTGTTCAAGTTTTAACCCGTTACCCCTTGTCCTATCACTACAGTCCCTAATGAAGAGTCCCTCCCCAGCATCCCTGTAGGCCCCCTTCAGATACTGGAAGCTGCTATGAGGTCTCCATGCAGCTTCTTTTCTCCAGGCTGAACAGCCCCAACTTTCTCAGCCAGAAGTGGTCAGGAAGTGCAGCTGATGGAAACTAAACCAGTTGCATTTTGGCAAAGGAGACTAAAGCTCTTCCTCAAGCTCTCTGTGTCTTTTGTCTTAGAATATAGACTGATGCAAGTGGAGACTCACACACTGGGTACCAAAGTAGGGTCCCAAAGGAAGCTGCATAGATGCAAGGCCACCTGATGACTTATATCCCCAAATATAGCCATGTCCAGTGCAAGGCTATGGTTGGTCTCTTCACTAAACAAGCACCTCACTGGTGTCAAGACAAACTGAAATCTGGAGAAGGGCTTTTTACAAGGGTATGTAGGGACAAGATAAGGTGTAATGGCTTTAAACTGACAAAGAGGGAGATTTAGGTTGGGCATTGGGAAGAAATTCTTCCCTATGAGGGTGGTGAGACATTGGCACAGGTTACCCAGAGAACTTCTGGATGTTAATTCATTAATGATTGCAAATAAAAGCTGCACACTGCTATGACACAGTAAAGTATTATAGGCCAACAAACAATATTAAGTGATGGGTGGTGCTAAATGTGTGACAGAGACTCATGACCCAGGGTCTTTCAGGGGCCAGTGGGATAGGGCTTTGGAAGGGCAAGAGTCAGAAGAGGATTGTCTTCAGGGTGTAGTCAGAAGAAATAAGACTGAAACCACTGCTGCCATGCCATGGTATTTTAGGGAAAGGGGGCACTTTGTTGTGTAAACATCTCAGATTCATGCCACATGATCATTTGAAGGTAATGTCATTTGTGGGTTGGTACATACCCACTCAAAGTCTGCAAGGGTGCAGCACTAACACCCCAGAGCAGCCATTTGTTCTGAGATGTCCTTGGGGCCTGGGGAAGGAGAAGGATGAAAGAACCCAGCTGGGCTCTTTAGCACTGGGCCAAATATTAGGAAAACCATTTTTCACTTAGAGCCTAAGCAAATCTCACTGGGCTGCCATCGGGATACATCAAACACAGGAACCCACAACGTCACTTTTATGGTGCTGCTTGTCAGAGCAGAGCTGCGCTTCCATTACTGACACGTCCTTTATCTGTCGAAAGGACAGCTCTTCCAGGAAGCTTGAGAACATCCATTCTCTTTTATAGCATACGCCATTCACGTTGCTGGCATATGCTGCCCATTGAAATAAATGGAGCTTGTCACTCTTGGATGTGTTCCTTGGAAATAAACGGTCAAACAAATTAGAATGCTGAGCCATGAAAATCCTTGTCCTTTTGAAAAATCTGTGCTGGCTATAGCTCAGTGCCTCTGTTCCTGGTTTCCTTGCACATTTGGATGATATCTTCTGTTTTCCACCAGTCATATTTGCTTTCTCAAGGTAGTAGGATTGAGGCTGGGTTAATAATGGGTCAGCAGATTAGAGGCTGATGGCAGGAACAGCCTGCAACTGGGGATGGTGAAAAAAGTTTCCCTTCTGGGCCATGAACAGAGAGGTACCAGGGCCACCAGATCTGTTTGTGAGGCCACCCTGGCTAAGGTATGCCAGCATTACAGGATAGGCATGTCTCCTCAGCTGCTCCCTTGGAAGTATGAGTGTGTCTGTCTCTAGGACCAGCTGCTATGTTTAAACCAGTGGTCTCCAGACTAGCTAATGGTTGAAATCTATGTCTTTTGGACAAAATCCTGATTCTTTTCACCTAGTTGCAGCCTTTGGCTCCCGTCCTTCCGTATGTGTTTTGGTTCCAGTTTTTTCCTTTGGCTGTTGGACTAGAGGAGCCATGACATTAAGATCAAGCTCTAGCCTCTACTGTAGGGCCAGGTGCCATCATGAGAGTGTTCATGACCTTTCACTGACATATTGTCTTGACATCTCTAAAGATCATCCTTGCCATTTCAGCCAATATTCATAGCTCTCTTGAGGGTAGGGTGTCTCGGGAAATGGAAGATGATGAGGAGATTTTAAAGGCAGAAAGGACTATGGTGAGCATCTCTCTTCAGGTTGAAGGCCACAGGACTTCCCTACTCGTATGAATGAGTGTATGATTTCAGAAATAATATTAATGCTTGGTCTAAACATTGGTGGTGGTGGAGGGTTCATTATAGTCCTTGGAAAGTTCCCCCATCAGCCATTTATCCCCACTGTTTGAAACACTGATATGGAAAATGAGCATGCACACCTTCAGCATCCAGCCATGGGATTTTGTTGTATCTTGCCCCTCTGGATTAATAGCTCTCTATTGTCATCTTATCAGGTTTAGGTAGGGGTTTTGTGAATGAGGTATGCATGTGTAGAGCTGATATGCCTGCATGCTCCAGTTATTAGCTTGGACTTTCTGGTCATGCAAAGCATAGCTACAGCTATTGCTGCTGCTCCGGTCAGATGTCTGGAAATTTTGGACAAATGGGAACATTCCACCTGGGCAAACATTTCAGGCAGAAAGAGAAGACATGCTTGAGCAAACCCAGACATCTGTCAGTCCTTCCTAGGTCAGGTTTCATTAGTAGTGGCCATATCAGTTCTGCAGCTTTCTTTCTGTTAAACGGAACAGATTTGGATGCCTTGTTGTCATGCAGAAGACACTAAGCCTGCTTTACTTTTAAGGTGGTTCTGGTCTGGGATAGTTCCCATTCTTCCTGTCCAGAATCCTAGCCCACAACTGAAATGTTCAGCCTGCCAAGCTCTGAATATAGAACAAGAAATACATATCATGCTTTTCAATGTGTCTGTAAGATCCTAATGCAGCCTTGATGCACCTGGAACAGGCATATTAGAAACCATTCACAGAAAACACAGGCAAGAACACATACAGTGGGTTAGACCAAAGGTATCTTGTTTTCAGCAGTACCAAAAGAGTGTGTCTGGGAAACCTATAAGAATAACATAAATCTACAGTGATACCGCTTCCAAATATTCTCCTGACATCCAGTTAATTGCAGTTTAATGCACTGGATGAACTTTACTTCAATGGATTTGTCAAGTTGTTTTTTGCATTCATGTAAACTTCCTGCTTCCGTAATTTCTCATGGCAAGGAATTTTCTGTGAGACATGCAATTTAGATAAATACATTAAGATACGCTTGTAAACATGTTTGCAAATAAATTAGCCAAGCTTGCTGTGTTACTCTGGCTTCTACTGCTAATGAGTACACAAAGAGTAGTGTTGAGTGGGCAGTAGTGCCTTATGTTTTCAATGAATGCACTTGGTTGAAAGCATAAATAGTGGGTGGTTTATAGCCAGTAAGGGAAAAAAGGAGGAATCTCCTACTGCCTGAGTAGGGGGAATGTAGCCAGACCAAGGCTTGGCTCCTTGAAAGCAGCTGATTACCTTATATTGACCTGGGCCAGGGTCTGCAAACATGACCATGCATATGCACGCACATGTTATATAGCATGGAGCCATGGAAAGTGGCTGTGTGGGGCAGGCACTAAAGTAGTTAACAAAACAAGCCAGGAGCAGAGATGTGAATGGTAACCTTTGCAATGTGCTAACAGGTCACACACACACATGACTGATGAGTAGTTTGTGAATTAAGCAGGACTTAGTGATTTTATACATGCGTGGTGTACCAAACAGGGTTCATGGGCTTACTCAGCTCCCAGACACACATGGCTGGGGTGCAGCAGGTAGTGAATTGAGGAGGAGGCAGATGCTGCGTGCTTTGCCACTGAGTACCTTACCTGTGCACGTGTGTGCAACTGCTGGCTGCCAGGGCGAGGAAAGAAAAAGTGGATGTCAAGCCTAGCTGGCAGCCAATGCATCTGTCTTCTGTCTTTCACTCCCCCGCAATTGAGGTGGAAGTTGGCTATTTTTAAATCTGATGTCTGTGTGTGCAGCCATGGGGAATGCTCTTTCTTGGGGAAAAAAAAAAAAGAGAGAAAAAAAAAGAAGATTTTGAAGGCACCTGCATTCCGTAAGCAGATATTTCTCCCTCCATTGATGCAATGCACCCCAGGTCTCCTTTCTTCACTTGGGAAAAGTGGAAGTTGTAAATCAAAACCCAGTGACCAAAACTGGACAGTTTAAGCTGGCTGACCAGGGAAGACAAACCCTGCCATGCGATACATGCAGCGTAAGGATTGCCTCACTAGCAGATTCAGGTGCTCTTCCCAGTTCAGTGTCCTTTCCCCAGCCATGGCCAGTATTAGGCATCTCATAAATGGGTGCACCGAGCCCTCTGGAAGATGCTCATACAAATGTCTAGTGTTGCAACCCCAAAATAGTATGTGCCCATACAAAACAGAGTTCAAAGGTTAAGAGTATGGCTGTTGGAGTGACACAGTGGGGACCTTGCAACCAAGCACTCATAAATGTCATTTTAAGGCTTACCTCATACTGCAATTGGCCTATGGCAACCAGCTGAGCGCTCTTCGGGTGTGCTCTTTAATCAGACAGCCAGGTGGAAGAGCAGCTACTCACTAGCCTGAAGGCACCTGGGTGGCTCTGTTGTGCCATGTCAAAGGGCTTTCTTGCCCCATATTGACACAGGTTTGTAACAGAGGCTTAGAGGAGGAGGGTGAGAACAAGGTGAGTAACATCAGCAGGCATGGTCTCCTGTCTTCTAGCAAAAAATGACTTTGGTTATTTCTGGTTTGGGGGATTTAACAATCCCTGAAGTATTTGTTTTCCATTAATTTGATATTTATTTACTTATTTATTTAATAAGACACACACACACACACACACACCCTTTGTTTCTTCTGAACATGCTGCATTTGCTTTCTACTTCTTGATTTCTAGGAACAATGAACGACCATTCTCTTCTCTTCTCTTCCCATGCATTAGCTTTTCCACTCTTCCTGCTTTTGTACACCTCTATCATATCTTATTCCCAGCTGTCTCTTTTCCAGCCACAAAATTCCCAAGTCTGTGTAGTTACTTGCTACTTTATCCGTGTAGTAACTTGCATGGGAGCAGCTGCATACCTTTGTCCTTCTTTGTTGCCTTTCCTTTCCTCCTGCAAGTTCTTCAATGTCATTTGGTGGGTACAGGACCAGAATGTACTCTTCAAGGTTGATATGGTGACATAAAGGAACTTTTGGTTATGTCACATATAGCCTTTCTTTCCATGCTTTATACTGGCTCCTCCAAGTTGTATATTCATTCCTGGCATAGGAGGCAAATGGATTTACTCCAAGAAGTGACTCAACTCCAGACCTCAGGCTCTCTGTTCATACAGAAGGTGGTTTGGGTCTTCTGCATTCTCTGTATCCTCCACTGACCACCTTCCCCCACCCCACTGAGGCTATGTAGCACTGCCCTCCTGATTCTGGAGATCCTCTTTGAACCAGCTGTGTCACAAACTGCTGGATGTGCCTCTCCTTCTAGTCCCATCATTTTTACCTCTGTCTCCTGCTGTAGGCTCTAAAGTTGGTTTTGCAACCTCTTCTTGAACACGTTTCCTGATACCTTTCCTAGTATGAAGTCTGTCAGTTGCCCACATTTCTCTCTCCTGCTTGCATCTCCTATTTTCTGCTTTGTTTCCCCATGATGTTATTTCTGTTCCTCACAAATGATTCTCAAACTGCTCAGCTGGGTGGTTCTTTGTTTGAAGGGAAGGCTTACCAAACAGACTGGCTGGCCAGGGCTCAGTCCAAGCTGAGAACAGAAGGATATTCAACCGTCCCCCCGAAGGATAGAATAACCTCTCTTATCTATTCAGGATTTCCTCATGAACTCAGACCACTCCTATTTGTATCTAGGAAAATGCCTGATGTTTACAGGAACTCTACCGAAGCATCCTAAGGCAGTAATTCTTTCTCTCTCTCTATATATATATAAGCATATATATATATATTCAGATAGGCACATTTGTAAGGCTGCTTCTTTAG
This sequence comes from Pezoporus occidentalis, assembly GCF_034315485.1. Taxonomy (NCBI): domain Eukaryota; kingdom Metazoa; phylum Chordata; class Aves; order Psittaciformes; family Psittacidae; genus Pezoporus; species Pezoporus occidentalis. Next base: position 2,050,435 of record NW_026912898.1, read on the forward strand.
ATTCCTTTCAGGCTCCAGATTTTCTGCTTGTCTTCTCAAGAAAACTCTGCTTTAGGGCTACATCTAAAGAAAGATATGAAAAAGGCATAAAAATTGCATGTCTATGAAAGTGCATGTTGTAATTCACATTCTCATTTACTCCTTCTGTGGCCTATATGTTCATCTCTGCAGGGTTAGGATAAGCTTTATATCTGTTTAGGGAGTATGGATTTCTTCTGGAGTCATGATTATGCAAAATTACAGCTTTTAGGCCTCCTGGATTTTAGATGAATTTGAAAATAAGCCTGGAGAGTGTTAGATGCAGAGAAGTCTGAATGTGTGTGTGGTGTCCTGAGGTCAAAACTCTATGGGATATGAACTATCTCGCATCATTTTGATAGGGTCTAATTTCATCCTGCACACTTACTCACAAGATTAGAGGTTGTAGTAGGAACTAGATGATCTTAAGGTTCTTTCCAACCCTAACGATTCTATGATTCTGTGACCTTGTAAAGCACATAAAGCCCATATGGCTTAGCAAGTGGATGTATTTCCAGGTAGTGAAGAATCCCTGATGTTGAAGGTTTTGGGAGAGAAAATATTTCCATTTTTGTTTAATGTTCAGCTCCATGTAGCTCTATTTCAACTGCCTTTTTTATCCCTGTCAGGGCAGCGCCCATTGCCCCAAGAAACTCTTTTGAATGACTTCAGAGTTAACAGAGAAGGTTTCTACCCATTGATCTCAAAGTGTTTTCAAAAGGTGAATAACTTCACTGGTCTTGCTTTCTGGGCAAGGGAAGATGGGGTATGGGTCAGTTATAGGCACAGAAGAAATCTGGTAGAGGGCAGATATGAACATGAGCCAATCCTCCCTCCACCAAGGCTCAGACTTCAGGAGTTTGTATCCAGGAGGAGAACAGGTCCCTGCCTACCTCCATGAAGTGGCTTAGGGTAGAGCAGTAGCTAACAATACTTTGGTGCTCTGCTAAACCAAACAAGATCATGCTCCCAGGTCTGCTGATGCTGTCATTCACTGGCCCCAGTGACTGGGGAACATTCCCAAGTGAATTCATCCATAGACTGCCAGTTAGCCATAGTCTCCGTAGGGGCACTTCTGAAGCTCAGCATCCCTAAGTCTTCAGCTCCACAAATTCAACCTCAGCTAGTTTTAGACTTCAATGACTCTAACTTTGCTATTGTCCACAGTTTGTTCGTATTCAGGGTCCAGGCTTGAATAAATGAAGTTCTGTGTTAGGCCACCTTGAAGTCCTTTTCTTGTTTTCTTATGTGCTGTCTCTCCTCTGCTCACTTTCTCCATAGTTCCTTAAAATGAGGACCAAGTTGTGGGTTGCCCCATTGTACATACTGGGCATGATCTTCCTGACAACTGCTGCTGTCCAGTATTGAGCAGAAAATAATGCACTTTGAGTCACTGCTCACTTAGGGTTGACAGATGAGCTGGCAAGCCTTTTTGTGGCAGTTTAGGCTACTTTCATATCCAGCTGTCTGCCTCGTCCATCAGCCACAAGTTATTGCCCCTGTGACAGGAAGTCTCAGTAGCTCCAGTTCGTCATCTGGTGTCTCAGTGCTTTTAAGCTAATGCACCAGACACTGCCATGGCAGAGAAACAGGAGGACACACATTCCCATCTGCCTAGTCTGAAAAGGGAGCAATGGGAGGAGGGCCACCAGGAAGTTCTTCAACTACTGCTATGGGGCTCATCAAAGCTCATCTGTCAGAGCACTTGAGTGAATCATGTTACTGGTAATTGGGATCAGTATCATCACTCTGTGCCTGAGCAGACTCCAGCTTGCAGGCTATGGAGGCTCCAGCCCAGCCTGGATCCTTACAGCCCTAGGTCTTAAAAGGAGATGAGAAGTCTCAGCTTGCTTCATTCAAGGTTTCATATCCAGATCCATATTTTACATGCTATAGCTAGAAAATAGTGTGCTTTTCAGTCAGTTTGTCATCTCAAGGAAAATGACAGTATGGGTCACAGGAGAAAGCAAATTACGGGCTGCAGCTACAAACAAATGACTGTTTTAGCAGTATACTTGGGATATGGAGGGTGTTCCAAGGCCACGGTTTCACAAGCAGAGTTAACATCGCTGCATAGAACGTGACAAGTGTATTGCGGCTTTTTATGCAAGTGCTTCGAGAGAAAAGACATCTCCCTGTCTGTGGGATGGGAGAGCATGGGGAAGTAGCTTGGGAGAAGAGGAAGACAAAAGGCTATGGGTTGAATCAGGCAAGACTTAGTTTTCTCCCTTCTTGGAAACTTTGGAGGGAGAATCATAGAATCGTAGAATAGTTAGGGTTGGAAAGACCTTTAAGACCATTTAGTTCCAACTCCTTGCTATAGCAGGGAACTCCGTTAGGAGAATATCCTAAGGAGCATGGTCTTGCTCTGGAAATGTGCATTTCCAAAGAGCTCAGCTTTGCTCATAGCCCTTCTGCATGAAAGCAGGAAGTGGGCATGCACCCTCATGCACCACACCATCGAGTATGGGCACCAATACAGAAGCTGGCTCCAGCCCCTCATGGCACCTCTCTACAAAGGCCAGGACCCTGCTGGAGCCTCAGCAGAGGCTGAAGCTTTGCTGTGGTGCAGACATCGGTGCTCACCCTCTCCTTGCCAGTTGGATTGCTCTTCCAGCAGCCAGGGAAAGCAACCATTGGCAAAGGGAATGAGACGGCGTTGGACGCACTGTGTAAATACCGTTTGGGCTACATTCATAATCTCACACCATGAACCACGTTTCCATGAGAGAGGCAGTCTGGGCCCCTTGGATAATCTTAATCATTTCTGACATGAAGGCTGCTTCTCCTATTTCGTGACTTATTTCCCCAGTATCATTTAAATGTATTAAAACACTGTTAGTGTAGAAAGTAGGCATCATGTTAGCATAATATCTAATCAGAACTAGCCTGCCTGCCCCCGCAGGGTTTATTTATTTATTTATTTGGTGTCTGTTTGTGCTGTTTTCTTGTTAGATTGGTGAGCGCTTCCTTGACATACTCATTTGTTCTGCTGTGTAATGGAATAGGATCCTTCGGAGCTGCTGACATCTGCTTTATTCTTGAGATCTGCAAATCTCAGAGGCCCACAAAGCAACAGTGATAATAATAATAATAATGATCGCAGTGCTAGGAAGCCTGAGAAGTGAAGTTAAGCATGAAAAGCAGACAAAAGACACAAGAGGAAAAAAATGGACTGGCAGAAGGTTTCCACCACTGTGCATGTACTTTTATTGGCCCTGGTTCTCTACTCATTTACCTATGCTTTATGACTGCACTGCCCTGTGGACTGCAATTAGCTTCCTCATGACTTGTAATATTGCAGGGGAAAGGGGATCGGGCACCATGGTGTATGCGATCAGGACACCTCTTCACAGGTATATTCAGCTCTGCCCTCTCTCAAGTACATTGCTTTGATTTCTCAATGGCATTGAAGTATTGATTTTGAAGGGAATTAGTTTCTTCAGTGCTTCTGGAGATCTGGCCAGTGTGATTTCTCAGGGACCTATTCAGCTTCCTCCCCCACAACTTTATCCTCACATGTCACAGCTGAAATAATTGGCATTGCACTATATCAAACTGGCAGGACGCAGTCCTGAAGGCTGGGGAGGAATCAAATCCAGAGCAAGCCTTGGCAAAAAGCTGCATGAGGAAGAGAGTTGTTGGGCTAAGTGCTGCCTGAAAGAGGCCTTGAAGCTGAGTGCCCACTCTGGGTCATCTTGCCTGAATCCTGCTCTGTTGAGATAAAAAAGGGCTTTGCACAAACTAAGGGCAAGGAGTGGTGACAGTGTACTGCAAGGAGGAAAGGAAGGAAAAGGTAAGAAAAAGAAAGAAAGAAGAAAGGCGTAAGAAAAGAGGAAGGAGAAAGTTTAAAAATGAAAGCAAAAATAGAGGTCTTAGCAGTTAAGATCGGGTCGTGTTGAGCTTCAAGCATCCTAGAGGTGGGAGCTTATCTTAGTGTGCTAATCTAACTGGTTGTCACACCATCCTCTAAGAGTAATCATTCGCACTGAAGAGTTCTGCGTGATTTTTGATTTGATGGAAACAAAACCTGGGACTTGTGGTATTGAAAAGAAAGGATCTAAAGAGGAGTTTAATGGCTGGTCTCAATGATAGTGGCCAGCCAATAGGCAAACAAACCTAGAAGAGCTTGAAATTAGTGCATTTGGCTCATCCTGAGCAGATGGAAGTAAGCTCTTTAACCTGAGGGCCTTTGTCGTAAGAACACACTGGCTGAGCAAGTACAGAGACTGGTAAAAGTCAACTAGCTTCTTTAACAAAGATACAGAAACACCCAGACCAAGAAGCAAAACAGGCTTCAGTGTTGTCATCCCCCTTTAAGAAGGATGACCTAGCCTGAAAACTCTTGCTTGGAATGGATTTCCCAAGCCCTGCTTCTTCTTCCTAGAGCCTGGGTCTCCTCAGAGCCCCCAGTTCACACTATTACTAGCGTCGTTATTTCTTTAACCAGACATAGGTACAAGTGACAGTTTACAAATGTTGGTAGGATTACCCTTCTGCTGAGTCCATTACGGATCTAGCATGCAGGCACGGGGCAATACAAAATAGAAAAGGAGCTCATGAAAACTAGAGATGGAAGAGATTTATGAGGTCCCACCTGTTCCCTTTTTCTCCTGGCATATGCTTATGTACTGAAGTACCTTCACTAGTGTTTTGCCTAGTTTTAATACTCTAGCCAGCAGGACTTCCATGTGCCATGGGAGGCTTTTCCGTCAACTGGTGCCTCAAACCCCGGAATTGCAGACAGGTGCCTCATGAGACCTTCTCCGGCACCCCACCACCGTCAGACCTGAAGACAGCATACATGCTTGAAAGTTTGATTTGTTTCTGCTGGAGCTATGTCACAGAATCATAGAATGGTTTGGGTTGGAAGGGACCTTACAGATCAGCCCAATAAAAGGCCATGGCATCACTCAGACACTTCGGTACCATTCCATTCAGTTCAGGTGACTATTTTGCTTCAGGGAGTGCCAGCAGGAGTGGTTTTCCCAGGAAACTGATGAATTCTTACGCTTCTCATTAGCATGTAGCACCACGTTATGTGTGCCATCAGGGTCCTCCACTGGCATCAGGCTCTGCCCATCACTCTTTCACGCATGGTGATTCAGGACTGTGTGCCTGGCAACCCACTCGTTGGCAACCTCTATTTTAAGAGTTCACTTCAGATTTTCTTACTGCTATGTCGTGTATGCTTTCCTGTTTTGTTCCTTACTGCACCCCCACAGGACTTTCCTTGTCTTGTGAATAATTGCAGGCTGTGCTCTCCCTTGGTTGCTGCCTAGCCAAGCTCGATACTTTTCTCATGTACACTCTTGCCTCAAAACAAAACCCTCTTGCCCCATTCTAGGGTTATTGTTATTGTTTTTCAGTTTCTCCTTACAGTTTGTTCTTGTCTCTGTGGAAATCAGGTATTTGCAATGAGCTCACTAGGCAAAAAGACCTTTTTGGAGGTCTTCAAATTGAGTCTGCCCTTGTCCCACTTTGTGACCTGAGGCCTTTGATTTTGAGAGCCTGGGGTTGAAAGAAAGAATATTTTTCTTGTCTTGTTGGTTAAATAAGACTTGGAAAAGCTTTGAGAAATAATTTGGAACTGTGGCTCTTGGCATAGAGGAGGCTGGAATGGTCACAGCCCTCTGTTGGACCTCTGTTTGACAAGGGTTCATCATAGGCGTCATTTGAAGAGGAATCCCCACAAGCACTGTGCGAGCACAGTGGCTTATATTCTCATGCCTGAGTGACAAATTAATCTCTCAGATCCTAAAATCTAAATAACAATATCATTTATTTTCCACAGCAGCTAAGGTGAGAGGGTTTGTGGGTGTCCAGGAGCTCTGAAGGCCACATTTGTTTTAGTGCCTCTTGATTTTTTGGGAACTTACTTATGGTCACCCAAATCAAAGTGTTCTGTGCTCTGTTCCTAAGCATATGGTCACATAATCTACAGACACTAAGCCAAAATACTCAGAATTTGTCACAGACATCAAACATGCCAGTTTTCCTGTACTCCTGTGTTACATCATTATGGGATATTGATTTCCATTACAGTGTATTTCAGAATATTCCCTGGGTAACGCTTGGATGATTTGCTCCAAACTGGGCTGCTCAGTTGCCTTTTGACAGGCTGGAGGAAGAAACACAGATTGCTTGTCAAGCAAAACCCTGCCAAATTCAGCCCATTGTCCAGTTCCTGTTCCTCTTTCAGTGCCTTTGAGGTTGAATTGAGCCTCTATTTGTGTTTGTTTACTAATCAGGTGGGATTTAGAAGTATTTTCAACATGCATCACATGTTTCCATCCTGCCAACCCCTACCCAACTTAATGCCACCTTATAAAATATATCCTTCTTAGGCATATACATATCCTTGCTGCAGAGGTGCCCTGAAGTATCTCTTACTGTGTAATCAGTGTTGGTAAAGCCGTGGTCCCTCTTTTAAGCTCCATCAATTAGTGCAAGTTGGGAAAGGCTGTGGGGAGTGGGGAAGTGTAGTATGAATCCCTGGTGGGTTCCTAACAGAACCAGAACCATCAATTCTATCAGATCTTTGTGAAGCCAAAAATTACATGGGAGGTTTTGGGCCTGTCATCCCATCCCAGAAAAAAAAAGTCATGGGAGCTGGTCATGAGTGATGAAGTTGCTTAAACACCAAACACTAACCAACTTCCTCCCTCTGCAAAAGAAAAGGAAGATGTGTTTCAAGACAGGCTTGTTCAGTGCCGTGCATTTCTGGATAACATGGGCCATATCTCTTATTTCTCCATTACCCATCTGCTAGGAAAATCCAGAGAGGAAAATGCGAACCACAGACCAATTTGCTCGTGGTTTCAAGAGAGCAGAGTTTCATCCCCTTGCTGAGAAGTGGACTGGGATACTGATGGTTTGGGTATTTTTTGTGCTGTGTAACACAGGTCCTAGAACATTCCTTGGTTCTTTCTGCCTTTAATCTAGTACTCAGTAAAACAAATTTTATCTGAAACAGTATTGGTCTTTAGACATGACACTGCTTTAATGGTCCTGGAACTCTGCTCTTTCTGGATGCCTTGGTCCATTTCCTATTCATGTAAAGAATCACACACAATAGACTGCCAGACTCTTAGCCTTCTTAGAGCAATTTCATCCCTTGGTTAACAACACTTACCACTGTCACTGGCTTAGAGGAGTGCAGGACACTCCTGGTGAAAGACTAAGTCTGGGTGGAATAACCACTGTGGTCTGGTGGATTACATTAGACTTGATCAGCCTGTGTGAGATGACTTGTCATGCTGCCTTTTCAGATTAGAATCATAGAATAGTTAGGGTTGGAAAGGACCTTAAGATCATCTAGTTCCAACACCCTTGCTATGGGAAGGACACCTCACACTAAACCATCTCGCCCAAGGCTTTGTCCAACCTGGTCTTGAACACTGCCAGGGACAGAGCATTCACAACCTCCCTGGGCAACCTATTCCACTGCCTCACCACCCTAACAAGAAAGAATTTCCTCCTTATATCCAATCTAAACTTCCCCTGTTTAAGTTTTAACCCATTACCCCTTGTCCTGTCACTACAGTCTCTAATGAAGAGTCCCTCCCCAGCATCCCTACAGCCCCCCCTTCAGATGCTGGAAGGCTGCTCTGAGGTCTCCACGCAGCCTTCTCTTCTCCAGGCTGAACAGCCCCAACTTTCTCAGCCTATCTTCATACAGGAGGTGCTCCAGTCCCCTGATCATCCCCGTGGCCCTTCTCTGGACTTGTTCCAACAGTTCCATGTCCTTTTGATGTCGAGGACACCAGAACTGCACACAATACTCCAGGTGAGGTCTCAAGAGAGCAGAGTAGAGGGGCAGGATCACCTCCTTAGACCTGCTGGTCACGCTCCTTTTGATGCAGCCCAGGATACGGTTGGCTTTCTGGGCTGAAAGCACACACTGCAGCTGGCTCATGTTCAGTTTCTCATCGACCAACACCCCCTCGACCAGCACCCCCAAGTCCTTCACTGCAGGGCTGCTCTGAATCTCTTCTCTGCCCAACCTGTAGCTGTGCCTGGGATTGCTCTGACCCAGGTGTAGGACCTTGCACTTGTCATGGTTAAACCTCATGAGGTTGGCATCAGCCCATGTCAAGGTCCCTCTGGATGGCATTCCTTCCCTCCAGCATATCAACCAAACCACACAGCTTGGTGTCATCGGCAAACTTGCTGAGGGCGCACTCAATCCCACTGTCCATGTCAGTGACAAAGATGTTGAACAAGATCGGTCCCAACACCAATCCCTGAGGGACCCCACTCGTTACTGGTCTCCAGCCGGGCATTGAGCCATTGACCACAACTCTTTGCGTGCGACCATCCAGCCAGTTCTTTATCCACCGAGTGGTCCATCCGTCAAATTGATGTCTCTCCAATTTAGAGACAAGGATGTCGTGTGGGACAGTTTCGGACTCTTTACACAAGTCCAGGTAGATGACATCAACTGCTCTACCCTTGTCCATCAGTTCTGTAGCCCCATCATAGAAGGCCACCAAATTGGTCAGGCAGGATTTCCCCTTAGTGAAGCCATGCTGGCTGTCACCAAGCACCTTGTTGATTTTCATGTGCCTTAGCATGCCTTCCAGGAGAATCTGCTCCAAGATTTTGCCAGGCACAGAGGTGAGACTGACTGGTCTGTAATTCCCCAGGGCATCCATTTTCCCTTTCTTGAAAATGGGGGTTATATTTCCCTTTTTCCAGTCGTCGGGAACTTCACCTGACTGCCATGATTTCTCAAATATGATGGCCAGTGGCTTAGCAACTTCATTCATCGGCTCCTTCAGGACCTGTGGATGGATCTCATCAGGTCCCATGGACTTGTGTGGGTTCAGGTTTTTAAGATGGTCTCGAACCAGATTCTTCATTGCAAATCTAAAGTAACTTTTTGGCTGCAGAAATATCCCATGTGACTTTCCAGAGGGGTAGCTGAGAATAGAAGATGACTTTGTGCCATTATCTTCCTTGAAGGGGTGCAGTTCACCATCACTAAACTCTTCTTGGTTTTCTAATTTGTTTTCCTTCTTTGCTTACTTGAGGATAGATAAAGGAAATTTTATTTTAATAGAAGTGATTCAGAGAAGAAATCGGGAGAACTGACAATTCCAAAAATAAGGATTTGGGCTATCAGCCATCCTAAGGATCTGAATTCTCTGAATTTCATGGTTAGTGCTTTTCACTGATGTTTGCATTGCTTTGTCAAGCAGCGTAAGGGTCAATCTGAGAAGCAACCTCAGGTATCAGAGGGGCTCTGACCTGTCTCATTTTGGTATCTCCAAACAGAGCAATGGTCTGAGCCCCTGTGTGGGACACTGTTGGGACCTCAGCCCAATCACTTGTCCTACAGTTCCAAGATCCCTTTATAATACTCTTGCTCCATCCCTTACAGCGTGCAGACCCTCAATAGGATGACTAGAGCATAGCATCAGTCCTCTTGATGGCACAGAGCTAGTGAAGGAGCTCTCAGACTATACTGGCTCTGGCCTTGGCAGGGTGAGGAGCTCTAATTTCTGTCTGGACCCTTTCTCACACCCTTAGACACCTTGTTTGGCTGGCCAGCTGCAGGGAATGCTCACTATTGCACGGGCAGAAGTGCACAAAGACACATCGCACTTCCACAGGCTTTCCCTTGGATTTGACCTAATATTTTTATACTTCTCTTCCCCCATCTCTCTCAGTCTCAATCTCCGTCCTCAGAGCAAGGCAAGAGTTGCAGGCAGCACGAATGATTGCTGCTCCACCCAAAGAAGTCCCTGAGACATCGCACCAGATACGGACCCACTCCCACCTCTCCCTCTTTCCTTTCTCTCTCCTGATCCCTCCGCTTCTTTGTCTCCCCCCTCCCCACCTTTCCTGTCTTTGTCTTTTTTTCCCCCCTTCCCCTCACGCTCTCCCTCCGCCTCCCTCTCCCTCTCTCTGGAGACAGGTCCGGTGGCCTGGTTGCCATCTGCTGCCTGTTGGGGTTTCTCTGTTGTTTTCTGTGTCAGGGCGTGCGGCGCGTATGTGCGCGCACGGGCGCACGTGGGGCTTTTTTTATGAGGTTGAGATCAGATGGCATCTAATCGATCGTCATGGTCTCCATGGTTACCCGGGTGACAGAGTAGTTGGGAGAGACACATACTCCAGCCTGGGGCTGTCAGACCATTCCTGAGAGAAATAATGAAAAAAGAAAGAAAGAAACAAACACAAAACCCAAACCACTTCCAGCACATTTTACGCATTTACGTCTTCCTCAGATCCAGGAAAACATAGCCCACGCTTCTGTTTTACAGTTACCCTTTGACTTGGCTCCAGGAGGAACAAAGCAGATTCATTTTCCTCCCTGCAGGGCACAGGCACAAAGGTGAAGAACATATTTGGGATAGCAGAAGCCCCCTTGTCCTTTTTCCCCTTTTCTTTTTCCCCTTTCCCCTTTTCCATTTCCCCCCTTTCCTCTTTCTCCTTTTCCCTTTCCCATTTTCCTTTTTCCATTTTGCCCCTTTCCCCTTTCTTATTTCCCATTTTCCCTTTCTCCTTTCCCCTTTCTCTTTCCCCTTTCCCCTTTCCCTTTTCATTTTCCCTTTTCCCTTCTCTCAAAGGTTTGAATTTTTACTTCACCAGCCCATGGTCACTGTTATAACCATAATGATTATTTTTATTCTTCTAAATTGGATGGTTAGTCTCTTGAATTGGCTAGAGGCAATGGTATCCTCCGGGAAAAGAACTGCAATCTATTAGTACGAGCAGCATCTTTTTCTCCCTGGCCTCAGCCCCTAATACTAGACCGTCTTTAGCCCTTGTTGTGACAGATCAATCAATCTGTCTATGATTCCTGTTTGGAAGCAAGTGGAGTGTGATGCTAAGGATGAATTATGGAATTAGGTGAGTTTTCTGTCTTTAAAAGCAGATTGAGTTGGGCATGACAACATCTCTGACCATGGCAATCAGTGTGTCAGGAGCACAGAAACTGAAACTGTGCAGTGCAGAACGTGATACTGCATGAACTGGGGGAGGAGGAGGAGGAGGATGCACTTCAGGCAACATCACTGTGGCAGCCCCCCCTCAATAACCCACCTACAGTGCACCTCTCAGGTATGCAGAGCCCTGCCTTATTCCCTCATAGCCATATTCTGGCTGGGCAGACATGAACTAGCCTTTGATTTGACCTCAGCATGGCCTCCAAAAGGCTGTGTCTTTTGTCTTCTGGCTGCATCCCCAGAGCTAAGGCTCATCAAAGCTCATCCATTGCAGTGCTGTGGCTGGTGCTGCCCTGGCTGCTTTTCTGCTGATGGTACCATAGAGGGCTTTGGAAATGTCAAGTGTAAATATAGGCAAAGGGAGCTAATAGCCCCAGTGCATGCTGCCATGAGGGGCTGAGGGGCTGGTAACCTAGCAGAGCTCTCCAGAGACCTAGAAGCACTGACTTACTGCCACTAACTATGAAATGCATCAGATCAGAGCATCCCTGGATAAGTAGAGAACTCATGGAGCTAGATGTGGTTTGAGAGCTGGATACACCTTCACGTGTTTTCTCCCCAGTTCTGAATTGCATGGATTTTCAATTGGAGCCTGTGGCCTTGCTTTGCTTTTTGTCTTCCTAGTAGAAGTAGAAAGTGCCCTAGTTGGGTTGCTCAGTTCAAGCTGCAAATATACACTAAGGGTGGGGTTAAATTGACTAAACAGTGTCATTGTAGGTGACATTCTATCCAGTCTACATGCAATGTCCTGAAGAGGCACAGGTCTTCAACTATGCCTATGTATTATATGCCAAACTCCTTTGTATGCTATAGGGATTTAACAGACCACTAGACATGAATGCAGCTGAGCCCCATCTGACTCTTGGAACAAAACATCATCCTGAATTGGTGCACATATCCAAGAAGTGCAAAGATTTGGCCACCTCCACACCTTCAAGGAGGGGTGAGCCTCAGTGTGAGATGATGAATAGGAAATGTGATAGGCAGGAGGGTGGCATGTGAGGGATTCTTCTTCCCTTCGGAAAGGGAAGCAACCTGCAGGAGGCTGTTTCAGCTCGCTCTCAATCTCTGAATTCATTGGATGATTAGGCCCTGAGAGAAGTAAGGGAGTGTGAAGACAGGCTTTGTAGCCATATCAGGGACTTCTTCCTCCCACAGGGACAGCAAACAGAGCTTTTGGTGTGGAAGGAGGTGGTGTTTGTGCTACAAAAGTCCTTTCCCCAGCCTTTGAAAAGGAAGTCACACAACCTCCCTCCTCCCCAGTAAAAGCTGTCTTGATTAGAAATAGTTCCTCACTTATAGATGGCCGGGGTGATGTTTCAGTGTATCCTACTTTATAAAAAACATCTGTGATCCCATCTATTTGAGTTCTGATTCTGCTCCCTCCCAGCAGCATCATACCCCCGTTTCCAACCATCACGATAGGAAATCCTCTACTCTTCAGTATTCCCTAGCGCTGAATGCCATGGGCCTCCTAGATTTTCCTACTGTACAAACACAAACTAATTAAAGTCATACAAATACATCCTAAGCAGAGATTGAGAGTCTGTTCACTTGAGGGAAGGCCACTGGCTTCCACATCCCTGGAAAAGCTCCCTCTCAGTTTACATTGCTCTTTTTGCAAGGATAATTTACAGAAAATCCAGTTTCCACTGAACCAGCAGATGTATGCATGGAGAGGGGAAAGAGGATGTAAACACCACAGCATCTTTGTGAATGCAGCAAGGTGCTGGTGCCTGCTTCTGCATGCTCCATAATATATTAATACACAGTGGCTGGCCAATCCCACTGGAGCATTCAATCACGCCATATTATAATAGAATTTAATGGAGTTGACAGCTAAGACCTAGTTGCTGGAGACATGTGAAAGACCTTTGCAATGAGGATCTACAATTAATAAAGGGAAGGGCCATAGATTTTTGGAGAACCTCATAAAAACGTAAAATATGGACATTGATCACGGCATGCGAGGATATTAGACACGTAAATCCAGCTATTGCCTTTATTTATTTATTTGCACATCTTTAATATGATAGGCACAGGTTTCCCCAAGGCCAAAATGCAATTTCTCTCTCCATTTCTCAGCAGGAGCTTTTCATCTCCCTATTCACCAGGTTTTGAATTGCACATTTAATAAGCGATAAAGTACTCCTGTCTCTTTTCCTCACACTCTTAGCCCACAGATTTTCCCTCCCTTCTGTTTGGTGATGGAAACAACGACCCCCTTTACCTGGAAGTGGGTTCCTTGGGGATGTGGGGGCAGTGCAAGAGGGGATCTGCAGCCCACAGGGAATGTCTGGGCTTAAGTGTCTGCTGGTGTGCTTTGTGTGCCAGCATGCACGGGGAAAGGCAAAGAGTGGGACCAGCATAAAAAGATGGAGAAAGGCTCTACAACACTGTAAACTGCCTCCATCCTGCTGCCCTGGGGAAGCCCGTCCTGGATGGAATAACTGTAGTCATTTTGAAGAACCAACCCTTCAAGGACAGGGTCAGACTACAGTGAGCCCAACCCCTGGTAATGTAAAGGTCCAGCTTACAACTGTGAAGCCTCAGGAGTTGGAGTTCATGGTGCTCAGCTCATGTCAAAGCCATTTGGAGCAGACAGGGAAAAAACTGAGGGGCCAAACCCACCCCTGGGTTAGGATGGTAGAGACTGATGGGGCTATAAGAGGGATGACTTTAGTGGCATGTCTGGAAATGAAAAGCAACTGAATGTGTATCTTTGAAGCAGGTGAGGTCCAAAGTCAAAAAAGGACTGAATAATCAGATATTTCACTTTTAAGACCAGCTGGGGTAGGTTACTTTCTTGTCAGGTAATTCAGCCTTGTTTTTCTTTCACTTACCTGTGGAAAGACACATTTCCCAGAATAGGTGATGTCTTCTTTGGAATGAGAGAAAGAGACCATTTGTCCATATCACAGCAAGAGCGCCTGCACAGTGTCACCTCATGCTCTCCTCCAGTAAATTGAGTTTGTCAGTGCTCAGCCACACAGCTGAGTGGAGTGCTGCAGGATGCCTCACCTCTCCTGGGAGAGGAAACTTGGCATAAGCCATACCGTAATGGGATCCAGAAACAAAGAAGCGTGAATGAAGTGCTAATTGCATTCATAAAGACATTAACAAAGGAATTAAACCGGCAGAAGATTCTTTTCCCCCTCAAGAATCATATAAACAACCCCAAATATATTAATAATCACTGAGGTTTACACTGTTTTGAAGGGATTATAAAGTGACAGGACATCAGGGCTTGGAAAGACCATTTCAATAGTCTTTTTTATTGGATTCTGCATTAGAGATGAGACACTTCACTGCTTCTGCTTTACTCCTATCCTTGTGCTTCCTTCAAAGAACAAGGTCACTCCTCGTTTTCTCCTGAAACTTTTAACATGCAATAAAAATAATGAAGCCATATTAAAAATAATAAATAAATCTTAAAAAAACATACCCAAAACCAACCAAAGAAAAACACCCAACCAAACCCAAACCAAACTAAAAAGGCCACAGAAATTTGACTAATGACACAATGGAAATGCCCTATAAAACAGCCTGAAACATCCTGCCAGCTTTTTAATCTCATTCAGTTCTGCTTAACTTTCCATGGAAAAAGGAAAGACGCGCTGCCTGTTCTCTCCTCAGCCAGTTTCTACCCGATTTCTTCATTCCATGACCAAACTGTAGCATTGTGTTGTTATTTGCATTGCAAACACGGAGAGAAAACATCTCCCTGTTAAAAATCCCTCCAATCAATTGGGTCTTTTTTCCTTCATGAGAATATTACTATTAGTCTTAAGCTTAGAAAGGGCTTGTTTCACAGATCCCAATCTCTGAGGCTACTTCAACTTGCTTGTACAAGCAAAATGGTAGCTTTTTGCTTTTTAGACAACTTGGCTGCATTTATTGCACCTTCCCTCCTCTTGCGCTTGCTGCCTTTTTGCCTGCTGATGTGGGTGTCGTGCTAGCAAGAGCTACACTAAAGCCAGCTAAACATTTTTGGTCCCATTCACCAATTTTCAGTCACTTTTAACTTTCTAAAATGTTCATTCTGAGGACTGCAACCTGCAAGTTCCTCGTGTCCACTCAAAGGTGGGTTTATCAGGGAAAGATGAGCCTTAGCCATTCAGTAGTTCTGTAGAAGGAGATACTTCTATCACATTGGTGGCTAGGGGTAGGAGGCTAAGAGGTAGCAGGAAGGCATTTGTCAGGGAGAAGAGGACCCTTAACAGATGTGGGGAGCTTGCCAGCTTTCTCTCTCCTCTGGCTTGGTCCATCCCCAGGCTGCATCTCAGGCCTTGGTGGTGCCAGGAGAGAGGAGATGGGATGTACAACAAGCACCTGAAGGAACGAAGCTCAGATCTTCATTCATGTGGGAAGTGTATGGGAGCATGGGGATGGGGTCCAGGATGGGGGTTGTGACAGGAAGGTGGGGAAGGCATGGACTAAGGGGGAAGGGTTGTGTAAGGTGGAACAGGGTAGGCTGAGGGGGGGGAGGAGCACAATCACTCCAGCATGTTCCTGTCATCAGGAAGAGGACCCTCTCTGAGTGATGTTGGGACAGGAGCAAACAAGGGAAGCCTTACCCAGAAACGTTTTGAAAGAAGAAAGAGAGAAAGCAAAGCCCTTTGTACTGCATGGAGTACGGAGGGACAGACTCACGCACCTAATACCTCAGCCCTGCTGAAACACACAGGGGAGCATCTCTGATTCAAGAGCACAACTCGGCTCTTTCCATAAAAGCCAGATTCAGGTTCATTACAATGATGAGTATCAGAGCTAATGCACTCACAATGGCAGGGCAGTCAGTATTAAACCCTATTCTCGAGGTGGATTCAAAGGCTGTAGACCATCCCATGCTAACATGACATCTCTCCATCCTCACTTCCTCACCTTTGCTTCACTTCTTTACCCCCAGGCACATCGAGATCTTTCAGACATGCACCCATAGCCCCTCCTTTCTCTTTCATCCCTGCCCTGTCCCCATTAAAGTCCTGCAAGCACCTCAAGTGGGACCTCCATCCCTGGCACTCAGCTGGTATCACTGCACCACCCTAAGAGCTCCCGAAGCCAGGAGCTAAAAGCATCATGAAAGGAATGATGAAAAGAGACAGTGCTAGGAGAAAGAATGAGCGATGTTCCTGCATTAAATGCAAAAACTAAAATTAAAGCCATTTTCCATGTTACAGCAGCTATGGGAAAACTGGTTACCAGTAGGATTTCTCAGGGTGTGTTGGGAGTAGGGACAGAGACCAACTGTTCTTCTCATCTCGGTATCCCCAGCTCAGGAAGGAAGTCCTGGCTATGACTTATGTACAGGTGAATGAAGAGCAAAGGCAGCATCAGCCCAGGTCTTGCTTCTGACTAAATGAAATGTGTATCTTCCAGGCGGTCAGCTGGAAGGGAGAAGCCTATCTCAGGAGTGATGGCAGGTGCTGCTGAGCTATTTCCATTTTCCAGCTCTGCAACCTCAGGAACCTCTTTAATCCCAGCCACCCGCCAAGCTCCATTCACTGGCACTGAGGATCAGCCAGTGTTTTTGGATTCATTTTTAAGGCTGTCTTGCTGGCAGATTTCGGGTCCCACCTGTGACTCAAGAAGAGATTTGCAAACCTCATTCTCACTTTTTCAAGTCATTTAAAGGGACAAATCACGCCAAGAATTTAGGCTCCACTTTGAACAGAGGGGGACATGGGGTAAAGGGAAATGAAAAGAAAACCATCAGAAGGCTGAGGCACAGAAATGCGTTAGCAGATTTGTTAGAAATGAAAACGTTCTTTATCTGATTTCTGCATTCCCTGGGGCAGGGAGGGGAACCTGTATGCAATTGCATTGAAGTAATGTATGAGGATCAGAGAGCAGATTTGACAAGAAGCTCCACCAAACTCACCTAGAAGCCCAGCCAAGTGCAAAATGTAAACCCAGCAGAGTAAAGAGTGGCTTAGCTCAGGGGCAGCATTTCAGTTCCTGTGTTCTAAGGCATTAGCAATAGAGATCGGACAGTAACAGAGAGAGGAAAATCACAGAAGATACACCCCAGTGTGATTTTACTCGTGGATTACTTTACACAGTGTTGACAGTTACTGAGAGATGTCAAAGGTAGATAGCCATTTTTTAGTCAATCATGCTTTTAGTCAATTCTGTAATTATTTAGCCAGTTGTCCTGCTCCACAAGCAGGTATGCTCACATCCATACACAGATGTGCACGCACGGCTACTGGTCCAAGTGCTTTTTGGTGTGCAGCTTGACGAAATGCTTTCAGCTAGGGTTTGGAAGAGGTTGAGTCAGTCAGCCTGTGCAACACTTGCCAAAGATGAAATTAGTTTTACTCACTGCTGTTTGCCTTCAAAACCCCACAAAGCCCCACTCTTCTTTTCTCTTTTTCCCTTGCATTAAGTGGAGAGTATTTCTCAGAGAAGTGTTGAGCTGATTTTTAATGTCATGGAAACTTCATCTGCAAATTCCTTGGAAACTCTTTAGTGAAGCAGCCTAGTAAAACAGATGATTAATATTGGTAAGCTCCTCATTTGCATATTAATTAGTCTCTGTACTCAACTAATTAAAATGGGGCTGCCTGTTTGTAGACTTTCTGAATTCCAGATTGTTGCTATTGCTCCCATGTAAGTGCATTTAGCACAGCTAAGGCAGGCCACTGCTAGTGCAAACCAGCCACCCTGAGCAGCGGTAGCAACATTTTAAGGCATTTGAGGCTCTAAGGGGGGCACTTTCAGTGTTTTCTTCAAGAAAATCCACTTGAAATGGCTTGAAATGGTAGGATGTAATGGCTGAGCAGTGCTCCTGCTTCCCTGCTATGCTCTCAAGACAGCACCAGAAAACAGCCAAATCCAAGGCCAGAGGGAAAAGAGCATTTCAGGGCGCAAACAAGCCCAGGCTGAGCTGCCCTTAACCTTTGCAGTACTTGCTTTTGTCCAGAGATTCAGCCTAAAATCAAAGCTGAAGCTGATGACTCAACACATGACAATTCAAGGGTAATTCTGTCCTGTGCTGCTATGGCAGAGCTCTACACAGCCTTCCCAGTGCGGGAGTGGAACTGGGGCTTGGAGTCCTCTGCACAGCAGCTAGACCTGCACTTGCAAGCCCACCTCATGTGCTCTGCAGAGATGTCGCAGAAACCAGGCACTGGCTGAACTGTCACAGGCAAAGAGCTGCACTTCCCTCATCCCACGTTCCCCTGCTGGCACTGGCTGGGTTGATGGATTGCAAACCAACCCCTCTGTTGATCCCTTGCCTTCAAGCTTTAGCATTCAAAACACTGCTCCCCCATCAGCCACAAAGTCCTCCTCCATCACAGAGCCAGCCAGGGCTGCCCTCTCCAACAGGATCCTGCCTCCTCCTGCCTTTGCCTGGCTGAGGACACCACTGCCCCTCTTGCATCCCTGCCACCAGGCAGCTCCCTCATGTGCTTCTCAGCCAACACACCTGCTGGTGGCCATGACTGCTGTCCTACCACCCCTTCTATCTCTTCTTGCTGCTAGACCTGCTTCTTGGCTCCTTCCCTTCTCCTTCCCCTCCCTGTGCACCTGATTTTTGTTCCTCCCAGCTGTTAGCATTCCCCACTTTGCTATCCCCACAGGAGTGAAGGATGCCTGTAGAAATTCAGGAACTGAGGTTAAACCCCCTATGCTGAGAGGCACTTTCTGAATGTATATTTACTGCCAGAAAATATTTTGCATGGCAGTGACAAGTCGGTGTTCTCAAACTGTCTGCGCACAGAGTTTTTTCCTCACCCTAGCTGCCAATAGCGAGTTGACAGGTTTTATTATACTCCATTATTCACAACAAGCCAGGTCGCTGTGCCATATGCTGTCCAGTCCTGCTAAAGCTAACCATGTGCCCATGTTGGCTGCAAACCAAGGCTGCTTAAAACCTGCTTCTTTTTTTTTACTTGCTATTTGTTTTGAAAGAATTGGAGACAGGGGCTTCGGGTCAGGCGTTCCAGGGTGTCTTATTGCACGGCTCTGCCCACCCTCAGCAGTACAAAAGCCAATTCAATGGGAAAATCACAGTTCCTGGTACGGTCTGGACCTCAGGTTCTTCTAGAAACCTGCCCTGTCCTGGGGCTGATGCAGTTTGAGGCAGGAGGAGAGCCTTAAATCTCCCTGGGGCCATTGACAGCGTATTGAACCTGGGGCTCTTGTTTCTTTGGGTGTACTGTCTGCTGCCTCACTTCCATTGTCTTTGGTGGTGTTTACCCCTCTCTCCCAAGGCTGCAGCTACCTCAGCTCTTATATCTTACTGTAGCTCAAACTGTTGCCTGACACACACATCCTTTAAGGGACCACTTGATCTCAGAAGCAGACCTACTCCTGAGCACAGCCTCAGGCTCTTTTGCTGTAATGGTGGTCTGCTTATCCTGATAGCCCTTTCGACAGTCATTCCCACATGGGTTGCAGGAGACTACTTCTCAGGTAAAGAAGTGTTGCTTTTCTGGCCAAGTCTTTACACTGGGTGATTGTGTTATGCAGGGAGGGTGTCCTGTGACGCTTGGCACACATCCCTTTCTACTCCCTTTGCTTTTGCCATCTGTTCCTTGGTGGCCTCCACTATCTTCCCCAAGATTGCCATGTTCAAAAGGAACAGCATCTGGAGCAGGGGTTCCCAATTAGTGCTAATTAGTCATGTCTTGCAGTGCCCTCTGATCCATTGTGTGAGTAAGGTGGGTTGTGTATGCCAGCCCCTGCAAAACTCACTGTCAGCTCAAGCACGTGCTTGAGTAACTTGTGATCCTGTCACATCTGGCCCTTTCTTGTGAGACGGACTGGGGTTTGGAAGCCTCTTCCTGTTATTAGATGCTACACTCTTCACTCAGTTCAGCTGTCTCACAAGCATGGCCATCCTGCCCATGTGCCTCAAGCCCAGTGTCTTGCCTCCAGCAGACAGGCAGCTGGCTAGGGAAGAATGTAAAACCCAAGATAAGCAGAGAGGGACCTTTTCCAGTGTCACCAAGGATCTCTCAAATAAGAGTCCCAGAAATCCTAGCATTTCAAGTTTGACTCCTTCCATGTAATTTCCTTTCAAAAGTCTTTTCGTAACTCCCTGGCTGTCCTCACACTGCTTCACTGGTTATGTCCACACACTTTGTCAAATGCAGTGCATTCCTCTCAGCATGCTCTATTCATATCCATTACCAGCCTGTAGTTCATCTCATCATTCTATAAGGATGTTCCAGCCTTGGGTCACCTGCAATTCCCAGAGACCCTTGTGGTGTGTGGCACTCTATGGACCACACAGAGGTCTTATCTACCCATCACTGTCCATGTGGTATCACTGTGATGGTACATATGAATCATGGTGGCAGCCTCAGCCTGGAAACTCTGTGCCACCCATTGCCCACACTGAATGCAGATGCTGCTTAAGCGTGTGCTGATGACACGAGGTAAGTTTGTTTTTACATGTATTTGTAGATTTGCACTTGAAATACAGTAGATGTGCCCATGATGTATGCCCTGATTCAAGGGCTTGTATGCTTCTCAGTGGTGTACGTACTAATCTAACTGTCTCTTCTCCTAAGTTCCTGGATTCCTATCACAACCTTAATGTATTCTAAGGGTCCAGTCCTTTGCAGGAGTTATTTTAATGCTGTGTATGATCACAAACTCTAGGTATGCCTGTGGCAGATTGCATACTTCATTTTCATTATACAACCAGGGCTTGGCTTAGTGGCTTTTCCTCTTCGTGGTGTCATAAAAAGTCTATAGATGGCTATAGATGTGGATCTGTCCTTTGTTGTTTGCTGGCTTGAGAGTCAAGGCCAGCAGAACTCTGTACTTCAGTAGTCTCACAGGTGGCATAAAAGGGTCAATATCAAACTATCTTAGCCTCGCAGGGCTTCCACCTTCTTGACATATTTTGCTGCAGTGCTCAAAAAGATTTACAATAACCTCTTCATTCTTACACGTGATGAGGATGTTCTGGCATTCCACCATGATCCTGTATGTTAAACTAAGCAATAGCATGTCTTGTTTCCTGAGGTTTTCACACTGAAAGTTTGCAATACTGCTTGGAAAGGCTGTTTCTGGGTGTTATTAGGACCTAAGGACATCAATTAACTTTAATTGCCCTGCCCAGCCCTTATTAGGTCTTTATTAAATGCACCAGCACATGGTCTGCTTAAGGACTCAGGTGCCCAGATGTAGCCTGAGCTGTGTTCTAGGTGTACCTCGGCCTCATCCTGGCTGGTGTTCAAGGCTGGATGCCAGGACTACATTGTAAGTAGCTTTGTTCCGAGTCCTGGCTCTGACCCCATCTCCTAGTGCTTCTGATCAGGCCCCCTGACCTGACATATCACTCCAGCTTGTCTGGGACTGTCAGTGGGCTGTCACAACCTTGCCTTGCTCAGGTACTGTGAGACTGTGATGGTGAAGGTGCTGCCCTGCCTGTGTTGAGATCACCCTCGGCTCCCTGCTGCCTTCCCTTGCAGAGTAGCCCTTATCATGCTGGACAGGCATCATGTTGGTACTGTCAACTGTGTCCTGTCTGGTCAACTCCACAGCAATAAAAACCAGTTTGTTTTCTGGTTGTCAGGAGAAATGGTGCAATGTTGCTGTGGTAGACCCAGAGAGACAAGAAAGTCATCATGCTTCTGACCTTCAGGGAGATGTTGGCACCCAGGTAAGCTTGCTTTAGTACACTGCACACATCAGTACTGAAATTCTTCTCACTGCTATGGTTTTGCAGACTTTTCTGAGGCATAGTTGTGGCTCCCTTTCAATCCTTCCTGAGAGCAGGATGTGTTAAACTATTTCAAGCACATAATAGGTTGCTATTTCTTGTACAGAATAAAGCATTTCTACTATGAATTGCACTTTCTCTGCACTGGCCAACGCATATCATTGTCACACGGATGTATTCCTCCCTGCTCATTTTCCTGCTCATCATTTTGGTTAGTATTACATGGCAGCTAGGTCTGCAGTCCAGCAGAAATCAAATTGATCGTTGATCTTAGAGCAAAGTTACTACAATGGCAGCCGAATAGCAGTCTTCAGAGATGTGCCTTGCATGTGTGAATCTCGCTGGCTGTTATCACACTATAGAAATCCTCTTCACTGGCAGTCTGTGTCATGTACCTTACCTTCCATTACACAGCTGGGCTTTCCTTCTGCAGAAGATACCCCACTGGGAGGTGAAAGGGTGCTGTTCCCCCACCACTTTTCCCACCTGCTCATGACCTTTATATTATGCTCCTTGTCTCTTGAGTTGTTTTTGTGGAGAGTGCACTGGGTTGATTTATGAGCAGGCTTTCCTGCTTCATGTAAATTGTTTACTCTGGCAAATACTGCTGGAGTTGTTTTGATGCTGGTTTTAGTTCTGTTCAGCAGCCCCTGCTACTCTGTCCCTAAACCTGCGTCTATGTCTATGGACAAACTGGAGTCCTCTCAGTTCAGAGATGGGATAACTTGCAGGGATCTCTAGTGAGTCTCAAAGCCAGTTTTGTTGTTGCTTCAAGCATATTTATTTCTTCTTCTATGTATGTTTCTTCTGCATTATATGTTTGTATAAGCATCAATGCATCGTAATTCCCTGAAAGCAGTTCCCTGAACTCTAATTTCCCTGGGGTCACTGTACTCACCAAATTCATTGCAGGCTTCCCTATATCATGCAGGCGCTAGGGGTTTACCCAACAGTGTAGCTCACTCACTACTTAACCTTTCCTCCAGTGAGATGTGAAAGGAGTAGCTTTAAACTTTGTCTGCACCCCTTGACCAACAGTGTTAACAGCAAAGTAAGAACACTGACTTGCAGGCTTGGGCACATCATTTTGAGACTGGAATAGATTATCCCTGCACCATTTCGGCAAGTTACTTTCTTTCTATGTAGTCTCATTCTTGCTGTGGAACTTGCAGCACTGGAGGCTGTTACCCTCTTCCACGCTCAGTGAGTAAGGACCAGAAATGATTCCCTCTACAAAACAGAAGTCTCCTTAGGGATCACTTCTTATAGTGATATGGCAGACAGCATTAAAATACATATGTATACACTGACTTGCCACTTCCCCCAGTATTTCCCTCCCACTTTGACACAGACTGCTTCATCAGAAAAGATGCCTTTTGTTGGATCAGCCCTGCAAAAGATGCCCAAGGAACTGTGAGCCCCAAGCCCCAAACAATAGATGGGTAGGGTTCAAAGGCTGGAGTCTCCACTTCGATTAGCAGTTACTTTGTTACAGCCAAGCAGATATATGTGCAAATCCATCCTGCTGGAAGCCATGTGCTTAATCTCTGACATCTAAACTAGCCACTGGTGGAAGGAGCCAAGAGCTCAGGTCTGATAATGAATTATTGTTACCCATTTCTTCCTTGCTCCCCGGTTCCTCAGCTGAACCAATGGCTTTGCTGTATTACTTGGCAGACAGAAATAAGATGTTGACTGCTTCTTGAAGACATCCTAGGCTACAGAAACTGAAATCTTAAACCTCTGCCCCTTGGAGACAACCCCTGAGGGTGACTGCTGCAGCACATCTTTGTAACAGGATCTGAAGAAGAACTTGCTTAGTAACAGGTCATAAAAACATGCCCTGAAACCTACTGCTTCCTGAATTTTGTTTGACCATAAATGCTGCCGCTCTTGCCCAGCGCTGGGCAGCAGCTCGTGAGAAGCAGCACGACTGACTTTCCCTGCTTACCCATCTGACACGGTGCACTTGCAGGAACCACAGAAAGCTTACGGGGCATTCTTTGCATGTGGCACCTCTTCTAAACCAGAAAGAAATGTCATGGCTGGTGTGACTCCAGAGTGTCAATTCAGACCCAGGGGCTGCTATCTGTCCTGCTTTGACAAACAACATTACTGGGTGTATGATGCAAAGAGCTAACTGTGTCTCACATACAGGTCAGTGCCTTTGTTACATATTCAACACACTTCTTCCAACCGCCTGGCAAAAGGAATGTGTTTGGAGGTGTAAATGATTTTGACAATTCGAGTGCTGTGTGTTAATACACTGATCAAAATGCTGAGAATTTTCAGGTCAAGGCGCATCTGTTCATCTCAGCAATCCTGTTAAGAGGTAAACCCTTATAACTTGGGAGACACTGAGGAAACGCTGCAGGATTTCTCTGTCGGGCAGGATTCTTTTCCAATAGTGCCTAGTGCTGGATCTTTACCGCAGAAAGATTCCTGTCAGGGTCTTAAGCACTAAACACTGAGAGAGTTAGAGGCCTCAGCAGATCAGTGTTAAAACAAAGGGGACCTAAACAGCCAAGAGTGCCTTCACACTGTTTCTCAGCGTCAGCACTAGTGAATGGCCAAAGCCAACAACCATTCATCAACATGACTAAATGAATGCAAGCAGTTTAGACAGTGCTAAAGAAGGAGTGGAGCTCCTACTCTTGCTCCTGTGAAGTTTGGGCCAGTTCCCTGCCTGTGCTACCGATTCATTAGGCAAATCGGGCACTTTTGAGGCTGATGGGAGGTTTCCGGTTGTCTGACAGGAGCTTGGTTTTAAACTGTCATTATCTCTTCTTCCCTACTTAGGAAATAGGGATAGTTCTGCTCACTAGGGAAGCTCTCTTTGGGCTTGCACTGCCTGGGATGTAACAAAAAGCTCGATCTCCCTGCCTGGGTGCAATGCATCTTGCCTATCAAGAAATGTCCCTGGGAATAAACACTTATGTTGAGTTGCTACACTCCATTCCTAACAAAGCAGAACAATTTGCATTACAAGTCAGTTGTTCTAGAAGACAATGGGTGAAATCTGGAGCTTGACACTTGGTTTTCACTCAGTCTGTCTTCAGTGGGAATATTGCCAGCCAAAGAACTGACTAAAGACAGTGTAAGATGCACTGGTACTAACAGTGCGTTTCTACAGTGCTATTTGTCCAAAGACTTCAGAGTATATTTATTAACCAAGGTAAAGCCCAGGGAAATCAGTTGAAATCTTTGCATTGACCTTAAATAGCTTTTGAATCAGTGCCAAAATCAGGAAATATGCAGGTCCTGGAAAATACTGGCATGTAGGCAAGAAGAATAATCTATTTCCTTTGGGAAGGGGATGGGAGCAAATGGAGGCACAGAAGTGAAACGGCTCATCCGGTGCTGTTTGGATGATCTGAGATTGACACTAGATAAATGCCCATGTTTTAGGAAGTACTGACCACGGGGTGAGGATGTTCAGCTGATGCAAAGTGGGTGAAACTTCAAAGTGCAAATTCAAATCGCTTCAAGAAATTTTTCAATCTAAAAAGTCCCAGAGCCTCATATGCATTTGGTATAGCATGAATCAAGGACAAACTTCTTTGAATTGAATCCAAAAAGCTCTCTTGACTATTCTCTCTTCCATTTCTGCCTTCTCTCTCCTTTGGTGCCTGTGTAGCTGTTATGTTTTATTTACTGATAATTGGAAATGGAATATAAACTCATTTAATGGCCCAAGTGGAATGCCAAAGAAATCAGTAATTAATGAGTGTATACTTAAAACCAGTCTCTCGCTTAGAGGCAATAATGATGGAGGGAGGGAGGGAGGGAGGGATGGATGGTTGGGATGGCAGCAGGTACATTCTGGCACATGGGGTACCTTAGAAGGTACCTTAGACTATACAAATCTGCCCCCAAACTTTTCCTGAATTAGGGAAAAGCTTGATCCAGCAACCTAAAACCTAGAAACTGACTTCCTCAGGTGCTGTGGTTTCTGAATAGGACGGACCTGGCTCTGCTCACAGCTCTCAGTTGACTTAATTGACATGTTTCCATTGACTTTCAAATAGCTGAAAAACTAGATCCCATATGATTTATGGAATGTGGTTCCTCTTTTTTGCACTAGGAATGTCACTCAACTAGTGGTCAAAGTGGGCCAGAACATAGCAGTGAGGAACACAGGACTCTGTTCAGACTACTAAAATTAAAGGATTTTGAAGAAGGGGCTGTTCAGTTCTATCTCAGGTGTTGCATTCTCTTTACCCGGAGCTGTATCATCCATGCTGACTGATTTAGTTCTTCTCTGCTCCCCATGGTGAAATCTGGGGCTCCCATCTCTTGACTGTTTGCTTGTAAGTCTTGCACCCCTGACGAAAAAAGACTCTCCATTTCCATTTTTAGTTCTTTGCTTTCAGTCTTCATAGACACACATGCATTTTGTCACTTCACTTATTTCTGCTTCTTCCTTTATTAGTAAATATTAAACTATAGAGAAGCTTGCGTTGCAGTCGTAGAACCACAGAATAGTTAGGGTTGGAAAGGACCTTAAGATCATTGAGTTCCAACCCCCCTGCCATGGGCAGGGACACCTCACACTAAACCATCTCACCCAAGGCTTCATCCAACCTGGTCTTGAACACTGCCAGGGATGGAGCATTCACAAATCCTTGGGCAACCCATTCCAGTGCCTCACCACCCTCACAGTAAAGAACTTCTTCCTTATATCCAATCTAAACTTCCCCTGTTTAGGTTTTAACCCGTTACCCCTTGTCCTGTCACTACAGTCCCTAATGAAGAGTCCCTCCCCAGCATCCCTATAGGCCCCCTTCAGATCCTGGAAGGCTGCTATGAGGTCTCCATGCCACGCAGCCTTCTCTTCTCCAGGCTGAACAGCCCCAACTTTCCTAGCCTATCTTCATACAGCACATATGTCTATACAGCACATATGATAAAACCATTCTAAGTGGCGCTCTGAACTAATCCCTTCCCAACTATTTTCCACACACAATAAGAAAAGGCAGCTCTGCCTGTATTCTTAGCAAATCTTTTCTTGCTTTTGTTGGCAATGCTTCTGTTTTGGCAGAAACCTGTCAAGCTTAGAACTGGCAAACACAGGTTTTTTCGCATTCTCAGATGAAACGCAGACAACATGTTTTCTAGGCAAACACCCTTCTTACTCTTCATTAGTGCTTCCAACATTATTGTTGTTGGTACAGAAGGCAAACATTGGTAGCTTTCCCTCTCTCACCACCGTAACTTGAACTGAACAGAGCTGAACTGATAGGGAGTTTTTGACTAGGAAAAAATACCCAGTGAAGAAATAACAAGCAAAGTCCCTCAAAGCAAGCCCAGAATGGCTGAGTCTGTCAGACAAGTGGATGTCAAGGTTAAGAGTTGTATGTCAATTTTGAATGAACTGGTAAGTCCACACTGCATCATGCAGAAATACTTGTTTCAGGGTACTGGAAATACTATGGTGTGTTAGCATCACTGCACAATGCTCCACTCACATCCCATGCATCTCTTCCAGCTTCCCAAACTGATCCCAGGGCATGCTATGCTGTGGTCCTTCCTCATCAAATATCCTAACTGTTTCTCTGTTCACTCTCTCACTCTGCAACAAGACTGGGGATAGCAGCAGTCCTTCACAGCTACATGTGGGAAAAGATCTCTTAACATCTTCCAGCACTGCTGTTTGCTCCCTGTGCATCTCATAAAGCTTATGAAATCAGTCTAGCTCATAGCTTCCATTGCCCTAAACCTCCTACTCCAATTTCTGAATTCTTGCTCCACTTAACCCCTTTGGAGATCTAATAAAGGGTGGGATACACATGGATATTGAACTGTGATGCAGTGAGGAAGTTAATCTCTGTTGAGAAGCTTGGAGCCCTTTCTCTTGCCCAGCCTGGGGTTAGGGTGGATATCTCAGCCCCGGTGAAGACTAACGCAGCTGTTCACACTTGTGCTTCCTTTATCCCTCCTAATGGAGCTTCTGACCCCCCGACACAACTCACTTCAGTGGCTGCAGTCATTAAAGGCGTTGGAAATAGAGTCTGAGACTTCTGCAAACTCCTGCCTCAGGTGTCATGACCAATGAACGGATCAAAACTGCCAGCTCCTCTTAGGATGCAATCCCTGAATTCATACCCGATGGCAGATCTGTCACACAGTAGCCAAACATGTTAATACAGCTGGAGCCTTTAGGTGCACTTGTACCCTCAAAACTCAGCGGAGTTGCTGTCATCCTCCAACTGTTCAGTGGCCTAGATGAAATTAGTTAGAAGTCTAAATGCAGCTGCTAATAAAGATAGTGTCTTTCCCCCTCAGAAGAGGCACCAGCTTCCTTTGCTACCAGATGTCCTCTCTGGCAGCTAAGTCAATGAGGAGCTAAGAGATGAAGAATGATTCCGGTCTCCAAGAGGAGGCCTCAGGCCCCATGTGGCAGCAGTGGAAATAGCAGAGGGGAAGTTCGTTATTGCCACTGCCTACTGGGGCTTGGAGTTAATGTCAGTTCCTACTAATGTTGCTTGTCACCAGAATCTAATAGAACCGCTTGTGTGAACTGCCTTCTGCTCAGGAAACTTCTTCCACTGGCTCCACACTGCTCTCCTGGAGACAGGTCTGGGGTTGGATGGGCAGAACTTCCAAAGAGGATTGGGCAATGGAAGAAAACCCATCCAGACCTACTAAGCACCAGCCAAACGTTGCAAGATTGGGAAAATGAGCTGGGAAGCCTTGGGGTATGCTTTCCCTTTTCCCTATACTCTTTCTTTGATATCTACAACTGGTCAGTGGTGGACAGTACTGATCTTTGGTCAGACCCAGTACAGCTACTTTTATATGAAATGCATACTAATGGTACTGGTAAGGGTTAATGGGATTAGGTAGGTCCTAGAATGAGCTCATTTCAAAGCATTTGTGGGAACAGAAGTGCAGGCATTCATGGCTTTGATTCTGGAATGAGGGGAACATCCAAACCCACTCGCATAGAGATGTTTAAGAACTTTCACTGAAACCCACCCAGAACAGCAACACTTAGTCCACATTTTCAACAACCCTGTGCAGGACAGAATCTGGCCTGCAACGTGTGCAGCAGAGTTGTAACACTTGTACAGGGAATCACCCACAATTTTCCAGGATTAAAATATCAGTGGAATTAAGATCTCCCTTTCTCTTAGCATACAAACCCCGAGAGACTGGAAATTTGTTTCCCTCGTGCTGACTGCATTTTAAATTCCTGTAGAATGCATTGTATCAGAAGAACATGTATTTTTAATGCAGAGACATCCTTCTTTTGGAGGACAAGGATGACTCTCTCACATTTTAGCATGGTCCAGATTCTCTGAATTTGCTGCACAAGACTTGCATTCTCACATTGCAGTTTTCTGGAAGATTTTTTTCCTGTTCAGCCTAAGCTAATTTAAGACAAATTTGCTTCTATGCTCTAGTCCAGAGGCTTAAATAGATATAAAACCACCACCTGCTTTTACCTCCAGGAATTCAACTGTGTGCTTTAGACTTGGAACGGCCACATGCGCTCTCTCCTTCTTTTCCAGGTTTTGCCATTATAAACATATTCTGTACCTGTTATGGCAATTTAACAGTCCCCAGCAGTCTGGGAAATGTGACCATCATGGCCAAGTGGCCAATATGTTGGTAAGCATTGCCATGTTGAGCAAGTCAGTCCTCTATAGAACAGCTGCTCCTCTCATTGCTAGTAGAAAGATCTTCTTTCATTGCATATTATAGCTGTTTAGGATGGTAGAGTAATAGGCACAGTGACTGATCATAATAGCAATTAAGAACTGGATCTTTACAAATCTGAATAGCAAATTCGCATATCTTTTGCCAGAAACATCTGACAAGTCTGTCTTCATATTCTGACAAAGCTTAATCCAGGCTACACCATTCAAACCCAGATTTCAGGCACGCCAGCGTGCTGTCCTTGCCCGCAGCAGGATGGTTGGAACTAGATGATCTTTAAGGTCCCTTCCAACCCAAACCATTCTGTGATTCTATGATATTTAAACAGCACAGTTAAGCAGGAAGATGTGCCATTTGTTGTAATGCCCCACGCGACTCGCTCTTCAGGAGACATGCCAAAAGGGATGCTGTCTGAACGCCAGCCCCGCGGCAGCGCTCGGCCGCTCCCTGCCGGCTCCGGCCGGCGGCGCAGGCACCCTTTGTTCCCGGTGCGGAGCCAACAACGCACGGCACGGCTGGTTATTTATCTATCCGTTTAGTTGCTTATTTATCCCGGTTCTCCTGCGCTGGGGTTCGGAGGAGCCTCACCCCACCTCAGCCGGGCACGTTTTGCTCTCTTCCCGCCCTGAATTGCTGGGGATGCTGAGTAGGAATGTGGGAAACTGGGCCCTGTACAAAAGAAAACAGCAGTAAGGATGCTCAGCTGAGTTGCAAAGCGCTGTTCTTGGGTCTGTCTACTCCAGTAGTTATGCTCAGCTTTGGTGTCTGGGTGAGTTAAGCTTCTGTTAAAGCTGGTTGTAACAGCATACTAAAAAGGAGGGCAGATTGGTTTGGGTGGGAATGTTCCTTCCCAGACTCACCAAACAGCTACTAATGTTCAGACAACAAGCAGCGGGACAGCCAGCCTTTTTACTGATCTGTCCTCCAAAATCCACATGTAGTTATGCTGTTTCTTTGTACGTCCAGCTGCGTTTTCACCCCAGCCAGACGCCCATCCTGTTGCAGTGGTTTGAATGCAAGTTATCCTGAAACAAACGTATAGGAGGGTCCCAGCTGAGGCCTCCAGGCTTCTTGATGTCCTTAGCATATAGTCAGCCTCTTTCCTGGTGTCAGGGCACTGTGGTATCAGTTGTCACACTGTCCACACGTTCACATCCAGGATACGTAATATTCTCTGCCATCGCCTCTGCTGGAGAAACCCCATACAGTCCAAATCCACTCCATTTGAAAGCCTTTCTCAGGACCTGAGTGCCTTTGGGAGTCTGCCAGCACATATTAGCTGCAATGGGCAGTTCAGAGCTTGTGTATGTATTTCATTTATACCACTGACCTCAGTGGCAAACCCCATTGTCTCCGTGTTTTCTGCATCCAGGTAACTTACATGTTCATTTGGATTCACACTGCTGCCTCCCTCTTTCACTGTCCGTCATTGCTCTCATAGACTCATGTCTTGAACCAGACTGTAAATTTCTGAGGCAACAATCAACTTGGGAGAATAAAAACTAGTATTGTGGCTGGCTGAGAGATCTGCTGACTGCAGGTATCTAGGAGCTGCAGGGCAAAGCCAGCTCTTTCTTTGGGATGCTGTGCTGGCTGAGGGGTTTGGTGTTCTTCTCTTCCCAATGTATCAACTAGAATGCCTGAACACAAGGATGACCTGAAACCTACTGTTTCCTTCTCCTTTCCCCCTGCCTAGCTGCACTAGTGTTCTAAGAACGAAGTGTTCTTTGCTGTGAAACCCTGGTTGTGTGCACTGTCCCTTCCTGGTGTTATGAGTGAGGGTCTTTCTTTTGTTTAATCTTTTCAGGATCCCAACGTCACTTTCAGAACTACAGCTCTTTGGAGAAACAAAGCCCACAAGGCCCTTTGTGTCTTGGGACCCCCCCCCCCCCCAAGGTGCAAACCTGTTTGCTGGAGAAAAGCCCTACTGCTACCAATAGAAAACCTCTCTGTGGCATCCTGATTTATTGACATAATTAGTATCCCCTACTTCCCATGTCTGGAGCTAAAAATGCAGAATCCCATCACCCATGGATGCTTTCTCTTTTTCATACTGAAGCCTAAGGTATGCCTACACAGTTCACTGTAGAATATACACTGTGCCTGGCCAGCATAATGTGTGCCAACCCACCAGGTCAGACAAGTAGGTCCTCATGAGACTTTCTATGTTGTTGCCACAGTCCTCTTAGTTCTCCAGACTTCTGCCCATTTTGACTGTGAGCTTCTACCTGATGCTCAGCAGTACCTGTCTGATGTCTGGCTGTATTCACACCTTAATTTCTGAGGGTTTTCCTAAGTTATCACACTTCTTTTGCAAGGGGAGGGCAGGACCAAAAGCCTTATTTTGCAGTGTGGAGTTGCTGTTGAAGGACAAGTGATAACCTGCAGCAGCAGAGGCTAAGACATTTAATGGGTGCCAAACATACTGAGCAGAGTGCCAGTGCTGCACTGAATGGCACACCTGGGGTAGGAATAGCTCCTGAAATCCATGAGGTTGTCCTTGTTAAGGGCATTTTGAGGGCACTGTGAGGAAGCTGCCATCTGCCAAGTGCCCTCTCTGCCTCCAAATCCAGAGTGCTGTTGCTTCTGCCAGACAAACCACCTGTAAGGGCTTCTGTGTACTTCTGTGGGATCTTCGGCAGTCTCCAGAGCAAGAGACACAGTCCAAACAAGTCTTCCATAAGCTGGTGATAAGGCAGAGAATGAAGGGTATAAATGTCAAGATTATGAGCACTACTCCAGCCAAATGATGACTGCTTGGAAAGAAGAGTGCCTATGAAGAACACATGGGTTCTCTCTGAGGTAGCGTAGCACAACTGTTCCAAGAGAGACATTTTGACATACAAAATTTGTTCCTTTATGTTCAGCATTGCTATCTCTGTCTTAGTCACTGCTAGGAGACCACAGCAGCCACTCCTGCCTCTTAGGACTACATCGATTTTCTTTTTGCCTCAGTTTTCAGTATGTTTAAGCACAAAAGTGTGGTTTATAAACTCCTTGCTCAGCCTGAAACCCTTGAAGGTGTTTGCTGAGAAACCAGAGCTCCCACCTCAGGGCAGAGACCGCAGGTAATGTCTAATCAATGGGAAACTGAGCACTATCAGGACAGTAGTTGCAGACACTGTTGGCCAAGAAAGGTGCTGGATGCAGATATGAATCTTGGGACATGACCAGGGCAGTATTGAGAGCAACTATCCATCCACTGTCACAGATACATAAAGCTGATGTCAGAGATACGGAACCTAAACTGGTTTGCAGCAGAAAACTGTCCATCTACCAAGGGAGAGGGAATCGGCTTTAACATCATTCACAGTTACAACACACAGTCAGAAATCCAGCATCCCCAAGCCTCATCTAAAATTGACGAGTGCCTCCAAAGGAATTGTTTGTTGCTTTGTTTGCAAAAAGTGCAAACAGCACATCAGAGAAGTAAAAATGCCTTGGTGGCTTGTTTGGCTGCACACTTAGTGTATATTGTAATGAGCCATATGCTAGCTTTGTGTAGTATTCACGGGGTAAGCCAGCTGCAACGTGCAGCCGATTAGTTTGGTTGGAAAAACCTTCATTTTCCATAAGAGGGGGCCAGCAAAATCAAACATTCCAGCAGGTACCATCAGCCCCTATTACTGCTCCTGTGGATGAGGTGAAGCTAAGAGAGCAAGAGAACCTCTGCTTTATTTCTGTCCTAAAGGAGGGACCCTCCTTTAGCTCAAGGCTATTTAATACTAACTGGTTTTATGAACTATAACCCTTGTACATTCTTATGGAAGAGGTTTCCACCACCTCTTCCCATAGCTCCCAGTCTCATTGCTTCAGCCAGAGCTCAGTCGTTCAGCATTCAGCTTAGCTGACGTGGTGGAAACCTCCTGTGCATTAAGGGGATGGAGGTCAGGAGGGGATGAGAACCCGATGAAGTGCAACATCACGAAAGTGACTGTGCAGCAGGAGAGCAAATGCCCTTTTTGCCCCAAACCCCATTTCCTGCTGTGGCCAGAAAGACAGGAGTATAAGACGAGAGGGTATTTCCTCCAGATATCAGCTTTGAATAATTTATTTCTCAGGACTTTCCGCTGCCAGAGATGTTTCCTCTTTGTGTTAGACAAACCTCAGCAGACTTTCCTTCTGTGTACTTGTTGAGCCTTTCGCTTGAACTCACTTGATCCTCTGGCATCTGCCGCAGCCCAGAGTAAGGAGTTTCACAGCTTACTCACAGACATCCACTGATGGATGAGCTGAAACTTCCTCCACCAGGAGAAGATCTCCTTAAGATCTCCACTGTGCTAAGTGCTGAATCAATGGCTTGTGTGGCCACCCTCTGACCCAGTGAGAAATTCTCACCCAGAAGATAGGAACATCCATAGTTCTCTTAAGGGTTTTTTTTCCAAAGTATTATTGGCTGCATTTCCAAGCCAAATTAACAGCCACATCAGAATCTTCTACAAATTAATGTGACAGAATCAGAAACACAATGAACCAGCTGAAGTTTTTAGCTCTTAAAATATCTGATTAAACTTTTTCTTTCCCGTTTTTAAGGAGGAACTTCACTTAGGGGTATCCCTTTGCATGTATGTATATCTAGTGCTTTGACTGCTCTGGGCCATCATTACAGACAGGCAGAAAGGGACTGAGCATACATTATTTCAGAAGGGCTGGAAAAGAAGCCATGCAGCTGTCTCAGTTTTGGGATGCCCACGTGAACTTGACACTCTAAAGAGCAACAAAACCATGAAGCAGTAGTAATGGAAGGGGGTTGGGAGCAATGTGGGAAACCCTGGGGGGATACCATATTTATGTCTAAGGAAGAAGCCTGAATCGCTCTCATTAAAATTCCCCACAGACAGGATTGTTAAGATTATTCTTATTTGACATGATTATTAATGAGGAGGAGGAGAGAGCAAATTGCACCTTAATGAACTTCATAGATGATAATACTCTGGGCAGATCTGAGGGCTCCTGTGAGGAAAGACCACTGGGCAAGTAGAGCGCAGCGCTATCATTAGGTTGACAAAATGCTGAAACCTCTGAACATTGCATCCAATCCTTTCCATCAGCCTCATGGGGCAGACAACAACCCCCATGAGGGTGGTGGATGCAATGATTTCACTGGCAATAAAACCAGGAAGACTAAAAAGCCTGTTTTCCTTTAAATTCACCACATGGTCATTGTAGAATGGGACATGAAGCAACCTGGGGGGGTGGGGGGGGTTAGGGCAATGGTTAACAGGTATTTTACTTTACTCAGCCAGTTCTTCCATTTCTTTCCCTACACCACACCTGGGTTCTTTGCTTCATACCTCTGGTCAGTGTCCCATAGACAGACACCAGTCAAGCCCCATCCTCCAGGCTGAGCCCAAAACAATGCCCCTTCTGCCAACACTCATGCTGGAGCAGCTCTCCTATGAAGACAGGCTGAGAAAGTTGGGGCTGTTCAGCATGGAGAAGAGAAGCTGTGTGGAGACTTCAGAGCAGCTTCCAGTGTCTGAATAGGATCTATAAGGATGCTGGAGAGGAACTCTTCATCAGGGACTGTAGTGATAGGACAAGGGGTGATGGATTCAAACTGAAAGAGGGGAAGTTCAGGTTAGATACAAAGAAGAAGTTCTTTATTGTGAGTGTGGAGAGGCGCTGGCACAGGGTGCCCAGAGAAGCTGTGGCTGCCCCATCCCTGGTAGTTTCCAAAGTCAGGTTGGACGGAGCTTGGAGCAACCTGGTCTAGTGGAAGGTGCCCCTGCCCGTGGCAGGGGGTTGGAACTGGTTGAGCTTTAAGGTCCCTTCCAATCAAAAACTGACTGGAAGGCAGCACCACACGGAGGTTATGTGGCAAAGCACAACCAGTCCCAATTGCTGCCCAGCAAGCAATTTGGCAAGCCTGTAGCTCAGGTGGCTGTAAGGAAGCAGTGAACATAGGATGGAAAACTACTAGAGAGGGGTGCTGGAGGTCCCAGGAGAGAGAAATGCCTGGGGACAGAATAAGGGAGCAGATGGGTTCAGGAGGTAGTGCCCTCCTGGCAGGGAGCAAGTACCATCACCTTCTCTTAACTCTGCTCACCTCAGCTCCAGAAGGGGCTGAGAGTTGATGGCAACAGCCCTCCCCACTGCTGGGCAAGCTGGAATAAAGCTGCAGTTACCACAGAATGCAGCTGAACTGACTGGGAGGGCAGGAAGGGTGTGGGAAGAGGACACTGAGTGTCCTGGGCACCCTCAGGAAACCCCCTCTGCATCTTTGCCAAGTAATAAAATTGACAAGTGCGGTTGGGTGCACACCAGAAAGGTCCTGACATTTCAGAAATCCTTTGCTGTTTTACCTTTAATCAATCTGTACTAAGCCTCAAATATGAAAAGAAGTGCTTAGGGCAAAGGTGAATTTCATATTAAGAGTAAATTGCTTTGATGCTTGTCAATTTGCCAAGATCTTTACAGCAAGGAAATGGTACTATTTCCCAGGCTCCTGGCATGGTCTTAAAGGCCACATCTCACAATGACTCTCTTCCTTTCTCTCCAGCTGTTGTTCATACCATAAAAGCCATAAGCATAAAGATGTTGCTGCTGCTGCTGCTTTTTGGTATGACAAGGTGAAAAAAGACTGAACAATCCAAGTTGTTTCATGTTCCTGGAGCTTTACTGTAAAGGCGGAATGAAAACAGACCGTGACAAGCTCATTGGCACTTTGCATGAAGATTATTATTCATACATGTATTTATCTCCCTTCCCGCTCTGTGGAGTTCATGTTCCTCCAAAATCCAGCCCCATTACTACTAAATCAGAACTTCTACTGCATGTTCACAGTGAAGGCTCTCCAAATAAATGGCAAATACTTTTCACACCACACATTACAGTTATTTGTGAAGATTGCTGTGACAGTCATGTCCTCATTAGGCATTAAAGCAGGAGCATCACAATCTGTGTAGGTCCAGAACTGAACTCTAGCTACAGCAGTTTCATATAAAATGCACTTTTTTCAACTACCAGCACATATGCTATGAAGTATAATCACAGTTGAGGTATGTCAGCAGTGTGTTGAGGTATGCAAGAAACATGAACTATGTGGGTACAGCTTCCCACACACAGGGCTAGCACTGTTCAGTAAAGATGCAATACCACCAAGGGCAGACTGTAACTTAGCTGCGCTCTTCTGATGAAACCAGATCAGGGCTAAGCTGCTGTATGGAGAATGCCACAACACCTAGAACCACAATGAACCCAGACTAGCCTTCCTGCCAAGCACACAGGGCCAGCATGCTGACTTGGTCCGATCAAGGGTCCAGCATTAATGCCTTTGTCCTCCTCCCCTTCCAAACAACTGTGACCAAAGCTGCTGCACCTCATAAAGAACACCACACACCACCACTTAGCACCCATCTCCCCAGTCTGGCTCACTGTAAGCCACCCAGCCACTTCTGTGCCACCTCCCTGACAACCCTCACATATCCCTACACACACATCCCTCAGATCCCTTACACCCCTTATACATCTGCTCCTAGACCCCTCACACATCCTTTACATACCCCCCAGACCCCTTACACGTCCTTTACACCCCTTCACATCCCTTACACGTCCTTTACTTTTACAAACACACACACACACACACGACCTCTTACACATCCCTTACACCTCCTCGCCCATCCACACCCCAGATCCCTCACATCCCTTACACCTCCTCGCCCATCCACACCCCAGATCCCTCACATCCCTTACACCTCTTGGCTCACCCACACCCCTGATCCCTCACATCTCCCTCACATCCCTTACACCTCTTCGCCCATCCACACCCCAGATCCCTCACATCCCTTACACCCACCCCAGAGCCCTTATCCCTCCACACACACCCCCCTTCGGACCCCGAGGGCAGCCAATAGCATCCCCCGCCCTCATTTAACACGGGGGACGTGCGCTTGCACTGGTCCTCATCCCAGGAACGCGGCAGCGGCCGCGCTTCCGCTTCCCAGCCTGGCGCTCGGGAAGGAGGAATCTCTGCGCGCGCGGCCCGGGGCGGGCCGTTTCCTCCCCATCCCGGCGCCTGCGTGCGAGTGCCGCATCCCGCCCTTTCTTCCTCCTGCTCCTCTTCTTCAGTGAGGACGCGGCGGCTGCTCCGCTCCGCGCCCCGCCCCGGGCCGGGAATGCGCTGTCGGGCGGCCGGAGCTGCGCGTCGGGTGGGAGAGCGGGATGGAGGTGGAGGAGGCGTTCCCGCTGGTGGGGCAGATGGGGCCCTACCAGGTGTACCTGTGCGTCCTGCTGGCCGTGCTGCTGCAGGTGAGACATAGCCTGCCCGTCCTGCCCCTTTCCCCACGGGATGCGGTGCCGGGAGGAGGGCACGCACCCAAGTGAATGTGGGGCGAGTGCATGACGCTGGCTGTTGCCTTAAGGGTTATGCTTTGTCTCACTCGGTGAGCAAATTGGGAGTGTGCAGTTTGTGAGCTGCAGTGGGGTGGAATTAAACTGAGATTTCCGTGAGCTAGACTGGAAGGCAGCGACTGCTGTCATAGGCTGTGCTGGGAATCCTGTGCAACTTAGAGTCGGTGGCCTAGGGGAGTGAATTCTAGGTTGTGTGTGGCTTGTTTGTGGTGGAAGCGTTTAAAAAGCAGAGGTCACAGGTACCTCTGTGCGGAAGCTCCCATCTAATCAGTTGATGGGCTGTGATTGGTTATGGTGCTTTGGTTTGCCTTGACTTAACTCTTAAGATGTAGGGTCTCAGCATCAGGTGTTTGGCACAACGCTTTACGTTTTGGGTAGTCACATTTGTAATCTGTGAGATGCAAAACTGTGGCTTTCTTAAGTTTCATAATAAAATTGGAGTCCAAAGTAATAGTGGAGAGCTATGATGTTGTTCAGAGGCTCCATGACCAAGTGATATGCTCTGCAGCCAGGTTTGTCTTTGTTTTCAGCTTTGCTTTGTCTTTGTTCCCGCTCCCTTGTGGTGCAGAGGGGAGATGAGGATAATATGTGCATCTCTACAGTTAGGTCAAGACATAAAGTGTAGTTTGAATCTGAGAGAGGTTTAGTTTACTCAGTGTTAAAGCTTAACAGTTAGTGATTTCAGCTAGGCTGAGGAGCACTGGGTTACTGCCACTGTGGAAACCTACCTAGCTGCAGGAGGGAAGAGGGGGACAAACTTAAGTGTCATTGAATCATAGAATGATTTGGGTTGGAAAGGACCTGAAGATCACCTAGTTTCAACCCCCTGCCACTGCCATGCCACCTAAGGCTCTGTCCAACCTGGCCTTGAATACTGCCAGGGGTGGAGCATCCACAACTTCCTTAGGCAACCCATTCCAGTGCCTCGCCACCCTCACAGTAAAGAACTTCTTCCTTATGTCTAACCTGAACTTCCTGTTTCAGTTTGAGCCCGTCACCTCTTGACACTACAGTCCCTGATGAAGAGTCCTTCTCCAGCATCCTTGTAGCCCCCTTAGGATACTGGAAGCAGCTCTGAAGGCTCTGCACAGCTTCTCTTCTCCATGCTGAACAGCGCCAATCTTCTCTGGGCAGCTAGGGGCCAGACAGAAGTATTAAGCAGATTCTATGACCAAAGAAAATTCAGATGCCTGCTTTGTTTTCTCTTCACTGGTTTAGCTTGCATTTCTACTGGAAGAAGTAAAGAAAGATCTTTACAAATCTTGGAACTAATTCAGAATAACTAAAGGAAAAAAGTTATCAGGTTTGCAGGTTGTTTTTTCTTTCTTCTTAAGTTACCTTTAATTCTTGAACTTTACCAATGAGGACCATCCCCTGACTGATAGGGTTCTTTGCTTCAGATCATGCAGGCGCAGGAGTTTGTAGAGGATTTGGATGTGAAGTTTGTCTGTCAGACTGTGAATAGATTTGGACTTGCACAACTGGTTCCTGCTTGGGTGTTTGATTGCTTTCTGTGTTCCTTTATTGGTGCCAAGTTACATAATGTGTCACTGGGATGTGACACCATAGAGCTAGGTAATCATGGGCTCCTTTAGTGGACAAGATGCACCATCTGGCTGCAGAAGAGCTGTTAGTTTCTGTCACTGGTTCTGCCATGAGCTGATTATTCTCTTTTATTGCTGTCACAGAACCAGTAAATTGAGGCTAAATGAAGTTTTTGTGCAAACTCAAAGCTCCACCAACACTGACTGCAGATTCCGTATGTCCCATGGTTTTGGCACCACACTGCTGATTCTTAAACTTTAGGGCCAGTGATCCAAAATGTGCAATCACCCTCACCTAAAAAGGGAGGTAACATGTCATGTTACCTTGGATGGTATACTGACCCAAGGGGAGAGTCCCCAACTTCAGGCCCACTCCTCCAAGGAGGACTGACTCCATGTGCCTCTGGTCTCTTTTATACCCCGGTTGAATCTGAGCTGTGGTCAGGTATAGTTATGTAGCCCCTCATGGGCTCAGGGTCCCAACTTCCTCACTCCTTCACCCACCAGCTCACCACGTGGCTGGGACAAGAGCTGTGCATGCAGGGAAGCTCATCCAGGCATTTGTCTGTAGCGGGAAGCTCTTGAGGGCTTTGTCCAGGTGGGTATGGGTGCCACAATTGCTTGTTTCCCTGTCCCTTCCCATGTTCTCCCTCAGTTCCTTTGTGTTTTCACATTTGGCTATTAGTATAAAAAAAACCTTTGTATGTACTTAGAGATAAGAATACCATATGGGTGTGAACTGCTTTTGTCTACTGTGTCAAGTCCCTTCATCACTGATTCTGATATACTGAGCTTAAACTCTGCTTTCCCCGCCCCGTAAGATCCCCAGCAGATGTTCTTGCTTTCCTTGAAAGGCTTTTGTGCCTTTTCATTGATTCATCTTTCTCATCTTTTGAATTTCATACTTTCTAGGTATTTTCCAACATTTTAGTGGTTTTCTGCTCGTACAGATTGCTCCAGTAAACTACTTCTGCCATGTACTCGTACTGAGATGCCGATGTCTCTTGACTCTGAATTCAAATTACAAACATAGTTTAGCTCACAGAGCTTCTTTCAGCCAAGTTGTACCAAACAACTGTGTCTGCATGGGGGAGACTTTCCACATGGTAGTCAATGGGCTTCAGTGTACTGGTTCTTGACCTGTGGAATGAGCTTACTGACAGTGGCGAAAAACCTGCAGGTTGCTTGTAGTCACAAAAATGGGTTTGCACGTCATCAGTGTAAAACTAGATTAAGTAAGTCTTACAGGCTGCTGCTTTCATTTCTTTGCCGATCTGTATTACTGCTCTGCTACCTGCCAGTGTTACTCATGAACTCATTGAGCTGTTATTGTATTAAGGTAATCCTGGCTTAGCCACTACCAACTTAATGGGACTTTGGAAGACTTCTAGGAATGTTCTAATAACTTCATAATGGAGTGACAATAGTTAATGTAGAGAAACTTTTTTTTTTCCTGAAATCTGTGGAATTACCTGAAGACAGAAATTATCTGAAAGAATGTAGGGATAGTCTAACAACATGAATTTGAGGCCAGATTAGTCTTGCCTTTCCACTGTACCTTTAAGAGGGTGAGAGAGGAATAAAGGGAAGCTGGTAACTCTTGGAATACTTAGGACATTACTTTGAACTAAAAGTCATTGCTTGATACCTATTGATTACTAGAAAAGTGTTCACTACCTTCTGAAGAAATTCTATTGAAGCATTATTAAAGAATGGTGTCTTTTAAACCTGCAGAAATCTGAGAATGGAAATGTGTTTTACTCTATTAAAAGGCATGTTAAAACATGTTGGAGTTGAAAAGGGAGGTATTGTTTGCACAGCTGAAAAAGGTTTTGCCTGAAGTTGGGTAATGTGTATTGCACAGCAGTCTGGATAATTACCAAGGTGGTGTTTCTTTCTCTCCAACTTATTATTAGCTGAAGGGAAGATGGAAAAACAGGATGGTAACATCAAGTTTCTTGAATAATAGTTTGGTTTAAGGCAAAGGCATTCTTGATGCAGTGCAGCTCTAATGAGTAGTGCTGCTAATATCTCTTTGCTGTTGGCAGCAAGATCATGTATAATATCTA
The DNA here is from genome assembly GCF_034315485.1 of Pezoporus occidentalis. Classification (NCBI taxonomy): domain Eukaryota; kingdom Metazoa; phylum Chordata; class Aves; order Psittaciformes; family Psittacidae; genus Pezoporus; species Pezoporus occidentalis. Next base: position 2,091,716 of record NW_026912898.1, read on the forward strand.
TCATTGGAATATCCCAATGCAGAAAGCTGCTTTTAAACAGCCCAACTGCACAAGTGTTTTAAGGGAAAGCAGATTCTGGGGCTTGTGGCGTAAGTAAGGCAGGCTCGTCCCAAAATAATTCTACAGTAGTGGTGCCTGTCTGCAGATAGGATAGAGATGTGATCCCAGGCATAGCTTCATTTTTTGACAAGGCTATGACTCTGTTTCTTGGCATTATTTTTATCTACCGCCCCCATATACACATTCTGTGTCTTTAGTGGCATGAGACATCACTCTGTAGTTGTAATGATGGTAATAAAATAGTTTGTCGGCAAGTCTTAGCTTAATACTTACATTTGTGTGAGTCTGTTAAGCTGTTCTTTGAACTAGCCAGAAGTGATCATGCATTGGGCAACTTATTCCCAGTCCCTGAGTAGGGCTTTATCTGAATAGAAAGTACAAACCAAATCTGAAATGTAATGAACAATTTAAAATGAAGGGAAAAGGTGGCTTTAGCACAGATTGCTAGTATAGGGTGTTGAAGTTATTCCAGAGGCTTCATGACAGGTATGCTGTTTACCCAAAATTACTTGCAGTGTGCCTGAGTTCAACTATAAGTACCTGTAAGGTATGTAAGCAAGGTGGCAGATAGAAAAATGATTTACAGAATTGCTGTGTACCTTCCTTTGATTACCTTCCTGTTTGGCTTTTTTTCTTGATGTCTATGGGAGAAGTAAAAGTTTTAAGTCCCTCAGATTCTCAAGAAAGTTACAGAATGTGTGTCAGATGTGCAGCCTCTTACACAGAGGTGTGGTTTCAAACATGGCATGAATACAGACATAAAAAGGAGGGGCCAAAATTTTTATTTCTTGAGGTAAGCTTCTTATTCCTACATCTTTTTGTGCATTGCATCTTACTTGGAACATGCTAAAGGATGGTGTGGCTTTACTTGCAGAAGCGATGAAGCCTTTTAGAGTAGTTGCATCACTGAATGTAGTTCCTTCTTTTGGTATAGCTTACGTCCTGCTTGGGAAGCAAAATAAGCAAGGTGAGTGTAAGTATGTAAACTAATCACACAAAGAGATACTGCTGCTCATTTAACTAAGAATATCTCCACCTCAAAATTGGTGGAACTTCTAAGTGAAAACCCATTTGCTCCATTTGTGCATGGCACATCTCTGAAGGGAGAAAGTGTACTACTTCAGTCACCTGTTACATTTAATTTCAATGATTTAGATGCTAAGACTCTTTTAAATAGTTAACTTCTTGTCACTTTTCCAGAAATCATCCTGAGTGAAGGGGGTGTCATGAATACCTTATCAGCTGCCTACATCTCAGTCTTCTGTTGTGTCTTAATCTAACCCAGTGCACTCTCCAATTTATGGCTTGTGTTCAGGGGGAAAGTGTGGTCAGAGTGAGCTTGAGGCATCAAACATGAGCTGCAGCTTTGGGACCTTCCATTCTTCAGGTGCATCTGAACTGCAAAGCGCATGTAATTGAGCTCTTTATTTAGGTAGTTCTCAAAGTGTCATTCACAGCTGCTAGGTCTTTTGCTCTTCTAATCATCACTAGATTCACTCAGACATTGCAGTCACATGTTCTGTGTGTATACATCTGTATCAACACATCCATCCAGTCAGTTTTTGTGGCTTAACTTACTAGGCTGACTTCAATTTCTGTCTAGTCCTAGAAGATGCCTGTTCAGTGTGCTGTTGTAAAGATCTTAACAGAATTACTGCTGATGGGCATAGCAAGATGCATGAGCTTTGGGAGAAGGCATTCTGAAGGCGTAGCAGCACAGGGAAGGAAGCAGATTGTTGTGTCTATTAAAAAATAAAAGAATCTATTTTAAAAAGTGAGGGCTGCGTGCTGTGTAAAGAGTGAAGTTGTCAGAAGGAACTGGCTCTGGGGCTCTGTAGCTGTGGCTGAATTTGCTTTTGCAATGTCTTTTTAACAGCTGGGTTGGAAGGTGCCTGGGAGGCACAATGTCAGTGGTGATTGTTGTCTTCGTATGGAGTGTGGGGAGATGTTTTTACATTGGTAACAATAAGGTTATTGTTACATAAAATATTTTCTGCAGTGGCTGGTGTTTGGATTCAGTGGGAGCTGAAGCAATCCTATCTTCTGCATTAATGAAGATGGCTTTCAGCCTGGTAGACTGCTGAGATATTCCACCTAGCCCGACTGCCCTCTTAGCACCCTTGGAAAGTGAGCCTCGGAGTTAACATAATTCTACTGCATAGCAAAGACTATGGATTAAAAATATTTGTATTATGACACATTATCTCCCTTCCATTTCCATGCGTACACAGTCTAATTTCCTGTGTTTTGTAGGCAGTAAATTATCTGTGTTTTTCCATAAGCAAGCCACACCATCAACTTGGTTTTGGGAGTTTTCTGAAGTAGTTAACCTCTATACACCTACTATATAATTATATACACCTTTACATATTGCCTAGAGGTATTATAGTGCTTCATGCACATTGTTTGCATTGAGTAAAACCTCTGCTTGCTGTTTCAAAGTGTCAGCCCAGTGGGACTGGAGTCCCTCTAGAGCAATAGGATCTGTTTTCTAGGTCTTGTCTGTTTACAGTATTACCTCTAAGTTTGGGATTTAACCAGGTTAAACATTGTATTTGAGTTCACCTGGTTATTTTGCTAATCCCGCTGAGCTTTGAGGGGAAAGGGTGTTAAGAATTTGCCTTGGAAGGCACAATGAAGCTTTTGAGATCCTTGGGTAAGGAAAGCTGAAGAGAATTGTATGTATAGCTTATTCCAGCTTTCTGCTTGTGCAGCTTATACACATCATAAAATCATGGAATAGCTTTGGTTGGAAAGGACCGTAAGATCATCTTCTTCTAACCCCCTGCCATGGGCAGGGACACCTCACACTGGACCATGTCACCCAAGGCTCTGTCTAACTTGGCCTAACACTGCCAGGGATGGAGCATTCACCACTTCTTTGGGCAACCTGTTCCAGTGCCTCACCATGCTCACAGTAAAGACCTTCTTCGTTATATCTAACCTGAACTTCCCCTTTTTTTCCAGTTTGAACCCATCACCCCTTGTCCTATCACTACAGTCCCTGATGAAGGGTCCCTCTCCAGCATCCTTGTAGACCCCTTAAGACACTGGAAGCTGCTCTGAAGTCTCCACGCAGCCTTCTCTTCCCCAGGCTGAACAGCCCCAAGTTTCTCAGCCTGTCTTCATACGAGAAGTGCTGCAGCCCCTGAGCATCCTCGTGGCCTCCTCTGGACTTGTTCCAGCAGCTCCATGTCCTTCTTATGCTGAGGACACCAGAACTACATGCAGTAAATACCAGCAATGTCCTTCTTTTTGTCTGGATATTTAAATGTCAGAAACTTCTGATGCAATAAACACCAGAATTTAGCATACGGTCTATGCTTTTATTGCATCTTTTTACCATGTTAAAAGCTTTAGTCCTTTGGTAGCAAGGAAGTCGAGGCACAGCTGAGAATGCTTTTCTCATAGTCTTAGGTGAACTCCCTCTGAGACCAAGAGGCTCACCCACTATTCTTTGGCAGTGTCCCAGACCAGAGTGCTAAGGTGAGGACTTTGACCTCTTACAAAGCTGTGACTCAGTTATATTTTTAGCCAAAGCAGGCTGAAAGATAGGAGAGAAAGGTGAAATGCAGACAGAAGAATAATCCTGCTTGTTGAAGCAGGACTACATTGTGCCTGCTACTTGTCATCCCAAAATTTTTGCCTTCTTTTACCAGCAGTTCCTGATGTTTTGTTCATGTTATCCTATAATGCCATTGAGAGAGTTCAGTCCTGGGCTGGTTTGTAATGTATTTGTAAACTGGGATGGGAACTTCTGGCACTTTTTTTGCTTGGGCCTCATATAAGTCCTTCTTTACATAAAAAGAGTGGAGTGGCATTCCTGGCATGGCATTGATGGAGCTGTACTGCTGGTGTTCAACTGAGGAGTCTTGATGCTTAATGTCATTTAACTTTCTTGACTATTCCTACGATTGGATAACACCAAAACATGTCTCTATTCATGCATTTCCTGATTCAACAGGTCAGTTGAAAGTGTTTCTATCTTTGCTTACATATCCTTGCTTACTGCAGCCACTAGGATGCTTAAGGGTAAATTTTTTTCATTAAAAACCATCTGTAGTGTTTCTTTGTGTGCTGCTGCCACTTGTATTTTGATTTAGTTTTTTGCAGGTGGGGTAGGTTTCACCTCAAACGAAAATGAAAAGCATTATGCTTGTGCTCTCTAAACCAAATGCTTTGAGGGTTTCATTTCCTGAACTACTTCAAAAGTATGTTTATTATTTCACAAGACAAAAGCAAAGATGTTATTACTTAGTCCTGATGCGGAATTGTCTGAGTGAGTCAGAGCACAGGGATGCATCACAGATCATCACCTGGAATTCTCATTTCAAACTGTTCTTGAGTACTGCAGTCACACATCCCTAGCAACATGGACACTTAGCTTTTTAACACCTCTTTCTCCATGTAATCTCAGTCACTGCTTTCTTTCCTAGATGAGTTCTTGTACTTTTCATCGTAGTCTGTCTAGTTGTCCTTTAGCTTAATAACAGAGTAAAGAGATTGCGGATTTTCTTCTAAATTCATTTTGATTATTCAATAATTTCATGCTAAAAAGTTGAAACAGATTGATTTTCTTGAACTGTGGCGGGAGGTAAATAGTTTTCTCATGTAGAATGCAAAAAGGAGCTCATGGAAAGAAAATGCTTTCAGGTAATAACTCAGAGGGTCTCTGTTAGTTTAGTGGCAATTCTCTTTTAGGTCTGGGTGTAACTGCTGTACAGAGCAGAATCAGATTACCTGGGGGTGCTTACATCAAAATTCAGCGCTCCTCAGACTTTTTTTTGTGCCTATCTGTGGTCTTTCCAGGTTTGAGACTTGTTTTTGTAGCAGCCTTCTGAGAGAACACCTCCCTGCAGGTACATTCTTCCCAAGAACAAATGGAGGAGGTGCTAAGAGCAGAGCAAGGACTGCATTCAGGAGGTGGCTGAAGTGGGGTTTGAGGGATGGAGTGACATGCCTGAGGGTTTGGGGTTTTTTTTAATGGGAGACATAGCAGGATAAGTGACAGGACTTTTTGTTTGCTTGTTTTTCAGGAGATACTGTGTTGGGTTACTGTTCCACAGTGAGAGCTTGAGACAAGAGGTGGTTTTATTTGGCGAGTAAGGGGTCTTTGTGTTGTTACCAGCAACTCTTTTTGTCTCTCAGCCTTTATATTGTCTTGTGTTGTAGAACTTGTGCCACTTCTGTGTTCCAACAGGTCTAAAAGCACGTGGGTTTTAAGCCAGTTGTAATGTAGTCTGTTAAAGCAGTGGCCTGTGAATGCTCATCATTCACAGTCAGCAGTGGGGCAGCTCTATACCAGGCTTGAAATGTCTGGTTTCCAGCAATTTTATTTATTCTTTCCTAAACAGTGCCAAAACTGTTAATTTGCTTTATTTAGACCTCGTGTCAGTACAAATTTTTTATTTTTATTTTTTTACAGTAAAAGAGGTTCACAGAAGATTAAAAAAAAAAAAAGGAAAGAATTAATTTTGGTAAAACTGGGGAAGTTTAGATAAGGGACAATGAGGAGCAGATCTGTTCCAAATATCAAATTAGAGAAATGAACAACACAGGTGGAAGAAGAGGATACAACAGAGTAATATACTTGCATTAAATAACAGTTTTATTTTATCTCCTTAGTACTAATAATATCCAGATGGTTTACTTGCTGTGTGTGAGTTAGGGGGCCTCTGACTGAGGGAAGGGTGTCAGGAGGGGAACTTCTTTTCTCTCCAATAATCAACAGATTAACAAGTGCAATAAACCACTGTGTTGTGGTTCTGTAGTGTGTGATATTTGGTAATGGGGGCTATACATGGCACCTTGTATTGATAGAAGGTGAATATAAAATAGGATTATTTCTTAATATGGATTTGATGCAGCCACAGATGATTCATGTTTAGCATCTTTGATGGGTTTTGTCTTTTATGCCAGCTCTATGTGGCCACTGAAGCCATCCTCATCGCGTTGGTGGGCGCAACTCCTCCCTACCACTGGGATCTCCAAGAGCTCTCAGCTAATCAGAGCCATGGCAACCAGTCAGTGAGCGAGCAGAGAGCTTTTGGGGAATGGCTTCTGACCGCCAATGGCAGTGAGGTGCATAAGCACGTACACTTCAGCAGCAGCTTCACATCGATAGTCTCTGAGGTAAGTCTGAAATGGGTTTTGCTGCCTCATGTGTGAGCAGGAAATCTTACTGGATTGGTAACAAGGGGCTGGTTGTACTGCTTCTTGCTGTCATACTAATGCGCGTTTTGGTTAACAAGTGAAATGGGTGCTACCTCCAGGTCGAGAACAGGTAATCTACTCCTATCTGTAGCAGGAACAAAAACTAGCTTTACTTTACTGTTCAGATCTTGAGCAAAGTTCTGCTCCAAAACTTCCCACTTCTTCCATGTCAAAGTTACGTAGCCTGTAGTCTGGTTCTACAACTGAGCTGGAATCATGCCATTTGTCATCCTAGCATGCTCAAAATCCATTATGGACCCTGAGCTCTTTTTGGCCACCTCTTGTGATTCCCTTGCTAAGGTCAGGTGCGTGTAGTGCATCCCTCATGCAGTGAGCAAGCGGTGGAGGAACTGGAGAGGAAGATGCTTCTGCAGTTTTTGCAGCTCCAAATATGAGGGAAGATGTGATCTGTGGGGAATCAGGTGGACAAAGCAGCTCCTCCCATTCTATCTCCAAACAAGCTTTAGCCTGATTGGCATAGCCTTTGTGTTTTGTGTCTTCTTTCATAATCTAGCCACAGTCCCTACAGAAATGATTCAAGACTCTGCACTGATTTGTGCAACACCGTTCCTTCCTGGGCCCTTCAGTCTCTGTGAATGTCAAATTCTTCTGTGAAAGAGCCCTGAGTACATCTCTGAAAGACCTGAATTTAGAGCTGTACAGTTGAGTTGAGTGTAGTACCACTTGATAATTCAGGGGTGTTGTCCAGAGGTATTAATGCAATTTGAAGTAGCCCTGCAAAGCACTTAACTTTATTGGTTAGGAGCACATTAGTAAAAGCTGCTAGCTTTGAAACAGTTCCAAGCAGTTATGTACAACAGGTATTGCTGCTCATTCTCGTAATAAAGAGAGTATGAGTATATATGCCACAATTTAATTTAAAATCCTAATGAGTGGTGGAATTTCTTAAGCGTGATTTAAAGCTCAGAAAGGTTTTCAAACTTTCTCTAAGCTTTTTCTTTTTTGCTTGTTATTTATCCAAGAATCTTCAACTTGACAAGTCAGACACGTTTGTGGAGCCTATGAATGCTTTAGGACTTAAACTTTATATTCTTGTGCATTTTAGTTGCATAAATAAGAAATGCAGGTAAAGAACAAAGTTTACTTGAAAAATACAAACCAAAAAGAAATCCCAAGCTAACTTCTGTAGATCCTGCTTTTTAGCTCCTTAACAAACTTCTCAATAAAGGCCCATGTGTATAAAATCTTGTTACCTCTCCCATTTCCAACTGTTAAAATACATTTCCTTAAAGGTTTTTACCTGAGTATGTGGTGTATTTGGAAGTTATGTGCTAAAAAAGTGAGATCACACTTACTTGGTGGTTCTCATCACTAATTTCATTACTGATGTATAAAGAAGTCTTTTCTACATTTGAGGAGGATGTTTTTCATGCATGTTTTGTGGCGTTACGTCTGAATAAGGGGACCATTGAAAACCGACACTGAAATATAATCCAATGTAAAAAGGTTAAGTTGTGAAAATCAAACATATGTATGTAACATGCTTTATGTAGAAGAGGAAAGCCTAGAGCCCTTTAAAGGGCTGCATAGCTGTTGAGATTAATTTGCAGCTCAAATATTGCTTTGCAACCAAATTATGAGTTAATCCCTGAATGATTCAGAAAGCGTCTCGAGTTTGAGTTCTGGCAGCTTTTGTATACTGAAAGTTAGGGTCTGATTCTTCTAACTCTTACAGAGCACACTGGCCATGTTATTTCAAGATAAAATTAATCTCATCTGCTATTATTGTACAAATGTATTTTTCTGAGAATTGATTTTAAAATCTAGAGAGGCTTCTAAAGCTGATTTCTGGTCACGTGGTTGGTTTTAGAAGTGAATTTTGTCAATGTTGATGCTTTATGGGCACATTACCTACTGTATCAGTAAACACCTCACCATTAAAGTGACAATTCAAAATGAAGCATATACTGAGAGTAAGCAAGTTATTTTCTTGGAGCTTCTGAATGATTTTGTTTTGCTAGCTCCCTAATCTTGGTGAGGTTTAATTGCATGGCTATGCACGCATGGTGAAGTAGTTCATAACTGAGCTTTGAAATAATACAAGCTTTGCTAGAAAGGATATCTAATGGGATTTTGGTAGAGGAAGAGAAGATTATGAGGAGAAGATTAGAGTGTTATTACAGGGATAATGACATAATCACGAGTTTACCAGCAGAGGAAGAAAAGTTGGGTGTCAGTAAAATGATACATTATCTCAAGATACAAGCAGAGTAGCAAAAGTAAAGAGCACAAGGTATTTCCTTTTGTATTCTAAAAACTCTCACTTTTGAACAGTGAGAGCATGGCATCTGTTCATTCTACAGATGTGTGGAGGGAAATTTCCTGTCAGGTTTAACCTGAGACATGAAGTCTGTAAGAATCAAACAGGTCGGGTTTGTATTTAGAATGGAGAAGAACTGGAAATGACATGAAGTACACTATAAAAGAGATGAGTATTTGCAAATTTAGCCAGAAAACTTGGCTAATGCTACCAAAGTGTTTCTCAGTGACAAGACTCGTAAAGAAGTGTATAAGCATATACATTAAACAGGAAGTTCAAGTTAGGTACAAGGAAGAAGTTCTTTACTGTGAGGGTGGTGAGGCACTGGAACAGATTGCCCAAAGAAGTGGTGAATGCTCCATCCCTGGCAGTGTTCAAGGCCAGGGTGGACGGAGCCTTGGGTAACATGGTCTAGTGTGAGGCCCCCCTGTGCATGGCAGGGGTTTGGAACTGGATGATCTTAAGGTCCTTTCCAACCCAAACCATTCTGTTATTCTATAAGGAGGAGCATATGCAGGATTATCTTTGGACATACACCACAATTTTTATTTTTGCATAGTGTACCTACACTAGTGTCATGAGGTAGGACTGAGTCTGAGTTAGATTTATGTGAGAAAAGGCGATAAAAGGAAGACTGGGAGAAGGCTGCAAAAATGACAGTATTCCAAGGGATCTGTCCTGGATTTTAGAATCAAAGACTGCACATGATTTGGAGGAACTGTGCAGTTCGTTTAGTACCACCGAGTAGGAGTTGTGTTTGGCGACTGAATGTGATGCTAAGGATATTTACACAAAGCTTGATCTTCCTTCAAGTATGTGTCATTCCCCCCCCCCAACTATTAGCTATTGCTGAACTGCTTGGATTCTGGTTAATTCACTCTTTTTCCTCCATCCAGTGGTTTTTAATCGGCAACACATCATACAAAGTGAGTGCTGCCAGTTCTTTCTACTTCAGTGGTGTGTTCGTTGGAGCCATCTCCTTTGGCCAGCTCTCTGACCGCTTCGGGAGGAAGAAAGTCTATCTCACAGGTAACCAGTGCCACCTAACAACATGAATGAAGTGGAGGTGGTGTGGCTCTGAAGAGGTGGCAAGAGCCCAGTTTCTGCCAAGAGCTTAATATGTAGTAGTGAATCATATGCTGTAATTTTTGGTTTTGTTTTGTCCTTCCAGTATACTTCAGGAATATAAGCAGGAGCAAGAAATTAGTATTTGTTCAGTCACCATCTGAATATCTGGGAGGTGTTCTGTATTTAGGTATCATACCATATGGGCATACACTCATGCATATCATGCTCATGAGATCTCCACATGTTGCAATTAATATTCCTGATAACTTACTGGCGATGTTCTTAATGTATAACCTGCTAGGAATTTGCTGTACTGATTAAATCATGCAGACAGGAGGTAAATTTTATTTATGTGTGTTCTTCATTGTGTTTTAAAGCTCAAAAGCTTTTTTTATTGTCCCCAGATCAAACAAAAATTGGAACTTCATGTTTTATGGGTGTATTTATGAAGTTGTGTGTCAATAGGGTAGCATGTAGAGCTAGAAACAGATTATTTTTCTTAAAGGAAAACTTCATTCAAAGCAGATAAAGGTGGGCTTGCTATGCAGTGCAAACTCCCCATATACCACCCCTGGTAATGTTTCTCATCACTAGTTTGCATAGACTGCTTTTGAAAAATGAGAGGAGATACTTGGTCGTGTGTTTCATCTGTTTCTTCTGTATGGGGATAAATATCAAACCAACTTAACTGGAGCCAGACAGTAGTTCTGAGTATATGAAAAAAATCTGTTGTGAACCGAATTTGAAGGTTTAGGACTGCAAACTAGCTGTCCGAAACCACTCCTTTTTGTGTCCCCCAGTTTATGATACTGACTGTAGGTACTTAAATTTCTGCCCAAACCTGTGTTGTAGTTGTTGATTGTGTTACTTAGGACAGATGCCACTGAACTTCAAGTAAAGATACTGATAAATGCTTCTGGTTTTCTTTAGGTAATCTTCTGAAATGGAACCTTTTGCCTTGTTTTCTAGGTTTTGCTCTTGACATCTTGTTTGCCATTGCAAATGGATTCTCACCCTCATACGAATTCTTTGCCATCTCTCGCTTCTTGGTAGGGATGATGAATGGTGGGATGTCACTGGTGGCCTTTGTTCTACTGAATGAGTGTGTGGGTACTGCTTACTGGGCATTAGCAGGTAAAGTTTGAGTGCCAGTGTCTTTACTGCCAGGTAGATTTCAGTTTTACACAGTTGACACAGCAGAGCTAACACCATAGCAGCTGCAAATTTAACTCTGCTTGAGCATCTGTGTGACCACAGTCTGAGTCTTGCTCTGTCTAATATGAACCTTAGACAAACACACTAGATGACTTGGGGCCATTCAGATTTCTGCATCACTGAAGTTGACAAAGGTCCAGTTGAAACATCTCTTGTGAATGTTAGACAGCTAAATTACTCATCCAAAGTTCGCAGTAGCTGAGCTCTATCCATCACAATGTTGGACTGTGCTAAATGGAGTTTAGTGTTTGTGTGCTAATAGCAGTTCTTTCATTCCTGGCAGTTCTCAAAAAAATCAAAAGTGTTTTTATATAATGGGAAGATGAGACAGCTGCCATGCGGTAACCAACCTTAGAATTTAGAACAGAAGATATCAACACCTATAACTGTCTTGGTTGTTAGGTTTGAAGCTGTCCTTCAGATGTGATGTGCATAAATTGTTCAGTTACGCCTCTGGGGCCTCATCCAGTCTGTGATGAAGTCCAAAAGTGCTATGTTGAGATTGTCTTAAAATAGAGTATCTTGAAAATCATGAGAACTACAAATGAATACTACATACTTCTGAAAGTACCAGTTTTCTAATGGTATTTATTTTTACACATACAAAGCTGAAACATACATTTGGAATTGCAAGATTCAATTGTTTATGGGGCTTCTTTGGGTGAGGAGGATTCAGAAGAGTGATTTGGGCTTGTAGTGACCTTTGCAGTTAGGTGTAATACTTCTGCCCTGCATCGGTGAAGGACACAATATTCTTTGGTCAAATAGCTGTGGTTTTGCCTGTATTGTGGAGTGACCTTTTCTTAATGAAGTGTTAGTTTGTCTGATTCCATGTGTTGAGAGTCGGTAATGTTCCTTACAGGAGTAATAATGTTTTGTTTTGTTTCTAATTGTACGCTAGGATCTATTGGTGGCTTGTTCTTTGCTGTGGGAATTGCCCAGTATGCGTTATTAGGGTACTTCATTCGTTCCTGGAGGACGCTGGCTGTTGTGGTTAACCTGGAAGGAACGGTTGTCTTCCTCCTCTCTCTGTAAGTTATTTTTCAAACTGAGTTCCATCAAGAAAGATGTCAAAACCAAGAAACAAACAAAACCATTGAACAAACCAAACTACGAAGTCAAGGTGCCTTTTTAGGATGGCATGAAATGGTGTAGTTAAGGTATTTCTCTCAACCTCTGCCACTCCATGTTCTGTACTTCCTTTAAATAGTATTGCTGCAGTATTTGAAACTGTAAGTGTACACTATTCTATATGCATTATTACTGTAGATGAGATGCAGTCTCAAGTATGGTGCAGAAGCACATCCTGTTTTTTAACTGGCATGCGTAGGTCTAAACTGGTCTGGTATGCTACAAGATGCTATATATACACGTTAAGAGATACAGAAGTATTTATGTGGGTTTATGATAACATGATGCTTCTCTTACAATTGTGCTAACCCAGAAGGAACAGTGTTAAAATTGCTTGCACATACAGTCTTAAAGGTAGCATGAAATAAAAATAGGTAGCTTCCTTTTATTTTTTCAAATACGATTAAGAAGGAATAGGAAGAAGGCTTCTTTATTAAGACACCAGGGGTCTGTGTTTGTGGATTCCATCACTGAAAGCTATATGATGCAGTGTTCTCTTCTTACATACTTCCTGACAGTAAAATCTCAGTAACTGAAAGAAGAAAATAACTTCAGCTGCTGTTTAAACTTAAGGGTTTTTTCCTTCTAACTTCAATAACTTCTTGAATAAAACTCTTTGCTAAAGAGTCAGTACACCCTTTCAAAAGGAAGCATCACAACTTAGGGAAGAGCTTTAGAGGCAGTTCATGAAGTTAAAGTTTTTTAGCTTTCAGATTGATAAATACAGTCTTTTGAAGTGCCTTATTCATGGGACTTCAGAGCTGTGCTCAGAGGCTTATCTTAGTCTAAGAAAGGACTTTTTTACTCCAAGTTTCACACAGCCTCCCTCCTACATTGCTTAAAAATTACTTTGTGCAGGAAATACTACCAGTTTGGTTTTTTTTTAATTGTGGGAAAGAAAACCTGTTCCTTTCCAAGCTCTTTTCATTTATAAAAGCACAGATTCACTTTCCTTTAAAATTAAAGGTAAAATGTCACTTCTGGTCAAAGGCAAAAATCTTACAAACCTTCTGGCAAAAGTCTAAAGCTTAAATTACTTCTGGGAATCTGAAAGTAATAGATTTGCTTTGTAGACTGTGTTGGAGTTATAGATGTATCAAGTGAACAGTGCACATGGGGAGCAAGAGCGTGACCTTTGCACAGCCTCTGCCTTCCTGTCGACAGGAGAGAATTTGGGGAAAAGTTGGGAAGTAAGAAATGGAAGACAAGTTGGTGTTACAAAAACATCATCTGTTACTTGTAACAACGTGGTGAATCCTTAAGTCTCTGAAGACAGGGTCTCCTAATGATACTGTAACGTGTAGTATTGTGCATGTATGTTATGTGTATGTATGTATACATTCAACATAACTTCCTGGTATCTAAACTGCATATGACTTATGTTCCCTTTCCTTTCAGTATGCCTTGTCTCTGTTTCAGTAAGTGATTTTTATACCTGAAGGGTTGTTTGAAAAATTCTTTGTTACACTCAAATGTGTTTCAGCTTCATTTCCATAGGCAAGTCAGCCTCACAGAAAGAAAAAATCCTGTGTGTATGTATGTGTGTTTCAGATTCATTCCAGAGTCCCCCCGCTGGCTTTATTCCCAAGGCCGGCTGAATGAAGCAGAAGATGCCCTCTACCTCATCGCAAAGAGGAACCGCAAGCAGAAGTGCACTTTCTCATTAAAACTCCCAGCAGAGAGGAGCTCCAGAGAGGCTGGCAGCTTCTTGGACCTGTTTCGATACAAGATCCTCCTGGGACGCACCTTGATCATGATGTTTACCTGGTACTTGAAATACTTTCTAGGCCCAGCTGTGTTGCTGCTGCCTCTTTTGAGTCTTTGAGAGGAAATGTTGCTCACCCTGCAGATTATACTTAGCCTGTATGATTAGGGACACTGTACCTAAAAATGATCCTTTTATTATAGTATTTGCTTGGTGCATTTTTAACAGGAAGGCATTTTGCCAGTCTGGGTGTGAGGTGTTTTATCTCTGCGTTTTCATCATGCTTTGAGAGTCTCAAATTAGTTAACTGCCTCTTCTCTTCTGACCCTCAAAGGCTGCTTAGGGTTAGTCAGGCTGTTCTTTGTCCCATGCTGTGTCAGTACTTCCAGTCACATGGATCATTCTTGGTTTTGTGTATAAGGAGACCATTAACAGGGGGGTAGCCTACCTTGTGAGATGAACATGTTCAACCCATGGTGCTCTAGTCACCAGCAGAAAACTAATTCCAAAAGTGCCTGTTTTGCTACAGATAGCTCTGCTAGCCCTGAGGTCTTTTGCTGCTACTTTGAAATAAGCCTTGTGTATGATGTGTTACGTGAGTCCTCTGGCATTTCTATTCATACATTTGGTTTTATAATGCGTATATTTGAAGAAGATGTATTAAGAAGAAAACAAATGGCATCATTTTGTTAGTAGACAACACGGAGCTGTTTTTCCTTTGCTTTTCCAGAATGGCTACTGCAGGCTAGTTGATTTTTCTGTTCCTTAAATAAGAATTGCTGATTTCCTGCAAGATGAGTTAGTTACCAGTTCCTTTCCTCTCTGTAAAGGTGACAGCCAGGCAGTGATACGAAAGAAAAAATAAAAGATGCAAATGAATAAAACTAGACCAGGGTGTAGAAATTAAAAGAAGGCGGATGTGTTGTCTGAACTGTTTCGGAAAGGGTTTACACACAACTGGAAAAGCATGGATGAAAGTGGAAGCTGATAAAACCAAAAAGGACCAAGTCATAATTTCTCAGGTCAACTAATATAGTCATATTTTAATTTTATTCTGGTTTATGCCCATTCTTATCAAGTGTAGTCCTAAGATTAACTGAGTAATAAGTCAGTTGGGTCTGTGCAGAGGCAAAATGGTTTCTTTCCCTTGGAAGCACCATATACTTGTTAGGGTAACATGTTAGACCTTCTGAAACTCTAAATCTGGTTTATGGTGATTTGCCAGACCAGTGCTTTGATTTGGCAGGCAAAGTGGCAGCTCCGATTTTACTCTTTTTCTCCTTTTTGCAGGTTTGTGTGCAGCTTGGTTTACTATGGTCTTACCCTAAATGTGGGTGACTTGGGTGGAAGTATTTATGCCAATTTAGCCCTTTCAGGGTTGATAGAAATCCCAGCATACCCAATCTGTATTTACTTGATTAACCAAAAGTGGTAAGTATGAAATTTATTAACCCAAACCCATTCAGGGTTTTATTTTCTTTCAATTTTACTCAAAGATAGGTTTCCTGTATATTGCATCTCCTAGTTTATATCTGTGTATAGAGCTTCCTGCTTCAATTTGAAGGTGCCATTGATATGTCTTTGTTTCAGATAAAGTTTAACTTGTTCTCAATAGCTCACTTATTAATGAGCTGTCTGAATTTGGCTCAGATGGTGCTGATCCCGTGGATCAGTTGAACCGAGCTGTGCTAGCCCCATGCTAACACAAGATGGCATTCTTCCCACCTCTCTCTCGTAGTCCCCATTCCCACTATTAGATCAAAGCAGTTGCAACTGAACTCAACGGCAGCTGTAGTGTGGTTTCATGTAATATTTGCTTGTGTGCACTAGTATGTGAGCAGAGATTGATTCAAATATTCAGCCTTTTCCTGAGCCATGATACTCTGGACAATGTAGAATTGACCTCCCAGTTTCTTCTGCCCGTGTCTCCTGAGGAGCTTTACAAACGTGCACACGCAGTGGGAAACAAATCAAAATCCTAGAAGCTGTCAGCCACTGCATATAAAGACTTCTTGGTGCTCATTTTAAGAGGGCAGTAGAAGCCGTTTAAAAGTGTGAGAGGAAGTGTTTGTGGGAGATGGCATTCAGGATTCCCAACTGCAAATAAAGAGGCAGCATGAATTTAGAGGACTTACTGCTCTGCAAACGACAGATCTAATGCAGAATAAAGCTTTGTTATCCTTGCACATCAGGTTTGGCCGGAAGCGAACACTGAGCACATTTCTGTTCCTGGGAGGATTGGCTTGTCTTATTGTCATGTTCCTTCCTAAAAAGAAAGGTAAATACTTACTTTTGTTTCTGGAGTGCGTGATGAGAATTGTTAAACACAACATCCTATAATCTAAGAATTTGATGGTTGCTTGTAGATTAGGTTCATACCACACGTGAGTCCCAAGTTTTGAAGCCAGAGAAGGTAACTCACAAAAAGGCTAAGCAGCAGCCTTCCTAAGATCTTAAGGAAAGCTTGTTGGAAAGGGTTGGATTTGAGCTTTTGTCTTTGGATTCTGCCCTGTATTTCTGATCACACCAGTCACTCCTTTCCAGTGTTTGTGACTTAAACCCAAAGACTGATGCTATTTGGGGACTTTCCATAAGCCAAATGATATGTTGGTGTAAGTAGTATGCATGCAATTTGTATTTATCTCTCCAAGTGAAACACCGATGTCAAAAGATCTTAAGAATTGAATCTTGGTGCAAGTTTCCATGTTTTCCTCACTGCTCTGTAATGTTCAAGACTGGTATAACTGTGATATTAGTAATGTGGCCACATATACTTCAAGACAGGAGTCTGAAAATCTTCTGAAGCAAGGGGTTTTTAAGAAATGTGAAATAGAATGTCTTTTTTTGTAGACACACTGTGCTCATTTCTTCATTTCTGAATTTGTTCAGCAGAACAGAAACAAAAGTATACCATGAGTGGTTTTTCTTTTTAAAATTAGGTGCATAAATTCATCTCAGCTTGTAAGATTTTGTGTATGTTTAACACCTGCCGTAAGGAGAGCGAAAGCTGCAAAGGTTTGAAGCATGATTAAGAAAGATTAAACGCTTATGATAGCGTGCCAAAGTTACTCTAGATGGCTATGAATCTAATAGTTGAAACTTTTAAAGAGGAGCAACTTGGGTTTCCAGAAGTAACCCAGATGCTGGAGCCCAGACTCAGATATTCTGGTTAGGCTGGTACCTGATACCAAGTACATTTTGCATGTTAGTTCAAGTACAACATATGAAAGAGATTTTCAGAGCAGAGGACTGTGGAAATAATCCAGGACCCAGGAAATAATCCATATGCTGAACTGCTGAAGTTGGCCAGGAGCAAAGTGCCTTAGGAAGCACGATTTATTCAAGGCCGCAGTGGTTTATTCTGTAGCCTTCCTTGATAGGCATGTAACGTGTCTTCTGATGTGCTTGGTATAAGTGAGTAAGCACTGGCTGTTCTGACCAACAATATCAAGCCCATGTTTCCTTCTGTACTTGAAGGTATAGATCACCTCGGACAAACTGTCCTTTAACAGAAAACTGCTTGGCTCTCAGCAAATTCTTCAGTGGGTTTGCTTTCACTCCATGCTGTTGTGCGATTGAAATGATTAGAGATGTATTTGAGTGCTCAAAAGCCTTACAGGGATCACATTTTCTCTGTCAGATACTGGAGTGTTCGCAGTGGTGAATAGTCGCTCTCTGTCTTTGCTGGGGAAACTGACAATCAGTGCTGCATTTAACATTGTCTACATCTACACATCAGAGCTTTATCCCACAGTGATCAGGTAACACAAGTTAATTTTAAGGTCTTCATGTTTTCTGGTCTCTTACCTGATCACCTTTACTTCTTTTACTTTTTTTTTTAACTATACCTTTTGGGGTTTTCAGTTACATATAATGATTATATGTAGTTTACATGCTCAACTTCTTCCCTTATCTTTTAATTTCCTCTTCCCTCAAATTTGCGGTGCTTTTTTCAGACTAACCATATTCTTTATATAACAGTGAAGTATCCCTTTGGCTGCTTGGTGTGCTCACAGCCCTCTCTCCGCTACGAAGATAACAATAGTATTGCTGATACTTCTTTAATGAATGATATCTAACTTTTTCAGTGCTTTATAAGCCATACAACTGTATTAAACATTCATGCTTGCTTAACCAGCACCACTGAAGATGACTGGTCAATAAGCTTTGTAATGTTAACTTGATACTTCATAGGCCACAGGTTTCACGAACTAGAAGCAGAAGTACCCCATGCTTGTGCTGACAGAGCAGACAGAGGCATCTGTCATATGGATGTAATTTTATTGGGTATTTTAAGCAGGTATTGTTGTTGATGATCTGCCACCAGTGAAACTATACTGTGGTGTTTTTCATGGGTGGACAAGTCTGCTCATAAGTAGGGTTTGGATAAAGGAATTTAGCCAAAGTTTCAGGCAGAGAAGATGCATTAACTGAAATTGCACGTATGCCTCTATATGTATGTATGTTAGAATTCTGAGCATGAAAGGGATTTGTGCTTCTAAGCCCAAAGCATGTTTTAATTCCTGTCTTGGGATTCTTTCACTTTCATTTGACTTTGTCAGTTACTGTGGTCGGGGTCATGATTGAAGTGTGGGGTTTCTTCCTTGCTCAGTGGCCCTTTTCAATATGCAAATATCATTGATTAATGACTTTTCTTTGCTTCCCAGAAATGTTGGAATGGGTGCCTGCTCCATGTTTTCCCGGGTTGGTGGAATCATTGCTCCATTCGTCCCTTCATTGGTTTGTCTGAGCTTCTTACTATTACATATGTTTTTGGTTTGTGGCTCTGACTCGGCAGAGGCTTACAGAGGTGGGAGTAATTTGGATAAGTTATGGGTATAAACTAAGATATGTAAATTACATGTCTTAACAGTAACATGGTAGTCCAAAGGCATTGCAATATAATCTTTGTGATTAGACAAAAATCAACATTATTTAGTTCAGAAGGTGTTTTAGCCCTGTAAGAATTTTGGGACTTAGCTGGTGGACTTTAGCAATACAGTAATTTCAGTTTCAAAATGGTGATACTCAACTTTAAACCCTAAGTGAGCAGTAGCAAGAAACCCACATAGTTAAAAGATCTGCTGCATCAATATAAAGCATATGGGTTTAATTTATATATCTGAGAATAAATTAGTTTTGCTATCAGTGCACTTCATTGAATATCCATAGATTATAGTTATCAGCAAACCGGTTTATCCTCCAATGAATGGAGATGGTGATGGTGCTTAGTGGTGGACTTGGGAGTCCTGGGGGAGTGGTTGGACTTGATGATTTTAAAGGTCTTTTCCAACCTAGTTGATTGTATTTATGTGGAGACTTGATACACCAGCAAAGCTTTTGTGCACAAACTTCACAGCAGTCTGTTAAGGCAGAGAAAATTCTGAAGAGCAAAACATGGGCATGATACTGTTATTTTCCTCTGTGTTCATAGACTTGTGCATGCAGGTAAAAGTGTGCCAGTTTTTCACACAAACTGCTTGCTCAGGTCAAGTGACAGTTCCTTTAATGTAACATTTCATCTGGAATAACTTCCCTCTCTGCCATTTGCCATCTCCTTATGTCAGGCAGAGGGCTAGCAAAAGGGTAGATGAGCACAGTGAGCCTTTTAATCTACAGAATGAAACACTGGGTAGGTGAGAGTGTGAGCACCTCTGGGGTACAGCAGGCAAAGCCAAGACTGGTGCAGGTCTCCCAGGCAGGTTTAATAGGCAGCTTTTATGTCTCATTTGAGGCGTCTATTATGTTGTGCCTAGCAGAGATTTTGCACTGCAGGAGACACAAATCTTGGATCATAATGTTTGAAGGCATCCAGTTAAAGTGAAAATAGCTCGGTTTAAGTAACAAATTAACACTGATTTGAGGAAAGAAATATTTTTGTTGTTTGGAATTTCTTCAACTATTTTAATGCTTTTTCAGTATCTTTTGTCTGGGGATATTATAAAAAGGGTAGGAAGGGAAAAAGTTAATTGCTGAGATAAGAGATGAAGTATTGCTCTTCTACTTAATCACAGCCAGTCATTTTCTCAATTTAGCATTGCTTTTTACTATACAAAGTGAGCTTTTTGACACAAACAGCTAAAATCTTGCCTTTTAAACAAGCCCGGTGTACCGGTTGTACAGTGAACATACACATTTTGGAGCTGTGTTGTAGATGACTCATTTTTGCACACACCATCTCCTAGAGTAGTTTTGCCTGTAACAAGCCATGTAAAAACAGGAAAAGGCATCAGAGGAGTAAAAACATTGCTTAGGCTGTGGGGATAACAGGAAAGCCAAAGTTCAGTTGAAGCTAAAACTAGCAAGGAGCATAAATAGGGATTCTCTCAGCTAAAGGTAATTTAAAGAAAATGTTTAGACTGATGTTGAATGGGATGGACATCCTGTTGGTGGCTGAGATGCAGTAGGCTGAAATAATTTTCCTTTAGTCTTCATAAGCAAAGCCTAACCCCAAGGCTGTTCATACCAGCACTGTTGAGGAAGCAAAGAGCCAGCAAGCACTGAAGGAGTGATAGGTTCAAGAACAGTTAAAGCTGAAAGCTTTCTGTTCCATGCAGTAGGGTTCCCTAAGAGGCGGTGAAAGAGCTGGCAGAGGTAGTGAGGCAAGTGTCCATCATCTGTGACAGGCTATTGTAGAGAAAGGTCACTTCTAACTCTTGGGGGAGACAGGTGATGCAGTGGGCCTCTTTAAGGTTAGAAAGTGGATCCAGGGAGTTACAGGCTGAGCAGCTCAAACTTCATCTTGGGAAGATGATGTGACATGGCCTCTCAGAGTCTGCTTCTGAGCATATGAAGGCCAAGAAGGTAATCAGGACCAGCAAATGTAGATTTACGAAGGACAGTTTGCTCTCAGCCAGTTTGGTTTGATAGCCATTTTCATTGCAGAAAGTAATATGGATGAGGAGGGCTGGGAAGGCTTTTGACACTGTCTTGCAATATTCTTGTTTGGAAGCTGAGGAGGTGAGTCCTGATGAAAGGAATGTTTGATTTGAATGTTGCATGTTTACCAGGCTCAAAGGAATAGTGACAGGCTCAGTATTTGGTAGCTGGTGGCACGTGGAGGACTGAATACATCCTCGCCTTATTTCTAGAGGATGCAAAATAAGGCGGAGAGGTTGACACACCAAGTGGTAAATCTTGAGTGGGATCTTCTGGGCCAACAAGACCAACAAGAAGAATAAAATTTTGTTTGTGGTATGGACTTATTACATGGTCAGTACAGGCTGGGAACCAACTGGCTGAGTAGCAGCCTTGCTGGAAGAGACCTGGAAACAGCAATGGATGTCAAGTTAAATGGGAGCTGGCAGTGTCCTCTCATCACAAACAGGCAACCTTCACACTGTGCTATGTCAGGCCCAGTTCGGTGTGTAGCCCATAGATTAAGTTTCCTCCCAGTTCTAGAGGGATGTTGAAAAATCAGGAGGATCCAGTTGAGGGTAAACCAAGATGGTCAGGGCTAGGGCCCATGGCTTCACATGAAAGCTTGAGGGAATATTGCACCTTTGGTTGTCCCAGCAGTGTGGAACAGTTCAGCAGGGGTCAGGGGGACAAGTTTTGGCCTGCACAGAGGGAGAATCTGTCCTTGGAGTCTTTTCAATACTTGGTTACATAATGATGTGGTGTAGTCTTGGCTGTAGTTGTGCTCAGAGTAAGTGCTTGGCCTAGGTGACCTCAAGAGATCTCTTCCAACCAGCATGTCTATGACTGTGATACCTCTTTCCTACTACAAAGTGATGTTGCATTTATTAAGAAGAGTGTGTATGTTACGGACAAGAACTGAGTATAAATTCAGCAGCCATTTCTTTAAAGTCCATCCCTAAATCTGTGTTGATCTAATAGTATTGATAAGATGCAATTGACAATATTGGTTAAAAAGAGTAGGATAGGTAACTTTTATGCTAAATATGAATGCAAACACTTGCCAGATGGAATGGTTGTCAAGGCTGAGTGCTTTAATATGCAGTATGAATTAGAGGGAACCAATCTCAACCTAACTCTCTTCTTTCTTTTTTTTTGTCAGAAATCTGTACAGTGGTCTCTGCCTTATATTGTCTTTGGAGCAACTGGTCTTTTGTCTGGACTCTTAAGTTTATTATTGCCAGAGACCTTAAACAGCCCTTTGCTAGAAACTATTTCAGACCTGCAGGTATGCTCATACTGGAGGCTGGGTGATGAAGCCATGTCGTTGCAAGCCCTAGATGGCTCTCAGGTATATTCACAGTTTGTTGTTTTTTTTTCCTACTGTTCTGTTGTGTTTATTTCAGCTGTCAGCTTGAATATGCCACTCTAAATAGACGAGGATAGTGATTCTGGGCCTGTGGAGATTAAGCCACGGGGAAATATAGAAGGTAGTTTAGTAACCCTACTGTCACATCTGAAATGTGTCTGGAATTGTAGGCTGAAACACAGCTGGGTTAATTCCTTTCCTCAAGGCCAAAAGCTTCTGATCTTTTCCTTTGGGATAAGAGCCTCTCTAATATCTAGGATTGCTGGAGCATGCTTCATGCAAAGCTGGCCGTTGAAGTTTGAGAAGCCTCAGGTGTTAAAGAAAGCAGAAGCCTGTTTGTGAAGAGCTGTTCTAAAAGACAGCATGCTACTGCCTTGACCTGCACTCGCTGTTCTGCTATGTCAGTTGTTAGGTCTATCCTAGAGAGTCTTTAAATGGGTTAAGGCTAAACTAACCTCTAGGATCTGTTCTACTGTTGATTCTGAGAAATGAGTTTCATTGAAAACATCAGAGCTACAAAACTCCCAGGCATAAGCATAACAATGTGGCAGCAGGATGTTTTTCAGTGGGGCTTCCTTGAATGTTGTTTTTTCATATCACTTTATACTTCATTTTGTCTAACTCCTGCACACCTTTTGAGGTAACGCACATATTCCAGTCATGTGAAGGGTTGGCTTTGTACATGCCTGCACCTCTGAGATTGGAGTGAGATTAGAGAGAAGTATCTCTGGAAGTCCCTGAAAGTGTTCACAAACCATGGAGACAAGACCCTGGGTGACATATTTTAGTGGTGGCTTTGGCAGTCCTGGGGTAATGGTTGGACTTGATGATCTTAAAGGTCTTTTCCACCAGAGTTGATTCTGTGATTCTGTGAATTTGGATAAGGTTTTAATGCTTAAATCCCAGTCCCAAAATTTTAAATATTTACGGGCTAATCCAAATGGAAATGGTCAGAAACTTGAAGGGCAACTCCTAACCAAAAATGCTTGTTGTCCCATAAGGCTGTGATGAGATGGGATCCTTGTGACACCTTTTACTTTGTTTAATTTTCAGTCAAGCAGTCTGGGATTTGCAGGCATTCATAAGCTTATTTTCACAGAAATCAGGAGGCAGAGTAACTCTTATTTCTAGAATGAGAGCAGTTGCTTCTTTTCAAAGGCTTCAACACACTGCCTTGTTTCCCAGTTTTAGCTTTAATACTTCTTGACAGGACAGTGCAGTTTAGTGACAAAACCATCCTTGAAGAAAGCTTGAAAGAGGCAGCCCTGTAATGATTAATTTTATACTTTAGCTACTTTACATGCACATTTTACAAACATTTTTAACCATACTGGTAATGCGTTATGGCACCACACTCTTGCTGGCTACACAAATCCATCACATGCACTTACTTCAAGTTTACACCAGCTGCTACTTGGGTAATTATATCATTATTGCATCTTAACTGTGCAGATGGCTTACTAACAACAAATAATTCCAGCAGACAGTGCAGGTGTTACAACTTAGAGGTGGGGGAAAGTCACATTTCCATTTTCATTTTCCTTTCTAACCAAGTAAGCTCAGTACTGCTCTTTGAGGGGATAAGTATCATCGCCTATCAGTATGTGCCCAACTTGGTTCACTTATGTCACGGGCTGCTTAAAAATCCTAACCTGAACAGGATCCACAAAAGGGAAAAAAAAAAAAGACTCTTTTTGAGGAAAACTTTTCCCCAGATGGATTAAAATTATTGAATCCAAATTAAATGAAAGTTGGTTCAGGCCTGAAGTTATCCTGTAACGGAAGTAATGTTATATCTGGAATGTCTGTGACACATTAGGGGTTTATTTTAAAGCTCACAAAGGACTGATAAAAGGGAAAACTTGAACATTAACCTTATTTGACAAGGCCATGGAGAGGTCTTATGAAGCTGTGGTAAGAAAGACGTAGAATTATTTCACATACTCTGAATTCTGCCTCTGGAATTCATTGTCCTTTTGTACCACTTTCAAGATAACACATTTTCTGGCTGCCCAGGATGGAGGTTTTGTCCCTGTTAACATACATGAATGTGATATTGAAGTTGGACAGCATCCAGTGATAGCCTGACTTTCCTCAAATAATTTTAGAAATCCAGAAAGAAGCATAACATGATTCCCTTTATATTTTCTGACAGTTCTTAGTGCTCAAATTGTTTGAAATTCCTTTGCAGTTAGCGCACGTTGCTGTAGCAAAACTCCCTCTGAAGCCAGATCTAAAGCTACAGATTTTGCTTGCATGGTACTGTCAGTCGGGAACATAATTTCCATGTCTCTATTTTTTGCCCTCTCTCTCACCCTTTGCATATGACTAAGCAGGCAGAAGTCTTAGGGTGGATGGAAGCATACTGGAAAAAATCCTAAATGAACTAGATGGAGTTTATACTTTTTAACTGGAATGATTTGTATCTGTTCCATGGAAAAATGCTATGCTGGCCAAATAAGAATTAACTAGCTGTAATAGCTAACTTTAGTTTCTGTATATGATATAAATTATGTTGCTAAAAGGACTGGCTGGAGTAGGTATGCTTATAATAGGGAATTTACTCTCTGAGCGTATAAAGTGCTAATGTTTTCTTCACTTTTTTATAACCTCTTCGCTTAGTGTTGCAGGAGGATGATCTTAATTAAACTTGCATAGGGAAATGCCCATGCTACACATGGAGAAGTAATAATTCAGATGGAGAAACTTTTATCTAACCGAGTAATCTGAGTGTTCTGAGCCTGTTTCCAGTAGCTCACCACAGAGTAGGGACCTTCGAATGAATTTAAGAAAGCTGAAAAGATTGTCACTTCATTCCAGTCTCTGTCCTGCATGTATTCTCTAGTGTAGAACCAAGGTCACAAAGAAACATTAATTCACATAATGTCTTTTGTAAGTTTTAATACCATGATTTGACCTAGGTTTTCTTACTTTTTCTCTCCTAGCATTCCCACAGAGGTGTAACGATTGCTTATGTATTTTTGGAGAGGGCTTCTTTGCTAACCAGTGACTCTGTTTTCATTTCTAGTCTGGAGACAAAGACAGCTCTACAGGGAGTGGAAGTGAAGACGAGGAGTTTTATGATGCTGATGAAGAGACTCATATGATCAAGTAATGAAAAGAAGAAACACTGTCCTGTTTTATGCCTTTTCTTACTTGTCTGGGCAGTCTGGCTGTAAGATGTGTACTGGGGACCTCACCTGTCAAGGAATGTCATTAGGCAAGTGCCTGTGTTTCTCCTGACTAGCAGAGGGGTTTGAGTACTGTTCAGACTAATTGCACCACTGATGCTCTCCATACCAGGCATCCATTCAAATTCTTATGGTTCGTGGTGACAGTGCATGGACCACACTTGAAGCTGGGTGAGACAGCAAGGGTAGGACTGTGTGTGTGTGAAGCCTGGGAAATCACCTAGGCTTAGACATGTTTGGACAGCTCATCAGTGCACATGTTTGTATTCTGTTTTCAAGGTGGTTGATTTTGATTCAGTATAAATTGGTAAACTTGGAAACATCCACTGTTTGTTTTTATATACTGTGAAAGTGGTCTCAGAATGTGCTGTGTTGCTACTTCAATGGGAACAAATTCCTGAAATTGTGTGTTAAAATGGCTTCTGCACATTGAATAGGGGAGAGGCAACTATGAACATAAGGTTTCTCTCTCTCCACATAGGCACCTGTATAAAGTTACAGGGTGCAGCTGGTTAGTCATGAGCTGTGCATTCATTAGGTTAGTTATAATGGAAGGCTGGGAGGAAGGACAACAGAAAAGAGCAACTATAAAGCCTGCAGAATAAAGGACATTACTGATTTCTTTTTTCCCTTGTTTTCATCTACCAAGCATTTTCTTGGGGTTATGCCTACATCTGCCACATCTTCCTTCCTGTCTCAGCACTGCTGTTTGTAGCTTTGCCTACCTTTACCTTGTCCTCACTTTGCCATAAATATTGAACCTCAGCAATTTCTCTGTGCAGTGAAATATTCTGTGAAGGATATAATTTCCTGGGTGGGACATAGGCGAAGTATTTATCACATACTCTGTGTTGTGAGGTATGTGTTAGAATATATAGCTCATCTTTTGTTCACCTGTCTGTGTCTTTTATTTCTGAAAGAAACCTAACTCTGGAGTGATACGAGGAACTGTGGGTTGCTGTTACATTTTGGAGATTATTGCCAGGAAGCTGCTAGTATTTATTTTAAAATCTTGTGTGTAGATAGTTATTTAAAATAAATGGGGGGGGGGGGGCAGGGGAAGGCAAAACCTCTTTGAGATAGCATTTGGTTACTTGATGTTGTTTCTTAACCAGATGCTTGTTCAAGCACTTAGTTACTTGACCTTGTTGAGGAGGACAACTTCACTCTCCAGTTTACACTGTGCTTCATTAGAAGGATATGGAATACTGAAATATGAAGCATAAACATACGAGATGTTTCAGCTACAAAGATGAGGCCTTACAAGGGTTCAGCTTTCTTGATGACGTTGCTATCTTCATCCTCTAACCTGTACCTTTCTACTGATTAGAATTGACTTCCATGAAACATTTGTTAGTCATTATACATGATGTTCCTAGCAAAGAGCCCCACAGTGGCAGCGAGTCTATTGTCAGGCTCGCTAGCCATTGTTGTGCATGTTAGACTAAGGGAAGCTGACTGCTGAATATTTTCTGGTTAAAATCCGAGCTCCTTTACTCTGAAGTGAAAGTAAAGAAAGAGCATGGGAGGTTTGAACTTGAACTTTGTTCACTGGCAATTGCCCTGAGCAAAGTGCAGCTACCCTGCTTGGTGCAGAAGGCAGCCAGAGACTGCAGGTGCATACACGTAGTGCTTCCAATTGACCTGAACTTAATCCAGGCATTGACTGAGAGCAAAGTTGGGAGCTTCATTCCCTGTGGAGAATGTGTCAATATTGTTGTGATTTTTTTTGCCTGTTGTGAGCTTCACTAGAAGAATTCCAGCTTCCAGTGTTCACTTCTGGGGGTTGGGTTTTTTTTAAGACTGCTAAATAGTTTTAGATGTGGCAGAGCACTTTTAAACCCAGCTGGATAGTCTGTCTGTCTTATTTGGCCCTTTTGTATGCAAGAAAATGGCTCCAAATCAGGTACCCCAAAATACTTGGAAAGGTTGAATCTGTTTGTTCAAAGAATTTTTAAGTTTTTCATCCATATTCTGAATTACAGACAGCTGGGAAATAGCTTCGGAATAAATAAAACCTGTTTACTTAGAAGCAAACAGTGGTAATCTTGGCTGTATTAACATGCTAGGGAAGTAATAATCCCCTTGTGCTGGACACTGGTGAGGCTGCACCTCAAATCCTGTGTTCAGTTCTGGGCTCCTCACTACAAGAGGAACATTGAGATGCTGGAGTGGGGCCAGAGAAGGGCAATGGAGCTGGTGCAGGGCCTGGAGCACAAGTGTGATGGGGAACGGCTGAGGGACCTGAGGGTATAGTCTGGAGAAGAGAAGGCTCAGGGGGGACCTTATCGCTCTCTACAACTGCCTGACAGGAGACAGAAGAATGAAGTGAGGTGAGGTCGGTCTCTGCTCCCAAGGAGCAAGGGATGGGACAAGAGGGAACGGCCTCAAGCTGCACCAGGGCAGGTTTAGGCTGGAGCTGAGGAACAATTCCTTCCCCAGAGGGTGCTCAGGCATTGGAACAGGCTGCTCTGGGCAGTGCTGGAGTCACCGTCCCTGCAAGTGTTCACACACCGTGTAGACGAGGCCCTCAGTGCCATGGGTTAGTGGTGGCCTTGGCAGTGCTGGGAACAGTTGGACTGGATGAGCTTAAAGGTCTTTTCCAGTCTGGTTGATTCTGATTCTGTGCTGCCACGACCCAACAGGTTTTATTAGGTGTCTGCTGCCTCTGTCTCTCTTTGGACAGTAGGTGGAGTAAGTCACCTGAGAGGCAGACAAGAGCTCTTAGCCTTTCTTGTTCCATAGTTTTACTGCCCTTGTCTGCCTCTGGCGACCCTGGTCGTGTCATGGGACACCTCAACGTAATTTTCATTAGAACAATAGGATGCTATAATGGTTCAGGTGGAGGTGATCACAAAACCCAGACCTGAGCTGGGTTTTGTGATGGTCTTCAACTTATAATTAAACTTAACCTGTCCACCTTTATATCATAAGTATACATGTGCAAAACCAAAGGTGAAGAAAACATCAGAGGGTTTTCTCCATAAAAGTTGCTGCTCATTTTTAGCCTTCAATCTGACCTGTGTTGGCACCTTTGGAATTTTAAAGGGCAGCATCTTTTTTTGTGTCTACCAGAGAAACTCTTTATTGTTACCTTTTTTGGCCAGTTAATTCAAAAGTTTTGTAGAAGAGGGTCCCTCTAAAAGGAGCTCAGCAGTGTAGTACCAGGCTTCTTACAATTGCTTGCTCTCCCCCTTCGTCTTCTGAAGTCCACATCTATTAGGTGCTTAAGTTTCTTTTCAGAGAAGTTTGTTTTATAAGAAGTTGCCATCTGGTACAGAAGCCTGTAGGATCACTTTATTCTTACCCATAGAGTGTAATGGTTTGCAATAAGATACTTGTGCTATATGTAGCATTCACTGGGAAGAGATGCTTCACAGTGTTTTGTAGCCTATGTGGTCAACGCTTTCTGTATCTAGATGGACCGTTATTGCTGAGCAGAAGTTCTTGAGTTGAACAGAGCCTGCTATTTATGGGTCTCACAACTTGACAGCACAAGTCAAAAGGCCAGACAGAATTTGTGATTTTTTTGAAGTAGTGTAAGCAATCTGTGTAGGTCCAGTATTGGTGTTTGGGCAGTAAATTTGCTCTGAGAAGCTACTGGAGAGCAGAGGCTGATACAGCGCTAGATAGATCACAGTTTATGACATATTAAAAGGCTACTAGGACCCAACATCCTTGCTAGTTCAGTAAAGTATGACAACCTTAACCCACAGTTTTTTGCTAGAGTAGCTTTGTGTACTAAGCAGCCTGCATTGTTAACTGTTTTTTGTGTTGTGCAGGCACTGAGATACCTACCCCCAAGATGGGAATTCCTTCCTAGTGGGATTATGCTAGAGGAGAGGCTTTCCAGTGGTTCTGATTAGTCAGACCTTAATACTGTCTCAGGTGAGATAGGTTTGGGATTCCGCTACCTGGAGACCTCTCAAGTGACACTTGAATACAGCTAGGAGTGAAGGAGAGTTACAGGTCATGTGAGGAGAATTAGCTAGAGAGAGTAAAAAGAAACACTTTAGGACAAGGGTAAGTGAAAACAAGATAGTAGCTGTTGGGTGTAAATACCCTTCTTGCTGCTTGTGTTGACTTGAGACTTCTTTCAGAGCTAGCATTGGCTCCAGGGTATCCTACTGGGACATCATTTCTTCTTCATGTCAACTTCCTTCAGTATTACTATTTTAGTAATGAAACATTTCTTTGGATCTATATAAAACGGGGCACGCTTCAGTTTTCTTTTGGACTCAGTTTTTCTGTGAAGTGGCATGCCACGAAAATCATTAACATTTGTGAAGCCCTCTTCTGGACAATGCTGTAGAATTGGCTGTTGCTTAATTTGCCAGCTTCCCTTTACAAAAATAGGAAGATTAGAATTATTTGATGTAATTTTTGTTCCACA
This sequence comes from Pezoporus occidentalis, assembly GCF_034315485.1. Classification (NCBI taxonomy): domain Eukaryota; kingdom Metazoa; phylum Chordata; class Aves; order Psittaciformes; family Psittacidae; genus Pezoporus; species Pezoporus occidentalis. The sequence goes on from NW_026912898.1 coordinate 2,121,200, forward strand.
TCTTCTCAGCCTTCTGAAAGGATTTTACTACGTGGCTATTTTTGGTAGGTTGAAGAGAATAGAATAGGGAGGTCATTTGAAAAGTCTTTTTTTGAAACTATGCCCTCTGAAAACAAAGCCAGTGCTTTTCATTTAGAGACTGGGAAAGTGCTGTTCAGAGACTCCCGAACACAGGGGAAATTTAAGAGCTCTGTATTAAAGGAGAAACACGGATGACTCAGTGTTCAGGTCGGGATGCTGAGTGAAGAACATGCCCACACCTCTCCAGACACACCTCGTTAACATGGAGCAGGTTGTAGCTGGTTGCCATCTTTGAAGGTGGCTTTAAGGGTTGCAGCCACATGCTCATCTACTTGCAGTGTGTGATCCGTGCCAGGGTTTCCAGACTCCATGGATGTACTGAGATTAGCAAAATACCCTTTGCAGAGCCATAGGGAATGCAGTTGAGCAGTACATTTTCCAGCCTATTTCAGTAAACATATAAAAGGAGATTGTAAAAGCATGTTTTTGTTGCCCTGAGCAAAAGGGGAAGTGAGGAACAAACCTACTTTTCCTAGTGTTTTAATGGAAGCATTTAAGCTAAAACTCTTGTTTCCCAGTCTTCTGCTTAATCACTGAATGCTTATTTGGTTACTATTACTATGTATTAGCTGAAGGATGGTGTGCTATGTATACCTTTTTCCACCCTATTAGAGTTTCTTTGATCATATTCTTTGACAGAACTCAGTCTGTGCATGCAAGCTGTGAGCCTTACAGTAAATACATCAGGAAAGCCCAAAAGCAGCGATGTCATTTGATGGTGGAAGTTAGTCTGGCCTGACACACCTGTGTCAGAAATGCCTGTATTCACCCATTTACCAAACAGGAGGCTTGGGGTATAGCTGTATTTTGAGTCTCGTTGTTTGTATCTTACTACAAGGTATTTTAAGTGGAAGAAGGATACCTATGTAGCAAATCACTGCGACAGATATAAATGTAAATTGGAGGCTGAATAGATTGATACAGAATTGTTCCATGCTGTGTGTTTTTAATGCCTTGCCCAGTCTGTTGTAGCCTTCAGATTTTGCAGGTGCTGCTGTTATTTAAGTCTAATCGAGCTGGGTAAAACTTTCACCTCAAGAGTCTGAATTTACTGAACTCTTCCATCTTATTTTTGGTACTTCATGCTGCTTCTGCCATGCTGGAAAAAAAAAGCTCCTGTATTGCCTAATGGGGAGCAGATTTTCCTGTTCTAATTTAAAGTGCCTGTTTTACAAAAGTCATCTTTAATTTCCTCTGTCAACTTGACATGGGACTGTGTGTAATGTAACATCATAGAATTAGATTATGTAAGTGCCAAAGACAGTTTTCTGCTGGAAAGTGATGGTTCAAAACTCGTTCTAGCTGCATTCATTTGGAATTCTTCCACACAACCTGATAAAACAGGTATTTACAAGCATCTCCGGAGCTTTCGGAGACGAAAGTAAGTTACCTTTGCTTGCTTGCCTTTCATTACGCAGTTCATTTAAGTAGCTTTTGTTTCTGTGAAACCAAAGAAATTAAATGAAGGATTTTCAGTGTAGCTTTTGTAGAACATGCAGAACTTATACCATGTAGCCATTATAGAAGAATCTGCGGAGCCTGTTTGCTTCTAAGTTGCAAATGTCAAAGCTTTACTCTGAGACTGATAAAATCTGGTTGAAAACTGCACCTTAGAATTTGTTAATTCATTCATCAGCCCTTCTAATTAGCATTGCTAATAACAGCTTGCCTGGAGCTTCATAGGCTCTAGCAGATTTGTCATGCACAGTCTGTTTGAGGCATTGCTACATAATAATGTCTAGAGCTTAAGTCCCTATCACAACTAAAGTTCACTGTGAGTCAGCCTGTTCCTCGCAGAATGGAGTGTGTTTAAACCAAGTACTTGCCCATCCTCATTTACAAAAGGGCTGTAAAGGAAAGAAGTCTTTAGCATGTGTGTTTCTGCCTCCCACCAGCACATTGGAGGTGCTCATGTTATACCCAATTTATCAGGAGGCAAGCAAAAAGTATGGTAGTAAGAAAACCTCCACCAATATTGGAAGTTATAGACTTAAAGATGTTCCATGAGAGTTATCTGGAACATCTCTGTTCAAACAAAATTCCTGACATTACTTTTTAGGGGGGAAAAAACCCAAACCCAAGCAACTCACTATTGCAGACACAGGGCAGGAAACTGCTGGATGACTTGTCATGAAAGAATTTATTGTGGTTCCTTTGATTTCCAGTATGCCTCTAAAAGACTGATTTTTGAGTATTTGATCTTTGTCACTCTGCAAAGTCTAACCCAAGGTTTATTCTGCTCTCATTAAAATTTGAGTAAGTTGTGTAGAAACTGGAAGTGTATTTTGTCATGTGGATACTTTTATAGCATTATCTTCCTTCTTGAATCTAATAATACTTTGATTTTTAAGCTACCTCTTTATATTGAGTTTTTTGCCAATTTTGTATTTAACTGAGTTTTAGGAAACTACAAAATATTTCCTTGTTTATTTAAGTGGTAATCCATGATTTGAAGGCACCAAGTCTTCCTGTTTAAAGTTTTTCTTAAAGAGCTTTTAAATGTAGTTAGGTTTTGAAGGAGCAAAATAATGACACGCTTTTAGAGCATGGATTCTCCTGGGTGTACTACTTGCTTTTAGAAAGGCCGGAAAGCCCTTTTGTAATAATCTCAGCTGAGGGCATGATTTTTCAGGAGCAATAAATCTGGGTTGGGGCATTGTCATCAATTTAATTTATTGCCAGTTAAAGAGCTTTTAGTTACTGGTTTTGGAATTGAAGGGGAAGATAAATGAAACACTTGAAAAACACTCCTGCTTTCTTCCAGACACCACTCTTCCCCTCTCTCCCCACATGCCATAAGCCCCGTGGTGGTCTCTAGTTCCTTAGCTATATGTTATCCTTGGTCCCTTCAGCAAGGCAACAGGCAGCACAGGAGATTGGCACCAGTCTGTTGTGCTTGCTGTTCTTTTCACTGCTCCTTGTTTCTTACTGAAGTGCTCTTGCGTGGGTTTCTTCACCAGCCACGGTCCCTTTAGTGTTGTAGCTCCTCCTGAGTCTGCTCTGTCTCTGCTCAGGTTAGGACTTTCTTTTTGGCATTTCTCCTGCTCAGCTGTCTCTCTGCCCCTCTTGTGCTGGCATGGTCTTACCTTTTTCTTTTTCCTCCTACTGTTGTAGCACTGTAATCTGTTTTTCTTGTCACTTAGTGCCCTTTCTTAAACACCTGGACATGGGGAAGCAGTTTGTTACTGTGGGGGTGACTGTGGAGTCTATATGCGTGCATCCTACTTTGATAGGTGGCCTTGCTTGAGCAGGGTTTTGGACCAGATGACTTACAGAGGTCCCTTCTAACCTCAGCTATTCTGTGATGTCTGTGCTCCCTGCTGCTGGGACTAGCACAGGGTAGCCCCTGGCCTCTTCCCACACACGACACCCTGCAGACCTCTCACAACTAAAACCCTGACAGTTATGTCCAACACATGAGTGAACAAGGGTTTCTTGCAAATCAAGTCCTTACACATTGGGATGGCAGTTTTTGTGAGTGGTAGTTGGTACTGTATTCCCTTTCTGTGTTACTGTTGTCTTAGGTCAAGTAAAGGAAACTCCTAAGGATATAATCAGACATTTATAGCCAAGTTTTGTGTCTGGTTACATTTGCATCCCTGCTGATTTCAAAAGACAGAACTTAGACCTCCGCTTGACCAGAGGAGCAGCCAGAGGGGTAAACTACTTTCTTTCTACTCAACCCTTTATCATCATGAAAACAAATCTCTGTATAGTCTCTATCCTGGAGACTTTGTATTGCTTCCTCATGCCAGTTTAATTTGAATCAACAATCAGAAGTCCTCGCCAGCTGAGTAGCAGGGAAGTGGGAATAGGGGGGAATAGATTCACTGCTTCAAACAAAAATCAAGTTGTATATAGTTGGTGTGTGTATTTTTAAATATTTGTAATTTGGCTTACTTGAATACTGTATGAGCCTTCCTGCATTAAAATGAGGACTGAGATACTTCAGAAGTACTTCCTCTTCTTTAACTGTATTAGTGTGCTGTTGTTAACTCAGAGTTGCACTGCTGAGAAGCCCGAGTTCAGAATACTTGATCTGGGAAGTCACAACTAAAGACAGCATAAGCTTTTCCACAGTGGAGCTTTTGTGGTGGTATACTCATATGTTCGTGGATCCATCTTTTTAAGATGCTCTTTGCCATAGGTGAGGGGCTGTAATAACTGTTGAAATATTCAGAACAATTGCACTTATCTGTTGTTTTCCTAATGTAATTCCTATGCATACTAACCTGTATGTGCTGTACTTCACTGGAGGTATGAAAGGTAAACATCAGGTTCTTAAATTACAAAAGGTAAATGAGTTTTGAAAGTAATTCTGTAAGACTGCATATTTTCCTGTGATATTATCTTCTAAAAGAGGCGATGGTGGTAAGCCCATGTGAATTTACTCAAAAGTTAATATTGGTGGTCGTTCCAGTCTCAGTCAATTTCTGAATTATTTTGATCATTTGAAATACAGTTTCTCTTTACTCATTTTGTAGAGGCTAATCTGTGTTAGTAAACCAACTTCTAGGTGATTTGTAGCAGCTCTAATACTGCCTCCGACTCATACAGTTCGTATTAATGTCTTTGTAACTTATTTTGTGCCTTTTTTTTCCCCTGACACAAAATCTCAATAAAAAGCAGCTCTTTTGCAACACCGCAAACCTGTTTTATTGTGCTTATTCTTCTACTTGCTTGATCCTTTTGTTTTCTGGAGGGGGATGAAGCTCTCATAATAGACCAGATATTTCTACTGGACTCTGCAGAAGAAAATTGACAAGGTGGAAAGCGGGTCATTTGGGAATGGCAGCGCTACAAAGCGCCTGGGAAACTGGGACTGTCAGTACTCATCAATATATTCCACCATATCTATCACAAATCATTTCTAACAAAACCCGGCACCAGTGCAATGTGAGAATCAATTTACTACTGGCTTCAGTTGTGCTGATTGATGTGGAAAGACTGGAAACACTTTGGGGGGTTTTAGCAGAGCAAGATGTCTGTGGTGTTACTAACATTTGGACTGGGGGAGTTTCCAAGAACGCTAGTTGGCACTTAAAGGATAAAGTGCTATGCATATGCATAAAAACATACTCACTGTCCTCTGCTTAAACATGGAATGGCAAAACTGAACACTTCATTACCTGGAGGTGAGGTGATAAATAGCTTGACTGCATTTCCTATCCACTGGCCAGTGACAAAGAAAGCAATTGTAATCGTCTGAATCTGGGAGGGGGAAAACGACTGTGGGGAAATAGGGATCCAGTCCTCTGTTTAAACTGGGTACCAGAGCTTCCATACCTCTGTATATGCTTAAAAAAAAAGGTAATTTAAAGATTCTCCTTGAATCCCTTGAGTAGGTGCCAAAGCACTTCATCTGTCAGGATTTCAAAGTGTACATGCTAAAGAAAGCAGGTGGTCTAAATGGTACACTAGACCTTCTGTTATGTTGCACTTCACTCTTCCTCAACATGGAGCTAACAACAACTCCCTGTTCATGCTTCCTGGGCACAGACCACTGGAAAAATCCTTTTTGAGTTTCTTACTGCAGAAGCAAAATGCAAACGCCTTAAGTATCTTTTCAGATTAATCTGTTGTATGCTTTCTAGAATCTGCTGAAGCTTTAAACACATTAAAACACATTTTTGAGGTCTTTTTAACTCCAGTGTTTTCATCAGCAGCCTTTCTAGAATGAGGAATTAGAATATCTGAAGCATACACCAACAAAGTAAATGGTATTGTTCATCCGTTGATCTAAAGCTGTAAATGGCTGTCTTTTGTTCTTGTTATTCCCAATGCTTGTGAGCCTTACTATTATTCCTCTATTATTATGACTATTATTCCTTACTATTACTACTTGAAGAATGGGGTTGATTGAAGAATAGGGTTGTAAATAAGTAACTTCAAGGATGTTAGGCTTTGTCAGCAACTACAGAGGTAAGGAAATGACTAAGATAAGCATAGCAAGAACTGGCCAGAACCAGCCTGGTGGTTACTGACATGACAACGATCCTGAAATGGAGTGATGAAGAGGAAGGTGAGGAAGAAATAACAACCAGGACTCCCAAAGCCCACTACCGCATTTTAGTGTGTGTGAGGGAGGAATTCTAGAAGTATCATGCAATGTATAATTAACTCAATGAATATGTATGTAATCTAAAGAATATGTATGTTTAAGGACAATATAATCACAGCCTGGTTGATGCTTAGATGAGACTCACTAGGAGGAGCTATCCCTGGTGTCTCTTGACGTCGTAGTAAAGAATATCTGCTTCTCAACTTAAACTTTGTTGGTGAGTTCCTGGAGTTTTCCCCAGATCATACTTGAGAGGATTGAGGGTTTCATTTAGTTTTCACTTTTCCTGCTGTTTCACCACGGATGTGGTGATTGAAAGCCCAGTGTCTAGTTCAGTCCTCAATGTAATTCCACCTGTACCATTCAAATTTGTTGTTCCCTCCTCTCTAATACATTTTATCTGCATCCAGGGAACTACTGGCCCCAAAGGATGCTTTGGTTGTCATCTGCATGAGGAGAAAGGAGTGCCTTGGTGACCAGCCACTGCCATACTTAAAGGCTGATTTACATTGATGTACCTTTCTTTTAGAACTGGATTAACTTGGGCTGCTCTTAAATGCAGCTCTGCTTGCCTGTGCTTTGTCTGGGAACTGGCTGTATCTCACTCGAGCTGGAGCCTGTTTGACTACCAAGCCATTGTATTGTGGTCTGTTGAGCCAAAATAAGGGAAAACAGGGTGAGACACCAAGAATGGGGGGAAGAGGCCACAGATTACATGTGGGAAGGACTGTGGGTTTTGTCAGTGTATCTTTAACCTTTGTTTTGTTGTGATGCTGCTTCTGTCAGTAACTTGTCACACTGACAAGAGGAAGACACCTCTGGAAGTCATCAAATGGGAGGTGTGGAACTATAGTGCCATTCTTTGAAAGCAGGGGCATTGAGAAACGTGTTTGTCGCTTGCCAATAACAGCCAGTACTGGTGTTGAGGTGGCAGTAGTAAGTATTGCCTATTAAGCAGCTGTGGGGCAAAATTACTCTTTCAAGCTGCAGCAGGCTTAAATTTAACTGAAGTTCTGCTGGAAACACACTGTTTCCAAGCCTCAACTCCTGCCTTTTCCAGCGTTGTGTAACCTACAAGATGCTAGATGACAGAGACAAGACAAATACTTGTGATCAAATTCTCTCTTGGTGAATAAAGGTCTTTAGTCCTCATCCATTGCTTATTTAAGAGCAACTTCAGTGAACAATCTTTGCTGCAGGGTGGAGGGGGAACCTCAACTTACTGGTGAAACTATATATAATATAAGGTAATCTAATGTCATACTTGGAAAAGTGGTTCGTGAGTGACTTATTCTTACCATTCCCTTTTCTAGTGAAGATGACAAAGATGCAACTGCTCAGATTTATCCCCATCTTAGGGAGGGAGGAGGTAATATGGGCCAGAAAGACTGAAGCATTCCTTTTGAGCTCATTTTCCCTTCCATACTTCTGTTACAGAAAGGTAGCTAAGATATGACAATTCTGCAATCTGTTCTGCAGCTAAAAGCAAGCGATTTTTGTTCATTTCTCTGCACTTTGTATAATCCATGCAGGAGCTTGGCAAAACTACAATGGGGAATGCCATGAGGACTCATTGAAGAGAAGGCTGACTGAGCCATGCAGATGGGATTACTTGGAAGTCTGTAGGTTCAGAAACGACTTAAAATCTAGTTCAGCTTTATTTTGATTCAGCTATGGTTTGAGCCATGGACCTGATCCCAAAGCTGGAGTGCTTAGGTGGTTTGTTTAGTATTGGCTTAGGCTTGTTAGTTCTGAGATGCCACATCTTGCAGTATAGGACTCCTGATCCCTAATCTGTTTTCCAGCTGCTCTGCTTACCAGCCATGCCAGGACAAGGTGATGCCTTTTCTAACATTGTGACAGAGCTGTAAAGCAGGTAAATCAAGCACAAGCAGCATTCAGGTGCTTAGTGCAAGTAAAACCTGCTGATAAAGGAAGTTGCACATTGTGGGGTAATTCCTTTCTTGACCAACTGCTGCTTCTTCCAAGAGCTCCTGCAAGGCTTTGTCACCTCCCAGAGCTGTTAGTAGCTCTTTGGATTTGATGGAAATCTACTTCATTTTGGACAGTGGGTGCACCAAATAGTAGGGACTCCCCACACACAAGTCCTAGCAATTGGATGACAGTTTCTCCCTCTTCCTCAAATATGAGGTGCATCTTCTCAAATGAAAGTGGAAGCTGTAGGGCAGTATGCTTTGCATCAGGGAACCGAATGCTGGTCACTGCAGAGCTCCTTGTATGACAGGAGGGCAGCGGGACTCTATCCATCAGCATGACTGTACTGCCATAATACCCACCCTGCTGTATGCTGCTTTTTAAATGACAGTGGGAGAGCTGTGCTTGCACAGGCCCAATTCTGTTTGGTTGATATTCACTGTGAAATGTTTGATTAACATCTTGTTAAAGAAGTGGAGAAGAATCCTCTGAAGCCTCTGCAAGGCCTGTCAATGCATAGGCTACGAGTGCAGCGATTAGGACAGAACCTGTGAGTACTGTACCTGAAATTAAGCCTCTGGGTAAGTCACTTTTTCTCACCCGAGTTTGTTGCTTTCTTGAGACCTTGACCCCCACTCCTACCTATAAACTGGAACCAGTGTGAATTTGCCAGATCACATTATGTTCAATTAGTGTTTATAACAATGATGCTGGGCAGAGTTAAAGTTGGCATGAAAATGTCATAGAGGAACTGAAAACTCCTAGGAAATTCACTATTAATGCTTTGATCTGTGCATGGCACATGGGGAGGGTGAGCTTTTGGGTTGGTGTGGCTTTCAGAAATGGTATACACTGAGCAGGAGAGAGCAGCTTGCACAGTGGCCTCTTCTCAGGGCTATTGGGTTGTTTGAATTGAGGGTCCATTATCTTCTCTAAAACTCTGAATTTCAGCTGTGGCTGTTTGGTCTTTGCCAGCGTTCGGCTGCTAGAGAGTGGTGAATGGAGCAAAAATTCACTCAGATGAGATTGTTGTTTTTCCTCATAGCAGGAATTGGATTGAATGACCTCCTATGAATGCTGTTCCACTTCCTCTTCCCTTCTGCCCCAAATTCAGCATGGTGGCAAAGCAGTCCCTCCTTCTCCTACCACATAGGTTTATTCATCTTGTTTCCCTATGTAAGTATACATACATGCATCTGCCTGCCCTCCCCTCCCTCTATGTAAGCCCAAGGAGCAAATATATAGAGTCATAGAATGGTTCGTGTTGGAAAGGACCTTAAGCTCATCCAGTTCCAACCCCCTGCCGTGGGCAGGGATACCTCACATTAGACCATGTTGCCCAAAGCTCTGTCCAGCCTGGCCTTGAACACTGCCTTTGGGTAATCTGTTCCAGTGCTTCACCACCCTCACAGTAAAGAACTTCTTCCCTATATCTAACCTGAACTTCCCCTGTTTCAGTTTGAGCCCATCACCCCTTGTCCTATTGCTACTGCTACCTCATGCCCTAGCCTGGCCAAGCACCTTGTTCTGCATCAGTGCTTTTATTCCAGGATTGTGTCTCTGTCCCCATTCCTGCTTCCAGTGCCCTGAATCTGTATGTAGCTAGTTCTGGCCCTGAATATCTACCCTGTGTCCTATCACTGCCTGGAGCAGATGCAGCACGAATGATTGGCCCTCTCCCTGTGGCAATTTGGATTTGACTGCACAAAACAGCCAATAAAGTGGATAGGGCTGGGGAGCTGATTACAGGAATTAGCTCAAAGCTGTATAGTTTTATAGTCCAAGATAGAGGGGGAAGTGTTCACTTGAAGAATGCCATGACATTCCTCGTTTCTCCTGCTGCCTGCTCTTGATGATGACAAGTATTTAGAAGTTACTGACTAAAAGAATAGCATACACATTTCCCAGACACAGACTGAGGGCTGTTAGCTCATTTTCCAGTCACTGAAGCTGGAGTGTGTAGCAATGAAGGTCATGATCTCATCTGTCTAGAAATTTTCTCAAAAGACTTTACTGAAGCCTCTGTTGAAATCCTCTCTCACAAGGCTGGTTCTCACTAGTTTGCTGAATCTCTTGATCTGCTTTGTGGTACATATATCATGCTTCTAATAAAGACTGTCTCTCTCTCATTCAGCTGGTGCTTTCATTCTCATCTGTATAGTATTTGCTCTCTCATAGCAATTGTTTCCCTCAGGGGCTCTTGCACTATAGAGTCAATGATTCTCCCCTCTTTTCTTCCCACCCAAAGCATGCAGTTGTCTGGCCCTTTCTTTCCCTGTGCTTTGCTTGAGACACTTCTACTGACAAAACCTTCCTTTACCCTCACTGCTTCTTCAGCTTCTCCTTTCCATCCTCTCCTCCATGCCATGTCAGCCTTGGAACATAACACCTTATGTTGCCACAGCCTAGGCATCACCTATTAGTTGTAAAAGTTTGATATCTATTACTGGTATGTGTGAGATGACCCGTGCTGAGATGTTTGATCAGGCAGCTTTTACAGTAGATTGGCCATACCACTAACCAAGATCATAAAACACCACAGCTGCTTTAATGTGGTTCAAACTCTTGTAGAATGTGCTTGTCCAGCCCTTTTCACTCTGTTTTTTGTTATTTAAAATCTCACTTTCCTCCCACACAAATCTCTTTCCCAACACTCAGAAGTAGCTCCCAAGGACGTGGCTCTTTGTGTCTGGACACCCTTCTCAACTGTTTGCTGAAGCTGACCCATTTGTTCTGCAGTGATTATATTTTCATCAAGAGAAAGCAATAGATCTTACGGGTATGTAGCTGTCACTGGCTTGTGAGACATGTAGACCTAGTTTCTAGTTCTGGCTCCAATGAACACATATTTTACTAGTAATGTACTAATGTATGTATTTTACTAGTCACTGGATGAAGCCCAGAAACAGCGATGCCAGGCTGAGTCTTCTCTCCCCCAAGTTTGTGTTTGAGTGACTATTCGCACTTAGTAGTGGTGACTTACTCAATTTGCTTCAAACTGCCATAAACTCGAGCAGTAAGTTCTCAAGTGGGTCGATTTGGACATAGCAGCAAAGTGTAAAAATAATACAAGCTAACACTGTGCTCTGGAGGGTAACCACATGAAAAATACCAGCTCCTGGAGATGCTGCGCTCCAGCCTGATTCAGCCCCTCACACAGACTGTGCTTCTTGCTTTGGCTCTTGTAAATCTTGACTGTGGTCGGTCTGTCTGTCCCAGAGTTATTGTGCTTCTAGATTCAAGGTCCTTTTCTTGACAGCTAAAAATAATCAGGCTACCAAGAGCCAGGCAAACCTATGCTAGGATCAAGAATTGAGGCAGCTTTTTCTCACCTGCCAAGACTTCCAGTGCTAAATGCTTTTCCAGTTGCACTGTGCTCTGCCAGACACCATGTTTTCTCCAGATGCTGCTCTTTCAACCATGTGTTTAAATCAGTGCAAGCCTCTTGGTATTTATTGAGTGCTTCCTTTTAGGCATTCAGGCCATTTACCTAGGCGTATAAATAAAAGTCCTGGTTTTGTGACTGTTGGCCACAGGTAGCTTTTCAAGATGGTGGGACATCCTGACTGAAACAATAGATCAGTACTTGTAGTTTAGTGATGGATAAAACAGTGATAGAGGAAAAAATATCCTTTGCAGGTGCTTGGAAATGGTCTGGTGGAATGTTTGTTTAAATCATGATGCACTGAACTTGCACTATTTCAGTGAACTTCCAGAGGACAATACATGCATTTAGAACTCAAAATGCTAGTTTTTCTGCCCAACATCTCAGTCATCTTTCCGGGGAGCCTCAGAACCGAGGCACCCAGGGCTCCCAGCTTCCTGCACCCCTGCCACTATCTGAGCTGTCCATAATGAACTTGGGATTTTCCAGGCTCTCTAAAAGCTCACTGCACTGGGTGCCAGTGATCTTGTCAATACTAGAAGCCCTGCTGCATGATTTATATTTGCTGCACAGTGGCTTGCTTCTTAAAAGCTGCAAAACTTGACTTCTGTGAATTTGCTAAGTTGAGGCTGGTCAGTGGTGAGTAGCAGCACCATCATGTCAGAATTTCCTGCATCCTAAGGTAGTGATCCTGTGGGAATGCTACACTGCAGCCTGAAACCACTCAGGGTTGTAAATGATTTTGGGTTTCAAACTCTTCCCAGGTTAAGAGAACTCATTCCAAGCAAAAACTCTCTGCCTTTTCCTGACATATCCGAACTGGCCATGAATGGAAAAAAGATCTCAGGCTTGATAAACCACTGGACCAGATCCAGTGCTATGCTTTGTATGGAAATGATAGAAGCCTTTAGCTTACTTGATATGAAGTGCAGGCCCAAGGCTCATGTGAGAACGTGTGGCAGTGAGAACAAGCAGCGTAGGCATGTGGAGCATTTTTGAGCCTGCCAAGTATTGATCGGGAAGGGGTGGGAATGAGTGGAGAAGCATTTCAAGTTGGCATCCATATGTGATTCTGATGCTGTCATAGTGAATTAGCAGCACTTTTTTCTCCCTGTAGTCCATCGCAAGCTTTTGTCATTGAAGCAGCCCCTTTGCCCATATCTACTTGTTTAAAAGACAAAGCGAAACCCCAAATAAATCCACAGAACTTGTGCCCCAAAAAAGCCTGTTTGTTGTGCTACTATCATCTGAATGGAGACCCTCAACACTACTGAATCACCGCTGCTAAAGACTGTCACAGCATAAATGTTATAGGGGATCCAAGCTGCAATTACTCATTTTGTACAGTCACTTAATCCACTAATGGGGAGAAATGGGGTAACAGTTTAAGAAGGCAAGAGAACTGTCAGAGGTTATTAAGTCTACTGGGATGATTTGTTTTGGTAATCTCTCTTGATCCAAGTACACGCTTCAGTTAATGCAACAGACTTAATGCCTCTGGTAATTAGAGCAAGAAGTGAGGGGTTATCATTAGCAACTGCGAATTAGGGATTATATTTCATCTGGAAGGCAGCATCTTCAACAGGGCTTATTTTTTTTGCCACTGCAGATCATCTGTGAGTCACGAGTGGTACAGTGGGCTGACTCATTTGTGTGATTTAGTAGAGGTTTTTCATACATGCTTACTGTTCCGTATGAGCAGTTCTTCTAAACAGTTACCAAACGGAAAAAGGCAAAATATTGGAATTTCTCATCCAGTGAATACAACTGCTGTTATTCACATGATGGAGGTGATGTTTTTATTGTACAGTTCGCAGTTCAGATTGGTTTTGATTGTAGTTTTGTAATATATCTGTCAGATCTATGAAACTGAAGAGTGAGGAAAGGAAAGGCAGGCAAGCATGGAAAGCATAAATAATCGCCGGCTTCAGAAGATACAAGATCAAATCTAATACCATTCAAGGTATATACTCACAGAACAGTTTTATGTGGGTTTCACAGATCCACAATCAGACTCAGTTGTGGATATTGCCAAAGGCTCGAATGAAGATGATATAGATTCAATATTTTTGCAGATATTAGGAAATCCCTAAATCCTCTTAGAAGAATATTGGCAGGAAATGAAGACACGGGTACAAAGGAAATTAGCCACAAACTGAACTCCATTACAAGGTGCTGTGAGGTAGGAAATAAAACAAATCAAGGAGGGGTTCTGTGCAACATAGCTGAATCATTTCAGATGAACTTATGGAGATCAGCAGGCAGAGAACTGTGGCTTTAAGAAGACCCAAGATATTGAAGTGTGCCTTGAAAATGCTTAAGAACAGCTGGATAAATCAATGGGTGCTCATCAAGAAGAATGTGGGGGACTGCCTGCGGTCAGCTAGCTATGTAAGTAATGCTGATAACCTCCTGGGGAACACCAGAGAGGGAAGGAAGGTTGCAGTGTCCTGAGCAGGAACTACCTGAGGATGATCCTGCCTCTCAGAAATATGCCCAGACTCCAACGGGGGCTTAAGCTTCCTCAAAAATCAAGGGAAAAGAAGGGGGGGTCTGAGGTGCCAGAAAGGTAGCCATTCCCAGTGCAGACCTCACCTGCAGTGTTGTGTTAAGCGCAAGGGCCCCCAGTATAAGAAGGACTTGGACCTATTGGAGCAAGTCCAGGGAGAGGCCACAAAGATGATCTGAAGGCTGGAGCAGCTCTGCTCTGGAGACAGGCTGAGAGAGCTGGGCTGGTTCATCCTGGAGAAGAGAAAGTTCCAGGGAGACCTTAAAGCAGCTTTAGTGCCTAAAGGGGCTACAAGAAATCTGGAGAGGGGCTTTGGACAAGGGCCCTCAGGTGCAGGACAAGGGGAATGGCTTTAACCTGACAGAGGGGAGACTGAGATGAGTTCTTAGGCAGAAGTTCTTCCCCGTGAGGGTGCTGAGGCTCTGGCACAGTGTCTCAGCAGTCCCTGCCTGTGGCAGGGGGTTGGAACTAGATGAGCTATAAGGTCCCTTCCACTAGACCAGGTTGCTCAAAGCCCCTTCCAACCTGGCCTTGAAAAACTGCCAGGGATGGCAAGTTCTTCCTAACATATTGTTTCACTCACTTTCAGAACCTGCCATTTATCTGGCTTCCTTCCTGGCTCACATATGCTGCTAGCCCCTCAAGTGAAAGACAGTCTGTAAGTAAGAACTGAGCAAGCATGAGGTATGATTCCCTAAATACTGAGGGCCTCATCTTTTTCAGTGCCCAGGTCTCATGGAAGCTGGTTTGGGAAGTAAATGCCTACATGTCTTTGTGAAGGAGTCCTCAAGTCCCTCAGAAAAAAGATGAAGGCAGATGCCTGGGCAACACAGAGAAAGGTTTGATTTGTACATCCTGAGGAATCAGATGCCCTGCAGGTATTGGTACTCCACTAACATACTCAGTATTTGACTGTTCATAAGGAACATCATGAAGGATAATTAGCAACAACAGCACCTGCTCCGAGGTAGCACCCAGTGCCTACCAAAGTACTGCCTTTTGCCACCGTCTATAGGGGTAATAAATCAGTCAAGGGATGTCAAAGTTCAGTTTCCAGGAGGAAATAATGATTTTATTCCCAAGTGGAGTGTGCCTTCCTTAATAAGGGACACTTAGCAGCATGGCATCTCATCTCTGTACTCTGTTCCTCCCTTCCATGTGCTGATGTACCCTTTTTCCTAATAGCCACCAGCCCTCGCTGGATCAATGGAGCCTGATCAATTGTTTTTCCCTCTGAATTATCCATATGGGGTTGTTAGCTGAGCTGCTGGCAGAAAACGAGACACGGCTGTTTACTGTAAAGAAAGCAAAGCAAACTAAGGGAGGGGACAGGCTGCAGGATATTTACTGTCAATACAGCCAGAGAGAGAGAGCAGAGATATAAGGAGAGGGGAGCAGAGGGGAGCAGAGGCTGCAGATTGCAACCCAAATAAATGACCTGAGTGTAAAAATACCCTTGCAGGTTCAGACAGAAATTGTGGATGGATTGAAGTCAAGGAGGGGTAGCTGAGAGTGCTTAACAAATGGTTTAGCGAAGGACTAGTGAGGCAAGGAAGTACTTGTGGCACAGAGAATAATGCTGCTGCTCATGAGTGTACTGAATCTGCAGTGCGATCTGAAAGGCACTTCCAGATCTGCCTTGAGACAGAGCAGTAGCTGGGATATTTCTGTGTATGCCTGCATGCAAGACCCATCATTTAAAAGTAATAAGAAGAATGACTGAACATAGAAAATAATAATTAGAGATAGTTTTCCAAAGCAGCTGGCTGTCACCATTGTAACGCAAACCGCAATAAAAATACTTCCTTGCCTTCTCTCTCCTCTTCTTTGTCCACAGAGGAGTTAGGTGACCTGAGTTTTGCAGGGCAAGAACGCTCTGAGCAGCTTGCTCTGAGTGCCCTTCTGCTTCCAGAGGCAGGTGAATGAGTGAAGAGTGATTTCACACTTTTGAGAGCAGTGAAGACCATCTTGCCATGAAACCATTCACAGATGAAGATGTAGAAATCCACATCCAGAGCAAGGTAAGGCTTTATCTGTCCAGATTTTCTGTCTCCCACACTAGGTGTTGATTCTGAAGGGTGCCAAACTTGACAGTTAGTTGCTCGCCTGCTGTCTTCATTTTTGAGGCAAGATTGGGTGAAGTTTCATGAGAGCTGCATTTCTAATGAGATTTCTAGGTTTCTGTTGCAGCATGTTATCAGGGCTTTCCGCTGGTAGCCTGATTCTTCAAGGTGCTTGTCCTCTTCTTCTTCAGATGTCCTGAATAGTTGCTCCTGATCTGGAATTCCAGATGTGAGACTAGATGTATTTACCAGCATTTAATCTAAGAAAAGGTCCTTGCCTCTCTCCCTGTCCAGCGGGCTTGGTTTGACAGAAAGAAAACTGAAACTACACCATGGGCTGCCTCTAAGAAAGATGCGTGTAAGAACTAGAGAGAGACAGTGTTAGAATTCACTCATCAGTCTGTCACCTCAGCTAAGGATAACTCTCTGTAGTCCATAATTAAAATAACATGTCTCATTAGCACATGCAGGCTGGAACCACATTTTCTATTTTATGAGCTATTCCAGCACTCAATTTTTTTTTCCATTATGAAGTGAAGTCAAATGGAGTAAAATCATCAATGGAACTATCTGTTTAATACAAGTAACTCAAAGTGAGCCATAACAGACATGTTTCATCACAGTACTTTGGCTAGATCCTATTTTATATTCTGCCTTCCTCAACAAAATGCAAGATGCCAAAGTGAAAACTAATTTCCAAAGGGAAAACTGTAAAGCTTTCTTTTCTGCAAAGGAGGAAATATTCTGGTTCCATGAAGGGGCTTGTAAGAAAGGCTTGTTTTCTCTGTGGAAATGTTTTGGTGACAAGTAGGTATAATTCTGTGAGAACTTTCATTTTCAGCCATGTTGTGCACCAGCAAATCATTCCATCAGAATCTGTTCAGTGAGCTATTACAGTGAACACTTCTCTGAAGGTTTATGAAGCAGAGCCACAAAGAAGGGAACAGAGGGAAGCCATGCACAGAAAGATGCTCATATGACAGCCATAAGTACAGGGAACAGAAGCAGTGTGTAGTTAAGTGAGGCTCAGAGTTGCCAATGTTTTAGGTTTTACTGAGAGTCTGTTTTTTAGCAGCCCTCCAGCTCTGATGGATTCAGAATTTGTGCCTGCTTCTGAGTCTTCTGTCCAAGTGAGGCTGCCTAACCTTCAGGTAGCCCCATTCCGCTTGGCAAAGGCTGCCTGGTTTTGAAAACAGGTCAAATTGATGCAATGAATCTCTGTGATACCAAAGATGCCTTCCTTAAGTCACGCAACAAAGGGAAAACTTGATGGAAAGTGCATATGGAGTGGATGTGACTGTGTAAATAAGAACAAATGTTCTTAACAGTCCTCAATATATCCCAGTCCTGTTTGCTTCCACCATACTAAACCCTTAAATGACCTTGTTGTTCTGGTTTTGTGCGTTTGTTTTGGCCTGGTAAAGGGAATAGTAGAAAGAGCCAGTAGGTATAGAAATGGCAGTCCCACAAAGAGCTTATTTTGTGTCTTCTACCAACATGTCTGTGCTGGTGCTAAAGACGTTTTAGATAAATTCTTTGGCTCTTCAGAAGCTGCATTCACTCCGTCATGTTCTGTCTTCTTTTATGCCTTCCCTTCTGTAGGAAGGTTTTATCTTCCAATAGCATGATTAGAGAGCTAATTATGGGTAGCAACAGTTAGCACCATCTGTCACATGCCCCTTGTTCTTATATCCCTGCCCCCGTGATGAGGAGCACATGTAGAAAGAGGTGTTCAGTGGCACTTCCTTAATAGGTTTTTGAGAGTATATCATCTCTTAAAGATTTCATGGCAACTGCTGTAGCCTGTAGGTGATGATGGCAAACTAAATGAGACCAGGATACTAGAGGTGGCAGAGAGCCCCTCAGAGAGAATATAACATAAGCAATGCATACAGAGGCACTCTTAAATCTCCATTTGAGCTGACCCACAGCGATTGTTTACTTTCAACAGAAAAAGTCTACTTTTTGTACCTAAAATCTCCTAGAGGTGGACAACTTTCCCTACCACGCATTACCGTTTTCTTGTTAGAGAAACCATTGCGTATCTTGCTGAGCAAGTCAAGCTTATTGAATTGCTTTAAGCAGTTACATTAACTTAGTTAACTGGAGGGGGAAGTATTCAAACTCTGTTCATCTTCAAGTTCAGTGTTAGTCAATTGTTATTCATTTGTTAATTGATCTTACACAAGCACTAATCCTTTTCTACCATTGTATGGTCTTTGTTGTGAAGAAGTGAACCTATCTGTCACCTCCCAGGGCTCGGGGAAACATTTCAGCATGCTTGAGTGTTCTGCCTGACAGGTCAACTTTTGACAGAAAGGTGTCCAAAAGGACTTTTAATGAAGTGCTGGTCAATGGTATTTTCTAAAGGGAAGAGTGTTGTTTAGATGCTGAAGAAGTTAAGCTAGCAGGACACGGAAGTTATGGAATAGGATCACAGAGTGGGTTAGAAGGGACATTAAAGCTCATCTAGTCCCCTGCCCATGGCAAGAGGTTGGACACCTTCCACTAGACCAGGTTGCTCTAAGCCCCATCCAATCTGGCCTTGAACACTGCCAGGGGTGGGACAGCCACAGCTTCTCTGGGCACCCCGTGCCAGCGCCTCAGCACATTGTAAAATATTTCTTCCATATGTTTTTGCTTCTTTTTGCTTTGGTTTTTGATAATAACAAAAGACTATAGTAATTACGTTTGACGGTGGCAGTTATGCTTGATCATTCACTTTAGCCAAGCCATTAATGCTCTAAAACTCTTGTTCCATACCTGCAAACAGCCCAATTGGGGTTTTAATTCTAGCTTTAGGTGGAGTTTCATTTTCAGATCTAGTTTTTAAAACCTCCCATTTGTTTCTGAAATTCATTTTCTTGCCTGAAGACAATGAGATTTAGTAGAATATGGTGAGGAAAGAGAAAAAAAAAACACAACAAAACAAAAAAAAACAAACAAGAAGAAATTAAAGCAAAAATTGAAACTGAATGAGATAGAGCATTAGGATGCAAAAAAAAGGACAGTAAACAGTCTTCCTATTTCACTCCACAGAGGTAGTTATGGATGGATAAGTAATGACGAATATGCTAATGAAATTTATCAATAGTGAAATCTCCTTTTCACTTTGGCAAATGTATAAGGATCTTTGGGAAACATTTAAATGTCCTTTACTAACATGGTTCCTTCCTGTTCCTCCTGTTGAATAGCCTTGTTTGGATTTTGACCATGCCCTTATGCACTTTTGATTTCTCAGGTGTATGTGAAGGTTCAGATTCATCTCAACACCTAGTGAACAATGAGACCAGCTTTGGAAAGATACTTTCTCACTATCTAGGAGTAGACTTTCCTTTGAATTTCAGATATGAAGACAGTATGAATACTTTTAACATATAATGTAGGCATCTATTCTATGATTCTATGATCTAAATGCAGCCACATATACCCACAACCTGACTAATGCACTCAGTATCTCTGATTCTTGAAGTCTTGTTAGCTCTTGAAATGGAACATATCCTGGATCTAAGAAGGGCTGGTATATGCAGGGGGATACTTTATCTGCATCAAGTAGATAAAGAATGAGACTGTAGCTAGTTGATAGTGAATTTTCATGGAATGAATATGAAGAGTTCATTCCATGAAATTTCATGGAATGAACTCTTTCTCTTCCATCCAATGGCATTAGCATGGAAATATCAATTAACGCTCAGCAGTCCTAAGTATTGGCCTTCGAGTGTTTAGCAGATGATGTTTATCGGCTGATGTTTACCAGCTCTGTCTCATGGCAAGTTGGTTGTTAACACACCAGTAACGGTAAGTTCTATTCCTAGTGCAGCACAGGCACAAATGTTTCAGGATGCATGAAGTTGCTTGTCTCTGTTTCCAACTGGAGACAGGGACTGCAGTTACCTATAATATGAGGTGTCTTTCTTGGAACCGACAGGTAGAACGGCGACATTATCTGGTTTCCAAAGCAGTGGAGGAGGTGCAGAAAATTATCCAACAACTGACTGCAGAAATCAGCTATAAGGCCGCACGTTTCCAGGCTATCTCCAACTCTGGCATTCACAATGAGAATATTAAGGTATGAATAAGAGCTCTAATGTGCTCTTTGGCAGCCTGTGGGAATCAGTAAGTGATTTCTCCATTGGGTAAGTGTTTGTATGGACAGTTACCTCATCCAAAATGCCACTATTGATGCACATTGATGGTTCTCTGTGAGGTTCTAGTGACTTGACTTGGTTATAGGCACTTACTCATGGATATCTTACAACTAGAGGAGGATCAGAGAGGGATGGGTGAATCAGGCAGAGCCTCTTTTTACAGCCGCAGCTTTTACAAAGAATGTCTATTGCCAAAGCTGTCAATCTGCAAGCAGGAGCCAAAGCTCTTTGGGAGATGGAAAGAAAAACCTGTACAGCAGTAGCAGTAGAGGAAAACCACTCATGTATGTCTTCCCGAGCTATGAGTCACATTTTTCACAGGTGGAAAACCTGGCAACCCACTAAAGAAAAAGAGGGGAAAAAAAATCCTTCTTCAGCTGTGAACATTAGAAAGCTCCTTCAGAGAAATATGGGTTTACTTAGTCACGGATTGAAAAGTTCTTTTTTACTGGAAAGAAATATGCTGTTTAGTGGGAGAAGTTAAATGCCTCCCTGTTTTAGCCCATCAAATACCAAAATGATAATGTCCTGTTCCAGCTGTGACAGGAGAAGGCTGGTTATTTCTTGTGACTCCTTAATGCAAGTGCAAGGATCTTAAGGTCCTTTCCAACCCTAACTATTCTATGATATAAGAAACAATTATAGCAATGGCAACTTCAAATGCAAATGACTGTTTTCATCTGAACCAGTTTACATAATCTTGCTCTGTCAACCCTTATACTAAAATGTAGCTTGTTATGGATCAAAGCATAGCAAATATATAAAAGCATGAGGCAACTTTTGCAGCTCTCTAGGATTAAAAGGGAAGAGCTGTGTGCGTATAAAGCTGCTGGAAGGGTATGGAGGTAGAGGCAGGATATAATCATCTAGTCTGAAACGCTGCTCTGGGGACAAACACATTCAGGTTTATATCTTTTCTGGAACTTAATGTATCCCAGGGCATGTGGTCCTGCCAATGGGAATGACCACAGTGACATAAAATGGTGTCACATCCTGGTTCATGTGTTCCTTAGTGCCACAGTTTGCCATCCACTTCTTACACTTGAACAAAGCTGCTTAGCTAAAGAGGTCTAACAGGGCAAAAACAAGGGGACCATTACTGAGCAGTAATGTGGTATTATGGCAGGCTGACCTGAACAATTTCTGCTTAAAAGGAATCCTCAAAATGTATTTTAAAGTGTCAGATTTGTTATTCAGCTGAACTCAGTGCTATAAATCTGTGGAAGTCACACTAGGAGGGCCTGGGAAACGGCGTAGTAGCTACAGAGCAGCAAAGAATGGGTTAATGATAAAGGTTTTTTTGGCTTGTGCTGCTCTGCTTCCACAAAATAGGATCTTTAATATCATTGCTGATGTAACCTAGCAAGGACTTGCTTCAAGGGAAAGCCAATGTATTAACTTTTCTCTATTTAATTTGCAACTTCTTCTTTCTCTCAAATTTACAGTGACTTCTCAGAACATTCTGCTTTTGGTTAAAAAAAATCAAGTTAACATGGTGAAGGGTCTAGATTTGTTGAGAAGCTACAAACTTCCTTCAAATATGCAGGGCTGGGTGAGGAATAGAAAGAAAAGTGGTTATAGATAGTCAATGTTTTTCTGTACCTTGGGAGACAAAAAGTCAAAATCTTTAATAAAAAACCTTGAAATAAAATTAAAATATGATCTTTTAAAAACTTTAAAGTGTTTGTTTTAGTTGTGAACCATCATTTTTGCAGCTGCCAACTTTGCAGGGCTGATGCAAAAGCTGTGGAGGCTTCAGTGGGCTGGAATGAGCAGGTTATTGTCCTGAGTAATTACTAGTACAACACTGCCCAAAGGCATTGCCAAGTGTTTAACTCTGTAATGATGGTGGTGGTGAGGGGGAGTGGATTTTCCTTTAATAAATAGGCTCGAAGGAAGCTTGCAGCTTTGCTCTGTGAATGAATGACCTGGCATATGCTTTCTCTCTGTTCTTCTTGTTTTCCTTTCTGCTTCTCTCAGGACCAGCCGGCTCTACTGGCCAAGTGGTCAGCTATGCTTCGGGGAAAGCGCCCACTCCACCCATCCATCCAGGTACAAAGGCTTCCTGGTGCCTGCAGGTCCCTGTGCCTGCTTCCTCCTCACCCACCCTCTTCTTCACCCACCTAACTGATCCTCCCATGGCTATTTCATCCTCTCCGCGAGAGACTGGCTTTTTTGCTCTTGCTTTATTTCTGACCTAATAATTCTGCCTTCCTGGGATATCCTGGCCAGGACTGCAAGAATGAGGCTGTATTTCATTTGCCCAGCATCCTGCAGGCAGGTTTTTAATACACCAGATTTGGTCCTAAGTTACACACCCCAGAATGTGAGGCTTTTGTTCAAGCCTGTGACTTGCTGGGGCCCATGGTCTGCACATGACATGCAAGACCATCGTGTGACAGAACATAGGTGTGAGACTGGGATTTGTTCACACAAAGAGGACACCGGCTGCCCAGCCTTGTGCTTTCTGGCGTTTCCTGGTAAGCCCCATGTGGAGGAGCCTTGTGACTCACAGAACACCTGCAGCTCTTCCCTTTAAAATCTGTTGGGTGCCAGTGCATACAAGGCAGCATGTTGGTGTGAGAAGGAACAGTGGGTTTATCTGCAATGTGGCCAAGGGAGTGAGATGAGCAGCAGGTGTATGACAGCCACTATATTTTTCCCTTATGGGGCCTAGCACTTTGTTCCTGAGCTGCTCACATGGATTTCTCAGCCCCACCAAACCTATTTGTGCATGTCAGCCTGGTCTACAGTGTCATTCTCCCAGTTCCATCCTGCCTTTAGGTGGTTCACGTTTGACAAAAGAAGGGCTTTCTCGTGTTTCCTTTGCCGTTTCTGTGCTTCTTGCTGGCCATCTTTTTTATGTTCAATCCACTGTCAAGGAGCAAAGAAGACCAGCTACTCCCTGTGAGCAAGGGAGCCAGGAGGTGAGCATGATAACATGGAAACACCTAACACCATGGTCCCCAGGCAAGGCAGAACTAGAGCGGGTAGCTGGGGTGAGCCAAGAGTACGGATTGTCAGGCAGATCTGTGCTGATAAGGCAGGTCTGAGGTGAGATCAGGCCAGGAAGCACTCATCGGGATCAGGATCAAGCCCAATGGTGGTAACCAGGGTCAGATTGCAGTCTATTCACCACCAAGCAAATCCATAGTGGCCAAGTAGGTCTGAGTCTTCAGACCTACCTTCCCTTCAGGCTGGGAAGGCAGCCTTGCAGGTACAGCACCATGGCCAGACTATGGCAGGCATAGCTGTCACACAGCTGGAGACCAGCACTCCTATGACATAGCCTGGGGCTGAGCTGAAATGAGGGTCCCAGGCTCAGGGGCAGAAGGTGTGAGTAGAAGTCTCAGAAAGGCTGCTTAGGGTCACTAAAGCCTGTTAGTGCCCTCAAGTAATGGCACCGATACCTCTGTGGTAATATTTTAACTCAGCTGAGCCACCAGAATGCTTTAGTTTATTACAGGAGAGTGACAAAGTGCTTGTTCACCTCTGGTGTACCCACCTCGCAGCAACAACTGTCACTTCACATCCTGCTCGTGCAGCAACTTCACTTTATTAATGTCAGTGTAAGTTATGCTTTGTAGCAAGTGGAGGTGAAAAGCTTCAGAGCCAACACGGTAAAATCTGAAGGAGTTTGGACACCCTCTCTGGAGCCACAGTTGTCAGACGGTTCCAAACTAGCGTTTGGAGATGTTTGGCTGTGTCCTGGGTCAGTGTGAGGTTTCATGGTATTTGTGTCGCCTTATTCACTCTTTGCAAATACTGCTTCAGCACTGTTTTCACTGGAAAATGGGGATTCCCAAAGTGAGGTCAATTAACTGGCTTGCAAACAAGCCTATCTGAGGGTTTTCCTTTGGTTACCATTTCCATTCTTGCACTGTTTGTGGCTGCCACTCACCAGGAGATTGTTTCATACTGTAGCTGGCTGAGACCTGGGTTTATTTCTGAGTGCCATTGCCCACGTAGGCTCAGGTGTGTCACTTGCCTCACATCTCTGTCTCTTAAAGGACAGCCATACATAGGGAAACACTTCTAAAATGAATGGGCCACATGCTTATTTTCTGATGCCTGTAGTGGGACTTTGAAAGAGATCAGAAAGTGCACTCCTTGCCATAGTTATTGTTGCTTTGAGATCTAGGTTTATCTCTAGTAACAGTTCTGAGGTAGCAATTTGCACTATTTTGTTTCCCAATTTCATTTTAGTCTGTGTATCTCCAAATAACCCTCAGACAGGCACAGAACAGGTCCTGGCTATATTCAACTGCTCCCATCATACCATGGCTTTTCCATCTCTCCAAAGCCCCAGTTTTACCTATTACTTCCTTAAGCCTCTTTCCCTTACTTCAGGCTTATGGATTTGCTCTTGTCTCCTCTCTCAATGTCTCTGCACTCTCCTAGGTCTTAGCACCCAGCCAGTTCCTCATCACAGTTCCTCTGCGTGGCCTGACCGGGTACAGGGAATGCCAGGTACGGCACTGGCGTTATTACACCGTGCATGGAGCCAAGCTCCTCTCTTCCGTGCGGGACCCTGAGGAACTGCATCAATGGCTGGAGGTGGAGCAGTTCTCCAAAAGCCTTCAGCAGTGGCATGAAAAGGATGTGAACATCGAAGGTGATCTGGTTCCAGCCAAAATCCTTATCGTCTTCCGCGAGCTGGTGGAGAAGTCGATTATCTCCTGTAACCTCTCCAGTGAGTTTAGTGGGGACAGGTATAACAGGAACTAGATGTCTTCCGCGCTGATAGAGGGAAACAATCACACTCACAGTGTTTATTTAGCTCACACGATCAGAAGTCAAGAAACATTAAACCCCTACAAAGTAAGGGAGCAGTGATGTATATATAGACCCACACTGAAGATAGAATTAAGTGATTCTTGAATCCTTTGTACGCAAGTTGTTGCTCCTTTCTTAGGAATGTGGGTATGGTCTCCAGCAGCATCACCCTCACAGTTCAACTACGATGCAGCCCAGATTTTCAGAACATCAAGGAATTTGTTTGGGAAAAATCTTTTTCTACTACAGCACTTTCAATTTATCTAGACTATCAAGAAAGCTAGTATAGGAAAACTGAATACAGGGATGATGCACAAGTCTGAGGAGAAAGTGTCTGAAGATGTGCATAGGGCAGATAGTGCTCTGGGGAAACCTTAGCTGTCCATAGCCTTCCAGCATAGGGTGGTGGGAACTAAGTAGAAGGATTTCTACTTAAGCAAAATCTATTGGACAAGCTCTCTTTTCCTTAGTGTCCAAGTTACTCCAGTCCTGTTCAGCAGAACGGGACTCGGGAAGTTTGCTTTCAGTAGTGGTGCTGATTCCTCTGTGAGCAATCTTGTTTATTTTGTATATGTATATTGAGCAATCTTGTGCCTGTTTATTTCCTCTGGCTATTTACAGTGGAAGTGTTGATAACTGCCATAATGCAATCAGCAGTGCATGCAGCATGCCTTCATAGCTGCAACATCTGTAGCTGATGCTGCCTGAACAGTGATCCTCATGCTTAATTCTTAACACCCTAGAGGCATGTTAGAGACTTCAGCTAATGACCATTTGGCTTGGTCCAAACTAAATAGTCTATGCCCATCTTTTTGCATTAACACACTGTGACATGATCAAATCCAGACTGTGGTGCCCCTTCTCACAGCACATTCCCAGGATGACTTTACCCACCAGCAGCCTAATATGGGTCTTCTGTATTCCAGAAAAATAGGAGCCATTACCACTAATCTGATTGAACTCTGAATTTTAGTCGTGGGAGAAAACAAGTTAAAGTCAATCTCAGCTTAGATCACTGCATTCT
Organism: Pezoporus occidentalis; assembly: GCF_034315485.1. Lineage (NCBI taxonomy): Eukaryota > Metazoa > Chordata > Aves > Psittaciformes > Psittacidae > Pezoporus > Pezoporus occidentalis. The sequence continues at coordinate 2,147,182 of NW_026912898.1, forward strand.
TCCAGGGAATGCTTGTTCTCGTAGAAATGGAAAGGTGGATGGGAATGTCACAATTGAGGCTCAGAGGGAAGACCGGGTGGAATGGGCTTGCATCTGAGGCTCTACTTATGTGAAAGTCATTGTGTTGAAGTGAAAACCTGACATTGTGTTCAGCAGCAGTATATCAAGTTGTGGAGCCAGAAGAGTTACTTCCAAGGGACCCAGTGAGTGATGTTTGGGCTGATGATTTTAATGCCTCTTTTTGTAAGGCCAGCTGAAAGGAGGTGGACTAAGACAAAGTCAGGAGGAGTCACTACCATTTTTGTTTGTTTCTGTGAAAAATGAATTTCCTCCATCACACAGTACAGGAAAAGATAAAGAAAAAATTCCCCTGATTTCATTGCTTCCCTGTTTTTAAGTCTTTGAGCACCAGCAGAACCAGTTTTTGAGGTGTGTCACTTTTCATCAGTGGAAAAACAAGCAACACAATTGCAGTGGTTTTGGAAACGCTGTGAACATATTTACATGCTGACACAGCGGTTGCTCTAATCCCTTTAAGCTGCTAGGGATCCCTGCTGAGGGCTTGGGAGCAGAACAGTTCCTGTTCTGGTGCCAGGCTTGGCTCAGCGGGGAAATAATATGCAGGTTTTAGTGCAGGTAATAAAGTTCTGGTTGGGATGGACTCCACTGCTTAGAAGGTAATTTACCCCTGTGCTTTCTGGGTGACATGCTAAACTGCTACTGGGAGTAGGCAGGTATCTCCTCTGTGAGGGCAGAAAGGTTGCCATCCCAAATGGTCATCGCTGCCCCTTCAAGTCTGTTGTGTATGCTTCTTCTCCTTAGCCCATGCCAGTCAAAATGAGGTGGGTTAACATGCCACTATTTAAACTGGTTATAGTAAATGTGCTCCGACTTTTACTTCAGTGGGTTAGAGCACGATCACACAATTGGCTCAGATGGCAAAGCTGAAGGAACAGTGACCCTGACAGCGTGACAGGGAAAGCTGGGGACAGAAACTTCTTCCATGAGCTCAGCTGGACCAAGAGGAGACATCTCACTTGGAAGTCCATTAGTTGCAGCTTTCATTCCTTTCTGCTCTTTTAGAGCATGTTGTTCCTGGAGATGAGCCGCTTTCACCAAGGAAACTTCTTTCCTCCGTACCACCATGGAACACTTTTTGACACTCAGCAGTCCCAGTGAGGCAAGCGGCCCTTTTTTTATGACTGCTCAGCACAATGGGCCATAAATTCTGGCAAATTCTTGGCTTTTAGGCAAGTGCATCTCCAGAAACAAAACTTACAGACAGCCCAAAAAACATTCTGAATGACCAGCAAGGGTAAGTCATGGGGACTGATCACAGATTTTCTGAGGGAATAAGGACATCTTTAGATATGAAGTGTCCATCTGGTCCCCTCTAATCTGCAGTAATCTCCTTGTACCGTACCATTAGAAATGTTAGGTTGCGCCAGTTGCTTATCTGTATTTTTAGGAAGCTGGTTCTAGGATTTAAGAGGACCCACAGCAGAAAATAAAGCATGGTTACTGAGTGTAAAGCTGAGAACTTTGTCATTCCTTCATCTTCTTGTTCTTGTTCCCCAGGGTAGATGGGTAGATTTAGGTAATAAGTTTTTCCTTGTGTTCTGCTTATGGCATTGGAGAGAAAGTGCTCAAACAGACCAATAGAACTGCAAGGCCCTAGACAGCCTTTTGCTTGGCTTGTAGAAAAGGATCTTTTAATCTTTAGTATCTTCTCTTGCTGTTCCTTCACAGGTAAAGTGACAATGCTGGAGAGCTTCAGCTCAGGGGTCCGAGTGGCTGTGGAGACCTCGGAATCCCAGGTTGAGGTGGAGCTGGTCCCTGCTGTGGAGATTCCAACTTGCTGGCCTGAGAAAGCCCGGTGGCCTCGTTGCCTTAAGCGTTGGCCTTCCCAGGAAAAAGTGCAGTGCATCAAGGTGAGCAGTGTAAAAAGCACCATTAGCTCTGTGCCAGAATATACCTCACAAGTGTGTGACAGTGGTTTCCCAAATGAAGGACTGAACTGCATGGTGACGGTGGGCAACAGCATGGTTGGAAGGTGTATTCTCTAAAGAAGTGACATTTCAAGGTATTCTGTCAGGGACTTTTCCCCCTGTTAGCGTGGTGAATTCTATGGAAACAAAACTGAGTTAACTGATGGGTCTCTCGCACACAGCTCTGCCTGCATAGCTCAGTGCTGACATGCATCAATCTTGCTGCTCTGCTCTGTTTCATGTAAACCTTCTGCAAACGAGCTGCTACCTTGCAGCTCCAGCCTAATCCCATCTTTCCCTACAATGTTCATGGCTGGATTCTGCCACTCCAGCTCAGCCCTATTGCCATGTTCATGCAGTTCCCATTCTACATTCTAGTCCTGCTCCCTTCTCATGCATGACCAGCTGGTCCATGGCAAAGTGCCCAGCAGAGCTGCACCTCTGCTTTAGTAGCCTCGCTAGTACTGTACCTGGTGGTTCTAGAGCTGGATCTCCTCAGAGCAACGGGTATCACACAAGGAAAGAAAACACATTGCACGTTTGTTTGACTAAGAATTATGGTGGGAGCATGACTCATGTTTGCTAAAACTGTCTTAGAATAAGCTTTGAGAGATGTCACACATCCTTTTCATAACATCCCTCTGCATTGCTCAGAGAAGTTTGCTTCTGATCTAGTACCACGCTTCCCCTTTTATCCACAGTCACTTGGTTTTGACCTTTTGGCCCGCTCCAATTACCACTGGCAGCTGTGCTTCTCCCGTGCTGAGCGTATGCTCATGGAAGGACTTGATGAAGATGGTGGTTGTCGCATGAAGTGCTTCAGGGTCATGAGGCAGATGAAGGAAGATGTCTGGTGTGCTGGAAATAAGCCTGTCATCACAGCTTATCACCTGCAGGTAGGCATCCCTGTGATACCAAGATACAGTCTTAGTATCTGTTGCAGTGGTTTCCACCCAGTAATGTCAAAATATCATAGCATAAATCACTGTAGTGTCTATGTAACTTCTAAGGTAACTGTCAAAACTGCAGTATCATTTCATTGCTTTACAGTGGCAAGATGTTCAGTAAATACAGACTCAAGTCTGTAGGAGCATTGTGACTGCAGCAACATAAATAATATTAGAGTTGAGGCCCCTGCTTTGTTTTGACTTCACGCAGGCATTGTAACTGTAAGTGCATGGTTACCTCCTGCTTCTTGACTATCCCAGCCATCCATGCCTGTGTGTCTGCCTGGAGGAAAATTGTGCGCTTGTCTTTGTGGGTATGCGGCAACCAGAACTCTCTTAGGTGAGCATTATTTCATGAATGAGATGCAAGCTACAATTCTGGTGCTGTTTCACCTGAGGTGGGAAAGGAAGAAAGAGGTAAAGGGGTAGTAGCATCCTCCCCACACGTACTTCAGGGTTCAAGATGGCTTCAAACAACATTTGTAAAGAAGAGATAGAAGGCTCTGCTATGGCTGTGTCTCCACATCTGACAGCTGCAGACACTGATGGAAAACAGGCAGCACCATTTCTCAGACAGCAAAGCAGTCTTGTTTTCTGGGCCTCCATCCTCCTGGAGCTACCAGGGCGAGGCTGTTCTCCTACCTTAAAGCCTCAAGCCAGCAGGATTCCACATTACTGATACGCCACTAAGATTTCTCCTAAAGTAAAGTTTGCAACCATCAGATGCTATTGCAGTCATGGGACTAATGTAAGTCAAGACGGACTCAAAAAAGGAGTTGGCAAGGCTGGTTATAGCTTAGCAGAGCATGAAACTTCTTGGTGCTTGCAAGAACAACCTGGTGGAAAAGCTGTCACAGATAAAAGGAGGAAGTGGAAAACCATTTAAACATTAGTAACAATTTCTTTCTTTGGCTAAGGGAGAAAAGGTGCAGGAAGTGGTGTTGTACGGACTCTTGATCAAAATAAAAAAGCTCTTTAGAAGCAATTCAGTTCTTTACTGTAACTGCACTTCAGGTTTTTACTGCAAAGGATTGGTTTTCCAGACAAAAGAAATGCTTCAACATCACTTATATTAATAAATAAATAAAACCAAGAGAGAAACAGTCAGTAGGTAAACCAGCAGTTGAGCAGAGGCTCAGTTAGCTTTCTTCACACTATCAGGTTTCCCCTGTCAGAGGTATCCATAAATTATGACTAAACAAGGCTCCATATGAAACAATCCCTCTATGGCAGAGGAAATCCTTGCCCCAGAAGCTGCAAAAGCCTTAGAGGACCAAATAAGCACACTCATTATGCTCACCTCCATAGGAATGAAGTTCAATGCTTGGAAGTTTGAAAAGACCTAGGTGCCTTTTGAAAGACAACTCTATGCCTCCAGTAGACAGCCAGCAGTTAGGGATGGCGTAGTAAATGCTGGGGATAGATTTGGCATCTGATTGGAAAATCAGTACTATTTTCCTTGCCTCCAGAAACTTAACTGTAACTACTGTCCATGGATCATGCTGGAGTAGTTTTAGTGTGACAAAAGTCTCTGCAAGTCTCCAAGGAGTAGCTTTTGCAAGGTTCTGGCTCAAATGCCTCGCTATGTCTTTTGTTCCCATAAAAAGAGTCTTCCTGGTTATTGCAGCTGTGAACACAAAATTGTTCACGTTGGATAAGGTGTCCGAGAAGAAATCTTTCAGCAGTACAACTATTTCAAGGTCTGTTGGAGGAAAAAACCAAACCCAGGCAATCCAGAAGAGTGTGGGTTATTTTGAACAAATTCTATCTCTGAAGAAACAGAGGAGTTGAAGGCTGTAGTTTGGCCACATCTTATAATGTCTATGGGTCTCTTGGAGTCATTGAATCTGCAAAATTAAATTGGGATTCAGAGGACAGTGAGGAACTTAGCAGAATTATTGAACCCACTTTATACCTTACAGACTGATGTGGCGTTGACCAAGGCAGTCAGCATGACTGTTTTGGTACAGTAAGTGTAAGTACCTTGAGAAAATTCTTTTCAGTCAGAAGAGTCTGAAAAATGCAATGTGGGCAGTGTAAAAATAATACTCTAAGAGCAATCATCATATGCATTTTGTTATTTGAACTATGGATTTCTCAAATGTAAAATTACATATAATAAACTTGGGGGACTAGAATATAAGCACATGCTGCAAGTATCATAGGTCAGAAAAAACAAGGCTGCACTTGACCAGAAAGCATGCTCTGCACCCGCTATAGCTGATTGGAGTCTCAATCTGTTTGGGATGCAGATCTGTGCACATTTTCGGCACAAATACGGCTGAAGCTGACAAATAATTTTGTTAATCTGATTGTTTTTCTCTCCCTCCTTGCACTGACTGGCTTCTACATTGGTATAATGGGCTATTTTCTACAGCCTAGCAGGCCTGGCATTTATACAGAGGTTACTGCTGGAAGACGGCAAATAGGCTAAGATTATTTTAGGAAGACTATTTTTCTTGGGCTCCTGGCCCAGTCAATGGAGAGGGGCTCCTCTGGGAGAGATCCTAACCAGGCACATCAGAGCTGCTTTGCCTGATTCGCAGAGGAAGCTTTAGTTGTGATCCCTGTGTCGCAGAAATGTTAACAGGGGAAGATAGCGGTGTGAGTCTCTCTGATTTCCAAGGCTGTCAGCCATTTACTAGCACTAAAAGTGCCTTAGTAAGCTGTGTGAGCCCTCGACAGAACCTCTAACACCTCTTCTCTCCCATCTGCTTCTTGCAGACAGTGCTATTCTGGACGTGTGAAAAATACCCACGCACCAAGGATTGGCGCTGCTTCCCTGAAGCCTTTCTGAGGCTGGTACAGAAGCTGCACAAGTGTGTAAGCCAGCACTTCCTCAAGCATTACTTTCTCAAGAACACCAATCTGCTCAAATATGCCAACACCAGTGACCTGGACATGGTGGCCAGCAGGCTCACAGTCTTCTTGGAGAACCCTGTTTTTTGCCTGGACTAAGGCTGGAAAAGGTCTCCTTGCTCCAGTCGTGAGCCGATCCCCCACCTTCTCTCCCAACCTGTGGCTGTTCTTCACGTCCTTCCAGTAGATGCTGCAGCTGGCTTTGTAAGGCATTTGGCACATGCAGCGTGAAAGAGAAGTGTCAAGTTGGCAGCAGTGGGCGGTGAAAACCGAAGGGAGGTATCACTTGATGCCCAGCTGATCTAATTCGCATTTGGTAGTGACAGTCTGCCTGGAAGCCACAGTCAGTGAAGCCCAACTTTCTGTGTCAGTCAGAGCAGGCAACTGCCTTGTTCTGTGTCTCTAAGTCTTGTGGCACCTAAGCAGAAAGATGGTGCAAAGAACTCTAGCTCTGCTGCCTACCGGCTGTGTAACCTAGCGCATTGCTGCCTGCCCCTTTCTCACAAGGACAGCAGGTTTAGTTCCCTGCTTACCTCACAGGCCAGCTCTGCAGAAGAGCAGAGGAACATTTCTGAAGTGTACTGAAGCTGGAAGCTTTCTCCAAGGCACATCGATGCCTCCATCTCCAGTTCAATGGGATCCTGCTCCAGTAGGAAGATAACCGCGCTGCTAGTGTTGAATAGCTCAAGGGAGGCAAGGAGAGGAACAGTGGTTTTTTGCCTCCTAGTTTTTCTCTCCTCCACTTCCACTTGTCTTCCAGTTGCTTCAAAGATGTTTTCTTCATGTTTGCCTTTGCCAGCTGTTTTAGTGCCATACCAGGGGGCTTTGCCAGAGCAGATTTCACTCCCACTCCTGGCTCCATTCATTAGGCTGGAAGAGGAGAGGTCTTTCCTTAGTTGTTAGCACCCATGTTATTTGGGGTGGTGCACAGAGGGAGGATATTTTTCACAGGCTGTTCGCTCCAACCCCCTTATGCTTTTAATATTCTGGATGTTTAAAAAGAGAATCATTTTTAGTGTTTCAAAAGAAGAGAGTTCTAGGACGAGTATAAAGGATGTTGGTTTTGATGCTATTAAACCACTAAAACTAAACCAAATTGGGCTTTTCTTTCTTACACCAGCACAGGAAAGTAAGTCATTATCTCCTTTGCCAAGGGGCGTGCAGAGATAGCATTTACAGCCCATACTCCAGGGAGCTGCTGTAGTGGATGGGCTGTAAGTTGACCATCCACGGTAGAGCGTCTCCCCCTTGTGTCAAATCGTGGTCTCACCATGCATTTTTAGCACAACCTCTGCTTTCTGGCTTGATTTTGTACGCGGGGATGTCTTCACAAGTCCACGGGAATCCATGGGACCTGATGGGATTCACCCCACAACTGAAGGAGATGTTACAGCAGGATCTCTCTCGATCATCCACCAAAGGTCTTAGGAATATTGGGAGATCCCTGCTGAATGGAAGCTAGGCAGTGTTACTCCAGTCTACAACCAGTGTGTGAGGGAAGAACCCAGGGAACTGCAGAGCTGTTAGTGTAACCTCAATTCCTGGAAAAATTATGGAAAAGACTATGCTGGGTATTACTGAAGTGCCTTTAAAGAACAATGCAATCATCAGTCAGCATGGGTTCCCAAAGGTAAAGTCCTGTTTAACCGATTGGATATCCTACAATAAGGTCACCTGCCTAGTGGGTGAAGGGAAGGTAGTGGATGGAGTTTCCCTGGATTTTAGTAAAGCTTTTGATGCTGTCCCTCACAGCATCCTTCTGGACAAGTTGCCCAGCTGCGGGATGAGCTGGTTCATGGTGTGCTGGGTGAAGAACTGGCTGAAAGGCAGAGCTCAAATGGCTGTAGTGAAGAGCCACATCTGGCTAGTGACCAGTGATATTCCTCAGGGCTCAGTTCTAGGGCCAGTGCTGTTCAATGCATTCATCAATGATGTGCATTCAAGAGATGAATGCACCATTAGCAAGTTTGTTGATGATACCAAACTGGGAGGAGGTGCTGTTGACTCTCTTGAGGGACAAGAGGCCTTTAGAGGCATCTAGATAGATTGGAGCATTGAAAAATGATTAATGAAATTAATTAAAGTTCATTTAATGGGATGAAATTTAACAAATCCAAATGCCAGATCCTGCAGCTGGGATGGAGTAGCACTGGGCACAGGTACAAACTGGGAGAGGGGTGGCTGAAGGGCATGTCCTGTGAGGAGAACACGTGAGAATGGTTCAAAGCTGCACCAGGGGAGGTTTAGACTTCACATTAGGAAGCATGAAGAGACAACCCAAGAGGGTGGTCAGGCACCGAACAGGCTTCCTAGAGAGGTGGTTGATGCCCCAAGCCTGTCAGCCTGTAAAAGGTATTTGGACAATGCCCTCAGTAACATGCTTTAAATTGGTCAGCCCTGAATTGGTGAGGCAGCTTGACTAGCTGATCACTGTATTCCTTCCAACTGGAATAGTCGAGTCAATTCTATTTGCTTCCTCATCCCAACTGTATGGTTGTTCTTCTACCGGTCTCCTTTATCTGATCCCAGTGTGCAGACCTAACCCTCCCATGAAACCAGCACCCTCTTTGCTCAGAACCTGACCATGCTCTCCAAGTCATCTTTCTATGTGGATAACCACATTGTGTGGAACTGTTTTGAACCGGTAACTTCACTTGCTAAACCTTTGCTCTCCAGGTTCATCCCTAAATGGGGCACAAGTGGCAGCTTTGTGATGACACCGTCCCTTAAAGCATGGTCTTCCTGTTTCAGGTGAGCAGAGCTATTTTGGTAAGGAACAAAGAGATGTCAATCTGCTGAGCAGATTCAGGCAGCTGTGACAGTGAAGTAGTGTCTCTTGTTTTGCCTTGGTTTTGTCTTGTGGTCAAAAGGCTACCTTCTGAAGCTGGAGAAGGGCAAAAGCAGATTGAGAGGAGAGTGAAAAATGTTCAGAGCTCTTAATCCTAAATTTGATATTTTGCTGCCCTGACGCATCATCTGTTTGGAATTTAGTTATGGCTGTTAAGGAACTTATATCCCTTTGTAGCCAGGGGGAAGTGTTTCAGTGGTGATATCTTAACTTGGCTGCAGCTGCATGTCTGAGTCCTCACTTGCTGCGGTTCACAGCCTTCCATGAAGCAAAATCGTGAGCATGCATTGCCTGCTGTGGAGTCACGAGGTGGAAGGTGCTGCTCTGCCAGGGCAGCAGCCTCTCACAGCCAGGAATGAATCAGCAGAGCCAGTAAGTAAGCATGGAATGATGGATCATTTTTTGCTCTCTCTTCGTGTTGATACCCAGGCAAATGCATCAGCTAGCATACGCTGCCATGGAAAATAACATTGTGACCATTTATATTTGTCCCTGCCCATGGCAGGGGGGTTGGAACTAGATGATCTTAAAGTCCTTTCCAACCCTAACTATTCTATGATTCCATTCTAAAACAAAGATCTGCCCTAGAAGGTAAGTTGCGCCTGACCATAAAGGCACAGGAATCATCTCCATCTTTTTCTCCAGAACAGTGAGACATGACACAGCTGGCCACTAGCAAGGAGTGAAGGGAAAGGCTTTGAACAAAGAACCAATACATTCATTGAAGCAGTTGAATACTCCTATATCAGAGATAGGTCTGAGGTATACTACATACTATCTTATATCACCTAGGGAAGGTCTGGTCGGGTGTGTGGGGATTTTTATGTGAGGTAGTTTCTTGTGGTGATGGGAAAGTTGTGCAGGAGGTCTCTGATTAAAAAAAAAACAAAACAACTTGCCAAACGTACTCACTGCATTTCTTAGCACCATAAACTTCCTGCCAATAGCTTTTCACTCATACATCCAGCCTGATTGCAACGTCATGCCCTTATCCCAAGGCTTTCCTCCAGGAAAGGATATCACATTGTGTTTCAGCTACAGAATAAGTTTTACGTTTCATATTTTCCAATTTTCTTCCAAAAGAAAGTGAGCACCTTGACAAATACAGACTTACGTGAGGTACATTAAATTTAATCAGAAGTTTTATCTTTGTTCGGAGCATCTGGAAGGGATGTGATGCTCATTTGTTCTCCCCCTTTTTGATTACTTTCATGTGTATTCGCTGACTCCCAAAGGCACTATCAGGGAAAGAAGGAGAATTCTTAACTTCTATAACTTTGTTACGGCTGGCTGTGACTTTTTGCTTACCTCTCAGTTTTGCTTTCTGTCCTTAACTGAATGATTGCCTTTAAAACAAGAAGGGGCAAACAGCAGCCAAAAGCGAACTGTCTTTCTTGCATGTTAGATGTAAGGAAGAAGTTCTTTACTATGAGGGTGGTGAGAGGCCGGCACAGGTTGCCCAGAGAAGTGGTGAATGCTCCATCCCTGGCAGTGTTCAAGGCCAGGTTGGACAGAGCCTTGGGTGACATGGTCTAGTGTGAGGTGTTCCTGCTCATGGCAGGGGGTTGGAACTGGATGATTTTAAGGTCCTTTCCAATCCAAACCATTCTACAATTCTATGTGAAGCACAGCACTTAAAAACAATAGACATTACCACAGCATTCACATAAGCAAAAGAGGGATAAATTAAACTGCATATCTGTGATGAGACATGGGGTCAATGAGTGTTTACAGAAATCTTCCGTTCAGGAGACATGAGACGGCAACTGCGAGAGGATTTTCTCTGACCGAGCCCTTGGGCGCCACTGTTTTTGCACAGAGTGATGGCACTCATCCTGAACACTAACTGAGGGGTATTTGAGGTACCTGAAAGGTAGCTTGCTCAAGGTAGCTTGTTGCTAGCTGCTGGCTGGGCAGGAGCGGGGCATGACCGCTGCTCTCCTGCCATGTGCTGGAGCCTTAATGGAGCCTTAACTGGGACGAGGGATGCTGAGATGGCTCATGGTGGATGCTAAGGGCCACCTTACAGCTATGGGGCATTCTCAGACCTCACCACAAATGCCATTGAGCCTCCATCTGTCAGAAACTTCCATTGGAAATGTGTCGCTCTACTACCTTAACAAAACTCGTGGTGTTCGTCCATTTATGCTGTCTGCCTTTTAAGTCACTAGAGGGCAACGTCTCCCTCTCCAGCATCTCACTCTTAAAAATAAGCATCTTGTTACTTAACGTCCAACTGAGACAAATGAACTCGATTAATTTAATGCTAAATTCTACTGCCGAAAAGAAGGAAAGAGACCCTGGGAGAACTTTCTAATAAATAGCAAGACTCTGGTAAAAAAGTCTCTAAACTCTGGGAATCAGTCCAAGAGCCAGAATGTGGATTTATTGCTTTCTGCAGCAAAAGATGGACTTGCAGTTATTCCCAAAAGCCTTGGTTTGGGGAGAGCAACAACAAGCAAAGTGCAGGCAGGGTTCTGGGAAGGAGGGAACTTGCGGGAATAGCCACCACTCTGCTTCATCAGAGCACGTGTCCTGCCTTCTCTCCACAGAGCGGGCCCTGGACCCAGTGAGAAGACATGACCATGACTCCTACTTTCCACTTTTTCTCCTCCTGCCCTCCACCAAGAGATTCTCTCTGAACAGTTTTTCTGATGCTACTACCCCTTTGGCTCTGGTGGGAATTGTCATTTCTGTGTGCACATCACCTCTGCTTTATGCCATGGGATCCAGGTGTACGCAGAGGCCATTACCCCCTCCTTATGCTCCCATCTTTAGTCTGGGGTGATGCCCAGCTATTAAGTTAGAGTATCTTGCAAGCTATGTTCCCAGTAGGAACAGCCTTCCCTCTTAAGCCAAACTGCAGCACAGACAATGATAGATAACAGGCTACAATATTGTGATAGTTAACAGGCTAATTCTGTCTTCACACTAAATATCTCTTTCTTTACCAATGTTAGGATTGTTGCTTTTAGGGAGAAACAGATTTTGTGTTATTTCCCTCCCTGCACCACCAAGACTCTCATCTGAGGCCCTTGTACTGTCCCATAAGATGGTGACACAGCATCAGTGCTCAAAACATGGTAAAAGATCTCACTCGCCTCATCAGGCCAAGCTTTTCCATCACTGCAGGAGGTGTGTGGTGCCCTTGGCCTCTTTGGGGTCTCACTTCTCTGGCTGGAGCAATATGCACAGGTAGCAAATGTGTTTTAGGCTATTCTCACCCAAGCCATTGCAGCACAAAGAAGTGGAGAATGCTTTTGTTATGATACAGGTATTTGTCAGTTCTGCTCCAAGCAACACCTCTGGTCTGAAAGAAAGAACTAGATCAGAGCCTGGCTTTTAAAGCATCTCCTGATGGGTGATGAGGAATGCACAGATGCTAACAGACACCAGGCCTGTGGAGAGTGCAGAATGTATTTTCCACAGGAAAGATTCTCTAATTTACCCTTAGCATCCTCACAAATAGAAACAACAAGGAAATGCATCAAGGAAAGAATTAATCAGATTGAAAGGCTTTGTAGTAATTAGAGAAAAGAATGGCATCTTCTCAGACTCCCCCGGGTGGTGGCAATTACCAGCTGCACAACTGTGGCTTCTGCAGCTTGAAGTCTTCTGGATTAAAAGCTAAATACCTTGTTCCTTTGTTAGAGAAGCTACTCGTAGAATCAGGCAGCTACACAGGCCGACATCCCAGAGGAACGTGCATCCAGCCTCCTTCAGCCTGGCAGGGCAACACTTCACAAGCAGGGCGACCCAGAGCCTGATGCCAAATCATGGCTCAGTTGCATCTAGTCCATCACACTTTTGCTGTTGTCTTGGAGGAGGTTGGTGCTCTTTGCTATCCAGCAACCCAAACAGCCAAACCCCTTCTGCTGCAGCTGCAGGCAGCCTTAAACCCATCTGCTTCTGCAGCACATCCCAACAGCAAAGGCCAGGTCACAGCCCCTTCTGGTGCCAATATTGTCACTATTAATTCAAGAGAGCTTACGAAAGTCCAGTACCAAGCTAGTAATGAACCAAAAAGAAAACAAAGCTCAGGAATTTAAAAAAACTTCCCTCACAAAAAAAAAAAAAAGAATTGTTAAGGAAATGAACATCAAGTGGTAAATTCCTGTGATCCCCTTCTAAAAGGGTAGAGGCACATAGTTGGGAAGGATCTCATCAACCACCAAATCTATCCACTGGTCTTTCTGGTCCATTCCCCCAAATGAACCAAGAGCTCTTTTAAAGGTAACAGGGTAAAGGTTAAATACATTGCTCCTGCCTTCTCAGGCAGGCAGACTGTTTCAGACCTGTACAGATCATCGGGAGCTGCCTTTGAACTTTCTGCCTCAATGTGTTCACAGCCGGTGTTGTCTGGTTTATACCAATACGATCAAGCTGCTGCTTTCCCTCCATAGGGTTTTCTGTCTGTCCAACCATCTGAAGCTCCCTTGGCTTTAGCTGAGCTTGACTAGATATGCCAAACTCTTATGGTCTCTTTTTCTCTGATAAAACCTCTGTTTTGGTCCTGCTCTGCAGTAAGTGTAATTCATCTCAATGCAGATAATTAGGGTGGTTTGCAGTATTCCAGATGGGGATATTCCAGTATCTCCTGTAATGGTAGCACATCACATAGATAGTGCTAATGCATGCAGCTGCAGGGGAAGGTACACCTAAGTGTCAAGTTCCCTTAAAATATAACTGCAGCTTCAAAGGAGGTACGCCTGTCGTCAATGATTTCCTTTGGCAAACCAGGTTAGGCAGGTTGAAAGGCTGGTTGAAAGGCTTGCCATGGTCTGGTTATCCTGGAAGTGAACTGAATCCCTAGGCTGTGCGCCAACAGATTCATCATCTCTGCGGGAGCTGAGTTCAGGCCAGAATCAATGAGTCTGTTTCAGCCTGTTCCTCTCTGCCCTCCCCAGTTGACAGCTGGCTCTGGGCTGTGTTTCTCCCCTTCATCCCCTTAAGCCAGTGGGAGACACCATCCCTCCTTGTAACGCAAATCCAGCTTTTTACCATTAAGCTGGAGAGTTTGGCTGTTTTCTAGCTGTGTCATTAAAATACCATAGACTGGAGAGGCAACAGATCAGTGACCAGAGCTAATAGTAGCAAAAAGGATTAAATGAACAATAGGTCTTGAGCGTAATTTATGAATGCCATTAGCCTCTGAGAGGGAATTATGTTATGGATGCTGTTTTGAGGGGGAAGGGAGGAGGTATGGGGGGGGGGGAGAAAGTATCTGTTTGCCTTTGGATTAACAAGCAACAATATTGATTTGCCATGTGATATGTCTCAGGCTGTTATGTTTAAATCAGGTATAATAACACCAGAACAAAGACAAACTTCATTTTCTCTACCTTGTGTTCAGGCCCCCATGGCCGGTGAATGCTGTGTTGTGTCTCTCAGCTGCTGGTCACGGAGCACCCTGGTAAAGCACAGTTCTCCATCAAAACTCTGCAGAAAGGCAGGTTTTCTTTTCTAAGAGGCATGACATCAGTTGCATGAGTGTCTCCTTGCAGCCTGTGCACCAGGGATGGGACTTAGCAAGCAATGCCTTTATTTGCGTGCCTCCTTCTGCCTTTCGTCTGATAGCCAACACAGTATCTCATTAAACTGCTTAGCTTGGCAGCTGGGGCCATTTGTTATAGCGTGATATGAAGGATCATAATCAGATTAAACCCCAGGATCATATTGTGGAGGGAAAGATTAGACTGGAGAATAAAGAGGAAGTTTAATTTTGTGTGACGGTGCAGGGTTGACTTTAGTTGGGGCAGCAAAGGGGGTTAGAAAACAATTGCGGAGGCTCAAGCTGGGGAGGAGGATTTCTTTTGCTGGCCTCCTGCCTGCTTTTGAGCAGAAGGGGTTTAGCACCCACTGTGAAACAGGGAGTAGTTCTGCTCCCTACCACCCTCCTCACAGGGTTGGTTCACTCTGCTTTGCTTCCCAAATGAGGGCTTGAACAGAGGCCTTGTATGGGGAAGGAAAACCCAGGGGGTGCAAATGACGCCAGAAGCCAAACCTGCATGTGCACTGAAGCAGGGTACTTCTGAGATGGGGATGCCCTTAGCCCTAGCCACTTGATTTCCGTTATCTCTGTTCTGGAGGCCCAGGTCCTTGAGCTGAACTGCTGCTCCTCAAATCCTTCCTACTCCAGCACATTCAGCAAAGCATCCTATGAGTCCTACAGCAGTCCAGGGACAGGAGACACCCTCCAAAAGTCAGCAGGAGCCCTGCAGTGTAAATAGGCAGGTAGGTGGTCTTCTGTGAGCTACTCTGATGTGATTTGGCCTAGTATTAAAAGCAGCAACATGAGAAGACTTGGCAGGTTGGGAAAGGCATCTGTGCCACCTCCAGTGAGAAACGGGTTCATGGGTCAGAGCAGCTCTGGTCTCTATCCTGAGCCCATTTTACAGGCAGGTCTCATGGGGAAACCCCAGAAACAAAGTCAGGCCTCTACAGCTCGCTCCATGGGCATTGCAGTGGGCAGCAGGCATCCCAAACCCTGCTAGAAGGACTTTTTATAATGCTGGCTGCCATTGAGCAGTTCGGGAACCTCTCTCCTGTATTTTCCCTGTAGTCAACAAGAAGCCAACAAAGCAAAATCTGTGGAGAGAACACCTCTGGCTGAGGTGAGCTCTAGGTTTAGCAGGGATGCATGCACTCACATAACCACATGCACACATCTCATCATCACTAGTCAAAACTATGGGAACAATAAATATATCCACTTTCAAAAACCAGTGGCTGGGCTGAGTCCCATCCCAAATGAAGTAAACAGCTGTCAAAAAAGTGGAGATAAAAATGGATATATAAATTTTTTAAAGCTGTACCTAAGGCCAGTGTAAGCTCTGTTCCCGTACTCCTTCTGTTACTTGCCCTGGAGATACTTAATGAATAATATATTCTCTCATCAACTTGATCTTTTGTTCAGATACTGTACCCACTTTCTTCTCCTTTGTCTGCTCTCCATTCCCTAGAGACTAAGTACTTTATGTCAGGAGCCTAGCAAAGGAAAATCTTCAGTTTCATTGTGCTTCCTGAAACTTAACACAATGCAACCCCCCAGTGAAACCTCAGAGTAACGAGGGGATCCTGTTCTAAACACATGGAAAGCCACCAGAGCCTTTCCAGCCACTTCTGGGGTGATGGAGAGGCACTCGGTGGGGAGCAGATAGATGAGACTCTCACGCCCTGCTCCTTGTGATAGAGCCATGCAGATCACTAATGACATCCCCTGGTTTGGGATGACGAAGTGCCAGCACGCAGTGGATAGCAGTGCCAGATGCTCGGAACATGGCTTGGGGGAACATGCATCCAACATTAACAACCAAAACCAGACAGCAGCAGACTGTCTTCTCCTCCTGGTGCCTGACAGAAACTGAGAAAGGGCACTCGCACAACGGCAGAGCAAAAATCTAGCCATGACACTCTTCAACCTTGCAGCAGGACGGAGGGATGCTCACTGCTTCCCCTGGGCCAGCCAAAGTCCTGGGCTGCCCCCTGGACCTTTGCACACTGTGTTGGCTTGTTGTTTCCCTGGTTGGAGCCAGGGAAACTCTGGAAGCAGATCCCTTTGGTAGCACTTAGAGGCTTTTCTGCTCAGCAATGGTGGGAGCAGAGCAGGGGCAGAAATCCTGCTCCAGCTAGTGAGCCCACTTTGGCTGTAGCAGTGTTCAGTGCTGCACAGGGTGAAAGCAGCTGTGTGCTCTAAGGAGCTGCTCCCTCTGTGGCACAAGACACTCCCATAAACATCCTTGCTGATGAAAGAGGCTGCTCCCAGCAAAGGCATCTCAGGTCTTGCTGAAGGTTTTAATAATGGATGATGATCATATGCGATAAGCATACAATATACATTATATAATGTACATAACTAATCTAGACAGAGCTAGGCTGGATTTTCCTTCATCACTCTCTAAAGGTACATGGGCAATGTGTGTTCAGGGCAAAGCCCAAGCTCTCTGCCCATGCACCCAACTGGAACCAAGGGTGGCTGCCCCTGTGCAAAGAGCACTGCTGAGAGGAGGGGACTGGCCCCATCAAACACTGTCCTGTTTCTCTGGTGACTTTGTCAGACAAGGGAGCCTGTGCCCAGGCACTGCCCCTGTGTTAGAGGCTCTTAAAGGTCGTGATCCTGCTAAAGTCCCACAAAGAGAGGCCCCGGTCTTTACTACACTTCTTGGAGCTGCTGCAACCCAAGAACTTGCTTGGAAATAGCTTAATGAAGCCCCTCCATGCATGGAGGGAAGGAAATTTGAGGCGCAGTGGTAAGATGTCCGAGCTGACGAAGTGAAACTCTATGACATATACAGACATGGGGCCTATGACAAGGGGACAGCGACACCTAAAAACGTGGTACCAACCTTCCAGCAAATCAAAGTACTTCAGGAGCCGTTAAAAAACATCCAAAACAAGAGTGACGACCTGAGATGATCCCTGCTCTGCCTCCTGCATGTGCAACAGCCACATGGCAAGCTGGACTGACAGGTTGGGATGGGATGTGAGAGCAGTTGGGACTTGGAGCTGGCAGCAACCTCACCAGATAGCCATTAATGTGATCATACTATGGAGAAGCTGTAGCAACTGGCTGCTTTCGTTTGAGAAAGCAGAGTTTTTCCATGCAAAGTGGAGGACCACATCCCTGTTTGTTTGTGTTATGCTCTTTAACTTTCCCCTTTTACTTAGGAAACCACAGCAAAAGCCACTCTTGCTGTTCTCCAGTTGAAGTCTTTGAACCTTCAGCCTACAATCCAAACAACAAAACAGAAGACAATGCTTCTACAAACAGTCAGTGTTTACATCCAAAATACATGCAGTGCTAGCATCCGAACCCAGTGTCTGCTCACTGAGGTCTGTGTAACACATGGTTAGTGAACAGGCAGGCTCTGGGGAGGAAACACCTCAGAAAAACACATAGAAACTTTGGCAATACTGCTTATTTCACATCCAGCCTGAAGCAGCCTGGGAGAGGCTGGTCAGGTACCCACAGACTTGCTGTGTTAAGCCTACATTGACATTTCACACAAAACAAGAGATGTATATGAACAGGCACATCTCTCAGTTCACAGAGACTGATCTGGTCTGTGACCAATAATAAAGGAAAACTACAGTATGTGCCAAAGACTAGTGTTTAATAGACAGAAGCTCTAATGACAGCCCAGCAAGAGTCTTGTAATGCTGACAACAGAGCTATGTGGGAACAATATAATGGTTCTTACCTACATACACTGGACAGCAGCTCAATCTAAACTTTAAGAGGCTGCAATTCAAACTTGGCATTTATTGATCTTTGTTCAGTTGTCTGCTCTTATGAGCTGGAAAAGCCCTATAACAAAACCCTGGTCAAAGGAAATACAGGTGCTGGAGCCTCATTGAAACACTCGTGATGTGAGACACATGGTAGTGCTTTGAAAGAAGACGACCATTAAAATCACCTGGATTCCCTCTTTTTCTTCCTTCCATTTCCCTTCACTTCATCACCACAACATCCCCAAAAGCATCTTCAGACCCTTTCTTCATCCTGGCCTGGGCAAGATGGAGTGTGTTATGAGCATCAGCTCACCTCTGAGAGCCTGTAAGAACTGGGTAAGACTTGAGTTGGGTTTAGCAGGGCTTTTAAGGTGGGGGACCTGTAGTTTCTTCCACGTATGGCCGTTTGGCACAGGTAGTTCTGTGCATCATTTTGCGATGGGGCATGGAAGCATGACTGCAGTGTTGCATATTCCAGGCTTCTCCTTACCTGTATTTGCACATGGGGTGAAAGGATGGCCAATGTCTTGTCCAAGGTGATGCAGCAGAGGGGGGAAGGCAGACCTGGACCCAGTTCTCTCAGCCCTCTGTCTCCTTAATGTGTGCTGAGCTAAGAAAGTTATCTGTGACTGTATGGCTGCTCCTGTATACAGAAAAGCTGCTGCTGTTAGTGATGCTGTGTTGTTACTTGATACAGTTAACTACGGCTGACTTCCTTTCTGTTTGGTTCTTTGTTTGTTTGTTTAAATCCTTCTTGGTGATTGTAGAGCCATCTCCTGCTAAATTACAGTGCTCTGTTTGCAGTGTTTCTTGTGCCTTGAATGTAAATAGGTTTCATTAGTTTCAATTGTTCCTGGCTGTAAATGCAAGACTGTCATGAGAAGGGCATTATATATACTACTGGCCTGGCCTCTGTCTAAAAGGTGATCCTGCAGCAGGATCAGGAGTGGCTGGAAAGACGGTGATTCTTAGACTGACCAGAAATAGCCGTACTTGCAGTAATTCTGTTCCTCCAGCCTGAGCAGGAAGCTATAACAGCATCTGTACCGTTATCACTACCTGCTCAGAAACACAGTGGCAGTGTGTGAATGAACACTATCACACTTACCTGTTGCAGGGAGGCAATAAATGCTTCTCTGCCCCCCTCCTGCTACCTGGCCTGGCCAGCCTGGGGGAGAGCCTCGCTGTGGGGTGCCTGTGTATCAGCTCCATGAAAACACTGCAGGGCCTAATGCTATATTTGGGAGCAGTTTGTGCACTGCAGCTGCATCCCCATGTGGAGGGGCTCCCCCTGTATCTGTTTCCCCCATATCTGGGGCAGGGCATCGCTGCTGCCAGCGGCTGGGTGCTCTGGTCTCCATCAGGGTGACAGTGGGTGTGCAGCTCCCACAGCTCAAGCTCTGCCTTTCGGAAAGAGCCCCCCCCTTGCTCTCCTCCTCTTCTGCTCCCTGAGCTTGTAGGGTCTGGTGGGAGCAGGATGAGGAAGGGGCAGGTAAGTGCCCACTCGTGCCCTCCGGAGTGCCACAATGCAACCGCTGCACTCCTTCCCCTGTAACAGCCGTGAGGCAAAGGGGCTGGGGGGCTCCAGGTTACCTCGGTTGTGTTCTCCCTTATGCCCCTTATCTACTTAGCAGTGGGGAAGAGAACGCTGCCACGGGCCTTGCTCCGTTGACTTAACTTTACATGTGTGTGACCATGCCAGCTGCAGGCAGCCCCTGCACCCATAGTCCTTGTGCAAGCTCTTCCTTCGGAAGCAGAGCTACACCATGTTGCTGGTATTACACCATGTAACGGGAGAAGCCTCCAGGCACCAAAGTGGTTTTCATACTGAAAAAGTTTTCCTGGTAGTTGATGGCATGTTTAAATGTGTTGGGAGGGCTGTTGGGTGCAGGCAGGCACTGGGGCTCTGTTAACAGGGAGGCATGTGAGGATGCTCCAAGGGATGCAGAGGGAGCCCTATTCCCCCACACAAGACCCAGGGCAGCCTACACCAGGCATCCAGGGACCTTGGTTTGTGGGGGACCATTGCATGCTGGGGTCGTCTGCTCCTCCAGGCAATGGCTGGCTCTGTGAGGCTGCAAGGTACTGCAGCATAGAATCATAGAATAGTTAGGGTTGTAAAGGACCTTAAGATCACCTAGTTCCAGCCCCCCTGCCATGGGCAGGGACACCTCACACTAAATAACATCACCCAAGGCCTCGTCCAACCTGGTCCTGAACACTGCCAGGGATGGAGAATTCACAAGCATCTTCCCTCCCTGGATCCTGAATCTGGGAGCCACATCAGGTAGCCAAAGCCTGCTTGAAAATAGCAATTCATGCACACATAAGCCTCCTCCTTTCCCCCAGAACCTGATGTGGGGAATGTGGTCCTCTGGGAAGCGTACCATCAGGAACAAGCTCAACTTGTGGGGAGTGGCAGAAAGTCCTGGGGCAGGTAGAGCTGCTCCTTTGTCCTGTTACCTGTGCTTTGACAGGGGCTCCTGGATTCAGGGTAACCCAGCACCAGAGGCATCCCAGCCAAGGCAGTAGGTACTTGCCCAAAGTAACTCCTTCCCTCACTGGGCAGAAACCACAACTGAGCGTGTCTGCACCCCTGGACTGAATCTGCCCTCATGGTCAGGTAATGCAAAGCGTTGCTTCAGACTTAGGCAGCTCCATAAGAAACTTCCTGAAAAGCTCCTCATTTTAATTCCATCCAAAAATGAAAGTTTTTTTTTTATTCCCACCTGCTCTGATCCAAGCCTGAATTGTTTCCCCTGCGTTACCTGTGCCAGCATGACCGAGCAGGCTCTCCACAGGCAGCAAACGTGCCCATTGCCCCATGCCTGCCCCATGCCCCTCCTCAGCACCAGCCTGGGCCAAGAACATCATGTACCTGCTAGTGGGTGGTGCGTTGTCCTTTTTCTTTCCCTTTTAAATGAGCGTGCTGGATTTATTGGGCAATGGAAAATTTCCATTCCAAATGACTCAAGTTACGCTGGAAACTGAAATATTTAAATATTTCTCAGCTGCCTTTTTACACAGTTCCCTCTTGTTCTTTCTCTCGGGGAGAGCTTTTAAACCCGCAGATGAGCTGCAGGGACACTCATTGCCCTCCACTTCCCCAGACCACAGAGTGTATGCTCCTGGATGCTGAGCGCTGCAGATCCCACTGTGGGGTCCCGATGCAGCCAAGCACTTTGGATGCAATCACTTGCCCTAAAGCCAGACATTAAGCTTGTTAATGGTGGCAAGTGCCTCCTTAACAGCAGTGCTGTGCGATGGTAATCAGATCCACCGGGTCCAAATTCCTTCCCACCCAGATACCAGTTCAAGGAGGCAGCTGGTGCTGTGCCAGCATGAAGGAAAGTCCACGCATGAGGGTAACTAGTGTGGGGCAGGAGCCATCGTTACTTAGCACAGTCCTTCTGCCCTCCTGCTCTGATTTGGATCATCCCTGGGCTCCCCTGATTTCACACAGCCGTCCAACGAAGCTGGGGTGATGCGTGGGGAAACCATAGGCAGTACCTTGGTATCTGGTTTGAGCCTCATCCATCTTGAAATGCTTGTCTATAAATGGAGTTATTTCAGAGTAGGGGAAAAGCGCTCGCTCTTTACTCCACACGTGTTGTTACTTAGGCAGGGTGATTAACATGCAAATGCCACTCGCTTCCAAATTAATTGCTAAGCAAGGGCATGCCCTGTGTCAGCAAGTCAGCCCAGCCCTGAGTAATGTGACTCCCGAAGGCAGTACGGCTGGGCACAAAGAGCAGCAGGGGGTTGGTGTGACTCCCTGCTGGCGCAGCTTGGCTCAGCCCTGGCGATGGTGATGGGTTGCTGCTCCCCTGCGATGTGCCCCAAGAGCAATCCCCTGCCCTGCCATCAGCCCCAAACCCCGCAGCATCCCCTGCGTGCAGCTGGGAAGGGGTGACCCTGGCAAGGATACCTGTTCTCCCACATGTCCTTCCAGCACAGCAGTCAGTCCTTCCTAGTAAGCAAGGTGATGGGGCGTGGGAAGTACATCCAGTGCCAGGGAGGACCTGGCCCCTGGCCCATACAGGTGCTCCCCACTCAAAGGAGTCGCAGTAAAAAGCATGCTCCCTTGCTGCTGCTGGCAGACAGGTGGGTACCTCCTGTGAGCATGCTGGCGGGCCCCCATGAGGCAGCCTTCCAGTACCTAAAGGGGCCTACAGGAAAGCTGGAGAAGGATTTTTACAAGAGCATGTAGTGACAGGACAAGGGGGAATGGTTTTAAACTAAGAGGACAGATTTAGATGAGATCTCAGGCAGAAGCTCTTCCCTGTGAGGGTGCTGAGGTGCTGGCACAGGGTGCCCAGAGAAGCTGTGGCTGCCCCATCCCTGTCAGTTTTCAAGACCAGGTTGTAGGGGGCTTGGAGCAACCTGGTCTAGTGGAAGGTGTCCTGCCCATGGCAGGGGTTGAAACTGGATGAGCTTTAAGGTCCCTTCCAACCCAAACCACTGGGATTCTATGTGTTCCTATGGTAAGATAGATGCTTCCAGCTGCAGACATGGGAACGGCAGATGATGAGCATGGTCCCATTGCAGCCAGCAGGGTGAGGACAGTCTGTGCAGGTGAGCCCAAAGCTTCTGGCCTTGCTCTGCTGTGACCAAATGACTCACGTTGCCCTGTTTTCCCAGAGCACAAGTGGCAGCAACAAGCCGGGGTGAAGCTGAGTCATTGTGTCCAGAGCAGCGTAAGCAGAGCGCGAGGGACCATCTCCAATCTGTGAGCAGTGGGAGCGCTGCCACGGCTGGATCCGTGTGCTGGGTGGGAGCAGGAGCTGTGCTGCAGCAAGGAGCAGCATCAGACCAGCGTGCTGCCTGTTGCAGTGCGGCTGGAGGCTTGGCTCTCAGCGAGAGGTTAAGATAACCCTGCCCTGTCCTTTGGTGGGGTTGGGTTTCCACTTCATCTCTGAACTAAAGCGCTGCTTTGCCGTAGCTCTGTGGGGTGATGGAGAAAGCAAGTCATGCCTATTCCACCTCCCCCATACTCCCTTCCCAGCTCTAGCTTACCATTTTTCCCCCTCTGTCAATCACAGCTATTTGTAAATCACTTCTGTCATTTTCATATTTAATATTACTCCTTAAAGCACTAAAGAGAAGATGACAGACCTTGCTCTGCATCTTAAATGTAATGGAAACCTCAAGGTATCTGTGCAGGTGGCTGCACTGGGCAGCACTGACAGCCACTCACAGTCATAGTCATTCCAGTAAAGCTCCAGAGCTTGGAGCCATATAATTATGAAAACACTACATTTTCATTTAAAAATAATAAAGTATTTTTCCAAGCCTGGGTGATGGGGGAGGGAGAAGTGTGAAAAATGAGCCTCAAGCTTCACTAAATACCAAATACAAATCCTCCAGATTCCTTTAGAAAGCATGCTTGGGGTTGTTTTTAGCCGTCTTCATGACACTTGAAAGTCTCCCATATGATTTTATTTTACTATTACTGTTATTACTCCCCTTCCTCCCCTTTCCCGCAAGCTGAGGAGCTGGCAGGAAAAAGGCAGCCATTAATGCAGCCATCAAGTGGTTCTGAAAATACAACCTGTGGCAACGTGGCTGAGACGGGTGGTGGTGCAGGGCTGGCTGTGTACATAGCCAGGGAGGAGCCTTCTATATTTAAAGGCTAATATGGTGGTTAGAGCAGAAAATAAGACAAGTGAGTCTGTTAATTAGGAATTGAAAGCCTCGGTCCCTGCAGCCCTGGTATACATCACGCTTTCTTCCAGCCTTTGGCTTCATCTCCACCCTGTTTATTTCACCTTTCCTGTTCATCTTGTATGTAATTATGATGTCTTGGAGCAAAGGCTTTCTTGTCTCAGTGTGGCAGGGCAGTCAGCTGCAATGTCTTTTCCTCCTCTTCAGGCCCCTAGGCTTGAAGATTATGGGGCTCACAGAGCCCCTTAACACACAGCAATAGCTTTTGCAAGTGCTTGATGTTAGATGAGATGCCTTTGACCTCAGGATGCCATTTAATAGCAAAGGCTCACCTGGTGCTGGTGTTAGCAACCAGAAGATGAAGTTTCTTTGAGGTATCGACTTCCCAAATGTTCCCGTTCCCAGTGTCATAGCAATGTTCTGCTTGAGCAGCCTTGGAAAGGAAAAAAAAAAGCTCAAAAACCATTTGACCTTCAAGATTTCAAAACCAATGAGTTTTGCAACTCGTGGCTCCGTGAGGGACTAAAGGCGTCATACCAAAACTTAGGAGAGCAAGCGCTGCTGTGTTGTTTTTGGCTTGGTATTCGAAGCAGGAAGTACCCAAGGTCTCAGGAAGCCAGTTTCCACAAATCCAGCCTAATTTTGGCAAATCCAGAAGGCTTGGAAACGACAGCTAGCTCTTACATGACCTTCATCACGTGGCAGCGGGAGGGTGGGAAGAAGTCTGGTTCCAGGGTATTTGAGGGTTTCCTCATTGCTGAAAACCAGCCTGAGCTTTACAGAACAGACGCTGCACACATCTATCCCAGCTGCTCAGAGATGTTAAGCCTTGGGCTCCACATGCTTGGATTTCTCTTTCCTGTGTGTCTCGCAAGTCCTGTTTAAGGTGATGGTGCTTCTCCATGTCAGGTATCAGCAGTTGGTTTTACCCAGTGCTCAGAAAGGGGGTTTTTGTAGGCTAGCAAGGGCTGTTTGCCTGCTCTGGTGAGACAGGGCAAGGCTGTTTTGGGCCCATCCAGCAAAAACAAGAGTTAGAGTGTGGATATTCTCAGAGAACAGGGTGGGAGGGGGTATCTCCTCATCATATGCTCACTGTAGTGCTCCCAAAGGCTGCAATGGGCTATGAAACCCAGTAATTCCCTGGGGTGACGGTGATCTGTACCACACTTGTGTCAGCTGCTTTATGTTGATACACAGCTGAGAAACAATCCTGCAGCAATCTGGTGGTTTTCCAATCAGAGGTCCATTACACTTAATACCAGCTATCTGTAAGGCTCTCTGCTCCACCTGCAGCCTTAAGATATCTCTTCTCCTTAATAATTCAGTGCTTTTAGATACGCACAGTAAAGATTTGGCCCCTTTCAGTAGGGACTTTGCCTCCCATGCAGCAAGCAGAAGTCTCTTGGTGTGATAATGCTGCCCTTTCCCTCTGGGATGGGCTTGCCTCAGCAGATACCAGAGGCAGCAATGCAGCTTTCCCCTCAGAGCTGGAAGGCTGCAATCCCAATCTAAACCTCCCTGAAAAAGCCCGTTTTAACAAAGCTGTAACTGTCCAGATTTGCTCTCCTGCTGTGGTTGCTGGTGCAATCCAACGTGGGGCATCCTGGGGCTTCCCAACAGCCACTGTTGTGGGGCTGCCTCATCAGCATGGCCCCATGCCCCTGGCAGCTTCTTATGGCTGATGGTGCTGAGCTGATTTATCATCTGTGTTTCCCTGTGTCCTGTGACTGCTCCAGGCTGTGCCAGTGCTTAGAGTGAAAAGAGCCTGTTGCTCCCCATGAGGGGTATAGTCTTGCCAGGTATACCATGTCCTCACTAAGGGAGGGCTGCTTATCTCCTAACCTGCAATGTGCCCTTGGGTATGTCTCCATACAACTATACAAAGCAGCTGGAGTCTGGATGTGGGGAGCATGGGAGTGCCTATACACACATGCTCTGTCCTTGCAAGTGCCTGTGGGTTTCTGCCCTGAAACAGTCATCTGAGGGAATGTAGATAGCAAGAAACCAGTGGAAGGCACAGGGAGTTAAATGGGATGGTTAAGAGGAAGAAAAGTAGTGAAAACTTTAACCTTTCCTTCCTCCAAGGACAGTGAAGATGCCCTCTCTTGTTGCTGTACCTGAGAGCACTTGTAGCTGCAGACACTCCTGTCTTGACCTCTAGTCTTGGCTGTACTGATTCTTTTAAATGTATTTTAAATTAACTGACAGTCATGTGTGAGGAAAGGCCAGAAATAAGCTGGAAATCCAAGCTGCCCACCAGCTGATGTGTCCAGTGTGAGCAGGAGCTTGGGACAGGGCTCCTCTCTGCTGGCAGGAAGAGAGCTGCATGTGGCTTTGCTGCTTTTACTGAATCCCCAGAAGCATCAGGGATGATGCCGAAAGAAAAGCAACCACCCTTAAGTTAGTGTGCCAGATGAAGGAAAAAGGCCAAACCCAGCAGGATTTGCCCTTCATGATGGTGGGGCTCACAGACAGGCAGGGTGGGATGCAGCAGCCAAGGATGTGGATCACATCTTGAGGTACCCAAGCACAGGAGCTGGCTGCTCCTGGGTGAGCTGGCCCCAGCTGCAGGGGACAAGGGACACTTGGAAAGCCATGCAGGGAGGCGGATGGCCGGTGTGCACCAGTACCTGGCTCCAGTACCACCCAGCACCATGGCCCCTCTGAAGGGCATCACAGGCAGTCTCACCAGCCCTCCCAGCTGCCCGGGTTTTGGCTGTGTTGCCACTGCTGCTGCAGTAGTTTTCCATCAGAGAATGTGTGAGAGGCTGGGTATTTTCCAGCAAGTGAGACAGAAACATTGACATCTTCCAGGACCCCTCCAAGTCATCAGCTGGTATGGCTGAGTCATGTTTATCTTGTTTTGAGGGCTGTGGCTGCCTCTCTTCCTCTCTCCCCACCCCTGCACCTCATGCTGGTACAACCACTGCCTTGCCTCCCTGCACATGTGAACGCTACCAGCATTGCCTTGGGGTGGCTCTGACCACTCCTGTGGCCTGTGCCATGTGGGAGGTGAGAGCCAGCCTGCTCCATCCCTCCTCCCAGCTACATCTCTCTGCATCCTCTAATTTGGCCCATCATGGTCCTCTGCACTCTTCAAGTCACCTCAGCTCCCCTGCCCTAAGCTAGTGCTTTTGGATGCTTAGTCCTGCCATGCCTTCATTGCAGCATCCTTCCTCCTCTTCAATCCCCCCTGCCCCACCACACTTGCAGGCAAGGCAAGGAAGTCCCCCACTGCAGGGGTCAATTCAGCTGCTGCATGATGTGATGTCCAGCATCGTTGTGTGTGGGGCAAAGTTTTAACTGAGGCTCTGTGGAGGTATTTGCAAGCTAGGTCATGCAGTCCCAGCCCTTTCTCTGCGAGGGAGGGATGCAATAGTACTCCTATTTTAAATTAACTTAATTGCTCATCCCACATTTTTCTGAAACAAAAGTATTTTTGCCTTGTGTCTGCTTTTTCCCACCCCCTGCAGCCCTTCCCTTTTTGCTGAGCTCTGATTCACATTAGCCTCAGAGAGGTGGCCACCCCAGAACACCCTCGCTCTTTCTTGTCTCAGAGGGTGAAGGAGTGCTGGGCTCTTCTCCAGCTTGGTGGCTCCAGGGCACCCAGTCGTTATCTAAATGAGCAGGCTTATCTCAGGATCTTTTCCATGAGAGCAGCACATAGGCAGCAGGAAGGTGAACTGTCCCCTAGGCCTTTTCCATAGCCCTTTCACTCCCCTATGCATTCTGCCTCCTCCTCCCCATCCCTGGGACTCAGCTCCCGGTTATCCGGCTGTATTCCAGTCGACTTGAATGCACGCAGCTTGAATGCACGTGTCTGTCCTGTTTACCACGACAAAAAGAGCCAGTGGAGGGAGATGTACAGACGCAAGCAGAGATGCAGGCAGGCGTGGGGAGGTGGACGGAGCGTAACCAAGCAGTGTGCACGTAGATGTGCGTGTAGCACTAGGCAACCCGAGCAAGACTTGCTCTGCGGCTACAGGAGACATGCAAATGTGTGTGTACACGCAGGCAGGCAGATGGGGACAGGACAACTGCAAACATCAAGGAGAAGACAGGCAGACATAGCCAAGCAGAGGAATAGGAGGCAGGTAAAGATGGGGAGAGCTGCAGAGGCAAGTGGCGAGGGGAAGAGGCAGGAGCTGCTGTGCAGGGCGTGTGCACAGGCGTGTGCCACAGCTCCTGTTCCCAAGGGAAGGGGCGAGTGGCTGGATGAGTCCAGCCTCCTCCCTGCTTGCTGGCTGGATGCAGAGCATAGGCAGCGGCTGCTTTCAGCGCCGGGACCCACCCGGAGCAGTTGTGCTCATTTTATAGACAGTTTCCTGCCCTTGGCTGCCTTACAAAACCTCGCAGCAAAAATCATCGTGAAAGAAGTTGTTTGAATGTCGAATGCTGACCTGCACAAGCCCAAACGCCACGGCCCAGAAATGTGGGCTCATTAATGCCTCCTCGCATAATGAGGAGAGGAAGTAAAATCCTTACTTGGTCAGGACATTTTGAGGCTGTCTCCGGGCTGGAATACTTGCTTGGCAGCTCCAGCATCTTGCTATAGGCTTGACCCAACTAATCCTTTTCTTCTTGGCTCCTTGATCTCTCCAACCCCTCTCCCCTCCCT
Source organism: Pezoporus occidentalis (assembly GCF_034315485.1). NCBI lineage: Eukaryota > Metazoa > Chordata > Aves > Psittaciformes > Psittacidae > Pezoporus > Pezoporus occidentalis. The sequence goes on from NW_026912898.1 coordinate 2,175,337, forward strand.
GCCCCAAGAAGGAGAATGATAAAGTCCCAGTCTTCAACAGGAAGGTTTATGGAGCCCTCTTGTAACAGGAGCTCCAGAGCAATGGGGCTGCCCTGCCCAGAGCTCACCTCACACACCTCCTCTCACTGCTCTGGAACTGAGGATGGGAAGCCAAGTCCCCATCACTCGCTCTGAGCCACCAAGATCTGCTCGTGGTCACTTCCTGGAGACAATGGCTTTATTCCTTGGACCAGTGGATGGCTTTTGGCACGTGAGCCAAACCAGTGAATGGAAACATCCTCCCTGCAAGCCGCAGTGACATCCTGCTATTGTTGGCATCCTTTGGCAGGTTTGTTCAGCTGCTTTGTACCAGTTGACATCTCCGGACTTTCATCAGTGCATCGTATCACCATAAGGCACACGGGCTTCCTGACCTAGTGCCCAAGGAAAGCCCTCTTCTCCTGTTTACGGTCAGGATGCAAAAGTAAAGGAAGTTGAAATGCTACTCAGGAATCCACTCCAGGCTTTAATCACTACTGTCACTGCTGGAAGATGTGGGGAATGTTGAAAAATAATCACGGTGCTGTGTAATAGGATGCAGATGTTCAGGTTGTGATCTATCCAGACACTGTGACCTCCTGGCTACTGGAAGACAAGCCCTAATCAAAACTCTTGGAGTATAAAAAGCTGCTCCCACAAGCCTCCAAGAAACCTGGAGTGTTTGTGATGAGTAGATGCACAGCGGCTCTCACCGGGACCCTGGCTGGGGTAGGATATATCTGTTGACAGCATGGGAGAGCCATGGTGGCATCTCCTTGTTGTGGCCCTGCTGCCTGTGGGGACAGGGGTGAATTGCTGCCCAATGGTGGGGTTCATCCCCAGTCTCAGCTGTAAACATGCACTGATGCTATTTAGGGGATATAGACGAATCTCTTCGCTTGCTGCTGAGGCACCCTGGTTGCAAACAAAGGGGTGGAGGTGACTTTCCCCCTCCTTTCTTCCCTCTGCAGCCCACCTCTGGGCACAGCACAGGGCAGCCTGATTTAACCATGGCTGGAGCTGGTTTGCAAAGGCCCCTGTCAAGGCAAAAAAGTTAAAGTTATGAGTGTTTTGTAAGCTGGAGTACATTAAGGTACATACACACACATGTATCCACACAATATGTGCGCACCCACACCTCCCTGTGGAAGGGTGCAGGTTGATGAAGCTCCTTCCTTTCTATGCACAGTGTCCATGTTTGTCCTGTGCTTTTGTTCTGCCCCATGCTGGAGCCAGCTGACTGGGAGTTGCCAGGGCAGTTTTGGGAAAAGCAGAGGAGGAAAATGCCTTCTCCTACAGACCATCATGGTCCTGCTGTGCTCCTGGGAGGCAAAATAGTGCAGACCTCTTTGAGCTGCCACAGCGAGCCTTCCTGCGGCCACCAGAGCTGGGGTGGGGAGAAAAGGTCCAGACAGTGCCACTGCAGCTGGCTGTGCTACCCATCCTGGCTTCCTCCTCTCTCCTCCTTGGCACTCCCAGAAGCATCTACACTGGCCATCTCAGCTGGGGACTGCACTGCATGCCATGGAGGAAGAGGAGGCAGGGAGATGAGGGGATCAGGACTCCATTCTTCATCCTCCTGTGGTACCCAAGCTCCCAGTAATGACTAATGCACTGGCCAAAAATACCAGCCAAGCAGCACAGACTCTCCCTCCCTCCAGACATCATGGGCGCAGACAGTGATGGCAAATCCCAAAATAGCAAAGTTAGATAAATACAGAGAAAAGAGTTTATAAATTTCCAAGAGGGTGACAAACAGCAGTGCTCACTAAGGGCTGGAGCTGGTTTTAATCCAAAGGTTTTTTCCTTCTGCAGATGCTTTCCCCACACAGAATAAAAGATAATTTACTTTTAGAGCAAAACGACCTGAAATCTGAAGACTGTCTGACTCACAAAAAGTGATGCTGGGGACCGTGCTACAGCAGAGAGAAAATCTGTGGCAAACCTATGCCTGTAAGACAGAGAACAGCCAAAGCTTCAAGTTTTCTCTTTCAGAGCGCCATCACTTTCTGCCTGCTGAAAGCCTGAGTGAGTAGCTATTAGGAACCATATAGGTAAAGAACTATGTAATCTAACTGGAACAGGGAAGCAAGATGCCTGTTTTTTCTTCCAGCTCTGCTGAAAGCTTTCTGTGTGAGCTGGATAAATCACCTTGCTTTGACGTACCTGCGTGGATACAGATCATGGTACCAACTTCACTGGAGTCAGTGAGGCATGTTCACCTGCCATTTAAAGCCAGCAGCACCTGGAAAACCTTCACACGCTGCAAATAGACTATATTTAATATCAGTGTTGTTGGTCATATCTCATCCTCATGCTGTACTTGATGAGGATGAGAGAAATGCACAACCCTGGGGATGCATCATCCTCTGTGCCAGTTCACACAGAAGGCACAGGGATGAGGGGGACAGGGGCTGGATTCCATCCTCATTTTGCTCTCAAATAGGCACAGCGTGCTTGCAAACAGTGCAGTGGAGAAGGCAAAACTCCTTCCCAAGTGCCTGTGCTTTCTGTGGCAGGGACACTAGGACAGCCAGCTGCTGCATGGGGACACTCGCCCAGCTGAGCTGTGGCTTGGCTTTCAAACCAGACCAGGCACACTGGGTGTAACGGAGACCCTGCCGGTGCCCCTTGCTGAAAGGAGCATTGTTATTCCACGGAAATGACCTTTGGAGCCCAAGTGTCTTTATTTAAAATGAAACAAAACCAACCCTAACCGCTCTTTAGGCAAAAACAAATTAGCTGTTATTGCTGCACAGCTCTGGATACACTGCGGTCGTGTTCCATGCTTCTCCCTGTGACAGGTCGGTCAATACGTGGTGCTGCCTTAACTCATTGCTACCCCGCTCCCACGCAGGTGAGAATGGCAGGAAAAGCTGCAGGTCTCCTCCCGTGCCTCATATTTAATTTCCCCTGGGTTAAATGACCACAAAAAGAGGAAAGCAGTTGTACTGGTTTAAAACTGTCGAGCAGGAAGCAGAAAACCACTGCAAGTCTGAAGTGCATTATTTTACATTTAAAAACCCCCACTGTTGTAGGGGTTTTTTAAACCCCACTTAGGGCTCTCTTCTTTCTTCTTTCCCTCCAGTGAGTTGATGGCTCTTTTCAAGCATCTCCCTTTGCTGCCACTCCAGCGGAAGGTCGCAAGAGCTCTGCTTCATCTGCCTCTTGGCTGGGCGGTGAGCTGTAAAAGCAAATTTGGAAACAAGTTGCTCTGGCTGCACTGCTTGTTTGCTTTCTTTTTAGAGTATCTAACCCTTTACTTGTACCTTTATGTCCAGAGACAGCGAGGTACATAAGAGTTTCCCAGACAAGCTTTGCGGTACCAGAAAAAAGGTGTGTGTTCCTATCCCTTCTCTGACTTCCTCCTCATGTACAGCCTCAGCCAAATGTGGTTGGTGTTAAAAGTTTGTGACCCTTGCATGGTACTTTTTGAGCTTTTCCAAGCCAAACCCATAGACTTTGTTTCCAAACCAACTTTAGTTTTCCAGTGGGGGCTGGATAATCACAGTGCAGAGGAGGACACTAAAACCACAGCTTGTGCTGGGAGTCGCATGTGTCTGAAGCATCCCTCGCCTGGGAAAATCCCAGAAGCCTGCTGAAGGACGCCTTGCCTTGAGGATGTTGGTATTTGAGTGGATCTTTTAGGAGGCAGAAAGGGGCTGCTTCCTTAGGAGAGGAGGGCTGACCTAGAGAGGGGGCTCTGGTGTGACCATGAAGCCACAATGGCAAGCGCAAAACACCACCAGACACCTTGTCCCAGTGCTGGAGAGCAAAGCTTCCTGCACCTTGGAGGAAATTTCCACGGATGCTGCCAGCATCCACCCTTCAGGGTTTTGGGCCCTTGGGGGTGCAAGTTGAAGGGATGCTGTGCAGAGGGGCATGGAGCTCCTTTCTGCACCAGCCCATGTGCAAGCCTGTGTCTGTGGCAAGAGACTTCCCAGCCCAGGGCAGACATGCTGTCTCCTCTCAATAATTGCAGCCTTGTGCAGGGCTTGTGTGGCCCAGAGCGGGAGCTGGCTCCTTCCCCTCCATCACATTGTCTCTTCCCACAGCCTGGCTCCCACGGGGCTCACAGCTTTTCCTCTCCAGCTCCCAGCCCAGCTTTGCCTTGCTGGCTCAGTCTTGTCCTTCACATCTTAGTGCACTCTCCTGTCCTTTCCCTCTCCATTCAGATTTTCCTTCTTTAGCCCCACCTTAGCGTTCTCACTACACTGTCTTTGGCACAGAAGTCCAAAATGTAATGGGGAGATGCAGAGGTGGGCTGCCCATTCTGGAAGCTTGTCCATTCCTTTCACCTTGTCATCTGTGCTGCTGGGCTGGAAAGAACCCGACTGTGCCTGCCTGGCGGGGATGACAGGCCCCAGATCCTGGCCACACAATAGCAGCACTGTGCTGGAGAAAGCAGCTCTGTCCGGTTGCCACCGCACTCCACATCCGCTGAGCATGTGGGAGGGGAAGGCAGTTCCTCTGCTCTCCTGCATGCTGATTGCTGGACAACATCAGGGAGAGGATGGAGGGATCAATGTCCAAGACCAGCATCACCTCTTTCCCCTGTGCATTGCAAAGGCAGGTACCACTTTCCAGGGATAAGGGTGACTTTGCAGTTGCCAGGCTGGCAGAGCTTGGACCTTTTCTCTGCTACAGGTTCCCAGGGGAATTTTGGGCCAGGTATCTTGTGCCATGCGAGTGCATTGTGATCCCTACAAGCCAGGTACACAGCTGGGTCCCTGTAGCTCCACACTGAAGGTATGGGGAAGGAGCCCAGGAATCCCAGCCCTGGACCAACACCATGCACAGGGCCATGAGATGCACCAGCTTGGGGGTCTCTGCACCTGCCCCATGCTGTGCAGTTTGAGAAGACCCACAAACTCTCCCCATGCCCTTTGCCATCAGCAGCACAGCTCCACTGATGGGGGCCATCAGACAGACTTGATCCTGGCTCGGCATCTGGCATCACTGCTGGGCTGGTATAAAAGGGGGCTTTCTCAGCCCTCTCCTCATCCATTAGCATCTTACAAAGCTATGAGGTACCGTAAAGGAGTGAATGCGTCATCAAAATAACATTGCTGCCACTTGCAAAGCTGTGGCTGCACCCAAGGCTCTCAAAGAGGGAAGGAGGAGGGAGGCTCCTCTTGCCAAGAGAGCTGCCAATAGCAATGACAGACCTGGATGGGCAGTAGGGGCTAGCTGTTTTGCTCCATGGCCTTGCAGCAGCCCTGGGAGGGGTGGGAATTGGGAGCAATGTGGGGGTTTGCCCTCATGTAGGCATTCCCAGCTGTATGTCCCACCTAGAGAAACAAAAGGCAGCTCTTTCCAGGCTGATCAGTGTGTTACCTGCCATTATCAAAGGGGAAAAAATCACAACTTCCTTCTAAGCTGCTCCTAAAGTGTAATTCATGCTGGGGCAGAGGCAACCTTGGAAAGAGATGTTCCCATTGGGGCTATAAACCCCCTTTCAAACCCTGACTTGGAAAACGCTCAGATTTCTCTTCCTTCCTCTAAGGATTTCACTGTAAAAATCATTTGCAGAGCTCACTGCTTCACAGCTCGGGGCTGTAACACAGTATGGGAGGTTTTGATTAACGGGGATTGATGCTGCACTTTGGTAAGCTGGGGCCCTTCCTAACCACTGGCCCTCTTGCTCTAGCTTGGCCAGGGAGGCAGTGGGTTGGTTTGATGGCATCCAACAGAAGATACACTGTTTGGTTATTGTAGGGCAGCTTGAGATCCTGCTGATGGCTGACCTGTAGGTGCAGGTTTATTACTGCAGGTTTGCTCTTGAGCTCCTCTGTGTGTAACGGTGATGGTCTGGTGATGGCTGAATCACTGATACTGATCTCCCACGTCTTCCTCTTTCCTTTTTCTGAAGGCCACTGCAAGCATCTTTTGTAGAAGGAGGAAACACAAAGGGCTCTGCAAGCCCACAGCAAGGAATGAAGGGCCTGTTTGGATTTCCCTGCATGCCTCAACTCCTTCCATGCACATGTGTGCACATGCATGCCATGGGCACCATCCCTGTTAAAAAGCCTCCTCTGTAAGTTTGTTGTAGCTCTTGGAGAAAGAGAACATCTCCCTCACTTCAATTCATGCATTGAACTGAAACTGTGTCTTCCCGTTTCTACCCTGTAGGGGTTAAACCCCAGGGTTCAAACCTAAACAGGAGAGATTTAGGTTGGATAGAAGGAAGAAATTATTTACTATGAGGGTCGTGAGGCCCTGGCGCAGGTTGCCCAGGGAAGCTGTGGCTGCCCCATCCCTGGCAGTGTTCAAGGCCAGGTTGGACAGGGCTTGGAGCAACCTGGTCTAGTGGAAGGTGTCCCTGCCCGTGGCAGGGAATTAAATGATTTCTAAGGTCATTTCCACCCAAACCATTCTATGATTCTATGATTAGAAGACCGGGCTGGGGTTTAAGGACCAGGAGGAAGCAAGGGGGGTCCCAGTTGTTCTGTTCACGGGGATTGTGGTGGAGCCACCCCCTCGCCGCCATGCGGGGAAACTTGCTCCTGCAGGGCAAGCATGGTTTATACTTATACTATATACATGACTTATATACAGAGCCAGTCCTTCCTTCACCCTCATCAAAATGGGGCCAAATCCAGCTTGCTTCCTGGCAGCAGAGCTAGGAAGGGGCTGCACAACCATCAGGCTGCGAGCCAGTCACTTTGTAACAGCAGGACGCCTGCAAAGCCTGGTTCCACAGCTCCAGCAAGTCCTCCGTCTGGGATAAAACCCCTGAAACAATGGCCCCGCTTCCCAGCAGCCAGCGATCCAAAGGATGCCGCGTGCTGAGGCAGTCAAACATGCGAGGATTAATGACAGCCAGAGGAAACTGCTCTCCACCCGCACCGGTGTGGGATTCAGCAATACAATAGCCAGAAGGAGCACGGATGCTCCTCAGCTTTTTCTCAGGGCCTAGGGTAAATAATCCCCTTCGATGGGAGCTGTATGGATTCCCGTAAAGCTGAATAGCAAAAGCAGTTTCCCAGGCTTATGGTTAATAATCATTGTTTCCCAGGCCACATAATTATTATTGTGACTGTCAGGAACCTGGGGGAGAGAGCACAGGCACCACATTTTCCCAATCAGAACAATTTCATTCTACTTAAAAGGAGCCAGCTGTGAAACAGTAAGTGTGCCCTGACCCTCAGGAGAGGAAGACGGTTGGTGTCCATGCCCTTGTGGACCCAACACCCCCTGCAGTAGGGAGGACTTGGAGCTAAGAACATGCGACAGAAACCACAGCTCCACATCTCATGAAATTTGTCCCTGGGTCTCAGATACCACAAAAATGCTTTGGAAATTGCTGCAGGATAGAGCGAAGCAGGGAGGGAGGAAGGAATGTGCTCAACCCAGCAGGGAAAAGCAAGGCAGTTTCTTAAAAGGGCTAGGAAGAAGAATGGTACAAGGCTTTCTGCAGCCAAGGTGAAAGTGTTTTGCATGGCTCAGGCAGGAGAAAGCAGCAAGCAGCTGATGGGCATGCGTTCATTCATTCACAGGTGAGCTGGCAGTGCTGGAAGCCAAGTCTTTCTGGATGGGGATGGGAAGCTATGGAGAGCTGGCAACTGCAGGGCTTTTAAGCAGGGGGGAAAGGAGGACAGGCACCCCAGCAGCCCCCACAAGGGTAGATGGTGCAGAGCACCAGTCAGATCACGCTTCTAGATTACCAGCAAATTAATTTGCATGGCGGGAGAAAAACGATGCTGCAGGCAAACTCCTGCCTTGACAGGTCGGAGCGGTTACCCAGGCAGCAGGGGTGGGACCAGCCTCAGATATCACCCGGAGGAGACAGGGCAGCTCGAGCCTGCACGGTCCCACCGCACAGCAGTGCACATGCCAGCGAGCCCCAGCCCATGCAGAGGGGTGGGATGCATGCCCTGTTCCTCACACGTGCCAGAGCCAGCCAAGCCCTGCCCTTGGCAGCAGCAGCGGGGCTCTGGCTGGTGGAGGAGCCACACAAACATGGCATGGCATGTTTGTTGGTCCAAAGTGTGGTGAGGTTTGCAGGCTGTGCATCACCAAGCACCTTCTTTGCTTTGCTTGGGGGGGTTCCCTGTGTTTGCACGCTCCTCACGCTGGGGTGGTACCGTGAGAGGGAAGATATGGTACAGTTCAGTGAACACGTGGCCAACTTGACAACTTTGGAGACCAAAAGGCGATGCTTGAGAAGGGTGAACAGGGTCTGTGTGGGTCTCCTGTTTTCAGACTCGGACGGTCTGGCTTGCTTCATTTACCAGCAGTGCCCTCACCTTGTTGTCCAGATCTGTCCATGCTTCATGGAAGAGATGGTTTGGGAGAACAACAGCTGGGAGTGAGACAGTCATTCAGTGGATCCGTCCATCTCCTCTTTCCCAGGCTCCTAGGTAGAGCTATGGGGTGATAGCCCCAGGGATTGGAGCCTCCCATCTCTATCTCCTTTCACATCCCCCTGCCAAAAGGGTTTCACTTCAGGGATGTTATGTAAATGCTTTCCAGTGCCAGCACCCAATTTTGGCTGCTCAGGTTACAGGAAGATTGCGAGAGCCATTTGGAATAAAGGAGCAGCATTTAAAGGGGTACAGCAGCCGCAGCACATAGTGGGGCCAGAGAAGGGCAACAGAGCTGGTGAAGGGCCTGGAGCACAAGTGTGATGGGGAATGGCTGACGGGCCTGGGGGGGTTGGTCTGGAGAAGAGAAGGCCCAGGGGGGACCTTATTGCTTTCTATAGTTACCTGACAGGATGATGGAGTGGGGGGGGGGTGGGGGGTGAGATCAGTCTCTTCTCCCAAGGAACAAACGATAGGACAAGAGGAAACGGTCTCAAGCTGCACCAGGGGACGTTTAGATGGAGCTGAGGAACAATTCCTTCCCCAGAGTGTGCTCAGGCATTGGAACAGGCTGCCCAGGGCAGTGCTGGAGTCACCATCCTTGGAAGTGTTCATACACCGTGTAGACGAGGCTCTCAGTGCCATGGGTTAGTGGTGGCCCTGGCAGTATTGAGGAACGGTTGGACTTGATGGTCTTAAAGGTCTTTTCCAACCCAGCTGATTCTATGATAAGATCAGGAAAGGTTACTTTGAGCAGGTCTGAGGTGCAGGCAATGGGGCGATGACTTTCCTGAGGTTACACACAGCAGTAGGGTGTAAACAGTCTCCTCCCCTGCGCTAGGACTGGTGTGTTCTTTGGCTGCAGTCTGGTTTCATCACATGGTGACTGTTCTCAGAGCCATGCTATAGAGGGAAGAAATGTTGGATTTTCTGCTTCCAGGTCTAAGTAAAGGGCTCTCCAGCTCCAAGACGTTTCTTGCAAGCAAGCACACAATTGCTCTGAGGCTTGTGGGAGCTGTGATGCCCTCAGCCCCTGCAGCTCTGCCAGTGAAGGGGGAGCCAAGTTCGGGGGTCTGCCTCGTGCCTATTGCCAGGACAGTAACACTGCCAGTCAAATACAGGAAAAGAAATGCCTTTTCCCTGAATCCAGTTCTAGGACATGTGGGTCCCTTGGGTTAGATTCTGGCTCAAAAGAGAATCTTCTCCAAATAGACCTTCTCTAGGGACTTCTCTGGCATACTCTGCAAACCTTTCTCTGTGGGCCATGATACTGTCATGGAAATGGGCAGTTGAGGTTGCCGGACCGTTGGAGTGGATAACCCATGTGCTCCAGCTCTCCTGCTGGATGGGAATGGATGGAGGCAGGTGCAAGGGGAGGGGGAGACCTGGCAGCAGGGAAGGGAGAGGCAGGTTTCCTGATGGACACATCACATCTCTGTGCCCCACACTGCACCTTGGGAAGGTAAGGCAGGGCTCAGGCAGTGGCAAAGCGATCTTTCCCTTTGCGTGCTCCTTTTCAGAACAGGACCTGTCTGGACCACTCACTCCTTGGCCGTTCAGCTGAGCCAGCCAAAAGAGGGGCCACATCAGACCAGTTGGCAAGGGCTGAGTTTCTTTAGGGGAGGTTAACACCAGTGACATTCACCTTCTGCCAGGGACAGTTTGGAGGTGTTGCTGCAGGAGATGGGCACCTTCTCTATGGTTTGAGCTTTGAGCAATGGGCCTGTCGACACTTCACAAAGGCACACAAAGAGCAGCCAGAAGCTGCTCCCAGCAACGCAGACGACAATAACATTCCTGTTGCCTTCAACTGCTGTCGTATTTGAGCCATTGTATCTGTTGACAATACGCTGTGGGGAGAGCTGAGGCGCTTCCAAAATGTGCCTTCAGAGCCAGCCTGTGAGTGATAGAATTCTTTGGTACCCTGTCACAGCACCAGTGCAAACATCAGCTCAGCTCCCTGAATGGCTGTGGTGGTGGGATGCTGGAGAGAAAGCAAGACCAGCATAGGGGTGCTTGGAAGGACAGAAGAGGGAGTGAGTGGAAGGATGGAGGTACATCTGTAACCCAGACCTTCTTGCTTTTCTCTCTGACAGTGCTCCCCTCCTGCAGTATGCATGGTGAGAGAACCTGTTTATATTTTGTTTCTGTTCTGTTTCTCTCTTTGGACTTGATAGGAAAAAAAAAAAAGAAAGCAGCAGATGCAATGGAAAAATGAAGTGAGAACAGCAATGCTCCTAGGTCACCCTTCTTCTCCTTTCCATTGTGCTTGCCAAGCACAACCCATTTCGGTCTCTGCTCACAATGCTTCGAGCTGCACTACACCATGCTCCAGCCCTCCAGAGCATGAGCTGAAACAGAATCTCCTGGCAGCCCCTGGGAAATGCAGCGGTGAGGAACACATACAACCACCATGAGGCTTTCACCCTGACTCCAGAGCTGTGGGGTAACACCATCACGAGATGAGTGCGCCAGGGTACCACGTGAGGATTGCGAACGGCCCAGGAAGACACCATGTGCAGCATCGGAGCAAGCGGCCAGCCACAGCTCTGCGTGCGTGAGAAATGGCATGGCAGTTAGGATGAGGCTGTTGATGAGCCCCGGGGGGGGGTTCATACACCAGTGTGTCATCCAAAAGATATCAGTTTTCCCTCTGCTTGTCCACAATCCTCATGACTCTGAACTGCTCCTGTTTTGGTCTGTCCTGAAGGAGAGCTTCAAAACACAAGGAGCATAATCCAAGGTAGAGCCCCAGGCACTAGCATGTTCAGGTGCCTGATCCCTTGCACTTGGTCTTAAAGAGATTAGAGTTGAACTCTCTTCAGCAAAGTCACCTTTGGCCTGTGCCCTGCAGACGCTGTTTCTGAAAGGTCCATGAAAGGTAGCTAAGGAGAAAACTTGCTGGCCAGTTTAAATTCACAGTGTGGGGCTTGTGCCTTCAAAGGGAGAAAATATTGTGAAGATCTATCAGAAAGGTTGAAAGCCACCAGTAAGTGAAACTGGAGGTGTTTACAGGAGATATGGCTATGCTGGCTGTGGTGTATCTTTTTATTCCCAAAGAAGTTTTGCCTGCTTTTAGAAAGCATTGCAGGACCTGGTTCCTCTCATAGTCCTCCCTTAAGTATTGGCTACAGAGTAAATGGAGGATGTTTTTCTTCCCTGAATATCTATTTCCTTCCTAAATAAACCACGGTTGAGTCTGTTGTAGGGTTTTTGTTTTGGTTTAGGTTTTGTTTTGTTTTCTTTTAATGGAAGAAACACAAGCCAGTAAGGGTCTTACAAAGCTTTTAGTCCCTGGATACTATGAGGATTGTTGAAATCACTGAACACAGAATAGGACAGGACCTTGGGATCAGCTAACCCATCCACCTTTCCAAGGTAGGATTAAGTAAACCTAGCCCATGCCTGGCAGATGTTTTTTGACATGTCTTTAACAGCACTCCAATCCTCCAGCCTACTTGGGAAGTGATTCATTCACCTTATTATTTAGAGATAGTTTGTGGTATTGAGCTGGATCTTACTGTGTTTTAGGCACGTGAGTTTGACTTTTCCCAGTGGAAAAGAGAATGGGTTACTCCCTTGCCTTTTGCAGTGACCTTTCACATGTTCAAAGCTTATTACTGTGGCTCCTCTCAGTCTCCTGTAAACTGAATGAAAACAAAAGCCATGCTTTCTAGATTTCCCATTGCAGTTTGGGGGTTGGCCGTGGTGGGAGCAGCTGGGCCATCCTCTCTGCAGATCTTCCACTGCCTGTGACGGTGATGATAGAGAGGCAGTGGATAAAACATGACAGGTCAAATGCCACCAGTGCTCTGCACTCACATTGCTCAGCTGAGAGCAATTCACATGCATCAGCACCAAGATGCCCTTTTGCAAACCATCCAAAGGCTTGAAGCTGTGGTTCCCCAAAACTGCCTTCATCCTCATGAGTCACAGGACAAAGAAGCTGCTGGGTTTGGACCCTGTTACCTGGTCTGTGTCCTCTACCAATATGAACCTTGTGATCTCTTCTGCTCTGACTCTTACCTCTTACACCACTGAGCTTCCAGGAAGTCTTGGACTGAGACTCAAGCACCGACTCTGTGTGGGCAAGTTCAGACACAGGTTTTTGCAAGCAGGTCTTTGCTTCACCCATGGACAATTTTCATCTGGGTGGTTTGCCTCCAGCCCCATCTGTTGTTGTGGCTTCACACACGCAGCTCATGGCTTGTTCTTGCCTCCTACTCCTTGGCCTGCCGAAGTCCCATCCCTGTTGCAAATACCACAGCCTTGAAGCAGTCAGGTACAGTGCTCCTCTCATGTTACAGAGAAATCAATTCTTTTCATCCACAGAGAAGTAGAACTGCACTGAACTGTTTTCTGAGTCAGCGTCACTCTTGAAGCTGGTGAAATGTCAGGATTTGGTCCATGGTTTCTGCAAAGCTGTTGTATGATAAACCTAGGCTAATCCCCTCTACGTAAGTGAGGCTAAATTTTGTTTATGACAGGACATTGCTCCATATCCAACCTATTGCAAGGACACACTTTCTGTCTCTAGTGTTATTGTCTAACCCTCCTACGCTTAAGACCTGGGGGTCACCCCATCGATATTGCAGTGGCAAGAAGTATTGTCTCACTGCATTCAGCAAGACAAAATCATGTTTGCAGGTAACATTTCAACAGCTCTTCTTATTCAGGCTGAAGCCTGGGGCATGTTTAAGGTGCTTGGGAGACTTAAGTGTGGATAGCTTCATTTTGGCCTGCTGACAGGACATAAGACTTTGGCCCCATTCTCCACAGGTTTCCCCTTAGCTGCTTTGCAGAGTCATAGCATCCTTTCTGCCACCACACAAACATACTTAATGGCATGCCTTGCACTTCTCCTGCAGCCAGGACTCTGGCCTGTATCACCTACATGTGCTTGTACCAGTATCATCCTCTTCATGCGCTCAGAAAGAGGAGCCTCTGAGCTACCAATCGTATGGTAATGAAATGGTGACCTTGGTCATAGAGGTGACCTGGGAAATGCCTAGCTTTAGGGTTCCCTCTGCCAGGTGCTCCTTGCCTCTACCAGAAAAGATGCAGCTAGGTATGGCATCCATGCTAGCATGAAAGTGCTACTGCTGGGGAGTTCTGCGTCCTGAAGGCCATGCACAGCCAGTATGAAGCCCCTGCGCTGGGGCTTTTGGTGGGGTACTGTTGTCATTGCATAACAAAGCTTTGTAATCCCCCTCAGTACATACTCATACAAGCTTTCAAGAGCTGGTAAGTGCTTTTCACAACCAGAGCAATTGCACGCTGCAAATCAGGGTGTACTTCATGTTGGTGGTTGGGTGCCCCCTCCCAGTGGCAGTTTTGGTTTAGTCACTGACACGTGAGGACCACACCATGTCATCTACAACCAGCACAGCACTGCTTCTGACAGCTCAGTCTCTCTGTGCTCAGCACTGAACAGTTTCATTTCCACCGCCAAAGCATCTGTCTCACTGGCCTTGGAGCTATGGTCGCCCTCACAGATCCTTACTCAGGCTGCATGAGAAAGAAACATCCTTAAACCCATGAATGATCATGTATTACTTTTATTGAGGGTACCGGTGGGATTCCCTGCCCCAGGATGAGAATTCTGCAGTGGAGATCTGTATAAACAGACATGCTCTGTGCAAACTCCTGTGCCGGTCTGCTTTGCACTTGGGGTCTGAACAAGTTGCATCTCTACTTGCAATTGCCGATACAAACTCTCCTGATGCATACAGACCAAACACTGCCTGACTGTCTTACCGGGTTGCCAGCTCCAAATGGCAATTTTTGAAGTCCCTGGCAAATTTATTCTGAATTCATGTTCCAAAAGGGCAGGAAGCATTCAGGCATTTCCTTATCCCACAAAAGGTGGAAAAACTCTCAGAAGGTGATCTACCTTTTAACATGCTGCTTTTGTTCAGAGGGTTTCTTACACTGAAAGCCAGGTCCGATGCTTGCTTAGCTGCTCTGAGCAGTGTGAAAATGTTGTATTATGTGGTTGTCAGAAAACCATGATGAGGCTTGTCCACTTGGGAAATTTTACTGACATAACTTCTTTGACTGTCTGAATTATGCTGGTGTAGCAAAAGAGATGATAGATATGACCACATATTATATGTCATTCCTTAGTTAACAATGCCGTGCAAAGAACATGTGGGCAATGCCTTGTTTTGATGTCTCTGGCTTGTGTAGACGGCGGCTTCCTCAGACTGCAGTCAATTCCCAAGGCTGCACAAAGGTTATGGACTGCCTCCAAGCTTCCAGTCAGGGACCAAAGTTGTGTGTAGGGGTATAGTAATAGCTAAACTACACAGTTACTTCTGATTATATGCACATCAGGGACACTAGGACCAGGTCTTTGCTACACTTGCTATCAGTCAAGGTTGTGAAGAAGCGTGAACTTTTGCTTACTGAGGAGTTGAAATAAACTACAACTGATAGTGTAAAGCCATGTGTGTTTTGCTGTACAATATAGCAGTGAGTTACCTTGAGAAGGAGTTTCTTAACAGATACCTTGCAAGACAGTGGCCAGCCAAGAGTGTTTTGCAGCTAGCAGCATCACCAAGCACCTATATAAAGAAAGGATAAAGGTTCTGTGGTCTGAAGAGCAGCAATGGAGGCAGGTCCCAAAGCAACTGAGTCCTACAAAGTCCAAGCAGACCTCAGATCCATGCAGTGAGTTGTTTCCTAGCAAAGCCTAACAATGATTCGTGTCTTGCCTGGTCCTCCCTGCCCATGGATACCTTGACAGCTTCACCAGCTGACAGGGGAAGAGGGCTCCCAGCAAACAGAAGCAAGATAGCCCTCTTCCACACCTTTTAGTCCCAGGTTATTTAGCCTGACCATAGAATAGAACCATAGAATGGTTTGGGTTGGAAGGGACCGTAAAGCTCATCCAGTTCCAACCCCTGCCATGGGCAGGGACACCTTCCACTAAAGCAGGTTGCTCCGAGCCCCGTCCATCCTGGCCTTGAACATTCAAGGGATGAAAGCTCCATCTGGACACCATCAGCTCCAGGGAAGGACAAGACACAAACCCAACTAAAGTAGATATGTAAGTTTCTATTTTTTTTGCTATAACAAGTAGACTTTGGTCTTTCATGCTCCCTTCTGCAAGACAGCTGATTGGGAAAAGGCAAAGCTGGGAGGCTGAACGCTCCAGGTGTAACTGAGATCCGTGTTATGCTAAAGAGGAGCTTTGCTACACACGGTGACATTTGTTATGCCACTGTTTGGCCAAGCTCCTGTTGCTCTCATTAATGCCAGATTGGGTTTCCACCACCCATCTCCTGCTGCTTTTCATTATGTGGCCATTGGCCAAGAACTGCTGGGGAAAACCCTACCCCTTAGCATGGGTGTCAGCTGACCCCAACCAAACCAGAGAGCTGTCGGGGTGCAAGGGCATAAAAGAAAACAGCAGGAATGTTGGATGAGCAATGAATGGATGAAGGTCAGAGAGTTAAAAATGCAAGAATAGGGAGCTGGGGGGAGCACAGAGCAAAGCCCTGCCATTCATGCCCTCCTCTCCCTGTGCACATCCAGAGTGCAAGGAGAGAAATAGGGAATAGGAGGCTGCCAAGGTCTTGTGATATGGTGGGGCTGCAGGGGGAGAGGGTGAGGTAGAAAGGTGGGGATTAAAATACATAGCCCTTGGGGAAGATAGGAGAGGGGATGGGGATGTCAGGTGCATGCAGAAGGCATTTATGTCTGGAGACCCCATAAACCATGCTGTGACCATGCCTGTGCCTGCGGCTTCTGTGGGGTGTGGAGTTGGCTCGTGGAGATAGCAGTCCTGCTGGTGTCCTTCAACATCTGAGGGTAAGGGCAACGCCATTTAGGGGCTGGGAAGAGGGAGCAAGTGGAGTCCAACCATTTTTAGTCCAGAAAAGCTCTGAATTTGGTGACATCTGCCAGGACTGTTCTCTAGAGCACTAGGGTCTTTCTGCCATCTGCACACAAGTGGAGGATACACAGTGGGAACTGACCAAGGACATCCCCTCTCTGCCCCTTGGTGGCTGCAGGATACCTGGCCCCCCAACTGGACAGGGGGAGAAAATAAGATGAAAAAAACCCTTATGGTCAAGATAGTGACAGTTTAACAATAAAAAACGAGTTGGGTGTGGAAACAAGGCTAAAAGAGGAATTTGTTCACTTCCCATCAGCAGGCAATGTCCAGCCATGTCCTGGGAAGCCCAACCTCAGTTCACATAGTGGTTGCTTGTGAAGATAAATGCCATAACTATAAACATCCTCCTTCCTCCCGTTCTTGAGATTTTACTGTTGAGTATGATATACAGTATAGTCATATGGTATACAATATCCTTTTGGTCAGTTTGGGTCAGCTGTCCCAGCTGTCCTCTTCCAATCTCTCATCCACCCCTAGCCTATTTATCTGTGGGGTTCAGGATGGAGAGAGACAAAGCCTTGACACTCGTGCAAGTATTGTTCAGCAGTAGCCAAAACACTGGTGTGCTATCAGTGCTGGCTTAACCACAAATGCAAAACACAGCACCATACGGGCAGCTATGGAGAAAGTTAACTTGCCAGCTCCATCCCAGAAAAACCTAGTACAGACAGTAGGCATGGCTTGTCTCTTTTGTACACACACTTGCTCACTTCTTTTTAGACACTTGCCATCTCGTTTGGACCTGGGACTGCCTTCCCAGTGATACCCATTTCCTAAATGCCATTGTGCCAGCTCCATCATGTATATAATGAACCATTGTCCGATGTCCTCAGGATGTCCTCTGATGCCCCACCCAGAGATGCCCATCTCCCTCCTGCATGCTGTCACATACACCCGCAAATGAGACGTTACAGACGTTTCTGCTCATACACACCCATTTGTTCCTACCACAAATACAGCTCAAACATGAATCTGGACCTTTGCTGGCAAGCTACTTAGCAACCTGAACTCTTCACCTAAACTAGATGACTGCACAGGTGAGCAGCACTTACAATGAAAATCACTTTAGCTTCCCTTCTGGCTTCCCATCTGCACAATGTGGTAGCCTGGGAAGCATGTTAGGTCAAGAGATATAGAAGACAGAACTAGCTGCAGCTGCCTTGAACAGCATTGGGAGGATCTTTGTCTTTGTTCAGTTTTGATCCTGCTTTAATACGCAAACGAAACTGGTTTAAGGCAGCATGCAGAGTCCCTGGGAAACCCACTGCTACAGCAGATATTTGGCTTTGTCTGGTGTCTGGGCACGCCATGCAGAATGGGGACTTTGTGTTAGCCTTTAAAAGATAACTAATTCGTATAGGAGGTTCATGAATATTCAGCTTGTGCTTAGGGTTGGGAAGAACAATCCCTAAAACAAAGAGGCAAATTCTTTTACCCTTCATTCAGGGGAATGCAGTTTTTAGCCTCTGGGCTGTGAGTAGCCTGCACCCCTGGACTGTCCCAGTCGGGTCCATTAATGACCCATGGTTTTCCAAGCCTGAGCATGCATCACTTGTGAAAAACGGATACAGTCAGCAGGGGCTTGGAGTTAATGTTTCCAAATGAAGGAGAGTTTGGAGGTGAGTCCAAGAGCATAAGGAGCCAGGCTGAAGTCAGTCAGTCTAGCTGCTGTAGCCTCTCTGGCTTTGTCCCTTTCTGTGGCTAGTACCTGCCCTGGAAAGCTGTAGCAGAGGAGTCTCCCAGCAGCGTGGACAGGGATTTTTCTTCATACTGGGGGTATTCCTCTGCGCAATGAAAAGCAACCAGTGCAGACTTTGCCTTCACCAAAGAGGTTTGTCAGTAACATGCTATTCCCAAAGCTGTGTGTGTTCTCCTTCTCCATTTTCCTTGCACAGCACACATTTTAGAGCTTAGACTCACTGTCAAAGTACTGACAGCAACAAACTACTAATAAATAACGATTGTACCTTGTTTGTCTATGTTCAATGACCCTGCATGTGTTTTGAACTCAAGATACTCCTTCCCAGGCAATATGCAGCTGGCGAGCAGGAGTTTGCTATGCCACAGTGGCCTGGGTGCATATCTAGGTTCCTGTATACATACTTCTCCCTGCAAAGCAGTTGTTGGCATTGTTTGCAGGAATTTCCAAGGGAAATAAGCTTTCCTGGTAAAAGTGCTCCTTTGCAGCATAATTGTACCTAGACTTGGGTTGTTACAGCTCTTTCACAAAGTGCTGCCTTTCCTCTTCCTCCCAGCCCCCTTCCAAAATGATTACACAGGTAGCACTTTTAAGTACAGACTTGTTTTCTTTGACTTCACCCTTACAGGAACTCTCCAGGCTCCTGCAACTGTTCCGTGTTGTCCAACCAAAGCAGTAGAACAAGTTGGGTGACCACTGGGTGAGTGATCACCACCTCACAGGAGGGAAGGCAAACAGCCAGGGCTGGAGATGAGCAAAGTGGGCACTGCTTGTGCCAAATGAAGGTGGTGTTACTTTCGTGGATCTCTGGTCTGGTCCCACAACTCTGCTCCAGAGGTGGCAGGTTGTAACTGTGCATTAGTGCTACCTTCTGGGTGTGCAAGGCACCTGCCCAGAGATGTGTGAGCTGCGAAGAAGGCTCTGTGTGACCCTTTCCCACTTGCCAGGAGTGTGCGCAACCCCAGTTCCCACTGCCAGACCCTGCTCCCTGCTTCACCCACTGTCTTTCTTTTGCAAAGGTGTCTGTGTCCTCCTTTCTCCCCTTTCCTCTTTTACTCTCTTTTCTCCTTCTGCTCAGCTCCAGCTTTTTCATCCCGCTCCATACTGCAACCCTCCATTCCTCCTGCCTTCCTCCAACCCTGTCTTTCTTCCTCCTCTATCACCATTCCTCTTTTCGTTTTCCCAGGAAAGGGGCTGCTCAGGCTGTCCACCTGCTGACCAAGGAGGAGGAACAGGGATGAAGGAGAGACACAGTCCATGGGCAGCAAGACTGGTGCAGCATAACCCTATACTGCTTTCACCCTGAGCAGTGATGGAGAGGGCTGTCACACCGTTATTGTTGTGTTGGCATGGCAAAGGTGGGAGGGAGGAGGCAGGGGATGGGGGGAAGGGACTTGACATTTCAGTTGCCCCTTTGTCTTTTTACCTCCTCCAGTTTATCTGGTACCCTGTGGAATTTATGATCCTCCCCCCTGCAAAGGGCTGTTGTATTTCAAGTCACAGAGTGCCTTCCAGCTGCGTGATAGACTTCCAGTACTTGGGCCAGCTAGCCTGCCCTTTAAAAACCTCAAAGGCTTTAATGAGCAATAATGAACTTTCTCCCAGCAACAGATTTGGGAGGACTGATTATCTATGCTCTACAAGTGCAGAAACAGTGTTGACCCAGTCTGAGCCTCTGGTGGAGCTGAGTGATGGACACAGCCCATAGTTTCTCATACATTATCCTGAGGCTGCTAATAACCCCTTGTCCTTTTTCCCTCCCCATGTTCAGCTGGATATTTGCCCAACTTGGGGAGAATAAGGACATTAACTCTTGTCACCTGAAGAGGCAGAGAACAGGTAAAGCTGAGACAAGTCCAGGAGAAGTCAGCCAGAATAATCCCATCTCAGTAGCAGTTGTCATCTAGGTACTGCTTTCCAGGTAACCCAGTTGAAGTACCTTAGCAGTGTCAGCCTTATCTGTTTCTTGTCTCATTGCTATAGTAAGTTGCAAAGGGAACAAGAAGCACGGCTTGAGAGGATGTAGCCCCTGCAATTGGAAAACCACAGCTTCCAAAGCAGTTCTGCCAGGAACGGCTTTTAGAAACAGAGCAGCCCCTCAGTGAAGCCCCAGCACCAGCAAGCAGGAGGAGCAGTTCCCCAAACCCACCACCCCATGTCAGACCACTCATTAGGGGCTGACCTCTACCTCTACCTCCCCTCTCCTTCAGGCAAGGTCACAAATGGGATGAACCCTAAAAACATCAAGACAGCCCCGGCAGCACTGCCTTTTTCTGATTAGTGAGACACAGCTGAGAGTCATTGGGATAAACCCAGCACTGGGAGCATGACTTTTGCTAGCCCTGTGGTATGGTGGGAGAGGCAGATGAATACAAAGATGTGGATTTCACACCCTCTGTACAAGGTCTGAGGCTGTGGAGGAGCCTTGAGCACCTGGGGATGTGGCAGGCTGACCAGAAGCTCTCTGAGGACGCAGGTAGGTGCTGATGTAGCCTTCTGCGTGCTGGGTGAAGCACCAGGTATCTTAGCTCCTGGGGCAAGGTATCATGTGCAAGGTATCATGTGTTGCTGGTGGTTCCGCATCCCTCCGTAGCTCAGCCAGGGGTGGAAGGACACACAGACTTCTGGCAAGCAGGGTGCCTGGCAGGTAGGGCTTTGTCTGAGAGCTGCCAGCCCAGCATCCTCTGTCTGGGCAGCTGGGCTGGCTTTACTGCAGTGGTACAAAGTGCAGCTGTGCCTGTGCTGCTGTGTGCTCTCCAGTGCCGTTTCCTGCCACTCAGGCATCCCAGACACCCTGAAACCGTCCCTTTCTCTAAGAACACAGGAGCCTGAAGGCACATCAATCTACCTTTTCTCTCTGACTTGGCACATACAGTGCCTTTAGCCTGTAGTAGGTAGCTGTAAGGCTGTTAACTTTCCTCCCTGTCCTGAGATGCAATTACACCAGTCAGAGCTTTTGTGCAACCAACACTCAGACTGTCAGCTTGATAGGAATGTCCTCCTCTGTTATCACCTGGCACTCTGGATGTGTCAGCCTTCCTCCTGGATGCCACGTTTCAGAGGTCAAGAGGATACCCTTGAGATTCAGCTCTCTTGCAGTCACTTTCGATGTTCTCCTGGAACGTCTATGCCTCAGAAAGGGACACATAAGCTGCAGACTTGTTGGATTTGCATTAATTTTTGTATTTGTCAAACATGGAAGGCCTGTTCTTCAGTAGCTCTGATACAGCCGCACTGACATCCTCTCAGTGGGATTTGCAACAGGATAACTGATGTTAGCATGTTTCCTGGATCGATTTCAGCTTGCCTTCCTGTGGCTGTGCTATGGCTGCTCTGGTTACCACTTGTAGATGTGCTGAAACCCAGAGCAGTAATGCACACCATGTCTTCTGCTGTGCGTGCTCGTGTGAGGGTGAGAAGGAATGCCATCTGCAAAGGCTCCTCCAGCTCCGCCACCACAGAGGGCATGCAAGCCTCAGTGCTAAGACCTGCAACTCAATCTGTAGACATAACCTTTTTGGTAAATCAAGCTGAGCGTCCCAAGTTCTAATTCTCCTGAATTATTAATGTTTTGCTCAGGAATTAATGTGTGTCAGGCTCTGTTTATGGGCCCACGTACTCATTTCAAGTGTAGGCTTATCCAGGCTTTAGAGACAGCTAAAGGCAAGAGTTTTGCTCAGTCTTTCTTTTTTAAAAGACCATATGAAGTTATGACCCAGGGACAAGTATTCTCATAGACAAATGGGGCCCACATTTCAGTTTTCTATTCCTCCACCAGGGAATTGTTAACTTAAGGCCATGGGGAATTTCATGTTGGTGTCAGAATCCAGACTGAGTTTGAATTATATCAGGTTAAAGGCTTGGACAGGTGAGAAAAACTTTAAGAGAAAGCAGCAAGAACATGTGATGGAGCCTGGCATGTTTTCCTATGGACACAGCAACTGGGGAGAGACCAGAAAGCCTGCCCTTTCATACATATTGTGATGCATTGTTCTTCATCTTCACAGAAGCAAGGCAGGCCTGGCTTGATTTACAGTAAGAATGATTTATGGTAGGCATTGGGGAGATAGTTCCAAATTTTTAAGGGTCAGCAGTCCTCCAGTCTCTGCCACTGCCACCCACCAGTTCCATCAGTTCTTAAAAGTCCCTGCAGTTCAGGCAGGGCAGGGTATGTATGATCCTGCCTCAGAGCAACAGGTGGGTTAGATCAGCATAAGCTGATGGGTGAGGCAATCGGGATTCCAAGGAATCTTCCAATTCCTTGGAAGAAGCAGCCTTTTGGGGTATACATTCAGTCAGCTGTGTGTGGGGCTGGGTGATGAGAGCCGGAGGTGTCCTGGCTGTACCTCTGTAGGAGGAAGCATGGGCGCACCTTGTATACAAGTGCATGGCACAGTAGGAAACGAATTTACAGCTTGATCTTATTCATGGTTCAGCTCTAAACCCTACCCTTTGGATCAAGCTTTTCTTTCCCCTTCAGATTTAGGGTAGAAATCTAGTCTTGTGGTCAGACAGGTGTAAAGGTCTAGTAAGAGTAACTACTCAGCTACGCAGTGCAAAGCACAGAATTAGGTGCAGTACTTTAATTACCTTTTTTCATTACACTACGATATTGCTTCAAGGCATTCACTTTTATAGTGGCAATGACCCAGTTCATGCTTCTTAACTTGGGTGCACTGACAGCAAGGAGCTTGGCTTTCCTACCGCAACCACATCAAACAAACAACACAATCCTGCATCAACAGAGGCATGAGCACTACTTGCCAGCAGGAATCAGATGTGTAACCTGCACCCGCTTGCGTGGTTGTTTTCTACCCCAGCCTTCTCTGACCATTACATCTGGAAGAGACATTTTGCAATCTATTGCAGAAGAAATTGGGCTCCATAGGCACATCAGGAGAGTGGAAATGTTAGAAGTTAACAGCATGAGGTGGAGTACCAGTTATGGCCAAGTGCCTCTACAGTCCTGAACACCTTTTTCAGGTGAAGAAGGGGAGCTGACATATTTCTGTTGTGCTCCAGCTTGCCACAGCTGCCTCATGGCACCCTGTCTGGAGTCCCCATGTCTGATCACACACTGGTCTTTGCTGGGCTGTGATTTATTTCTTGCTATCTTATAAGCTGATTTCAGGATTGCTAGATGGCCACAGATCTTGAAGGCACTCATGTTTTGCTGTCAAGGACTCTGAAAGTGCTGCTAGAATCTAGCTGACCCCTGATACGCTGTTGCATGTGTTGGCAACATGGATGAAAAGTATTTCCTAAACTCCAAAGCAGAGTAGGCTCCCCCTTTGGAAGACCAGTAAGTGAATCTTCCCTCCTCTTTTACCCAAACATTCTTCCCTGCCCCTGCTTCTACTCTCAGAGGTAATGCCCTTTTCTCACATAGTTGCCTGGGAGAGGCAGGAAACCCAACATGACAGATCCATCTTTTTTAGGGTGGAAGCTCTCCCAGAAGCCTCGGCATATTGGTGAAATCCAACGCCCCCGAGAACCACCCACTTCACTCATGCTAAAACCATTTCTTTACAGATTGCATGGAACAGTCTGTTGCACAACTCTCAGAACATCAAATAACCCCCTTATTTATAGTATATACACTTACAACAATAAACCTCCCTTTAGAACTGTATTGGCCAATACAGATTTAAAAGGCTTTTTTTCCTTTTAATCAACCTCGCAATTTGTTGTTTAAGCATTCAGTGCTTTAGCTTGAGTGGAGCTGGTCTCGTGACTTCCCGTAGGACTAGTTGATTAGGTTTGCAAAGCTTGTTTCCTCTGCTGTGGTTCTCCAGGAGAAGATGGTACCGCTCCAATTTAGTAATGCCAGCTTCTTGCTCAATGTGCTCAGCTTGCATAGGGAAGTCTATGTTTTGAGACTGGAAGTATATGTGGGAAACATCCCAGAAATGAAGCAAGAGGAAAAGGGACATTTCTGCAAGCTGTTAAGTAAGATTAGAAAATAGCTGTAAAATTCAAAAGGCTGTTTCTGCAGTAACTCCAGCCTGTAAAGGCCAGCAGCAGAACATCAACTGCTTCCAAGCAGCCTCCTGCATGCCCACTGCAGCTGAAATAATGTGTTTCTGCCAGTGCCCTGGGCACTAAGTCAGGCCCCAGAAGTCACACATGTCTCTTAGGTCCAAGCTAGTAGCCTTGGCCAAAGGCAGCTGGCAGCTTGGCCAGATGAAGTCTCTCCATGATGGCTAAGAGAGACAGGCTAGCTCAGGCCAGGCGCAGCGCCTGAGCCACACTGGTCCCGTTGGACCAGCAGCACCCTGAGCCCATCAAGGGTCACCATAGATGATCAGCTCGGGGTACACTGAGCCAGGAGGAAAGCCCTCTGCACCATTCCCTGGTCCGGCCAGCCAGCACAGGGAGCTTGGCTTCTCCATCACCTATCTTGTTCCAGCCCCCTTATTTCAGCCAGGGAAGAGCTGACACCCTCCCGTTCTTCCCCAGTCTTTTCCATCTCTTCATTGCTGGTAACTTCCTTAGGGCAAGGAAATACTTTCTTTCACCTGTTGGTACAGTTCTTGGGGAATGATTTGCATGCTTTTATGGGCAGTACGTGCCCTTGCCTGGAGATGCAGGAAAAGAGGATTGCATGGGCGTGACATGCATTAGATCTTCAGAACATACTTCGAGGAGGCTGTCTGGGGAGTTTGGCAATGTCCTTGGAGAGGCACACTCTGAAGTAATAAGCTGCAAAGAATGAAGACAAGGCTGGTGGTGTTTGTTACTGGTGTCTTCATACTTATCAAGGCATAAATAACAGAGAGGAAGCTCATGCTATGTAGGAACTGGAAGCAAGGCAAAGCTTTGTCATCTCCCTATTGGTATAGACTGGAGATGACTCAGGCTGTTTTCCTCACTACCTTTTTGCAACGTATACGTATTTATACATGTTTATTTCAGGGAGGTCTTACTTTTAAAATTTCCAAGTGTAAGTATTCCAGAAGAGCATCCCAACAAACCTTCTTCATGGGACAGCTGCTTTTGCTGTCACAAGAGAGTTCTGTTGGTTTAGCTGATTTCAGTAAGTGAAACAAAAATTACCATATATTGGCAAAAGGACTTATAAATGCATTCAACAGCATTGCACTAAAGGCTTTTACTATTACAGAAATTTCAACTTCTGTGCCAAAAAGAGAGGCGTGTGTGTGTGGGGAAGATGCTCCTTAACAATATTGCTATTCTGGCACAAGAAAAGACTTTCACAGATCTGCCTTAAAATTAATTTTCTCAGGTATTCACTCAGCTCATGATTAGCCTCTCCCCACTAAACACTTCTACAATGCAGCTAGAGACTAGGCTCAAAAGAAGCTAGTGCATCCAGCAGTCCTCCTGAACGCTCACAGATGGGAACAAGATCTGAAGTGACACTGAGCCCTCAAACTAAAATAAAATCCTCAGGCTCTTTAAAACTGAGAGAAATTTCCTTTAGAAATGCTGGTTCTGGTGGGTTTTTGCTTTTATCTGCAACAGAGGAATCTGCTGGGTTTGAGCATTAGATCAGAACATCTTGTGGCTTAAGGGTGGATCTCAATTATGCAGCTCAGGTCTATCACTAACCTTAATGGGCTCTGCATTGCTTCTTGAGGACAAGCCCATGCAGACAATAGCTATGTGCTGGCAAGCCAAGGTCTAAACGCACCTAAACCACTATATAATCATTTAAAAACCCCACACTGGATAGGGAGTTGGGCTGATGTACTTCATGTACTTGGCAGATACCTGCGTGCTGTAGAAAGTAATGTTCACTGGAGGAGCAAAGCACATTCTCCTGGGACATGCTATTCCTCAGAGCTGCTCGCCTGGTCTACCATCTGCACTGTAATTGCCTCTTGGAATGCTCAGTGCTAACACTATGGCCCCAGGGAATGCTGCTTTTTCAGCAGCCTGTGGGAAAGAACAAAGAGGATGACAGGAGAGTGCTGGGAGCAAAGCACAATGGTAGGCACCTCACTCTTCTTCAGGGGAAAACCCCAAGCTACAAGTCAGCAGATTTACCACAACTTCAGGCACTATTAACCCAACATTATGGCAAATGCACACCTATGCATTGCATGAAAGAAGCTGCTGCACTTGCCCAAAAGCAGCTGGTGCCAGAAAGACACTGAAAAGAACCGTTAATATGTGGGTGAAGAGATGATGTTCACCTAAGCAGAGGCTGGGCTTTCAACTTTGCCTGGTATCCCAAGCAGAAGATGGGCTCTGCCACAAACTTTCCAAGAAGCTTGGGCATGACAAGTTTTGGTGCAATTCGCTGTTCCTAACTTTATATTATTTAAAAAAATTAGGCCTTTGAACAGGGACAAAGTTAGAGGAGAAATGTGGGGTCTTCCAGAGTGACACCTCACTTCTAAGTTCAGCGGTGGATGTTGGTAGAATGAATTGAGTATGGAAACATCATGAATCCCACCCTGCCCCTCTGCTGTGTTTCTTTGTCCCTTCTGTGCAATGTAAATAATGACACAATGAGGTTCTTGCTGTGGGGCTGCAATTGGAGACACAGTTTGCCAGCTGGGTAAATCCACAAGTGGCTAATACAGTGCATCAAAGAGGATATGAGAGCATGAGTGAGCTTTCAGAAGGGTGTACCCATGTGCACCTCTCATTACTCATGGTAAGTGGACAGCATCTTCCTTTCAGTGGGTATTGCCTTGTGCAGCCAAGGGAACTGATGCATCCACATGATCTTCCCCAACAATAACTTGTTCCCATGTGCGTGGTCTCTGTTCCTGTCAACTGCCAGCTTCTACTTCAGGCTTTTCACTTTTTCTTAATCTGGGTGTAATCCCTCAGACAGGACCTATCACAGCCTCTGGCTGATGTGCAACTCTTATCTTGGGCAACCAGAAGCTCTACTCAAGTGTGACAATTGCATGATAGTCTGCCTGGTACAATGGGGTGGAGGTGTCTGGCCCCAGTCAGACCTGCCACCCTATTCCCATCAGCAGCACAGAGATACCACCGAGGTGTCTTGCTGATACAGGGGAGTGCGTAAAAGTTATAAATCAGAAGCACATCTGGGCAGATAACGTGGAGCAGCCTTTTGGACATCTCTGAGCAGGGCTGTAAATCCCCTCAGTCTACAGAGCCCAAAGCCAGAGGATGGAGAAAGAAACAGAGCAGCATCCTCCCCAGAGCTTCTCCTTGGTGGCTGGCTCTGCCCTGCCAAAAAAGATGGGGTGACTTGCATGCCTGGAGGAGACAACATGGGTGCTTCCTTGGTTGGAGTCTGAGCCACTTCTGCGCTGCACCAACTTTTGGAAAGTTGCTTCATCGGGGACTATAGTGATAGGAAAAGGGGTGATGGGTTCAAACTGAAACAGGGCAAGTTCAGGTTAGATTTTAGGCAGAATTTCTTCCCTGTGAGGGTGCTGAGGCGCTGGCACAGGGTGCCCAGAGAAGCTGTGGCTGCCCCATCCCTGGCAGTGCTCAAGTCCAGGTTGGACAGATCTTGGTGCAACCTGGCCCAGTGGAGGGTGTCCCTGCCCAAGGCAGGGGGTTGGAACTGGAAAATCTTAAGGTCCTTTCCAACCCAAATCATTCTATAATGAGCTCTCCGCTGCTCTGCTCTGTAGTCAGACCACAGCTACACTCAGCATACGTGCTGAGGGGTGCTAGGATAGCAGTGTCCAGACATGCTCCTGTGGGTATGTCAGACATTCGTGCCCATTCCACTCAAACCCTTTCTTTGCAATGCATGCTGAACCTGATTAAAGTATGGTAGCTCCCGTGTCCTCTGGTCTTTACACAGAGTAAGCAACAATACAGACAACACTTGCTAGGACTTTGCTCTAACTTTCCCAGGTCTAACAAACTTCAGCCACTTAGGTAAAACTGCAGGTTTATGTATGTTCTTTCTGAAACTGGAGGGGAACTACATCTTGTCCTTACTGGAGTAAGGAGCCATCCATGATTTACTTAAAATGTGAAGCAAAAATATATGCACACATTTGTGTGAAACTGCTGGAAAAATCTCTGGGCTAGCACTTGTCCTTGAGGACACCAGAAATCCCAAGTAATGCCAGTAATGTTGAGGAGGTTAGGCTGAGCTCTTGCAACAAGAAACAGAATGGATTTCTAAGTATTTGCTTTCAAAAAGTTGCTCTACTTTTTCATCATGCTGAGGAACCCTTCTCCAAATTTCTGTTATCATGAGTCTAGGCTGCTTTTTAGGCTTTCTTGTTTGGGTTCTGAACATACAGACACAACACTTTTATAATGACATTTTTGTAAGAGCCAGCAACCTTGTCAGCTATGTCTGTCATCTGAGTTCTCCCTCTCACTCATCGGTTCTCTTATTGTCATGAATTTCCTTATTTTTCCATAGAGTAATATTGCAGTGTTGAAAAGCAGCTCTATTCTTTTTCTCTGGGACAGTGATCAGGGCAAACAGGTAGTTTGTAAAATCCTTGAAGAGAAAGATGTTCTGCAAACAGAACTTGTTACTGAGTTAAAATGATGTTGCAGACAAGAAAGACTCACAAACTTGAAGCAAAAATCTATAGCTGGTCACTGCTTTGCTTGCTCATGTCTATTGGAGTTGCTCTGGGCAGTAAACACTTTGGGAATACAACACGTCCTTGGCTATAGCCCATTTGCACAGAACAATCTTGCTGCTGAATGTGCATTTCTTACTAAGGGTAACTGCTTATCTTAAGGCTATAATGATACTGATGCACTCGTGCCATCAACTGCAACCCACTGTTCTGGCAGTTCTCTTGTTTTATTTCACCACCACAAGAGCTGAAATGAATTGTATTTGATGGTGAGGCTTATTTTTGCTGGCCTTCCGTCTCAGGCGGTGGAGGATTTTATGGAGCTGTCTTGCCTATTTCAAAACCTTTTTTTAATCACCCTTTTTCCCAGCAGTTGCATTGTCCTGAAATAGCCCTGTGTATAAACACCAACCATGCATATGCACTTCATGGTTCCCAGGGTAGAAAACTCCCTTTTACAAACATGGTTTAGGAGAACTACTGTGACATCCCTGCTCTTTGCTGGACTTCTTATGCATCCAGCTAAGTTGACAAGCAATTTTTCTGCACATAAACTCCAGGACTACTTCTGAGCATCAGGGATTAGGACCATATTCAGACTGTCCCAAATCCAGAAGGGGGTGTTTCCTAGGTCCTTCCCTGGCTCTGTCACTTCTGCAGGACCCCAGGGACATCCTACTTGAGGCCCTACCGCTGTGCTTCAGGCAGATAAGAGCATTTTCTTACTAATTCCATGTGCTTTACCTAACAACTGTGAAGCACTTGGCCTAAACTATGGGACCTGTATAGGAACTATACTCAATTATAAGCAAATGTGGGGATCCTGGCTCCCATGCCACGGTGACAATGCCAGTTTATAGCAATGTCGCCTTGTGCTGGCACTGCTGTTTGTGAGGACCTGATGTGAGAGCAGATCCTTGAGTAAAAGACTCCAAGGAGAAAACATGGGATGCTTTCTACATGTTTGTTTCAACTGGGATCAGTTCTCCAACCTGCTTCATACTATTTGTTCACAGCATTTGAGTTAACACAGTTGCTGGGAGAGATAGCAAGTGCCATGGCAGCAGAAGGAAGGGACAGGAGATTATGGTGGTGAGGCAAAGCTTTTGCCCTGCTAGTGCTGATGGATGTTTTGGGACATCCAGGCACAGCCTGACTCCTGAATGAGATTACTCTCCCTCTTTCTTAGTGACACATCCTTCAAATGCACCTTGGGGATATGCCTTTACTCATTCTGGTTTCTTCCTTACCACATACTGCTTTTGAGACAGTTACGTAGAGGAACTACTACAATGTCTGCTCTGCAGTGCTTGCCTTATCACAATACCTGGTTTTGTAGTTCTTTGTGAAAGTCTTCCCGGGAGTTGGATTATCCCAAAAGTGAACCTGCACAATGAGTGACTCTGTGTCAGAGCACTTTTAATCTTCTCTCTATAATCCTGAGGCTGCACAGAAGGATTTCCTTGGTTCAGGGAAAACCAACCAACCAAAAACCCCCAACAAAACAAATCAATACCACTTCTAAACAGCAACTACCTCCTTCCCAAAGCTCAAGTACTTCCATGACAGTTTGATAACTACAGGCTGAAAAATGTGTCCGGTGGAAGACCCACAGTGAGAGTCTGGGCCTTGAGAATAGGGTCCTAATCCATAACCTATTACTGTGCGCAGCACTTGCCAAGAGACCACACAGCGAGGTTGCACCATGATCTCTCCTTCCTTGAATAAAAAATGCCTGCTCTAATGAGAAGCAAGTCCCTGATTCAGCAAAGCACTAAAGTGTTTTGATGAACCAGGGCCAGACTGAACATCTTGTGCAGAACTCAGTTGTCTAGCGAATGATATCAAATATTTTATTGATGGATACAGACTTAAATGAAAATTAAAGATGTGACTATTTAAGGCTGTAGGTGCCCAAGCTCACATTGTTCATTTTTTATTGTATTAAAGTAATCATTTGTACGGGAACAGAAGCAGCCACCTCCAGAAAATCCATCCCTGTCATGCT
Source organism: Pezoporus occidentalis (assembly GCF_034315485.1). Classification (NCBI taxonomy): domain Eukaryota; kingdom Metazoa; phylum Chordata; class Aves; order Psittaciformes; family Psittacidae; genus Pezoporus; species Pezoporus occidentalis. Next base: position 2,205,779 of record NW_026912898.1, read on the forward strand.
GGGAAGAATATTCTAAGTCCTCCCCGCAGTGTCCTATCAATTTGATGGCTTATGTAGCTTGCCTAGAAACTCATCACATTCAGGCTACTTCGAATCAACAACTTTTAGCCATATACTCTTTGTTTCTTACCAGGAATGATCAGCTTTAGTACCCCTACTGGTTGTTTAAGGTATGGGGAAGTGAGGCACAGCATCCTGTAGGCCAGATCAGATATTAAAAGGTATGGCTGACGTGGTTGAGCACCACCAGCCAGGTCTTAAGATTCTGCCATCACCATTACTTGGCTGTCAGTGAACAGGGAAGGCACTGAGCTTCATGCTGACCTTGGTCTCTGTGGTTGCAGCCAGCAAGGGTCTCTGTCAGCCTGCTTTCCTCTAATACCTCCGTTTGTCCTGCTAAAAGGGGCTTTTGAACTCAGAGAACATTAGTCTTGGAAAATGAAGCATGATGACAGGTGAAGTTAAAACTGTCTATTAAAGCTGCCTCCCTCTCATTCATTGTGCAGCATTTCACATGTTGTAACTGAAGGCTGCACCACAGTCAGGTAGAGAGAGCAGAGGTTGCACTTTGGCACATCCTGACATTAAGGTGTTTTCTCTTTGGAAATATCATATTTTTCTAACAACAAAATTTTTAATGGGAAATTATCAATGCCTGAAAATGTATTTGTAGCACAGTAAAATGTCAAACTGTTTTTCATATGGTGACATACACTTTATAATTTCTTGTTCTCCACCCTTGAGCAACAATCTTCAACTCCCTTTTACTTATCAGTAATACACCCACTTAACTTCTCAGCTGGGTAAAAAAGAGTCGAGGTATGGATAAAAAAGTGGCATTTTTCACCAGCTTGTATGTATTTATATGCTATCACTTTTCTGCCATTGAATATAAGCAGGTGCAAAGGGGAGGAAAAGGAAAAAACCCTAAACAAAGAGTACATGCAGACATTTCTGGCTGAGCCTTATGCTCTTTTAGATATATTCCCTACAGCCACTAGTGCTCAAATGATTTGCAGAGAAAGTGTAAGCTCCATGGCACTTAGTTTATCTGCTCTGGAATGGCAACATGCACACAGAGATATACACTGTGGTTCCACGGAGTCTAGGGATTACAAAGCTGCTTTATCTCACAGATAACCCACTGGCAAAGAAGAGCAAACTAAAACCAGCGTTGGTAACTAAAAATGGAATGATAGGTTATGATTATGGGCTTTAAAAAGAAGTGTCACTTCGATGCATACTACAGCTTTGCCCAGAGCAAGAATTGAAGCCTTTATTTCTTACATTTGTGGATTCTTAAACATTTTTCCTGGAGAAGCACAAATCCTTGAATAGTGGATTTCAACATATTGGTGTTGGCTTTGCTTTTTGTGCTCTCACAGCATACCCCCTCCTTGAAGCAGTCTTTGGGGATTTATGAACCAGTAGTAAACCCCATCTCCTAGCAGCCGGACAGGAACCACGCTCTCCTAAATTCCACACATTGAACTGATTCACTGCATGACTCTAGTAGGCCTCCACCTCCTCTCTGGTAAAATGCAAAAAATCCAGGTTTTTAGCTGTGGGGCTGAAGCACTTTGAGTTTACTATCGGGGAGGGCTGAGCAGCTGGAGCTCCCACCTACGGAAGTGCCAAGTGCCCAGGAATTTCATACAGGCATAGCACTGAGGCACTTGAAATGACAGGAATGCTGCATATTTCTGCCATTCGCCTCTGTAGCCTTCAACACCACTGCTCTAAAGGAAGGTAATACCAGTTATATGCAGTGGCAAAGGCTGCAGCCCTCATTTTCCCTTGTGAGGAGCCTTTGTCATGTTTTTGCAACAGCATTTGGATGGCACGGAAGGGCTCAGAACAATACAAAATACTGTCAAAAATGCAAAACGTTTGTACACCCAGCTGGGGGGAGAAAAAAAGCAGAGGAAGAAACTTAACTAAATGCAATCGGTATAGTGGATCTTGATCTTTGCTCACCTCATAGTCAGATATTCCCCCACACCCACTCCTTTAATGGAGTCACTGCCTTATCTCTTAAAGTGATCTCATTAAAAGCAGGGACACAACAGCAGGGGGTGTGAAATCTGTAATTACAGAGGGAAGGTCGATAGAAATACAGTTATATGCAACCACCTTGTCTTCTTTGAGTCCCCTGTTAGTGAAATTATCCTTCAAAAAGCACGAATCCCTTTTGAGCACCTTTCTGAACCACACTGATAGAGGTATCATGGTGGAGCACATCTTGCTTCGTCTGCACGGCTACTGCTTTTGTTGCCTGCTTTAGTCTTCCCCATCCCCTGGAGACAAGTGAAATAAGGTACAAGTGCATAAAGGAAAATAGCTTATTTCAGCCCAGCTTCCATTCCTTATGTTTTGCTGAGTAAGTGGAGCCACAGGAGATTTTCTTACCAACCAGGAAGGGCACTGTACTGAACATAGGCAGACTGTCCCACCATGTATGTATTCATTGCCACCAAAGCTTTGGTTTTCAAGGTGCAGGCCAAAGTGAGGCACTTGTTGCAACACATGCAAAATGCTGGTGAGCATGGGAGATGCCACAGGAAGAAAATACATGCAGGAGATGACATTCTTTCCTATTCTGGGTAGTATCCACTGCTGGGATCCTAGTTTTCCCAGCAAATGCAGCCCTTGGCTGTGGCAGTTGCAAAGAGATAAAGAAGATTTGTTTCTCTGTGTCAAGCTGGATGCACTGTGCTACTGGAAGCAGGAATATGAATGAGCAGAAGCTGTCATATGTAGCAGCAAGGGCAAACGTCTTTTAGATCTTTGGACTCTTAATTAGAACCTACGAAAGCTTTTCTGCATGCCTGACTCCATTTTCCTGTCCTTAAACAGGCCATAATAAAACTTTCTGCCCTAAAACACTTCTCAAAGTAAAAAGAGCTGCAGAAGGGCAGCAGCAGCAGGCATGCATCTAACACCCTGCACTGTTTACCTAAGGCCCACCCTTCCTTCAGTGCATGCTGTGCTGCCTACCCCTGGAATTCAACTGCTCTTCAGCAGCCCACAATCGCACCACAAAGAGCAAGCGGTTCGAAGGGAACAACGATGTATTGCTGCAAATCTGCAAAGTAACAATTCACTGTTACTCCCAGAATGAAATGAGAGGGAAATACAAGCCAAAGAGCAGGAATTTTCAGGTAAAACCTGATTTGAATCTGACCTGCTGGCACGAATGAAGTTCCCTGTATGTTATCTCTGCTGCTCTTGGTCACCCTGCCAAGGTATCAAAAAGAGTTTGTAATTGCTTGTAGATACTGAAAACAGAGCTCTCCTGATTTTTCTTCAGTTAATCTCACCGATACCTATTACAGTTGGAAAACACAAGTACTCTACCCTCCCTGCCTGTTTTGACATAATAAAATTGAGTTTGACCTATATGGATTTGCAATTTGTTTAAATCACTGCCAGGAACAGATCTGAGACGCCGTTTTTTCTCCTGAAAGAGACTCTAGGTCTGAGTTTACAGAATTACAGTTGCATGCTACAGTTTCGTGTTGAGAAGAAATGCATCAACTACCCCAAGGCAAAAGCTGGATCAAACTGACAGTGTGCCAAATCAGCCACGATAGTTAGGTGGCACTTCAAGGGGCAGCATGGCTCAGAAGTCATCTGGAAGTCTTCTTTTAGTGTCCTACTGATGATGCTTCACTGCTGCATAGAAAGAAACCCAAGTTTGGCACAGTGGATTGCTCTTAAGGACTGAAATGGTGCTAAGGAGTGAAAATGAATAGGTGATTTCAGGCTCTGAAACGTCTACCCAGTTCTCCTTCTCCCTGCCTGCCGGCAAGAGCCAGGCCTTTCATGGGAAGGCTTAAAAGAAAACCTCAAAGGAGTAATGAGAGCTTGAGAGTGCTGCCTTGGGGTCAAGACGGTGCAGCTTGGGAGGGGGATGGCTGCTCAGGTGCCATGTATTATCTAGGTAAACCAAAAGCTTCTATCAACACAGTGCCAGATCCAGTAAAGACCATCAGAGGCACAAATGGAGCCTATGCAGAAGACTAAGAAAGTGTCTTTGAAATGCTGGCTTGCTGTCCAAAATTGCATCTGAACTCACTGTTGTTTTTTACTTTAGAGTTCAGGATGTTCAGGCCCAGAAGCACCCCAGTATTGAGCAGGCTGAGCTGTTAAGTCCAGATGGAATCACAAAGATGGAGTGTCCTGCATGTCCACAAGCACCACATCCACCAGAAGCTTTAAAAGCAGGTCTTTGGCATGGTGATATGACAAAGCTCCACCATCAGTGTGGTGCCTCCACTGCTTTTTCAAACACTGTGGCAGTTGTAGTGGCCCCCTTTCCCCTCACATACATGGGTCTGTCAGGCAAACTGATGGACAAGCTCTTGCGCAGGATGTTTTAGGGCTGAGTTCAGCTCTTTTCTCCTGCAGAGGGGAGTTTCAAGCCCCGCTTAGCAGGGAAGTGTCATAACTATGTTCTTCCTCCTCAAGAAAGTTCCCATTTCATTTCTGGTGCCCTCAGCAGGTGAAGCTTCCCATGGGGAAGAGGCTACTGAAACACTTTCTCATTTCCAGGCTCATGCAGGGTCCTGGAGGTTTTGCTAAGCTGTGAAGAATGAGAAAGAGCAGGAGCTGATTTTCTCTGCCAGAGAATCAAGACAGAAGTACAAAGCGAAGTGATCAAACACAGTCACAACTTCTGCATCTGCCTTTCCCACAGTTTGAAGGATGATGCCTGTACTGGGTGCCTGGAACTGCAGAGGGCACAGAAAGATGCCCTGGAACTCTTCAGCAAGCCCTTGATCACCAAGTGTAGTGATCACTAACCACGCTTTGAAGTGGTTTCTGGCATATACATGTGCATCTCCAGGGCACAGAGCACACCTTAGCCTCATAAGGCTTGTGGCATGGCCCCTCACAGCCCACTGAGGCAGCTGCACAGGCTCAGGTTTGGGTGAGAAGGGGTCTCTGGAGGTCTTGTGCCCACTAAGTGACAAGTGGCATCCCTCAGGAGTCTATATTGGGAACAGTACGCTTGAATACCTTCACCAGCAACAGTGGGATTGAGTGTGCTGCCAGCAAGCTTGCACAATACATGAAGCTGAGTGGTGCAGTTGACACACGTGAGAGATGGGAAGCAACTCAGAACAACTTGGGACAGGCTGGAGCAGCAGCTCCATGCAAACCTCATGAGGTTCAATGGGGCTAAGTGTAGGGCCCTGCATGTGAGTCCCGGCAATCCCCAGTATCTACAGGCTGGGGGGGTGGAGGGATTGAGAGTACTCCTGAGGAGGACTTATGGGTACTGGGATGGAAGACTGGGCATGAGCTGGCAGCGTGCACTTTTAGCCCAGGCAGCCAACCGTATCCTGGGCTGCATGCAAAGGAGCGTGGCCTGCAGGTGGAGTGAAGTGGTTCTGCCTTCCTGCTATGCTCTGGCGAGATGTCGCCTGCAGTGCTGCATCCAGCTCGGGGGCCCTCAGTAAAGACACAGACCTGTCGGAGAGAGCCGAGAGAAGCGCCACAAAAATGATCAGATGGATGAAGCACTTCTCCTGTGAGGAAAAGCTGAGTTGGGGTTGTTCAGCCTGGAAGAGACTGGGCCTTTTAGTTCTTAAAAGGAGCCTGTTGCAATAGGATATTGGTTTTAAACTAAAAGAGGGGAGATTAAGGCTGGATTGGAGGAAAAAAATGTTCCCAGTAAGGGTGGTAAAATATTAGCACAGGCTGCCCAGAGAGGTGATGGGTGCAGCGTCTCTGGAGACATTCAACCTGCTCTAGCGGAAAGTGTCCCTGCTCATTGCAGGGGGGTTGGAACTGGGTGAGCTTTAAGTTCCTTCCCAACCCAAACCATTCCATGATTCTATGACTTCGGGCGGGGCGGGCTCCCGAAGGATTAACCGCCAAATTCCCTCCGTGCGGCGAGGGGCCGGCCCGGCGCGGCCCGGCATGGCATGGCGGCGGCCTCGCCCCCGGGCGGGCGGGACGAGCCTTCCCCGTCGCGGAAGGAGCCCCGCTCCCTGTCGAGGCAGCGGCGCGGCTGGGGCACCCGAGGTAACCCTCGAAGTGCACCCGGTGACGGGCCCGCGGGCACCATACCCGCCCACAGCCCCGGCTCTCCGCCCCCTCCGCCGCTCTGGTCCCGTCCCGTCCCCTCCCGGCCGCCTCGGAGGGGCGGACCGGAGCGGGGCGGGGCGGCGTGGAGGGGGTTCTTTATGCGGCGGGAAGCCGGCGGCTCTTGGAGCTGTGGGTGGCTGCGGCCACAGAGAGGAGCGAGCCGGGTAGGGAGAGAGGCGAAGAGAGGAGCCGAGGAGGAGAAACAAGGAGAAGAAGAAAACGAGCGGCGGCCGGGGTGCTGCTATTGTTCCGCACCTGCCGCCGGCCGGGACACGTGGCGCCGCCGCTGAGCCCCGCTCCTCGCCCGCAGTCGCTTGACCCGCACGCCGTTGCCCGGCACCATGGGCAGAGGGGTGAGCGGCGGGGCTGGGGGGGAAGCGCACGGCCGGGAGTGGGAAATTCAAGGAGCCGGACCATGGCCGTTCCCCGTTGCCCTCCGGCTGCGGCGGGCGCGGCTCCGCTTTGTCTGTGTCGGGGAAAGGGGGGGTGAGGGGGAGGCCACGTCGTGGCCGGGGCGGGCTGGTAAACGGTAACAGCCGTTAGAGGGCGTCGCCGGTGCTGCTGCCCCCGAGCAACGCGCCCCGGTCGCCGCCAGCCCGCCCGCCGCCTCCGGGAGAGGAAGTAACGGGCGGGGCGGGAGGCGCGCACGGCGGGCCCTGTTGCAGACATGGCCGCGGAGGGGGCCCGGTGCCGGTGAGCCCGGGTGGGGATGTGTGTGTATTGTGGGGGGGGGTGCCGGTTCCAACCCGCCGCCTTCCCCATCGCCGAGGTCTCCCTCAGAGAGGCCTCTAGCCTCCCGGCCATGTGGGGCCCGTAGCCCCCGGGGCTGGTGTTATCTGATGCCCTTTTGGAGCCGAGAACGGCTGCTCCCGTGTCTCCCTAAGAGTACTTTAGACTTGTTGAGACGGGAGGACCCTGGGGGGAAGGAGAGTTGTGAAGATTATTAGGGTTCATTTTCCTCTTGGTAGCAGTGAGGGGGTGATGGTGGTAGGAGGGTGGCGGTCGCCCCTGACTTTACTGTGCTTATACTGTTAATAGAGGTGGTAAAAGCCTCGCAGAAGGCCGTGCCATGGTTTCTGCCCTGTACCAGCGTTGTTTCTATCTCGTAGCCCGCAAGGAAGAGTTCTTAATTCAGATCGTACCTTTTAACTACCGAAAAGTGAACGTGAAGGCTGTTGAACACAGGAGTGAAGACTTTCTGAAGTTGGATGTTGTGATCAAGCGCCCGTGTGTGGAGCAGAAACATCTCTTGGGTTGCTCCAGTTTTATTTTGTTTTCAGAAAGTAAAGACCAGTTTCTGGATTTTTACTGTTTGATTGTTTGCTTTTTCCCCTCCACTCAAACACTTCCTTCTGTATCCTGTATAGTTGGAGGGTATAGACTTTTATTTACTTTTGGTTTAGACTCATTCCTGGAAAACTCCCAGATTTTTCCGCTCCTCCAGGAGAGGGTGAGCCACGCAGGGCCTTGAGATGCAGAGGTGGCAGCCTCATCCCTGCCTGCAGGTGTTCTGTGCTTCCCAAGCACTGTTCAAACATTGGCTTGGCTTTGCATTGTCCTCATCGACGTGGTACAGCAGGCGGCAATGTTGACATAACTGCCAGAATAGTAGGGGACCTGCAAGAACATGGCTGAAGGGACAGTTACTTGGAAAAGGGAATTGTGAGGAGGGAGTGGGGTGGCTTTGGGGATGTGTTTGTGTGTATTTTTTTTCCTCAGTGAAGTTCTTTTGATGCCTGGCAGCCCAGCATGATGTAGTTCAGTCTGGTGGGCAACAGGTAGTGTGCACAGTAAGAGGTCGTCTAAAAGATAAAACACCGAGGGAGGATTTGGTGGTGCAGCAGTCTTCTGGATGCTCTAAATCGTCAAAGAAGCCTTGGAGTTACATGTGTATGTATAAGTGCAGCGCAGAAGGTTTTGGGGGTTTCGCGCTGCTTTGGCTGCACTAATAGGAGATACAAATGGCTTCTGATCCAGAAGACTGTTAGCTGTGTCTCTTCTATTTCAGCTTTTGTAGGTTGCATGGATAATAAAGCAGCATTTGGCGTGAAACTAAAGTGACAGCAAGAGGAATAATTCAACAGTGTACAGCTACCTCAGGCTTTCTTACAGCAAGTCACAAGATTTAGCAGTGAGAATGCATGTGGGTAATTGGGGACCCCCTGAAAAATGGAGATGTGAGCAAGGCTTGTGAAAAAGGCAGTGTGTAGCTGCAACCCTGTACAGCATGTGTCTGCCCAGAGCTGGGGTGCCTAGAAAGAAAACCTCCCTTCCGCGGGAGCCTGGGCTGGAAGAGAAAGTAGGAGCGTTGAGTATGAGAGAACAAGTTCCTTGCCTCTGAGCCTGTGAGGAGAAGCCAAGCGGGGTGTCTGTTTTACTTTAAATGGTAACGGGACAGGGGGAGGGCTGTGAGCTGCCCAGCTATGTTGTTCAGCCCAAAAAGCAGATTATCCAAGGGGGTGTGTGTAGTGGAGGAAAGCAGACAGGATTTCATTTCTGCTCAGGGCTGCCTGGAAGCTGTCTGCAGGCAGCAGTGTGTTTTACTCCATCTCCCTGCCTGCACAGGCATAGCCGTAGTCGTTAGCGGGTGCTTTGAGTTGCCTCTGGATTTCACTGCTAATGCTTGAACCCCAGTTAAGGTTTTTGCCAGTCAGAAACTAGGGAAGGATTATTGCATAATGGACCAACTGAGGAGAAATGTTACTCATCAAAGCAGTGCTTATCTGGTGCAGTTAAGAAATCTGAATAAATTACTCTTCCACCACCTTTCTCATTCCAACTTTGTATCGCTATGGCTAGAGGATATGCCTTTGCTAAGGAAAACCTTGGGCCTAGTCAGCCCATGTTTTTTGCTAAGTGTGGTGTAATGGGATGAAGGGTTTCTAGCAAGTGGTCTGTCCCCGTGGATTATCACACAACCTGGTGGGATCCTGACCTGCTGAAAAGTGCCGAAGCTTGTGCTTCACCCAGGCCTTTGCAAGGGGAAACTGAAGTCACCAGCTCCTATAGAGAACTGTGTCCAGGCCACTCATCTTCATGTGTTTGACAACCCCTACAGATGTCTAGGTCTATGGAAAGGTGTACTAATGTTCCAGGCAAAGAAGTGTGGGAGATGACACTCTGTAGCTGGCACAGCATTGAAAAGCCAGGAAGGGCTGCTCAGCTGCACAGTTTGGTGGCATTTGGAAAGCAAGCTCTGCAGCTGGGTCTTCAGGCAGCTTCTGTGAGAAGTAGAGATGTTTGTCCTAATATCCAGAGAAGACTTAAGGTGTGTGGATGCTCCTGGTTTTATCCTAATGATGAAAGCACTTGCAAGGTTTAGATCCCTTGTGTTGGGAGGTAAATTTGTCCTTCCATAATTTGAGAAGTGGCACTGTGTGCGCAATGAGCAATTACTAGCTGTTGAGTAAAAGCTGCTTTGTACTGGCCTAGATGCTGGTCAGTTGATGCAGTTGATTAGACTTCTGATTAAAGATAGGAGATTGAATGCAGCTCTTGGGAGGGAGTAAGAAGGATCCAGAGAAGGTATTCACATCCCTTGCTAGGATTATATAGGGTCACAGAGTGGTATTTCCAATCCAGTAGGCATAGTCTGTATCATGACTCATCTGGTTAATATATTTACTGAAGACTGTCTCATGAGGCAGCAGGACAGTAACTTTTCTGTTTTCTCTGCACTATAATGACATAAGTACTAGAACAGACCAGGCCTCCAGAGACGGTGTAATTTGTTTTGGCTCTTGCTTGACGTTTCTTCTTGGATTAGGTGATGTTAGAATAGTGTACTTCTGAGGCTGATTTGCACCCCTCCCTGGTGCAAATGGTTTCCTGGTCAATCAGACCTTGTGTTGATGAGAACATCAGCCACCAATGGCTCAATTAGTCCAGAGTGGAAAAGCATAAGGTGTATCGGACAGATAATAGGATTTTCCAGGAGCTGTATGAAACTTCTTACACTGGTATGTACAAATGTAGTGGTTAACCCCGGGGGGGGGGGGGGGAAGCACCCCAAAGCTATGTTTTTTCTGTGGCATTTGATGAGTCAGAGTTCCTAGGCCAAGTCAAGTAACAGGGGTGACATTTCTGATGACAGGCCTTCCTTTGTATTCAGGCCATGTGATTATTTCTCAGCAAGATGTGGGTCTGGAGTACCGTAAACCTTCTTCACATTGTATGGCAGGAAAAGGAGGGAGAGAGCAGGGAAATCCTACAGTGGTGAGGGGTGGGATGACCCCCTCCTCCCCTGGCAGCCCAGCCAGCACTAGCCTTTTGTTGAACGGTTGGGCTCATCTTGCTAGAAGAGACGCAAAGGGCCTGAAGGCACAGAAAAGGGGCAGGACTTTGAGGGATGTGTCAAGTTCAGATCTGAATGATGAAGCAGGAAGTTTCATACTTTGTGTGAAATGATTGTATGGCAAGAGCTGCAACCAATGCTACTGACTTACCTTTTGTGTAAGGGTGAGATGCAGTACTAAAGCAACAGAAGGGAGGAACTCTGAGCTCCAGAAGATGGATTCCATTAAGGCTCAATTACATGGGTGCTTAAAGAAACAAGTAACTGCTTTCTGTCCAGGCTGCAGCTGATCGCTGGGGGTTTTGCTCGAGTTTGGTTTTTTTTTTTTTTTTTTAAGCAAATCATGCTTAAACAAGAGCGGTGAACCTTTTCATGCTTACCCACTTGTCATTTGTCTCTGTAGCTGAACGATCTAAATGCCTGCCAGCCTGTAAGCTGGGGAAGTTTCAAAGAACCAGGAGGCTTTTCGGTCACCAGGAAGAGCTTGCCAAGCTTTTCTTGGGGGAAGGGGGTGAAACTGAAGGTGATGGACTGTTACTCAAGGCACCGGCTCCTTCACTTTCGTTAGAAATCATTTATTGCCTCGTGCAGTAGTCAAGAAGCATGTATTACGTGCAGGACTGTGTTTGGACTTGTCTGCTAGAGCTCTAGCAGAAATCAGGAGTTGTTTCCTTTGGAGACTGAATGAGAGAAATGCCTCATGGTAACTGTTTTTGACTTGCCCCATGGCAAATTTTTGTGATGCTGGCATGCAAGTATCCTGATGATATCCAGTTCTCTGGCTTTCACTTCTTTTTTTTAATGAAGTGAAATGGGAGTTTTGGTGCAGGAAAGAGAATGTAAGGAATGCTGACAGTCTGTAGTTCTGTGTCCTTTTCCTGGATGAGAGGAGGCAAACTTCTCAGCTCCACTTATTCAGAACTTGTTCCATTGCACAGCTCTATAGCTGTATGCAAGGCTGCAGGGGATGCCAAGCCTGCTTTTACTGAACAGGGCAAGAGAGGGCTTCTGTGCATGTGAAATGTAGGACTGTGGCTGCAGTGGTGTGCACAGAACTTTCTCAGAACAATAAAAATCCTCTTCGTGATGTAACTGACAGCTGCTTTTAGAAAAGTCGTGGGGTTTTGTTTTTTTTTTTCTTCTGTTTTCCCTTTAGTGTCACTTTTGGTTTTGGCTTCTACTTCTCTTGGAGTAAATAATAAAGCTTTCCCATGTTTGCTGCTCAACAGGACAGTTCTTGCATCCTAACAACAGTTTCTGTGTCCAGATAGCTCAGGAATCCAGTTTGTGATTTGAGGTGCTCATGCAGAGATCAAGCAAGGCGATGCCTTTGAAACCTGTCCTTAATCGTGTTAACAGTTTGGTGCCACTAACTCCTGTTTGATCTCAAAAGACTTCTTGCGGAGCTCATTGGGTGAAAATCTCATCATGTTAAACTTGGCAGGGATGTGGTAGGTCCCACACAGAATGGAAGGGAAAAGTTGCCATTGGAGGCTTGCAAGAGGCTGGAAATGTATGGAGTACTTGAAGAAGGAGCTGCACTGCAAGGCTGTGGTGGTGCCTGGTTTTGGTACCTTCCAGGGTGTTCAGTTTAGGGTGTCTTGCCGTTTAGGGTTATTTCTGCCTGTAATTCTTCTGTACTTTTTCATCTTTTAAGTGATGTTTATATGTGCTATGTCACAATTTGTCCTTAGGTGCTTGTTTACCCCATCATTACAAGATCTAACTCTCTGCGTGATTTCACGCAGAATTAACCACAGTGGGAGTGAATGAAAATCCATCTGAATAAAGAAGCTTTAAGCAAATCATCTGCTCTGTGAAGAGTAAGCAAGATTGAGCCCAGGCTGGATTTGCAGAAGTGTACTATGGCTTTGTATGCCATTCTCAATGGTCAAACTGCCATAAATTGAAAGCAGATTTCTGTTGTGTAACCAGCCAGCTAGAGTGCCAAACTGAAAAAGAAAGTGTTGGAACTGATCCCCCAGATTCGAGCCATCGGAGATACCACTTTTTATTTATCTTCAGTTGATAGGCTGCAACCTGCTAGAGGATGTGGAAGATTGAGAGGGGGGGAAGAGTTAAAGCCTTGAAGGGAACATACTTGTGCACCCGAGTCTTGGTTTCTTCTGCTCCTTCAGCTTGAGCTGGGGCTTGTGCATAAAGACTGACTGAATAGCATGTAGCTTGCTTTCTTCCCTGCTGTACTTGCACAATGTCTGGCTTTAATCTGTCAGGGATGCTGTTCAGCAGACTTGTCTGCTCACTAGCTTGTGGGTTTTTTTTCTTTTATTTATTGAAGTGGCTTATCTTTCATAGAGTCATAGAATTCTTTAGGTTGGAAAAGACCTTTAAGACCATAGAGTCCAACCATTACCCCAGCGCTGCCCAGTCCACCATTAAGCCATGTCATTAAGGGCCACATCTACATGTCTCTTGCGTATCTCCAGGGATGGTGACTCCACCACTGCCCTGGGACTTGACAACTCTTTTGGCTAAGAAGTTTTTCCTGATCTTCAGTCTAAACCTCCCCTGGTGTAATTTGGGGCAGTTTCTCTTGTCCTGTCACTTGTTACATGGGAGAAGAGATCAGCCACCTCTTGGCTCCATTCTCCTTTCAGGCAATTGTAGAAAGCAATAAGGTCCCCCCTGAGCTTTCTCTTTTCCAGCCTAAACCTCCCAGGTCCCTCAGCCCTTCCTCATCACACGTGTGCTCCAGACCCTTCACCAGCTCCATTGTCTTTCTCTGGCCCCGCTTCAGCACCTCAGTGTCTCTCCTGTAGTGAAGGGCCCAGAACTGAACCCAGTATTTGAGGTGCAGGCCTCACCAGTACTGAGTGTATGCTCAGTCCCCTCATCTGGATCATCGATAATACTGAGCCCTGGGCAACATCACTTGTGACCAACCGCCAACTGGGTTTAACTCTATTCACCACCACTCTTTGGACTTGGCTGTTTAACCATTTTTTTACCCACTGAAGGTTTTGAGCACCTGTTTCTCCAGGAGGATGCTGTGAGAAACAGTGTCAAAGGCTTTAGTAAAGTCTAGCTATAGACAACTTTAATAATCCATAATAGTTTTGTCTGCGTGTCAGTATTGTATGGTTAGTGGTACTGCTGTAGAGGCTGTTTCTAATGGTATTGTCTTCTCTTTCAGGCTGGAAGAGACAAGTATGAGCCCACTGCTACGTCAGAGCATGGCTCGAAGAAAAAGGGGAAGAAGGAGAGGGACATGGATGAGCTTAAAAAGGAAGTCTCAATGGTAAGAGTGTAGGGCATGGGAAGAGCAGCTTTAAGAATGTTCACTTCCCCCAAAGCCCTGTGCCTAATGTGACTGGTGTGCCGATAACATGGTGTGACTGAAAGCACTGATATCCCATCTTGTCCCTGCTGTCTCCAAGCCAGTCATGCTGCAAATGTTTTAGCATCAAGACAGGTACATAGTAGGCCCTGAAACATCACTCCTCAAAAGGCACTTGACACAGAACCCAAGTCTCTGCTTGCCTTGTTACCCATAGCACAGTCTAGCTGCATTTCCTTACCCAGGCAAGCACTGTCTGGATAGCAGTGGTGCAGGCTTTATTGTGCTGTCATGTGAGTAAGACTGCTGTTTTCATTCCAGCTGATTGGAGTCTGTACAGCTCCATTTACTGCTGGCCTCTGCTCAGACCTCGGTATTATTCCTTCTAATCATGTTTGAGGCTGTTAGGAGTCTCCCATCCCCATCTGTGAATGTTGGATGATGCTGTACATCTGTCTGTGAGTGTCATCCAGCTTAGATATGCTCTCCTTGAAAGATGATGCAGGTTTTGTTTCTGTGCTGTGGTTTTGATTCTGGACTTTCATGTTTTTGGACCCTCTCTTAGGGTCTTTTAGGGAAAGAGAAATCTAAAGCTTGCTTGGAGGTGCGATTGTGCCCACTAGCAATGCCAACTTAAGGTGTCTGCTCCCTCCAGTAGAACCTCTTCAGTGAGGCACTGCTCTGCACCAACATGATCCAACTGTGAAAAGGAGCCTCTTTGTGAGAAGAAACACTGCTTAAGCTGGCAGCATTACTTAAAAATGTGTGAAACTACAGTGTTAATATTCTGTACATTCTGACTTTCCCCCCCAACTCCTTTCCTTCCTGCCCCCAATCCAAAAAAACAACCCAACCAAACAAAAACTCCACCAGAAAGAAAGCCTAAACCAAAGAAAAACCAACAAAACCCACTGAGGCTTCACAGAATCTTCTGGGAGTATAAAGGCAGCACTGAGATATAGTCAGTTTGTTTGAAAAGCCATCATGTCATTCCCAGATAACCACAAGGATGCTTACGATGGGACCGCTTTGAGTTGCAGAATGAGATAGAGATTCTCTTCACAGAGAAGATGTGTTAGGGTCCTGCTCTCTCATCAGACTGTTACAAATGGGAAACCTGGGGTGGAGTGTGGAATTGCTGAGTTCTTGCTTATCAACCTGCAGGGACTGTGATCTCTTCTCCCCCTAACCCCAGCCATTTTCTTATCTTTCAGGATGATCACAAACTGAGCCTTGATGAACTTCATCGTAAATATGGAACAGACTTGAGTCGGGTAGGTAGACTTTATTTTCCTTCCGTCCTTCCCTGATCTGAAAAGGAGCAGTCTCGGTTCAGAGCACTTCACAAAGGGAGATCTGGGTGGTCTGCATTTTTTTGTTTAATCTCCCCTCCTCCAGTTGAGTTTCCCAGGCTTTGGGAGAACTGTTGAGCTCACAAATAATTCTCTTCATCCTCCCACTGTAGAACCTGGCTGCAATAATTTAATGACTTTATTTGAATTATTCCAAGGTCAAGTTGATTTTTTTGGATTTATGTTGGGCTTTTTTCCTGAGGAGTTTGTAATAAAGGCAAATGCTTGTTAAGTTGCAGATGTAGTCTAGTGAGCTAGCACATACCTACAGACTTAATGGTGGCTAGTAGCAGTTAAAATATTACCCTTTTGTAGTAAGAGATGTGCAAATGGCCTAACTAGCCTCAAAGTCCAGTACAGAAGCACTGCAGTGGCTTTGCACCTTGGCTGTTGTTTGCTTTGCTTAATGCATTTTTTTTTTTGCATGGTCATGTATAGCAACAAGCCTGCTCTTACCTTATAACATCAGGCTTGCTTATTTCTGTCAAAGACCTTGGCTTCTGAAAGCTGAACTTCCTGGAAAGCTAATCCAAAGTGTCATCATCTTTATGGCCCCCAGCTTTCACTTGTTCCATAATTTCATAGAATGGGCTGTTGCTCAGATCTCAAGGTCTGCTGCTGTAGCCTTCTTGTCCTGCCCTTCTTCAGTGTTTGTAGTCCTATGGCTCCTCCAGCAGAATTCAACATACTGTAGCTCCTCTTCTTGAAGAGAATTGCTCCTGCACTTGTGTTGCAGAGCCCTGGCTTTTGTGGAGATCTCCATTACCTCTTAGCATCTCCTTGTTGCTGTGGTAGAACAGGAACAAACTCAGAGCTACTTTCCCCAGTTGGTCTTGCCATGATCCTTATAAAGGGAACCTTTCTTGTAGGGTTTAACTTCTGCACGTGCAGCTGAGATTTTGGCTCGTGATGGCCCAAATGCCCTCACACCCCCACCCACTACTCCGGAATGGGTAAAGTTCTGTCGGCAGCTCTTTGGAGGATTCTCACTCCTGTTGTGGATTGGTGCTATCCTCTGTTTTCTGGCTTACGGCATACAAAGTGTGATGGAGGAAGAGCCCAACAATGATAATGTAAGTAAAAATGTCTGGTTTACCTCAAAGGCATGCTCAGCAGCCTCTTTGGCTCAAAGCAGATTAACTTCCTTTAAGCATTCAGTCCAGAAGCTTTTCCCATAACCAGGGGAAATTCAGTGTGTGAGCTTAACATGCTTTGGAATGCTTCCACATAATGAAATGAACAGCCAGCTTCCTCTGTGTTGTGTTAACACTAGCTTGTGGACAGCCTTTGTGTACAAAATGTACAGAGACTGCAAGTACCTCCATGCTTTCTAATGGGGCACTCAAATACCAAGCCAAATACCGTTTATCTGGACAAACTGCCTCTCAGGCAGATCATCCTCTGACTCACTTTCTCTGTTCCTTGTAGCTGTACCTAGGTGTTGTGTTGGCAGCTGTGGTTATCATTACTGGCTGTTTCTCTTATTACCAAGAAGCAAAAAGTTCCAAGATTATGGAGTCCTTCAAGAACATGGTGCCTCAGGTATGGAATGCCTCATTTCTTTGAGATCTGCCAAGCTGTAGTGTGCTCAAGGTTATTAACTGTTTTAAATGTTGACTTCAGTTGCAAAACGCCTGGCTATTAGTGTGGGTTACTGGCTCTTAATTTTGAAGGGTCTGTGAAACTCCTTCCTCTTTATGCTCTAAGTAACAACTCTAATATGTCAGGGTACTCTTGGGTTCCACCAGCTTACTAACATTCATAGGACACTTTATCTATTGTCTGGGGAGTTCATTAACTGGTGTGATAAGTACTAAAACTCAGATTCCTTCACAAACAGTCTGTATCATAACTATCTTATTGTCACCTTGGCAGCAAGGAACTTTAATATCAAGAAAACAAAAATAGCTGTTTTCCTTAAGTAACATGCATATTGGAGATAAATGTCTTGCTACAAGTAGAAACCTCTTAGAGCCATAGCAGAACTATTTTAAGATACTCATCTTTTGATCCCCTTCTTAAGAGTTTTGTTTGACATAGGTTGTTTCTTCACTGTCTTTCAGCAAGCTCTTGTAGTCAGAAATGGTGAGAAG
The DNA here is from genome assembly GCF_034315485.1 of Pezoporus occidentalis. NCBI lineage: Eukaryota > Metazoa > Chordata > Aves > Psittaciformes > Psittacidae > Pezoporus > Pezoporus occidentalis. The sequence continues at coordinate 2,222,912 of NW_026912898.1, forward strand.
ATGAGCATAAATGCTGAAGGTGTTGTAGTTGGAGATCTAGTGGAGGTAAAAGGAGGAGACAGAATCCCAGCTGACCTTCGGATCATATCTGCACATGGTTGCAAGGTACAGCAGTGACAGACTCTCTGAAAGCTTCATTAAGAAGGATGATGAATTGGTCTGGTTTCAAAGAATGTCTCCTATGCTATCAGTGGGTGATGGAGTGGAAGAGAAGGGGGGAGAGTGACTAGTATTTTACTTGCTTGCATTGCTGAAATCATCAGCCTGCTTGTGTATGACAGAGTATTCCCTTCCATGTAGGTGGATAACTCCTCACTCACTGGTGAATCAGAACCTCAGACCAGGTCTCCAGACTTTTCCCATGAAAACCCACTGGAGACTAGGAATATTGCCTTCTTTTCCACCAACTGTGTGGAAGGTATGTGACTGTCCTACTTTCTTTGAAGTGTCAACAATGCTAGTGATTGAACTGCAAAGATAAGCAATGCAGATGGTCTGAGTTCAGTTGGTAGCATACTCCTACCATGCAGGAGCAGGCTGGAAGTTCCTAGCAAAGGTTTTGTCTGTTCCAACTGCAATAATGTTTAATGGCCCAAGAAGACTCCACAGCACTGTTCTTTTCTGCTCAGACACACACAGCTATGTAGTGTGTTTTTGAGCATGACTGCCTTACTACAGCAGCATTAAAGTGCAATAATGATATCTTATGATGGATAATGTAATACAAAGCACAATGGTTAAGTAGAGCTGTAAGGAATACTATAGCTGCTGCAGAAAGTAGGAAATTCAAACATCTCTGGCAGAACTTCCCGTTGCAGCTGAGTATGATGGTAAGCAGCCTTTGTGCCGAAGCCCAGAGCATCTTTTCCATTTCCACAGGGTGTCAAGCTGTGACTGTTCAGTGATGGTGCAGAGTTCTGTCAGGAGAGGACTCCTATTGTGTCATCTCCTGACAGATTCTCACCAGCAAACTGTTTTCTGCTTTTTTTGACCTGTCTTGGTTTAAACCCCCACTTTTCCCCTTCCTGCTCCCCAGAGGGATGGGGGGAAGAACTGAAAGAATGTAAACCCCATGGGTTGAGATAAGAATAGTCCAATGACTAAAGCATAATACAAAACTACTACTACTGCTAATAATAATAATGATAAAGGAAATAACAAGGGGAGAGAATACAAAACTAAAAATGGAAGGGGGGAAAAAATCCCAAGAAACACAAGTGGTGCCCAGTGCAATTGCTCACCACCTGCTGACCAATACCCCGCCCAACCTGAGCAGCGATCTGGGCCTTCTGGGTGACTCCCTCCAGTTTCTATACTGGGCATGATGTGCTGTGCTATGGAATACCCATATGGCTAGTTTGGGTCAGTTGTCCTGTCTCTGCTCCCCACTGGCTTCCCGTGCCTCCTCCTCATTGGCAGAGCATGAGACTGAAAAGCCCTTGATGGGGCAAGTGCTACTGAGCAACAACTAAAACATTGGTGTGTTATCAGCATTGTTCTCAGGCTGAAATTGAAAACACAGCACTGCACCAGCTACTAGGAAGGAGAAAAATAACTGCTACAGCTGAACCCAGGACACTAACCCTCAAAGGAAAAAAAAAAAACAAAACAACAATACAAAAACAACCCAGCCAAACTGAAAGATATTCTTAATCTTTCTCAAAAGCCTCTGGGAGAGAAAATGGGCCCTCTCCTAAAGGAGGGAAGAGGATATCATCTACTTGAAGATATCTTCTAATTCCCTGCAATTGGCACTTGATTTTCTGGCATGGAAGGGAGAGAGCTTACAGCTTGACCAGTCATATGAGAATCCTGTGCAGCACTCACTTCCACATATCTCTTGTTCTGCTAGAGATTAAGAAATGCTGCAGTGGGAGACTTCAGCTGCTGTAATGCCTATCTGCAGAATCTTGGGCAAAGCTTGCTAAACTCTAGGACAGGCTGAACAAATTCAGTTTAGTGTGTTTTGGGAAGGGTTTTTGTTTTCTAACACCTCTCTTTTGTCTAGGCACTGCCCGTGGTATTGTCATTAGCACTGGGGATCGCACTGTGATGGGCCGTATTGCCAGTCTGGCTTCTGGACTGGAAGGGGGCAAAACTCCAATTGCCATGGAGATTGAGCACTTTATCCACCTCATCACTGGAGTGGCTGTGTTTTTGGGTGTCTCTTTCTTCATTCTTTCACTCATCCTCGAATACACGTGGCTGGAAGCTGTGATCTTCCTCATTGGGATCATTGTTGCCAATGTCCCTGAGGGGCTGCTTGCAACTGTCACGGTGAGTGAAGCTGAGAAAAAAAGCTTGAATGAGTTACATATATGGCTTATGAGGAGGTGGAGTGCTTTATGCTCAGTGTGCATTCAGAGGTAAATACTAAACTAATAGAAGGTACTTTGTGGTGAGTGTGTAGTGTTAGGCTTTCTGAACTCGATGTATTCAGACTAGCTGCCTCAATCAATGTCAAGTTCTGCAGCTCTTTATCTAACAAAGACGGGTCCCTAAGCTAGACCTGCACAGAGGCTTGGCTTTGTAGAACTGAAATGAGCAAGACTGGTAGTTCTGGACTTGTCTTTTCTGTGCAAAAAGGGGCTTTCCTGTTACAACTGTGTCTACACCCATATGCACACCAGCCCCTCCATCGCTGAAGGGCTGGTGGAGCATCCTGCAAGCTTTGCTCTAGCCTCAGCTCTTGATCTGGGATCTGGCAGAGGTTCTTGTAAATTTGGTTTCCCAAAGACATAGTGTGAGAGACCATAGTGAGAATATCTAGGTGTGCTCAGCTGTGGAGGAGGTTGACAGGGCTGGAGGCTTCCATGCAGCCTGAGGAAACAGAGCAGCAACTGAAGCAGGGAATGAACAGTTGGGAGCTAGAACCAGGTAAGAGCCTCTGGCAAGAAAGGGTAACTGGGGCTGCTCATTTCTTACACCAGTAAGTTGCAGCCCTATCACTAAAGCTATTTTGGGCCTTCTCATATGTGGTCTCCCTCCATCTATTTTGAGAATTCATATGATTAGGGAGCTGCAACTTTAACTAAAATGTTACTCCAGGGCATGTTATTTGCTTCCGAATGCCCTGAAAAGATGGAAACTAAATCCTTGTGAGTCCTTCTGGAAAATGTCATTTAAGCCTAGCAACTAGGCCTAACTGCTGCTGTTTATTTTGCACTGGCAGGGTGAGCATGGAATTAGGGAATTGCTGCAGGCCCATAAGCAGTTTATCATTCCCTGCCCACAGTGGGTTGGGTAGCACAGTCACATCTAACCTGTCTTCTTCCTTGTCTCCAGGTATGTTTGACACTAACAGCCAAGCGGATGGCTCGTAAGAACTGCTTGGTGAAGAACCTGGAGGCTGTGGAAACCCTGGGCTCCACATCCACTATTTGCTCTGACAAAACAGGCACCCTGACACAGAACCGTATGACTGTTGCACACATGTGGTTTGACAATCAGATTCATGAGGCCGATACTACAGAGAACCAGAGTGGTAAGAACATCTCTTTGTGCTTGAGGCGTTTCCCTGGGGCTTCTTGTACACCTGTACTTCTAAGAGCCCATGTTTCTAGCTGTCCAGTCCAAGTGAAGTTCACACTGCAAGGATTTCAAACGTATGATCTACAATGAGCATTAAAAGACTTAAGGTGACACAGAGAAAGCTTGCATTTTTCCACAGTTCTGTTTAATCCCTAAACTCCACATAGGCTGCTTTTGCTCAGAGTTACTCCACTGGAATTTGAGTCTCTTGAATGTTCAGTCCTTTGTTTGTCCTGTGTGTAGAAATGTTTGCTGTTCTGTACTTCAGAGTAGCTGATTATTTTTGCCAAAATATATCTGATGAAGTTGCCCCACCTTAAGTCTTGCTGCAAGTGTGGACAGCAGAGGTGTTGACCCTGGTAATAAATTGACCTGGACGTAGATGGGGAATTTCCCATGTTGAAATAGATGGCTGCCCTTAAACAAGGGTTTTCCCAAAATATCCTGGTTGTGTTTGCAGAGCAGTAGCAATGAGTGTAAGACTTCTGCGGGAAGTTTCTTCTAGGTATTGATAAGAATCTGAAATCTCAGTGTCCTGTGCAATTGAGAGAGGTATTTACCTCTCCAGAACGGTTCAGTACAACCAAATTTGCTGTTCAGTTCATCTCCCTTGAAGCCAACCTAAGGGTCAGTGTGAGAAAAGCAGGATCTTTCTTTAAGGATTGTTCCTTTGGGAGCTGTTTCTTCCAGTTCCTGGGTGATGGATAAAGTGAGACAACATGGAGGCTCTCAATAGGCCTTTCTGAAAGAATGTTATCTGTCCAAAATTCTTTGGCTTTGTCAGCATGGCTGCTGCTGGGTGCTGCTGTTAGTGGAAACTTGAAAGCAAAGGTGTTCTCTGCACTGTTGCCATTCCACCCTCTGGTCTTAAAACAATCAACTGCTCATCAAGTACCTGGGAAGGGAGGAGGTTTGAAAGAGATACAGTGTGCTAATGGGCTCTAAGTGTTCCTGATTTCTGAGATAAAGGCTTCTTGCTCTTAAAACTGTGGGATTTCAGGCTTATTTTTTGAGGGGTGTGCTTTTTGACATTCTTTTGCTTTCAGGTGCTTCCTTTGACAAGAGCTCAGCTACTTGGAGTGCTTTGTCCAGAATTGCGGGTCTCTGCAACCGTGCTGTGTTTCAGGCCAACCAGGAAAATATACCAATTCTTAAGGTGAGTTCCTAAAAGAAACATAAGTCCTGTTCCCTACCACTGCCCTCCCATAATGGTAATGAGATTGCATCCTGTGGGTGGCAGGAACCTGCAAGTAGAGGTATCTGCCACTCTTAGTCTTTATTGCAGTTTGGTACTGTTGTAGGAGATGGGACTGGGAGGATACATTTCCCACAGCAGACTCTGGACATCCACTAACAGTCTGTGTGGGAGGTCAGATGCTTCAGACAGGTCTAGGAAAGACAAAAAAGCTTCCCTAGGCATTTCACAGTGTCTGGCTGTTCCAATAGTCTCTATCTCTGGCATTTGTACACTTAAAAGCTACAAACATCCAGTTCTGGGAGCTCATAGTAGTAGACACCAGAGCTGGGAGGGCAGCAGTCATGAGAGACTGTCTTTAGCCAGTCTGTTCTCACTGGCAAGTCTTGACTTTTTTTAAGCTTTGCTGGTTCAGCACTGGTGCAAGTGCCAGCAGAACATCAATTCACATTCCTGCTTCTGAACTGTGACACAGCCAGGGCTGAAATTAACTGAATGGTGCTTATCTGTCAAATACTAGTCATGTTGCTTAGTAAACTTCCCAGGGGTGTTCTGGTACTCTGGTAATAGAAATGATGGAACAAACTATTTTTCCCTAGCACTCCTCTGACTGTAACCTCAGGTCATGTTCTTTAGACCTAAGATGAAGAGCTGGAGTTCTTCCCATCTAAGGAAGACTTGGGAGGGGGGAGTTTTGAAAAGTCTTTAGATACCAAAAAGCAATAGAAAAATGGGAAGAAAAGGGAGGAAGGAGGGGAAACAAAAAACCCACAAAAACAAAACCCAACCAGAAAACGCCCTCCCCCCCAAAAAAAAACAAATTCTCTTGGATGGAGAGACCAGAAGGGCAAGAAATATTTAGTTTAAAATGCAGCAAAGGCAACTGAAGCAGGACATTGAGTACGCACAGATCTCAAGGGCTGAGAACCCCCATTTACAATCTCTATCAGTGCCAACCTAATGGGACAAGAGATGGGGACAGATTAAATCTTCCCTGCTAGAGGCTCACTAAACTGATCTTGTGTTAGGGTGGGAGAGCACATGCAAGTGTTTGTATGCATGTCATCAGTCTTCATGTCACATTTGCTGTTCTTCGTTGCAAGGAATGTACATAGTTAAAGTTTACCCTCCAGCTCTATTTCTCTGGCTGCATCTGGTTATCTGACTTTCTCTGCCCTTTTAAAGGGCTGCTTGCCTTTGGGCACCACAAGACTGCTGCTGTCTCAGAGTAGGAGGCCTGGCATTCTGAAATGCGGTATTTGTCACTAGATAATAGAATTATTTATTCACTCTCATATTGTGTTACGTAGAAGCTGAGATGAATACACCTGAGATGAATACATGTTTCTTTGAAAATATCTGATCATCTGTGGTGAGTCTGCTGGGATGTACGCATTGACAGTTGTTTCTTTCCCCAGAGAGCAGTGGCAGGAGATGCTTCTGAGTCTGCACTTCTAAAATGCATTGAGCTGTGCTGTGGTTCTGTCAAGGAGATGAGAGATAGGTATCCCAAAGTGGTGGAAATACCATTTAACTCTACCAACAAGTACCAGGTAAGCATGTGCACTTAAGGGAGAGCTGCTTTGTGAAGCACTGATGTAAATTTGTATGCAGTGTGCCTCAAAACTTTTTTTGGCACTAAAATCTTGTCTAGCCATTACATGCTTGTAGACCATACAGTTAAGAGGTTCTGGAGCTGCCTTGACACTAAGGTGTCAGCTGCTGAGAAAGGACCAGACATGTTTCCAACCTGTGCAGCAGTAGTGCACAGAGAATGGAAGAACTCAAATCTTGGAGTAGGAATGAACTGCTTGAAAATAACCTTAAAAGGTAGAGCTTGGATACAAAAAAGGTCATTGCAACATCTGTGGTTATATATGTTAATGTTAAAGAATACATAGGAATTTTCCTTAGTTGTTGAACCTATTTAAGGTGCAGGTAAATGGGAACTAGAGCAGAATATCACAAACTGTCCTGAGCTGCTGTAACGGACAGCGCATTGAGTGATGGAGATTACTTTTGACCTTCGCAGTACATGTCTATAACACCAGTTTTATTTCTTCCACCCTAGCTGTCTATCCACAAAAATGCAAACCCATCAGAATCCCGTTACTTGCTGGTGATGAAGGGAGCTCCAGAGAGGATCTTGGATCGCTGCAGCACCATTCTTATTCATGGCAAAGAGCAACCACTGGATGAGGAAATGAAAGATGCTTTTCAGAATGCCTACCTTGAATTGGGAGGCCTTGGGGAGAGAGTGTTAGGTAAGGAAATACAACCTTAAATTGAAAAGATCTGTCCCTTGTGCTCCTGTGCAAAGTCCCCATAGATTTACTGGAGGGTTGCACTCTGTTCCCGCAGTGTAACCATAGCGTTCAGTCAAGGTCGCTTCAATGCGTATAGGAACAGTTCTGCTTCAGCCTTTAATCTAAAAGGAAGCCTGCAGGGTCTTATCTTGCCCAGCAGCTGAGTCCCCTAGATCAAAATGAAGCAAAGCATATGGGGCCACATGGATTTGCTCCACTGCATGTGAACCAAGCTGTGCCTGGGCACCTAGCAACACCTATTAGTTATCAGAACATGAGTGTGACTCCTGCCTCAGTACCCCTGTTGTTATTGTGCAGCTGTTTGCAGAAGCAATAAGCATTTGCTCTCTTTGCCTCCTGATGCATAGGAACAGAGTAAACATGGATTTGATGTGTTACAGGATTCTGTCACCTGGCTCTGCCTGACGATCAGTTCCCTGAAGGCTTCCAGTTTGACACAGACGAACTGAACTTCCCTGTAGACAAACTCTGCTTTGTAGGACTGATGTCTATGATTGACCCTCCTCGTGCTGCTGTGCCAGATGCTGTTGGCAAATGCAGAAGTGCTGGGATCAAGGTAGTTTATTCCTGGGTTGACAATAACTTTGCTCTATGCCTGTGGATATAAAGGGCTTTGCTTACTCTCCGTGTTGCTGTAATGTGAGTGAGTGAAGTATTGGTCAGGATTTAACTACTACTAATTGAGGCTTCATTTCTGAGTTAAATACAAATGATTGTATGTTAATGGACTGAAAATAGAGTTGGACTCCAAACTGACAGGTGCTGATGACGTGGTGTCCCAAAGCAAGCATGTGATTTGGCTCGAGTGTGTTCTGCATGTCCCCTAGCACTGACTGAGATGAGAGTGCAAAGCACAGGCTGGAAATAGAACTGAATCTGACTTAGGAATTAACAATTTTCTTTGTCTTCCATCCACCTCAATCCCCTGCATACTGGTAACAGATCACTACCTGTACCTCAGGCTTGCTCTGTGCCAAGGCTTACTTGTAGAACAAAAGCCACGTGGCCTTTCTGATCTCAAGGGACCTGCCTTTGAGCAGTGTTGCTCTGCAGTACAGGCACAGCTTTCACAGCAGTCTATTTGCATTTCAGGTTATCATGGTTACTGGAGACCATCCCATCACAGCCAAAGCCATTGCCAAGGGTGTTGGCATCATCTCTGAGGGCAATGAAACCGTAGAAGATATTGCTGCTCGACTCAACATTCCTGTCAGCCAGGTCAACCCCAGGTACTGACTGGTGGGGAGGGCCAGAGCTGTTTGAAGAATTAAGCATTTGCCTCTCTGCTTGCCTTGGATAATGCCTCAGCATCTCTCCCTAGACATGAAAACTTAGCATCTGCTTAGCCTACCATGTTGTGGCTCTTCAGTGTGTATCGTGGGTTATATGAAGAATGCACAAGGCTGTCCTAAGTGTGCATGTCTCTTGTAAATGGGAAGTAGTTAGAAGTAAGGACTGTACAGAAAGCTGGCAGTTTCTTCCATTGTTTCCCTGCCCCATAGCTGCCTGTCCTGATGGTCTGTCCCTCCACTGGGGGAAGGAAACAACTGGCTGAGTGAAGTCTTTTTCCCCTGAGCTGAGCATTTGCCCTGCCTGGTTCATGTCACGGCACAAGCACCATGTACTAGCCTAATGTAGCAGACAGGGAAAAGTATCCGAAGTGGCACAGGGGAGGGGGTTGGCTGTTTTGGGACTGTTTTGATCAATGATGCTGCAGGGCCTGAAATTGTGTCCTCCTGTGATTCCAGATCTTTAAGTAGAGGGTAGGTTTAGTTTTGCCATCAGACATATACTTAGTCAAGCTTATTTAGTGAGGTAACTTACAGGTAATGGGAAAACTCTGGTAAAAAGAAAATGAATTTGTTTATAGTCACAATCCAGACTGAATGAGCTACTGAAAGTAAATTGTTTAACTGTTTTATATTGTTCAGAGAAAAGAGTTGCAATGCCTCTTAAACTTGATCACTCAAAGCCCAGTTCTGTCCCTCTTGCTCTCAAACTCTCTTCTGGGTCTGATTGCAGGTGGTCAAAGGGAGCAGGACTAGGACTGGGTAGGGTAATTGACACTAGTCAGTAGCTACAAGCAGAATAAATGTGAAAATGGAATCCCTTCCTCACAGGGGTTAATGTTAGCCCTCCCAGCCTAGTGCAGAACTGAGGCATCCTCAGAAAATGTGCTTTGGCATCAGCAGGCTGTTTGCAGAATGGCTGGGCTGTCTGCATTGCTTAGCTTGACCCAGCCTGTGTTTGGCCTGGAGGGTAGCCATGTAGTTTATGAACTGTGAATAGACACCCTGTAGAATGAAATTGCTTGGGGAAGATGAGTATTGTGGCTGAATTCTACTTGCTTCTCAAGGGTAACTTCACAACCTAGCAGTGCAGGCTGAGGGTCACTGGGCTGTGTGACTGAGCAGGTCAGCAGCTGGCTGTAAGGGTGGGGAAGGAATTTCCCAGTCTAATGATGTAATGAGCTGTGTGGAGAGTCTCCTAGACCTATAAGGGATGGTATGTTGGGTTAGAGAGGTGGTATTTTGCCGTAGCATGCAGGGTACCAAACCAGTCTAAATATAACACTTGCATGCTTTTGTTGAAGAGTGTGAAATAGTCTGAAGTAATACAGTGTGAGCTCTCTGTGAAGAGCCACATGTAGATCATCAGTCTGTTGCAAAAAGGATTGCATGCAGAAGACCACAGCATCTCTTGTGATGTTGGAAGCCAACAGCCTGAGCCAGGGACTCTTCTCTTGCAGAGAGGCCGAGCTGTGGAAACAACTAGTCTGTGCCTTGATTCATTTTAAAAAGCCATAGAGAGAATTAGTCTCTCTATGAGTCTCTGGGGCTCTTTATCTGTTGCTTGGCACTGTCTTTTTCTTTGTGTTCCTCATGTACCTTTTAAACTTGGATCATCAAACTTATGTGCAGAGCCTGCCTGGATTAGTATTTAGCACAGCAGGAACCAGTCTTTTCCTAGAGCACTGGAAAGCTGTAGTAGGCAAATACAGCTAATGAGAAACTTAGTTTAACTTGTGAAGTAAAACATCATACTGTCTCTTAATTGCAGGGATGCCAAAGCTTGTGTTGTTCATGGCACAGATTTGAAGGACATGAGTAGTGAGCAACTGGATGACATCCTGACTCATCATACAGAAATTGTCTTTGCCAGGACATCTCCTCAGCAGAAGCTTATCATTGTGGAAGGCTGCCAGCGCCAGGTAAAGAGAGGGAGTCCAAGGATTTCATATGGTAGAATTCCCAGATGTGTATATATGTATGTATATGTGTGTATATATAAAAAACTCCTAAGCAGTGCTGCCTTCTGATGTCTCAGGACTTAGTCCTCTGAGTGCTATCAGGTAAAGGGCCAGACTGAGATCTCAGTCTGTCAGCAGCCACCAGCTGCTGATGTCAGGCTGCTCTACAATACATAAGGGTCTTTCAGGAAAGTATCTTAATTTTGTACTGAGGCTTTCTTCTGATCCTAGAATGTTGAACACTTAATTTCTAAATGCTTTGGAGGCGCTTGGGAGAGGAGGATTTGACATGTTTATATATTGTCCAGCATCTCTGGACAATATATAAGCAACAATCTCATGCTGCTCTCCAAGCCTGATCAGAATGGGGAAAAGGGGTGAGGGAGGACAAGGAGAAATTGAGGTCTTCCAACAAAGTGGAAGTAGTTTTTTTTTGTGCTTCATCACCTGAAAGACAGGAGAAAGCTTTTCTGCCTGAAACATGTTACATGATGATTTCATTTCAGTCTTTCTATCCCTCTCCTTGTGGTTAGGGTGCCATTGTAGCAGTCACAGGTGATGGTGTGAATGATTCCCCAGCCCTGAAGAAGGCTGACATTGGTGTTGCTATGGGTATTTCTGGCTCAGATGTCTCCAAGCAGGCTGCTGACATGATTCTGCTGGATGATAACTTTGCCTCCATTGTCACTGGGGTTGAAGAAGGTGAGTTTATAATGTGGTGGCAAAGTGGCATAATTCAGCAGTGTACTGATGCCCTGTGGAACAGAGGTTTCTGGAGGGTTCTCCTGTTTTTTGAGCTTATCTCCACAACAAGTGTTTTCAAGGAGGGCTTTCCTCCTCCCTTCAGAAGTCTTCTCCCTTTGCATGGGACCAGCACAAGCCTTTGGGATGGGTAGCTGGAGGAAGCAGCTGAGTAACAAAGCTACTTTGTCCTTTTCCCTATCACGTGAGTCTGGAGTCATCTTTGCCAGCTGAGTCTGACACATTTCCCTCCCTGATGGAGCAATAGCTCTCAAACAGGAGCAGAACAGAGGGTGCTTACAGGGGTTCTTAATGATCCTCAGAGCCCAGGGCTTAATACCCTGCTGCTGTGTGCAGTGAACCCTGATTGCTGTGCCCAGAATTGTTACTCTGTATAGGTGATGCTGTGCATGGAGCACAGTCTCACCTGTACATGCAAGGAACCCCTTCAGGTTGCTGCGCTAGCATTTTGCTTTTCAGTGTTAATACTGAAGCTGCCCATGTGCTACTTGGCTGCCTTCTGCTGATAACTAAGAGTTATGTTAGTTGTTGTCTCTTCCTTGACCCAGGGCGTCTGATCTTTGATAACCTGAAGAAGTCTATTGCTTACACCCTGACCAGTAACATTCCTGAAATCACGCCGTTCCTGATCTTCATCATTGCAAACATACCCCTTCCACTGGGAACAGTCACAATCCTCTGCATTGACTTGGGCACTGACATGGTGAATGTTGTCTTTTTCTCTTGAGAAGAAATGTGGGTGTTCTTGGGGTACCCTGAAGAAAGAACCAGGTGGAAGGAAAATGCTTAAATAGAGTTTTCTCTAGTGTTCTGATTTAAAATAAGTACCATTTGATACTCCCTGTCTTCTAGATCTCTGAGTCTGAGAGGACTGAGGGCCCTTCAGTTCCATGTAAGGGCAAACTGAGAATGGGGAGGAGGAGAAGGCCTTCCTGAGTACTACAGCTATGGTTTTCAGACAGTGCTGTTTCTCAGATGGAACATATGGTGCAGGGAAGGCTATATGCAGTGGATATTGGAACTGTTCTAACAGCAGTCTTACTACCTCCAAAGGTCCCTGCTATTTCCCTGGCATATGAGCAAGCAGAAAGTGACATCATGAAGAGGCAGCCCAGAAATCCCAAAACAGACAAGCTGGTGAATGAGCGGCTGATCAGCATGGCCTATGGGCAGATTGGTAAGCTGGTCTGTTTTCTCTGGCGGTAGCAGGGGTTATACACCACCCTAACTCAGTGATTGTTCCACCTACCTTGGTAGGGTTGAGGTTTGGGATATGTGAGCCAGAACCTTGGGCTGTTAAGAACTTGCTGTGATTCTACCCCATGCCACATAGCGGTGGCTTGCGCAGCTTGATCCGCTGAATCGCTTTCACAGTAACGTTGTTTAATTGCATAGTGCTGTAAAGGAACTGGCTGACAACCAGCTCTCCTCTGGTTCAGACTTGTTCAGCAAGAACATAGATCCCATTGTTAGTTTAATTAGAAGTAAAGGATTCTCTCCAGCATATCCCTAAACACACAGTATTAGGAGCCTTGATTAAAGGCAGCTACAGAGACGTGCCCAGTTTGCAGGACAGGAGCTCATGCTTAATTGCAGCAGACCTTGGGAACCTTCTTGACTGTATTTTGCAAGGGTTGGGGGTGGGCAAGGCTTAATGAGAATACAAAGAGTGTTTTATCTTGTGTCCTTGAGTACTGTGCCGTCACAGTACAGGGCAGAACAGAACAGAAGTAACTCTGTACGAAGTTGGGAGGAGAAGCTGCTCAGCAAGAGGGATGCAGCTGAGTTTGATGTTAGCAGGAGCTATTTCTATAGCTGTTGCCTGGGAGATAGAGCCCCACAAGGAGCAATTTTTTAGGTGTTTGGGGTCTCATGGAGACTGCTTTCCATTGTAATTGCACTGCACAGTAGCTTCATCAGTCTTATCCTTTCTTACCTGTTCAGGTATGATCCAGGCCCTTGGGGGTTTCTTCACCTATTTTGTAATCATGGCAGAGAATGGGTTCTGGCCTTATGGCTTGCTAGGGATCAGAGTTCAGTGGGATGACCGATGGATTAATGATGTGGAAGACAGCTACGGGCAGCAATGGGTAAGTTTTGAGGCACAGCTTAGAGCCTGCGAGCCAAAATACTAATGCCTGCTAAACTTAGTGTAAGTTCCAGAGAGCAAAGGCAGTGTGTTTGAACCAATGCTCTCTGCTTTGCTTCCTAGACCTACGAACAGAGGAAAATAGTGGAGTTCACTTGCCATACAGCCTTCTTTGTTAGCATTGTGGTTGTGCAGTGGGCAGACTTGATCATTTGTAAGACCCGAAGAAACTCCGTCTTCCAGCAGGGAATGAAGTAAGTCAGGCTGTCCAAGGAGGATGTATTCTCCAGCACACGGTATTCTGGTTCTTCATCCCAGCAGTGTTTGGGCATTTTGGCATAAGTCTTCAACAATCTGATGTCTTGGTAGTGGGTAAAAGAGGGAGTGGGGCTCTCTTTCTTGCCATACCTTCCATGGTTGAGGCAAAGTGAAATGACTTCTTCTGGCATTGTCTGTGGGAGCTAGCCCACCTCAAAGGACAGTGATACAGTCCATTACACAGTCTTGTGGGGCAGCTGAGCATCTGATGGATCAAGAGATCTGGTGGCATGAACCTCAGCCTCCCTCTGATTTGTGGTGAAAGTTACTGCTGGTTAGTTGCTGACTTAGCTGTGATCTGGAATATCTTTTTCTGGAGCATAAAAGACCTTTGCAACAGCTGTGCCATCAGCTTTAATGGCCTGGTAGTCCCCATCTGGTGGATTTCTGGGCTAGACCAGAATATCTATTTCTGTTCACTACCATGTAAAAACTAGATGTTTTTTTAGGATATCAGCTGGAAAAGTACTTTGTCTCTGACTGCTTTCCTGTTTCTACTAGGAACAAGATCTTAATATTTGGTCTCTTTGAGGAGACTGCTCTGGCTGCCTTCCTCTCTTACTGCCCTGGCATGGATGTTGCTCTAAGGATGTACCCTCTCAAGTAAGTTGCATCATGCTTTTTGTGCAGCAGGCAGTACCACTGAACAGCAGTGCTTGGATGGGGAGATGGATAAAAGTAGTTATGAGCTTGTGAAGCATGAAGCCTAGTTTTAACCCAGAAGAGCTCAGGCTGGAGGGTACAAGTGATCCTTTGCTGTAGTGTGGCACACCAGGGGTTTGATATTCTGTACTGCCTATGGAATGTTTATAGGGAGCCTGCAGTTCAGTGCCCCACTTAAAGCAGCACAACCTCAGTTGTACCACTGTGCTCTAGTGCAGCTGCTGTTATACTTACATGGTGGTATTTTTATGGGTAGGGGACTGCATCTCTAAAGACAGTTGAACTGCTCTAAAACACAGGCCAGGTGACTCTTTACTAACTGATGATGATGGTGTCTTGTGCCTTTTTCTGTCCCCCATAGAAACCGTACTAGTAACGGAGTCTCTGGGAAGATGCTGCATAGTGCAGATGACCAGCTTTCGTAACAGTGGGAAGGGTGCCAACATCTTAAGCATTGCTCAACAGTATTGCAACATTTCATGACAGGGTTTAGTTTCAAACTATGAACAGCCCCTCTAGCTTCTGTGCCATGAAATTTTCATGGCAAAAAGATCCTGGTACACCTTGTGTCCCATTCAGAAGTGTCATCTAGAATTTGGTTCTGAAGTGCTGCCCTTTGCCCAGTGCCTGCAGCAGCTAGATGTTAGCACATGTAAATCATAAGGGAAATGAGTGCAGTTCAAGTGAGCAAGGCTGTGGGCACAAAGGTTATGTGTACTTGGAGGAAATGCTGCTAGATTAATAGGTAGGGAGGTGCTGGTACAGAGAAGCACAAAGGTGCTGTGACGCACCTCATGTTGGAATTAATAGCCAAATAGTGGATTAACCTATTGCAGCAGAAAACTTGGTGGTAATTCTTGGCTTGGAGGGTTCTCAGCTGAACCACAGCTTTGTGGTTGCTGGTGCACTGGCAGGCAGGGACATGGCAGCCTTCCTGCACTCCTGTGCCCTGAAGTCAGAGCTCTGCTAGGCACAGAGCATCTTTGCTGCCTGCATTCTTACTGTCTTCTCTCCCAAACAGGCCAACCTGGTGGTTCTGTGCTTTCCCGTACTCCCTCCTCATATTCCTGTATGATGAAATCAGAAAGCTCATCATCAGACGCAACCCTGGTGGTAAGAACATGATGCTAATCTGTGTGTTTCCTTCCCTGCCTCCTCAGGCTGCTGAGCTCTGTAGAAGCTCTGACAGTGCTCAGGGACCCCCAGTGCAGACACTATGCAGTGCTGTGTTTTCCCTTCCTCAACACTAATAGTGCAGTTAGTTCAAATTAAGGACGTGTTGTTCCTCTCCCTTCATTCTTGTGCAGCATATGAATGTACCAGTGCACTGACATAGATGGAAAAGACTGATAATGCTTTGGGTAATTCTAGACAGCCGGAACAGGGCCTGAAAGCTTCAGCACATCAGCAATTGGGCAAGACTTTTCCATTGTGATGGGTCACTTACTAGTTCAGGTGCTACACTGCAAGTCTGCAGAGCCTAAAGGGACATCTCATGAACCTCCTAATTACTCTGCTTTAGGACTAACTCTGTTTTCTCCCTTCTTTTCTCTTAGGTTGGGTGGAAAAAGAGACCTACTACTAAAAAGCGCCTGTAAACCATTCTACGCACAGCCCATGCCACCTCTCCACCACCTCCCCTGTGTGTGTACTTCATCTTTGCAAGCGCAGAACTGTGCTTGGGCAGGAGTGAGCTGAAACTAAAGGAAACCTGAAGAAACATGGACTGGAGGAGAAAGCAATGGAGGAGGTTGGGGTGGGGGGAGTGTCTGACCATCAGTCCATGGGGATGAGAGTTTGAGTAGTTTTATGTGCCTTTTTGTTTTTGTAAAAGGAAACCGAAGATTTTATATGTGGATTTTTACAAATAAAGATGGATTATAAGAGGATGCCCCCACATGGTCTTAGGTGGATGGTTTTTCTCAAGGCAAAAACTGGGTCAGGGCAATCTCCCTTCCCTGCTGAGGGTGCGGTGATGACTAGCCCTTGGTGCTTCCCTTTTGTATAGTAGGGAAGCAGAGCTGCTTGACCCAGAGACAACAGCACGTGGCTTTTACCACCACTGGTGCATCTGCCTCTAGCTCAGTGCCTAATGTGATGAACTGCTTCTAGGCACTTGCTTTTCAAAGTCTAAAGCTCAGGGAGCCTGCAGGCCTCTGGATCTTGGCTGCTTCCCCCTAATACAGCACTGAGTGGAGAGAAGAGCTGGTGGCTGGATGTCTGCTCTGGCTTGCTGCAGGAGCCTGCAACTTGCTTGCTGGGCTCAGAAAGAGAACAGGCTTCTGCTGAATGGCACTTGGATCCCAACAGCTTTGTTCTCAAAATCCTGACACTGATTTTCCTGCTTGCTTTGCCAAGTAAGGGATAATGTTTCCTAGTGTCCTGTGTGCATGCACGTGCTTGCTCTGGCATGGTGCTTGCCCCATCTTGATGCCTGCAGTGGAGTGAGAGAAGTGTACAGGATCCTTCACCTTCCACTTCTGAGGAAGGCATCTCTGGGTTCCAGGTTGGCTCTCTGGGCTCAAGTGAGTTGTGCTGCTTCCCTTGGCCTAGTCATTTTACTGTGTAATGATGCTTGTCTGGCTTGCTTCTGAGAACTCGGTGGAGGTGCTGGCCTTTTGCATGTGGACAGTCACCATGAAGTCTCTTTTCATGCTCCTACTACTGCTGTTGTGCTAAAGCCACCTTTGGAAATGCTTCAGGTCCTTGGTCCTATTCCTGAACTGCTGGTCTGTGTCCCTCTTAGTATTTACTTCTGCAAAGGGTCACTCCAACTCCAAACAACACTGAAATGATTGAAGTTAAAACTTCATGTTGTCATCTCGCCTCATTACCTTTTCTTAAGATTACTTTAAAGCCAAGTTCTCTCATGTACTGAACAATATAAATTTAATAGCACTAGGGAGGGGAGAAAAGGAGAGGCCAAGGGTGGCAACTGTTTTAACTTGTCTTGGATACTTCAATGTAGAACCCCTATTTTAAAAAAATAAAGTCTTCCATTCATTGGAGTCTGCATATGGTAACAGCTGCATTGATGCAACTGGGCTTGAGGGGAGCCAAGCTGGGAAGGGGAGATGAGGAGTTCTACTGAGGGAGGAAGGAAGAAGGTGGGATGACTTCTGGTGGTGATGATGATGATGCTTGTTCCACCCACGTGTGACACTTGAACTTTTTGATCAGTACTCCTCCAAGTTCTTCTGCAATGGAGTTGCAACGTAAGGGTGGCTTGTCTGATGCACAAGAGGAGAAAAAGGAACCTGTTGTTCTTCCCCTCTTCCCCTGCTCTTTCAGCTTTAAACAGCCTTGGCAGTGGGCCTCTTGCTAGAATACAAGGTGTGGGGAGGGACTCCCAAGTGCTACTGCTTCCAAAGTGCACAGGGACAGGCTGCTGATGGCCCTGTTCATGAGTATTGGCAGGGCTCTCATACCTCTGAGCTCCTGGGCCAGAGTTCAACCTGTGCTTCATGCTCATGCTGCTCCTCACTAGGTTGCCCTTGCTCTGTAGTGTAGCTGAGGCTCCTTTGCAGCCAGGTCCAAGGCATGTCTTGCAGGAATATGTTTTGGCTACACTTGCTGCTCAGGAGTAACACCTCACTTGGACACCTCAGCTGAGCTCATCCTTTCCACCCTCAGAGCGTGGAACATGCTGGTGCCAACAGCACCTTCTTTAACTGAAACCAAGGAGGAAGATTTTGCATGACGTGTTGTGACTCACCTTCTCCTACCAGTGAAGTGACCTGAAACAGAAACAGCCTCTGAGCAGATGGGCACAGAAGGGCTCCCAGAAGGCAAAGTTCACAGGGGACAGAGGTACAGCAGAGGCAAGTGACTGAGCTGCATATCCCCTTTGCTGGAGATGGGGCCCTGAGGGTGAGGGCAAGGCATGGGGTATCCAGGATGATATCCAGGGGGCCTCAGCAGACCCCTGAAGCGCAGGGACCTCCTTAGTGCCAGGCTCTTGCTGAGGCTTTTTTTTATCCCCAGTAATCCTTCGTTTCCATGAGACCCACCAGTTAGCGAGAGGAAAGGCACCAGTCCCTGCTGGGGACCTGCTCCCAGCACCATTCCTCAAGGGATAAAGCACTTTTCCACCAGACCTGACAGCAGGCAGCTCTGAGCCCCTCCACAGCGGTTGCTGTCCCCTGACTCCACAGCCTGAAACAAGGAGAGCAGAGCACAGCCCTCCAACCTGTGAGGCCTCTGACCCAGCCGATTAGCCAGGACACAGAGCAGATTAACCCCAATTAGGTGGAAATGTTTAAACAAACATATTCAGTAAAGCCTTTTGGACACGTTCCTCAGGAGCCTGGCTTTGAACACACCTCCCAGGGATCTCCCTTAGCTCACAGCTTCGTATTCCATCAGCTCCCAAGCAGTACTGATGCTTGGGGGGCCCCTTCTGTGCTCTCCCATAGCTGCCTGCTGCAGACTTGCCTCAAACCCTACCCGCACTTGCTTTAGATGTTGCTGTGTCTTCTCCTTTCCTCTCTTCTCCTCCTCCAGCCTCCACAGCCCTCCTCTCTTCCCCTTACTCCATGTGCCACCCCAAGAGCCTCTGGACTCATGGGCTTTGCTGATGAAGAGTATGGCAGAGATGTGTGTCTATGCAAAGTTTATAAGGAGGGATAGAAATCGCTTTCATCCCACTCACCTTTTCTCCCATGAGATCTGTCTCCCTTCTTCTTCCATCTGGCTTCCCAAACACAATAACGTCTTCACTTGCCTGAACCTTTTTGAGCCCTCTTAAGCAGACTGGAAAGCCAAAATGGCCACTTTGCCCAGCTCTGGTATCAGCAGCAATAGGATCTTGCATTTCTGTGGTTCCTTTCACTTTAGAAGGCCCCAAATTTCCTGTCATGGTACGCAAAAAAATCCCCTCTGCCTCCCAGAGGCTTGTACTACCGACAGGCAAACAGCCAGTTCAAACAGCCCAGAGGGGAGATCTGATTGGGAGGGAGATAACAAGAAGTGGAATGCCACTGGAACTTTCCTATTATAGTGGAAAAGAGCTGTGCTTCCTAAGGAGCCCTTTGGAAGGCTGGTGGCAAGTCGGATCCCCCACACTGGTGCAGACAAGCCAGAAAGTGAGGGTTTGAAGGATCGTGGAGGGATGGGAAAGCTCTGTGCAGGCAGAGCAGCTCCCTCCTCCCCGCAGTGCTGCAGAGGGGAGGCTGAACGGCCAGCAGGAAAAAATCACAGTAGGGTTTTTAAATGCAAAGGGAAAAAACCAAGGACTCTTGACAGGATGTCATGTGCATGGACTGGGACCATAGCTGACGGAAACCACAGCTCCATCAGCACTAACGGGCTGCGAGCAGCCTTCAGTGAATGAGGCCCAAGGTGCATTGTGAAATCTAACACAAGTGTGGTTTCTATGGAGGGTTATTTGCCTTGGTCTTCATACCCACCGGACATAAGATACTGCTCTCAGGGCTCACAGCTAAACAGATCTGGGCCTGATGGAGAGATGAGCAAGACATTGACAGGCACGCCATTATGGAGGGTACAGCCTCACACAGCTTCTCAGCAACAGCACCAACCAAAGGAGCTCCTGGCTGTGGGCCCTT
The DNA here is from genome assembly GCF_034315485.1 of Pezoporus occidentalis. Taxonomy (NCBI): domain Eukaryota; kingdom Metazoa; phylum Chordata; class Aves; order Psittaciformes; family Psittacidae; genus Pezoporus; species Pezoporus occidentalis. The sequence goes on from NW_026912898.1 coordinate 2,242,614, forward strand.
GCCCAGGCAAACTGACCCAGCTAACTTGTGACGGCCCTTGGGGACCTGGCTTTCCAACAACCTCCTGAAGCCCTTCATTCGTACAACACCTACCTGCCTATCCACGAATATGTTGGGTGCTGTGCATTAGGTGGTGAGGACGTGATCGTTTACACCCAACAATGCCAACCTGCAGTATCCATCCCTAAAAATCTGCTCTGGCTGAAGCATGGGAACGGTGTTGTGTTGCTGGTGGATGAGCCAGAGCATCGCATGGTGGCTTCATCCCATGTCCGGGAGGACAAGACAGCACCTGATAGAGGATAAAAGCAGAGCGGAATCAGCATGAGGTTGGCTATGGGAGAGCTATTGTCTTGAAAACTCACAAGAGATTTGGAACCAACAAGTTCATACTTATCTGCCCTGTGCATGGCATGGCCAGGGTGTGATTGATCTCATGTCAGCAGCCCTACAGTCAGGTTTACCACATCATCAAGCTACAACCTGAAATGCCTGAGCAAAGCCTCCCCGCAGCTCGGTGCTGCCCCAGCCCCAAAGCAGAGCAGAAGGGGAAGAGGCTTAGCAGGCAGTTGGGTTGTCTCCTCCCCCGTGAGGGTGTTTTCTGCAGCTGTTTCCAGCTGTAACTGCAGATCAGCGTCCAGGAACTTCTAGGCTTTTTTCTTCTAAAAAACACTTTCTCAAAGCAAACCAGTGCAACAGGCAGTGGAAATGTGGCTGTCCCCAGCCTCCTCTTTCTCACCTGTGCTTGCCTGCGCACTCTCTGCTTCTCTGCTCTTCTGAGGTTTTTTAGGAGATAAAAATAGAAACAAAGAGATTTTTCTTTTTTTTTTCCATGGAGAGAAGAATATTTCCGAGTGACCTTCTTGTGCGAATTACTCCTAAAGCAGCAGATACCTGAGTGCTCCACAGAGTCACAGAATCAACTTGGTTGGAAAAGACCTTTAAGCTCATCCAGTCCAAACGCTCCCCAGCGCCACCAAGGCCACCACTAACCCCTGGCACTGAGGGCCTCGTCTACACGGTGTGTGAACACGCAGGGACGGTGACTTCAGCACTGCCCTGGGCAGCCTGTTCCAATGGCTGAGCACCCTCTGGGGAAGGAATTGTTCCTCAGCTCCATCTAAACCTCCCCTGGTGCAGCTTGAGACCGTTTCCTCTTGTCCCATCACTTGTTCCTTGGGAGCAGAGATCAACCCCACCTCACTCCATCCTCCTGTCAGGTAACTGTAGAGAGCAATAAGGTCCCCCCTGAGCCTTCTCTTCTCCAGACTAAACCCCCCAGGCCCCTCAGCCATTTCTCAGAAGTGAAGTGTTCTCATTACTGTAGACCAGGGAACAGCTCAGCTGCACTGCTGGCATCCAGCACAAGCTGCTGGAAACTCTGATCACCTGGAAATATGAAGGCGTGATAGGAAAGAAAACTTAGTACTTGGATGAGCACCCTCAGGATCCGCTGGGGAAGATCCATTTTGGTCACAGAGAGAGCAGTCAAGGCAGGATGCTCACTACCTCCTCTGGAAGCACTCAGTCAGCCACAGTTAGCCTGAACCTTCCTCTTTTTCACTCTGGATTTCAGTGTGGTTTTATAATCAGCTGTCTGAATTCATCACCTTTAACCCTCCACGTGTCATTGCTGGCATCAAGAAACATGCACTGGTGTCAGCAGGGTCCTTTTTCACAGCCTTGTGGTTTCATTTTACCAATGAGGTTATGGGAAATCACCAGATTACTACCGAATTTAGAAGAAGAACTAATCATCTCCTCCTCTCTGTGCGTCATCTTTCAGTTAGCCCCTTGTGTGAAGCTCTCCACTCATATTGCTGCAGACACGTGGCTGCTGGAGCTGGAACCCACCTCCCTGAAACACACACAACTGGTATGAAACAACTGTGCTATAAGAGGACTTTTCTGCTTGTATTATCCTTACGGACTCTGCCTTCACTCTCATCAATGGAATATCAACACCTGAACCCTCAGGCAAGATCTAGTTGTTTAAATACATGACCACAGATGTCTTACAGGTACAGCTGTATAAATAGAGCTACATAAACCCTCTCCTGCCTGACCACCTTTCAGGCTTGAAGAGGCTTGTCCAGTGCTTCACGAAGAGCACAGCAATGCTATTCCTCCCAGGGTATCAGTGCAGCTTGGCCTCCAGCAGCTCAGCATCCCAGCCTTGTCCTAAGGGGATCAGAGCACTGCCTCTGGATACCCTCCATTAGCAGCCTGCGAAGGACAGAGCAGCCCCAGGGACAGGGCTGTCTCTGTTCAAACACACAGGGAGAGGCAGAGATTTTGCCCAAGCTTTCAAGGAATTGCCTGAATTGCCAGCAGCCCTGGGGAGCAGGGTTAGGATGTGCTTGTGGGGCCATAAGTATGTGATGGCTCAAAAGCGATGGGGGGTAGCAAAGCTTCCCAAGGTTTGAGAAAGGCACCCTGCTAGAGTCAAGCTTGAGGAAGGAAGAAGCACAGAAAAGGCTTTTTCTTTGACAGCATCACCCCCATCAAGCCTTGAGCAGGGAAAGGGGGATCAGCCCCTCTCTACTGTGTCAGGCTAACATCTGTGATCCAGCCCTAACAAAGCCTGTCCCACCTTGCTGAGGGACAAATGTGTCCTCAGATGCCATGTTCTGTGTTGCTGTCAGCTCTTCACACATCCATGGGGTGAGTTCCTGCACTCGCTGTGTATGGTGGGGACACAACCCTCCATTCCCGCAGAGGTGAGGCAGGATTCAGGGTTAGGTTTGATGGAAGGGGATGTGGCACAAGCAGGAAAAGAAAAGCCCTTGAGCCCTGCAGCAGCCCCATAAGGGAGTGCACAATGCATCCCACTTCAGGCCATTGGTTCCCCTTGAAGCTGTTCCTCTTCCTGGTGCTCATCCCTGACAGCCGGTGGCACATCTTTGGTGCACCCTGGGTAGTCATGGTGTTGGCTGATGCTGTTCAGCTCATACCTTTTTCTTGCCAAAAAAAAGTGAGAAAGGGGATTTTTGCTTTCCTTCATTGTAAAGCATTTGGGAGCAGAGAGATTTTTCTATAAATGGCAACTTTATGGGGAAAACTATGTCCCCCTTGGCCTAGGAGTCGAGAGCTAGCCAAATCAGAGATAATCCTCTGTACTCACATCATTCCCAGCTCCCTTAAATTTCCCATCACCAGCCAAGGCTATGCATTAGGGAACACGGGATGGGGGGTGAGCGGTAGGAGGATAAGGGGTTCTTAGAAGATCAAATCTCAAACCATCATATTTGCATTCATTAGGAGGCAGTAAAGAAGCGAGGCAGGCAGGACAATCAGCGATAAGGGCAAGCAACATGCTGTTCCCAGCCCGAGGTCCTGCCTGCTGGTTAAAGTGGGGGTGCAGCCCAGTGCATTCTTGACATTTTGTTCTTCCAACTGATGCCAGGTCAGTTCTTATCAGAGATCTCCACGGCCAGTGATTTTTCATAGTGGATAACGCTGGTGAACTGCATAGGAAAAAATCATAAACCTCTGTCCTAGGCAGCTGAGCAGAATGTTCCCTTCCCGTCCTTCTCATGGGGGGTATTTGTGGCTTTACCTTTTCCACTCTTCTTCACTTAACCTTTTTCCTGCCTCTGACAGGAATTTGACCTTGTGCATGTCAGCCTGTCCTCCCAGCAGAAGTGGCACATGAAGCTCTCTCCTGAGTGGATTTTGGCTAAATCTCAAGGATGCTTTTGCTGCTGTTCTTCCTTTACACTGACCTATGTGAAGCTGGGCTTGGTGTCACCGCGCCGTGTGAGACACCCTCCTTGTTCTGCTGTATGTCCAGCTTTCTGCTAAAGCAATATTTGGGAAGCTCGGTTCTGTGTGCCGAAGCCGAGGGATCCGGGGATGCAATCCAACTGCTTCCCTTTAGATTCTGCACTCCAGGATAAGAAAGCTTTCCAGTAAGCGATCACACCCCAGTGATAACGGTGGCAAAAGCACACCCTTGCCTAGGTTAACACATGATAGTGCTGTTAACGCAAGCAAGGTGCTACTCTGCTCTCCACCCCCGTGTACAACAGCTTGAGGCTTTTCCAGGACTTCCTGGGATGAGTCCTCACAGATTAGGCAACAAGGAGCATGTTAGTTTTGGCTTCAACCTACCCTGGGCTGCATACCCCAGGGGCTCCTCTTTTGCAGCACTCTCACCCTGCGGCACTGAGCTTGTTCCTCTGGACACCTTTTCATGTGTAGTACAACTCGCAGCACAGCTTGCAGTGCCACCAGGTCTGTGTCTGTCAGGCACCGTGCCCAGTGCCACATCTTCCTTTCCAGATCAAACTGGGAGAGTAACAGCAGAGGTCATTAGTGTAGAGCATCACAGCCAGGGCAACACACCTGAGCGCTGCTGTTGTTCAGACGTGCAGGGTTCCTCAAGGACACTGGCAATTTCCCCCAGGAGTAGGGTGTTTCATATCCCCTGTGGGGAACAGGGATCTTGTTCTGCTGTAGCACTTCCCTGCTCCCTAACTTCAGATCCTGGGGGTGGTTTTGGTTTCACCTTCCTTGTCTCTTCGTACTGCTTCAAATCCAGACAGCAGGGCCCTTTCTTTTTAGGTTCCTGTTGAAGGGGATGCCATCAGGCAGAAACATGCTCCTCATTACCTGCTCTATTGTAACACATACATATTGTGACATGTATATCATGTGCATAGTGTGTATTGCCTGTCAGTGTGTGTATATATCCATACATATATAAACACAAATGTCTACACAGACATACATATCCCTCTGTAATCTGTGTTTATACTTACACACGTGACACTACTTGCAGATTACTAGTTGCTCTGCAGTACTTTGCAATGGAAGTGATCTTGAGACTCTGATAGCAGGGCATCCAGGAGATGAGCTCCTTGGCAAGTCTCTGAGCCAGTTTAGGTCCTTCTTTGGGTCTTACCCAGAATAAGTAGGATTATTTTCCATTCTGTCCGTTCTTCCATACTGGCAATGATAGGCATCAGCAGGCACCAGTATGAATCTCTTCTGTACAGACTGCTCTACCACAGACCCACTGAGCTGTAGCCAGTCTCATGCATTATCGTATTATAGCATCAGATGTCAGCTATATCCAGCCGTGTTTACATTGGCATGGCTTGCATGGCTTTCCTAGGGCTCGCAGGTCTGTGTGCAGTCATCCTTGACCACACACCTTGCTCTGAAGGTCCTAACTCCCTTCCTTGCAGTGCTGTGGATCTCCAGCTCTACAAAGGGTTTCAGGACACTATTTGCCCATCCATAGCCGTGCTTTTGGAGGGGATGTGCTGTATTGCTTGGCACAGCCAGGGTTAGTTCTGGCTCTCCAGCAGCCCTCCTTGTTTTCAGTTCCCCTGAGGGAGCTGGCTATGCTCCTCTTTTCCTTTCTCCTCCCCTAAAACTACCAAACCTATCAAGCACATCAGTGCCAGTAGGTGTAAGAACTAGGACTATTTCTCTAGGTCTGATTTCCTTGCACCTTGTGTAGTCACAGAGTGAAACAGTGACCTTCCTCTGCTGCTTCCCATGGCCCCCATTCTCCAGCAGAGCTTTAAGTGCTCCATCCTTCTGATCTGCTGTTTTCTCTGTATTCCTGGCACTTTGTGATCATCAGAGATTACCCAATAATTCAGGTATGAACTTGCAGGACAGGACCCTTCCTGTGGTCTATAAGGAGGTGCCTTGATTACATGCAAACTCTGCCTGCCCCTTTTCTCTCTCAGGAAGTGTTTCCCAGCACTATAACTGATGGAAAGCCTTCAACAAGGCCAGGCTAAACGGGGCTTGGAGCAACCTGCTTTAGTGGAACATGTCCCTGTCTGTAGCAGGGGGTTGGAACTGCATGGGCTTTAATGTCCCTTCCAACCCAAACCAGCCTGTGATTCTGTGATTCTATGATACAAATGCCTGGAAGCCACAGGACTGCCTGTTCCCAGTTCCTTACAACAGCAGTACTAGATCTGGGAGACCAAATCACATCCCCACAATTCTTTCCAACCTTACCAGACCAAAGATTTTTTTCCTGGCTTAGATCTGGACACTGGATTACCTTGGATACATGAGCAAGACACAGCAGGGTGATCCTTGAGAGGTTTCCCAGCTCAGCCTGAACACGTACCAGACTGCCTCTCTATCTGTGGCCAATCTCCAGCACTTCAGATGATAGGCAGGCAGAACTGTCCTGATTTTACAGGAATATGTGGCAACGGGGAGCAGGTAAGCAAGTGTCTTGCAGAGAGAGACAAAATCCAGCCAGACTGCATGCCTTCCTCCTGACCAGGCAGGCTGTAAGCACATCTGTGATGGAGAAGGAAGCTTCAGAGTGCTCTCTGTGCCTCAATCACAGCTCAAGAGCAAGGGGAAGCTGCTTCCAGGCACCAAGTGTGCACTGCTCCAGGTACCACAATGTGGACACCAGCAGTCAGATGTCCCTGTGACCTGTCCCCTCTTCTCTCAAACCCCAGAGGAAACTTACTGGTCCAGTGTCTACCCAAAAGCAAGGTTCACTGCCCCTCTCACTTGGGTGGACATGATACCACTGGTACACAGCAATGCTGATTTCAGTGGTTTTAACATTATTTGCTTCTCTGAGGCCTGTGTTGGCAAAAACATTTGACCTCCCAAGCAATATAAATGCACAGCTGCTTCCTCCAAACTAGGAGGTAAATGGAAGCAAGAGGAGTGAAAGTGTGTGTGTTTGTGGTGCTCATGCTACAAAGAGAGAGGAAATGAGTCTTGGTGCAAAATAAGAGGAAGTGGGAGAAAAACAACACAGAGCAAACGCTGCATCCATTGAGCAGGACTTGAATTGGTATCTTGGCTGCTTTTTGACTAACTTATGGTATCACTAAATCCCATTCTCCTCGCAGGGAAAGAAACCCTGCAACTGTGCATTGTCAGCGTGACGGAAGAAACAATGGCAGCTGATCCTGGTTGGGTCAGTATTACCCTCAGTCTCACAGACTGGCCTTTGTTCCCAGAGCAGTGACAAAGGGCTCCCTTCTTTCCTTTACCTCCCTCGAGTTGCTCATGTTGGAACAGTGCGTGTTTTAAGACTATATTGGCTATGGGTGGCATGCCCCAGCCAGCTCCCATCAGGACAGCAACCACCTCTGTCCTTTGGGAGGTGTTCCTCTCACGCACTGGTGCCCTCCATGGAGAGCACAGGTGAAGGCTCATCTCCTTATCATCTGATCGAGCTGTGTGCTCCTGGGAGTCCATTGGTACTTAAGAGAAACCCAGGTAGATCATAAGCTCTGAGCTGACAGGTCTGCAGGATATCAGGGGTGTGCAGTGCTCCTACTGCTTTCTGGTCCACCTCTCTGGTTGCCCTCAGCACCTCCTGAACTTGCCACTCAGTTACTCTGCTCTCCTGGCAGAGCGATGAGTGCAGGAGAAAGAGAGCTGGTGTTGGTGAGTCTTAGCTGGCGTTCACCAGGTGTGACCTCTTTCTCCCTCTGCATGGAAGAAGAGACTTCAGAAGCTTTTTGCCGTCCTGAGAAGGAGCAAGTCACCACTGCTGGGGTAACCCCAGCCTGCGGTGCGTGCTTTTCAAGAAGAGGTAGCCTCTCAGCTGGTGATCTTTGGCAAGAGGCTGTGCCCAGCAACTGGCAGAGGGAGAGAGTCAGCAGGGCATTGTGGTGGGTGGCAGGGCTCTTCCAGACAAGGGACTGAGCTGGAAGACACGTTTCCCACATTCAGATGTCCTCTGACTGGTAGCCCCTCTGCCTTGGGGCTTGAAGGTCTCCCCTCCCAGCATCTGCGTGTTGTAAATGGAGAGCACACGCAGTAGGGCAGTATCATAGAATCGTAGAATCACAGAATCAGCTCAGTTGGAAAAGACCTTTAAGATGATCAAGTCCAGCCCTTACCCCAGGACCGCCAAGTCCACCACTGAGAGCGCACCTGCACAGCCGTTTGATGTAATCCCAGTATTCCCAGTCTGTTTATTCTGCACAGCCGCAGTGTGAGCTATATGTCAGGATTATTCCAGCCATAATTCTAGTGTTATTTATCAGGATTTCACCTTCATTACATTTCTCATGTCCTTTGTACAGAGGGATGAACTTGTACAGAAACATAAGAAGACACAATATAGGACCCATGCCCTCATGCATGCAGGTCCTAACATACAAGAAGACACATTCAGAGACATATACACAGAGACCCACTTGCAAAACACTGATCTTGCATGCAAAATAGAGCAGTACACATAGATAATGACAGACAGATATGTTCTAGTGCTCTACAAGTGTCACTGCCCCCCGAGGTAGTCTGGCAGAAGCAGCATAGTGCATTAGATTTCAAGTTGATGTTTCGGTGTCTCCGTTTCAGAAAACAGGGCCCTGAGGGCTGCAAAAAGCAGTGTATGGAGGAGCCAACACAGGTGCCACAGCCTTTCCTATACTTTTGATATGTGAAAAGACCTCAGTAGGAACATCACGTGCTGGCAGCACGTGTCAGCACAGAGGTCACACCACGGGGAGATGCCTGCTGTCAAATGGCAAACTATCTTTGGCAGCTATGTCTCCAGGTCATGTTTGTACAAGCGTAGCGCAACGAAGAGGAGTGGCCTTCCTTGAACAAAAGATGAACATATCAGGATGGAAGTTAAACAGGTGGAGCTGACCACATCGGTGTAGAAAAAGGGGCTCGTGATTCACGATCGCTTCCTCTCTCCTGCTCCTCGGGAGCTGAGTTTTCCCCTTTGGGCTGGGTCTGATGCCAGGCAACACGACTCACATTTAGCCTAGCAGGCACTGGTGCACAAGATGTGAGGACAGACCTGCCTCTGTCCTGAGGCTCCTACAGGCAGCTCAGGCACACAGCTGATACTCTTTTCTGAGGTCTGGGTCCTGAATGGTTCTAGAGTACAGATGGACCAGATGACCTGACATACACGTAGGGTAAGTTCAGGAGGAAAATTAAAGGGGAATATAAAAGATACTTTGTGTTGCAAGACATCTTTCTTAACCCGTATGTCTTTATTTCACTTGCCTTGTGGGATACTGCTCAGAGCCCCATGAGGAGCTGTGGTAACATGTCCATTTGTATCAGTGCACAATGGTAAAGGCTGTGCCAAATAGGCACATTTTGGGCAGGTCAGCAAAGAAGTTTCTTCTTTATGCTAATAACAAGCACCCATGATGCAGATCCCAGGAGCAATGAGACCAGGGACTGTGAAACCAGGCAAAAAACACATGCCCTTGTATCTATGACATCTGGGGGCTTTGACCTTCTGCAGCAGGAGTGGTTAGTTACCTACAGCTTGGCTTCCTACACAGAGCAAGGGGAAGGGCTTAAACTTCAGCTTGAGACCAGTCAAGGGAGAGAGTTTGTCTCCACAGCTTGTTTTTATGGCACACATCTGGAAACAGTTTACATGTGGCTAGAAGGAAGCCTATGCGTTATTGTGGTTAAAATGACCTCTTGGTATCTAGTCTCTATTTTAAGTAGGTGATGCATACATGTTCTCATGCCAGAGCTCTTCCGTCTTTTAGCTGGAATAGCAGTTCTCTTTCACTGGGATTTACCCGTCTGATGTACTTATAGGCAGCAATCATATGCCCTCTTAACATTCCTTTTGATAGGCTAAAAATAGCAAGGACCATCTAGGCTTCTTCCATCACCTCCTTCTTTTCCCCGAGATCACTCTAATGCCATTCTTTGCACTCACCACAGTTTTCTCCCTCCTATTCCAGCTCCTCTGGATGGTACTTTTCCCCTCCTCAGTACAGGCAATGCCTCCTTGTTCTGTCTCTTCAGCTAACATGTTTTCCCCAAGGTCATCAGTGAAGCTATGAAATTAACTGGTGCCAGAACCAGTCCCTAACGAATTTCATTTGCAATCACCAGCTACTTCATGTTTCAGGGTCTCTTCATTAAACAATTCCTTACCCATTTTTCAGTTCAAGTGTTAAGCTCTGCACTCCCCTGCTTTCACAACTTCCCAACCACCTTCTGTGGAACTTGGACTATTTCGTATACCCCACAACTGATGTTTAAAAAATGATCTTTTCTCCCCTAACCATAAAAATAACTGAAAATATCTTTCCTAGATCTATGTTGAATTTTATTCCACTGTCTATTGCACTTCAATATCTTTAATTAGTCCCAGTCTGTTTAGGATAAAAATAAAAGTTGTCCTAAACCTTTGGCTCTGCAAGTAACCACATCCCTTTTTTGTTCCTTAGTTAAATTTAGGTAAAATTGTTAATACTGTGCAACTGTGTGGTCCCCATCCAACCTTCTGTCAAACAGGTTTATTGAACATCAATGCTATTGAATTTATTACCTGATGTGTCTCTGGGAACCTCCTGATCTGAATAAACCTTGTGAATTTTGGCTTGACCTCTGATGGGACTGTTTCTATTTCCAGACACTTTCAGCCATCAGCTTGTGATCCGCTTCCTTTATACCCTCTTTCCTGCAAAGATGAGGCAAACCCTTCAGTTTCTGAGGCATACCTTGACCTTAGCCACACCGTGCAGAGGTCTGATCTCTTGCCTTGTTCTTTTTACCTTTAGAAAGAGCCTCTGTTGGCACCCTGCCAGGTCTATCTCACCTTGATTTCTGCCAACTGACGTGTCTTTTTCCCTAAACTTTGTGCCCTCTGCAGTACAGAGTTCTTTGCTGATCACTCCCATCTTTCACTAAGGGAATTGTGTCACCAAGGAGCCACATTTTCTACTTGCTCTCCCTTCGCTGTCTTGTTGAGGAAAGCAAGTTAGCTTTTGTCATGCTGAGTCTCAATGCCTTCCACATACTCGAGACTTTAATCTCCCCATAGCTTCTCTGACCATTCCAGTCTAGAGGCTGAAAAATCTTGGATGTGGCCCCATGCTATTTACTCTTCCATTTAATTTAAACAGGATCAGTCAGTGAAAAGTCAAGGTTAAAAGTTATCTTCTGACACATTGTTCTGTAATGTCTCACCGGTTTCCAAGATCAGGTCAAACACAACCGCAGCTCTGATTACTTTGCTTCCTCTTTAGTGAGGAAATATGTCAGCCAGTGAATCCAGGAATACCTGAGCCCGGCCTATGCTAGCAGCAGATTTTCTCCATGTAAGAAGTTAAAACCTGTGGTAATGACAATTCTTGGTACTTTCTAAACACATTAGACACCTTCATAAACCTTGGGTAGCTGCAGCAGAACTACAGCTCTCTTTCCTCAAGGTGATTTGAACCAGACTCTGGTTTATCACCTCTGCTGCTGCTTCCTCCTTCACACTCAAGAACATCATGCACAGGCAATGCCACCACACATCCCACTTTGCTCTTCTGAGCAGCACAAATCCTTCAGTCTCAGAGGTCCAGCCATGCCAGTTGTCCATCCTGCCTCCCAAACTGGCATACACCGTTTCATATCCTAGCTCTGCATATTGCTCATGAGCTCCTTGTCTTAGTATTCGGGCATTTCCATTGTTTCTCGCAGTTTCCCATATATACTGGCTATATGATCTTGGATGATCAATCTCCTACTCAGACTAGTACTACGCTCCTGTTCTTACATGTTTCTTTAGTCATCTCTGTATCTTAATACCTATGTTCTTCCTCCACCAGCGCATCAAAAGCCAGCGTGGAAAACACACAAGTCCCAGCTACAAAGCCCACACATAATCCCAAGTTCTCCTCCCCACATCTTAGACTAAATCCTGTCTCTGCATCTCGCTCCCAGCAGGCTGTGCTCCTCCACATGCACACTCAAGCTGCCAAGGAGAGCCTTCTTTCTGTGGATGCCTTCAAAGAGACAGCACATTGCTGGCAGCAGCTCCCAAGGTAACTGTAATGAGCTATGGATTTGCTCTTCTCTTTGGACATGTTTCACGGAGGTATGTAAAGTGCCTTGAGCAGAACCTTCCATTTCAGTGGGAATCCAGCTGCTTCATTTGTCTCAACATGAAGGGAAATCACTGGATTATTCTATTTTCCCATCAGGCCCTTTTTCAATTCCAGATCCCCTTTTGATGGTTTGTTTTAAAGTGCCCCCACTCATTCAGACATCTTGCCTGGTGCTTCTGGGTGTCTTGAGCTTCATTTTGACACTTCCCCATTCCCTTTGCACCTCCTCCTGCAGCCTCTCTTCCTGGACTTATGCTTCCCTGACCTCAAGCCATTTTCATCTCCTCTTTTCATTCGCTGTTGGGCTTAGATTTCCTTGTTGCTTTTCGTCCTCATTCCCAGTCCACAAGTTTTTTCTTGAATTTCAAATGATGCAGCAGCAGGGAAGAACTTGCCTGATAAGCTCTGCTCTGAAGGTATGATAGGGATGACCTGAGTGCATCCTTCTCCACACTGAAAACCCGAGCTCCCCAAAAGGCCTGTGAGATATCATCAGTATAGAAGCTGCAATCCTAATTTAGCCTGATCCCAGCTCTGAAGTGGCCTGCTGACTTAAAGCAGAAAGGGTGGGCTGCAGCAGCACGAGGCCAGAACATACAGCAGCTTCTATCTCCAGACAGCAATTTCCGTTAAAAGCTTTAGTTAAGAATCTCATTTCCCCAACAGGTAGGCAGCTACTACTACTCACATCATACGTCATGCTGACGGACAGAGGTTAAGTAACCTGCTTGTTGTTATTGGCAGATACAGACTCTGCTGCCGCCTGCCCCTCACTGGATGAGAGCTGCCAGGGAGTGATTTGCCTCTGTTGTATCTCCCCCTGACTGTGCTGCCTAGAATCCCTGGTCCTAAACAATGAACTCAGGTGGAGGCAGAAACAGTGGGCCTTAGTCCAAGTGTCATACCTCTCACTCCCTTCTGCTATCGCCCGAACCACAGTCCTTCCCACAGCATTCCTTCCTCTTTCACTTGAACACAACACTGTTCAGCACAGCCGCGCTGGGTAGCATAGCTCAGGTAGGTTCCTCCTGAGTTTCCTCTGTTTTCATCCCAGACAGGTAGGGTTGCATTGTCCAATGCCACTGACATGATGCTTCCGCTTGCTGGGCTGAGAAACAAAGTGCCATGGCGCAGCGAAGGACGGCGGCAGCATCACAGGACTGCCTCCTCTCACCTCCCTTTGGCCTTGCTCAAGGTCATGCTGCATGGCAGCAACAGGAATAGAGCTCACGAATGCCACTTCCTTATCCCACTTGTCCCAGGGCCAGGCCCGGCTCGGAAAAAACAACACCCATGCAATGCCAGGGTGTTGTTGTAGAGCTCCAGAGCAGGTTAACACTCGTGCTGAAACTCCCACCGCGCACACAATAGGCAGCAAGAGGTGCCAGCTCTGGAAGCCTGGGGACACGCTGTGCTGGAAATGCTGGGGCCCCATCCAGCTGCACCAGCACTCCCTTGCCCGTGGGACTGTGAGTTCCTCCGCAGGAGAGCAGCAACGCCCAGCCCCGGCAGGAAAAACGCTGATTTACAGACAATACCCAGACGGGATGATTAAGCAGCAGCAATGCATTGTCCAACACGTGAGCTGTGTGTGTGTGCCATGAGCACACCTGCACACCAGGCTCTATGCTGTGCTTCTCTTGGCAAAGGTCTGAGCGTTCGGGATGCTTTCCCTCGGAGAGACAAGGGAACAGCAGGCCATTCCCAGGACCTGACAGGCAGCTTCAGCTCTACCCCAGAGGAGGGAGATCTGGGAGGGTTTTTACCCTCACTGAGACAGCTACCAATCTATTATAGAACCTCAAGAACTTGAAGGATTTGGGCACCGAACCACTAGGGAGTGAAATAGGCTGTTTTGACTTCAATGGAAAAGATCATGCATCACAGGCTACTGCCAGCTAATGAGAAATTAGTCTGGACAATTAATCAATACACAATCTCCTCCACTAATCATATGGATGGAAGATGAGCTCCATCCCCCAGGAAGGGCAAAAGCCATTGAGCTAAGCCATCTAGCAGCATTTATTTATATCCTTGGTGGTTCAATAACTTGAGTCTTGCCCAATAGCATCAGGCCTCTGAGAGCTGTGCAGTATTGTCTACCTGGGGAAAAAAGCCCAAAACACAAAAGCTCCAAAACACAACAGGTATTGCTTAAGGGAAAACCAGCTTTTTAATGGAAATGAACACTTTTAAACTCAAATGCCTTTAAATTTTAAATTTAAATGCCTCTGAATTTTCAACCACATGTGTGCAGAAAGAATTTCTGAAATACTCTATGCAAATTGTCAAAACCAGTCATTTCCTAAGGGGAATACTCAAAAATATATTAGTCATATACTAGGCATATATTAGTCTCAGTGGCACCAGAATGCCCTGCTATGGAAGTCTACCATGAAGAATTAAAAGCCAATTTGCCCTTCACTCATTCCTAAACCCAAGCCTTCCCTCCAGGAGGCACAAAGTGCTCCTTAAGAAACCTGGTCCTGCAGGTAAGGTATGTTCACACTTGTGTAAAAAGCCTGTTTTGAAACACAGACAAGGAACCGTGTCACAGCACAGCTGTTTCTGCAGCACAGCTGGTTTCCTGGCTCCCTGATGCAAGTCCTGCCCTGTGCTGAGCTGCAGTGGTAAAACTATCACTTGCTAGTTGCAGGGTGTCCCTGCCTGCTGTGTGTGATGTTCAGGCTGTCCCTGCAACAGCCAGCAGAGCCCTCCCATTGCCCCCTCCGCCAGCCTAAGTAACCTGTGGAGAAAGACACTGGTGCTCGCAAAGAAGCTGTTTACTTACGCAGTTGCCTGCTGGGACTTATTTGCAGAGTACTACTGAGAGCCACCAAATCTGCTTGTATAGCTCTGGAGACAGTTCAAATCCTCTGTTCCCAGAGCAGTGATTAATGCTGTATGGAGAGAAGTTAGGATTGAAGATAAAACAGCTTTCAAAACAAGAGGCTCTGATCTCGAACTGAACAAACATTTCCCCCTGCCTGTGTCAGCTGGTTTGACTTCCAATAAAAGAGCAGATTGCTTGGGAAACTGCAGCCATAGCAGTGAATTACCTCCCTCCTAGCCAGAGAGAGCCCCCTCAAGCACCCTTGTCCTGCTCTCTCAGTTAGATCACAGGCAGAGCTCTCTCAGCAAGCAGCTAGTGCAAAGTAAGCTCACAGGTTAAGTCTCCCAGCTCAGATCCTGGCAGGAACAAGACTACACTCTTTAGAGCCCCACCTCCTCATAATCCTCACTTACAAACAGCCATAGGGCCAGTGTGTGCTCAGGAGATGCACCTGATCCTGCCAGCAGCAGATCTGAATACAAAGGCATCAATGCAACAGCTAAACTCACCCTTTGAAAGGACTACAGAAGCCAGAACAGGATTTTCTCACAGTTTGAAAGCATCTCTGGACAGGAAAGACTTAAGTGCATTGTCAAAGATGTGCTCCGTGCAAACGAGGGGCTGTGGCAGCAACATTCAGAGCACTGTGGTAGCAGCAGCACCTGCATGGTGTGGTCCTTTGAAAGACAGGACCGACCTCCCCCCCTGCCCTGTCACACACACTCGGAATACATGAAACAAAGGGAATTATTATTAACAGCTCTTAAAGGCTGTGGCTTTTAGTCTGCATGTAAAATGCATGCAAGCATAGACACATACACGTGCAGGCGCACACCACTGTCATTGATACGCTCATGCTGTGGAAAGCCCATCCAACCCTCAGCCCTCGCCTCGGGTTCTGCTCAGGTTTAACCTTGTGCTAGCCTTTCCCAGCTGAGCCCAAAGAGAACGCCGCTATTGTGAAGGCCAGTCCCTTTCTGCCATGCCAGCGCACGCAAAGGCTGACGTTTCGTAAGCCGCCTGCCATGAGGAGGACAAAGTCCTGTTGAGTGGGCATTGGCTCTGCCTTCCCTCACAGATAGCAAGGGATCAGCTGAACGGGAGGTTGGCAGCCTCCCAGGGCATGGCGCAAGGCTAGCCAAGCATGTGAGGTAGAGTCATTATAGTGCCCTGTTCCTAACGAGCTGAAGACATTCGCTTTCATCTCAAACTAATTTCTGTCCCCACTTTTTCCAAGCACAGGAAGAAAGACGCACGCTGTGCCAGGTCCCCTGCTGTGATAGGTATCTCTTCATCTGTCCTTGTACGGTTATGGTGAGGCCATGGGCTTTTAGTGTCTGAATTCAGGAATAACATCCAGTCAAAAGTAGCAACAATTAATAAAGGCTCTTTGGGAAAGAGGGAAGACAAACTGATTTAATTCCATGTGTTTTCCCATCACAATGGCTTGCAAGGGGCAAGTGAAGAAGGCTTGTTCATTCCCTCTTAGGCTCTGGCTGTCCAGAGCGAGTATCCAAAGCCCTGGTATCTCCTCAGTCACCTTGAACACCAGAAGCAGGGAAGATGAAGCTGTAGGACCCCTCTCAGCACTTTTGTCCTGGTTTAGGGCACAGAGCGGTCATGCTCATGGGTTAGCCACGATCCTGAGCACATGAAGGGACTTCTTTCTGCTGAGAGTAATCCTAACTCTGCAAGATTTTTGTATGTTTTCACTGTAACTTGACTCTGTCTGTGAACCAGATTCATTTGCAATTCTAAGTAAAAGAACTCACCTGTAAACAGTGACTTATGGCTAAGCTGAGCCTAAGTGATGCGATGTACTGGAGACACCCTGCTTCTGCTGGGACACTGAATGGAGAGTTGTACTGGGAAACTGCTTGCATCCCAATTGACCATGAAGTAGTAGAGATGCTGAGAGTCCACAAAGCACGAGTTGCAAGGTCCTGGTCGTAGGCAGGCAAGACAAGCTGTTTGGTTGCAGAGGGGTGTCTGTTCCTCCACAAGAGTTGGACTGAGACTGACACAGCCTCTGAGCTGCTCAGAGAGAGACAGGAAAAAGAGAGGAGAGGCTACAGTGCAGGGTGGGCAACCATGTGCAGCCTGTGGGGTCATGTGCGAGGAAGGTGGCCACAGCACAGCACTGCAGTACATGCAAGGAGGGGGACAGGAGTGCATCCCATCCAGCCATGGCTTGGTGTTAGCAGGGCTGTAAGCACAGAGAGCCAGTGTGGAGCCAGCCTGGAGCGCGCACAGCTCAATCCTCAGTCCCTGCAGTCCTTTCACAGGGTGCCAGTGAAGCAATAGGGAAAGAGTCAAGGAAAGCTCCTGAAGAAAACCAAGAGCCACCACAAGCACACCAGATTGAGCCCAGCAGGATCAAGCGTGTGCTCTGTGTTGTGCCTTTAAACAGCATTCAGAAAAGTAACAGAAGCCAGTGGCTGGCTCCCAGGAGCCCTAGCTCCCATGGCCAGCCTTGCCAGTCACCTTGCTTTTTGGCTTTGCCAAAGCCACAAGACCTCTGTGTTTCTGCTGCCCTGCTATTACAGCAAAGGGGAAGGACTCCTTCCACAAGACGCTTGCCCTTGAAAAGAGCAGAAAGAAACCAACTCAACTTTGGCCAGCAAAGACAGGGCAAGCTTAATGCCTGTGTCACATACAGGGGCTGCCTGCCAAAGTGCTTGGAGCACAGATCCTCAGGACTTAAATCCCCGGGGAAATAGCCAGTGTTGCCCATCTGTTTTCTCCCAGCCACCATGCAGTGCTTTGTCCCCTCACAGGTCGTGAAAGGCAGAGGCTCAGGCATCTATCTCTGCAGAGAACCTGAACACCACATTGTGGACTCAAGCCAAACATCTTAGCACCTCCTGAATCCTTTAACCTGATTCACCCCACTAAGAGCATCTCACTTGCTTCCCCCCCCGCCAGGGCCCTTCTGCAACCCGGGGGCATGCCAGTGCTCTGCAGAGGTCTCAGCCCCATGCACCCTTCCTGCCACTGCACATGCCCTTCCATGTGAGAGAAGGGGTTTCAGACAGGCTTTGCAGCAGAGAAACCAGACCAGCTCCCTGCTATCCCCTCCCAAACCTAAGGTGACAGGCTATATTGGTAGAGGACACCTTCCTGGGTGCCTGGCAGCTCTGAATCAGACATGTGGTGTATCAGTCAAGTGAAATCAGTCACAGATGGATTTTAAACTACTGGATGCTTCTCTGCCCCAGAGTCTGTCTCCTCATTTGTGCTGCTGCTTGACAGCCTGCTGCAGCCTCTGCACATCATCCACGAGTTAATGCTTTATCTAGAGGTTCAAGGAAGCTTGGTGGAAATAGTGTTAGTCTTGAAATGCCAAAGGTAACTTCTAAACATCTCCTTCCACTCTGAAATGCTGCTCGCAGAAATGTGTTCTGTGATAAGGAAATGGCTCTGGACCCAGGCTAACAGCTGGGGAGATTATTCATGGAAATCAGTGCCACAAGTCTATCACTTTCATCTGTCTTTCCCAAACACTACCTTTATGGAGACCAAGCGCATCACTCTTCTAGCTCTAGGGAGGTGAAGTGAGACAGATCTCTAGCTGTGCTCATCCTGGAAAGCCTACTTTGTTCTCCTTGCACAGGATCATTTTCCTACAATGCAGCAGATGTATGTGAGGAACAGCAGTGGCACAGCGAATAATGACTCCCTCTTGTTTAATAATTAACTCACGCTGTCGCCTGGTGCCACACATTCCAGCAGACACTGCAAGGCAGGCAGGCTGTGCCCGCTGGAGAGCTGAGCACGGGGTGGGGGGTAAGGAAACACTGCTGTCTGTCTCTTTCTGCTCACTGATGTTGTGCCCTGGCCTGCTCGTGCTTGGGTCTTCCTGTCCCAACAGCTCTTTGAACACTGTGAGCCCTGCACAGAAACAACTGACAATGTGGTGTGTTATTTCAGTAGAGGACATAGAACTATTTCAAAGAGCACAGCCAAACTATGTAGCGGGATTAAGACAGGAAGCCAAGTGAAATCCATCTCATTGAGTTCTCCAGCTGCTGTCAAGAAGCTCTCTCTTGCAACCCGTCACTGCTTGGTTTGCGAATGGCCAGGAACAGATCTACAGCACAAGGATACAGGTTTGAGGAGAAGTTGCTGGAAACCAAACTTTGCTCAAACGTTAATGCTGGTTCCTCACAACCGAAGAATTTCCGGGGAAAAGAACTTGTCAGCTTGAAATATTGTTGAAATATTTTTGAAATATTGTTGTCCTTTTCTAAGTACCATAACATTTAGACAGTATTTAAAGCAAAACAAAACAAAAAAAAGCTCACCACAAGTTTACAATACTTAATTATTTAAAAAACAGCAGGTTAAAAGTTAAATATATTCAAATAGTTCTAAACCAAAACATTTTAAGGTTACTGAAATAAAATATTTCAGAAAGAGTTTTTTCTTCCCTAGGAAAATATCAATTCTTTGCAATGTTTCTCCCAATTCAAGATAGATCTTTTTCCACCACACTTTGAACCTTTGGGTGGCTCTTAGAGAAGCAGAAAACAATGAAACAGAAAGGAATTTGGCTGGGAAAAAAAAAACCAAACCACAAAACAAATCAACATCTCAGCCAGAATCCTTTCCTTGAGTGAAAATGACCACAGGGTCAGCCTTGACACTTGCAGCCAAGGCTGAGGCAGCTGTAGTTTTAGCAGTACTTCCATTCATGAACTTAGGCCTGAAATGCCAACAAGTCCCCACTGCCTGGGGCCTGAACTGTTCCTGTATCTCTGTCTATTTTAAGGTGTATCCCATACACGGTCCTTTCAGCTCTTCATGGCCTTTCTAGGCCTTCTCCACCTTCTGCACTCATCAAGCACGAGTCCTGCTGATGGCTTGTGCCTGGTGACTGCTGTTCCACGTCCCTTGGAGGCTGTCAGCCGAGCTTTGCTGCCCTGCTCGTCCAACAGCCTGAAATGACCTTCAGGAGGTTGGTGAGAGTACAAAAGCAGATTGAAGCTGGTTGTTCAGCATCCAGGGATTAGAGCAAACAAGAGAAAACAAAGCTGGTTTGTCTTCTGCAAGACATCATTGTCTTAAGAGTCGGACCTGCAAGCCCCAAAGCAGAAGCTACGAAAAGCCAAGTGCCAAGGTAACCCAGACTCAGGGGACTGGAGGACTCCTGTCTGGACTACCAGGATGAGAGTCAGCGAGAAGATTACAGATCACACCTTACTGGGCACTAAAGTGTGGAACCCAATGAGTGCCCTATCTTCTAGTCAGTCCCAGTGAAATTTTCTGTATGGTAGCATCATCTTTGATTCAAAGCAGGAGAGACGCAGTCCAAACCAGGACCAAACTTCAGTAGTGGACAAGCTTCAGAAGAGAACCTTGAAAATGCTTCCCAACTGAATGTCCTGGTAATGTTCTGGTGATTCCTGAGAGCCCTGATGCAGATTTTATCTGCCTTGTGATTGCTGAATCATACTATGTTCTTGGACTTACCCCCTTGAGTGCTTCCAGAGCACACTGGCGGGGGGGATGCACAACAGCACATTTACACCCCAGAATCTGCAGGTGGTTCCTTAAGTCCTTCAGAGGAGGGGTGATTGATCTGCAAAAAGGAAAGTGGGGAGGATATCAACAGCTCTCAGCTCCTTGCTTTTTGCTTAGCACCACCACATGCCTCCTGCAATACCTCGTCTGTAAAGGTGGTGTCCAAGCTCAGGAGGTAATAAAGGATTTATGGCTAAAATCCTCACTTTCAGTCCATGAACAAGCAGAAGATGGCTCCACATTCCCTCCCAGGCCCATCAGGCTCGATGATGTGTGACTAACCCTTTCATTGACCAAAGCCAAACCGCTTCCCTCACGTGACCTTACATAACTGCTCATCTATTTTGTTAATGAATGGAGCTTGAGAAAATTTCCATTGCCCAAGGCCCTTAGGGGAAAACGCGTGAGCACCATCTCCACGTTCCGTGTGCCAAGGTGGGATTTTCCTATGGATTGACTGAGTACAGTGGTGTTATTTTTTGGTTGCTGTCATCCGTGCCTGGAATGGTAAGCTAGCAGCTGAGAGCTCCCGCTTGAGCCAGAGGAAACAGGAAGAGAGGCAGAGACATCACCACCATAGCCAGGGACTGCTCCTATTCCCAGGCTGTCTCTGCTCTGCCACAGTCAGGATAGGGAAGTCCAAGGCTGGACAGCAGTGAAGAAGCATGATAGGTACCTGTTGGGTGAATCGGCATGTCAAAGGCAGACACACCAGCATTTACCTACCAGGAGGTAGGAGCTGGTTTGATTGATATCCCAATACTTCTAAAAGCCCATACTGATGCTTCAGGCTTTCCCATTTTAACTACTTCACTGCAGTGCTGCCTAAAATAGGAATTACTTTTCCCATTAAAGTCCTGCTGGTGGAAGGCTGGGCAGGGGAGAGCTCTACCTCTCCCAAAGCAATGCCACGCAAAGGCAGTTGTAAGTGCTAGACACACGTGATCGTCAGAAACGCGATTCATGCTGTCCTCCAAGGATGTACTTTGGAACCAAGGTATTTGTTGGGAGTGCAATGTGGGCTCCCTGTGGCGTCAGCTACAGATCTCATGGTTCAGGAATGGTGCTGAAGCTGACAGGATAGCTAGGTTGAACGTGACTGGACTACCATGAAGGGTGGAAGTTGCAGCACCAAGATACGGGAGGATGCTCTTTTCTCTATAAATTTACAGGGAGAAAATGCAAATGCAGCCTTAGGCTCTGTAATGCTTGGTCCATGTACAGTGATGAGTAAATATTTAACTGCAGGAAGAACATTCCCTTCCACAGATCGAAGCAGCAGAGTTAATCAGTACCAGACTGTATCCAAGTCATGGGTGTCAAGAGTTCAAGGCAAGTTCAAAACCTCGAGGATGTTCAAAGTCTTCTACTAGGCCTAGGCAATTGCTGTTTCTCCCCTGGGATGCTCAAAAGGAGGATCTTTTCACCTGCTGAGAACACAGGATGATTAACTCACTCAAGAACATGGTCCACAGAGAAGGGGAAGGGCTTGAGATGTGGCAAACAGAGTTTGAAGATCTTCCTGTTGCATCCGGATGGTGCTTCAGAAGCCTGGGAGCTGGGCTGGGCTGGGAAAGCCCTGGGGCAGGTCTGAAGGCATTTCCTGGTCTGGCAGCACACTGGATGCTCACCTGCAGTGCTGATGACAGAAGCTGTCACTGGTTGTAGCTCTCAGGCTTTGGAAGGTGCTCGGTTCCTGTCAGACCCTACTGTTACACAGCAACACTTTTCCAGTTATTCTTTTACCCTGTAGAGTTAATGTGCCCTCATCTGCCTCTCCATCGCAAAGCCAGTCTGTTCCCTCCAGAGATTACGTAGTAGAAAGAAGGTTGTGAGTACTCATCCCTACAATAAAACAAGCTCCTCCAGACATGATGTAGTTCATATTCTCCTATATAATGTCTACAGGGCTTGCACTGCACTCTTGGAGCCTTGGAAAGAGAGCTAGTTGCCAGCATACTTCCCCCCATACACACCACTGGCTGGCCAGCTGATGAGCTGGGGTCTTGGCTGCTGGTTATCTCTGATAATCAACTTTTGCTGGTGCTTTAGAGTAGAGATGTCTCCTTGTGGAGAAAAAAAACACTCCAAGAATATAATATTCCTTTTCAGGCCCATATCTCCTCTGGTATCTCCCCCTTGAGGTTCAAGGTGAATGTTTCCAGTCCTCTGCACCAATCACTGTTCTTTTCTCTGGAGCATATTTTGCTTGAAAGGACATCACTGGGAGGAGAAAGCAGGGAAGTGATTCGGTGTCCAAGTCCATTTGGATGACTGAGCATCGCTTCAGCCAAAGCACTCAACATTTGCAATTTGGGGTATTTTAACAGTCGAAAGAGTCGAATATTTTACCATGCAATTGAAACCTTTCTGTATTATTCAAAGCTCAACTCCTCCTAGAGGAATGACACATCAGGAGCTGTAAAGGTAAACTGAATTTTGGCTATGACAGAAGGAAGCAAAAGTCTGTGTTGCTATTTTTCACCTTGGATTCAAATCCTCTGGACTGAACAGCCCTCACCAGGCACTGTGTAAAGTTTTTCCCTAAAATAAGATGACAGGGGTCAAGGGGCCCACGCTAAGCTGATTAGCACAGCCAAAGCCATATCACATTGCCACAGTGGGGTCATATGATTGATCACTGGGATAAATAATTAGGAAGCTTCCCATGGAAGGGGAGTAGCTGGGACAGACCATAGAAGCCAGGGAAAACGGGCAACTGGGGTGTAGCCAAGTTCCGATACCCTTTGCCTGCCATAATGCAGACCAAAAAAGCAGGGGTAGCTTTTGCTTTGGGTTTCATCTCCCATCGGTTTCCCTTCCCAACATGTGTTCTGCTCCACTGACCCGGGACTCACTGCAAGACAGTCCATGTCACCCTTGCAGCCACGTGCCACTGTCCCACCAGTCTGCCCTGTGCCCCTCTCCCAGCAGTGAGGAACAGCACAGAAGGCAGCATGCTCATCAGAGAGATAAACAGGCTCACATGGGTTTTGACATTCCCATAGGCAGCATGGGATGTGGGCCAGGAAGTGTTGCAGGGGCTGTGAGCAGCCCCCAGACACAGCAGGTATGAGAGCAGCAGGGAGGAGAGAGGTACCAGCCATGCTCCCTCACCCTTCCCTCCACCACCATATCTCCTCTTTCTCTCCTGGGGAGTAAAGGTGGAGAGGAACCAAGGTGTGCTAAAGTAAACACTCATTTGCATCTACAGCAGGCACCTCCTGGTGCAACCTTGGGGAGTTTTATTCCTCTCTACCTCCAGCTCAGGTGCTTGGGGAGCAAAAGCTTCAACAATACACAGCTTAACTCAGCCCCAAGTCATCACCTGGGGCCAGGTAGTGCCCCTTGCTCTGGTGGGGCTCTGTTAGGGGAGTACTGACTGCCCTCAGGTGCTTTGCCCTGTCAACAGCCACAGCAGTGGTCCCCACAGGGTCTTCCCCCACTGCTGGAGCTGCAGGATGGCCACCCTTCGTCACAGGCAGAATACACAGCTTGTGGAGAACTCACTGATGCACCACAGAATGGCTTGGGTTGGAAGGGACCTTGAAGCTCATGCAGTCCCAACCCCCTGCCATAGGAAGGAATACATTCCACTAGACCAGGCTGCTCAAAGCCCCATCCCAGGACTAAGGGGAGCACCCCAAGATGGTACCCATTGGTAGGCCTAGGAGGGGTGAGCAGAACCCAATTCTCCTCCCATTGCCTCTATACAATAGCATCCTGAGGTGCGTCAGGAGCAGTGTGGCAGCAGGTCGAGGGAGGTGATCCTCAAGAGCTCCCTTCCAATCCTAATGGTTCTGTGATAACGGTAGCTGCGGGCAGGCAGGAGGGAGGCACCACTCCAGTGACCACCATGGGGCCCCACTGCAGCAACTGAGGCACCTCCTTCATCCTGGTGGGACCTGGGCACCTGAAAGACATGGGAGCAAAGGCAGGGGCTGAGGATTTAAAAGGATAAACATGAAGGCAAAGAAGCAGTGAGTGATGGGAAGCAAGCACCCAGCCATCCTGGGGAACTCATATTATTAAACAGGTCTGAAGCCCATCTGGCACCAGGCCTGGCCGGGGGGGCTGTTCTTTCCATGCATATGGTGCTTTTACAAACCTTTCCCCCTGTCAGACTCGGTGTTTAAAAAAGATTCCAGCAGAAGTTAACCTTCTCCTTTACCCACAGCTTTACCAGCTCTTGTTTCTTCACTGTCTTTCCTGCCTTTTTGCAGGCTGAGGTTGTTTGCCAGAAAATAAGACAAAGGCTTGTTGCTGCCAGAATCTGCCCTCCAACAACAAGGAATAGCAGTAAGTGAGCAAGAAGGGACACACAGAGCTGCACAGAGAGCAGAAGAGAATAGCTCCTATTATTTTGGTAAGTTGCTGTTGACTTTGAGGCAGGACACTTGGGGAAAGGTAACAGCTGGTGTTAGACAAATGATACAGCTAGGAAAAACAGAAGGGCTTTTAGACACACAAATCCTGCTTCTGAGCTGCAGCAAAAGGCTGTAAATGTCAGCCTAAGCACAGAGGGGAAAGATTTCTTCTAAGTCTCTCTCTTTGGGGAAAAACATGAGGTTCTACAGGGAAAGAACTTGCCCTTCAGCATGCAGCAAAACAGAGGCATGACTAGATCCCTGATCCCAGCTCTTCTGCAGTGAGATAGTGCTTCCCCACCTCTAGAAGCCAGTGCTGGGTCCATCAAACAAAACCTGTTATGGTGTTGCAAGAGCACTCCTAGCACTTGTGAAGCGCCAGCAGATGCTTTGCCCCACTGCATCACTGCACACCAGCAGTTTCCAAGTGACACTCAGACTCAGGCTTGCAGTGCTGAGCTGTGATTTACACTGACTCCAGGGATTTCAGGTCAACTCAGGCTTTGCTGCAAACATCCATTGTGTTTTACAATAAAAGCAGCAGTTTTCAGGCCCTGGGGAGAGAGATCAGTGTTGAGCAGAATTCAGGAACTGCATTACCACTAAAAGAAGCAGGCGAGTTAGAGAAGGCACAGCACAAGTATGCTGTTGAGCTGCAGCTTAATGATGGCCAGGGAACCAACTATGTGCTGCTAGGTTACAGGGTCAAGCAGCAGTTGTATATCGATTAGTGATATCAAAGTTGCCAGAGGACCTGCCTCATGCAGCAGACAGTGCGCACTGTGTTCTGGGATCTGTATGTCTGCTTTAGGCCATCACTCCCGATTTGAACTGCAGTGCCATTTACCTTTAGGCAGGAGCCTTGGCTTTGATATTGCATGGTAGGATTTGCATTCAAGGATAACCACACTGCTTATCAAGAAGGAACCCAGCCTATAGGCAGCAAACTTTGCTCCTGTGACTGAGGAGGCTCAGCTATGCAATTTCCTATTGCATGCTGTGTACATTTTCCAACCTGCTGTTTCAGGCCCACCTCACCCTCTGCTTTCCCTCTGTTATGAAACTCTAGAGATGCTTCCTCTGTGACAACACTTTTGTTTGGGAGACAAAAATGTAGGAGTGATCATCCCTGCTATCAACAAGCAGGTATCTCAGATAGCAACAAAAGAACCAGCATCAATAATGGAGAGGGTAGAGAGAAACAGAGATGCAATGAAGTGGAGAGAGGGAAGCCAATCAAGTTAATGAAATCAAGCACAAGGTTAGCAAAGGGCTATTTATAGACTCCAACTGGTTCAGCCCTGTGCACTTAGAGGCTGGTTCAAACTGGCTCTTTAACAACAGTAATAATCATTACAGAAAAGAAAGAGAAAAAAAAAAAGTGAAAGCTTGGAAAATTCACTGCCGGAGGTAAAGCTTTAGAGCCGGGTCTGGCTGGAGTCAGAAGTAACTGCATTACAGAGAGATTGAAAGGTTAATAGGAAACCAGCTGACACTGAAAGGGAACAATTAGAGAGGTTAAGGGGCTTAATATTAGATTAATGGTTGCCTGGAGGAGCAAAAGCAGAGATTTCAGGAAAATGGGAGAACAGTGGGCAGAAGGCTGGTTTTTCATGGGTGGAGAGCCCCCACGTTGGCTCCTTGGATAAACTGGAAGAAGGTGGCTCTGTCATTCCTTGCCAGTCTTGCTCTGTCTCCTGTTTCCTCTTCTTCTTCTTCCACCTGTTTGTCTCTTTAATTCCCTTTGGGTTTGCTCTCCCCACTTAAATGCTGTCTGTGTGGTCTTGTCTTAGTGACTTCCTCATGTTTCTCCTCCATCCTCCCACTGTTTTCTTGAAGATCATAATAACAAAATGATGCTTAGCATTCCCACGGCTCTTTCATTCCTCTCCTATGGGCTGCTCTGCAGAGGCAGGGGTGGTGGGGATGGACACTTCTATCTGCATTACCCATAACCATTACAAAGAAAGAGAAAAACAAAGAAAGAGTTGACAAAGATGACAGGTCTGCTCCCCAACTAGATGGAGAACACTGACACTGGTAAAGTCCCTAACTACCACCAGCCATTTTAAAAGACTTTTTAGCAGGAAGATGTTGGACATATTGCAGAGAGTACTGATTTAGCAAGACAGGAACTGGCATGGATCTGTGGTGTCTCCAAACCCCAAAGGGAGGTTGAAGATACTAAGAAGAGATATTCTGCACAAGGAATGAGGTACTACAAGACAAAGGACCATACATATGCTGCTGCTGTGTGGTGGGCTGAGCACTGAACAGACAGAAGGCTCAAACACACCTCTTACAGGAAGGCAACCAGAGAAAGGGGGATGTTCTGTAGCTCAGAGGTGCTGGACGTTCTCACAAATCCTTGTGCTGCAGAGAGGAGATAAACTGTTCTCCCTTCCCACACTGTAAGATGAGTAGCAAAGGATTTGGGATGGACTCACTGCACCTGTACAGTGCAAGCTCCCCAGCCATGACCTGACCTGTCCTGTTTCCCCATGGTCGCTGTGCTAATACAGTCTGTCCCCTGAGAGTCCCTGTACCTCGGTGCCAGGAGAGCCTTGTCACATAGCACCACCAGCTGCTGCTCAGGACGGCACTGGGAGCATTGAACTGCTCCTTGCATCACCCTGAGACACCCAGAGAGAAACCCTCCCTTCCTGCACCACCCATGGCTGCTCCAGGATCTTTCCAAATGCACGTGCTCCTCCCATGGGACAGGGAGAACTTTCCCCGAGTGCCTGGCCCTTGGCAGTTGCTTGTGGACTCAAACAAGTGCGAGCTGGCTGGATCCGTCTGTATCTTACACCACTTCCCACAGCGCAGCCTCCCCTCTGAACATCTCCCTGGCAAGATTAGAAAGCAATGCACTCAGCACTTCCTTCTAGGGCTGTAAAAGCCAGGCTGGGACTCCAGCGCTGTCCAGGCACCTGACACTGAAGTTTCCTCACTTGTGATAATGACAGTGAATGTTCCAGCACAGATGAGTTGTGGTTGGTTGCAGCATATTAGCTCCAAAACACTTTAAATGCAGGGCTCTGGCTTAATGTAACCTATGAGGTCACCCATGGGTGTCCAAGGAGAAAAGACCAAGGACAATCCAGCTGGCATCAGAAGGCAACAACAACCTGTTTTCTTCTTATATCCATGACAGCTGAGCATGAACTTCTTCGTACATCTGGGTCACTGCTGATTGATAGAAAGACCAAAGAGATTCCTAAAGAAGCATTCAGTGGATATATTATTTCTTCAGGTCTCCTTCTTTTAAGCAGCCACATCTACTTAAAAGCAATGAGCCTGAAGGGACAGACTACTTCCCACCCTCCCATCCTACATAGGAGTATTTCCCAGGTCTAACTTAAACCTCCTTCCTGTGCCACACCCCCGGAGCTGCATCTCTGCTTCAAAAGATCTGCTATCCTCCCAGTGCTGACCTCTGCTAGAGCCCAGGTGTACTCATCACCTCCGGCCTGCAGTGCCCCAGAGTTAAAAGCACATTGCAGCTGAGGATCCTGAAGTGCTGCACAAACAGCCATTAATCCTAAAGCCACCCCTAGGAGCCCGGCCTATAATTATTTGGCTCACTATTTATCTCTGGAACTCACTGTGCCCGTTCCCCCACCTTGGGGATGAAGGGAGGCAAAACAATACCCACCGTTTTGTAACAAATTGCAAATTGAGTGCAGCTCAGGCATTAAGGGAAACATTACCTTTTCCATAATCACTTCCTGCAGGCAAGACAAAACGTAGAACAGCTATTCTTTAACAGTTAGGTAAACTTGGACGCAAAACATAAGTGACAAACTCCAAGTGAGACAGCCAACAAGTGGCAGAAGAGTTCTGAGAGCCAAAGTCAGGAATCCTACCTCTTGGCTTCTTGTTTTATCAGGTGAATTGTTTTTCACCACCCCCACTTAAAGATGACCTTCCAAGGAAAAGAAATGCCGCTTATGCCTTTTATGTGCCTTTGCAGTAGATAAAGGAGCCTGTCGGCTTTCAGTCCAAAGGAAAAAGATTAAGTGTTTTTCCACTTGCTTCCTTATTGTTAGAAACGCAGGTCTTCAGGATCCTAAAATTCTCCAGTCTGTCTAAGCCTAGATCATGACAAAATCAAGAACAAATGGAAGACAAGAGGGCAAGAACAGGGCAGACGAGAGGGGAAATCGAACCAACATCACAAAGTGCTGCTTGCGAGCAACAGTTGCATAAACACAGGTAACACAATGACGCACAAAGTATCAGTAAGAAATTATGTGCTGCTCAAGAGTTGATTCTCCCTTGCCTCCAGCCAGGGGTGTGAGAATCCCCAGAGGTCAAACTCTGAGCCCCCCAGGAGATCTGCATGGGGAAAAGCAAAGCAGAAAAGAAAAGGATCCTCATACCTTTTTCTTCTTAAACAAAAGCCAAAAGTGGCATCAGATCTCAAGTAAGACAGAACCAGCCTACAGGAATGGGAAGGACTAGGCAACAAAGGCGAGCAATTTTTATGCCTCCTGCGTTGGCCAGGCTCTTGCAGAGGAATCCCTGGAGAGGAGATGCTGAAGGGAAGGAGCATGGGGATGGGTGGGGTAAGCCAAAAATAGAAAAGGCAATTACAAAGTTAAGCAGAGGTGAGGAAAGCAGAAGGACAGGGCTGGAGCAAATGTCAGCACGCAGAGGAAATGGTCCCACTTCAGTCCAGAGAGCAGAAAGGTCACTCAATCAGTTTCTAGCTGACAAAGCTGTCCCCTCTCTGCTCTTTTCCTGCAGCTTCCTCCCCTACCTGTTCCAGGGAGGCAGCAGGACCACCCCTCTGCTCTAAGCCCAGAAGGCACAGTTCCAGCTGTACCTGTTTAAACTACTCCTGTGGCTGGGACATTTAATTACAGCTAGTCTGCAGTGTGCAGGCTTTGTTCTGCTTTAACAGCCTGGGGTCAAAACCTGTGTGACCAGAAGGTGGAGAGAAGGGTGATGGGTTCACGGTGGTGTTACTGTATTGAAAGAAGCACATTAGGACAGGTTCTGCCTAGATGTGGCTGAGGGGTACGCAGACTGTGTTTGCACTTGGTTGCAAGTCATTGGGCACCCCAAGGGCTGAAACCCAGGTAAGTAAGAGCCTTTCCTTAGGAAATCTGTTTTTCCAGTTATTTGAAAATCCACTCAGGTAGCTCCTTCAGAACATTCCAAGCACAGAGCATTAAAGAATAATCTGTTAAAATCATTTCCCTCCTGATCGACTACCTGCCAGTAACACTTTATTGCTATAGCTGGGTGTACTGAAACCCGGGAGATGTCCAAGAACTGTAACCAAGTGCAAATCTTGTGGCCACCCCTTCCCTGTGGCAGGAAGTGTGTAAACACACTCACTGCCCAGCTCACAGCCCCTCAGGTCATTCCTGATCTTTCCAGGCCAACCTTGTGCCTTGAGCTACAACCGCACCGTTCCATTGTAAAAGGGAGCCAGAAGGGACTGCGGGGAGCTCTTTGCAAAGCGATGCCACAGCAGCCAAGCAATTGCTGATGCTAGAGCGGTGCCTGCTGGCCGCTAATCACAAGCACTTTCTACCCAGCCCCACGCCGTTTCTCACCTTTCTCCTTAAGGTTTTATGATTTTTAAGCCAATCCCAATATAATACACTTTGGTATAACTGATGCAGTTTTGATTATGCAGCTCCCTGGGAAAGCTGAGATTCTAGGCAGTGTCATACCAGCAATCTCCTTTACATGTCTAACGTTGGATGTTAAGATCATAAGGCACCTTAAATCACTGATAGCTTCTGTAAAGTCTGGCATTTCATATACCTTTTACATACAGAAACATGCTAAAATGCCAATAATGCCACTGTTATGCAACCTGGGTGGAATGGGTGCCAAAACCACCGTCCTTATGATGTGCTGGGAGGGACAAATGAAGCTATGGGTAAAACTGCTCTCATCACAGAGGCAGTCTCTTGGGTGCTCCCAAAATGATGAATACTGAAACAATGAAATCCCAAAGAAATAATCTTCAGAGATATAATAGAATGCTCTTTTGCCACATTCAGAGATGTATTACAATGTATTATAGTGGACTTTGTCCTCAGCCCAAGGATCTGGAGACAACTTAGATATGAACAAAAGAAAATAGGTAATGTACTATGTAGTTCCTGAATTTACAGTATGAAAGAAAATAGAGTTCTATTAGAAGAATTGGATCATGTCTCCCCTGAGCCTAAAGCTCTTACAGTTAACAAAACACACAGAGCCCTGCTCCTAGGACAGGAATTTAAAGTGGGTAAAACTGGTAATGGCAAAGGGATGCATCCATCTTCATGGGTCGTCCAGGGGCTGAAACAGTACAGCAAACTCTCTCTTGGATCCCTGTTTTCTCACTGGTGGCAGGTGGTGGCCATGGGGTTGGAACTAGATGATCTCCAGGTCCTTTCCAACCCTAACTATTCTATGATTCCCTGTTAAGCAACCTCAGCTAAAGACTTCCCATTCATCACGTTTGCCATTCTGCCACGCTTGAACTGTCAGGCTGACATTTTACATCCTCAGCTAAAACAAGGCATATGTAGCTGGGAGGTGGGCAGGCAGACAAAAACAGTGGTAAGGCTGTTAAATGCCTTTCTGAAGAACTGGTTGGTCTCTGCACTGCTGTTTGAGCTTGCCCATGCTGTACATAAGCCAAAACATTAAGTTGAATACATATTTTTGGTAGACACTGGCCAAATGTCTGCATTGGACCAGCAGCTGCACAGATTTTAACCATCGTACTGTTTCGGCAGATGGAAGCACCCCTCTCCCCACTTCTGCTCTAGCACAATTCAGTGCAAACTGCTACATCTAGGGAAAACGGAGCCCCAAACAGTTTACAACCCAGCACAAACACTGATCTCCTGGCAAATACTCTAGTAACTTAAACTGATTGTTCTCTAAAAGCTCCAGGGCACTAAGAGGCTAATAATCTACTTCTTCCCTCCCCTGTGTAAGGTGGTGCACAATACACAGACGCACATATCTTCATGCACATATGCAGAACATAAACACCTGAACACACACAGAATCATAGAATGGTTTGGGTTGGAAGGGGCCTTCAGAGCTCATCTAGTCCAACCCCCTGCAATGAGCAGGGACATCTCCAACTAGATCAGGTTGTCCAGAACCACATCCAGCCTGGCCTTGAATGTCTCCAGGGGTGGGGCATCCAACACCTCTCTGGGCAACCTGTGCTAGTGTTTTATTTCCAGACATCATTGGTCTTCACCTAACAAACAGGCCAAAGCACCAGCTTGTACAGCTCATTTATAGAAAACTTTTCTCCTGAATGCACTGTTTCTCTCTCCAGCAGAAGGGGAGGACAGGAGCACAGGGGACACAATCTTCTCTGCTGCCTAAACACATGGAGTTTCACCCAAGCAGAATTCATGCATGGATTGGAACTGTTTGTGTGTTCTGTGTTTCCCTGTGTGTGCAATGGAACATCTTGCTAGTGGTTTGAAACTGCAGCTGAAGGTGAACAGAGCCCTACCTTAACCACGCAAAGGCCCCGAGACTACAAATGCATGCAGGAACACCAAGTCTTAGTCATGTGTGCTCCTTAATCAGTGAACACATCTGAAAGACTTGGTCGTGATCTCACTGAGTATCAGTTTGCCCATCTGTTAAAAGGCGACTGTGCCACCACCTGTCTGAGAGCACAGAAAATGTGTTTGCAAAATGGTCGATTGCTATGATGCTGTATTGTAACTAAAAAAGAAATCTGAAAGAAAGAGAATTACTTTAAAATACATCTCAGATTATGCCTAAAAGAAAATGCCAGGGGGCTATGCAAAGTCAATGCAACCAAATCAAACCAAACGTCCATTTACTGCCAGTGACAGGAATCTGCTGAAAGTACTGTCTATTTTCAGAATGCATTAAGGACAGGGGGAATGACAGAAGATTGTGCACTGCACCACTCACGAGCACTGCACCACTCACGAGCACTGCACCATACATGAGCACTGCACCACTCACGAGCACTCTCCTCTCACAAGCGCTGCACCAATCATGAGCACTGCACCACTCATGGGCACTGCACCACTCATGAGCACTGCACCATTCATGAGCACTGCACCACTCACAAGCACTGCACCACTCATGAGCACTGCACCATTCATGAGCACTGCACCACTCATGAGCACTGCACCATTCATGAGCACTGCACCACTCACGGGCACTGCACCATTCATGAGCACTGCACCACTCACGAGCACTGCACCACTCACGGGCACTGCACCACCCATGGGCACTGCACCACTCATGAGCACTGCACCATTCATGAGCACTGCACCATTCATGAGCACTGCACCACTCACGAGCACTGCACCATTCACGAGCACTGCAGCACTCACGAGCACTGCACCATTCATGAGCACTGCAGCACTCACGAGCACTGCACCATTCATGAGCACTGCACCATTCATGAGCACTGCACCACTCACGAGCACTGCACCACTCACGAGCACTGCACCATTCATGAGCACTGCACCACTCACGAGCACTGCACCACTCATGAGCACTGCAGCACTCACGAGCACTGCACCACTCACGAGCACTGCACCACTCATGGGCACTGCACCATTCATGAGCACTGCACCACTCACGAGCACTGCACCACTCATGAGCACTGCACCACTCACGGGCACTGCACCATTCATGAGCACTGCACCACTCACGAGCACTGCACCACTCATGGGCACTGCACCACCCATGGGCACTGCACCACTCATGAGCACTGCACCATTCACGAGCACTGCACCATTCATGAGCACTGCACCATTCATGAGCACTGCACCATTCACGAGCACTGCACCATTCACGAGCACTGCACCATTCATGAGCACTGCACCACTCACGAGCACTGCACCATTCATGAGCACTGCACCACTCACGAGCACTCTCCTCTCACAAGCACTGCACCATTCATGAGCACTGCACCACTCACGAGCACTGCACCACTCATGAGCACTGCACCACTCACGAGCACTGCAGCAGTCATGGGCGCTGCACCACTCACGAGCACTGCAGCACTCACGAGCACTGCACCATTCATGAGCACTGCACCACTCACGAGCACTGCACCACTCACGAGCACTGCACCACTCACGAGCACTGCAGCACTCACGAGCACTGCACCACTCACGAGCACTGCACCAATCATGAGCACTGCACCATTCATGAGCACTGCACCATTCACGAGCACTGCACCACTCACGAGCACTGCAGCACTCACGAGCACTGCACCATTCACGAGCACTGCACCACTCATGAGCACTGCACCACTCACGAGCACTGCACCACTCACGAGCACTGCAGCACTCACGAGCACTGCACCATTCATGAGCACTGCACCATTCACGAGCACTGCACCACTCACGAGCACTGCAGCACTCACGAGCACTGCAGCACTCACGAGCACTCTCCTCTCACAAGCACTGCACCACTCACAAGTGCTCTTCACTCACAAGCACTCTCCGCTCACAGGTGCTCTGCACTCACAAGCTCTGACCCACTCACAAGCATTGCCCACCCTCTCCCTCCCGGGATCAGTCACAAGCGCCGCCTGCCACCCGCCCTCCGCTTCTTCACTGCTTCTCACCAGCGCTGCCCCACTCACTCACAAGCGCTGCCCGCCCTTAAGGCGCTGCCCAGAGAAAGGCAAATGCTGAGGTAGCTCCCCCGCTCTTGGAGCTGGGTCCGCCTCTGGGGCCAGCCGGGCCAAGGTCAGCAGAGGGGATTTCACACCGACTGCGGCCCGCTCCGGTGTCTTCTTGAGTTTCGGCTGGCAGAGAGGAGCTGGGGGCGAGGCGATGCTGCGAAGCGGGGCTCTGCTTCGAGGGGTGCAGCTCCAGCTCCAGCCGGCAGCACTCGTACAGCAGCAGGGGGAGCTTCAGCTCTGCCGGCTGGAGAGCCGACAATGAAATCACACAGGAGCGCCAGGGCTGGAAGGGAGCTCTGGAGAGCGCAGGGCCGCCCAGTGCACCTTAACAGAGGACCGCGTCCGGGCGGGTTTGGGAGTCCCACACGTTAGCGGGAGAACAAATGTCAGCAGCTCGCTCACTACCTCAGAGAACGATGGCCACCCAAAGCTAGAACTCCCTGCAGGCTGGTGGTTGACACCGATGGTCCTCAAAAGCCCGCTGTTCTCCTTGGGATCTCCTTCTGAGGGGTGGTCTCCGGGCTAACCCTGACCACGCTTGCCTGCTTCACCCAAGGCTGGGCTGGCTGCTGTGGGGGTGACCGCCATAGGGGGCTCGGGGCTCAGTCAAGGGCGGTTCGGGTCTCAGGAGTTGTTGGGGGCTCAGGAGGGTGCTCTGGGGGCTCCTGCTACAGACGATGTGCTTGGCGCTGTCGGAAGTCCTCGGCCTCATCGGCCGTCTTGTGGTACAGGGCCACCTGCCACCGCATGGAGGGACATGGTGACCACAGGGAACGTGCTGGGGATACGGCGGCCACGGGGAGAGTGCTGGGGGCATGGTGACCACGGTGACCACGGTGACCACAGATGCGGCTGATTCTGGAACACCCCGTGTTCGGGTGTGCGTGGCCACGGAACCCCTGGAAGCCGTCACACACACACACAGTGCTTTCCTCCCCTTCAACAAGTGCCAGGGTTGAAGTCAGACAGGAGCAGGTCGCCCAGAGAAGCTCCATTGATGGAGAGCACTGGACTTCTGACTGCCCATAGTCCTCAGCCACCTGTTTTCATTGACCTTGCTTTGAGCAGGGGAGCTGGGGACTCTGAGCTCCAGCAGACCCTTCTGTGATAAACACAGAAATGTATTGGCTTTTGCAAATCATAGGTGTGGTTACGTGGATATAACTGTACCAGTTTACAATAACAGAAACAAAGCCCGCTAAAGACACAAGATTAGACAACAAGTTAAAAAAGGGCCAGAACTCTTGATCAAAACGGAGTCACATAGCAAAAGAATTCATAAAGGTAAAAGAAAGGGGGGTGGGGGGCTTGATATAAGAAAAGCTAGTGCCTGAAAAACATAAAGTGCTTTTTAGCTTAATTTAGGTTGTAGAAATAGAACAATGTTTATATTTTAAGTCTGTGGAATGTAGTGGCTGCACTAAACATGAGTTAATTGTTTCACACTAGTCTTCTAAAGTAGCTTTAGTTTTAAAGAACAATGTTTGTGTTGTAAGTCCGTGGTGAGATAACAGGATTTAGTGGCTCCACTAAACATGAATGAGTAATTTCACACCATCCTTCTACTTATCAGTTAGTTTAGAGACAGACTCCCAAACATCTGCTAGCTTGGGATACTCCTTGTCCGCCTATCCTGCAATAAATTTTGCGAGGTCACACTGTTTTAAATCTTTGCACGTTATCAGGATTACAGATATAGCTGGTTTCAGCTAGTTGTGTGATTCCTGGGGTGTCTAACTGTGCCGAAGGTGAAAAGTACACTGTGAGGAAGACTGCTTACTTCATCTTGAAGACCCCTGTTCCCAAGAGGAAGACTGCTTACTTCATCCTCAAGACCCCTGCCCACAATCACCAGAGAGCAGTGCGCAGACGCCAAGAGGAGGGGACTTATGATAGTAAGTTCCAGGAGTTAGTTATAATATTCCCCACCTATAGGCGGGAATTATGAATATGCATGTAACTAATGTAATAGTGAAAGTATATAAACCTGTAACAAATGCTAATCACTTGTGCCTCTGGCTACGGTCATGCGCCCAGCACTGTTGCTTTTGCTTTATTGACTTTGTACCTCAATAAAAACTTGTTCTCTTGTTTAGAGGAGTGAGTTTGTATTTCACACTTCCAACCACAGCCAGTCTGTGATGGGTTTTGGTTTTATTTCTGTGCGTATGCAACTCATTTATACCTGCTCAGAAACTTTCGTAGCCAGACTTGGAAGTTTTGCTGTTTGCCTTGTGCAGTTTGGAGGTTGGGCAGGGGTTGCTGCCCTCTGAACTGGCAACAGCCCTCCTTGAGGTGACGCTGCTGCATGTCCTTGGCTGCAGACTGAAGGCACAATGAGCAGCTTTGAGGGCACAGCGGGCTTACATGCACGTTACAGGGCTTTGTGTTGCAGATGTGCTCTGTGTGCCTGTATAACCAGAACTGCTTAGAAGCAGCATGTTCTGCCTCCTGGTTATTGGGGGACTAACATGCTTTTGCTCATATGAGCCCAAGAATCCCCCTTCCAATATGGAATAAAGGGAGCACTAACGCTGACTTATTATGGCACTTCTTGTTTTGCTAAAACAGTGGGTTTGGAGACAGAGTCTTTTTTTGGTGCTGGTAACTCCCCACCCCAAAGAGCTTCCATGCTTCAAAAAGCTGAGCACTACCTCCAAATGCTGTGAGAGGGTGTCAGTGGTGATAATGCAAGACTTGCTGCAGTTTGGAGAGCTGCTAACATTAGACTGCAGTTCTGAGCTCTTGTGGAAACTGTATTAGCTACACGAGGGAAGGACTACTCCCAGGAGGCCAAAGGTTCTAACACTTTGAGGAACTAAAGCATCTGACAAAGGATACTGGCATGAAGAGAAAGGGGCAGCTGCCACATTTTCCTCCACACTAGATGCCTGTGCCAGTTACACACCCATCCTTCACTGTAACACCAAAATATGAATACAAGCAAGGCATGGCCTGAAACCTGTTTAATGTCTTGTACTTTGAGGCCAGCTCCCTAGCAGGTAATGCACATGTCCCTAGCTGAGCAGCTGCTAACTGGAAATGGGAAGTATTTTTGTTGTGGATTGGGTTTGCCCTCTATCTTCGGCACCTCAGAGCTCAGTTGAAGGCCGCTCTCACTGCGGGCGCCTGATGCTACCCAAAAGGTAAAAAAAGGGCATGAGCTCCCCAGGTCTCCAGGAAAGCACATTCTGAATCAGGACACCCGTCCCCGCGCCAGGGGCTGAATGCTGCTCTGTGGTGGGGGGCATCTTTCTGCTCCTTCAAGGAGCTCATTCCTGCCCTCCACCCTGCTCCTGTACAGTGAAGCTGCACTTACAAGGGGACACAGTTTGGTTTCTCAGTTCACCCAGGCCAGAAATTATCTATCTAATCTATCCATCTAATCCACCTCACTCACTTTCTGCATGGCAAATAATTTGTATTTAGCATGCTTAAAGTAAACCCAAGAAGCCACATGCAGACATACATAGGCTCTTATGCCTGAATTATACCGGGGAGGCCCAAGTGTTGTCTTCAGAAGATGCCTGACAGTGCTTTGGAAAGAGAGACTGAAATGGGTGTGCTCTGTCTTAGCTATAGTAGGTGAGGTAGTGGAAATAGCCTTGATTAGTATTTCATAGCCTATTGGAGCTTCAGCCAGGCAGCAAACCTAGATATGACACACAGTACGTTAAATAGGTTTCAAAACTTATTTTGTATTCATGCATTTACTGACACAGGCAGAAGCCACATGCAACTTGTAGAAATAAGACACCATTGCCCCTTGTGTCTCAGAAGTAGGTCAGAGGATCATCTCTGGTTTTGCCAGTCTGGAAACTGACAAGGCTGGGACCTTGGTTCTCTTGAGGAAGGCTCTGAAACACCTTTAAGTGGACGTAGTCGGTATCAGAAACCTGGACCTAGAAACCAAAACAGTGGGAAAGTGAGAATCATGGGTTCAAAGCAGGTTCAAACAAAAAAGATGTTCTTTATATACTTGGAAGAAGATCTTTGCTCAGAAGCTTAATTTTAGGCATATGTCCATTTTTACTTCAACAGCTCTTAACCCAATTATATAGTATTAACGGGAAGTTTAATGCCTTAGGCACCAAGAGGTTGCTACATACTTTCTGGTAGCTGCAACATGGCACTATGTTTGTTTTGGTCTGGATTACATCTGAGCTCTAAGTCTTCTGGTAAAATACTAGTGGTGTGGAAAATTCAGAATTATAAAATAATGAATCTTGTCACAGAGCTCATCCCAGTTAATGCTAAAACGAGTAACTGTTTCCCGTCACTTGCCAGATTGGGAAAGAAGAGACAATCCATTTTCAGTGTCAAATGGATTTCCTCCCAGTTCAGTGACATGTCAGTCTTCATTTCTGAGCAGTTTGGTCATGAGGCTTAGCATGGACAGCAGACAAGTATTCTACATTGCCTAGGTCAGCAATAAAATGCACAAAGGGAAGAAACGCAACTGGGCATGACTTCTGGCTTTACTGCAGCCTTCCCGTAAATTGTTCCTCTTCATCACTCAGTACTTTGCCTACAAAAGCACATCTCACAGGACCAAGGGAAGAAAAACATCACTGATGTAAGTACAACTCAGACTAGTCATATAATAGGTAGTCTACCAGTATAATTCATGATGCTCACAGAGCAGAAATAACTCTTAAGAGTTACTTTAAGGAAGGCCTTGGAAAAGAGGAAGGTTTGGCAGTATCTGTCCTTCCTGGGTTCAACTAAATATGAGAAGTGTGGAGCAAATGCTCTTAATGTCTCTCTGCAGAATTACTATCCAATACTAGCCCAATCTATCTGTCAATTTAATTAATGAAGATTCTGAGCCTTGTCAAGGCTGGGCATGTGTCTGCACACATGTGGAGTTAAGACACAGCAGTCGCATGCAAAGCCAGCTCTACTTCCAGAAAGCCAGCCTGCCACTAAGCAATGCTTTCCAGCCATCAGTTGCAAATATGCCCAGCTGAAAGCTGCTCAGATCCTTGGGTAAGGTTATCTAGTAGAGGATGATGCTATCAGAGGGTTCCAAATTAAGTGTTACCCATTTTACCTCTGCAACAGAAAGCGGGGTTTGAAAATACAGGAAGAACTCACAGGCAGGCTGTACCTCTGCAGCACGTGACACAGAATCAGAACACCAACACACATGCTTGCATGAAAAACTAGTCTGCAGAGTATGGGATGCTTGCATTTCATTAAAAAATTCACTCTAACTGTCCACCAGAGCCTCAGGCTGACTTCAAATTCATCATAATAAATACAACTGGAGGACACAGACCCAACAGGAAAGCTGCTCTGCCTTGAAAGGACACAGGAGGGCAGAGCTGAGACTAAATAATCTGATCTGATAAGACAATCCATAGCCTTTGAAATGATGCTATAAAACTGACTATTCACATCTGAAGCAGCACAGTGAATGTTTTACAAGTTTTCATATTCCTGTTCTACAAAAGTGCCAAATATAGGAATTTTATAAGCATCTGTTAGTTACATCAGGTGGTTTCCTATTAAATTTGCTTCCTTTTCTTGTTATAAGCCACTATGCAAGTCACCTACGTTGTTTAACTACAAACCATAATTACAAAGCTCCTGTAACATATACAAACCTTAATAAAGTAGTTTATCCCAGCGACCACCTGAGTTTTATATACTATGGCTTTAAAGATGCCACATGTCCTGTTTTCCCTGCTTTCAAATTGTGGCTTCACCTGTAAAAAGAAAGGGAAAAATAGTTAGCAGGTTCATATTTCTTTCCTATCTACCGCTCCAGTTTTCATCCTGTCAAACCACACCCTTAATGAACTAAACCCAGAACCCCCAAAATAATTCTATTTACACCAAGACCTCCAGCCCTCTTCCCTAGCATTGCCTCTAGCATTCTTTAAAATTCCCCGAGACTTAAGACTTTCTAGCTGATGTAGTTCCTAGGCTATAGGGTTCCAGAAGAAACAACAGCCTGTGCTGACAGCATTCACACTCACAGCTCAGTTAGGTGTTTATGAACAGTACCCAGTTTAAGCACTGTGGATCTTAAAATATACAGTTCAGATATCTACAGCCTGTTGACACACGTATTTCAAAAAAAGTGTTAATAGTCTTTCCTGAAACACACAAAGTGTAGAGCAAGATTTAGGTTCAGCACCAATTACAGTGGTACTGTCCTCTCAAAGATTAAATAGTCCTGTAATTACTAGGCTGAAAGGGCAGGGGACTAGCAAGTGAGATAGGTGGGAGCAGCAGGGGCAGTCTGGCCCCTGCATCTATGAGGCATCATAGAATCATAGAATGGTTTGGACTGGAAAGGACCTCGAGATCATTCAGTTCCAACCCCATGCCATGAGTAGAGATGCGTCACACTAGACCATGTCACCCAAGGCTCAGTCCAACCTGGCCTTGAACACTGCCAGGAATGGAACATTTACCACTTCTTTGGGCTGCCTGTGCCAGTGCCTCACCACGCTCACAGTAAAGAACTTCTTCCTTATATCTTACCTGAACTTCCCGTGTTTCAGTTTGAACCCATCACCCCTCATTCTATTGCTACAGTCCCTGCTGGAGAGTCCCTCTCCAGCATCCTTGTAGGCCCCCTTCAGATACTGGAAGCTGCTCTGAGGTCTCCACACAGCTTCTCTTCTCCAGGCTGAACAGCCCCAATGTTCTCAACCTGTCTCCATACGGGAGATGCTCCAGCCCCTGATCATCCTCGTGGCCTCATCTGGACTTGCTCCAACAGCTATACGTCCTTCTTACGTTGAGGACACCAAAACTGCACACAGTGCTCCAAAGTGGGGTCTCACGAGAGCAGAGGGGCAGGATCATAACTGGCTTTCTATAGTGATTATGTGACACACATAGTTGTTGTATCACATGTATGTGGTCACAAATACAGAAAGGCAACTGCAGTGAACATAACCTGAAAACCTAGTCTTGTAGAAAGCATAAACAATCCTCTGCAGGCTGAGTAACAGCCTCTCCTGCACATGACACCCATGCCATCAGCCTGATGCACTCCGGAAGTTGGGCAGAGGAGCGCATCCTTGGCAGCCTCCTCAGGCAACCCCTGGAAGGGACTAGCAGCACCTCAGAGCTTCTCACCACCCTCTTGGTTCACCACAATGGAGACTGGCTTTCCCAGCACATCCACCTCCAGAGTGGCTGCCACTCCCATGGCATTCTTTCCTAGCAGGCAGGTTCCCAGAAGCACCCAAGGAACATCCAGATCAGCTACTTCCACAGAGTCAGAAATTACCATCATATTCAGGCTCCTCAATCTCTTACTCTTCTGCCAAGCAGCTTCCACAGGATTTCTGTCCCTGGGAACTGAGAGCTATACTTTCAACTCCTGACTCTAGCAAACCAGGGAAACTTCCATTTCCAAACCTCTTCCAGCTGGCTGGGCTGGGAGGCTCCTAGAATGCTCTGGCTGCAAAAGTGGCAACTTCTGGTACATATTAGTCTTCTGTCAGCACAAAACAAGACAAAAGGGAGTTCTCTCTAGTTTTACAATCTCTCCCATACTACATCCCCCCATTTGTTATTTATGGACAGAGCCTTCAGTATAACTAGGCAGGCAGACAGCTCCCAAATCCTGAGATGGGAAAATGCAACATTCCCAACAGGTCCTTAAACCCAAGACATTCCTCAGTTTTAGGCAACAGCTCTAAATGAAGGAAACTGAAAAAATAACATTGCCCAACCCACTAAGGGTGACTACAGGGGAGACAAGGCAGAGGCTTGAGTAAATAATTACGCAATCCCAAGAGCGGATGGACCTTGGGCATCCCAAGGTCTACAGGTGCTCTTCACAACTTCCCTCAAATCATATGAGCTGCTGCTTTGCTTAGCAGAGCATAAAATCCCACACAATTGCATCAGGAAAGGGTTGCCTCAATATAAGGTTTGTTCCTGCAGAATATTTTCCTTACAGAATTATATGAAAGCCTCTATTGGAGGGGGGGGAACATGGACAGGACTGACGACGACACACACCAGTGAGAGCTCTCTCCTGTTTTCAGCACAAGGCAGAAATTTCACCTTGGAGAAAATAAACAGCAAAGACTAATTTGTTTTCATTTTCTTGAGGTTACTGAGAATAGAAGAACACGAAAATCAAGATCAGTCCTTTTCTGGAATCACACAGAAATCTGTACATCTGCATTTCAGGTTCCATATTTGCCTGTACTTTGTGAGCATT
This sequence comes from Pezoporus occidentalis, assembly GCF_034315485.1. Classification (NCBI taxonomy): domain Eukaryota; kingdom Metazoa; phylum Chordata; class Aves; order Psittaciformes; family Psittacidae; genus Pezoporus; species Pezoporus occidentalis. The sequence goes on from NW_026912898.1 coordinate 2,285,026, forward strand.
AGCACAGCCTGAAACCAGCATTCACATTTTGAAGTGAATATTTGCTCACTGACATTTGAGCACTGGGATTTAATCTCTGATATACACTGCAATAGGTTAGGATCTTTTGATCACCCCTAACACAGCCAAGAATTAAAACCAGAGCTCAGCATCTGGCATCCTACACTGGCCTAGCAAAGTGTTCAAAGCAGGCCCTTAAGGTACTTCACAGACTCATTAGTTAAATTTCACAGTCCCCAGCTGGCATGAAGCATTGCCCTCCCCATCCTACACATGAGGAAACAGGAACTGCAAATATGCAAAGATGCCACAAGTCCCTGCCCAGGGTCTCCCTTCTCAGGTAAAGGGGAATTCCTATCTCTGCAAGGGCTGCTCCTTCAACCACTTGGTGCTGGCATAGCAGGAACAGTGATACTGCTCCTGAGTTATTTAATCAGTGTCATAGAATGATTTGTGTTGGAAGGGACCTTAAAGATCACCTAGTGCCAGTCTCTGCCACAGATAGAGACAACTTCCACTAGACCACGTTGCTGCAAGCCCCATCCAACTTGGCCACGAACACTGCAACTTCAGCTGGCACCATGAAGTGAGAGGACCAAGCACCAATACTTTGTTCAAATCAACTCTGGCAGCCCCAGCTGTGACTGACCAACAAAGCCCTACAATGGAAGGTGACTCAGAGGAGCTGGGCAAGAGTGATGTGCCTATGAAACTCAGAAAATGCAGGGTGTGACTGACCACAGCCTCTGCAAAGGCTGACTTTATCTCAACAAAAAGGGGACCAGAAAGTATTTGTTTTAGATAAATAGCTATGTCAGTTGAGTGGATCAACTGGTGGTGTAACTCTGAGTTCATTGAAAGAATGTGAACACCTCCCAGAGGTAGGCAGGCCAGTATTGGGGGGAGTGAATACAGCACTCTGCCTGACAATGAACTAAAGAATTTTGAAGACAACAGCAGGTTTGAACTGGCTTCAATCCATGTACTCCTTCCTGGTGACTGAGGATGCCTAGTGTCATGACAATGAGCATACTAGAGTGACCACATGGAGATCACATTGGTGTTGTCACACCAACTGCTGTATTCCAACTGCTCTATTGCTAAGACTAATATATCTGTATTGTGCTACCAGTGTATTTGTATCACTCTGCTAAATCAAAAGCCTCATGTACCATCAAATAGTATCAGATAAGTAAATTAGATATTAAACAGTATACCTTCCATATGTGAAATATCTCAAAGAACCTGGTCGGAGTACTCTGACACCAGCCTACACAGCCTATTTACACATATCTCCTGGTGGCTCTGCCCTTCCACATGCACAGCCCAGCTCACCTCAAGTTTGGCTTCATCATTGCCTGGTCTCAGCCTGCAAGGTAGCAGGAGACATGGAATGGTGCTGGTGCAAACTCTGGCCTCTATGGCACAGCAAAGGAGGAAGCTGGGATCCCTGCACATAAGGCGTGTGTAGCCATATGGGCCAATATGTTCATCTTCATTACTTCCTATTTTTATTTCCTCAAGGAGGGCATAAACTACACTTCATGCAGTTGCCAAAGAGGGATGAGCAATTCTTACTGAGCTGGGAGGGTGAAGGTGATTGGTTGGGTGGGTCACAAAAGAAGTCTTCCCAATCCCCTCCCACTCCTCAGGACACACTTCATACACTTTTAAGAGCTGCTGCACTGCAGGGCATTAGAGGATCTGCAGAAGTGTTGCTCACACAGCTGCTTCCAGAGCGTGACTGAAGCAACCAAACATCACGCAACTAGACTCATGCTGCCAGGCTCGCTAGCGGGCTCTGCATCTTTGCTGTGACTCCAGAAAACAATCCAGAGGTACCAGCAGAGAACATGCCATTTATCCATAGCCTTGTCATGTGTATCTATTTATTGGATACTATCACATGGTTTGTCCTATCCATGTGCTTCAATGGGGAATTAATTCTGCCAAGTACAATCTTCTCCTCTCAAATATACCAAGTTCAAACAAGTGACCTCAGTGCTGGCACAACAGAGCTGGCCTTTGAAGTACACATGAACATTATTAACTGACGGAAGCCAGCAGTACTATCCCTTGCAAGGGTGAGACAGAGAAGTGGTTCCCCTCAGTCTTACCACAGCACTACCTATGCAGAATGCTGAGAAAATACTGACAGGCAAGGGAATTCACACGTTCGGCATTAGCTTCTTCACTTTAAACACTGGATCATTATCACCACCTGGTCTCCCAGCCTTTGCATAAGCTGCTGCCCTTAGCAGAGAGAGAATTCATCTTCAGATAGGTCACAACTCACCTGGTTAACAATATGCTGGACTTCTGGAGTAGCAGGCTTGGTCTCAGATAAGCCCCCAGGCATCATAGTGGCAGGTAACTTCTCTGAAATGCTGGGTGGTTCTGAAGAGGGAAGTTTAGTGCAGCCTGAGCAGAGTCAGCAGGCATCTCGTATATATACATACACATGTGTCATGGAATCATATGACCTGTAACACATGGAGCCTACCATTACTGAACTGGAGAAGGAGACAAAGGGGGAAAAGGGGGGAAAAAAGCAACGCAAAACACTGATAATACCAAATGTAAGAACCACTTTAAAATCTTAAGTGTGTATAGGCTCCACGTCAATAAGAAAAGCAAAAAACAGCCCCCAGCTACCTGCATCTTAAGACAGTTGGTTTGGGCCACAGCTAGAACTTCTTGCCCCTCCACCCATGAGCAGGTGACTAGTTTCTGTGCTTAGGAAATGGATTAGTCACACCCAGTATTTCCCAACACCATTCAAGATCAGAAGAAAGCATGCAGTAATCTTACTGAAACTGTACTCTCTCAATATCCTTGCAAGGGAGAAACCGAAGCAGATAGCATTTTAGTTTTAGTGACTATGCTACCCTCTGCCTAACCAGAAAGGTGACAAGCTAAACACCAGAAACAGAAGGGGAAAAAATTAAATCCTACAATCAAGTACTGCAAATGAGTTATTTCTGCTTCTTTCACATCAAACCTATAGCTGCAATCATAATAACAACTGAATATGCAGTACTATTTACAGGTTTTTATGAAACTCTTGTGCCAACTTCCTAGCAGACAAAATATGATCCCTCTCACTACAGCAGTTGTGTGTGCACAATAGCTGCTCAAGGTATTTATATTTCACACAGAACTGAAATCTGTAGCATACAGTTACAGTCGAACATATGAGAGTCACATTCGTGACCATACGTGAACGTACAAAGCTCAAAACACACTCAATCTACTGCCGGCAACTGTTAGCAGCCCTACCTGGTAAGGAAGAACCAACACCTCAAGACCAGAGGAAAAAACTGCTCCTCTTTAGTATTCCTGACACCCCCCTCTCCAAGAAGTGGGAGGAATGCTGTTCCAGAGCTAGGACCAGAGAAGCAGCAAGAGATCAGGCAATCTTAGTCCCTAGGTGGGGGTACATGGGGGTATGTGCTGCACACAGGCAATGGACATTTCTGCTGGAATCAGCATTAGGGAATTTCCTAGAAACAAGCATGTTCATGGCCACAGCAATGGTGGCTGTGTAGCACAGACTTATCAGTGTCCTAACCAGGTTCCAAACACTCCTCAAATGACAACTGACGCAACAGACTGTAAACAAGTACTTCGTATCTAACTTCAAGGCTTGTTTTTGGTATAAAGGCCCCAGGATTGAGAAACTGGGGCTGTAGAGGACTTAAACTCCACAGTATATAGATCAGAGTAACAGCATGTTACCAATGAAGATGGTGCAGAACTTCCCAAACTCTGAACATCGGTGTTAGAGTCAGGAGAGTGGATGAAAGGCATTTGAGAAAAAACAGTTGTCCTGAGACAACGTCTTTCTGAACAAAAAGTGTTCCCAGTCCTTGCAAATGAAGGGAAGTGTTAAAACTGGGATTCTGCCACATTCTCCAAATTCACCGCTTGAGATCAGGAGTTCCTCAAAGTCCAGTCCAGGGAGTTAACAACAATTCAAGCTAATGAGCTCAAATGCCTTGTGTTGCATAAGACCCTGCTGATTCACTCAATGCTGATCATCTTCCAACATGTCACTATCATGCATCTTATTCACACAGCAGGACAGATAAGCCAACTAACTGGAAGAGCCAGCTCACCTTACTGAGGCCAGAAGCCATGGGGTGTTTCAACAACCACACGGCAACAGTGCTACACCAGGGTGTTTTATAAACCTCTCCATATCACTCTCCAGGGCGCAGATCTAACTGCCTTAGGAAGGGATGTTGATAAGATCCCCATGGCAGCACTACTTCCCTGGAGAACCACTGATTCTGATTAGTAGGCAATATACATGAGCACAAAGACTAAGAGAATTAAATTTTAATCCTCTAGGTGTGAAACCAAGAAAACATTGTCTGGAAATTATTCACTGGATTCTGTATTTCTGGGTTGGCTGGGTTTTGACTTCCAAGTGTAAGAACTTCTTTTTTTTTTCTTCCTGAATGCACACATTTGTGCAAAAGGGAAGGAAAAACAACACTGTCAGCAAGCTGATGCTAAAAATTACACAGGCAAACCTGTTTTCTATCCATGGGAATGCTAATGGACATCCCCCAAAATCCAGTGATATGTCTAAGATTTGCATGCAGTACTCATCCTGCACATGTAGTTCATGAAGTCACTCTGAAATCTTGATGTTTCAAAGACCTACTATCAAAGACGATCAGTGGCAATGGACATGCAAGGCAACCGCATCTACACCTCTCTCTAATTATTAAGTTTCGGATGTACCGAAACAGCATTTGGAACGCTGTTTTGAGAAGAACAGACATCCCCATTCCATCTCCTGCACAACATCGACAAGCCGGTGAGCGCATACACTTCGGTACTGGAGACCTGTTTGATGTTACATACCATTTCAGCTTACACTCACCACTGGCACAATGGCAGCTTCTCTTCACATAACTGTACTGCTCTTAACTTGGAAAATCTGTGCTGGGAGAACAGCACCTTATAGTTCTACAGCTGAGTAACATCTTGCACTATCCCAGTAATCAAGAAATAAATGTCTATAGCCTGCAGGCCACTATTCTCTGGTCTTGTATAAGCAATTTTAGGAAGCACAAGTTATAGGCAATAAAAATCTGAGTACAACACAAAGCAAACAAACCCCAAATCCCAGGGTTATGAATTTATGAGTTATTTTTAAACCAGAAATTAAGTCACCTCTGTAGGAATGATTGTGAAAGCTAAGCCAGTAGGTCAGTCTTCTGGTTTCACAGCGACAAGGCATGTAATTGTGACTGGATTAAATGACACACAGTCTGCACCATTTTAAGAGCTGCCAAAAGAAAGCAGCCCTCCATTCACCAACTGAAGATCTGTTTGTCATCATCACAGTAACAAGAGTCTTGACTTCTAATATGCTGCTCTGCAATAAAGGTCTCCCCTCCTGCTTCTCACACTGATTTCAGATTTCTGATGCTGTACATCAGGAAGGATTAATAGAAACCTGAACTTCAGCAGCACAAAATTGTAATATCCCAAAGACTCTGCTGAGCCTCTTGTACCAGTAAAGAGCCGCTTCCCCTCAGTCTGCTCCAAGACAACCAAATTCTATCCTTAAAAATGTTCTGTAAAGAGGTTACCTGTTTCATCAGTCTTCCATGCCTACAGGCTGCAGAAGACAACAGCGCTGAGTGCCAGAAAAAACACATCTCTCTATTTCACAGAAGGAAAAAAGCAGCTCACACTTGAGAGGACGTCCCAAGCAAACAGGATCTGCTCACCTGTATTTACCACGTCCAAACAATGCGAAAGCCCCAGCAGTGGGGCAAGCCACCTGCAGGAGATCTAGACTTTTGGCAGGGACATCAGTTGTGCCTTTACTTGCAGAAATAAAAGTTAGAACCAGGAAAAAGATGAAATCCTGGTATTTGTGGGGTGCATGATTTGATTCTCATATGACATCAAGCAGCCCAGTAATTTTGTGACTACCTTGATGGTACAGTTGAAGCAGGATTCAATCGCAGATTAAGCACGACCCTAGAATGGACAAGGGTCACTGAACAGAGATTTTACCTGCCTTTGTTTAGTGCAGCCCACAGGTCATACCAGTGCCATTAGCATACCATCACAAAACATCCCCCTTCGAAGGCAGATCTTAAATACTCAAAAAAAATAGCAAAGTCATTTTCTCCTTCCCTGTGCTCCAAAGCATGGCATGCAATTCCAGTAACTCACCTTAATGTTCCACTATGTTCAACAGCAAGACTCAAACAGCCTCTGATCCATGCGATTTGCCATGTACTGTAAGAGATATCCCTCTGTGCTCAGAGCAAACTAAAGAGAGTAATTCAACTTCTCAGTGCAAACCTCTGTATACATGCTGCAAACACCTGCAGAAGGGAGGTTTGGGACTTAGAACTTACGGTGTCAGAAGTTCTTCATATATAGGTTTGTATAGGTCTACTTGTTTGGCCTTATATTCAGATGAAAAACAGTGCTACATTAGGGTTGGTTTTTTTTGGTTGTTGGGGTTTTTCCCATCGTTTTCTCATAACAACTGCTAAACTGGGCTACTGAAAAAAGAGAAAAACAAATCTAGGTATGTATCACATCCATTCCACAGGTCATTTTTCACAGCATCTGCTTAAGTGAAGAATTTTTTCCACAACAGCTGAGCAAACATCTGGATGGGTAGAGGAGGACAGCGATTAATTCTCATTGCAGTCTCTAGTTTCTACAGAAATACAAGCATGAATTTCCAGAGTATTGATGCCAGCTGTCTATACACACTGGCAGAAGTTTCTATCATACAGCTGACTTAAAAGGAACATTTATCCTGCAGTTGTAGATCCAGGCCACGGACAGAACAAGTATTTTAGACACCTATATTAGAGGTCACTCTCAGGAGTACTGACTTTTTAATCAAAACTAACTGTTCTCAACATCTCATTACTGGACCATCTCCTGTGCAAATTAGGTTGGTAGCAATTCAGCCCACAGTTCTGAGCAGTATTTGCTTTCCACTTTGAGAATAAACACTTGTAAGAATTTATCAGTTGAAGAATAAACATGTTTTCTGCTTTCAGAGATGCAGAAAAACAATGAGGATACTTCGAGAGCGAGACTAGCACTTCAAATGGAGTAAAGTTCTGCTTAGAGCAGTTGCGGTACCTTGGGGGAAAAAGGGAAAAATAATGAAGTTTGAAAATTAGGATTTATAGCCTCAGAGACTTAAATTACATTTCTGCCCCATTCTCAAAGAAAAGTGAGACTTAATGTCTCTGCTGCCCAAAAATAAATGCCACCAAGTAGTTCGAGTCTCTTCTGGACAAGCAACTATAAACCAGATGATGCTGCACAGATTTTTGCCGGCTTTCCAGTAGCACAGGTACATTCCTCCATTTACTTCGCACCACCCCATATATACACAGCTTTTAGGGAAGTGGGAGTATACAGTAATTTTGGTACTGTTACTGAATTCCAAAGCATTTCTAAGATGGGGACTGTATTTTTAAGACTCTTCAAGTTAAAGGCTTCTTAAAGACTTAGTGCTAAGTAATAAAACCAGCTGGCAACCACATAGACCTTGTTATTTGACTGTCAGCCAGTTAGTTAGCAAAACATAAAGGTATAATTACAGCAATTCTGCCTTCTTCATACTTACCCGCTTTTAACAGCAGAGGTGTTGCACTAAAGCTTTCTAAATATACAGCTACAGTCAGAAGCAACAGGACCAGGTATGCGCAGCTATTTTGCCAGTTCAAATGCAATTCACCTATGGGATTACTTTCAAATTTCAGGAGGAGGGATAGCGAGCTGCCTCATTCCTGAATTGAGACTTATCTTCATCTCCACTCCAAAGTTCCCTATTTAAAGAAAAATTACAGAACTTGGGAATGCAGACCAAAGGCAGTATGTGACGCATGCTGCCTGTCAGCATTGTGGGAACACTGGCAAACCTGCATCCGCATGCAGCTCTGAACCAATGCTGCCGATGCTGAGTAGTTCAGAACAATGGTGACAGCTTCTTCCTTTCAGGGCTGCTGAACCTACGCTTGCTGATCATTCTGCAATGTGTCACTTCCTTTCAGATTTTAGTGTATTATTTGCACAAAGATACCATGTTCACTGATTAACAGGCACCCTGTCCTCCCTGCTCAGAGCTGGTTTTTACTGTTTCTTTCCCTCTAGGACTGTTGAAGCTGTAGAAGTGCAAGAAAGATGCCAGTTTTGCATTCCATTTGAAAATTATTTTAATACTATAAAATTCATTTGTTCACATATTTTGTACAAAAGATGAGTTGTTTTCTCTTAATTACAGGAGAATCATTTCATCTTGAACTTTCAGCTAAGTAGGTCCAAAACAAAACAAGACTGGGTTCTACTGGTTCTGTGGAGGGTCGCAACACAGCTCACCCAAGGTCTCTTTCCAGTTTGGCTCTCACGGTTATGGACCAACTTGATGGAAAATACCCCACATCATTGACTCTTCGGAGGCTTGTAGTGAATTCGGCAACGTTCATTAAATACCTGAGACACCAAAACAGAAGAGCAAAAGTGAATCAGCCCTCCTCCAGCAGATGAGAAAAACTTCAGGCAACTCCCTCTTCACTGAGCACCCATCTCAAGATACCCAGCCCTGCTGTACCAATAAATGGTACTTACCAAAGCATCTGTCTCCATTCACCTTCTCTCCTGGCTTTGGTGAATCCAAAGTTTGCAGCCTGATGCTGGGGGACTGCACAGCACTAAAGGTGTTCTCCCTCAGATAAGGCAGGCTCATAATCCTGGCAGTCTGTTGTCATCAAAGATGCTGATGCCTTTTTTCTTTTATTTTAAAAGAGGGAGGGGAAATCACCAGTGGAAGGCTACTGACCAGCTGTGTTCTGTTAAGTTCACTCTGGCATTCAAATCTGGATACTCTACTCTTCTCTTTCCTGAGCAAATGCATTTTACATTGCCACGACAGCTAAGAAGAGGTGCAAGGGCTCTTGGAAGGCACGTTCATACTGTTAGTTATCTGAGAGCAGGTGATGCTGCCTATGCAAAGGGCACACTGCTCTTGCCTCACTCACCTCTGCACCTTCTCTGAGTAAAATTTAGCACACAGAACTAGAGACTGAAGATCACATTTATTTAGCGTGAACTCTGGGCCTTGTCAAGCAGACTGCTTACCCTAACAAATGTGACTATTTAAAGTCAGGCAGTCTGAATCTAAAGTACAACACACAGGCTCACACCAAAGTTACAGGTGCTCTGTACAAGCAATTTAGTTGTTGTTTTGGCTCTGAACTTTGTCCAGCGCATGTCCTGAAAAGCGACACGAGCAGCACCTAACACCAAGCTGAGGCAGTTATCAGCTCCCCCACCAGGACTCCTGGTTTCCAAGGTATCCAGGCCTTTTCAGATCCAAATGCCTAGGACTGTCAGGAGATTAAGTTTCGTGAACTCTTCCACTGGCTTCACATGCAAAATGAGTGGGACAGTGACTTGGGGGAAGCTATGTATCACTTCATATAAATACATTCTTTTGAACAGTATCTTCCTAGCATCTTCTACAGCTGATGCCCCTCTTCAGAGTTCAGAACCTCTGGCAGCTTCAACAGAAGTGAAGTCTGGAGCATGCATCAGCTTTAGAATTGATTCTTAACAACTTCTGAGTCATTTTCAACTTGTTTTCAAATGTAATTTACATTAAGAAACAGACACGTATTACAAATGGCTTCATATTGCAGAAAAACAAAAGCTGTGATACAGTTTCTTTCACTCACACAGACAGCATGTCACATTATGTTACCACATGCAGTGGACACCTCTGGAACAGTGAAGAATATGCAGTGGTCTGAGATCAGTTAAGCAACAGAAGCAAACTGTAGAAATCAAGAGCCATAAAGGTTCTTATTCAGAAGCATGCAAATTCTTACTAAAATAAGCAAATTGCACCATTTTTGTCCATTGTCTATCAAAAGACATTTTAAGGGTCACTGGTCACATTTTAAGGGTCACTCTAAAAGACTGTAAGGGTCTCTTGCATCCAGCAGCACACCAGCTTGCTTGCTATCATGCAACCTTTGAAAGCTTTTTGAACAGTAACTCCGCAGCCTATGGAAGGAAGATCCATGCTACAATCCTACTAACACTGCCTCCTACTGTTAGGATCATTGACCCACAGATATCAGTGTGTTACCCAGGCCACTTAACTCCATTGGTCTCTCTGTGAAGAGCTATTCTCATTTTTCAGACAGGAAAGACAGTGCCTGAGAAACCTTAGCATTCATGTTACTACGTAGAAACTTGATTTTGATGTCTTTTACATAATACTATAATACACTTCAAGGATAAACTCCAATGGGGAGGTTATACCTCCCAGAGGTTGATGGAAGTATCTTGTTTTGGAAGCCAATTCCTTGTTTGGTATTAGCCAAACAGAATTCCACTGCATGCATCTCTATCCAGCAGCATCCTTCTGTATGCCACTTTTCGCTACAGCTACCCAGAGCGATGTTGGCAAATACCTCTTTCCTAGTCAGATTTTTCCAGTCACTTTTCAGTTGGTTAGGGTTAATGTAAATACGGAAGTGTACTTTCCAACTAGAAGTCTGCAACAGTAAAAAAGAGTGGAGGTCCTCACCTGCAAACCAATAAGCACTTCCATGCTACAAATAGCATTCGGTCCGCAACTATGACTGATTCTAATTCCTTCAGTGACATGCTTTTACAGGCACCTAAATGAGACATTTCTGCCTGTATTCAGAGGGAGACAAAAGTCCGTTTTGCATTTGGAGAGGAAAAGAGGTTCTCTATATAGTACTGAAAGCTCTGAAAAACTACAACAAACCAGAAGAGGATGCAAGGTGTGAAATGCTGCAGCGACAGAATAGAGCCACCTCAGAATTTAAGCTCAGTGCCAAGATCACTTTATAACAAGACAGCATCTGGGGCTATCAATCGAGAGGGTGATGTGCCCCCTCTGTTGACACATGAGAGCAACAGCAAGCCTGCCCTTTGCACCAGGGAGCTCCATCAGGAAAAGGTTCAACTTCCACAGCCCCCTCTTCCTCTGTCCTCTGCTCAGAAGCACCATCAATACCACACAGCCAAATCTGAAAGACTTATCTCTCTGACACTGTTGGAGGCCCAGCAAAGCTTTTCAGATAGGCCACCATGGAAAAGTCACTTAGCCACTGGGCAAGGAGGAGAAAGGGAGCTGCACAGGGAGTACTCCACAGTCCTTCCTCCCCCCTAAATCAGATGCTTTTCTTTCCTTTGCAGTGCAGAACATCATCACTATTTTAAATGATTGAGTACCTTCCAGCTTCTGTCGTTTACCACTTCTTCAACATTCAGTTCCGACTGCATCAATTTCAACTGCAAAAACAGATTAAAGAAGTGATTGTCAAACAGTAGACTGTAGTCTTCAATATTTACCACTATTGCAACTTTCTAGATCTGCAGCCTTGAGCTGTCATTCTTCCACACATGCATTGCTAGAGGAAGTTGGCAGCAAAGCTACGACTGAACACAGGTCTCAGAATCAGATTTAGAATTCAGATCATAAACAGATCCTCTCCGTTTCCTTTGCTGTCTCCGCTGTGTACTGACCAAAAAAGGGTCTACAAGAACAGATCATGTATGTTCATGATATATGAACAGTTAAGACGTTATGTGATCACAGAAGGACAAATCAGGTTTACACAGATGCAAAAGCTCCAGCAAGAGCTACCACAATATACAGTTCTTGAACACGCACTTACCATAAGAAATATAAGACTCCCTTTGATTTGCACCCATCAGGAAGCCCAACAGTTGTGTTCAGGTAACCTGCAGTAATTTGACCCTGCCATGAGGCCCTGAAGCAAGGGATTTAAGAACCATCTGCCTTTTTTTGCCTATAGTTCGGATGTATTTTTGTTGGAGTCTCAACAAACTAAGGATCAGTGTTTATCCATTTTAAACACATGGCTTCATTTAGAGGTCGTGACCAGATGCAAGCCAAGACAGAAATTCCATCAAAAACGTTCCAAGTAAGATGTCCAGACACACGCAACTACTAAAGCTGCTGGATGCACCTTTACCTACTCAACAGGACTTCAAATTGTTTGAAATAACCATCCAGAATCTACAGAGTGAATAGATGACCCAGATTAGTCCTTGTAAAAGAACCACTCAGAAGATCCTTAGCAGTTCAAAGAAAGGTTTTTCCTGCTGGTGCATGTCAGTAGATTTACAATCATCTTGACTGTAGCATTGTAGGGAAGAAGTTCTTTCCTGTTAGGGTGGTGAGGCAATGGAATGGGTTGCCCAGGGAAACTGTGAATACTCCATCCCTGGCAGTGTTCAAGGCCAGGTTGGACAGAGCCTTGGGTGGCATGGTTTAGTGTGAAGGGTCCCTGCCCCTGGCAGGGAGGTTGGAACTAGATGATCTTAAGGTCCTTTCCAGCCCAAACCATTCTGTGATTCTATGATTAACTGCCTTTGACACCAAGATTAAGCAAAAATATTTTAGCCTTTTCCTTAGAGTTGCAGAACTGAACAGCAATATAGTATCAATGAACATGGCTATACAGTGGAATTTGTTGTTGTTTTTAAAACATAATCTGATATTCTGTCCTGGGTTCAGCTGTAGCAGTTATTTTTCTCCTTCCTACTACCTGGTGCAGTGCTGTGCTTTCAACTTTAGCCTGAGAACAACACTGATAACACACCAACGTCTTATCTGTTGCTCAGTAGCACTTACCCCTATCAAGGACTTTTCAGTCCCTCATGCTCTGCCAGTGAAGAAGGGCACAAGAAGCCAGGGGGAAGCAGAGACAGGACACCTGACCCAAACTAGCCAAATGGGTATTCCATAGCACAGCACGTCATGCCCAGTATAGAAACTGGGGGGAGTCACCCAGAAGGCCCAGATCACTGCTTGCATCAGGCTGGTTATCGGTCGGCAGATGGTGAGCAATTGTATTGTGCATCACTTGTGTTTATGGTTTTCTTTTCCTTAATTCCCCTTTCAGTTTTATATTCTCTCCCCTTGTTATTTCCCTTATCATTATTATTGGTGATAGCAGTAGTGGTTTTGTGTTATACCTTAGTTACTGGACTGTTCTTATCTCAACCTGTGGGATTCACATTCTTTTGCTCTCCTCCCCATCCCCAAGGGAGCATGGGATAAGAAGGATGGGAGTGAGCAAGCTGCGTGGTTCTAAATTACTGGCTGGGCTTAAACCACGACATGTTTTGACAAGCTTTACTAATTCACTTGCTAAAGCTGTTAATCATTATGCTGTATGGTTTGGATTTCCAGGATTTATTTGGTTGGCTATTTTCTGATAATTCGTTTCAGTAAACTAAGACAATAACAAATTAATACAATAATCAAATGGCGTTTCGATGTAAGTAGATTAAAAGATTTAACTGCTAGACTGGCACTACTCCAAGTTTTCTTATTCAGTGACCCAGAAGTAAAAATTTTGGATAAAATCCTCCAATTTGTACCATTAGCAGGATGAGAGAAATATAAATGAGAAAGCAGATCTGTATTGCAACCAAGTGAATATATATTTGAAATGCATAATCTTAAATGTAGGATTTGTTCTGTCAAGACAGCTTTCTGGAGTTGTAGAGAAAACACCACTCTCAGAGAACTAAAAAATCCAAAAAGGGGGTGGGGGAGATGCACTTCATAAAGAAAAAATTTGAGGTCATCTCATCAAAAGCTTTCTGGGATGTTTCCAAATCATGGATTGCTTTTAATATTTGAAATCACCTTCAACTGTTCAACATTATCATTGCAATACTCCCAGTGGTTTCAGTGATAGGTTCTGGGCTCAGTAACCAAATGATTTGAGAAACTGGCTCTGCAAACAACATTTGAAGAAAATACTAATTCCAAACTAGTATGGATGCTTATTAGCAGTTCCCTAAGTGAGGCTTTAAGAACAAAAGCACTCACCTGCCACCTGGTTCTTAAATCTGAGCTCACGACAGAGCACTTCTCTGAAGAGCACAAGAACAAACATTTCGTTCACTCAGTGCCTGGGAAAAATCAGATGCTTGAGTTCAAATCATCCCCTCAGGAAGTTCTTTTACTACAGCTGCGTCAGCATCCAACTGCTCTTTGAAAGCAGGGGCTACAAGTGGCTCCTCTTGGAGGTAGAGGGATAACAGGGGAGGTTCAGGTTAGATATAAGGAAGAAGTTCTTTACTGTGAGGGTGGTGAGGCACTGGCACAGGCTGCCCAAGGAAGTGGTAAATGCTCCATCCCTGGCAGTGTTCAAGGCCACAGAGGACAGAGCCTTGGGTAATATGGTCTTGTGTGAGGTGTCTCTGTCCATGGCAGGGGATTGGAACTGGATGAGCTTAAGGTCCTTTCCAACCCAAACCATTCTGTGATTCTATGAGGTAGTTCAGCACCACAACAGCAAAATTTTAGGACTGGTCTCTTCAATTCTTTAATTGCTGCAGCAGAGAAAGCCACACTCAGCATATAGGACCATATATACGTATACGTGATGGTGGGATATCTGGCTGTTATGAGAAGAACTCACCCTTGTATTGGAAACCCTGGTTATGACAGTCCTCAGCAGAGGAAGGCTCACTAAACTGCTGAACATAACACACACCTAGCCAGTGTAAGCAAAAAATAAAAAAGCAATAAGCAAGCAGTCTTGTTATGTGATGCAAGCACATGAGCCATACAGAGCAGGTCTGGAAGAGAAATCAACTGAACAGTTCACATCCCAGCTAATCTCCACTCCTAGTACATATGCAGTACCTTTTTGCCTACAAAGGAGAGCCTGGAACAGGGGCAAGAGAGTGGGGTTCCCTTCTCCACTTCTGATGCTCCATCTAGATCACCTCTCGTGTAAGTGTACTTACACTTTCCATCCAGAGGCCAGAAGGTTGAGAAGGTGTTTGCACGTTAAAATTCCCTATGCAAACCCAGAAATCACTCTCACACCATCACAAGGTACTCATAAAATTAATCAAAGAAATACTAAAGAATGACAAAGTCACTTAAGTGGAATTCAAAGTTGCCTGAAAGCTCCTCTTAGAGGACAGGAATTCCACTTAATACACCAAGTAAAGATGATGCTTCTAAGGGTGACAGCTTCAAGGCTGAATAACTGTGTGGTGCAAGAGTCATACATGAAAGCTATATTTCATTATCTTCTGGTGTTTGCATCTTAGCACCCATACTTGCTGTTTGCAGATATACTAGTTTTACAAGATCTCAAATGTCAAAATGAGCCTTCAGGCATTTTAAAAGGACTAAGCAAGCCACAGGTAAGTTATATGCTAAGTGGTGTTAGCCAGTGAAGGTTAGAGCCCACCACGGGGAAGCACATAAGTTTTTTCTATGGCATTTCTGTAACACGATCTCAGAAAATGCTCCACTTGCAGGATAAAAGCAGCTCTCTCCTGAGGGCTAGGGGAAACAGTTCTCATATACCCAGCCAGCAAGAACCTTAGAAAAGACTGCCCAAGCCAGAATCCACTTCAGGTTCTCTCCATCACACTTTCCGTTTGGGAAAGATCAACTCTTTTTCCTCTCTAAGTAATCTCTACAAAGCTCCACCACTCACCTTTGTCTGCTCTTTCCTGAGTTGCTTTAATAACGCTGCATCATCCTGGGCCTTTTCCCTCTCTTCTCTGAGAGTTTTCACTACATTGGAAGTCTGAGCAATGCAGTTTTTGATGATTCTCTCCCTGCTGGTATGAGCATCCATCAGCTAAGTGGGGAGAGAAAGAAAGTCACAACAACTCGGCAGATAATAAAATTACTCCGATTTACAAGTTAAAAGAAAGACTCTCTAAAGTCAAGGCACTGCTGTGCCTATAGAAAACCTCTGATTCTACATTAGAAGTAACACTGCTTTTAGTAACAGGTAACAAGTTGATCAAAAGTCAAAGATACACATGAGCAGGAGTCTTGCAAAGGAAGAAGTGGACAGGGCTAATACCATCCACTGAGGCCTGAAGTGCACCTCAAGTATCACTGCTGCAGAACAACAGATTTCCCTACGCGGTTTTAAACTGCAGTAACTGTTACATGCATGCACTTTAGATGCATAGAGAAGCCAAGCATGCCGATTACAGGTATATAAAGCACTGGTGAGGCTGCACCTCGAATCCTGTGTTCAGTTCTGGGCTCCTCACTACAAGAGAGGCATTGAGGTGCTGGAGATGGGCCAGAGAAGGGCAATAGAGCTGATGCAAGGCCTGGAGCACAAGTGTGATGAGGAACGGCTGAGGGACCTGGGGGGTTTAGTCTGGAAAAGAGAAGACTCAGGGGACCTTATTGCTCTCTACAGTTACCTGACAGGAGGTTATGGAGTGAGGTGGGGTTGGTCTCTTCTCCCAAGGAACAAGTGATAGAACAAGAGGAAACGGCCTCAAGCTGTGCCAGGGGAGGTTTAGACTGGAGATGAGGATCAACTCCTTCCCCAAAGGGTGCTCAGGCATTGGAACAGGCTGCCCAGGGCAGTGCTGGAGTCACCGTCCTTGGAAGTGTTCACACACGGTGTAGACGAGGCCCTCAGTGACACTAGAGGATGGACTAAATGGTGGAATTGGCAGTCCTAGGGTTGGACTTGATGATCTTAAAGGTCTTTTCCAACCTAGTTAATTCTGTGATTCTAATATATCAAGGTAGTGGTTTCAATAGAGACTGGGGATGCTTTACTAGCCTATGCATGTAAAACATCCATAAGAGGACAAAGAGTCAAAGGAGAGCACACTCACAGACTGATACAGCTCTTTACATGTCTGGCTGGCATCAATCTTCCCCACAAAGGAAGCTGTTGGAATCGTAGTGTTTAATTCGTGGATAATTCTGTCATCGATCGTCCTCATCACCCTGAGAAACTCCTGTATTTAAACAAATAATAATCATATTTGCTCAAATACCTGAGAAAAACCTACTACAAAAACCGTGCCTTAGAAAACTGAGTGGATTGCTTACAAACAGCAACAAAAAGCCCTCACCAAACGCACATATGAAGTACATGCATACAGCGTATGCAGCAGTATGTGCTGCAAACCAACTGGTCTCCTCAGCAGCAAAGGCCAGAGGGGAGACAGAGCTGGTGAGCGCCAAGTAGCGAGCAGCCCCCGGTCTCCCTCTGGTAACCCACCCGCAGAGCCGCTGCCCAAGGCCCCATCGCCACCGATCCACGCTTCCAGACGGGAAAGTGGGCACAACCTGCACCAAACCTCGAACTAAACAAAGGAAACACCTTCATTAGGATACGGCATTTAAGGAACAGGCCAGCGATCACCGCTGCCGCCCCGGACACTGCTCGCACCTCACGCGGGACGCTTCGCTCTCCATTAAACAACGTGCGGGCGCGCACGGAGGCTCCACGCCCCGTCCCGTCCCGGGGTCCCCTCTCGGGAGGCGGGTTTCCCTGCACCGCTCTCCCGCCGCCGGGGTAACCGGAAGGCCAGGCCGGACCAGGCTGGGCTGGGCCGGGTCCCCCTCTCCGCCGCCGCATCTCGCCCGTGGCGGGGAGTGGTGACCTCGCCGCCCCCCCAGCGGGGTGCGCGTTCCCTCAGGGCCGCACACGGCGTTGCCCGGAGGCGGCGGCAGCGCGGCGATGCAGCGGGAGCGCCCTTGCTCACCGCCAGCACCCCCCGCACAGCCCGGCGCGGGTTACCTGGAACTCGGCGAAGTCCTCACAGGTCCCCGCTCCGCCGGGCGCCGCCATACTGGAAACGCCGTCGGCCGCGGCGCCAGCCAATCCAGCAGCGAGGCGGGATGACGCGAGAGGGGCGTGCCCTGCCGAAGGGAGCTGCCCCCGGCCGGGCATCGATAGCGGTGCCGTAGGGCGGCTTCGCGTTGCGGTGCGTTCGCCTTCGCTTCTCCGGTGCCGGCCCAGCAGGGACACTGAGGAGCGCCGGGGCCGCGGCGGTGAGTGCCTGCCCCGCGGGGCTCGGGGGCCGTCAGCGGTGTTGTCAGCCCGGGGATGCCGGGCCCTGTGCGGTGGGGAGCGGGGATCGCCCGGGCGGCCCCGGCCCAGTTGCAGGTGGTGCGGCGGGGGAAGAAGCGAAACGAAGGGAAGCTGTGGCGACTGCATGTGGGGCTGGCAGCCCCCCAACTGACTGAAGAACATGAAAGGAATGGATTTGCACCTTTCCTTTCTTCTCTGGAGAGCTTGGAAAGGGTTTGGTTGGGGCTGTCCGCCTCTAAACGTCAACTTTGCAGGGGTGGAATGTATTGTACATAAAAAATGAAGGGCGGCTCTTTTTCATGGGAGAGGCATTTTCAGCTGCCATAAAGAAGACTAAGTTTCTATGTTTAGAAATGCTCTTTCGTCTTTCAAAGTTGGGGTGGGTTTTGTAGTTCCATTCTTC
This sequence comes from Pezoporus occidentalis, assembly GCF_034315485.1. Classification (NCBI taxonomy): domain Eukaryota; kingdom Metazoa; phylum Chordata; class Aves; order Psittaciformes; family Psittacidae; genus Pezoporus; species Pezoporus occidentalis. Next base: position 2,303,344 of record NW_026912898.1, read on the forward strand.
CATTTAAAAGATAATATTCTTTCTACTATACTGATTTGGCCTCTGCTTTCTCTTCCAGGTGGGGCTATTGACCTTCTGGGGAGAAATATTCCCTCAATCCTGAGAAAGACTAAAGGAATGGATCCAAATATAAGCAGAAGGCTTTGCATTAAACCCCATGAAGAAGGTCAGCATCAGCCAAAAAGTAAGAGTTTTTGGTAATAATCATGCTATGTTTCATGATACAACATACTTAGATATCCAGGCTGCAGTCATCTCATCAGGAATTGTACTGGCATAGATGCTAATATCCCTGTTTTTTTTGAGAGGGAATTCTGATCTTTAGACTGAAAAACTTGAGTGTTAAATTTAGCAATAAAACCTTGGGTTTAAACAAAGCCAGGGATCAGTATTTCTGCTTCTGAGAACACAGTTTTTGCTTTGTAGCAGGTCACTAGTATCTTATTTGGTGTGCAGTCCTGCATTAAGGCTCTTCCGTTGTGCTGTAGAACGGACTCTTCAACCTGAGGTAAACTGTTACTGTTCAGGAACATCACATGAACTAAAATACTTCTGCAGTTGTTCGTAGTACAACCAGCTCCTGCTGTTCAAAAAAATTGTGCCTGCCCTGCAGGAGTCAGTCTGAATCATGGGCTTGGCTCATTTGCAAGGGTGGAGCTGGTCAGATAAAGCTCAAGCCATTAAACATTTTTTCCCTATGTATGGGACAGTTCTGATACTCTAATCAGACTTCTTGTAAAACAGGCTCCCTTCAGGGTCTGCTGACGCTGGATAAAAGCATCATACAGGTCTGAAGCATTTTGCATATTTCTATGTTAAAAACATAATGCAACTGTACTGGGTAAGACCAGAGGTCTCCTCAGCAGTGTGATGTCTCCGGCAGTGGTCAGTAAAGGAGATCACTTGCATTTTTGTGAAGACTAACAGGAATGGTGAGCAATAGCAAGGACCTAAGGAGGACTATTGGAAGAGGGCAGTGTTTCACCCCTGGACTACTGTCCCAGAGGTGGCATTTTTGTGTTTAATGGTCCTTACTGCATTTTTTTTTTCATAAATCTGCCCATTCTCCTTAAGCAAGATGTATTTTTAACATCCACATTCTCTGAGAAGGAATTCCTCAGCTGAACTGTGCTGTGAGAAAACACATGTAATCATGTATCTGTTTTTTAAACCCAATGTGTGCTTTTTCCAATGTGAAGTTCCCTTATTCAGTACCCCTTCCAAAAAGGGTCCTGGTTATTATAACTCGTGCTGTTAATGTCATTTAAGATTCTGGTGCCCTCTGTTGTGCTGAAAGGAGCTTCAATTACAGCTTGTCCAAGCCAAACAGTCTTGTTCTATGATACAGCTTCTTACATGGTGGCCATTCCCTACCTGTGGTCCTCCCCAGTTTTCTTTGTGCCAGTTCTATTTCAACTGTTTCTGAGATGAGGGATTTGTACTTGACATGCTTTTCAAATGCTGCAGTTGAGGTTTTATACAATGGCATATTACTGCTTTTGGATTTGCCTGTGTTCCTAATCATTGCTAGTAATGCCATTTCCCTTTCTATTACTGAACACTATGCCAAAAACTCTATGAAACCCTGAGGACTTGCTCCTCAGCAATAATGGTTAGGTTAGAGTCTGTCCTTTGTGTGTCAGCTGGAATTGCTTCCTGTTTATACTCACGGGCTTTCTTTCACGGGCCAGCTCATTGACTCGGGATTCCAAAGCCCTGCAGCTCTCTGCGTGTAACACTCTTCTTTCTGGTTTTGAGTAACTCAGTGCTGTCAGCAAACTATATCCACCCTACTTCCCAGATAATTTATGAAGCCATGAGGCAGCATGCATCCATTCGGAATACCTCCCATTGTTAAAAAAAACCCAACCTGTCCATCTTTGCACTTTGTTTGCTAGATTTTAGTGTCTTATGCATGGAAACTTTCCCCTAGTATGAGTATTTATATATGGAGTTTGAAAAACTGAGCTGAAAATTAAGGGTCTAATCTCTGTTTATGGTTATGTTTGTTTATGCCTCCAGATAAGATAAAATCTTACACTGCCTGGAAAAGTTAACATTCTGTGATGTAACAGTGCAGCATATTTGCTTCTCTGTAGCAGTTCCATTTGGTTTATTCCTGTTTTTTTAAACTAATATAATGGGAAAACTATCACAGCACTTTCGGAAGCTTAGATGTTGGAGTAGGTTATGCAAATTTAAGGATACAAATATTGAAGTCTTAGACAAGATCTGGCTTTCCTTACATGGCCTCAGTTTAATCCCTATGTACAAGTTTGTTAATCTGATTCTGATAGACTTCTTGTCCCCTAACCAACTCTAGCAATCACACTTCTGCATTGCTCACCCTAACTGGTTTCATTACAGCTGTGGCAATTCAGCTTCTCTGAGTATTGGTTTTAGTGGTGTTTTGGCTTTGTCTGTGCTTTTTGTTAGGGTTCTTTTAGGTCGGTCTACTTCGAGGGTGCCTGGACACAAGCCTACAGACTGGGACAAAAGATTTTTGTTGTGGGCAGGCCATTTCAAAAAAACAGAGGATATACCAGAGACTGTCTCGTAAGTGCCAGTTTTAAAGCTGTAAAAGAGACATTGTCCATGCAGAAATGTTACTTGAATGCAACTCCACCATAACTTTTTCTTAAATGGTATGGGTTTTCAAAGCTAAAAAAATCTTACACTGCTGTGTTTGGTTTATTGTCTTGTAGATGAGGTGACCTGAGCAATTCTGCATTACTGAGATAATCTACCCCTTTGGATTTCTTTTTTCCTGAAAGCATGACCAGCATTTATCACTTGTTTCACTAGAACATCACAATCAGCAAATTCTTACTCTTCTCTCCCAATCCAAAAAGCTTTTTGCAAATACTAGTGAGGTTTTTCTAGTGTTTTAATTCCTACATCAGTCTCCCCTTGTGCAAAACTTTCATGATATACCTATAAAATAACTGAAACTCATTTAAAATCTTTATTAGTGAACATCTAGAGCGCATGGGCCAGCTTTGTTCACTTGTGGAATTTAAACTAACCAACAGTGGAAAGGCTCCCTAACAAAAAATATGTATAGTCCAAATTTCCCTGTTGCTGTGGAGCTGTGTCAATGCTTTGCCCTGTGTGGAAAGCAGAAAATAAACGTGGATGTTCTAGTCTGCTTACCTGAAATGAAGATCAAACTTAACAACAGGCAATTATTAGCTTAAAAAGTATTTCTGGTGGTAGTATAGTTACCTTTTAAAACATGCTTGTAATGCTTTTAAATATCTGTATGTATTTAAATTTAAAAGATACAGTAAATCACTATAGCTGTCCTCTAAGGATACTCTGTTTGTATGCACCCTATGGGAACTGAAAATCTACCCATGTGTCTGTTTTTTTGTAAGTGTATCACACTGGACAAATATTGTTAAAAATTAATCCTTCCATTTTGTACTGAGGCACTTTTCTTAAAATTACATTTGAAATACATAGAGGCATAAATTATTACAATTTATGCTATTGCCCGTTCATCTGGTTTTGCCCCCCAAAGATTTGTTATGAGAGTTTTTAAGAAAACAGCAGAGTGATTGAAAGTCATTTTCAGTGGTTTCTTGAAAGGACAAACCAAGTTTGGATAAAAGCTGACTATTTTTGCAAGTGCTTAGGGAATTCTTGTTTTCCTTTAGGCAAATAGTTCAGCCAAAGCTGAGGAGGCAACTAAGAACTAGAAAAGCACAAAAGCTTTCTTTCCCATTCTGAACTAAAAGTGGATTGTAAGAGCTTGTGATAGAACTTGGGAGTCTTGCAGGAAATAACTCATTTATTAAACAAATGTTAATCTTAGCCACTGAATTGATTTAAAATGCAAATCGAAGTCAGATAGCTACCTTTTTCTCTTGTATATTCTAACACATCTAAGATACTTCAAAAAGTAACTTAAGAAAGCTTTTAAATCCTACTTCTGTGCATTCCAGCTTCATTGCTTCCTCTGCCTGATTTGTTCATGGCAGATTGTTAGCTAAACCAACATGGAAGCTAAATTTAACTCTTAGTTTCATGGTAGATGGGCATGTTCCCTGTCATCAGAAATCTTGTATCAGTACTTTGGAGCAGTGATCACATCATTCTTGCTCTCCTCTTCAAAAACAAGAACAAAACTCTCTTCAGTTCTCAGGTCCTCTGTGATTTACCATGTTGAACTATCATGGATACTTCAGTAGCTTTTTTCCTTCAAGTATAAGGTTCAAAATACGGTAAATTATTCCATATTCACTCATGTTAGTTTTGGTGTATATAGTTACCTAATTTGATGCATTTATCACATTATGTTGATGCTTTTCTACTCCATAATTTTATAATATGCTAAATTTAATCCATGAGAACATCAGATCTCCTTGAGAAGGGAGTCAACTGCTCTAAATTCTGCTAGGAGAATTAATCATATAAGGTATAGGTCCTTGGTTATTATGGAGAGCACATCTAAAACCTTTATGCTTCACTGGCCCTTCTTGCATTGGTATTTCTAAGAGGAACTTTAAATTTGACTGAGCCACCATTTGGGTAGAATTATCTTTAGAGTTTAACCCAACTTAAAATAACTGATATTTTTGTTTTAACTCATCACATGTACATTTGAAAGCTTTAATAACAGAAACACTTCTTGTGGAAGGTTTTTGAAAAATAACAGCAAACTAGGCAACAGGTTTTTCCCAAAGTAGTAGGATAGCTACTGGTGTGGCTATTAATCCCCCTGAAATTAAAAGATTTAAAGGAATTCAAAGCCTGCTGTTGGAAGGCTTTCAATCCTCCATGCCTCCTTAGCTTCTCAGGAAAACAGATTACCTTCACACTCTTTAGTCTGGCAGGAGGGAAGTGGTAACTACTGGTCTTTTCCCAAGTCCTAGTCCGAATTCCTCAGGAGCGTTTCATTCAGCAGCCAGTGTGTATCTGTAGTAGTATCAAATCCCATAGTGGAGGAAGCCTTCTTGCTGGAAAACAGACTGCATCATAAATAAAATGATTCTGAAGCTCAGGCTTACTAAGCTGTGATAATGCTTCCCCCTGCCCAAGATGCTCCAACTGCTAGACACTATTTTATTCCTGGTGACAAATGTTTTTTACCCTGCTTCTGCTGCTGAGGGAAAATGCATGTTTTACAATGCTAAATACACCACAGTCCTAATACAGGTGCAGTGCTCCCCAGCTTTGCTGATCCTGGAATGTGGTAGTCAGCGGAGAGGGACCTGACATTAAGAAAAACATCATATTAGTAAAACCATCCCTCTCTCTTTCCTGTCATCTCCATAGTGAATGTGCATACTTAAATACTGCAGCCTTCCTCCTTTTCCAGATCACTTGGCTGCAATGCAAAGCAATATTGTCTCTTAACAAATAACCATTAGCCAAAGGATTTATTTGTGTCTCTGGTAATGAGTGTGTCTGTTCTTTTATTTCTTGAGGATTGATACAATCAGAGCAGCAAAGACCACACGGCATGTGAAGCTCAGCTATGTGATGATTGCCTTGACAATAGTGAGATGCATAATCATGGTGATTAGAGGAAAGCAGGTAAGCACAATTTTTGGCTGGTGAGCGCAAATCAGTCTTGACATAAACTCCTCAGTTCCTCCTGTGGAGTGTTAGCACTGTTTTGGTTTGGGGTTTGTTGGTTTAATTCTATCACTGATCAAAACTATGTCTTCCCAGTTCCCCAGAAGTGACCCTCATTGATTAATTCCCAAGTCACAAAAGGGTGATGTCACTGTTAAGAATGCATATGCTTCCTTTAAAAGGAGAAAAAAGTCTTTTTTTCTCAATGATTGCATTGTTTTAACTCCTTGATTTTGCTGATGGCCTGCAAGAAGTCAAAAGGAAAGAGCACCTTCTGTTGTGAGGATCTGGTGGGCAGGTAAAGGCTCCTTGGGCCAATGGGGTCCATATAGTGACTGTATGGACCTATTACAAATGCCTCTCTACACACTGCAACACTCACATACTCAATTATAATGGAAATAGCAGATGAGTATGTTTCTCCAAAGACAAGACATGAGAATATTCAAAAGTATTTTTAAACAGTGAAGAGATGGTAATTCTGTACCCTTTAATTGCATTAGAAAATAGTTTTACTTTAGCGTGGATGGAACAAGTTCTCAAATTATTAATGACTGTTGAATCAGAACACTACTTCATAGAAAAGTTCCCAAATCCTGAAGGTACTGACATCCTTCACTTGCATAGAATCTGGCAAGGTATCCAAGCTCAACATGTGGCAGAACTAGGTCTATGATTTAATTTGCATCATATTAAGAGAGTGAGTATAAAGTCTAAAATTCCACGTGCAGCAAAGGCTAGTAATGCTTTAATTTTATACGTTTTCAACACAGTTGGTGAACTATTAACTTTGAGGTATTTCTGCAAAGAAGCAAGGAACATTTTTTTGTGCACTGAAGCCAAGCTAAAGCTTCTCAGCAGCATTAGAATTCAAGTCAAGGAATGCAAATATAATCTGTGCACCTTATTGTCAAGTTACTTTGGATAAAAAACACAGTGGTAACAGAAACAGAGTCCACTACATTCTTTTACAGATGACGGAAAGCAGAAACCCCTCAGCTTAAAGCATCTACATGGGCAGAACCTTAGTTGTGTGCTGCCTTTCTCTGAGGCAGTTCTGAATAACAGTGTTGATTTTCTTTCTATAGCCTAAGTGTTATAGAGAAACCTTAAAACTAGGAAGAAGCCTCTCAAACCCAGCACTGTGAACTACTGAAGTGTCAAATGACATTTCTGTCAGCATTTGCCTATCAAAATGAAAAGGATGCAGCACTCTGAAACGTAACAATGGAAAGGTTTTTTACCATAAGAGACTGAACACTGACAGTTCCCAGAACATTTTCCTCTTATACTGGGGTAGTATGAATGCAAACACTGGAAAGAGAAGAGGACAGCTGCTCTGGGATCCTTGTTTTCACAGCAGCAGGAATCTATTATGTTTCATTTTTGATTTGTTTCCAGTACCTCTGACTTCTGAAGACCAGAGTATTAAACACTGACCATATATATTTTAGTGCCTTAACAAAAGGCACATTTAGGCACATTTATTCCTAGAGAAGTAATGGGTTTAAGCCAAAATAGTCTCTTTCTTTTAACCCTTTCCCACCTGGCATTAAAGCTGACAACTGTGCCTTGAAAAGGATAGGCCAGGTATTGTGTGAACTGTTGATTCATGTTTTGTACCTGGGGTCCTTCAGGTAATACCTGCTCTTGCTTTGTCATTATGTTGTAGGCTGTAAAAAGGCATCAAACTCTTACAAGCATAAACTTGGAAAAGAAAGCACAATGGAGAGAAGAAGCTACTCAGAGCACATCTGCTAAACCTTAAAGGAGGGGATGAAGAGACCACGTACTGGAGAAGAAAAGCTGTCCCTCTTGGCACTGGAAGAACATAGTCACATCTTTCATGTATGTTACTTCTGTACTCTCATGTTCAAGAAAATTAATACATTATCCTGTAATCATTAAAACCAGAAATACTTCACTTTTCCTAGCAACCTCCCCTTGCCTCCAAACTCTCTTCTTCATGGTCAGTGGGACAGGACAGGTGAACAAACTGGACAGACAGGTGTTTCCCACATGTGCTATGCACTCTTACCACTTATGAGAAGATAACTGGGACAGAAAAGGATACCCCCTTCGGTTTTGACTTGTGCATCCATACTTGTAAAAATGAAATAACCTTCACTGGGCAGTCATTAACGCTCACTTTCAGGTGCCTTGAGGAAGAATGGTGCTAGATGTATTCTAAGTTGTTACTGGGTGCTTCAGATATTCCATACGTTCCTCTTTGTGCAAGAGAGAACAATTATTTAGAAAGCCCTTGAGTCAAGAATTGCATGACCTGCATCAACATTATCAAAACAATCATAAGTTATTAGAAAGTCTGCTTACCTGCTCTAGGTCCAATATATTCAGGCTGCATTTGTTTAAGTGAAGGATTACTTTTTGTGAAGAACTGCTTCCTTTGATAAAAAGAGGAGGGAGATTGATAGTGAAATGGCATTCCAGAGAACCAGTGTATTACAGATGACAACCTTTTACACCAGAGCTGGTAGTGAGGGAGAATGTCCAAGCAAAGGCAACAGACATAACTATTTTTAGGAATATGAAGCAACAGCTTCAACCAGTGCTATCAGATTTACTGTTCAGAGGCACGTGAGTATGGGAAAGTCAGGCACTCCTGCTCTCTGCTGCAGAGCAACTTTTTGCCAAACCTTATTTAGATTTATTTGCATTTTTTCCCCTTTAAATCATGATCTCTGCTTTCACAGTAGCCCACTTAAAGATCATCTGCCACAAGTTTTAGAAGCAGCAGACCCTGAAACACCTACAAAGAACAACTCCCAAGAGCCACACACTGTTCATGCTCAACAGCCTGAAACAAATGCAGACATTATTTTTTTTCCTCCTTTCAGTTCATTTGGAGGGAAATGTAGATTGGAAGTGTCAAGACTGCTTTATGTTATTTTCCAGGACTGCCTGCTAAGTGGCTGTGGGGACCCCAGAAACAGAAGAGGCATTTGTATCAGTCTGACAGATTATTTTTCTCGAAACCTTCTCCTCATCCTGGGTTGTTTGTTTTTTTTTTTTTTAATCTTTTTGTGGTACTACTAAAAATTAGCACTGTTGCTGAATAAATTAAAAGCCCTACAAAAATGCAGGGTAAATCTTTACACCTTGAAAAGAGAAGCAATAGTGCATTCCTCCCTAGTACTTTGCCCTTCACTTGGTCTAGAACTAGAAAATACCTGCTGCAGTCATTTCTATGAACTGCATTTCTGGGTACCACTCACATTGACAAGATGCAACCACTCAAACAAGTTGTGCTGTCATTCCACCACAGAACTTAAAACTTTCAGGTGATGCCACAACCTGGTTCTCTGTAAGGCAGCTGCCTTGAGCAGAGCAGGCTTTCAGAGGTTTGTTTGCTCATTTAGCACTGAATGCAAGTCATACTTAATTCCACTGCAGGTAGGTGAGAGCTCTGGTTCTTTGCCACACCAGCAGGCACACAGGTGGAAACCAACACCAAAAACTTCCTGGATTGTGTGCCTGTGCTCATATATATACTAAATGACACCAAAAAGCACATGCACTTCAGACAGTATTTCAGGCTACCAAGAGAAACTTGTGATTCATGCTTGGTGATGGCAGAGCTTAAAACCATCCATCTCAAAACTACCCATCTCAAAAGCCCCTGCCAGTGCACTCTGAGCAGAACTGGCAGGTAACTCATCTACTTTTGGAAACAGAACTATTGGGACTCATCCAGCTGTTACAGTATTTCAAATAAGAATTACTTACTTAAAATGCCTCAGAAAGCAACACCTCAAAGCAACAATGGGCACCAGGCTTTCATTTTATTTAAATTTCTCTAAACTTTATGCTATTTACTCAAAAATTGGAACGCCAGTCCAGTGGTTTGACAAAAGCTCCATGGAGATGTCATATATCCTTCCCTTCTAGCCACTCTGGTATCTCCACCATTTCAGTACTGTAAGGACTGTACATCACTGCATACCTTTGTGTTTTCTTTCAGCTTCCACACAGGCTCCAGTCTCAAATAAAAGCCTGAGCCATTGGACTTCGTGCTGTCTCCAGCTCACTCCCAACCACTGCAGTATTTTCTTCACAAATAGCTGGCTACTAGAAAAATGATGTAAATCTTTCTCAGAGAGGCAATGAAAGAAACCACCTCTTTACTAGTGTGATGGCTTCCAAGAAATCACTTCTAAACACAGACAATGGTTTAAAAACTAGCACACGTTTCTGGCCTATGCAGCCAGTTTAGCTGTCTGGAACACTTCTTAATAAACCTCATATTGCCTGATTTAACTGATAGTTTTAGTCTACACTCTTTTAACAGCGCCTGATGGAGAGGAACATACTAAGCCCTTAAACAGTGTTTCCTTTTCTTTCTCCTCTTTGGTTTGGGAAGAGAAGAACATAAGAACTCCAACAGCTCGCTGGCCTATCCTGCACACATGAAACCACGCTGCCTCCTACTTGCACACAAAATAAAGAACACAGCAGGACCTTCACAAAGTGGAAGCTAGAGATGTTAGAGTTCCCATTTGAGCAGCCAGCACATCCTTTAGGAAAGCAAATACTGGCTTCAATGTTCCTAGCAGGGGACATAACCCTTGTGTCAGTTTAAGAGTGCCTCATTTCTCATCTAAACAGAACTTGCCACCTTTTTACAGTCCTTGCTGTTCCCAATTTCATAGCATCCCTTTTTGACTGACAGCAACAACGAGTGTTCCTGTAAAGTTTCACCAATGCCATTATAAAGTTAATATAAATTCCCCACTCCTACTAAAGATTTATTTTTGTACCTGTGAGCATTACAGTAGCCACACAGTGACATGTTAGGAAGTAGCATTCCAGCGATGATGCAGAATGATGCTCAGACTTTCAGCAGCACTTCTCCAGAACAGAGTCCTTCACCTGTGGCCTGAATATTATTTATTAGATGGGTAACACAGTACATGTTTGGCTCTATTAAAATGCAACTAGGTAACTTTCCCTTGGCATACCAAGTAATTCTGATGAGTCTGTATCAGCGAGCTACTGTTTCTTTCATCATTCACAAGTCTGCTCTCCCTAGAATGCACAACCTTTGTTAGAAGTGGATTTTGTTTCTTTTCAACCTATTAATAAGGCTAAGTAAAGCAAGGCCAAGATCTGGTTGCTGGAAAATCCTGATAGACGTATACTCAATTAAGCAGCATTTAAAATTCAACTGAGACCTATGAATTAGCCACATTTTAATCCATTTAATGTGTGCCATGTTGATTTTTGTATCGTTTTAGTTTTCAGTCAAAATATTATGCATTACCAGTCAAATGCCTTACACAGTCTAGGTATATATGACAACAAGATTACCTGTGTCAACCAGGCCTGTCACTTCAAACAAACATACCAAGTTTAAAGATTTATACTTATCTGCTCTGAATTCACATATCCACAGCAAAAGTAACAAACACTGGCCAGGCTCCTTACACAGGAAGGCACACCATTCAGCTTCAACGGACTCTCTTTTAATTCACTCATTTAGAGGCAATTGTCATTATTTTCTTGGGGGGCAGGGGAAGAAAACGCCAATGCACCACATTGTTTTCACTAGCCTGGAAAACACTTATATATATATAGATATATAGATATGTGTATATATATACACACATATGCATGTGTGTACATATATAGGTGTGTGTGTATATATGTATATATACACACTAGTGTATATATACACAGAATATACATATATGAATATACAGAATATATGCACACACACTTTGCTCAGATTTGTTTACAAAATATGTAGCATTTTTATACCATCCAATAAGAGGTACATGATTTTAAACAAATCTTATAGAAATGACATGTTATTGGAAATTTACACGTAAAAAAATCCAGCACAAAAAAATCCAAAAGCTAAAACAAGGTTTTGCTACTAATCAGTGCTTCTATCACCCTTCAAGAAAAGAGAAACACAGTTATTTATATGTGATGTAAAGGCAACATTGAGGGGTTTTCTTGCTCTTTTTTTCCTTTTTTTTTTTTTTTAAATTAACCACCAAATTTAACCCCCTAAAATTACAAAGAATCAAAGTCCATTTACAGATCAAGTGCAGTAAACTAAATGTTCCTTCAGCACAAAGCAGCACTAGAGAAAGTAAGTGGGAGAGGGAAGGTGGAGGCCAACTGGCTTAGCTAGGGAAGCAGCAGGTGGCTGCTGCAGTAGCCACACAGGTCAGAGTCTCCATCCTGAAGCACAGACAGAACTGAAGACTGTACTTAAATGATGGTCACATAGAGCTGATGTTCAGGCCTTTGCCTAGCTTCTTTCAGCAGTTTGACAAGTGATTTATGTTTTTATCATTCTGTATCCAATGGGCTGGTTTTGCTTTTGCAGTGACTTGTCACTGAGAGGAGCCAGAAGGAGGATCTTGCAGACAGTTCTGCCACTAACCTCTACCACAGGTACACGACACTGCAGTTGTTAGTGGTGATTTTGAAATGTTTACACTGGACAAATGTGGTTCCAAGCATTCAAAAGGGCTTGAAAGAACACAGCCCGATGCAGGGGGGAGCGGACGGCCTGGACAATCCATTGCATTAACAGAAATGGAACCGCCACTTTCAATCACATGGCATCTCTCCAGTTGCACGCAGATTCTGGTGCCAATCTCAGCTGAAGTCAGTGAGGAGTGGCTGGCCTTCGCATCAGATGTCTGTGATCCAAGCGGGTCGCAGAGCCAAGAACATGCTGCTAGCAGAATGGCAGTCTACAGCTGCAGATGACAGCTGTCATGCAGTCAGCGATGCCTTATAGATGTCACCTGTAGGAACCATGCGTTCCATGCTTATTTATCTCGAGTCCAGTAAACAGCAAGAGGGAAAACTGAAAGGGCCAGGAGGATCCGGCTGTAAGATTATTATCCTTGAGCGTAGTGTCATTTGAGTTGTTAAATAAGGGCGTTGACCCGGAGGACTCTGGTTTTATCAGGTAAGCTGGAGAAGAAGCTCTTGTCTCATGAAACTCTAACGCTCCTTGTGCTAAATTTTACAAATCCAAATTTCTGTGTTCAGAAGGTTATTTTTCAGAAGATAAATCTGTTCAAGTCACACTGTGTAAAAATGTAAAGAGGCAGACAAGAATTTTTCAGCCATAACTATAATACCAAGGACCAGACTCTGGAGCATGAAGTCAGAAAGGGCTCAATTTTTAAGGAAGGCCCAGCTGGATCATACTGTGCCAGCAAGCAAAGGTGGGGGTAGTTTCTCCATTCTAGAAGCTGATTTGGAAAGTCATTTCTGGGGAGGTGGTAAGAGTGACCTATTCACAGACTCTTTTTTTGTGGATAGAGAAGAGCAACTGGGAAGTCTCCACAGTGGTCTGCAATCCAGCTTGGGAGCTCAGTGTTGAGAAGGGATGGGGCCAGATGTGTTCAGTATTCTTTAAGAACCAGAAAACATGTCCATTGCAGCTTGTTGTTGCAGGGGGTAGAGAACTTACTCCATTATTTGTAACATGTTCTATATGCCAATAACCCCAGCTGGCACATACAGCAAAGTAGATACACTGCATGTGAAGAGATAATGCATCTCTCTCAGCCATCCAAAGAGGCACCCAGGGAAGAACATGGGGAATTAATTCAGCTACGTTCTCAGCAAGTCTGAATGTTTCCCTGGACTGCAGGCACACACTGCAGCAAATAGAAGAAAAAGGCAGCCTTATCTTGGATGCCAGGAGAGTGGGGGCTAGTGGAGGAGGGATTATTTTCCTGTAATAAGAGCAGGGAATATCTCAAAGTATAGAAAGGTGCCTCAACTCCACAAAGGTGACAGTGGAGAGGTTCAGAATCTAGAGGAGAAGGGTGATTCTGGTGACCCCTTGCCAAGGAGGGGGCATCCTGCCACGGAGAGCCAAAAGTTTTCCAGACGTATGTAAGAGCATGTGCACAAGGCAAGCGAATGAGCGCAAACAGGATTATGGAAAACATTGAGAGAATCACTCCACGGGTGGCTTGTGGCTCGACAACAGGACTGGTTAGGTAGAGGAGCACACAGTACAGGGGCACCTCAGAGCTGGAAGCCTTCCATGGGAGCCTCACACTGCTGGAAGATGTACTGTTGCTGGCTGAGATCCACCTGTGGGGCAATGCTGCTGTCTTCATCCTCTGTTCCAAAGTAGTGCTCAATCAGATCAAAGGCCTTCTGATAAATCTCTTGATTCTCATGGCTCTGCAGGAATTCTATCTTGTCCAGGCCTGCAAAGAAAAGTATATAAAAGTTACAGCTTGGTGAAAGCACATGACCACGATCATTTTCAGTCTGTTGTGAACATCAAGTTCTATGATAATTCTCTTCCCACCTTCCAGAAGAGCAGGTGCCTCTATGTCCTTACCCAGCTTATACTCTCCACAACCAAAGTAAAACAGGTTGAACTACAAAGTTCCCTGTAACTGTGTGATGTGCTTCATGCTTTGTATCCTTTCACTGAAAAAACAAGTATCAGCAAGACTGAATGAGTAAAGAACAGGGCCTCGCCTCAAAGAAGTTTTCTGAAGAGACCTTTAGAACTATGTTTCCTGAAAGTGTGTTCACAGTGCTTTGGTTACAAGAACCGTGACTACAGAATCACATAACTGCAAGTTGGAAGAGACTTCTGGTAATCATCTCGTCCAACCTGCAGTCCAGCCCAGCACTACTACTAACACCAGGTAAAGTCAGCTCTGCCCAGCAAATCTTCAAAGCTTAAAAGGATGGAGATTCCATCATGTAATCTGTACCACAAGTATATATAATGCAGTTAAACTCATGCAACCAGTTTCTGGGCAGACATTAAGCAGATGGGCAAACTCAGGCCTTGTAGTCAGAAACAAATGAAAAGAACGCAGCAAGCTAAACTATCTTTAATACCTAGGAATGGTACTATAATGAAATCCAAGTCTTAGCCACTCTAGAAAATCTTTAATATTGGGAACTGCAGCGGCTTTCTTGGCTGCTCCTTTTACTATGTATGAAGATTACAGGAACAATTGTCTGATACTCTGTAGACATTTCTGTAACACTGACATGAAAAGGGAAGTTAAAACCTAGAAGCAGGCAAGATACAACTTGATACAACTCTGATACAACTCTTCCTTGGAAGTCAAGGTACCCAACCATTTTATGGAACTATGGTTCAAGAAGCCATTTTCAGTGACACTGTCTTCTTCTATACTGCCCTCAATAACCCATTTTTATTTTTCTTAATAAAGGACTTGCCAATCAACACGGAAACTAACCTTAAGAGCAGCAGTACCTCAGGACTGGGATGAAATCATGCTGGTACATGCCAGAACCTCAGTAGAACAAGGGCAAACAGTGAAGCTGGGGCTGCTGCCATAATTTTACAGGGAAAGATTTTAAACCTGAACAATAGACCAGAGCGCCCAAAATTTAATTTGCTATGAAGGGAAGATCTCAGTGCTTGAATGACACCCTGGAGGCTCCCTCAGGGTCAGTAGTAAGAAAAGAAGATCTGCACACACTGCCTCAAATCTACACACAAAGATAATGTACAAATGGAGTACCTTGGCACACATTAATGTTCAGATAATAGCGATGAGGAAAGTAGTGAGAATGGGTCTGCTGAAACTCTTACGGGTTTGTGACCATTGCTTTAACCCTTGACTTCCACTTTAACCCCTGACTTCCCCTAACTATATTTTTCTCATACCATATGCTTCTTCAATAAGAGCACAGTAAGGATTAATGCCAGTGCCACTGCGTTTGGATTCCTGTTCTCCAAGCCTCAGGATGTTCTCCAGCCCATTCAACGCTACTTGCACAATCTTTGAGTCCATTACTGTAAGGAGGTCGCAGAGTGGTTTGATGCATCCCAGTTCGACTAAATACCTGAAGAACACCACATGAAACCAAGTGAATTTTCTGCAAAATTATAATTGGTGTAGCCATTTAAACACTTAAAGGCATGAAGGTCTAAGAACAAAAACAAACATAAAATAGCAACTTGAGAAAGTATAGACATCTATTTGTATCTAGTCAATACACTTTTCTGCTGAAACAAAATAACTTTACCTTCTCTGTCTAGGTATAGAGATTAAATATTTTTTTTAACTTATAATAAAAATACAGCTATAGTTTATAGACATTTCCTATTGATATAAATTATATTAATTTAATACATTTACAACTTCATGGGTTTGGTTTATGCAAAATTGCATACAATATAATCATAATATACTAGTGTAAGTTGAGCAGGAAAAAACAATACACAAAATGCCCACAATAGGCCGTTCCTCTCCAGACTGTTAATATATTTTTTTACACTTTACAACTACCACTAAGAAATCAGTTTAAAAGTTGCATTTAGGGTTTTTTTCACATAAGAGAAATAGTTCAATTAGTTAAATGAGCATTGCACTCCCGAAACACTTCTGTGATTTCTCCCTAAAGGAATGAATGTCTCATTCACAACTCAATACAAAGACCTGGCTCACTGGATACAACACTGAAAGCATACAGAATGGGTTGGGTTTTTTTCCACTTTCTAGGTTGAGTTTGATTTCTTGCACAAACACTAGTTCAGTCAATTGCACTGAAAGATTTGAACTATTACATACTTGATCTGTTCAGCAGAGCCTCCAGATGTTGCATTTGTAATTGCCCAAGCAGCTTCCTTCCTTGTCCGAAACTCAGCCGTTTGCAAAATATTTATAAGAGCTGGAAAGATATGGGCATCTATGACCGTCTGCGAAAAGAAGTAACATCTCATGGTTATAACAAAAATAAGAAATAACTTCCTTGTCCTGAGACAGTCAATGCCTATGCTCAGCACGACACATTAAACAATTAAACATTTCTTATCAAGTGGCAAAAATCAGTTTTCAGCTTTGCATTCAAAACCCCAGTTCTGCCAGGGCCTGTGTTTATCCCAAAAGAATTCAAAACACATTCAGACTGAAGTGACTGCCAGATCTAACGTGTTACTTCCCTTATTCTTCCAGATAGTAGAGCATTAAGCTAGTAAGTCAGTAATCCACTAAGATCCCCGAATGACAGAAAAAGACTTCATGAGCCTTTCATACCACATCTCCAGTGGGTGAGACAACAGATCAAAGAGAACAAACTGTAAGGTCTCCTCAAAACAAGCAATAACCAATCTATTTTTTCCTGGTGAAAAGACAATGGATGGTTCAGTAGGATGGTTAACTGCTTAGCTCACCAAACTCATAGAAGTCAAGTGAGTATTTAGTCAGCAACTAGTAATGTCCTCTGGAAAAAGCCTTTTGCAATAAGACAAATGAAACTAGTTTAGTTACACAAGTATTGGGACCTAAAGCACATTCATAAGGATCATTCAAAGAAGAGCTTAGAATAACATTTTTAAACTACTGTTTCACAAACATAAGTCATCATAGAATTGATAAAGGCAAATTCAAAGAAAGCCAAAGAGAAACTTTTCAAGGGACTCCATAGAAAATTAACAATACATAGCGCAAAAAGCTATAGTTAATTGGCATTGTGGGTGGTTACCCAGTGATAAAAAAATGATATTTCTTTTACCCTTCCTGTTTGTCTGGACACCCACAATGCATCTACTGTATAAACACATATTGCCTATCAGTTGTATCCACAGTCCCATGAACGCTCTTTACCACCGAATCTGCACTTCCAGCACAGGAATCTGGAGCCCTCAAGGAAAACCATTAACACTTCCATCATGCCATGTTATATTAGATTTGTACTTTGCAAAACTTATTTAGCAAAAAGTCCTCAACTGAAACCTTTGAACATGAAAGCTGGAAGTTGTAGGTCATAAACAGAAGTCAGCTATTAAAAAAGACAAAAGATAACAGAAAGTATCTTCAAGAAACAGAATGTATTCCCCTTCCCCAATGTATCTTGATGGGAAAACACAATTTTAAAAACTATACAAAAGCAGCACACTGTAAGGGTGGATGTGGCAGCATCTGCTTCATTAACCTTATCAGCTCAAGGACCTTTTCATCTCAAAGTGAGATAAAAACAACAGGAAAGTAATAAATAAAACACACGGTGACACAAACCTAACAGGCAAGGAATAAGAGACAATCACAAAGGAGGAAAGGATACAGTCAGTAATCTGCAGAGACCCAACCTGAACTTCCAAAATTGTAAGACAGGGCCAAGTGGGACTGTGCAAAACTTCATAACAAATCTTTTAACTGTCTCACCACGTAACTTCCCTCGCTAGCCTGTGTGAGTAAGAGCGAAGTGCTAACAAGTGAGATCAGCATGACTGAACTTGAGCCAGGAATTGAATAAGAAACCCCTGTGTCTGTGGGATCAGCAACTGGAGTGGACGGGGGGTTCTCAGCGTGAGTAGCTGTAGAGGCCATGGAGTAGCGAGAGCATGTTTCTGGGGTGACCAGAAAAAGGTGAATTCAGGGCCAGCAACCGGTGTCAAACCTTGAGGGAAAGGGCCCCTACAACAGGAGCAGGTGAGGGTCCCAGCATCAGCCACTGCTGCAGGATCACAGTCCATAGGGCCTGTGTGCCTAGAAAGCAGTGGGTGAAGTGAGGATCTTGACTTCTCAGCTTCAGTGGGACTGTAGGTCACAAGACAACGTGCCTAGACATCAGCTCCACGCAAAGTGGGAATTTACATCATCCCCAAGTGTGGTGGTGGGAGTGAAGGATCACAGTGTACATAATTTACTGGCAGACTGGACTAGGTGGCAAGTAGGATTTCCAGGATCCAGGCATGGACTGAGGGTCCATGCCAATAATCAAGGGGTCTGCAAGTGTGGGGCTGCTCAAGATGAATGTGTGCATCCATTTGCCAGCAAGAATGAAGCTTTAACTAACCAGTGAATAGAAGTCAAGTATAACAAGTTAAGAGAGCTCACAATCCAGCCACGGACAACAGATGGGCAGAGAGCCCAGAGTGGTATTCAACAGATCTGTGAACATGTATGTATGCTTGTGGATCTAGAAAGTGAGGGGATGTGTGTTTTCACTAGTTAACTTCAGTCCTTATCAACTAGAAAGGAGACATCACAGTCTACACTTCGCATGAGTCCAGAGCTGGAAGCCCTTATAAGAACAGGGTGTTAAGGGATGTTAAGTATTCTCTACTGAAAGAGCTTGATACAGATCTACAATAGGATACGCCAGGGCATTAGTATACTGCTATTCCAGCTAAGAACAAGTGAAAAATCTCATTATCATATCTTAAATCCTCCCTCCAAAAGAAAACTTTTACATGAGATTCATTTCCTTAAAAAGGGTCTTCTTAAAACCAACTTCTTTAGTAAGTACTAAAATCAGAGTATGTTACATGATAGCATGGAACTAGGCCAGCATATCTTAGCTGACAGGCAGTAATACACTTTGAGCCTTCTTAATGGCAGAAAAACCTCAGTTACCTTAAAATACTTCAATTTAAGCTTGTAAAGTAGTAGGAGAATTCTAGAACAAAGGGAACTAGTAATGGGAGGGCAGCAACTGGAGAATCTCGAAAGACTTTCATTGTTTTCCTTCTGGCTCAATCAATTTTGAACTCTTTAATTCAATGCAAAGACTGGTGAGTAGAACTTCTCCTCTCAGAGTGGAGAAATGCACATTTGAACCTTTTCAGAAAGAACTGAATCCAGATCTCCCATCTCTTGGGTGAGTGTTCTTATTTCTAATTCCTCTTATTTCTATTTACATCTCTCTCTTATTCTATTGTATGAAAGGCTACAGGCACCTTGTTTGCTTTCTGCTCTACAGTGAAGTTGGCTGTCTTTACCCAAGCAGAACAGATGAAAGCAGCCTTTCATAAGGCGCTTCACTGAGAGAGAGTGGCTCAAGAAAGAAGCAGATTATCAATCACCATACTTTTATGTTTCCTACTGCTTGACATGCAATGTAAGTGTTGTCACCACCTCACCCTAGTGTGAGTCCAGTTAAAGGCACTTAACTGTCCCTCTGTAGTACAGCAAAGTTTTACAACTACCAGGCTGTTAACAGTCAAAACCCTCAGAGCTTTGATGTGTGAAAAAAGAAAAACAATCCAAATAAACCAACTAACCAACCCAAGCCATTAACTACGTCAGAAAATAGTTTGCTTTAACCTTAGTATCTTCACTAGATTTCGAAAGTCCAGTTAAGCTCAACAAGGGTGGTAACAATGAAGCATTAATTCAGGGAAAGTGCTAGCAGCATCTATTATTTACACTTTATGCCTTGCACCCTTGCCCACAACAGTTACTGTTGACAGCAAACTAGAAGGCCTAAGGATTCCTAGCTCTATGATATTTTATGTGGGAGCAACAGTTATTGTGGAAATAGGCCACGTTTCCCTTCCACTTTCCATCTAAGTGATAAAACAATAAACTACTAAAATAGAATTTTGGTTTTTTTTCCTTGAAGGGAAACAAACCTCAGGCAGAGCAAAAGCCTAAAGGACTGAAGCAGGATGAGGTGCTTGTAAATTCTGAGGATTTAGAAAGTGTTACTTTTCTAGCATTACTGTGCTGCGTGTGCCTCTCATGTGGAAGTGTGTTGAAGACTTGCATAGAGCATATAAAATGCTCAAGACAAGCACAGCTTTCAAATACACAGTTAACAGGTTTCATTTCAACAAGAACTCTCAAAAGATGTGAAAGAAATAGAAAGGAAATGAAAAGAAAAAAATCAGGTTGTAAACTAAGGACTGATGTACAAACAGATCTCAGTCTGCCACCTCTTCAAATGTTCCACTATTCCTTGGAAAATGAAAAGTGCCTTGGCCACTCATAAAAACAGAGGGCAACTTCCTCATACATGCCATAAAGCAAAGGATGTTTAAACACAAAAATGCAGCTGATACATTCTAACGTTCTAAACATGACTGGAATTCTTCCAAGAAGTGTAACAGCAGGCCAAGAGGGTAACCAAAAAGTAAAGAAATTCCAAAACCTACCTAATTTTAGCAGTTTTATGTATGGATTTTTCAATCCAAATTACTCTTGTGAGTGCATGTAAGAAGAAAGCATACTAACATCCTCCTTCCAAGAGCAATCTACAGCAGATGCACAGGAAAGTGTAAACTTTATTCATGTTTACTTTTCTTTTTCTCCTTTTTTTATGTATTTACAGTTGCAGCAGTGAGTTCCAGTTAGACTACACCTGCATGAGAAGATATGTGCTTGTATGTCCTAATTAAAGGCAGCACCTCTTTAATTTCTTCAATGCCTCTTCCTTCACGGATTTCGCTCAAAAAATACCCAATCATTCCTTATTCACCTTCTCAGATGCCACTTGTGTTTCTACAGTATTCTGCCACATCTCCCTTCGCTTGTCTCATGGTATACAAAGCTATCCCTCATACAGAGTCCAGCTCATGTTTTATAGTCCCTCCTTACCACTCCACTCCTAGCATATCCTTTGAAGACAGATCTATATACAGTGAAGATTCATTCAAGAACAAGGATTCCCCTTTTGATCTTTTTATCCCTTTCCTGACCATTTTTAATATTCATATTGATTTTAGGCTGCTACTACTAGGCACTGAGATGGTATCTTAACAGCACATTAGAAATTTCTTTGCTGCATAACAGGCAATCCAAAGCCCATCCTTTAATACATTAAAAGTAACACTGAAATTTTTGCCCAACTGCATCCATTCCATTGGAACTGAAGTCCATTGGACTTGCAATTAGGAGTCTTTCAGAAAACTAAAACTGAACTTTCATTGAAATCTGAATTTTCAAATTTAATTTGAAATGGAACTGAATTGTAATGCTCAGTCCTTCAGCAGATCTGGCCCTCACTTCTGAAGTGTCAACTTTTTTGACTTTGCTTTAAAATATACAGTATTCCTGTGTTATGACCCTCCAAGACAGTTGCCTGCCTCTTGGAAACATTCTAGGCATATTTTAATCAAGCTTCATCACTTTACAGGATTTGATTTTTAAAGAGTGAAGCTAGATAAAAGTCAATTATCAGAGTTTTATTACATCTGCAAGGATGTTGAATCTAAATACACTGTAGCCACTGTTAGGGAGCAGGTCCTCAACAGTAGTATATTAAATTAGTATTTTGAGCTGGTCAATACCAAGTGAGCTTCCTTCCCCTCCTTCTGGTTCCCATAAATAAATCACTTAGGGCATGCAAAAATACACACAGACATTTAGTATGCAAGTGCTGTCTACATACGATTCATCACATAAATGTGAAAGCAAAAAAGTCTTACAGCATGACTGTTTTCCTGCTCCTGCAAGCTCTCTCATTACCTTTAGCAACTCAAGATCAGTCACCACCCTATCTGGCATGTGTGATACAGCACTACTGCTTTGAAATCCTCCTGGCTAGAAATTTCAGGCCACACATCTCAGTTGTGTTCCAGTTCCCTTTTTTTTGATTCAATTCACAACTGCTTTAAGTAACATAACAAATACTTGTAAGCCAAAGCTATTTAACATGATGGCATGAGTACAAAATCACTGCCATTTGAGAGGCAGGAGGAAAGCACTTCAGATCCCAGTTCTAACGGGCTTTTAAGCTATTGACACAGACACCTAAGCCTAGATACTCCAAACTGTGTATAAAGCAAATTTCTAGACAGTTTACATTATGTTGCTCCTGCTGACAGGAAGAGCCTGTACTATAAAGAACTGTTGAGGTTTTCAGGCAGAACAAAGGAATTCAAGGTAATCTAGCTCTGCTGCCCTCAACGTGCTATGATGTATGGGATTCACCACATGTAGAAGCCTGAAAACAGATTTTGTACAAACGCAAACTTAAAACTGAGACTTCCATTGGGCCTCAAATAAATATGACATATTTTGCTCCTAATTGAGACTTTTTGACGTCCTGCCACCACAAACAGCATGTGAAAATTTCAGACCACTCATGCAAACTATGCCATAAACCAAATACACTTTATATTCAAGTAGTCTGACCCACAGTTTGCCTGTGTAAAGCACAACTCTGTGTGAATTACATCATTCCTTTGCCATGTCCCCAGCATCACTGTCATCTTTTTGGAAAAGAGACTCTGATGATTCTTTGCTTGTATCTTTACTCCAATTTGTAAAAATATGCTTCATTCCACAGTTTTTAAAACTAACAGGCAATGTGTCACTTGCTATGCTGGCCCATATCATGTTTCAGCAAGGACAGGAAACTCTAAAGGAGTAAAAACATGGTACAGATCCTATTACTACCATGCCTAACCTTACGCAGGTTTCCCAATGTTCTTGTGAGAATTTAAGGTATATTAGAAAAGAAGTTATAAGTTTCTTAACCTGTCAACAGGAGAGAACTCCTATGATGTCTTCACTGTCAGATATGGAAGATTGTGTCTGATGTACTGCCTTTCATAGCTTTTCAACGGGTTGCGACCCCCTTCAGAAGGGCCGACAGTCAGGATTTAGCTTCAGTTGTGCAGTTCTCCTTCTGACTCCCAGGAAGATGTAGTTCCCCTTCTCCCTGACTGGGGAAGCTATCCACTGAAGTACAGCAAAGCTGTATACAAACTAGGAAATTAACAAACAAAAACTATACTTAGTGACAATCATGACTGCATCAGGATATACACATCCAACCCAAACCTTAAATGCACAGAAATAAAGAGGGGAAAGACTGCTGTATTCCACCACACTTTTCTGTTGCCTAGGCACTGCTGATAACACACTCTGAAAGGCTTTCACTTCCACCTTTGGTGGAGAAAAAAAGAACCCAAACCTCCTATGCTTTAATATAGGATTATTAAAGTTTAGCACTTACTTTCACATATTTCATGCATGTTAACTTATATTGCCTTAACACTAGAGTTTACTTGATTGTGTTTGAGTGCAAGTCTAACGGCAATAGGCTGCTGCCTTATCTTTTAGAAATGGCAGTGAAAGCCTTTGGAGTGTGCTACCGATCAGCATTATAGGCAGTATGGAAGTGGAAATGAATATAGAAGTCCTTCCCTCTAACTTTATATTTCTATACTTTAGAGTGGGTGGATGCAGGGAGTGTAACCCAATGCAATCTTAAACAACACTAAATATAGCTCTGTCTGTTAATATTGGTTAGGTGAAATAGCTAATAGGTTTGTTTTTTCTTTCTTGCTGTGTGGAAGGGATTGCTAGATTGTGGCTTGAGCACTACCCAGAGTTTCCATGCTATTCTAACATTCCAACTGCTCTGGAGCAGCAACCCACCAGTTAGATCATCTGGTAAGTGACCATAATGTGGTTACTAAGCCAGGCAGACATTCAGGAAGAAAAATTACCACGTGCTGACATCATTCTTCTCTGATCTCTGGCTAAAGATTGTGCATGATTCTATGCTCAAAATCCAGTGCATATCATGGAGATTGGAATAGATCTTGCTACAATCTATGACCTTTAACAGGAACTATAGAGCAATATGGAAGGACTGGGGAGAAAGGAAAATCAATTATTTAGTATAGAGCTACATCTAGTATTTTAGAATTCCTTCTGTAAGGAAGACCAGTTTTCAAGAAAAAAATGTTTTAACTCATCCCAATGTGAAATTAATTTAGAGAAAGAAAAAAAACAACTGAACCTCTCAAAGATGAAAAGGTTCATCCATGAACTCAGTTAAATCAGATATTCTTCCCAGATGGGAATTACCCTTTGTCCTCACAGCTACTAAGAACAGACTAGGCTTTTATTCTCCATTTTAATATATGACCATGTTTGAGAAACACTTTACCAAAGAGCATCTTCCAACTTCAGAAATTATTTTGAAGTGGTTTTCAGCTTAAATGTTTACAACAATTTTAACACTGAGTAAGAGTTGTCTGAAGTAACACCTCAGAGAAGCGCAGACATAGTGGCTCTGGAGCTGAAAGGAGGTTTTATCACACTTTGTATCTCACATGATATTTTCCAGGTTGAAACTAGAAACTAAAAGAATTAAAAGCTTTTCTAGAATTAGTTACACAACAGCAATGAGAGCCTCCTTTCAATACACAGTAATCATTGTAATTATACCTGCACTTGCCAATTGTACTTCCTGGCCTCAAGATCTCTGATCAAGCATGTTGTAAACATTCTCCAAATGTCTTTTACTTCACAACTTTCCTCTAACAGTCCTTTTGCAGGTCCAAAAATCTAAGCCTCAGATGGACATGATGGACATGATTCACAGTACGTCAGAACTACCAGGATAGTTATCGCCTGATCAGGATAAAAACCACTTTTTTTAATCTTATTTTTATTACTGCCATTCTAGATTAAATCGGGTATGTACTCATGACAGTGTTTTGCTATATAGCATTTGTGCGCTCAGAGTTCAAAGGCAGTTTAGTTACTCTCAATGGAGCCTGAAAAATTCTTAAATGAACCATAGATATAACTTCCAAGAAGCTGCTTCTCACATTTTTTTCCCCTGGACTCAAGTAATGCATCAACATGCTTCCAACCTTGTATGTGAAATATCCTAAGGGTGCTTTAAGCTGGATTCTTTTAAACCTACATGTGTTTTGGTTGGTTTGGTTGATACCGTGTGTTCTTCCTGATGCAAGAATCCTGAGAAAGCAAGCTTCTACCCACACAACCACAACAATTTTTCTATGAGGTTAAAGGTTTTATACTTCTAAAAAATCACCTTCTAGAAATGAAAGTGCAATGTTAATGGCTCACAGCATTAATTTCCCTCGCCCTGCCTTCCCACATGACCTTTCCAAGTCACAATCTAATCTGCTCTCAGTAGAAAGGGTGTTGACCTAAACTAGTGATAAGGCACCCCAAACCATTCTGAAGCTACTGAACACACATGCAGAGAAGTACCTAACAATATTTTGTGTTTGGTGGGTTTTTTTAGGTAGATTAGGCAAATTTTGTATTAACAAAGGAGAGGTTATTTTATCCTTACTTGTTTTCAAATAAAGACATAATGACAACAGTTTAGAAGACACTGGAATACCAAGGGTATAGTTAAGACTCTGCCTAAAGCCTTACTTCTACATGTTTGAATAGTGGATACCAGGTGCAAGAACACTGTGCAAACAAGGACAGGCACTTACTCCTTCACTTAAAGGCATGGTACAGTGGATACTTATACAGAAGTTAATACACTATTGAAATAGCTTCTGGTGTATTAGAATTCAAGTTACCTCTAGGTAACTGTAACTGTATCTTCAGTATATCAAGAATATGAAAATAGAGATCCTGAAGTTTTGAAAAAAATGCTCAAATAACAAACTGTCAGCTCTGATACAGAATTCTTTCTGCAATTACTTCTATGGATATCTGATTTTGTCAAGCTCTTGTTTTTCTTAAGTCTCCAATATTCCTATACGATTCTGCATCCTGAAGCAACTCTGACAGACAGGTATAAACACAAAGTTAAGAAAATGTACTGGGCTGAAACATTCCTCAGAATATATTCTTAAGGCTTCCCAGGGAAAGCAGAAATGGCCTTCTAGAAAGAAAATACTGCTCCTCCCTATTTCTAAAGTGGTAGCAGCATAAAGCAGCCAAAAGATTCTTCACTGCAAGAAAGGCAAAGGTAAAACCATTTTTATCTCAGTATAAGCTGTAGTTGCTACCTTTTCTACACTGCTAATTGCACAGCAGTGAAAACTGCTGAGGTGCAAAAAACAGTGATACAGTTGCTGATTTTACACAGCATTTACTGTTAG
Source organism: Pezoporus occidentalis (assembly GCF_034315485.1). NCBI lineage: Eukaryota > Metazoa > Chordata > Aves > Psittaciformes > Psittacidae > Pezoporus > Pezoporus occidentalis. The sequence continues at coordinate 2,329,493 of NW_026912898.1, forward strand.
AAATTCAGCTAATCCAGATTAACATACAAACAGCAATAAAGGAATAATCAAAATTCTTGGAGCTCTCCCAAGGTTAGATAAAGAAACCACATCATTCTCTGCATCTGACAACAAACAGCAAAAGTAAAATCCCGACTGAGGAAGCAGGAGCAAATGCAAACTGCGGGAGGTTTCTTTCCTCACAGTTCTACTTCCATCTTAGTCACATCTATACATTAGACAAAGGACCTACACAGCTCTCCCTCTTCGTTTTCTTGCTTACTCATTTCCTAACATAAGCATCTCTGAAATTAGATAAACATTCAGCTCTTAATACCAGGACACTTAGGAATTATTTTCCACAGAAGTATTATCTCCTATGCTTTCTGAGATGAAGACCTCATTCAAGGTATTAAAGCTTTACACTGTCCCTTCAGCAGCTGGATATTCTTTGTATAGAAGTACAGATAACCAAAAGATTGCAAGTGCCACCTGCACAGGATATAATACATTTTTTAGTCAGGAAAAACATGCAGCCTTTTCACCATCTCCTGCAAGTTTTCTGCAAAAACAAAACCAAGAATTCCATCCTTTGGGTGAAGAGGGTTAAGTACTTCATGCTAATTCTGATCATTTAGAAGGAATAATCCAGAGTCATCAGATCCAAGACTAGCAGGTGGCAAGCTGCCTTGCAAGGAAAAGTATATGGAGGAAAGAAGTACTCCACCATGGCCATTGTTGCCACTGTGTTACCGGACTTCGTTTATTTTCTGTGCAGACATGCATTGTTTCTGCCTGGTTACTAATGAGTGAGACAAGTATTTCTAATGTCTAATATTTGCTACTTATTTCTCAAAGAATAGGCATGTCCAAGGGGACTTCCTTGCATCCTCTGCAAGCCCTGAAAATACTCTCTGCCTCGAGCGAGGGAGAAGAGCACTAAGAAACCTAACTTCAGAAGAATTATTTTATTCACATGAGACTTCAATTCAGCTGTCTTGATGGAAACCTTTTGTATTTATCAGCTAAAGCCTGGTTTCACTACAATCTGGTTTTCCATTACTTCTCAAGAAGAGAAGGAATAAGGCATTGCTGTTGAAATCCAAGCAAAAAATTCCCCTAGTACAGCTGTTTAAAATATCCTATCCAGAGAAAACAAAATGTATTTAGTAGTTTCTTTTTCATCTAGCCCACAAAAACTTTCCTCTGGGAAAGAGATGGTCAATCGCTCATTTATACCATCTGGAGACAAGTCCTGAGAATTCTTCCTGATAGTTGACACTAACTCCAGACTCAGAACAAAGATGTGGCCTTTTGGAGACCTAATGGTGAAGACTGACATAAGGGAGCGAAACTTTTATTTGCTTCTGCGTGCTATCACTTGAAGGCTATAATCAGAAAGGATAAATCCCACTGCAACATGTTAGATATCCACCACTGTTATTCAGTTTTAGTAAGTAGCAATTTTAGACTTGGTTAAGCACAACTGCCTGTATCGAGAATTGTAAGAAAATATAAACAGGAATAAAAGTTATTTTACAATATAGATGTCTGTATCTGGTAGTGAAATCAAGGACCATGTAAAGTTATTAGATTTGCAAAGTTTGTAGCTTACTCTTTTTGTACTTGAGAATATTTATCTTAGTGATTGCCAAATGCATGAAAATGACTATTTAAGATGACTGTCTATCTTCTTATAATCTGTAAATGTGTATATTAAATCATTTGAATTTGAGAAATGATTGGACCACTGAAACATTCTAATTACGCACACAGCCGATAACACACTTCTGTTAATATGTAATTATGTATCTGCATATATATACAAATATGCACTTTATACATAAAAAAAAGTGTACAGCCTGCGTTTCTTCTAGCCTGCAAGACAAAGGTTACTGATCATAGCTGTACCATACCTGGATCTGAGCTCTGTTTCCAGCTGTTATATTAGATATTGTCCAGCATGCTTCTTTTTTGATAGATTCTTTTGGGCTGCTTAGCAAGTGCAGTAAACTCTGCAGGGCTGAACAATTCAGAATTACCTGAACAAAAAAGAAAAACAAAACAAACAACCACACCTTAGAGGAAATTTAGGATTAAAAAAACACAAGAACAAGGACTACAATGTCTTCAAAATCTAGAACGCATCTCCCATCACATGATCCCAAGAAAGTTAACAAGGAAAAACAAAACACCAATCACCACCAAAACCACAAAACAAAACAAAAAACCCAGCAAGAACTAAGAAACAAATGTTTACAGGAAAGATAACGAGCAAAACAACTGAGTTATTCACGTAAGATATCGCAACTTCATTCTGATCTCAGTGTGACCTACCAGAAGATACTAAACCCATCATGACCAAACCAATATAAGATAACAGTATTGTCCTGTTGTCTTGTTTTCTGTGATTTTTGTATACTTGGAAGCTCCAACTCCTGTTTTACACATCGGCCGGCACAGTGAGGGAGACTGTTGCCAGTGTTGTGTCCAGTGACATCATGAATTCTCCTGGTTTTGGCTGGAATACTTAATTTTCCTTCTACTAGCTGGTGCGGTGCTGTGCTTTGGCATTAGCCTGCGAACAATGCTGGTAACACGCTGATGTTTTAGCTGTTGCTAAGTAGCCTTACCCTGATGATCAAGGACTTTTCAGTCTCTCATGCTCTGCCAGTGAGGAAGGGCATGAGAAGCCAGTAGGAAACACAGACAGGACACTTGACCTGAACTAGTCAAAGGGGTATTCAATATACAGCACATTGTGCTCAGTACAGAAACTGGGGAGAGTTATGTGGAAGAGGCCAACTGGTCCTCAGGGACAGGCTGGGAACTGGTCAGCCATATTGTGCATCACTCCTTTGGGGATTGTGGGGATTTTTGTTTGGATTTGTTTCACAACCACCATCTGTTTTGAGGCAACTAATGTCACCAATCCTTCGCATTCAAACATCACAAGGAACAAGAAAAGGTGCTTGTGAACAGGTTACCCAACAAACAAAGATGAACTGCAGTACAACACAACAGAAATTGAATCCATACCTGGGTCTGGATATCATCGCCTGTGACAATGTTCCCAACAGCTCGTAAGGCAGGAGATACTACTTTGTAGTCATTGTGCCTAAAATTACCAAGGAAATATCTAAGTGTTAAACATTCTGAAGCATCTCCATCTTTACATTCTCAAAGAAGGAACATGCATCAGCCAGGAGAAAACTTCCCTGCTAAAACTGACTTAATTCTCATGGTATAAATCAAAACACTCTCTGATTTTAAACTAATAGCGAGTCTTTCTAGGGTTTCTAGATATCTAGGCCTTTAGACATCATTCAGCAGCATAAAGACAAAATATGAGTTTAAAAGAATAAAGTGCTTCAAAGTATAGGCATTCTTGGGAGGGAAAAAGTAACCAGCTGTAGCTGTGAAACACACAATGTAGCCAGCACAAAGCTAGAGAATGAGACTGAGGTGCAGGAAAAAAAAAATCTCTTAGGAAATAGCAAAACTAGTACAAGGAAAGTCCCACTGCTTCTGTTACTCATGATATGTAAAGATGACTGAACATAGGTAAAATTAAAACTCAAATACTTGCTTTGCTTTCAAGACATATCTAATTAAACTTCCTACTGCTGGAACCTTAATTCTGGGAAAAAGAGTAGATAGTAATTTGCTATAGTGGATAGAAACTTGCTCAGAACAAATTTCTTACATCAGCAGCTCCACAAGTCTTCTGCAGACTCCTGCATCAATCACAGCCTGGATTTTATCATTGGGGCCATCAGACAAGTAGGACAAAGCCCAGCAGGCATCAGCTAACACATCTGTATCGTTGACAAAGAGGAGCCAGGAAAGCACACTAAGACAAGGTGAAACCTGTAAGACATTAAGAGATACATAAACTGTGCAATTAAAAGGGCCAGAAGATCTAGTAACATGTCACATACAAAATTAGTTGACATTATAGGACTAGGCACTGTCATTTGAGGTTCAATACTCCAAAAATTTCCAACCTAGGTAGCAGGGCTGTAGCCATGCAAGTAAAGAGCAGCATGTCAGCAGAAAAGCACTACGAGAGTTCTTTGGCCTCTACAGTCCACCTGGCAACCTAAGCTCATACTTGTCTGCTAAGATGTGCCATACTTTGAACTACAGCAGCCAAGATGCACAGAGTTTTGTTCTGCTGTGGGATGGTCATCTTCAGTACAGGAACAGTAACAAAAAGCTAGGAAGCAGCTATATTAAAACAGTGGTTATGAATATCTGCTGAAAGGACTAAACATTCAAAAACTGCATCTGTAAGAAGCCCATATATTGTTTTAGAGGAGTTCCGAAATATTTCAGCTATTTAGTCCAAGTTTCACCACCCTCGTTGCTTATTTGGCTACCACCACCTCGCTACACGTTTCCTTTCAAAGGTCTCTTACCTTGGCAAAATCTGGAGGAGGGTTTTTCCCTCTGCAGAGGTTGGATAGAGCCCATACAGCATTTCGGGTCATAGTGAGACGGTTCTGTTTCGAAAGCAATCTAAAACAAACCAACAAAAAATTCCAACCTTTGCTTTTGAAAAATCAAAGCCAGGCAACCCTGTAGGGTCAACTGCATTAATCATTAAAATAAACTCAGGCCTAGATTTTAACATACACCAGGGCAAAATAAGTCAGATTTTTTTCTTTCCTATAACAATATATCATACAGTGCTTGATGGCTGGATACTAATACACATGCTAGACACATGAATCCTAGTATCCCAACAAAAGCAACAACCATTACACTGAAAGTGCGTTCATTTATTGGCCTAAATACTGATGTAGCAGATTAACAATCAAAAGGCACAGGAACTGTGACAAAATTACTCAAAGTAGGAAGACCTGCAGGCAGCTTTGGAGAACACTCTCCTCACTGAACTGCAGTTAGCCTCAAACTATCAGCCCCACTTTTACATTTCTGCATGTTAACTAGCGAAGGAGAACAAAAGATCCTCAGAAAATGTGTATAATCAGGTTAAGGGTTTCCCAAACATTCAAGGCAGTTACGTATCTTACAGCAAGCACTGTCTATAGACTTTCTGTGCACACTGGCTCCAGTCCTGGCATAAAACAGCCTTGCCAGCTGCATTCTTGTTATAACACAATCCTACGGACCAACCCAAACCAGTCTCTTCCTGCAGTTGTTAAGGCATCCACACACCAGCTGCAGGATTCAAACTCTGCTCCAAAACAAAACCAGGATGCTCATCTATGTGATGAACTGTAATACTGGCATCTTCATGAGATCTGCATACCAAAACTGCCCTCTCACATTAGAATAATCACACTTGACCAAAGCTGTATGAGCCATTGTGACACTGTGAGTCCCCTTATGTGTGGCACTGAGAAAGATGCCTGTGGAGTTGGTTAATTAAGTCAGACACAGTGTGAAGCCTCTAAACAAAGCAGTTTCTTGATAATTTAGAGATGACTAGTCATAGCACCCTTTAGCCTAGGAGGAATGCAGTAAGGCAAGACCTAGTTTTTCCGCAACTGTAAGCTTCTTTTTCTCATAGCCAGTCCATACTGTACCAATGTGTTTCTGAGTGCACTGGAGAATTCCACTGCCTCAGAGCCTGCAAAGGACAGAGACTAATTTGGACATGACAACACAAGGTGGCGTCACTGCTGCAGCAATAATACGGTCCTTCAGCAGAGGCCCATCAAGATAATTAACAGACAGGAGAAATGACACACAATAGGAGAGTTAGAGACCTGGATTTGTTCAGCCTTAGGAGACAGCTGTGTAAGGGGAGATTATAACTGCTGCCTAACAACAGTTGAATGAGTACATATAGAAAAGAGTGCGCAGTGACAGGACAAGAGGCAACTGCCACAAAGTATAACACAGAAAATTCTGATTAGGTATCAGAACGTTGCTTTTCTTCAAGCCATAGTCAAACACTGCAACAGGTTGCCCCAGGCAGTTATGGAATCTACCTCTGATGTTCCAAATTTGACTAGTTAAGCAATCTAATCTGATCCCACCTACTATGAAGAAAGGCTTTGACTAGATGACCTCCAGAGGTTCTTTCAACTTATATTATTCTATGGCTATTATATTAAGCCCAGGTATCCACCCACCCTGTAAAATAAAACAATTCCATCTTAACTGCTTCTAAAACATGTTTCCATTTTACAGGTCCATTACAAAAGTAGTTCAGTAGCTAACATAAAAAAAATCTGATTACTCCATAATAAGAAAAAATCATTATTATTCTTCAAGGCAAAACACAAACTTCAGTCTTACTATAGAGACTCAAGCAAAATTCTGGTAAAACATATCAAAAGAGACTTACTGCAATAAAGGGGGCAAGATATTACAGTCCAGTACGTAGTCTCTACACATAGTGCTGTCTCCAGCAATGTTGCCAAGAGCCCATACCGCCTGCAATGAAAAAACAATAGTAATTGCTTTTATTTTTCCAATTCAACCAGTTTACTGCACGTATTAGAGTGGGAGACATTCTGTTTTCACTGTTAGATCCTGGACAAAGTACAGAAGGGGAATGCATTCTGGTTGAGTATTACATATATACATCCAAGCTCATTATACAGTTCAGAAATATTTACAGAACTAAGAGGAATACCAAAACAACAGGTGTGTCTCCAAAGACTTTGCAAGCAGACATAACCTTACTCTGTCCACAACAGATGAACTTACCTCCTCAGGCTTAGTAACATACTAATTCTACAGTCCTCATTCAGACCTGATTCAAGTCCAGATGTTCATAGCTCAGGTCAAGCAAGTTTGTATCTACCCAAAAACATTTGGGTGGAACAGCCCATATTAGTATTTCCTAAGAAGCCATTAAAAACATGCAGTTTTTCCACAGACACATTAAGAATGCTGACCCCAATTAAGATGAAAATGAGAATCTACATGCAAGATAAAACAATATTCAGAACCAGAGTTCAGATGGGCATTGGCATATACTCCTTAAAAGAAAACTATACAAGACAGAACCAGTGTTGCCTATTCTGACATAAGCGTGGCAAAATGCAAGGACATCTATTTTCTCCCATGGACGTCAGTACGACTGTAACCTTGCATTTTGAGAAGAAAATATCTAAAATGCCAGAAGATAATTAATGAAGCATGAAATCCATCTTCTGTAGTATGATGAGAATAGAAGATATAATTGGGTTTGATTTATACACTTGGGTCAAGTGGTGGTTTTGACATCACTGTCCACTAGTACAAAAGCTATAACAAAGGAAAAAATAAAAGTTGTCTACAGGAAGTATCAAAGCCATTTTATGAATTCCACGTGATTTACAGACTGTATTTTGTCACAGAAGTAAGTGTATGAAATTCCCAATTGCTATTTATTTCAAGTTAGCAGAGGGCTAATGTCCTATCAAAGAGATATATTCATCTGCTTATTTGGTAAAACCCACATAATATCTACACAACCGTTGGAAATAGTTCCAATAATGCACATTACAAAGAAGACAAAAGCAATTCTATTTATTGTGGATAGCAGCAGAATGTCCTCCCCAGATCTCTCTTCAGTTGAGGACTATGTATTACTTTGCAGTAAGATGTGTTATACCTCATAACTATTTCTCTAACTGAACATACGTAAGTTCCCAACACAATAACATGTTTTTCTCTCCTTATCTCTACCTGAAATAAATTATTCCCCTAAAGCAACTGATAGGATAAACCAGGTTTGTCACCTAAGGGAAATTCTCCAATCACCTGAAATAAACGCATTTGCTCATTATCAATATGATGTCAACTGATTTGCTGCATTAGACTTCTACTGTAATACAATTTTAAACAGTGCAAAAAGATGCTACTTTAAGAAACAAGACTCCAACCACTGTAAAGGCCCAAAACCACTGGCAAATCCTGCAAGGTTAATACAACTAAAACCTTTTGTATATGCAAAATATATATACAAATGTCAGCTTGCTAGATACAAAATAAAAGGACTCCTCTGTACCAGTATTACCACAGAGAGATAAATCAGAAGTCCCTAAACTGCCAGTTGTTAAAGACACCAGGAGACTATTCTGGGAAAGGATTGGTTTGTTTTATTCCCCTACAGTTTTCCAGGCTTCTGCTGTCAGCCAGAGACAGAGTACAAGGCTAAACTGACTTTGCAGAGAGGGACTCTTCATCAGGGACTGTAGCAATAGGAAACTGGGCAGTGGGTTAAAACAGGGGAGGTTCAGGTTAGATGTAAAGAATAAGTTCTTTACTTTGAGGGTAGTGAGGCACTGGAACATCTTGCTGGAAGAAGTGGTGAATGCTCCATCCTTGGCAGTGTTCAAGGCCAGGCTGGATGGGGCTTGGAGCAAGCTGGTCTAGTGGAAGGTGTCCCTGCCCGTGGCAGGGAGTTGGAACTGGATGAGTTTAAGGTCCTTTCCATCCCTAACAATTCTATGATTGCTACACAATGTCCCCCCCCCCCCAAACTTACCTTCACCATAAAAATTATTTTTCATTCAAATTCTTAGTGTTTTCCAACTGTTATGACAACACTTTGCCGGAAATAAAAGTATAACCTTGGGTCTAGCAGCCTCATAGACTCAAGACGGATAAGGCAGGAAAAACTCAGCTTTAAAACCAGAACATATACCACCTCCTGCAAAATGTCATTTGTATTAGAACTGTAAGAAGCCACACTTGTTGCCCACTGCAGTGTTTGTGTTTCTGCAGCAACAAGAAGCCCACGAAATAAATCAAAGATCTCAGCTGGTTTCCAAATAAACTTGTGGATCCTCTAAACAACATTTAGGGATAAAATAAATTAGAATTATCAATAATTTCCTTTTATTGAACATGCGTGTAACTTTCTATGAAGATACAATCTCCTTGCCTGGACACCCTTACACATATTAAAACACCCCTGGAGAAAGTATTTTACTTCTCTGTGGACTTTGCTTCTGCCACTGTAGCAACATTATTTTTAGGGTTGACAACAGTGATAATCACTTAAGCCAAGAATCCATTCTGATCCTGAATGACAGACTCGCTTTGCAGCAGGAAATCTCACATCAAAAACTCTGACCAGAGAACTCAAATAGAGGTTTTTTTGTTGCGACTCTCAATTTTTTATAGCAAGAGTAGTCTGCCCCAGTAGCCTTATATCACAGGGCCTGGTAAGAGGGGATGCTGCAAGGAATCCTTGTAATACTAATGACTGATAGTACACAAGATGCAAAGAAATTGAAATATCTTCAGAAAAATATGCAAGGTTTCATTCAACGAGGCAGATTTCTTTCTTTAAGGCATTACTTCAGCTCTTCACATAAGTGAGGAACATAAGTCGGCCTCATTTAAACTCTTTCTCATCAGACACTGCTAAAAATACAAAGCTCTGTCATGGTTCCCACAGAACACATGTGAACAATGAAAAGCTGCTCCAGGTTTTGTTTGCCTGAATAATGTTCCATGATTTCCACTGCTTCTTTTGTGCACTCTCAAGATGCAAATGGACTTTGCTTACCGTAACATTTTGGCTTTTTTCTACACATCCCAAACATTTTAATCTTCTTTTCTGGATAGCAACAGAATTAAATGGATATTTCAGTCCATTAAATTTCAGAGTTTATTACATAAAAAAATTGACTCTAAAAAAAACTTCCATTTTGGTACTTTCCAATATCTACATCCAGACCTGAAGGTGGAAAGAACCTGCAATTTTAAGATTTTGAGTGTGACTTTTTAACCAACATCTGAGGTATCAAAGTTGCATGCAGCCCGAAAATGCAAATGCTGCCTTTTCAACTGACAGTGTTGATTTTCACACACCTGTATAAATTTCCATTCATTGCAAAGAGCAAAGTAGGGATTGTTGCAGACCCTGAGTTTATTTTATTCATTTTGAAACTCCAGTGTTTTTTTCTGTAGAGCTGGACAACTCAGTAAAGTGCAAGTTTTGTAGAGTACTTCTGAGCCATATTGTGCCTTCTGTGAATAATCCATGTGCTTTCCTTCAACCCTCCCACTTTTCCCTGGATTCTGAAGGCTCTTAGCCATTATTTCATTAGGCCTTTGGATATTTAGACCAAGTTCTAAACCAGCCATCTACAGTGCATATAGTCTGTGCCTCTCAGTGGAGAGGCAATACTGCAAAGTGAAAATCAACACTTCCTCTACTTTTAGCTGCTGATTTGGGAAATGTACCTAATGCTGGGGTGAAGACTCTGAAGATTAGCTTGCATACAAGTGTGCTTGGGTAAGTAGCCAGAAGGAAGGATACCAGAAGACCAGATTCCCAGGAGATGACTTCTACTGTGCCCCAAGAAACACCTTTCTTTCAGTTGCTAGGGTGGTCATAGCTCCTTAATTCTCACATCTTAACCAGCCAAACAGAGAAAGTAGCTCATACTCCTGCCTCAGTTGTTTTTCCTAATTTGATTGCCAAGACCTAGTTAGCAGGACTTCTGATGTAAAAGCCAAACAGAACTTCAACACCAGACTCACAATCATCTCTGCCAAACAAACGATGGTTACAAAAAGGAACCACAATACAACTAGAAATGGAACAATACTGAGGGAGAAACACATTTGTTGCTTTAGCTGAAAATACAAATGCTCTTAAAGGAGAACAGGGCAGCTGGGGATGGTCCTACCAGTGGCTGCCTAGCAGAGCATAGTGACACATACCTGTCACTGTGAGACAACCTCAGCCATCTTGGACAGAGAGGATGATGCCTTGCATGGCTTTTGATGGAATTTCAATGTTCATCAGGGAAACTGAAGCTGACATTCAAGTTTGAAATACCTCAGCAAGGGAACTCAGAAAAAAACTGCAGCTAAGACATTGCTGAAGCTAGATCAACCTTAAGCATGTCTAAAGGGCTTTGATGAAGTCCTTCAATGTAAATAATTTCAGGCTGGCATATCTAAATTTCTAGATGCCTTTTGGAAGAAAAAAATGTGGCAAGTGGAAGAAGGCCAGGACATATGCCACAGACTAAACCTCAAAATCAGTACAACAAAACCAGAAACAGAGAGAGGTGGAGAGATGCAGCCAAAGTGGGTTTACTAAATAGTGGAGATGTAGCTTCTGTAATAAACTCAGGTTTTTTGATGGGAAAAACAAACGCCAAATGGTTTGACCACTGATCAAAGAGAAAGACTGATAAGACTGATATACAGTGCAAACAATGAAAGAGTTAAAGGACAGTAGGGTAATCAAATGTCAGCCTGCACAGCTTAATGGGAAACAGATCTTGTAAAAAGATGTAAGATATACTATCATTAAAATATATGCTGTTTATTAAACACAACTATAAAGATTCCCTTACATAGATGTTTATAAAACCGCTGATTTAGAATCACAGTAGACTCAGAGACTAGCACATGCAAAACAAGCAGTGCAACACATCAGATTAAAACTGACCTATAAATATGAAAAAATAACTGTTAGGAAAATCATGTATTTGCTCCTCAACCACTGCTAAGGGAAGTCTGAAATAATACAATTCAATGGTGTAAGGCTGTAAGACAAAAATCACTGGATAATGATTAGCCAAGTACGTAAAATTAAAATACTACTATTTTTTTGTTGTTTTGTTTATGCTGTGCTACATATTCAAAGTTACTAACATTTCCTTCCACAAAATTATTATGCCATTTAGCACAAAGAATGGCTTACTAAACACAGCCTTCAATATAGCTTTTTTTTTCTTCACCTTTTACTACAGGGTTATAGAGCTTTTGGCCCATCTACCCTGAACATGTAGGTTTACTTTCTGTATTTTCCTGTATTTTTTTAATTTGTTGCAAATGTAGCAAGAGTTGCTTGCAAATAATCACCTTTAGAGTACTATTGTGAAAGAAAGTAAAAGTCATCATTTTACAGGGGAGAAAATTATGGCTGAATATCTTCCAGCTTGAGAAGTCCAGGACCAGATCTGCTCAAAACACAGACCTAACTACAAAAGTCCCCTGAAAACGCACCGAGTTGTCCTCAAACAGAAAACAAAACGGGAATATTTCACAGTGAGCATTCAAAACACACAGAACCAGTATCCACTTACTGAAAGTGAATACAAATTGTCCAGCATCAGACACTAAGCAGAGTAACATTTATCTCAGAAACCTGCAGTCACCTTAATCATAGGATCTCTTCCTTTTCCTCCTTCATTCACTATAACATGTGCCAACTTTAACAAACAGGGCCACAGTGTGACAAGTAAAAGCCTCCTCTACTACCCACTGATTTGTTACCAGGGCAACAATCTGCACGTCTGACTGAATGAGACCACAGTCATCTGGAAAGTACTAGCAATTGTGTACTAATGCTACCAATGCAGTACAAGAGCTAATTTTCAAGTGCTTATTGCTTTTAATTGTTGCTTTAGTAGATATTATGGTGACATGTTTGGGTTTTGTTAAGCTGTTGGATAAACCCATTTCTTTCATGCTGGCTTGCGTGAAACCCAAGCTGTGAGTAAGGCTGCAATCTCTAGACCTGCAGCATGGAAACCCACTATGAAAAGATGTAGGTAACAATTCACAGTGGTGTATCTTCCTTCTTTAGTACAGCTTACTACAGAGCAATGTGTAATTAGTATTTAGAGGCTTACTGGTAACAGAGAGATCATGGATTCATTACCTGAATTGCACAGAGAAGTATTTCCCAGCAATTACAATCCACTCCACCTGCCTGCAACCTGAACTTTAACATGTCAGCAGTTTATTATGAGGCAGACAGAGAAGGAGACAGATAAACTACTTAACTGTGGCCCCTAAGCTCTTCTGTTAATTCAGACACGTTAAGGCTGAAGGCTGCACAACTCATTCTAAAGAGGTTCGGTCTTCCCACCTGCTCTCTGAACATCAGCAGGGATGACAACCACCTAGTAAAAAAACCAAGTTAGCTCTGTACTGAAGACCATTAGGAGCAAAATAAAAATGGAGCAGCCCTTACCACACTTAAAGCACCTATCATTCTGCAGGAACAGCGTTGTACAAGTGATCACTGAATTTGGAAACTAATACCACCAATTTCAACCCCCAAAACATTTAAAAAGCACTGTATAGCTAAGTCTGGATGGATTTCCATATGGGCAGAACATTTGCCTGCCATTTTGGCAAGCTCCCTATCCCATTTCTAGTTTCTACAACAACAGACTCATTTCCTCAAAGAAAGTTAAAATAAATAAAGACAATCCCCCATGTTATTTCCTTTAATATAATTCCATTTTTTCAAGCACCTGAATTGTTTATCTTTAAAAACCTTTTCAAAAATAATTCAGCCTGAGACAGACCAATGAAAATGGAAAGTTGCAGAGCAGAAGAACTAGAGAGCTATAAGCAACTGGGGGGGGAGATCCTATCTGTCTTGCAGAAAATGTCAGGCAGCTTTAAGTATGTGCATTCTTAGCCAGTTGTAAGAAAGAGAGACAAGTAAAACAGAGCAATCCAATGCTTATGAGCTGGGACTCTTCCAATCATGCATCTCAATACAGTCAAATGCAAGGTCAGACATCTAGCAACAGAGAACAGAGGTCACACAGGATGGAGAACTGAACCCTGGAGTCAGTGACTGAAAAGAACAATGGATCAATCTGGATAATCAGCTTAACCTGAGCTTGCAGCCAGCTTCTGGTCAAAGAATCCGCAAAAGTATCTTGGATATTTACACACCAAAGTATCAAGTAGAAATGAAAATGAAGTACTATCTCTGCAAACAGCACCGTGCTGGAAGAGTGCTACTGGAATATCCAGTGCTTGTAACTTCACCACCATGAAAAGATACTGATCAAATCAATGCTCAGAAAAGGGTCACCAAAAAACAAACAGATCATCACAGAAATACCCTTATAATGAGAATTCAGAGCTCAATTTCATTTCCTTAAGAAAAGCTTCATCTATGGACCACAAGTAGCTATAGGGAAAAAAAAAAACAGAGCTTACTGATTGAATGGACAATGAAACAAAAGAAAATACCTGGACCTAAAGCTACTTAAATTTGTAAAGTAAAGGTACATACTTTCAAGTCAGAATTAATATTAGCTGAAACTCTTATTTGTTAACACAATTCATATTTCATCACCTTTAGTCTTCAAAGCCAGATTATATGCCTGAAATACATTCTTGGTCAAACTTAAGTTATGGACCTCATGCAGAAATTACTGAGTCAAATGTTTGCTCTGTGCTTTACACTGATCCCGTTGGGCCTTAGAAGTATATACATATACTCTATAAGGAATGTGAAGCACAAACTAGTTTTCTCTGTAGAGAACAAAGTATCATTTCCATTCATGCTTTATCTGCAAGAGAAACAAACATGAACTTTCTATCTCTAAAGCAATTTTTTTAAACAAGGCTTTTTAAATTCTTCAATACACAGAAAAATATTAACCTGTTAAGAGACCAAAATGCACTACCCCCTTGGCTGTGGTTTAATAAATCATTTCCAGAAAAATACTTGCTTAGATATCTTAACACATACTAGGTACAAAGACAATGCCATTTCCTCTACAGGCTTTCTTACAAGACAGCCTTGTTCCATTCTGGGGATGGAAGTAAAAAACACACAAACCCACAAACCACCAGACACACACATAAAAAAAAACAACCACAACATCATTTTCTATCTTTACCTGCTCCTGTACATCTTCAAACTCTGAACTAAGCAGCTCTATGAAGATGGGGACAGCTCCTGCTTGGATCACTATCCGAGTCTGAAGGGAATTTCCAGAGGCAATATTTGTCAGCACCCACGCAGCTTCAAACTGGAAAACAAGCACAAAAGGCAGTTTATGAGGAGCCTTCCATGCCTCACCAAGACTGAAGACCAAATGTCTTACAGACAGAAAGAAGTGTGTAGGGAAAGCATGACATATTACTAACCAACACAGACAACTTGCAAAGTCTGAGAATCACATTTAAGTCTTAATATCACTTGAAATCAAGACTTGCAGAAGTTCCTTATGAGAACAAGATCAGGTTTGCTGTGCTTTTTCAAATACTATTTTCTTGCTATGCAAATCTATTGCCTGTGGTCTGTTCTACTACCTCTCCTTACCAACTAAGAACTTACACACAAAAACTGAGTCTTCCCACAAGACATCTGATACCTGCATTCACTGAATTAGCAATGATTTTCCTGAAGATGCAGAGACACTGACAGAACTTGATGGATATAAAGCAGATAAAAGCCATTAAAAAAAGAAAAAAGAAAACAAAAACAAAAAATACAAATACAAATAAGAGATTTAAATAAACAAACAAAAAACCCCACCAGCTTCATGATCACTATCTGGCAGAACTCTGCAACTACAGTAAAATACTCCTCTCAAACTCTGGTGATCATTAGTGCTGCCACGAGTTATTACTGTATGATGGCTTTACTTCAACTTAAGAAATGCAAAGCTGAAATGCAAATTTTAACACTACCTGAGACAGACCTCAAAAAATACAGATTCTAGAAATCTAGATTCTGGAAGATTTCTGCATGTTTTTCAGTCAAAAAATTACTACACTACACTAAATCCTATCAAATACATTCAGAATCTAGAGAACGAAAGACTGCTAAAAGATGAATGAAAAGGCAAAATTCAACAAACAGTGGAAGTGGACACTTGTATGCTACAAAGGACCCATTTTGACACTGCTAATGAATTTTATTAAACTGATACTGATCCAGCAGTATTCCAGTGAAAATCCTGATAGTTTCCAAGTCTAACTATCTCTGAAGAGCAGCAAGGACTTATATTTAGGATTTAACCATAGAAGCAATTCCTGCTAAGAAAACACAGAGAATCCTGAAAAGGGCATGAAATAAGAATTCCGCAATGAAGCCTAGGAATTGTGCAAAGTTTTTCATTTTTAAGTGTTACTAGTTATTAAAGACATCAGTTTTAAAAATCCTCCCCTCCTGAAGAACTAAAGGAGAAATTATCTCCTGGTAAAATGTGACCAGAATAAACGATTCCAAAATACATTGCCATAATACAGAAAGATTATGGGCTGCAATAAAGCAGAAACATAAGATGTCAAAACTGCAACACTCATCATTCAGAACTCAAAGCAAAACGTTTAGGTGAGAGCTTAAGGACAACAAAGTGTATGGGCTTTCCTGTAATTTTACTTTCTCTGAAGTAAGCATCCAGTGTTTTGTGAGGCAGTATTAACAGGATTATTAGTCATCTTTCAACCACAGAGTTTTCTTATTCATATTTGAGAACTTAACCTTTGGCTTCCTAATGGATGTCACCAGGCTGAACCACTCACAACTCACAAACTCACACGGAGAAGAAACACCATATATAAACCGTTCAAACAAATGTAAGACCAAATAGCATAGACTTCTTGCTCAAATCTGTACTTCCAATATTTATAAAGTAAGTTTGGATTATATAAACTAATCATAAGATCTCCCCACCTTTTGTGAAATGAAGTTCTGTTAAAGTGAACTTTTCCTAATTAGAATCAAGGGCAAATTACATGATGCCCTTGTGTGAGGACCACTTAACATTTCAGATGGTGTAGGTTACAGAAAGGTCAGCAGAGTGACAGTTTTTCTCTTCCCTCTCCACAGCTGGATACCTGATGCTCCATGATGTATAAACTAAGGAAAAGCCACACGCAAACGGCAACAGATGGAAAACCAAAATACTTCATGACAACTGAAGTTCGTTAACAGGACGAAAACCTCAACCAAGGGATAATCATTGTACCTGTGTAGTACTGTTCTGTTCTTAAGATTTCCATCTCCATCACAAAAAGATTTTGCACTTCAGACAAATTTACTCGTTCACATAAGGCTTCAGTAATCATGGAGAAAGGGGACCTTTTTAAGTCTTAAAATTGCTTAGTAAAAACCATACAGAGAAATTCCAGACAAATTATGCTTTCCTACCACTGATACTAGAAACCTACTTTTTACCAGATATTCCCATTGACAACACAGGAGAAAATCAGAGCATAAAGCTACATAAAGTTCCAAGTTCATCAACACAGAAGAGTTGCCATATTCAATTCACCATACAAATACCTATAGTATCTGAGCAAAAATATATTTCACTGTTTCCAGAATGAACTGAAAAATCCTGTCCTTCTACAGCTAGGCTGGACACTGAAATGCCTAGAACAGCACACCCAATCTTTGCCTGTGCCAAGGAACAGTTCTAGAAACACTGACAAAGCAAAAACAAGTATTAAAAAGTCAGGTCAAGAGGAACTTCCTAATTGTTCACAGCAAAAAAAGTTCTACCTGCAGTCCCTGAGCTGTCAAGCTGGTAGGCAAATTTGGCAAGACGATGGAAAATGAATCAGTTGGAATGGACTATCATGAGAAATGTGTTCAGGTTTATATTTTAAATGCTTTGTTTCAAACTTTAGGAAAAGCCTGGAAGTTTCAATTTGATTTTTGCCTTTTCTGTGTAAAAATTAATACAATACACATTACACCAGTAAGGCCACAGTAATTTGACTCAGTCTACAACTGCTTCTGAAGTTTTTTTTAAACTAGATACATATGCATTTGATGAAGTATCCTCTACCTTTATTTTCCCTTATTATTCAAATATGCCCTTGAAAAAGGGAAGCTTGCTCCCCTTTATCTGCCTGTCTTATGTTTCCATGCTAGAGTCCTATCAGTAGTAAAAGGCATTCCACCATTTTTACATCAGACCACTTATAAACTTTCTCCTGGAGCTGCAAATCAACTGGCTTAAATCTGATACATACCCTCAGTTACTCCCACAGACTCTTCAAAGGTAGCTAACAGACATCTGTAATTCTGTGGATATCAATTTGAAAAGTAATTCCTCTAAATGATACTTCTTTTCTACTGTTCAAGAAAAAAAAAGTATCCATGTTTTTGTGTATCTCCACTCACCAAAATTTGGACATCACATGGCATTAAAAAATGCCTTATACATTTTGAAAAACACTGACTCTAACCTATATATTGTATTTAATGGTTACCTGTTAACATTTTTTTCTTTTACTAAATGATTCCTTTTCTTGCATTTCCTACTACCCCAGAAGAAAGAACTCTGATCAGAAAAAGGGACAGCTGGAAATGAGAAGCAACGTCAAGACAAATTAGCCACCACTGTAGCAGATACAATTTAGTTTTTGCCATCAAAGCAAGTTTCAAGATTTCTATGTTTATCATTACAGATTCCAATTCTAAACTTCCTTTAATTTAATCAAAAAATTAAGTCATTATTTTAAAGATATAAAACTGTTTTCAATTAGAACAAAAAAGACAAACACTAAAGTTTAGTTTGATAGCTTTTCATCTGTTGAGGTCCAAATTTCAAACTCTGTTTTTGTTACATGATGAAGTGGAAAGACCCCATCATAGCAACTCAAGAGGTCTTATCTCTCAGCCCTGTCCCCAGAGGTCTTGCTACAAAAATTCCACAGTTAAAATAGCATTTTTAACCTAGTGAAGAAAGAGAGAAGTAAAGCTAATTAAACAAATATTTGACTTCTTTTTCTACCAACTTTCACCACCAAATGCCTTTCTAATATAGGAAGACATATTTATATTTGTATACCTGTAATGTACAGTTTTCTTTTCGCTTGAGGAACTCCACAAACCTGGCCACCACTCCTGGTGTGCTTATGACTTCATCTATTGGGGGATTTGGTTCTGTGTAAAATAAAGAGCAAGTTAGATACATTCATTTATTTGTAGGGAAATTCTCAAATTCATCAAAATAATATCCACTGACATATCGACTACTCCTCTTTTCTGAGAGTGGGTTTTTTTTTTTCTACAATATTACTTTAGCTTTACTAAAAGACAATGGACTCCTATCTGTCACCATAGGAAGACTCCAGCCTGAATTTTGAGGTAATGAAGTAACATGACTAAAAACACTAATGCACTCAAGCATACCTACTTCACAACAGCAGTTCTGTGAAATCACTCTGGCATGCACACATGCAGAGAAACATCGCTACATCAGCATATTTTAGCCATGGAGACACCACCTACAATATTTAAACTTACATCCAAGAGTAGACATCATGTCTGCATCACTTAATAGTTATACAAGAAAATCACAAGGAAAGGACTATTATATACATCTTGCTGACATTTTGCAAAACAGAGCTTCACCCCCAAATTCTGTATGAAACTCAGTCTTTATTGCTGTCAAAGCAAAAACACGTGCCAGGGACATTTTAACATTTTCTCCAAGTAATTTCAGCCCTTACCTTTAGAAAGAAGCTTTCGGAACTTCTGGGTGGCTGAAAGCTGTTGTTCTGGACTATTGGAGAAAATCATCTCAATCATATCAGAGGTGATGACTGCACTCTAGGATTCAGGTGGGGGAAAACAGAATGAAAGTGATAGGGAGCAAGAGCGAAAACAAAATCTGAAATTAATGGTAAAAAGGTTACAATGTTTGCTAAACCAGTATTAATTTTATCTCTTACTGAGTAAACACATAAGACCATGATGAAAAACAAATAAGTTTAAAATATAAATAAATTTACATTAAAAATACATTTATTAAAGTACAAACTTATTTACATCTACATAAGCAGTATCTTTCTTAAATGTAGTCTTTTCTTTCTGGAAGCCAAGATTCAAGTTTTACTTTACATAGAGGAAAAAAAAAAAACAAAAACCAAAACACCAAAATCACTCTTCAGAATGTCTCACCAATATTCTCTCCCCTTTCTATCCTCTCTCCCCTCCTCTAACACTAATGTAAAATTGTCCACTTTGACACAAGGCAGTTTAAATTGGAATAGCAATTACTGTTATGCAAGAACACCACTTCGAGTATGCTATTGTTTAGGTTTCTGTAACATGTACATTTTGACTCATTCTCTTACACCAAAATGTACAGGATCTGTCACTTTTAGAGGACAAACCTAATGCTTGTCATCATTATCAAGTAAGAGTATTAAATTTTCCATAATACTGATGTTTCCACTAAGGAATCTAAATTAAATCAGTGACCTTTCTTATGCCAGGTAAAAATCTGACATTCTTTTCATTGTACACATAAACCCATGTAAGAAGAATAAGGAAAGTCAGATTTTTTTCTTCCACTTCTTTGTATCTAAATCCTTAAGACAGATCTGATCCAAACTGTTAGATAGACAGACACACAGTAACAGTGCTGAAAATACTTAAGCATTGTCTGTAACAGCTAACAGCAACTGTTAAGACCCTGAAATCAATGATACTTGAAATAAACTGTATAATGGTAGTATCACAATTAGATAGGCTCCTTTCCTTACTTTTACTAACTATTCATTTAATACATGCTTCCAAACAAATGATTAAGTGGTATTTAGGACTTGTCTGACATATAAAGGCTATCTTGAAGGGTAAACTAATACATTCTATTAGTGACCTACCCCATTGTTCACAGGCATTTCTCTGTTACTGTGTAGTTTTCTAAGGTGGTGTAACAACCAACAGAAACCAAATCCAACCTGATTTCTAAGAAAACTTTTTTATACTCTGAGTACAAACAAAAGGATGAAGACCAGTAATCAGACTTTAAAGTGAGGACTGCACTTTCCTTAAACCTCTCTGGTATAGCCCAAATCCCTTACCATTTTTCTTTCTAGGGAGAGAACCATGGTAGAGAAACAGGGAGAAAGCAGAAAAGTCTAATTTGCACTAAAAGTTTTATCTCTAGGGAGAAACTCTGGCTTGGAAGGGAGTTTAGGAGACACATGCACATAGATAAGCTAGGTTTAGCTGTATTTCCAACATCCTGGCTAAAAATGGCTGCCCCTCAAAGTCCACTAACAAAGATTTCCACTGAGCCTCTTCTTACTTTGTAAACAGCAATAATACATTATCTGGTTTGTATTTTCAAATTTCAAGCATTATGAAATTCAGATTAAAAAACCCCAACCCTGGGCAATAGTTTGTCATCATAAAGTATTATCCATAATCACTCATATTGGAAGTAATCAGTCTGCCTGGAACAATGACTTTTTCTTTCACTTGAAAGTATATCCACCAAGCAACCATTGTCTATAACATTCTTCTCTCACGTAATCTGTTTTAAGGCAGTTGACTGAGACAGGTGTTTACGAGTTGTCTTCTAAATTCCACTCCCCTCAAGTCACTGCACAACAAGCCTCCCCAGTTTCAACAAACTGTGTATTCCTTTCTCATCACTTACAGAAGTCATCTCCATGTTGTTCATCTGAGCCTCATGGAAGCCACCATCTGACATCACTTCCTCCTCCGCCTCTTCCTCAGCTGTTGCAACATTTCGGCGTTTAAACAGCTAAAGAGATAAAGTATTTAAGATACACAGTAAATACCAGGCTGCAATAAACGGCATACACTATCACCTGAAAGAAGCTAATACACTGGCTACATGGCTCCTCTTCAAGGTAATGAAGAACGTTTAGTCATGGAGTAAATGAAAACAGCAATGGGCTCCACCTACAAGACACCTATAGATTCTGGACAAGTGTTTTCTTGCTGAGGACTCAAAAGACCTGAAAAACTGCAGTGTGTAACAGATCTTTGTAGATCACATGCAGAAGCCAGAATGAGAGGGCTTTGGAGGATGATCACATAGGACTGAAATTATACCGGGATGAACAGAATTTGGTTGCTACTACCACTTAAGAGAAAATACCCAGTGTGGGATGTCATGAGTAGAGCTAGAGAGGCTACAACTTCTCCCCTTAATCCAACTGTCCCACTGGAAGAAATATTCGCAATAACAAGATGGCTTTTGGGGTGTCGCTTGGCCTGTTGAGTTCAGGAGGCAGGGCTGCAGCACTGAACCATGTCAGACATGCACCAGTACAGACTGGCAAGACAGAGACCTGACAACAGACCTGCTGTTGTTACTCTCCTCTCCGGAGAGGATGGAAACAGTAAAAACACATGAAACTGCCAAGTCCACAGCAACACCAGATCAGTGATAGGCATCCTTACAGAATGTTATTCCTTCTAAGCTACTGTATGATGTGCCCACTCGAGCTCAACAAACGCGCTCAAATACAATCTCAAACCAAAACACATACAAACTTCAATCAGCCATGTGCCAAATACATAAAAGAGAAGCAACTATATAGGGTCCAAAACTGCAGAGCTGCAGACTCTGCTTGCGGCTCCACTTCTGCTCCACTGTTAGTCCAGTTAGGACTAAAAACTTTCCTTAACAGAAGGAAATACTGCCACAAGTTTTATTTAGCCAACCTGTGGTTATCTGCTCCACAGAGTTCAGAGGCACAAGTAAGACAGAAAATGACTCATCATTTTCCTAATTTAGTATTATGTACGAAGACCCATGGCACTCTGTGCAACCAATAGTCTGGAAATACTACCTGCACATACCGAGCAAAATCAACAGGAAGTATTGTAATTCCCTCCTAGAAATCACCCTGCCTTGCCTTGACAGCATCTGGTATTGACACTGAAAACAATATTGGACAGAATAGATTAGACCTGACCTACCACTGAAAACACACTATCTTCATTCTAACTCCAGAAACCTCAACACTGATGAAAAGGGTTTCATTATAACTTTATTTGAAATTGAACCAATCCCCTAAAGCTTCCAATGAACACAACTAAGAACAAAAAGAACTGTTCAGTGCTACCTGTTTTTATCAGAAGATGCTTTTCATCATGTCTTGTGTCCTGGTTTTGGTTGGGATAGAGTTTATTATCTTCCTAGTATCTGGTGCAGTGCTGTGTTTTGGCTTTAGTCTGAGAAAAACGCTGATAACACACCAGTGTTTTAGTTGTTGCTAAGTAGTACTTATTGTGGTCAAGGACTTTTCAGCTTCTCGTGCTCTCATGCCAGTGAGGAGGGGCACAAGAAGCCAGGAGGCAGGAGAGACAAGACACCTGATCCAAACTAGCCAAAGGGGTATTCCATCCCACAGCATGTCATGCCCAGTATAGAAACTGTGGGGAGTTATCTGGAAGGGGCCTATCGGTGCTCAGGTAGAGGCTGGGTATCAGCAGGTGGTGAGCAACTGCATTGTGCATCACTGGCAGGGCTTATTCCTTCCTCTATTTCCTATTATTATTATACTTTTATTTCAATTATCAAAGTGTTCTTATCTCAACCCATGGGGTTTTCACCTTTTTTCTGATTCTCCTCCCCATTCCAATAGGGGGGAAGGAGAGTGAGAGAGCAGCTGTGTGGTACTTAGTTGCCAGCTGAGCTTAAACCATTACATCTTGTTAGTGCTGCTGTTTCCTGATAAGATAGAAAACGGCAGAACACCCGCCACCTGGCAGTGTGAACAAAGTTGTAAGAACCAGCAAGACATGAGGAGGCAGAGAAGCTTCTTTTCCAAGCATCTTCTTCTTGATCACTTTGCATACAAGACATATTAAATCCACTACTTAAGGTACCAGCCTTTTGAGCATAAACATAGCCTGAGCTTTTTTTTACTTCATGAACTGAAACTTAAAGACAAAAAACTGAGAAGAATGAGGTCAATAACTTATTTCTTCCCTCAAGAAAATCATTACTGCAACTTATAAGGACTTGGTGAGGCCTTCTGCTCCTATTCTACCTGCAATGTTTCCTTCCATTTCACACCAGCTTCCCACTCTTCGAACAGGGATTAGAGACAGCACAACTCAGGGGGTGAGGGGAAGGAAAAAACTGCCAAAACCTAAACAAAAAACAAACCAGACTCCCAAGTCGCCCTCAGTGCAAGCTGTGCAAGGTCAGACAGCTTTGTTCAAATCACCTTTAAGTTGCTCTGGCCAGTCTTACACTTGAGTGAATGAGGAGCACAGTTCTGTAAAGCCTGCAGAAGAGGCAGTGAGGTCTGCAGGTGACTGATTTCAGACTATGTATGAATTTCACTGGGCAGGAACAACTAACAAGGGGCTTGGCAGAAGCAAAGAGCCAGAGACGGTGCAAGACAAGACTGTTTAAGGACTGGTTACAGTTACCCCAACTGTAGTACAGTACCTGTTCCTCTCTCTTTTGCTTCCGTAGCTGAAGACCCTCTTCCTCCCGCCTGCGACGCATCTCATCAGGATTTAGAGATTTGTTCTTGTAGCTCTTCAGTCGGAAATTCTCTTTTCCTGAGGTCGTCATGGTTCCTTTACAAAGCAATTAAAAAAAAAAAGAGAAGTCAGAAAAGAATTCCTATTCAACAGTACAGCATTTTATATCCTGTCTCCATCTCAATCCGTTAGCCAAGCACTTCTAGCCACTTCTATATCTCATCACTTATTTTACAATAACTTGGAAGGTGTAAAGCAAAATTTCACAGAGCTGTCACTTTGATGTGCTAGTTCTTCACATCAGATCAACAAATCTTCATTTTACTTTCCAAGGCTGCAAGGCATCAGAAAGTGAAATATTTTATTAAGAAGGAACTGAGATCTGTTAGGCAGAGCACACAACCTGGGCTTAAAAGAAAACCGCACTAATAAATCTTAACACTTCTCCACACAGAAAATTAGCCAAACTAATTGTATAACCCAAACTGACTCAGAAATGAGGGGGTCTTAGCTTTTTAGTTTAATTCAGTTTGCAAGTCAGTACAGCAGCCTTTTTTTTCCCTCCAAATCCACACTTTAAGTTAATTCAACACAATCCTGTGTTCCTTCTATCCAGACAACATCTTCAAGAAAAATTAAATTGAGAGTGAAATTTTAGGTAAGGATGGTTTAACCACCAAAAATGCTCACTCCTGCAAAAGGCAGCAGTACTGTTCTTCCCCTCCTCCACACCTGCAGCCTCTAATCCTGCCACTCACTGCTTATCTAGAGGGGCCTTTTTTCAGCCACTGGCTTCCAAGTATTGTCTTATGTAACTCAGTAGATCAGCATTTATAGCTACCCATGATGATTTTCACATGTACAGTGCTGCACTTTGGAGTTACTTAGCATAAAACAGTAGCTGTAGAACTGTGTGGAAAGACTACTCCCCTACTCCCCTTAAATCAACGGGGTGTATATCAGGTCTTGAAGTGCTCTGTTCTGCTGGTACGTCTCTCATTACATCCCCCCTTTAAATCCAAAAAAGACTGGGATTCCCATGCACCTTCACACAGATACTTGCAGTGTATTGGAGATTCTGTATCTGCAACTCTGTAGTACAAGATTTAGGAAACTATGCTATGTGGCTTTTAAAGGTCTTTTTACGAATGCCCTAATGTGTTATATTAAATGTGTCACCTACCTCTAATTCCACAAGCACAGAATAACCAGGTGATAAATGATCTCCTGTGCACTTTTTACTTTAAAATGGAGCAACACAAGTGTATACAGACTCTCATCATCTTAGGTTTCCTATTTAAAATACACCAAAGGTGTAACTGAGTCTGCAGCTCCTCTTCTTTCAGTTAGCACAAAGAGTTTTAAGAGATTTAAAAAAAGGATACCCAAATGTGCTTCTTATTAGAGCCTCTTTTGAAGTTGCTGCTACCTGACAACCATTTGTAAGAATTCCAAATGATCAGAACTGACTTTCATCAAAGACATAACACATCGCTTCAAATGTTACTGGATTCTGCCAACTGGGATTTAAAAAACTGGTAAGGGACACAAAACTACTGTGTTCAATATCAGTCAGTCACAAATCGCACCGAATGAAAGTGAAACATAAAAACCTGAGCATACAGGAAAGTAATTCAGCCTAATTCTGCTGAAAAGGCTCTTCCTGAAATGGCCTTTTTGTTTTTTTAAATAGAGGTCCTACAAAAAGATAAATCTCATTAGACCAGAAATTCCCTACATCATTCTTTAGAGCTTAGGGACTGCTTACTTCACCTTTTTTTTTTTTCTTTCTTAGAGTCTGAGCTGACAATGCTTGTGCTTCTTGCAATATGCTTGGCAGTAACATTTTCTTCCGTTTTCGGTTTAACTGACTACTACCTGTACATTAAATATGCAAACTATTTGGGGAAGCCTTGGATTTTAACAGTGAAAAGAAGTTCAGACTAACAAATACTCAAGAGTAAAGTATTTCTTTTGTTTCTAAAACATTTTGAAATACATGTTTGGTATGTCACAGAATCAGCAAAATTAACTCAAACATCAGATGGACAATCATGAGCTCAAAGGACATGCCTAACAAGAAAATAGTTTTGCAGCAATCTGCCCTTAAACATAAATAAACACAGGCACAAACAGCAGCACAGATAAGGCTTTCTGTGAGCCTAACCTCAGGCTTTCTGGGACACTATTAGTAATTATAGAGTCATAGAATGGTTCAGGTTGGAAAGGACCTCAAGATCATCTAGTTCCACTCCCCCTGCTATGGTAGGGACTTCTCACCCTAGACCATGTCACCCAAGGCTCTGTCCAACCTGGCCCTGAACACTGCCAGGGATGGAGCATTCACCACTTCTCTGGTAAAGGGGCAACCTGTTCCAGTGCTTCACCACCCTCACAGTAAAGAACTTCTTCCTTACATCTACCCTGAACTCTTCTTGCTTAAGTTTAAACCCATTTCCCCTTGTCCTATCACTACAGTCCTGATGGAGAGTCCCTCTCCAGCATCCTTGGAGGCCCAATTCTCCGCTTTTGCCTGAAACATGCCTTCTCAAACTCGCAAGATTGTATTTGCCACTACTGGGGACTGCAGGACTTCGATAACTCCTGAGATCATTTGCCACCTTCTGTTTCAATCTCTAAATTTCTTAAAGAAATCTTTGATGGGGAATATATTCATTTCTTAATACTGAATTTCTCACCTAATTTCTATTACATAGCCCCTCCATATGATGCCCCAGGGTTTCTGAACATCAATGACACCATCCAACCCCACCATCAGAATGTCCTAAGCATGTTCTTCCTCACTGTACCCATTCCCCTCATATCCCAACTTTTGTGCTAGTTTCAATCAATTTCTCTTCTGACTTTAAGGTAATAATTTTCATTTTCCTCTGAGCATTATTAACCCTTTCCTGTTGTACTTTACATTGTTTCATTTATTGGCAATACAGGCACAGGATTACTTAAATTCTCTGACTTTACCTTAGCCCCTCTACCTAACAGCCTGACAAGAATTTTCTTTTGGTTACATCTTTTACAAGCTTTAGATGCAACTTTTGGCTATTCTCATTTCTGACTTTCGAGACAACTCACTTTGCTGACTAATCCCTTCTGAGTAATGTGTGCACTTAAAAAATAGCGCACTGTGTTTTACTCGGGAGTAAAGCCTTCCTACCAATTCCTACCACTAAATAACTGGGAAGACAGTTTTTTCTATTCAATCCAACTAATAATGAGTTCAATAATTTATTTCATAGTATAAATCCCAACACACAATCACATACCCATTTTATATACCTGCCTATCTAACCTGTATACCTATCAAAGCCAGTTACTTACTAAAAGCAGCTTTCGTAATATCCTCAGTGTCTCCTAA
The DNA here is from genome assembly GCF_034315485.1 of Pezoporus occidentalis. Classification (NCBI taxonomy): domain Eukaryota; kingdom Metazoa; phylum Chordata; class Aves; order Psittaciformes; family Psittacidae; genus Pezoporus; species Pezoporus occidentalis. The sequence continues at coordinate 2,356,777 of NW_026912898.1, forward strand.
AAATCAATTCTTCATCATTACTTTTACTTCCCTGACTACTGGTGAAAAATTCAATGACCACATCAAGGAGTTCATCTAGCCCACACCTTTAGACCTACTCAGTGTGAGCATACAACAACCTGTATCTGTTACAGTCATCCAAAGATTGTTTGCTATAAATCTCCTTTTCCATTTTTCAGGATGCAGCCTTTCCCCCAGACTATACCACAGAGGCAAAACAGCTTCAAATTGCCTCACCTGCTATCAGCAGCTTTGTTGTGGCTTAACTGAAAATCTTTCAATGGTCACTTTACATTCACCCATGGTAATTGCTTCCTAGCAAATAGCAAAGGCTGGATCTTCTCTGCGCTATCAAAAGTAATGCTACTTCTGGTGAAAATGTGTGGTCGTCATGGAAATGTTCTATCCACCTTTACTTTCCTAAACATAGCAGAGTATTTTCCACAATTTTGGATACACCCATCTCAGATAAATCCTCTGGCAACTCAGTGAGTTTTTGTGGTGTATTCTTTGGGGTTGTGTGCAGCACCTCTCAAACCCAAACACTTTCTCCCCCTCGGTTTAGCTGCCATGAAAAAATAATCTATAGTAAAACTAAGAACACCACCTCTTCCTCAATGTCTGCATTACAATCCCCAGCGGTTTTTGCTGATCAAGACAAGTACCCTACCATATGCAGATGTGTTCTAAGCACACATTTCTGGGAAAAAAGAAAAGCACTGCATTTCTCCATGCTCATCAAGTCAAAGAAATTCAGAGGCACTGCAAAACGCAGCGACTTCCTGCGGTGACCTACCTTGTCCCAAGCAATCATCTAGATAGGAACAAAAATGAACTCCCTGCCTTCTTAAATCAGGTATCGCTCTTACTAGACATAAGAGCTTTGCCAGAAGGAATGCCATGTGATTAATACTCTTGGATATGCCACATGTCAGAGATATCCAGATGTAAAAACAAAGGCTTTACAAACCAAGAACTCCGTAATAGTATATATAACCCAGATGACTGAAACGAAGATTACCAAATACACTGCTGATATTAAAGACCGGTTTAGACAAATTTTCCTTCTTTGAAATCAGGAGTGGGAACAAGAAAAAACAAGTAAGTAGTTCAGAAGTGTAGACCTGTACAAGAAATTCTCCTTTCCAGTGGAAACACATCAGAACAAGATGACTTGAAAATTAAGGCTGACAAGGAAGTTGAAGAGAAACGGTGTGAGCGATAGAAAAAGTTTTCCTGAAGATCCATGATCTGACATGCTACCAGTCTACATTTCCTAACAGAGGCAGTTGTCAGAAGGAAAGGACTCACTGGAAGCATACTTGTGAGCTCTGCTGTACCACCAAACTGCTGTCTCCACTTCAGATTGCTGCTAGAGCGACAATGAAAAGGCACTGTCAGCCCTGAAAGGACAACCCACGCAGGAAACAGAACTGCCAAGACAGAATTCCAAGCAGTGAGAGAAGCTGGACTATTCAAGGGAAGAAATAGTTCAGCTATGCTACAAAACCTTTACTCCCAAGGAAATTCTTGTTTGCTTATTGGCTCTGCCACAGGACTAGAGACCTCTTAGAAAATTAAAGTTGCCTCACAATCATGCTTCTTGACATCACTCCAAACACCTACAGCACAGCCTGGGCAAATGTTTGAGCTCTGATTACAGGATGCATCATCTTCTGACAGTCTTAGCGAGAGACTGGAAAATCTATCCAATTTTTAAAACTATCCTGAAAGCAGCACTTGGTTATCCATTACTCTCATTAACGCATTTCCCTAAAAATCCATCATTTTGGCCACAAATGTATTTGGGGTTTCCCCACCCCAAGTGAAGTGTAGCCTTTGTAAAGGTCTTCTTATTTGGTTTTTGGCAATTCTAAGGCAATGTTTCCAGGATGCTAAAAAAAGTATATAAATCTTGTGGAAGTAAACTGTCAGCTTTCTTGAAGGTGACAGACAACAACAGGTCTTAATAATAAAGTCATCAACTGAGATTAATGTTATCTCCCCGGAAAAACTAGAACAACACCCTACATTTACCATCATCCTAGAGAGATGAAAACACATCCACCAAGTCTCTACACTGCTGACAATGTTGTTTGAGGGGAAAAAAAAAGAGAAAGAAAATCAGCAGACTGACTTTTACTGTCACCTCCTGTTGTTTGAAAAAAATGGCTCAACCAGATAAACATTTTGGTGAGGCTGTATCTGCTTCTTTTCAAAGCTATTTGACAAAGCATACTGAGTTACAGAGGTTTGTAACACCCATATCACCTCAGGAATAGGAGTGCTAACTTTCTAATTTCAAATGCCTTCAGACTCTTGTAAAGCTCAGGATATCCAGACAAAAGGATATACAATCTCAACTACAAAAAGCTATCTTTCATTATTCAAAAACCTGAGCTTAACTTCCTCTAGCTGTAAAATGGGGTTGGGAAACACGTCTCAAGCCCTACAAAATTAGCAGTTAACACTATTTGTAAAGACCTTCAAAGTTTTGCTGATGATACATCAAAACCTAACAAACACTAACAAGGAAACAAAACGATCCTGTGGATTTCCTTTTCTGTGGCTTGGGAAGAAAGCTTCAGCAGTAGGCATGAATGCTATTCACTAGCAGGAACAACACACTTTTCCCTCTGCAGAGCAGCAGAGACTCACACTCTTAGGGCAACCACCACACAAGAACAATGGAGAAGAAACAGAACCACCGTCTTCCACTACCTGAAAGGCCAGAAGATTAAAGGAGCTTCAATTTTAACATAAAAGGCATAGCTAGACATGGATACAAAATATAGCCTTGAATCAGGGTTCAGACTTTTAGAGCCTTTTTGACAAATACTGGAAAAAGAGGACTTCTTCATGGAATTGCTGTCCATCTCTGTATCTTTCATATCTACTTTATTTTGCAGGCTTCCTAGTCCCATTAGGTTCTTCCATGCCCAGAAGTAGGCCTTAATTCACAATTGTTTCTGTTCTACCTCATTTATAAACCTTTGAAATCGCAAAACAAGCACTAATCCACCTAATCTATAGCAAATTTGGCATGTTCTAGCTGTAGACCACTTAACAAGTTGGACTGATACTTGCTTAAAAAAGGGAGCACCTCAAAACTTAACTAATACAAGGCCTGAAAAGTCATGCAATTTGTACAATATGGAGCCTGGTATCACAAATTAAAACCCCTCAATATTGACTGTTGCTCAAAAGCAAGCAAAAAAAAAGGAGAAAATAAACTGCATTATCTACACAGCATTGAGGACAACTGATGTCAAGTTTGTATATCTGGTCAATGTGACCTCACCTTCCACAGAATAAAAGGGCTGAAAAGGTGGTTAAAATAAAAGTAAATCACCCCCATACCAAAGCTATTTCTGCAAAATGACTAATCTTGAAGAGTCAGTTGAGTATACCCCCAAGTAACATTCAGAAAATCCTCACCAGCACCCTGATCTGCCTAGTCTACACTCAAAACCACAAAAAAAACCAAACACTACCAGAAACCAAATTACCTGACACTTGGAGCTGTTTCAGAAACCAGCCTCACACACCAGTCTGCACTAGCAGCCAAGTGCACTGACAGCCACACCACTGGGCACATAAGTCGATTTGTTGAAAGTTTAAGGATTACACTTGTTTTAATTCCTCACCCTTTCATTTTTTTCTCTTGAAGAAGCACCACGGATTAGGTAATAGTGCATTTACCATTTTTATTGGAAAACAGTTTTACCAAGGAGGGCAGGAGTGTCATAAAAGATTAGACACATTGTATCCAGCACTTCACTATACATTTACCATCAGCATGATATTTCCAAGATGCTTTGAGTTACTACTTTGACTTAACAAGGCAGCAGATACAGCTTTCAAAGTTCCAGAAAGCTTTTAACTTAAGCAAGAGCAAAAAAAAAAACTGACTCTCAAAGCCAGGTCAAAAGGAAAGCATCTACAAATTTTTTAACTGAGCCTTTCTGATCTGAGCTGCAAACACAAAATTCCTTTACTGCACTGAAAGTCACTGCAGCACAATAAATCAGTTTAAATGAAAAGCCCCTCCACTCTAATTTCTGTAACCCCCCAGTCCAAAGTTAACCTGAAACCAAAAAGTTCCCACAAGTCATAAAACAAAGCTACTAGTGATGGGGAATTAAAACTTTTCAGCTGCATAGGATTATATTAACAAGAGAAAAAAAAAACACAACCTCACATTAATGTGCCCATCTACACAAATAACAAGTTTATTCGTGTGTGCCAAACTAAAACGTAATCTGTCATTTAAAGCAGAGATTCATTTTTATTTCTATTAAGATTACAGCACGTCATCTCTGCACTTACAGAACAAGCTGACCTACAACATATTTTCTGTAAGGTCATATCTAAAAAAAAAACAGAGCATTTGAAAAATAAGAGGCATCTCTATTATTCGACAGTCATCATCTGTCAGAAAATAGAAATCACACTAACATTTTTAACATTCTAACATGGCCTAAACATTTTTTACAAGAGAACAACAGTGCACTTTTCAGCATTTCATACCACGAAGGTAAGAAATTCCAGACACTTTAAAACAAATCAGGTTAAGAAATAAACCAATTATTAATTAAGCTAACTTTGTAGTTTCAAGTCACTTCTGTTTGGGGTTGTGAATACCAGCAGGCACTGAAACCAAACCTACCTCATGTCTCCCCTGATGACAAATTTGCCTTCAACAAATTTACTGTGACTCAGCATTACACAAGATATGTGTGCAAAAGAACAGTAAGTAAAACTCTGATTTCTACTAGCTTTGGACATTCACACCCAGTCAATCACATAATACTGACATACTAGTCGCATCAAGCTGAAATCCACAGGAAATTTAAAGCCTGATGATGCTCGCTCTGCCTCCCTTATCCCATTTACACCTAGTATCCCTTCTATCATAAGGTCTCAAACCCAACACTCAGCACATTCACAGACACTTCCCTTCTGATCATTTCTCCATATAAAAAACTAAAGGTAAAACAAGAATATACAGATAGTCAAAGAGCTGATCGTGTGGAAGCTATGTGAAAGAACTCTGCGTCTTTTAAGAGGCAATCTCATCCTGCTTCAGGCAAAAGACACATCACAACAATCTAACACTAATTATAGCATTATTATCTGACTATACTTAGAGGTAAGTTGCGGTTTGTGTGCCATCAAAAGGTGGCTTGTTTGCCAAAATGACATCTTCATGTATCAACAGGTGAATTTGCTTTCAAACATAAGCTCAGCACTAGATGTGGCTTACAATGCCTTGCTCCGAGATAAATACATTCAGGATGTTTAGCCACAGGGTATTTCTAAAAGTAGCATATCTCTTGGGTCTAATCTCAACTTTATACACAGACTGTAAAACAAATAAACTAAATAAAGGTCTGTGTGTGTCACAATGGTTTGTTTCTCATGGAACATATGAATCCTCTCGCTGAGCCTGGTAAGCGGTCTGAACAACCAAAAAAGAGAAAAAGAATACTTACTGTAGATCATAAGTAAGTTTTTGGCAGCTAGTAACTAGCTAAATCTTACGGCACACTCTATTACTGATTATATGCATCCAGGAATGTAGTCATATTTCTTTCAATTCTAATGCCTTTAGCTTCTGCTTCCTCACAACACCAAGCATTAATTATGTTTCAAGAAAGTATTCACTTTATCCCAACTTAAAATTTCTTCTGTCACTAAAATCCATTTACTCCTGCCTCACAAGAATGGATCAACAGAAGCAACAATGCAATGTCAAAGCTACCATTACTTCCCACCACTTTTTCAAACCCTCCTACTATCAACATCCTTTTAAAACTAATTCTGATGAAATTTACTGGCTGTCACGTGCCTTCAACTACCTCTACTTTTTATCCACAAAATTCATTATTAAGGCTGGACAACATTTAATGCAGTTAAAGACATTCATGACGTGGTACAATATAACATCCAGTCCTACTGTTCCACAGATTTTAGATTTAGCAGAGGTTTTCCACTGAGTGGTTTGTTTAAACTTACCTCTGCTGGTTTTCCAGAGTTCCTCTCCCTTCTTCAAAACAATTTCAAGGTACTGATATTTCTACAGATGGAATTTTATCTTTTCTTCAAAGCAGAAAAAAAAAATTACTTGCTATCATATCCCCGCCCCTTATGTCTGCAATTTACATCAGCTTTCTATTATATCATTCAAACATGGGCTGTCATTAAGCTTTAGCCTCTTAGTATGAGACTGGATAATTTTCCTGCCAGTTCAGCCTATACTCTTGTTCTCTGAGAAAAGAGGTGGTCTGGTCTTTCTAACTTGATGTTTGTCCATTACATCATTCCAGAACCTCCTGTTTAGACATTTCAGCCACTCACAACATTTCATCAAGTGAGTAATTCCTTTAATGTCTTTTTTTCCTGACTTGCTCATAGCCTATGAGGCTCCGTCACTATTCCCTTTGGCCTTCAGAAGTATTTAAATGTATCTGTTAAGTTTAGCTATTTGCTGCTACTCTTCTATTTCCCCTTAGGTTTCAAATTTACATTAAAACCCTTAACCCTAATTCATATCACTTTCTTTCTCCCCCTTCTTTTTATTCTGCTATGTATTATGCTTTTGCACACAGACTTGATTCCCATTTTTCTGGAGAGCACTGTTGTACATCCATTAACCTCTCACCTCTTTCTACAAAGTTACATTTTCCAACCTAGCAACTTCTTTACAGTTGCCTTTAAAGGTATGGTTTCCTTTTGTATTCTTAAGGATAAGAGTTAAGCCCCCCCATTTGCTCCCTCTAGGACTTGTAAAACACTTCTGATGAAAAATTCCACGATCTTGTGGAGAAACAAACAGAAAGATATTAAAGCAAGCCTGCCAGATACAGGACAATCTAAAACAAAACATACCATTCTGTTCACTTTAGCTTATTTAACAGAAGGAGGGAAGGGGGGGAAGAAAGAAGAGTACTGTATTGAAACAGTGAAGTGGAAATAAGACTAACAAACAATCTGCTTAAACAAACATTCCCACTTAAAAGTCTCTATAAAGAACCTTTCAGAAACTGCTACAAAGTCTGACTGTAATACTTTCAGTTCTTATAAGTGTCCTTGCTCAGTGCTGCTGACATGTGCTGCTTTTCCCTTTCTAAATGACTTCTCCAGGAACCAGCACTCAGCTGAATACACAGGACCACATAAGTAAGTTAGCTCTGAAGACAGGGCACAGAGAACATAACAGCAGAGAACAACAAAAAAAATATCATCAGATTGCACGCTGACAGCCAAATGCTGTCATCCTGGTACATCAGAAGGAGAGCTGGAGTATAACAAAGACTCTATTTAGAGGCTGGGAGGGGGGTGTCCCAAGCCCCCAGAATAGCCAGGCTTCTTGGAAGTGAAGCATCAGTGCATCTGCTTGCAAGATTATGACACGGGGAACCCATGCTGAGAAAAGCCCGTACTTCTCCTGTCATCTTATGTTACTATGCCTCAAGCTACTCTTCACTTCCCTGAGCCCGTGGGTACGTCTAAAGGGTAATTAAAAGGTTCAACCACACTTCAAGTAAAAACAAACTTGTCTTGAATGAGCTAGTTCACATGTCAATGCACATGCTGCAGTAAGAACAATTAAAGCAAAGCCAGATACACCAAAGATTAGCTTGATTCAAATTACAAATTTACAGTGTTCTATTAACTCTTCTAAATATTAACTGCCACAGGTATATTCAAAATGGCTTTAAAATAACTAGTTTATGGGGGTAAAACTGCAATCCCAGTTCCGTACAGCTCATCAAAATATCCGACTTTGTTAAATCTTTCATCAACATTAAGCACTGAGAGCAGAAAACATGCCAGCAAACAAAAAATTCCGGACATACGGCAGCTTGACTAAAGGATAAAGGGAGCGTTAAACACAACCATTCAGCACCATTTGGGAATTCTGCAGAAACAGCAGCCCGGTACTTTCACAGGCCATGACGTATCTTTTTAGCTTGGAGTTTCAGTTCTCGTGAAACGCCCTCATGAGGCAAAGCTTAAAATCATCGTTACGTGTATTCTTGTACGAGCAGTACAAATCGAAAGATTATGAATGGGATACGTTTCGGGTGGTTATTAAGGTCTACAAAGACATGACAGCTGGAAACGGCCACCACGGCTACCGAGAAGGCGCAAAAGCCTCGTCGCGTATTAGTCGATGAGATGATGGTGCGGCGGGGATATAGGCTGATGTATGCAGGGAGAAGGAACAGCTTTTGTAACATCAACTAAGATCGCTAACAAAAAACAACCGCACAATCTTGGGAGACCCAGAGAAAAGTTTCCCTTCCTTCCCCCTCGAGCCGAGGCACTGCCGCTCCTCACACCCCCCTCCCCCAGCACGAAGCCCGTCCCTGCGGCACGGAGTTCTCCGACTCCCCATAGCCGCCACCCTGCCGGCTCCTCCGGCCGGGGCGCGGCGCTCCCGCTGAGCGCGGCCCGCCACCGCCACCGCCACGGCCCCAGCCCCGGGGGGGCCGCCGGCGCAGGCCCTGCCGCTCCCCGGGACTCCCTCCCTCTGCTCCCGCACCCCCGGGGCGGGCGGGAGTGGGACCGGGCCGCGACCCCAGCCCACGCGCGCAGCTCCCAGTGCACCGGCTCCGCCCCGCCCGCGCGGCCCCAGCCTGTTGCGCGCGCGCGGCCCGCCCGCTCCCGCCGCCGCCGCCGGCAGCACCCCCAACCCGGGCCTCCCGCCGCCCGGAGCCGGGCCTCCTCTCGCGCCCCGCTCACCGCCCGGCTGCCGCTCTCCACCGCTATCCACACCCCTGCCGGCTCGCCGCGCAGCCGCCCCGAAGCCGGGGCTCGCCCCACCCCCCCGTACCTGCTGCCGGCGCGGCCCGGCCCGGCGCTGTCTCCTCTCGGGCCCTAGGCGCGCGAGCGCCGCACCCTCCTTGCCTGGCCGGCGCTGGCTGGCGACGGCAGTGCGCAGGTGGCAGGGCTCACAGCCCGCTCAGGAGCGATGGCGGCCGGGCGTTAAGCTGCGGAGCCCTGCGGCGATGGCGCAGCGGCGTTAGGCCGTATCGTGCTTCATGACCGGCAGCGGTTAAAACGGACAGGGACACCCCGTTCTCCAGGGGTGTTTCCAGCCCGGGATGACCTAAGGAGCTGATACTTCCACTTCAGTTAGTGCTCCCGCTGTCGTGTCACCACAAACCGCATCGCAACAAGCTGCGCGCATTGAAGGTGCGGTGGAGAGCGAAGCCATTTCGCAGCTCCACAGCTGATCGTAAAGCGCAATGCGGCGGCGTGGCGGGCACGCGTACAGCGGGGCTGCAGGGCGTATAGTTAGCACAAAAAAACACAAGAGCCACTGCTCAGCGATGTTGAATGCTGAGGTAGATACATGGTTTAGTCTGTGTGCTAAAACCTCGTTTGCACACCCACAGAGGAGCACAAGGAGATAATAGTCGGGGGACCCCAAACAGCACCCTGCTGAGCTGCTCCCAGGCCCATCCCAGGAGCCATCAACCCACCCCAGGGGCACCGTGGCAGGTGGGAACCCAAATTAAGCACTCAGAGGAAGGGACATCCTGGGACCCTCCCAGGGGACCCTCAGCCCCAAAGTGACTTTAGGGCTGGGGGGTTGCTGTGTTCAGGGCTGTGGGACACATGATGTGATACAGGGGAAGAGTGGGGATTGCACAGGATTCATAAGGGTGTGTTCACGGGAGGAGCCAAAGGCGGGAAAAGGATGGATCTAGGTGATGTGCACAGGATCAAGTGTGGGAAAACAGGGATATGGGACTGAAAAGGACTGATTGCATGTAAATGGTTTGAGGTGGTTTGGTCATGTCCCGTGTCGGTCCCATCTTCTCATTAAATTCCTTTTGCACGCTGCCCTGTTTTCCTGTATGGATACATGCATTTGTATACATATCATACGTACACATAGACATTGATGACATACAGGACAGACATATATGATATACATATATGATATACATATCAAATACATAGGTATATTTCATAGGGTGCCTATATAGCGCAGCATTTTTACCCACAGAATTGGGATAAGGGAGATTAAAGAAGGCAGGCAACAGCTTTCTCCTACAGTATTTGCACCAAAAAAAATAACTAAAACAATTTTCTGTCAGAGATTTCAGGCTTCTCACATCCTACCAGTAAGCACATCTGTACTGCAGCAGGAGGTCTGGTTACAGCACTGGTTGGCATTCCTGAGATACCTTGAATTACATTAGCACAGGTAAGGGCAGCAGCTGGGATCTGCAAGTCCTCCTGGTTTTGCTGAGAGCCTGGTTTCAGGTGCAGCTGAGCTAACGCAATGGTGTGCCGCAGGTACAAGGATGAAATTCATGTTTCCCATTGCCTTCACTCTTCTGCTCCCTTCTCTCTACCACATACACATTTTGAGGCACAGTGAACTATATTCATTCTGCATCTCTTGTAACCCCCTGCCCTAAAAGGCCACCACAGATGGTGCCTTTTTGGAGTATAGCCATCACCTGCAGGTGAGGATTTGCAAAACTTGAGAGGTTTGTATTGCATCAGGCTGCGAGGCAGAGTACCCAACAGTGTAAGGCAGGCCCAGGGCAGGCTGCTTGGGTCTGTGTGATCACTGGGCAACACAGAGAAACCATAAAAAGTACTGCCAGGGTTCAGACTGTCTGTAAACACAGAGATCTAAATCCAGCTCCTTCTGAAGCTGCAAATATTTTAGTAATCTGGGTCAGTTCAGCGGGAGGGAGTTTACTCCTCACCAGTAATACAAACTTTTGAGAAGTTTTATTTCACATAAAGTGAGGCACACAAGCAGCATGGTTTTAAACACAGTCTAAAAGGATGATGACGGTGTTGAAGGTTGAAGAATGACCCTGAACTGACTGGGGGCAGGAGAGAGGGGAAGTGGACAGGGTAAACAGATCAGTGATCATGATGTGATTGGGTGAAATTTGGGTTTAGGCATATTACCACTGGCCCATTTTCCCCAGTCCAATGGGATGACAGAAACTGGTATCACGATAGTACAGCCCTTTCTAAAAAAGGCCATGGAGCCAGATTGCTAACCATATTTAGCACTACTAAATTACGATTGGCACCAGCAAGCCTTGGTTGTCACCTGCTGACATTTTGTTCAGCCCTAAAAGCAAAACCACAGTTGTCTGCACTGTTTCAAATTATGAGAGTCACTGGGGCCTCACAGATAGAGAGAGAAAGGGCAAAGTAACCAGTTCATTGTGACTTAGGGTCTCAGAGCCGCCACCACCACCACAGCCAAAAGATGTTCTGTGTTACTCAGGTGCTAAAAAGTGGTCACATATGGCAGCAGGTCACAGGAGGTGTCTTTGCAGGGTGAGCACTGACCAGGGAGAAGCAGTGCATGCCCTATCTGCACCCCTGAGCCCCGCTGACACGTAGTGGTTCCCGTATGACTGTACTCACCATGAGTATGAAATGCTCATCATGAAACTCACCATGAAATGCTTTAATGGGTGCACACTCAGTAAAACGTGACTGCTCTCCTTTGCTTCCTCAGGTTTGGCTGAGGAAGGGTGACACTGGGAGCGGTACCCTTCAGGCTTCCTCCCAGTGGCTGGTGGGACCCTTTCACTGTGCAGTGGAGGGGCTGGAGCTGGGGAGTCTCGTAGGGGTCCCAGGAGTTGGCCAGGCACATCTGCCTGGCTACTCAGCTCTGCACTGTTGCCGCTCCCTTTCTGCCCACCCCTGCCCAGGCAGAGGAGAAACCTGCCATCACTGTCTGTATCAGCTTCTCGTGTTGGTGATGATGGGAGCATGGGCATGGTGACAATTCTAAGAGCAGAAAGCATAGACTATTGTGGGCACCAAAGGGAGTTAAGCTGTAAAGGGCAAACCTCCACCAGAGAGTGACAGGGAGCTGATACAGGGCTCTGGGAAATGGTTTGATCTTTTTCTTCTCATGGAGGGGACACAGAACATTACTGGTTCTGCTTCTCCCATCTGTGTGAAGTATCACTCCAGAAGTGACAGTGTTAACAAATACAGTGCAAGAGACTGCTCTGTAAGCTGAGCTACACAGTCACATGCACGGGGTTTTATTTTTAACATCCCAAAACTACTTGTTCTGTCTGGGCTTGCTCTGTGCTCTCCCATTCTCTCTTCTTTCTTTGCTTGCAATTCTCCATTACCCACCTCATTTCAACCCAGCTGAGCACAACCAGGAGAGCAAGTGTTTGATACACACACAGGGACTCTATGATTAAGGTAAGGCTTTGTACATAGAGTTGGAGTCTTTATATATAAATATAAACCTATATTTATAAGGTCAAACCTTATGCAATGCAGTGGTTACTGTATTGAGATATGAAAATCAATACATCCTCAAAACAGCCCTAGTAATTAAGAGGAAGTAGAATAATCAGACACGAGATGTCTTAAATGACACCCTAAAACAGAGGAAGCTGGTAACTATGAATGCTTCTGTGACAAGCTACTCTTAAAATAATAACAAACTCCATCATGCATTCAGTGGATTAGCCGTAGTTTGCAGCGCTGGGGTTTTAAAAGACTAAGAATCTGATTCTATGATGAGAGCTTCAGCAGCAGGATAGATAAGAAATTGAAACTTCTATTTCTGTAATTTCCAAGAAACTCTGAGAGAAGTAGAAAAAGGAAATACAGTAAGGGGCAGAGGAGAGGCAAGAGCAATCTTGTGGCCAAAATGCTAAAACTTAGATCTGGTGGTTTTTGTAGATTCAGACTGCAAACTTTGTGTTGGTAATCCAGACTGACTGAATGATGGTGATGTAAGATTTACAGGTACTACTGTACCATTTAGAGTTGTGGCTGCTTAGCAATTTTTATTCAGGAATATTTTCTCTTTTGTTTCTTATGACTCAGACCTTCACCAGTAGCTCTGAAATTCTCTGTGCTGGGCACCTGCCTTCGGCTGGGTTTCTTTTGTTTTGCTTAAAACTATTGACTTTATTATCTCAAGAGGTTTTCAGAAACATATGTTAATGAAATTGTTACCAGGGCATAAAACAGAACCTGAAAAAGAACCCTCATACTGCAACTAAACCAGAGGCTGTTATTTTAAAGCACTTGCTGAACTCAAACCAAACCCAAACTTATTTCCCAGCTATCGATGCAAAGTGAGTCTGCCAGCTTGTGTCTCTACCAAGGACAGCACAGGGACCCCTCACACATACAAGGAGCAGTGGAGCAGCTCCATGTCACAACCTCCCCCTTTTTCCCATCTTGCCTGTCTCCCATAAGACTCCCCAACATGTCCAACACAAGACCCTGCTGCTGGCCTGCCCTGCACTGTACCTCAAGCCCATGGGACCACTTCAGCATCTGGAAGTCTGGGGTGGGTATGTCTTAGGTGAGCTATGGCTGCATTGCACCAGATAGGAAGAAGCAAGTAATATTGCTCATAGGAGGGAGTGCAGCGTCGGATTTCTAGCAGCAGTGCCTTGTGTAACCTGTGCCTCACTACTCTGAACCCTCCCCTGCTCCTCCTTTAACAGCACTAGTGCAGTTCACTGGACAGAAATTGCATGAGCAAGTTTTACCAGGTGAAGGGGACTCCTGATGGTGAGACAGCTTGTCTTGAGCTCCGTGGTCCTGCCTGCCAGGTTTAGGGAGCTGAAGAGGCGCTGATGTGCTGCTGTAAAAAACTGAGCTGCAGGTGTGCTCTGGAAGAAAAGCAAGGGATGTTGATTGAAGTCTTTGCCATGCTGATGCACTACACTGTGGACCTACTCCATCCCTGTAATTTTAAAGCATATTTTTTCCACTATAAAGCAATTCCAACTCATTCAGTAATTCTGAACTAGTGGTTATTGCCATGAAACACCACAGCCTCAGCCAGCTAGAAAATGCAGAGTATGTCCCTAATTGTCACAGCTTCATCCTTCCAGCTTTGGGTTTATCTGGGTCAGTTGTCTCTCAGAAAACCTTTTCACTCTGCATGTCTTACACTGACGATTTGAGGATGACCAGGAGGACTGCCCTGGAATCAAAGTGGCCCTATGAAATCCATGTGAACTTGTTCAAGGTCTGAGCCTCAAAGGAACTGTCTTGCACATGCTTACTAGAAGGTTATTAATGTTATTGATAGAGATTTAATCTATAGCTTTTTTTCTCCCTTTCCACCTGCTGAATATGGTGTACCATATTCACTGCCTGACGCATTTAAAGCTTGGCTGGCAATACGTACACGCAAGATCAGTCTGAATGGCAACTGCAGAGCAGGTGTGCAATGAAGGTGTGCCATGGAGGACAGTGACCCACTCTGCCTAACACCAAGACAGTCACTTAGGCTGTAGCTGTGCCTGCTGTGGGTGTTGAGATGTGGGGCTCAGTTAGCTTAGGGGTCACTGTGATTCCAGGTGATGGCATTCTTGGATTCACTTTTTATTTTTCTATGGAAGGACAGGACTTCAGAAAACTTAAGCTCCCAAGGATCATGTACCAATGCCAAACTGAATGGTTTCCAACGGCGTAGTGTTTTCTTTTTCAGCTGCAAGAAATAAATATATCTGTTTAGTAAAAGGAGACCTGAGCCTGATTTCTCACTGAGGTTAAGTATGTAGTGATTGAGGAAGTGCACTGCATGAAAGGAGATAAAAATCTCTAGTTTAAGGATTTTTAGATGTTCTCCTAGCAAATATGATTCTACATCTGGCTCTGCCAGGGTTTTTGTGCAGGGAGCATACAACTGCAAGTGAAACATCAGAAGCTCAGCATCACCATGTGTGGTGTGTATATAGTTATTTATTTGTATGAAATATTATGTTCACTTTATTTTAATCTTTCTATGTTTTAATTGTACATCTGACAAATAGAAATAGTAGTATCTTTTGACCTCAGGAGAACCCTTAGTACTGCTAAGATAAATTCATTATTGGTTGCAAACCTCCCTCAGATACTAAGATAATAAATATATTTTAAAACCCTGTAAAGAAATTAGTAATGCTGTATTCAGCTCAGGATTTACATATCATGATAAAAAAGAGGTAAACACCATATACTGGGTACAAGGATTAAAAGAAATGGAGAGTATCTTCTGTCTGCTCTGTAAAGTTCACCGAAAGTACTCCTTGAAAATGTTTTCCTGTTGTATCATCATATGTAAGTTTAATGTTTGTGGCTCCAGCATTTGGATGCAAATTTTCCTGAGATCTATTAATTGCTCCTTATCATGTTTTAAAGCTTAGAAAGACTGTTTTCTGTTTGTTTGCAGTCTCATCTCAGAGGCACTCTTTCAGGTAATGATCTGGGGTTGCTGGTGGCCCTTTTTGATGGTTCTTTAAAATGGGAGACTTCCCTTGATTCTGTGCAAAGAGTTCAGATAATATGTATAATCTTAATATATGATCAGTCACACATAGCAAATACCAAATATGAAAGCAGTTGTGTTGTTTTGACTCACTCACTGCAACTGAATTAAATATCTATTTACTGACAATAAAGTGTAATTGATTTATTAATGTGAAGTTATTGTCAGTGAACAGATCTGCTCCAGACACAGATGTATCTGCAGCTAAAATAGCAGCTGTGTATTTTTAAACCTTACTTGATTTGCTGTCATGACAGTCTAAAAATAAAGATTTACCAAAGTGGACAGACTGTGGACTGTAATTCGCATCTTTTCTTTCCACAGTAGATTCAGTTAAGCATTTCTGATTTCATTTTTGTGTGTTTTCCTAACCCAGGTCTTCGGAAATTTTGCAGGTTTCAGGGAATCAAGAAGTGCACAGGTCTAGAGAAGTGTTTCATCACCTTCCAGATCTGTGTATCCCCTGCATCTGGATGTTAAGTATCAAATTTACTGAGGCAAGAATTTGGAAACTTTCTGATCAGGGCTCTGAAAGTTGTAGTTTGTGTACTGATAATAACTAACTGACATCAACTAAACCACAGGGCTAGCTAAGTCATCACTTAAAATACAGAGCTCCTGATAACTGATATGTTGGAACAGAAGCAGCATTCAAACATTCATAAATATCAGAAGAATTCTCCGTCCCTTCTTCCTGTCCTCTAGCTTCACAGATTTGACAAGAAGAGGCAAAGAAATAATTTATCTGAAAAGCACGACATATACAAGTTAGAGATGAGCTAAACTCAGCTGACAAATACCTGAATAACAATGAAGACTGATTCTGGATATGAATGCTCTGACATGATTGGTTTTCTTAAACAAAGCATGTATTTCTTTCTGTACACATGATGCGGATGGGGTTCATTTGAGCATACAGCAGTGTGAAGGCAGGCTCCATGCCAGAAACTTTGCAATCAGTCCTTTCTGTGTTTTGGAGAACTGTAAGGGCTGTGCCACTGGTGTATTTTTATTTATCAATTGTTTCTCTCCGAGAGTTACTTTTGCAGTGGAAAGTATTGTTCACACATTCATGTTTTCATTGCAGTGTAATGTACCCAGCCTTCGTCTGACCTTAGGCAAGTCATAGCTGGGACTATTTTTAGAGATTATATTTGCAGCAAAATGTTACAAGAATGAGAGCAGCAAGGATGCTGCCAATGAGAAATAAATCCATCTGTATCTCCTGCTTCTCTGAGCCACATAAAAGTAGATGTGACTGAACAGCTTAAAGCAGGACAGATACCACCATAAACCCCATGTAAATCAGGAAAGCAGAGAAAAGAAGGCCAAGCAAATTAGCCTTTACCCAGGCTGCTTTCCACACTGGGAACTGGGATCCTGAAGATAATCCTCACTCTCAGCCTTGCTGGTGTAGAGCAAAGGGAGGTTCACTTTTGTAACATTAATTTCCTTATGGGGGAATGACAAGACACGTAGGCCAAATGACCAGATAACTTTTCTGGAGAGGAAAAATAAACATCTATCCAACTCAGTGTTAAGGAAGTGGGAAGCTCCTTCACTGTACCTCTGGCAGTCTTGACTTCTACAGCTTGGAATAGATAGACCGAGTGTAAATACTGGGACAGAAAACAGCTTGCTCCCAAACCCTGGCTGCCTCTGCTGGTGTGATGTGTAAGGACCTTACCTATACCCGTGATGCTGTGAGGCCACGTTGTATCATGGGGATCAGTGCTGATACATATGGGGCTATCAGCCATTTGACCACAGTCTTATTCCCTCTAGAAGTGCATATGAGCACCTAATGCAAAAACCATGCATGGGCACAGAGGGTCTGTGGCCATGTGTGGCTCCTTCAGGCAATAACTGTTGTCTTCTTGTCTTTGCTACACACAGCACCGGGCTCAGAAAGCTCCCCCTGGGCAGCACAGGCACTGTGAGAGATGTTTCAACCGGCATTGTCACGCACCGATTGAGCCCTCCATCTCCTGCATGGTGATCAGCTGCCGCTTTCACTGTGGGGCCACCTTCCACATGTGCAAGGAGGAGGAGCACCAATTGCTCTGTCCCTTAGAGCAGGTCTCCTGCCTCAATTCAGCCTATGGCTGCCCTTTTTCCATGGCCCGCTTTAAGCTGGGGAAGCACCTCCAGGTCTGTCCAGCCAGCGTTGTCTGCTGCTCGATGGAGTGGAATCGCTGGCCCAACGTGGATTCAGACACAACCCTCCACAAGAACATTATGAAGGAGACCTTGAATGAAGAGTGTCTGGACACAGCCTTGGCACTCAGAGACCAGAAGATACTTTTCAGGACTTTGAAAATAGCTGATTTGTTTCCAGAGTGGAGGAAAAAGGATGAAGTGCAAGAACTAACGGACGAAGCCATAGGTGGGGAAGAAGGTGCAGTGGGAGGAGTAGCCTGTGGTTCCCAAGAAGGCGACAACCAGTTGTCTGAACTCAGCCAACGTGAGCGTGAAGATTTGGCAAAAGACAAAGAGGGAATGGATCTGGGGAGTTACAAAACCTGGGAGAATATGTTCAGCAAAGAGCTCCTGGCTTGCAAGGTAACGAGCTCAGCAGACAGCACGGGACAAAAGACGGAGGAGGCTTCCAAGAAAACAGGGTCAGCCCCGCAAGCTGCCAGCTCCTCAGAGCAGGCAAAGGAAGTACCTGGGAGTGCAGAAGAGGCAAAGGACCAAAAGCCTGAACAAGTAACACCAACTACAGAAATGACAGGACTGGCTCCCTGGCAAGAAGGAGTCCTGGAGAGGCTGAAGAAGGAAGTTGGTGTAGGTGATTACAACATGTATCTGGTCCACCATGGGGGAATGCTTATTCGCTTTGGCCAGCTAGCTGCTTGCACTCCCAAAGAAAAAGACTTTGTCTATGGGAACTTGGAAGCTCAGGAAGTAAAGACTGTCTACACCTTCAAAGTGCCAGTTAGTTACTGTGGCAAAAGAGCACGACTAGGAGATGCACTGGGCCACAGGATAGCAACTTCAGACAAGTCAGTGGATACCTCAGAATTGGGAATAAACCCAGAAGATCTACCTAAGGCAAATATAGTTGAGGCCACACTGCTGTGTGCACTGGAAAAAGAGCTGAAAGGCCATGAGATCTCCGAAGCAAGGGGTATTGATGGACTTTTTGTGGATTTTGCGACACAAACGTACAGCTTTCCCCTGGAGCCTTTCTCCTCCAGTGCTGTTCTAGCAGACATTCTGGATGAAGAAAGCCCACCAGAACTGCACGTGGAGCTCTACACTGAATGTGTAACCAGAAGACACAACAAAAGCAGTTCAGCTTTCACATTCACTTGCAGCCATTTCTTCAGGAGAGACGAGTTCCCATCCCACTTCAAGAATGTGCACGCTGATATCCAGTCATGTCTGGATGGATGGTTCCAGCATCGTTGCCCACTGGCCTACTTGGGATGTACTTTTGTTCAAAATCACTTCCGTCCTGAGGGTCTTAAGGCCAAGGTTATATACAGCAAACCTCTCAAGTCATTTGCTATTAAGCCAGAGGTAGACACTGTCCTTGCTGAATCAGGAAAGTTCAATCCCACAGCGGCTAATCGAGGGAGAAACAAGGACTTGCTGAGCAGCCTCCCGGTGGAAGTGCTCAAGTACATTGCGGGGTTCCTGGACAGCTTCAGTTTATCTCAGCTATCGCAAGTGTCAGTGCTGATGAGGGACATCTGTGCCACTCTTCTTCAAGAGAGGGGAATGGTCCTGCTGGTCTGGGAGAAAAAGCGATATTCCCATGGTGGTACTTCGTGGAAAGCTCGCAAAAAGGCAAGTGACTGTGATGCTGGGAAAAAGACAGCCATGGGTTCTCTCCAGGTAAAACACACGCATTGCAAGGGATGCTGTGTGTAAACTTGCAGATGTGGGGAATGTTCATGAGGTTTTGAATTTGCACCATAGTTGTCAGGGATCAGGGCTGTGAAACGTAGTACATCTAGTGAAAATAGGAAGTTGTAAATGGATATCTTCTGACTAGTGGGAATCCCCCATTCAAGCTTGTCTTGGGTAACCTTTTTGCATGTGCACTGTTTTTAGGCACTGAGAATTTCTGATATTTAAGGGTTACACATGGAGTTTCGAAGAACTTGGTATTCATACTTTTTTTTTTTTTTGGTTGTTCTCTACGAGCCTGTCTAGGGTATGTCTAACTAAAACATGCTTTAGACCACCAAAAAGGTAAAGAACAAGGAGCCATAGCCAGGAAAAGTGTTGGCATCAACCCCTAGAGTCTGCCTCTTGGGTTGTGAGAGCCCTGAGGAAGCAGCATGGTGATAGGAAGCTGCCCTCTACAAAGCTGGTCTGCCACTGTTTGTGCTGGGAAATTATCACCCTTATTGGCTCTTTATGTACTCTGAAAGAAATGTATAAACACAGCTCAGTCTTAGTCCTAGTTGAACAACAGTTATTGCAGTTTGTCCCTGCCCATGGCAGGGGGGTTGGAACTAGATGATTTTAAAGTCCTTTCCAACCCTAACTATTCTATGATTCTATGATTCTTTTCTAACCGATAGCTCTGCAGCTGCTCTAACATAAAGCTGTTTAAAAGAATAACACGAGAGACTTCAGCATGGCTGAGCAGACAAGACAGAAATCTAGGAACAAATATTTTTGAGATCCAGGGAAGACTCCCAGAAGCTATCTAAGGACCTGGCTTTCAAGCAGAGCCCTGAAGATCTCTGCCTATCGATTCTTATCAAATGGAAGCTTAGCAGCTTATGACTATTTATTAAGAGAGAAAACATGAAGCATGGTGAATTCATAATCTGTGTAACAACGTCTGGTGGCTGCAAGTTGAATTAGCCCATTCCACAACAGGAATTAGCCACTGAAATGATTTACCAAAGGATGTGGCTTCCTTCAGTAAAAGGAAGACATTCCAGCTGAGCAATTATATAGCAATTAACTTCTGTTGTTAGTGTAGCACAATTTCAAACCAGCAGCATTGAATTTGAGGACTGTCAATGCTTTTCATATTAGCTCTTTGTACTGACCACAGGAATCTTTTTTCCAGTGCAGACTCCACTTGAAAACTTTCTCTTTGTAACTAAGCCTGAATTTCTGGGCTACTGTTTATAATAGCTATGACTATTTAGGACTAGGACAGAGTCAGCCAATCTTAAGCACCGAATCGTAGAATCATAGAATAGTTAGGGTTGGAAAGGACCTTAAGATCATCCAGTTCCAGCCCCCTGCCATGGGCAGGGACACCTCACACTAAACCATGTCACCCAAGGCTTCATCTAACCTGGCCTTGAACACCGTCAGGGAAGGAGCATTTACCACTTCTTTGGGCAACCCATTCCAGTGCCTCACCACCCTAACAGGAAAGAACTTCTTCCTTATATCCAATCTAAACTTCCCCTGTTTCAGTTTTAACCCATTACCCCCTGTCCTATCACTACAGTCCCTAATGTATAGTCCCTCCCCAGCATCCCTATAGGCCCCCTTCAGATACTGGAAAGCTGCTATGAGGTCTCCATGCAGCTTCTCTTCTCCAGGCTGAACAGCCCCAGCTTTCTCAGCTTACCTTCATACAGGAGGTGCTCCACTCCCTTGATGCCAGGGGAGTGTTCCTTCCCCAGGAAGAAACATCTTTAAGGAGAAGAAATCTACTATGACTTTAAAAATTATTTTGATTTAATGGTATACAGCAAATATCAAAGAAATCTAATCACAGTCTTATCACTATATGCTAGCTTACCACTGAACGGTACATTGTATCACTGCAAACAGAACCAGAAGATCTTAACTGCACGTTTCTATTTTTTACAAGCTTGTACGTCCTCTAGGAATAACTTTACCCTTAGATTTCCAAGGCTGCTTCTTGGGTGGGGTAACAACAGTGTTGTAATGTTAATTACTTTCAAGTTGCTGATAGATGCTTTGGAAGGCAGGTTTCTTTGAGATATGTATCACACAAGCATGCTGTAGTCACTTTGCTTTATAAACATCTGGCATCAATCACACTGTGCATGTGATGGAGTTTTCTCTAGAGGTGCAGTGTCGAGTGGCCTGGATTTGCTCATGCCCTGCACTGGATTGACACCAAAAACTGTAGAAGGATACTTTCCCATTAAAAATGGCAGATGAGGATTAAAGCAGCAAAACCAGGAAGTACATGGTCCACAACAGTACAGACCCCATTTTCACTTGCTATGCCAGCCCTGCACAATCACGTGTTCACTAGCCTGCCCAGTACAAGTGATGCACCCCCACTACAAGCATATATAGATTTTCAAACTCCTATTTTTTCCAACATCCATTCTCTCTCTGCCCAATTTCTCTCCCCTTTCCCATATTAGATCTGGCAGTTCAGCAGCCTGTTCTCCAGAGTTAACAAGTGGCAGCGCAACGACGTCGTGTCCATGGCGGAGCACCTGAAGAATTGTCCCTTCTACCAAGTGGAGCACAAGACAGACCCCGTGCTGCTGACGGGCATGTGTGAATCAAGAGAGCAGATTCAACAGACTTTGGTTTCTACTTTCAAGCGCAGAGTCTGAACAGCCTGCTCCGCCTCTGCCACACTCCTTTCAGGGCCCTTGAAAAAAAGATTTGGGAATTTGGGTGTAAAGATTGTTGCTTCCAACCCTCCGTTGGACGTACAAAAATGGTTTCTCCCCAGCTGTGTTTGAAACATCCTGCATATTTTCTTTTTGTTTTTTCCTGTATTAATTTCAATGTTAAAACTTCACCCACTGCTCACTGATAGCACGTGCTTTCTGTTTATGTTTCCATTCCTTGCTGAATACAGCATCCCAAAAAATAAGCAATAAGGATCTGGGTTGAAAACAGCATCTTCGTAACCTTGAAGGTAGGGTGCTGTTCTTGTACCACATCCCTGAGAGAAGCAAGATCACTTAATGTACGTAGGTCTGAAACACCTTAGTTTTGGGGTCTGAAAGACAAGTTCTAAGAGCACAGGTAGATGCCCTCCTGCTTGACAGACCTAGGGGCTGCTAATCTAATTCTGAGACATGGGCAAAAGAGACATGAACCCCCAGAATTAAGTGAATTAATGAGAACTCCAGTGAGGACTCAGGAATTCACTGCCCAGCCACAGACCATCATTTAGGACCCTGATTCATCCAAGTGTGCCTAGTTGAGCACAAACCTAAAGCTGAGCTTTCAAACCAAACCAAAGCAGACAACATGCTCTTTGTTAGAAAAAAACAAGTAGTAAACAGTTTTAGGGGCTCAAGTGACTTCTTGTATTTTTCAGTTAATAACTTCCTCTGGTTTATTTCAAAATACATTGAAGCCATCAAAAAATATTCAGAGCAACTTTTAGAATTTCTTACCTACTCAGCGTTGCAGTTGTACACTGCAAGTTGTAATTGCAAACAACTGTGAACAGTATGTCAAAGACATACTGTTTTTTTCTGTAAAAGAAAAGGCATTCAGCAACCTATTCAGTAATGGTACAGGTAACGTTTGCTTCAGTTAAATGGGCTGGAGTATAGGATTTTTTCCCTTTCTTACAGAGCAGAAAAGTGATAAGAATTTGGTTTCTTTTTTAATAAATACACTGATTTAAAACCAGAATGTGATTGTTGAGGCAACAGATGAAAAGAAAGCAGACATGTTCCCAGCAGTGTCTGTCTTACTGCACTATTTAAACCCATTTCAGTGGTGCTAGTTAGAAATGCCATGGTTGTGGTGGTGGGTGGGATTCCTCTGAAATCATCATAAACTGATTTGACAGCTTAAAGCCACTGCACGGCCATAGAGGCACTGACTCACACCCCTTTCTCTTTTAAGCTGGTAGCCAGGAGCGCGAGCTTAGGATATGAGGTCTGGCTTTCATCTCACCATGTCGGGCAGGAGAACCTTGCCAGGAGCTGGGACGTCTGCTGGCCTGCACCACCACTCTCCTTGCCTGCGCTGGCCGGGTGAAAACTGGCCTGCGTGGATGGACACACACCGCATTTGCTATCCCTGGTCTCGGTGCAGATCTGGGATGAGGCAGCTGTGCCAGAAGGAGCCTTCTCTTACAGACAAAGGTTGCTGATGAAGCTGAGCTGAATGCTTGGTAATCAGCGTGGTGATCAAAACCACGCTGAGTGCAGCTCGTCCTTGTCTACACTTGCATCTTAAGTGATCCCTGTGAGATTTGTAACCATACAAGGATATTTTTCTTCTCCAGACATATGCCCTCAGTACCATACTGTCTGAATTGTGGGGTCAGGGGATTGATCCCAGGAGCAGGAGTAGCAGCAGTCAGTGGAAGGCTTAAGCCACTGCACAAAACCAAACTGGCTATCCTTTAAATTTGCGCACAAAAAGTCACCTGTCCTCAGAACATCCCATATAACATCAGTCACCTGATATTATCACTGGTTTACACAGAGAAGTTGACAGAGGTGAGAAAATCCAGCCAGACTTCCTAGGCTGGTCTCTACATCAGGATCTCATCCTTCGCATATCAGGTACCTGATTTTGAAAGATGCCGAGCACATAGCTGTACTGCAGACCGTGGTAGATGCAAATGTACATCCAAGTATTGGGTGCCAGTATCTATGCTGGGTAGTTAAAAATGGAGCTATCCAAAATTATGGATAATTTCAGGAGTGAAAAAAAAGCCAAACAAAACAGATGCTTAAATAATAGGGTCTCAGAGTGACTCAGCATTTGAGGAGGGTGTAAGAGTCCATGAAGTTCAATCTGTGAACCATATCTCACCCGATCAGCCACTTTTCTGTAAATTGGTGTAACTGCACTGAAATTGTGTCTTGTGTTAGATAAGAATTGGGCTTGTTTTACCCTTAGTGGCAGTCTCACTGCCACTGCTGCTATTACACTTCTGGCCTCCTTCTCTTCATGACAGAGGATTTTTGTTCTTCTATCTCCTTGCTCCTGGAGATCTCATGACTTCAGTTCCAGCCTTATTACCACTGACCCTGCTTCTTTCCTGTGTTTGAGGTGCCAAAGTCAGACTACAGGGAGGATGCAACCTTTACAAACATGGTGGTTTAGGGTGCGGGTCAGCGATAGGAATATTGCAACCTCTCTCTCTTGGGATCAGGCAGGATGTACATACAACATCTAGGAGACTGGATCATTTTCCTGCTGGTACTGCTATGGGGTCTGCTGGAGAGACACAGGCCGTTAATTCACAGAGAGAAAAAGACACATTCACCACCGTGAATAGGTAGGTATACTTCTGTAAAATGTAGATTTGGTTAAGTAACCTTCAGCGTATACAGGGGAAGCTGATAATCCACAGTCATCTTCAGGTTAGTCTAATGAACCTAATCCTGGAAGAGGGAAAGCTGCACAGGGAAGTGGAGATCACCCTTATATCAGTGTGTTCCCACCTGGCAACTTCTTATCTCTCACTTAACACTAGTGGAAAGCTGTGGGCCGTTGTCCTATGCAATTTAATTAATCAGTTAATTAAAGGATGCCAAGCTAGCTCAATGTTGACAGTCCTGCTCATTATTAGAGTCAGCAGAAGCTTTGGGGAGCTGCAAGGAACTATATCTGCCTGCCCTTTTTATCTTGGTGAGCCCAACTCTGGCTTACTTGAAAGGCGAGAGGCTTTGGTTTGGGTTCAGCAAGTCCTTAGGCTCCTAGTTTAAGGTCATAACTTGACCAATGGAAAGTTAAAACTCTTCCTAAATTTCAGCTTGAAGGACTTGATTAGAAGCAACTGGACATTTGGTGTTTTTCAAAACAGGTCTTAACACTGGGGTGGAGTTTGAACTGGAAAAGGGGATCCAAGTGCAAAGAGCATTGAGGTTGCTCTCTGTCCAAATGCCATACTCTGGACCTTCATGGCTTTGGTCATGTTTGTGCTGCCCACAAGTCTCATGAAGTGCAAGAGCAATATTCCACGCGCTCCAGGCTGTCATGTTTTGTGGTCTTTCCTCTTGTTGGAAGAATGGGTACTGAAATGGTGGCATTGTGGAAATCAGAGAGGCCAGAGCAGAGCAAAAATGGTCAGGATAAGAGAGCAGAAAAATGGGAAATAGGAAAGGTAATGGGTTTGGATAAAGGACACATGCCTGGTTGTAGGTGTCATGAGGAGAGGCGAGTGGAGACAAGTAAAAGAGCACAGGAATGAAGGGAAGTGGGATGTGGAAGAGATGATGCAGTTGCAAATGGTTTAGGAAGAAATGGTTGAACTCAACAGACACCAGGAGGATAGGAGCGATGCTTAGGAGAGCAGAGATATAAGGGAAACAGAGAGTGTATTTTATCTGGTTTCTACTGACAAAGAAGATGTTTGGGTGAGCCTGGTGAACTCACTGAAATGCAGGGTCTGTTTTGAACTGTAATTCACACAGTGGACCTCACTCTGTGGCAGAGCCTCTGTTCTGGGTTAGAGTATTCAGCCACTGGATTGCTGAAACATGAGCTCAGAGGCCACCATAAAACAACAAAGGGTCAGGAATTTTGATGTTCTTGTATGCTCATCATTTGCTGCCAGCAACAGACTTTCTGGATAACTGCTTCTCCTTGAGGAAAGCACTGGAAATTCCCTGTCCATGTTATAGAGTAACATGGGGCAGATGATAATTCTTAAGGGGTGAAAGGACAGGTAACCTACTAACACGTATAAGTCTGGATTGGAGGAAGAAATTACTTGCCAGGCCTCCAGCTCCCAAAACAGAGTGAGCACAGATGAGGTGAAGTGTAAGTGAACAGTGTTTGTTATTTTGCAAACCTCTGTAACTCCTTGCTGCTTTTATAAGAATAAAAAATATTATGGTTTAAAAAAAACAACAAACCACCACCCAGCAAAATCCAGGTTTTAATTTGTTTTTTTTTAGTTTCATCACATTCATGTTTGCTTTGCTTTCGAATCAGGTGTGGTAGGTTCTGTACCCTCATATTCATTATGCTCCTTTCCTCTGCACCACTCTTCAACGTCATTTTCCTGGTTGAAGACTGTTATTGGCATTTATTATTTATAGTTATTTTGTATCTAGTTTTAACCATTATTTTTTATTTTGACCCCATCCTCTTTGCGTAGCAGCTTTCTCCTTCCTGGGTCAGTTATTTATTTAGAAGAAAATCATTCTCTTCTTTTAAAAATTCGTTTTCCAGATTGACATTACATTCTATCTACAGACATTTAAAGAAGAGTTTTCTTTGCTGATCCCTCTCCCTACCCTTCACTTTGTGGCTATTCATCCAGGTAGTTACAGATGGATTTTTCCTTCTTTACTTGGGGTGCAAGTTTCATAGCCACTGTGCTTCTCTCTCAGACCTTCTGGGCATTTTTCACATCCAGTTTCCTTACCATTACAGTCCATGTTAAAGAGTTTTCTTAATTCCTGGGGTTTCAATTTCTTTGGAAACAAAACCTGTGTATACAGTAGAGGCCTATTCTTATTTAGCTTCCCACTTTATTTATATGTAAGGAAATTATGATCACACACTCCACATTTATTTTTGATGACCGCCTGCTCTATGACTTAATTGCTATTTACAACTAACAAATCTTTTGTAGGTTCAATGATGGTTTTATGAAGGAATTTGTCATCTGTCATGTTGAGAATTATAGGCCTAAGGCCCATGATTATCATGAGAGATTATTCTCTGGTTTATAACTCTGAAGTTAGTTTCCCTATGGCAGCATAGTTCTTACTGGGATTTATCTGTTTTAATATTAGCTCTCTCCCTGTATAGCCAGTTATGAACTTGAGCAGGTCACAGCTGACTCTGAGCTGCACCAGAGAAATGCCTCTTTAAACTTTCTGAGTTTCACCTGAACAGCCTATAACATCATTCATGTGATGCTAATTCACTATCTTTATCTTCCTTTGTAGCAGTCCTGAACAGCAGAATATTTTAATTCCAGGGCTGACTTTTATTCTGCCATATTTCTGTTACTTGCATGATAACTAGTTTATACCTCATATTAGTTGCCCGTATTTCTTCCTTACTGATATTTATAAGGTAGTCACAAAGGCAATGGAACCAATGTCTTCTCAATAGTAGCAGGAGATATAACAAAGAGAATTGGCAACAAGCTGAAGCTTGGCAGATTCAAGTAGAACTTCAGGAACAACTTTTTTACCAGAAGGGAAATGCAGCACTGGATCAGGTACCCAGAAACAACAACATCTCCACTCATGGAGGGTTTCCAGACTTGGTTGGACAAAATCATGGTGACCTGACTGAGCCACAGGTTGGATCTCCTCCCACCATCACATCTCTGAGGTTCCCTGTAGTACACAGGCATCCCCAGGCTCACCTGCTTCCCTTAGCTGAACTTTGGCTACCAGCATTGTGTGCGTTTCTCTCATCACAAGTGGTATATTCTTTCCCTTGTTTTCTAGGTCCTGCCCATCAATACCTCCTTATCTGTCATCACATAGTTATTTAGCTGGTTTTCATCTCCCTGCATAGGAAAGCAGATACACAGCCTTCTTCCAGCATTTGCAGCATCCTTGAATGCGATACCTACATGGTAAAGTTACATTTACTACCAAGCTTGGTAAATTGCTCAAGTGTTTACCAGAGCTATTCCTTTCAGCCAGGCTAATCCAGCGTGCAATTGCAGCTCTGGAGAATGGAAGGGTCCCAGCTTTAGGAGACACCTGGAGGGATTTGATTACAGAGAACAGTCAAGAGTGGATTACTGCTCTGCAAAACGAAGTCTATCACAACTGCTGCTCTTGAGCCTCTTCGCAGGCAGTGACCCAAAACCTGTTTCACAGGCACAGCACAAGCTGCAGACCTACGCAGCTCCTCTGAATAAACAGCTAATGGGCAAATCTGCTCATACTCCAGAAGAAAGCTACAATGAGTTTTTTAATAGAAATTGCACTGCTAGAAGTTTACAAGATGGAAAAGATCTGCAGTTCTGCAGGTGTGAAAAAGACAGACGTGGTTAAATGCTTTTTCTGCCTAACAGGGAATTTGAAGGTAATACTCAGAAATATTGTATGTAACCAAGGCGGGATGGGGGGGGTGGAAGGCAGAAGGAAGGTGTGGATGGAAAGAAGGTATACGGCACACAATAAAAGTGAGAATTTATGAGGCATACAGGGTGATAAGGAGAGTTCAAAATAATCTGGAAAAACTGGATTGCTGCAAGTGCTAATGGGGCTTGGAAGGAGTTCTTTCAAAATACATTGAAAACCGAGAAATGCCAGTAATGGACTAGGCCCTTACTGGGTGCCTATAGGAAAACTGTTGATTGAGGAGATATTTGATGTAGGCTTTTTGATACAGAGAAGTTAGTCGTTTGTATACAGAAAGAAATGTAATTGTCTATTCATACTACTTGAGGATGGTAAACAACTTCCTAATCTATTTGCAAACTAAGGAAGATTTTAACAGCATCTATTAAGTGTAAGTATTTTCAGATCAGTAGCCAAGAACATTTGCATCTTAGAATCATAAAAGATTTGGCTGAGAAGGCACCTGGCCTAATGGAGTTAAGTATTTTAAAATCCTGTCATATAGAGAAATCCCAAGATCTCGGAAGGGTGTGCTGTGCCAGTGTTCATAGCGATGACACCAATCATTGTTAGGTGCTTCCATAGTAATAATTACAGGTAAGAGAGTGTGAGTTAACTAACAAGGGCTTCAACAATGAAAATGACAATAACTTAGCACGTTTAAGAAAACAAAAGTGTTTGACAAAATGAAACATTTGGTTGATAAAAGCACTGGTGCAGATTGTTATTAACAAACCAAGAAAATTCCGAAGAAAAATAATAGTGTATGTATACATCATCATTTGCATTGCACGGATTAATTCCTAACAGACAAAGGGCAGAAATTCATGGTCCAAAAAGAAGGAGCAATCCCTGCTGAAAGAGTGTGCCTCTGTGCAAGAACTGTGCTGGTTAATGTTGGCATCAGGAGATACAACTTGTCAAAACCAGTGTTGATCAGATTTGCAAGTGGCAGGATCAGTAGCTGAAGCAGAGGGAGTCCTTCAGATCAACACAAGTCCCTTGGCCAGCTGAACACACTCGAACAAGATAAGGTGCTCCTCAGGTACTGGACCACCTAGCTGTTGATCCACAAACCCCTATCAGTTGCCTGGCCTGTGGGAACACATAGAAGTGACCACGGGCAGAATGTAACTGCTGGTGGAAGGAGTTTTTGCTTGTACCATTTCGACTTCATGGAAAGGGAGCGCTAAGGAACCCTTGGTGTCAATACTGTCACGAACTTCATTGGTGACCGCTGAAGAAGTCGCTGTCACCCATGACTGCCAATGCCAAGTTGGAAACCCAGCAAAGCCCGAAGCTGCAACACCTCTTGGCAGTCCAGGCATCCACATGCTTTTTAATTATGTTGAAAACTTGGAAGTGGTCCAGAGCAAAATGACAGGACCGACTGGGAAGGTCAGAAAGCACTTTACAGTGGGCACTGAACCAGTATCTCTCAATCGCACCACAGAAAATACAAAGTACTGGTGGGAGCACCAGAGTACTGGTGCACTAACCTGCAGGGAAAGGCACAGCAAGAATCAACAGCTGCAAGTTATATTTAGGCATGTTCAGAGTAAAATAAGACATAATATACTCAACAGTGAGGAAAGAAAATTAATGGAGAGATGAAAGGAATGCATTAAGAGCGGCCCTATTCCTCGCAAGGAGAAATATACGATGGCACTCGATTTGATTAGCTGCTCTATGATGTTCCCCACTGGAGTTGCTATGGAGAATTCATTATTACTGTGTCCCTGAAGGTCTCAAGCTTAATTTAAACCACAAAACCAAGTAACGCATATACCCTAAAGCAGAAAAAGTAATACTTACTGATATACAAAGTGACCTTGAGTTACAACATTCCTTACATTTTACATATAAAACACTTATTACAGAAAATGTCACTAAGAGACTAAAAGTTCATCAGGGATACACTCGATTGCATTAGAAAGACATGGATAAATAATATGTTCTGCATCTCTGGGAGACAGCCGTGCTGCCTTGCAAGGTCAAACGTGCTGTGGCCAAGTGCCATGTGGCAACACTTCCTGGCCATGTGAATAGAGAAGCAGGAATCTGGTCATCATCTGATTAGCTGCTAGGCAGATGAACCCATTATAAGGTACACTCTGTCACTAGAAATAAGTATTAAAGCAGGTGTTCTAAACTAGTTCTGTAGGAGAATTATTACATAGAAGGCATTAAATTTGTTATGGATTTTGCCACCCTGCAAAACATAAGATTAAGTTCTTTGCACTTCAGTCAGCACAAGATTACTCAGAGGCTGTGGCTGCATTGTATTGTAAATATAGACAAGCCAAAAGTTCTAATGCAGTACTGAAGGAGCAGTCATTTTGCAAACAATAAAACCAAACTCAAGATTATCTTTTCCATATAGATTCCCCTTGTTTGATTATGCCTATGCTCATACAATTTAAGCTAGCTAAATAGATTCATCAGTCTAACCACAGTGGTTTAGGTGCACTTTATGAACATAGATGAAGCTCAGCTTGGTACTTGCCTCAAAGAGAACATGCATTAACTAGAAGTAAAGCATTTGAATCGTGTTAGCTTCAACCTCACATTGTATCATGATCACACATTCTGCAGCACTTCCAAAGCAAACGTGGACACGGCTTCCCTAACACATCCCAGACACCTTGTTCAGTCAAAGCTGTTTCTGGAACACGACAGGCACATTACATAAGAGGCCAGACTCGATCCTGGAGGTCAGTGTGCAGAGCTTCTCCAACCATGCAGTTGCAACCTACCCACCATAGCAATTCAGTGTAAGTGTCCCTGTTGCAAGGCACCACAGTAAGGACAGGCTTAGTCAGGGTTGCCTTTTAACCTGTAGAGATGTCAGTCTTGAAACATTTGAGAATGACATCTCTGCACACTTCAGTTCTGAGAGCTGTGCTCACCCTTACATGCATTTGCCAAGTTCATCACAGAATCAGACTGGGAAGAGCCTTTCTTTTGTGACAGAAGGGTTTCAATGATACAACTCCCTACAGCAGGTAAAGCTGTCCTTTATAAAGTTTGTTCCCACCTTGGTACCACATGCTTAGGCCAAGAAACTTCAAATTCCACCTGTCACCCTCAGCCTCTTGAAGACCCATAGTGAAGTGCCTAATGCACAGGAATCGTTCAGAGCTAAAACCCCTCTCCCATACTCCACCAGGCAGTGACAGACAGTAAATCACTCAAGCCTAGCATGCAGCAGGAAAGAGATATGCACACTGACCATAGACATGATACCAAACTTTCCCACAAGTCCCCCATCTTGGTCAGCGAACTGCAAGGAATCTCTGCCAACTGCTTGGTAGGGATGGGCTGGGACAAAGCACCAGGGCCAGCATTCATGCTCTCTGACTCTACACTTCTTCCAGATCAGAAGCTTGAAGCAGCAAGCTCTGTTGCAAGAGCTTGGCATCACAGTCCTTGGTTGGATCAGCACAGTGAGCAGCAAGAGGTTCACACGTAGACACAGTAAGATGACTCCCACATGGCCGCAGCTTCTTGAAAGCCCACGGGCATCAGGTAGTTCCTCTCAATAGCTGGATACCTTTTCTCAGAGAAGGTCACCACAGCTACAGAACGGCTGCTTCTCCTCCCTACCACTGCCTCAGGGCTTCTCTCTCTAAACGGAGTATGGAATGCTGACCAAAGAGATGTCTTCACCAGTGCTGCACATTTGTTTTTCATAGTAACAGCAATCTTCTGCATTTATCACCTTCTCTGACCATGTATCTTTCATCTGGACTTCACTGACATGAGCAATGATAAGCTACAAGGGGTAATGAAGCTCCTGTAACATTCTGCACTCTCTCTCTCTCAAAAAAACCCAAACCAACCCAAACAAAATAAAATCAATCAAACAAAGACAGAAAGGATAAAGAGGAAAAGGGGAAAGAGAAAAGGAAAAGAGAAAAGGGAAAAGGACTGGGCTTTTCTATTCTCCAAGCTTCCAACTCTATTACAACCACCCCCTACCTTATGTCCCAGACAAAAGCAGGGGACACATGCTTCCCTCCAGAGCCTGATGTGTCACACTAAGTTAGTCCAGCTCCTACTCACTGCCAAAACATGCTCCTCCTCACAGCTCAGCTGACTCCCAGGTCACTCTCCTCTTGAGCTTTAAAACGTGGCATCACATTCACCACTTTCCGCTTTTGGCAAGCCTGGGTTACACGCTGCTCAGAGAAGCTCAGCTATTTTATTCTGGAGTTCCTTTAAGACTCTTGGACAAATGCCATTGCCCCCAGCGAGCTGTTACTGTTTGCTTTGTCAGTGTGTTGAACAACCTTTTCCACTGCTGCTTCAGTTTCAGACATGTTCATTGGTGAACCCCACCCTGCTGAAGAATGGGTCCTGCCACGTCGATCTCTTCGCTCAACACTTAACACAGATGCAGGGATTCCTGCAATGGCCTTATGTCCCCTGTGGCCTCCTCTCACAGCCTGATCATCCATCTGCCCCTCAGAACATCTGGCAGGTTCCTGATACATGTCAAGAAAGATCTGGTGTTAGTTTTGATTCCTTTTGCTAGTTGTTCCTTGAAGCTTTTCTTGACCTGGCTGTCTTTCTACATGTGAGGTGCTGAAGTTTGCATACTTCTCTGCTCTTCCCATAGTAGCCAACTTCAGCTTTTTTTGATAGATGCTTTTTTCTGACTTCCTTTACTCCACTGAGCAATGCTTTCTGTTCCCCACATGAAAGGTGCTCATCCCATTTTTCATGAGCATGCCTGGTTTAGCAAGGATGGCAAAGGGTGACAGGAAGTGAATTCAGGTGATGCGAATGAAAAATATAAGGGGTGGCATTTTCGGACAGACAGAAAAAAAAACAGTTGTGGTTGGTGTTGGTATAGGCCATCAGTGCAAGGCAACAGGTCAAAACTACAAAGGCTGCCGAAGCAGAATGGGAAGAAGAGAAGGCTGTTTCCAGAAGGCTGGAGATCAAGAGGTAGAGGGCAGGAACAGTGAAGACATCAAGTGAGAAAACAGGATTATGACGCTGATCCCTGGATGTCACATTGAGAGGGGGTGTGAGAAGCAAGAGGGATCAGCAGCATTGCCCCAACAGGTACATTTGATGTGCTGATGTAGCGTTACAAGAGGTAGGAGAAGGGATTAAGGGTGATAGTGGAGAGCAATTGCACAGGATTGTATGGGATGATAACACTGACATGTGGTGAGTCAAAGCAGTGACTGTCAGTGAACCAGGGCAGCATGGGACAAAGCTGATGGATAACCATGAAGAGGTCCAAATCCTCCAACCCAACCAAATAGGTTGGGCCAATGATAATAAGGTGCAGCAAAGGAAGGGAAAATTACTACAAAGGCAGGAAAGACAGCATGTCATTGTTTTAAGAGACTGTGGAATAACTTCAGCCTCCTGTGCTGCAAACTGTCTGGCATGAGTCATCTTCTGGGAGACATATAACTTGCCAGCACATATTTCAGTGTCACTAGGCAATGTGGGCCCTCCCACCATAACCAGGCACCGTGCATGGGAAAGGAGGGCACAGTTTTCTTCTCTTTCTGAGTTCAGTCACCTCTGCTCTTTCCATTCAGCTCCCTCTCTTTCCCTGTTTTCCACAGTATTTTTTACCATTTTCTTTTCCCCTTTTTCAAACGCTTCTGAAGTCATGGGTTTGCTTAGTACTGATTTCTTTATGAATTGCTGGGTTTCTCTTTTATACTTGTGTATATGCCTGAATCATTCTCACACACACACCCCTCCCATGAAATACAATCAGCATTTTATTAAGTCCTTAGCATGAAAGATCAATTTTCCTCATCTGATAAATATGCACAGACTCATACCAGGAGGTGTGCTGCAAATACTCTGAGATCCTTTATTTGCAGAGGATTTGGAAGGCAAACAGCCCTACACTCTGTGAAGTGGGCCATTTTTCAAACTGCAGGGGAATGTTCTTTCTCTAAAACACTGCCCAGCAACGTCTTGTGCCTTACTTGAGGAGAATCCCTTTCTCACCCAAAAATTTGCCCAGGGGTGTAAACTTCTTGATATAGGAGATGTATCTGAAACAGCTGAACAGCCTTGAGAAAGAATGAAAAGAAGAGGTGACAGAATAGGACAGTGACTATAATGAGGAAATCCCACTCTTCTCAGTATCACCAGAAGTGGCCACATGGCTTGACTAAGATTCATGTTTTGTTGGCCAGCCTCTTCGGGAAGGGAAGTAAAGGGAAGAAAAGGGAAGAAAAGGGAAGAAAAGCAGATATTAATCCAGATATTCTAGGCCTTTTATTTACAGGGGATAAACCTTACATTACGTCATTATAAAAGACAATGCCAAAGGTTATCCTACCACCTAATCCTTAACTTGAATTTATCAAGCTACATCTTGAAAAAAACATTAGGTTCTTTGCGTCATGGATCATTCTGAAGCTTCATATTACTGCTAGCCTGAGATCTT
This sequence comes from Pezoporus occidentalis, assembly GCF_034315485.1. Classification (NCBI taxonomy): domain Eukaryota; kingdom Metazoa; phylum Chordata; class Aves; order Psittaciformes; family Psittacidae; genus Pezoporus; species Pezoporus occidentalis. The sequence continues at coordinate 2,391,455 of NW_026912898.1, forward strand.
GAGAGGGAAAACATGAAATCTCTCATGCAGAAGAATTAATTGAATGCTTCTGAACAATTAAAAAGGAGATGGGAAAGGGGGGTGATGCCTTCTGCTCTGCCTTTTCAGAAGGGTGTGGTGGGAAGTGTTCCCTCAAGCCATTTGGCGATGAAATCTGGCCTTACCCGTAGAAGAACTGGGATTTATAGACTAACTTCTCTTCTTAAGGGCTTAATTCCCTATGGATCCCCTTTTTCAGCATAACTTTTGGTTTATATTCCAGAGAAGGAGACATCACCATCACCAGAGCAAAGCCAGGCAGCAAAAGCAACACGAAACCGCCAAGGCAGGAGTGACTGAGGGGTGCACCTGGAGAATTACCTGAGGCAGTATCCAAACCGGAGGTAAACATAAACTGGGTTGTCCCAACATCAGCTCTAGCAAAGCTCCAGGCGGGCAGCAGCAGGCGTGTGTGTGTCTATCAAGCAAACGCTTGCTGTGCTGTGCTAGGCTCAGAGTTTGACCAGACCCAACCCTGCAGGTGTCGGTCTCAAAACTAGTCTGAGGTGGCTGCATCTGCCTCCGGTTCCCAACAACAGGCAGGAGAGATGAGGAAAGGGGTGGGGACACGGGGGAGTCATGTGGGTGTGATAATAGTTATATTGTTAGGGCTGGAACAAGGAAATGACAGATTTCAGCTAGGGAGAACGAGGTGGGTGGGGGGAACCTCAAGGAGGCTTCATCTTGACCACTCTACTTAGCAGCTGCTCCAGAAATGAGTCCTGTAGTGTTGCTTGCTGCTGTTTCAGCCTGGAATGCACACCTAGCTTCCAGATGGGCATTGGACTTGGCTTAGTTATGCCAGTGAGTAGGAATTTTCATCTAGCCATTTCCAAAGCCCATCCTATTGCAATAGGACTGGACTGAGACTGGTATCTGAGGAGTGGTTAATCCTACATGGCTGAGTGATCCTAGATGAGACCCTGAATTTAGGGACTGTGCAGCAGAAGTAGAGCTTGAAGGCCTGTTTTCAGTGATTTTCTCATGGAGGATGGGTCACTAGCAGCAAAGGTGGCAGCTGACTCAGACACAAAGTAGTACGGCTAATGTACCATGGGGTCTGGTCACTGGGCTGCTTCAGCACCTAGACTGATGCAGCATTTGCAGGAAGCAATATCCCTCATCCTGCAATGCAGACAACAGATGGGAGGCACTGCATTTTTCAGGAGCTAATTCAGGTATTCCAGCAGAGGCAGAGGATGAGTAGCCACTACCCAGGCTCTCCTCTGGGCTTTGTAATGCATTGCAAACAGCAACAAAAGAGGATTCACCTAGGTCTTCTGGGCTCTGCTCATATTGACTTCATTCTCCTAGAAAGAGAGGCTGGATTCCCTCCACACAGTTCCCAACAGGATTTGCTTAGTCATACAATACCATTTTTGTGAGCTGTACCCTGTAGTCTCCCACTTTTCATGCTGAAAGACAGAGATAACACACACTGTTTCATTTTTCCCCTAGGACTCCCTTTTGTGCCACCAGAACAGTTCTCTGCACCCACTCTGTTCCTACAAGGTAAAAAATGAATAATGCATTGAAAAGCAGCCTCCTTGGGACACAAAGGAGTGGGAATGCATACATGGACATACTCTTGCTGCTGTAGTATCACTGCTTGTGTGGGACAGACACCACTGCTGCCTGGCAAGTTACATCAGCAGCAAGGGAAAAAGCGTTCAACAGCCCATTGGATTGGCTTGCAAATCCCTGCTGGCTTTTTAATAATGATCCTCTTTAGGGAGCACCACCTCTGCCTTAAGGAAGTCCATGAATCCTGCGTAAAAAACTCCCTGCTGAAAAGCAACAGCAGCACAAAGCGTATCCTCATATCTGCCCATCTATCAGCTACTAGGTGGTGCCTCTTTGGCCACATACTTCAGTTAAACTTACAGCACCTCCACACTGCTATTCCTTGACTGTCTACTGTCTGGGTTGCTAGTTTTAATGCAGAAAAATATAATCAGATGTACAGCTGATTAGTTGTAGCTAATCCAGAAATAATCACTGGTTTCTATCTTGCAAACAGGAAATTACATACACGGATATACAAAAGAATTAAACTGATTGGAGGTCTTTCAAGTAGTTTAAAAACATGTATCATTCGCTACACTTGGAATCTAGACCAGATGGGGAGAGACTTCTCTTTTTTCCCAACACAGTAAAGGTGTGTTGAAAAAAAAAAGGTTGTTCCATTTTAAAATGTTGTGTGCACACAATGTGTGATCATTATCACATTCCTACCTGGGCAGATAATAGATAGAGCTGGTAAGGAAACATTTCCAATTTGATGCCGTAAAAAATGATTCATGTTTACTCAAAGGTTGTTCAGTAGCAATAAAAAGCAATCATGCATTCAGTTTGTGAAGATACAATATATAGAAGCACTGCCCAGAGCAACAGGGTGCTTCCCATTTCAAAAGGGAAGGACCTAGTGACAAGTGTCTGAGAGAAAAGGATCTTTTTCAGCATAGAGCTCCTTGGATTTAAACTGTTGTCAGAGATGAAGCAAATATTATGAATCAAAACTTCCAGCAAGCATTTGCATGGAAGATCTTTCCTCCTAATGCAAGACTTGGGATTTCAGAAGACCATTTATCCCATAATTGCTGAGCCTGATTGGGGGTGTCAAAAACCATTGCCATCTGGTGTGACTCACCTTGATAGGTCAATACATCAAATAATATCCAGAAGCTTGTGGATGAGCAAAATGCTCAAAACACTCTTGTGGTGAGGAACATTTGAGTTATCAACAGGAGTCTTCTGCAACCTACACTAATAATTCCGTGTCACTATCTTCTGTTACACTGAAGTGTGTCTGAGGAAAATGGTACCATTTATGACTGACAGGCTTGGTCAGAAGATGGTCACTTGAATAATCTAGTTCCTTTATGCATTAGTGAAAAACAGTAGAATAAAAAGGAAAAATGTAAGTAATAAAACAACCCTGAAGAGTTATCAAATTCTGATGCTGCAAATGGAGATTGAGACTGGCACCTGAGAAGGCAACAGATTTGTTGTTTGCATTGTTTCTAGCATTTGGGGAATCGAGCTGTAATTGTGGTTGTGAGCTGGCAATGAGTTTGCAGCACATCTCTGTGACCAGGGGAACGTAAGGATATTTACAAAGCCACGTCCAAAGCACAATATTCCCATGACTGAAGCAACTGGAAGTCACCTCAGGGCTGATATGAGCTCTGAGGTGTGCCACGACAGTAGATAATGTATGGCAGCCTGAGCAGCAAATCGGCCTGAGAAAGAGGAAAAAGGGGAATTGCTTAGATGAGGGCTGACACAGCAGCTGGAAATGGTGAAAGAGCCAGCAAGATGTTTGTTTAATTATTTCCAAAAAAAAACAACCCTATGGAAAAAGTCTTCTGAAACATTTATCTAGATGTGCATGTGCTTTAGATGTCATTCAGATACGGCAACTCAATCCAGATGTTTGAGGTTTTAAGTATTCCTCAAGTCAAAAGAAATACAGAAATACAAGTTACCTTTTTTTCACACCCAGCAAAAAGGACTGTGTTTCTGAACTCATTTGCAAAGATCAGTGGAAGACTGTTTAAAATACTGTGGAAATCGGAGAATGCCTAACAATTAGCACTACCAAATTCAGCTGTAGTTGCTTTGTGGGTGCTGTTGAGTTAAATGAGTATAAAATGGGCATTTTCAGGGGAAAAATCATTTTTGTTATTGCATTAAGACAGAGGCACAATTCCAGTACAAGGGAGGTGGGTTTTGGAGGATGGTCCATTAGTGTAGGAAATCACACTGATGTCAGTCAGTCAAAGAACTTATAAACATGCTCTCTATGAAGTGACTTGGTTATGTGTTACACTGGGAATTGTAAGCACCAATGCTGCATAATTGTTAGTACCTCTGTGTATGTTCTCAGAGTTTAATGCATAGGCTACAAGGCTGGTTCAAAAGGCTGATGTGCATCTTCAGGGATTCTCCAGGTCTACCTGAGTGCATAAAACAGCTTCAGGAAGAGCTGACACCCTCCACTAAATGGCATCTCCTTCTGGCACTGCCCAACATGGGATACAGAGCTGCATGGACCGTAAGTCCAACCCAGAAGGGCATTTCTAATGCTCTGAGGAAGCTGCTTTGTAATTGGCATTTAGTAATAGTAATAGTAGTAATAATAATAATAGTAATAGTAACAAACAGTAATAGTTCATCCCCCCCCATCCCTCCCACATTTTTAGATATAGATTGGACATAAAGGAGAAGCTGTTCCCTGTGAGGGTGCTGAGGCACTGGCACAGGGTGCCAGGAGAAGCTGTGGCTGCCCCAGCCCTGCCAGTGTTCAAGGCCAGGTTGAATGGGACTTGGAGCAACCTGGACTTGTGGAAGGTGTCCCTGCCCGTGGCAGGGGGTTGGAACTAAATGGTCTTTAAGGTCCCTCCCAACCCATGATTCTATAATTTTGCAACTCATCTTTCATGAAAGTTCAAAATAAATCACTTGAGACACAGTTAAGTTTAGAACTGCAGAGGAAGCGATGCTTTTGCTTTCCATTGCTTTTCGTCACAGGACGGAGCTAGAGGAAAGCTCTAAGTTGTGGCTGTAGGTTTGTAACAAGCATCTGTCACAAGGCTCTTCCTGGCACGCTGTCACTTAACTGCCAGCCTCAAAAGTTACTGCTTGCCATTTTCAAGCATGGTATTTTGCAATATGAAGAGGTAAAAGCGGCTGTGTATTTTGAGTCACTAACCAAACCATTGCTTTCTCCAGTAAGGATCAAAATTCAGTGGCAGATGACTGGTCTGGAGCAGGTATTCATAAAGGAAAGAAAGAAGTGAAAACCTCAGAGAGAGCTAGTTTGAGAGAAAACCATTTGGGAAGAGGCCTGGGAAAGAGGTTCCAGTGTTCTCATGGCAGGGGGGTGTTTGGGACCTCTGGTCACTTTTGGCTTTGGGTATTCATTTCCGTGGTCTGAGGAAACACTGCAAGGGTTTGGGTAACACCATAGGCCTTGATTTTCCGGGCACAGTGAAACAAGCTCCCACTCATGGCAGGGCCGGGTAGTTCTGGTTAGGAAACGATTCTTTAGTTAATGAACCAGCAAGGGCGATGCTATCTCATGCGGATCACTGTGCCGCCACCAGCCTTCTCTGCGCAGCCCATCCCTCTTCGCAGATCTCCCCCCAAACTCTCCATCACCCTCAGCCTTGCCCTCGGAAAGCACAATTCGGCGATTAAAGCCACGCAGGAGCCCTCACCCTGCCTCCCCAACAGGGTGCCCCGTCCGCCCGGCGCTGCCTTCGGGACGAGCGCTACCAGCCCGCTTTCTGCATCACCTCGGCTCGCTGGGACGCCGCGTCTCCGCAGCCTGGGGGTGGAAGGAGGATGAGGAGGAGGGACCGGCTGTTCCGCACCATACCTGGCCGGGGCAGGCTCCCCTCGGGGGCACCGGGTACCCCGCCGGGAGCGCGGTGGCCGCGCCTTGACCCCCCGGCAAGCACCCCCGGCGCCTCCAAGGTCACAGCCCCGGTGCCTCGGCCGCGAACACTTGAGAGTTTAAAGAGGCTTTTCTTGCTCGGGAGCGGCGCCCGGGGGGAAGGGGCAGAGGAGGGAGGGAGGGAGGAAGGGAAGGGAAGGGAGAAGGGGCGGGCGGGGAGAGGCTGGCAGGGCAGGAGCCGGGCGGGGTGCTGGCTCCAACTGGAAAGGAACCGGTCCCAGCCCAGCCGGAGAGGCTGCGGGAGAGCCGGCAGCGCTCCGGGAGAGCACACCGGCCCCGGGACCGGCCCGAGCAGCAGCCGGCGGCCATGGGAGTCAGTCCCGGGGGGCCGGGCAGGGGTCGTGGCTGAGGGAGGGCAGCGGGAGGGACGCGGGGCTGCTCGATGGGGGAGGATCTGCCCCGTCACCTGAGGGAGAGGAGGGCTTGGAGGGGAGGGATAGGAGCGGGGGCATGGAGGGCTGGGGACCTGCAGCCTGGGATGGGGTCGGGAAGGAGAGGATGAAGGCACCGAGTTTTTGGGAAGATGGTGATGCAGGGACAGGTTTTGCACCTGGAAAGGTTTCCTGGAGCCCCAGTCTTGGAGGGCTAGCCCTTAATTCTGAGTCTGTGCTATAGGGTGGGTCTGTGAAGACAGGGAAGATGCCAGAAGGAGAGAAAACAAGGCAATGTAAGCAAGAAGAGGAGCAGCAGCAGAAAGAAGAGAAGCGGGAGGGTCTTATCGAGTTCTACAGTTCCTACCAGGAGCTATTCCAGTTCTTCTGCAGCAACACAACCATCCACGGGGCTATCCGCTTGGTGTGCTCCAAAAAGAACAAGATGAAGACAGCCTTCTGGTCTGTTCTCTTCTTTCTCGCCTTTGGCTTAATGTACTGGCAGTTTGGGATCCTCTACAGGGAGTACTTCAGCTACCCTGTCAACCTCAACCTCAACCTTAACTCCGACAGGCTGACTTTCCCAGCTGTGACGCTGTGTACCCTCAATCCCTACAGGTAAGAAATAGACTGTTCTATAGACAGCCCCAGAGCTGTTAACCATCTTGATTTTTGCAGGCATAGGATAAAAGCAGGTACTCCTGTTCTTCTCATGGTCCTTGACTGTCCCCTTCTATAGCATTGCCAGTGGAAAGGACACTTTTCATGGGCCTTTACTGCTGCAGGGCTTTCACAGTAAGGCATGTTACTTTAGGCAACTATTTGGTGGTGTATGTTAGCAAGCTGCCCTGTAAACTGCCACAAGGCAAAAGCAGATGTGTTTACGTCTCTCCTACAAGAACGGTAGCCTCCAGCAAGGGCTTGGATTTGCAGTTATCCTGAATCATCCCAGCAAACTTTGCCGAATGTCTTATTCAGAATTGTTTCTGTGCGTCCATCCCTAAGCCTCCCGGCTCCTCTTTCCACTCCCTGTATAGATACAGCGCCATCCGGAAGAAGCTGGATGAGCTGGACCAAATCACCCACCAGACACTGCTAGACCTTTATGACTACAACATGTCTTTGGCACGAAGCGACTGGTCCACGCTGTCCACACGGAAGCGTAGCTCAAGAAGTCTGCTCCATCAGGTCCAGCGCCATCCACTGCGAAGGCAGAAGCGGGATAATGTAGTCAACTTGCCAGAGAATAGTCCCTCAGTGGACAAGAATGACTGGAAAATTGGCTTTGTTCTGGTGAGATCCCTAGATACCTTGTGTCCTACCCACTCCAGTCTGCCTAGGTACTTCTGTCATGTTAGAACCTAGGCCATGCCTTTCCTTACATAGAAGTCTGACTGATCTGCACTGGCTTTTGCTAATGGCAGATAAAGGTAGAGCTGAATCTTTTGCTCAATGCAATCCTGTTCCCCAAGTCCTGTCCCTGTCCATGCAGGCCTCAGGATACTTGTCTACAGGAATGCTCATCTTTTCCCAGGTGGAGCAGGGAAACCTTGTCCTTCCTGAAGACATCATCAGCCTTGCACTTGCCTTTGGAGAGCCATTTATTAACCTCAACCTCAGTGTTGCTCAATAACAGCAAAGGGGAAAGTATTGAATGGCTGTGGGTCACATGAAAGGGTCATGGTCACACTTGCTCCTAGGTAGCACCTTCTTCACCCCAGGGTATCTGTGTTTGCATTTAAAAAGAAAGGCACTGAAGGACTGAAGCTGATCACTTACCTGTTAAGTGGTGTTCCCACAGGATCACAAAGGTTTTTTGGAGCACACCCTGAAGGAAGGGCTCCCCACACAAGAATTTAAAGCTTCTGGGTTTATAACACATAGAATTTATGTGCAGATCACACTGACACCTCACTGTAACTTGCTGCCTCTTGGGTTTTAACTCAGCTTTGCTCATTCTACTGGTGTTTCCCTTCCTCCAAGGAGCTGCCCTGGATTTGCTTTTCCACATCTTGTTGATCACCTTTTGGTTGAGCACGGGAGCCCTTTGGAGCATTTCCACTCCCTGCCTATGCTGAGGGCACAGCTAATCCACAGGCACAGCCTCGCCTCCTGAACAAGACTTCTCTGACACGGTTGGTTTTCTTCTTTCTCCTCTTAACAGTGCAGTGAAAACAACAAGGACTGTTTCCATCAGGCGTACTCCTCCGGGGTGGATGCCGTGCGGGAGTGGTACAGCTTTCACTATATCAATATCCTAGCGCAGATGCCTGACGCGAAAGCCCTGGATGAGTCTGACTTTGAGAATTTCATTTATTCTTGCCGCTTCAATGACGCAACGTGTGACAAGGCGTAAGTGCTGGAAACATCCCACTGAGTCTTCCTAAAAACACCCGTGTTGTGTGCCTGGGTCCAGAGGGAATCAAGGAATCCACATTAGAGAACCTCTTTCCCATGGTGGCATCTTTCCTTGTTTAGATCCCATTGTCTCAAAGGATGTTTCTTGAGTCTTTCCTGTGGGTTTTGCTCACCAGGGCCACAGTTTCTGTGACCCAAAACTATGGACCTCAGAGGATGGTTTCACCTTTTCCTGGGTCTCACAGAAATGAAATACACCGGTACAAACCCCAGAGTGGGTCCAGATACACAGTGTAGAAGTCTACACTGGTAGAGTGGTAAAGTGGTTCGTGCAGGAGAGGTGAGACTGGTTACAAAAAGATGGTAAAAAATATCCCACTTCTCTGCTACTGTTATTGGTCAAAAAGCCCCAAAGAGGTAGTGGAATGAAACCCATCAGCAAGGGAGGTAAAGAGGCAGGAAGAGCTAAGAATGTTGTCAATGTTAGGAAGGTTATACAGTAATTGCTAGGACTGCTAAAACCCATTTGGGCTCTCAAGTTAGCAGTACATTTTGATTGCTTTTCCCATTCAGGCAAGTTTACATAACAAATACTGCCCATCTGCTGTAAGCCCCTCTCCCTGCAGGTGGAAAACACTTGTTCCTCTCAGAAAGCCCTTCCCCTTGGTCTCAGCTCTTTGCAGCCCTTCTCACCCAGAGTGAATGTTTCTGTTCCCCTCTCAGGAATTATACCCACTTCCACCATCCCTTTTATGGGAACTGCTATACCTTTAACGACAACAGCAGCAGCCTGTGGACATCCTCGATGCCTGGGATCAGTAATGGTAGGTGAGAGGCAGTCTTTGGTAAGAACAGCTCAGCTCTGTCTTCCGCAGGAGTTAAAGGCATCCTGTTGTGCTTAATGCTGGTGGCGGCAGATGGCAGCTGGGCTCTGTCTTGCCCAAGTTCTCTTTTCACCCATGTGGAGATGGCTGTCTCACAAACATGGCTGTCCCTCGCTGATGCCCCACTGAACACACTCTTCCATCAGTGCCTGATCCTTACGTTCATTGCTCCCTCTGGACCTGTTCTAGCCCTTCCTGAAGTCCCCTGTTGAGCTGTAACTCTGTGCTCCTGAGGTCCAGGTCTTCACTTTCCCCGTTTTCCTGTTTCCAGCAACTGCCCTGTTTGTGTTCCCAACCCCTCTGAAACCTCTCTAGGCAAAATGTTCAGGCTTTTCTTCTATCCAGCTCAGGCTCTCCACAAAATCTCTTTTCCCAGGTCTGCTTTTTTCTAAGCCACAGCGAGGAAATACAGTTTTCTCTGGATAGTCCTGGAGCCTCCAGCTCCATCTCTGGCTTCCCTCCAGCCACCCTCAGTCGCTGCCCAGCTTCACTACAACCTGGTTGATGTTTCTCTTCCTTTATCTCTTATGGACTCATTCTAACCATTCTGCTCTCTCCCCTCTCCCACATGATGGCCAGCCATAACCTCCCTTCTCTCTGACATTCCCTCAGGTCTCTCTCTGGTGGTACGTACTGAACAGAATGATTTCATCCCTCTGTTGTCCACGGTGACAGGAGCCAGGGTCATGGTCCATGATCAGAATGAGCCAGCTTTCATGGATGATGGGGGTTTCAATGTGCGCCCTGGTATCGAGACCTCCATCAGCATGAGAAAGGTGAGGAGGCAGCAGGGATAAGACCTGAGGTTACAGGGGAGATTCAACTTGATGAATAGATACAGGTGGGTTACCATGGACCCAGTGTGTTCTAAGTGAGGGGATTAATCACATGGAGTGAAGGGAGGTGAAGAAGAGCAGCTTACTGGGCTAGACGAGAAGCATTTGGCTGCAGCTTATCAGTGAACAATTAAACGGAGGAATGCAGGTGAAGCTTCATCCCAAGGAAAGCTAGGAGCAGATACTGATGGACAAGCAGTGTGTAGCATGGAAGTGTCAGAGAACAGCAAAGTGCCAGTCATTCTGTGCAATGACCGTTTGATGTTTTAGGAGATGACTGTGCGTCTTGGGGGCAGTTACAGTGATTGCACAGAGGATGGCAGTGATGTGCCAGTGCAAAATCTCTACTCATCCCGCTACACGGAACAGGTAACTCATCATCAGTGGTCCCATGCCACCTTGTTTCCCTACTTTCCTGAAATGCTTCCGTCCCCTAACAGCCATGCTTGCCTGTGGGCTCTGTAATACTATGATGTGATACAGGTTGTGGTGGGTTTGGTTCCCTTGTTCAGCCTTTTCCACCTTGTATGCCTCCCAGGTCTGCATTCGCTCCTGTTTTCAGCTCAACATGGTAGAGCGCTGTGGCTGTGCATATTACTTCTATCCCTTACCCACTGGAGCAGAGTACTGTGATTACACAAAACACGTAGCCTGGGGTAAGTGGACAGAAGGAGTAGTAAAGCTCATGCCCACCTAAACCTGTCTGGTCCACCTCCTATACATCTCCTCATTGTCTTCAATGAGCTTTCTGGTGTGGGACATCCAAAAGACGTTCTTGTCTTAGATGGTTATGCCCTCTGAGCTTGTGGAAGGAAACCTTCTCTGCATTCCCCTTGCTGTTGCACATCACCTTTTGCATGCAGATACTGTGAGCTTACCTGGATTTACTTTCTCTGCTGTTTAGGTTACTGCTATTACAAACTCCTGGCTGAATTCAAAGCTAACGTGCTGGGCTGTTTCCACAAATGTCGAAAACCTTGCAAGTAAGTTCGATCATCAGTCAGTCAGGAGGACTGGTAAATCTTTATTCCTGGAGTTGTGGGAAAGCATTCCCTGACCAGAGCGAAAGCTTGAGTCAATAGCTGAGCTGCAACCCAAAATGGTATTTCTCCCATCAGGAAGCCAAAATGGCTGAGGAACATCAGTGTCAGCTTGGGAATGAGCTCCCGAGGACCGTGCAGAAGCATAGTGGGAGGTGGGCAGAACTTCAGCATGGGAGGGAGCTTCCAGGTGTGCCTGGAGATTGACAGACCTGGTCTTGTGGCTTCTGCAGCTTCAGCAGCTAATACAGCCTCTTGTCTTCCAGAATGACACAATACCAGCTCTCAGCTGGATACTCCCGCTGGCCGTCTGCAGTCTCAGAGGTAAGGAAAGGGTGTCCTGGCTTCTCAGCACTGGTCTCACCTCCCATTTAGCCCTTCCTCAACTAAACCTACAAGAGGTGACTGTGATGATGCAATGCAATTTATTGCACTCTCATTTCAGGACTGGGTTTTTTACGTGCTTTCACAACAGAACAAATACAATATCACATCCAAGAGGTGAGAACCCCTGCACAGAGGCTGTGTCCAAACCAGACGCTATCCCAGTGGAGTGTGTGTGTTGGGGAGGGGCAGAGTTAAGATTAAATCACTGATGCGAAGAGATTAGGCATGTGACCCATGGACAAGGCCAGTGGATTTGAATCAAAGTAGAGATAAACTGAAACTTCAACAAGAATAGGGAACCTAGGTGGAAAATCTGAAAAGGCTCAGATGCTAGTACGAAAATAGTAAGCCCCAGGTGGCTGCCTTGTGGTCTGGACTCTCAGGAAGGGCTTGTGGGAGAGTGGGAAGCAGAGCCATGCAGGATCCTGTGCTTAACCAGCGTAGGACACCACATACATTGGGTTTCACAGTGCAGTCTCAGAAGTACACTGCAAGTACCAAAGTGTGTATCTTTTGCAGAATGAGGGAACTGCGGAGACTGGGAAAAGCCTGTCTGGGTGGTATATGTGGAAAGAGAGCATGGGGCAGAAGGGGACAGAGAAGACAATTACACTTTGTGAATAAAGGCAAGGATTGTGGATTTGGGGTTACTAAGCCTTACCTTTGTTTACAGGAACGGAGTTGCCAAAGTGAATATCTTTTTTGAGGAGTGGAACTACAAGACCAATGGGGAGTCTCCAGCCTTCACGGTACACACTTCACTGCCATGTCCTCTCTAGCCACCCATTCCCCTGTGATGTATGGAATATTGGCAGGCATTTGTTCCAGCATTGTTGGCTATTGAGTCTCTTTTCCTGCGGCAGGGTGGGAGGAAGCCCCCAGCACCACAGGGCACTGCTAGTGGAAGCAGGCAGGGAGGAAAAAGGCTCAAACGAGGGCTGTCCTCACTGGCCTTTCTCCATCTCTTGCAGGTAGTGACTCTGCTGTCCCAGTTTGGGAACCAGTGGAGTCTCTGGTTTGGATCCTCTGTCCTGTCTGTGATGGAGCTTGCAGAGCTGGTTCTTGATTTCATCGCCATCACCTTAATCTTGGCTGTACGCTGGTTCCGTTCTCGGCAGAAGCTCTCTCCATCGGCACCCCCTCCAAACAGTCATGATAACGCTGCTTTCCAAGATGAGGCACCAGCTCTTACTGCTCCACACCGCTTCACTGTTGAGGCTGTAGTGACCATGCTGCCATCCTACAACAGCCTGGAACCACGTGGGCCAAGCAGAGATGGTGAGGTGGGACACGAGTGAGGCACTGGCTTATTCCAGTTCAGATGGGTGGCAGTTGGAGCAGAGGCTGCACACTTTGTCTGTGGGACCTGCATTTCCTTCTTTCTGGGATCACTGCTTTCACTGCTTGTAGGTGAATTCTTCAGTCTCATAAAATACTATTGCTCTGGGAATCACCATGGGTGAGAGTTGATCTAGTGTATGTATGGGGGAGACTTCCACTTAGTTTCCTTACACTCCTTACATCTGCACACCTATACATGCATGCTTTCTTTACTCTGCAACAAGGATGCTGCCACAGTTCTGGTCTGTCATTCATTAAAGAGGTTTGGCAGGCATGACTGGCCTCCTCTCTGGTATGACAAGGGATGGGAATGTAGTCTCAACAGGTTGAGCTTCGTTAAGCTTTCCCTAAGGTTGGAAAATGGTTGCTCTTTCCCAATTCTTAATCTCCAGCTCTGATTCCAAGACCAAGCCACTCACCCTCTTCTACCCCTGAGGAAAGGCTACTTGTATAGCCCTAAGAGATGACAGCCACTGACATAACCTCAATGCGTATTACACACAATACTCTGAGGAGGTGGTTGATGCTTGCTGCCACTCTTGGGTCATGACAAAACACCCTGGTAGAATAAGATCTCCTTTTTCAAACTGGGTATGTGGCTCTGGTAGATCTTGGTTGCTTGGTTGACAAGCAGTCTCCTTCCTTGCAATACACCATACATGTGTATGTCCAGGTATTTAATTGTTTGCCAAAAAGCCTGGGATAAACTGAGGCTTGGCTCTCCCTGCTTTGAGGGGGGAAAGCAGAGGTGTCTTTGGCAGGACTATGCACACTCACAAAAACAGTATCTCTGCTGCCATGAGGTCCTGCAAAAGAGGATCATAGAGGTCATGCAGTGCCTGCTCCGCTCCACTCATCCCTTCCTTGGTACACACACACAGAGGGTTCGCTGAGGACTGTAAAGCACAGGAGAAGAGCTGCACGCTTTCATCTAAAATCCTTCCTGAGCAAGCTTTAGCCTATTGGAACAGACCACACAGGTAATCAAAGCTCAGACAAAGATAAGGCTCAGGAACTAATCTGGGGATCTTCACATAAGAGCACACATCTCTTGCAGTGAGCTTGCCATAGTATTTTTTACAAACACTAAGTCTTCTGCTGCAATGGTGTTTACACAGCACTTCATGGGGTCTCAAGAGAGCAAGGGTGATGTCCTTAACAAACACGATTATCCACTTGACTGGACTCACACACAAATACCAGAATTCAAGTGTATAGTTTAGGCAAAGACCTGGGGTACCATGGACCCAATCACATTGCAAACAGCCTTTTTTTCTTATGATTAACTTGGTTTTAAACTCAAAACTTCAGGTATTTTAAAAATTAAGGTAGACACACTGCCCTTGGGAGGATGGAGGATTTTACTGCAGCTTATAAACTGTTGCCTAATTCTTCCCTTTAAGATGCTAAACACATACTTGTACTGCTTTTGATTACCTAAATGCACTTTTCACTTCCCAGCAGAGAGTGATTTTCTTCCTCCTCACACCATGTTCTTTATTACAGAAACATTTATGGGTTTTCAAACTTTATCCCAGTGCTCAGCTGATGACCCTTGTTGGAAGGTGAATATGATGTCTCTGCTGGGAACAGAAGCAAGTGAGTCAGGGGGTGTCATTCAGCAAGGAGGGCAGCCCAAGCAGGAGGGGAAGCCCTGCAACTATGGGCACTTAGAGTTATGGGAGCACATATTCCCATGGGGGGCCACCACTGGAAGAAATCAGGACTTGTACAAACTTGATGAAAAAATCCACTTTGTGTGTTTATGGGTGATTTTAAGGGATGTAGAAGAGAGTGAGTAATGAAAGAATGAAATCTCAATCTTGACTTAACAAAGGGACTTTCATGTTCCGTAAAAACGCTGCCCAAGGAGCAGAGTTAAAAGCTAGGGTTAGTGGCTAAAGCAAAACCAACTTTGGTCACAATTAAAATAAGGCAAACAGAGGAGTTCGGATGTTGCATCCAGAGCCTGGTCCTGAATTCAAGTACTACAGACTGCCACCTTGGGTAGTTTCTAGCACATGAATGAACAAAAACCTGACACTGAAGCTGTTTGCTTCACAAAACCACCTCCAACTCAAGACAGGAGAAAGAACAGGTGGAACCTCTCAAATGGTCTTTGCATACCATAAATGTATGATGATTCACATAGTGAGCATGAGCTTTCCTCAATATCCAAAGAGCAAGACATGATTCTTCACATCACACAGTAGTTTGTAATAACCATAAAATTGATATGACCCACTGCATCACGCCTAGTCAAGTGGGTAATTGTAAAGGAAGATTAATCAGAGGCATAACTACTTGACACATTATGTTCTCTTCAACAGCATCCAGAAATATAGCTGTAGAAGAAGGTGATGCATTCCCTAGGGAAAGTTTGCACCATGTTCTCTCTCTCTTCTGGAAACGTGTCAAAATGCAAACCAGGAGCTTTGACTGATGAACTCAAAGTAACGGCCCCATTCTGGGTAGCTCTAAATCCAGCCTGTACAAACAAGAAGCTGTATGACAAGTTGGTAAATAGACTAGCTCTCCCTGTCCTGAGGGTCAGTGCAAAAATTGCCATCTTGTGAGAAAGCAGGTGATCCTCCCCAGAGGATCCCTGTATTTATGTAGGTGTATTTATGTACCTGATCCATTTGTAGACCACAAATGAATCAGCTCAACATGGCTGAAAACAACAGGAAAGTCCAGCAGTGCCAACAAGAGAGTGCAGAAAATGGAGTTTTTCCATTGAGAATGTCAAATATTAGAGGAAAATGGGGAAAAGTAGGTGTTTAGAGGGATTTGTAACTCAGCAAAAATACAAACTAATGGTCTGAGGTGGGGTGAATTTTTACTAGAGGATAAAGTTGAATGATGTAAATGCTTAGGAGTTGTAGGTATGTTAGAGGCATAGCACAGTTATCTGGAGGACATGGAAAACAGGCAAGGAGTAACTGTAGGTTGTAGGACACTGAAGAAAAGCAAGCTGCTTCTTTTTGTACTGAGAGGTTCTGTCGTGCTGGGGGAAGGCAGAGAAGTAAGGATACAAGTACTTGAAGGGAGAAGGGAAGTGCAGGAGAAAACTAATTTTGTGGATAAGTTGGAATATTAGAGTGGTTTGTTCTGCAGGAGTAAGCAGCACAGAAGTGAGTAGCTCCTCAATCTTAAGAGAAAGAATGATGAGGAGAAAAAGAAGGTTCACATGATGGGGAAACCACAGAAGAAGAGGGATGAGTGTTTAGGAGCTTAAACACAATAAGGAGGATTTGTGGAAGCGTTTGGTAGTGTTGAAATACAAGGAAGGAGAAGGGAGCTCTGCCAAGATATGGAAGAACCCATGGAGACAGGGTATAAAAGCCCCAGTGTCTGTGGGATTGCAGTGGTGGCAGGCATTTGCAAGTTGATTAAGGGTTAAGAGCATTTGGAAGTCATGTGATAGCAGAAAAAAGGGATACAGTCTGGGAAATCTAGGGACATTGAAGATTGAGGGCTCCAATTCAGATGGATTTGGAGCATCTGAGAAACTCTAAGAAAATCTAAAGTACAGGGAGACTGGGGGAACTGAAAGTACTGGAAGAAAGGAAAGAATGGGTCAGCCCTTCCAGGAAGGGGGAAAACTAAGGGAAACTAAGCACAGGATGCTTGAGAAGGCAGGGAATGCAAGGATGGGCAGTCATCCCCTGCTATGTGCTGAAAACTTGCTCCTTCACAGTGTGACAGTCACAGTTTGATAGATACCCAAACTATATTTCTTTTCCTATAAGAATTAAGGTAACAGAAGAAATACGTGGAACACCTCCTGTATGAAGAGCTCAGAACAGCTTCCAGTATCTGAAGAGGGCCTACAAGGATGCCAGGAAAGGATTCTTCATCAGAGACTGTAGTGATAGAACAAGGGGTAATGGGTTTAAACTGAAACAGGGAAAGTTCAGGTTAGATATAAGGCAGAAGTTCTTTACTGTAAGGGTGGTGAGGCACTGGAACAGGTTGCCCAAAGAAGTGGTGAATGCTCTGTCCCTGGCAGTGTTCAAGGCCAAGTTGGACAGAGCCTTTCACACCATGGTCTAGCGGAAGGTGTCCCTGCCCATCAAAGGGGGCTTTGAGCTAGATGATCGTAAGGTTCTTTCCAACCCTAACAAATCTATGGTTCTATAAGCAACACATTTAGAAGAACTAACAAGCAAACTCTGCTCGCTGGAGTGCTTAGATAAGCTGTACAGATAAGTGCAAGGTTTGTCTGCACAGGCTGAGGTCAATCCCAGAAGGAATTTGAGTAAAGGGTTACCAGGCCTTTGGGACAGGTTCAAGAAAATCCAAGGGGTGGAGATGTGCTACATTAAGAAATGAAGAGGGTAGCAATGCTGTTGGTGAAAGGACAGAGCAGAAGTACGGAGTTCAGGAACACACAAGCAGAATGGCTATGTTCAGTCTTGCAGTTCTTTATACTTGCCAATGTGCAATATTTAAAGGGGTCTTGTAAACATGAGAGAAGAAAGAGCCTTCAGCTTCTGATTACATGCTTAAAGGCAGTGAACTAAAAAAAGCTTAGTAACTGGAGATTATGGCAAAAGAGTACAGTTACTTAAGAAGAGTACAAGGACTCTTGGAAAAGCCTGGCAGGAGAGAACATGAAAAGGTCCTTTCAGCCTCAGCAAGAACCATTTAATGGGTCTGCAACAAAGGAAAGAATGTTATTCGGCTGTTCATATTGGGAACCCAAGGCACAAATAAGTACGTTCTGAAAGACTCAGTCTCTGGCAAAACAAGTCAAAAGATTATCAGGAGCATGGAGGCTGAAATGCAACTTTATTTTGGCCTGTAAACAGGGGAAGTTTTGCGGAGGAACTCAACTGCTTCTAAGAGGAAGCACTGTAGGATACCTAGGAGAAACACTGGGCTGAAATGTATCCAGACACAGCTGAGCTGCCTATTTTGTAAAACCTATATCCTTATCTGTTATATCTCTAAGTAAATAATTACTCTGAGAGATCAGAACAAAAGATAAAACCTCTGTACATCCCCATTATTGCTTCTCCAAGTTAAGACTTTTAACCCCAGTGGCTACATCAGAGCAGGGACCTCTGTCACTTCACAAGGAAGCCAGGTCCATTAAACAAGTGTTGCTACATTTCTACTCTGAAGTCTTTGGTCTTTCCCACCATCGAGTTACTTTACAGCTGACACAAGGAAAACAAAACTCCCCCACTGATGAAAGAATGCATCCTACTTTGACCAGTGCATCGGAACCTCAGAAAAGGCCAGAGCAAGGCCTACAGCATCTAGAAAACGTGAAGGTTTAAGACATTTAGGAACAGCATAGTTGAGACATTTCCCCCGCTAAATCTGAAGGTGCTGAAACAGGAGCTATGTGTTTAAAGACAGAGCTTGAATTTCTAATTCGACACATAAAGAATTACTCCACCAAAGCCTTGGCCTTGCTTTTAGTGGACCTTTACAGTCGTGCTTTGTTCAGGGTAAGACTGCAGGAACAGCAGCAGTGCTGATACTTTACAGGATGGCACCTCAGGAGGTGAGCTCCCAGCAGACCATGGTACTTCAGATGCCCACGTGAGGATTTATGGTTAGACATACAACTCTTTGCAAACACACACAACATGACTCTTGAGTTGGGCGCTGCCCTGGGGCAACTTTCCACAGCATGTTCAGCCCCAGCTTTGTGCTCCACATCAGCTTGCCAGCTTTAGCAAGCAAAGCACTCAAGTCCATACGTTTGGCTAAGGACTCAGAGACACTGTAATCAGTCTGGACGCACATCTGTTCCAAGGAAGAACTTTTCCTGCCTCCTTACATGAATAAGGCTGAGAAGTAACAGGAAGACAACACACAACTTGGCAGGAATTGTAGCATGACTAGTTCATTCAGGTTGTGCAGGCTGTACCTGTGATGTAGTTTAGGCTGTACATGGTGCTTTGATCCACCAGCCAACCCAGACACCCTCCTTTCCCAGCAAGGCTTTTGTCTTGAAAGAAACAGCCTATCTGCACTGCTCCAAATTCACCATATTATGGTTCAAATTGACCATACATTTTCTGGTATAATTTTGGTGATGTTTAAGACTAGAAAATGATTGATCATAAGGAGAGCACAAGCCACAGGGGCAGATAAGAGCATAAATACTTCATTTTAAAATAAGCCTGCACTGGACAAAGTGCATTTCCAATGGGCATTTCTTTTTAATGAGTTTCAAGTGTACAGTGAAGCAAAACAAGGCACTTGCCTTTAGTCCAGCCATGTTCCAAGATAGGCTGTAAACAGCACCCTACTCTTGGAGGTCTTGGAACTAGATGATCTTATACCCCAATATCAACATACAACTGTTTTCTGTGTTTAAGTATCTGACAATAGGTTACTGAAACCCAAGGCAACATACACTGAAGAAGCCTAGAGCTACCAGTAACACACCCTCCCATTCAGGGAACTACCTCCCCATGCATCCCATGTTGGCTGGACATTTGGCAGCTGGAAGCAGAGCTGGCTTGGGCAACCTCTTCCTGCAGAGCTACTGGTTCATACATCTTGTTACAGACTTAACATAGAGTCAGTCCAGTATGAGGTTCCAGTACAAGTGCAGCTACCATCATTGCAATAGAAACCCAGCCACTGCTTTGAGGGACAGAAGTTCAGGTGTATGTGTAGAAGCGACAGACAGAAAAAAAATGTCCCAAAACCAGTTTGGCATCCAAACCCATTCCACCCAATGACAGACCAGACAGACTCAATAAGGTGGTGAACTGTGTTTTTTAGAGACCATTTAAAGTACATGAGCTGATAACTACAACATGCCAGAGGAAATCACAGTTGTTTTTCTAGAGGAAGGAAATAAAACTGCACGTGCATGAGTGGCTGTAGTGCTACAGACAGCAGAGTCCCTTGTTTTTACTCAGAGGGCCTTGGTGATCTTTTTACCCCCATGCACAAAGACACAAAGGAAAGGAAAGGGAGCAGAAGAGAAGGCAACATACAACATCTAAGAGAAAGAAACGGAAGAGACAGCCTATGGGGACCTCAGCCCCCCCAGAGGAACAGGAGGTATGAGGCACCAAAGGCTTGTTTAGAAGAGTTCAAGAAAATTTTTTCATCTGGGGTCCTCAAGCTTGTATGCCCACCCCCTAAAATGATAGCAGTAAGCAGCGCAAGCAGGCCCTGGCTCCTCTTCAGTAGACGCACTTCTGACCATCCATCACATCTCAGTTCCACAGGGAATTAGGGAAGTGCTCAGGGGACAAGGGCTGCTTCACTCCACATCTTCATCTCTGCCCTCACTCAAAGTGGAGAGGGATGGAATTGCAGGGAGATGAACTCGATGCAAATGAAATGCTGGGGCATGGAAGTAAGCATGCAAAACCTCGCCCCTTCCCAGATGCCCAGTGAGGAGGAAAGTGGCCTCCCTGGCACACCCAATGAAACAAAAAGCATCTGCTCCTCCCATCTTTTGCACTTCACTCCTATCTGGGAACTCCATTGATATTCTCCTCTTATTCTCCTCTCACATTCCCTTAAGCCTAGACACACCCAAAGTAGAACTTCCTAAATTAAAGAGGTGCCCTCTTTCCAGTCTAATTATAAGCTGCAGCTCAGCTTGTAAAGAAAAGATGCACGTTCCTCAGAAGACTGCAGAAACTGAGGAACAGGGCACATTCAAGCAATTCACAACTCTTGTTAATTGTGATGGAGGAGAACAAGGGGCTTGCTTACAGAAAGCCACAGCATTCCATGCTGCAAGTTTATTTCCAGCAGAGACCACCCTGGATGTAAATTAAAGAGAGCCCATAGGAAGTAGGAGGATTTCAGTTTGATAGTCAAGATCTCTATAGAGATCTAAGCCTATAAAATGGGACATCCATTGTCACTTTGCAATATCTATGCCCAGAGCAGCATTTCCCTCCAAATCCCTAGCTAACCATTCCAAGGATTTTCTAACTCCTGCTGGAAGTTAGGGCTTTGTGGCAGCAGAAATGGAACAGGTATTCTTAATCAGAATGCTGTGTGGCTCATTCAGGGTCATCTGGAATACCTCCAGGCTCTTTCAGCCCCATCTGCTACAGAGTGGATTTCCTTTGACATTCAACCAGTAACAACAGCAGAATACCCATTCCTATTCTGCCACTACCCCAAAGTCTCCCAGAAAGCTACAAGCTAGTAGAAAGCCACAGCATCCTGGGTTGTGTCTGCATAGATAAGAGGAATATTTTCCACCCTGCACTAGACTCCTTACCATTGTTCTTTTGTTCCTTCTGGCAGGAGATTTTACTCCCATACCTGCCTTCTAGATAGTAAAAAAAACCTCTCCTTACTTCACTGTGTGCGGTCAGTTGCACTTGACTGAGGTAATCATGTAGGCTCTCCTTTATCATAACTGAAATGGCCATATTCAGACAGCGAGTCATCTGAAAATAAGGACAGGCAGAATCTCTCATGCTCATCTGTCCATGACTAGAGAAATCTAGATCACTGTAGAGCCTGGTCAGATGGCTCAGTACTGGCCAATGCAAACTAGCCTTTATTTCAGAAGCTTGATGAAAAGCTTAAGTCATGCTGCCACTCTTTTTAGGCAGAACACTAAAGAATCTCACATGCTGAAGTCCTTCATCCCTAAAGGCACTGCATTAAGGCATTCTTATTTTGCTAGAATCCACACAGGCACTAGTTGACAAACAGCCAAAAATAAACCAAAGAAATTCCCTACAGAAGAGCAGGAGCAATAGCTACCTGCTCCTCCTTTACTTCTCTTTCCTCTAAACTCTAAAGCTGCAGCAGCTGTTTAAGGCTAACCATGTTCAGTAGAGTGCTTCAGAGTCATATAGAGAAGACTAATTAAAACCAATAAAGAAATCAATGAAGAAGCTAGGTGGAAGGGAAGGAAAGGTTCAGGGATAAGAAGAGACAGGCAAGGTGACAGGACAGTAGGTTGCAGACTGAAGGAGGTGCATTCAAGTAAAAAAGTAGACTGGAGACAAACCAATACAGAAAGAAAAAGGAAAGAACAAGAGGGCAAGTTATACCAAAGGTCCCTCAAAGAGCTCCAAATTCCCCACCAGGGAAGGAACTTGCCAACCCACCCACTCCAGCGTAACCCCTCATACTTACAGGTTCACCTGACCTGGCAGACAGAATTTCCCACTTCTACAATGATGGCCACCCCCAGGTCCTTCTGTTACTATGTAGAAGTATACAGTTTCTAGTGTAAGTGCAGGAGTTCCAGCACCACCACCTCCCTTCCCCAAGGACTGAAGTTAATACTTATACAACCAAGACCCTCCAGATTTCAAATCTAAAAGAAAGAGTTTAAGGTACTGTAGAGTTGGTGCTTCTTCACTTTTGATCCTGAGCTTTTCAGTACTTACTTGCAATCACCACCACCACAATGGCACCAATCACTCCCATCATGATCATCATCTGGAGAGAGAGATTGTTAAAGAGTAATACTCAGACCAGACTGACAAGTTCACATCTTCTCAGACAGCCAAGGACCATAAGCCAGACCTTGAAGGTAGGACAGCCAAGACCTCAAAGTCTTTCCACACTGAAAAAATCCTAACCATTTGAAATTATTACACCCCAACTATCCTCTCAATGAAGACTAGCCCAATGTTCTTCTGATGAAGGAGATCATGGCAATGGGAAGCTCACCTTGCAGTTCTTCCACCAGTACTTCCTTTTGAGTTTTGCTGCACTACTTTCAAATTGTGAGGCACCAGCCTGAAGTGCATCTGCCCGGTCATCTAGCTCTGACAGTTTCTCATCTCGTTCCAGCACCTTGTCTACATTTACACACATTATATCAACAACCTGCAGAAGGAAGAACAGTAGGAGCAGTTGTACTGGTAAAGAGAGTTGAAAACAATAAGAGACAGGAATCTAACATGGAGATGCTAATAAGCAAAAGCTCTAAACATGGGAAAAAAGGCCAGGATAAAACATGGCTTTCAAGCCACTGCCTGCTCTGAAGAGAGGAAAAATTGGCCTCCCTCTGCACACACACACACACACACGCACCCCCGTTAAAGTATCAGTTCAAGTACACTTAAACGAGGTCTTCAGCCCCGCATTCTCACCTGTTTTTAAAGCTCTCAAACGCAGCAAACCTCAGCCACCCCCGTCATGAGAATAACCGTATGCTTACTCTCTGGTTATTGCAATGATTTACAGCTACATGCGGCTGCCCCAGTGAGGCATAAAGGCGTTACTGCAGGCCAGCAGCCACGCTACAGACACCGACCCTGGAAACTCAGGCAAGGGTCCCGGCACGTCAACACAATTCAGACTGTTTGCTTGAAGCAAAAGGGCAGGGATCGAGACCTCTTCTGGATGCGCTACAGGAGATACCAAAAAAAATCTAACAGGTCTGCTCCTTAGAAGTCATAGCTGGGATAAAGCTGCTTTTAAACATAAAGCAATCTCTCCTCCAGCCTCTTTATAGGTCTGCCACCACGATAACATTATTACTGCGTTTCTGGCACTGGCATAACAAGAGCATCCACCCCCTCAGCAGCAGGCGCCTGTCAAGAGCATCACTACTGCACAGCAGTAGCAGAGTCCAGGCAGTTGATGGGAAGCCAGCACACGGCTGGCAGAGCTACTGACCTCCTTCACCTGGGCTTGCGTCTGCTGCAGTCGACGGTTACTGCTCTGATTGGGGGGTGCCCCAGCGGGGGCCCCACCAGGAGCTCCCCCTTCGGGGGCCCCGGGAGCAGGTTGCTGAGCTGGGTCAGACCTAGGGAAATACATATGGGCTAAGAGAAAACCTAATGAGACGCTTAAGAGAGAGCACCCTACTCCCCAAACCCATCTGAACCCCGCTGCCCGGCACCAGCAGCAGCCCCAAGGGTCCGCAACCTGCCTGAAGCCCCCCGAACCGGGAGCAGGGGAGAGCCCAGAGCAAGGGGAGGGCCGGGGGAGCAGGAGCCCGGGGGAAGGAGGTGAAGGAGGCAGCTGCTGCAATGCGCCACTCGGCTCCACCGCCAGTGGCCGGGACAGGGGCTCTGCATCCAGCAGCCGGCCCGCCCGTCATTATCCCCCGCCCTCATCCCTCCCTCCCTCCCTCCTCTTCTCCGCCCGCCGCAGCCAGACACTCACATCTCCGAACCGGACCAGCACCCCCGAGCACTCCGCAACCAACTCCGCAACGGCGCTCCCGACACGGAAAAGACTTATAGTAGACGAGGCCCCGCCCCTAAGAGCAAACAGCCAATCAGAAGTGGCAGCGGGAAGGAGTGGCCGCAGGCAGCAAATCAGCACAGCCTTCTGGTTACGCCGCAGCCAATCAGCGCTCCGCGACCCTGGCAGAGCGAGGTGCCCTGCGAAGACGGTGATTGAGCCGAGCCCCGCCCTCTCCCCCGCTCCGGGCGTTTGAGAGGACTAGCAGCTGTGACTGAGCCTTGGGACACCCAATAGGAGCAGAGCCCGCCCCCACGGGCAGCGGCCGGGCCGGTGAGTAGCGGCGCTGGGGCGGTGCGCGGTGCGTCCCGCATCGCCAGCGGTCCCGGTAGCTCTGAGTGAGGGCTCCCTTTTAGGTGACGCAGGGCCTGAGCATGGTCACCTGCCCCATCCGGTTTCACCTGCGAGCCCGTGCCGTTACAGGTCCATAGTGTGTGTGTTGGCTCTGTTTAAGCCACTGGCCCGCTCCTGCCATGGAGCAGGGGGTAAGAGGAAGACCCAAGAAGTCCCCACAGTAGGCGTCTTAGAGCCTCTGCTGCCCGCTGGGGTAGCCAGGCTCCAGCAGCAGCCCCAAGGACAGTTAGGTGTTGCCCTCAAAAGATGTTGAGAAGCAGCCTGCTGGATCAGAAGGGAGGATGCATCTGTTCAGGACAGAAAAGGAGGCAGGAGAGTACTGGCACAGGAAGTCTCCATGCAGCACTTGGTGTGGTGAGTAGGGTGACAGGTAGAGGTTTGCACCTATGCTGAGCTGCCTTTTCACTTCATAGAATCAACCAGGTTGGAAAAGACCATTAAGCTCATCCAGTCCAACCGCTCCCCAGCACTGCCAAGGCCACCACTAACACATGTCACTGCGGCCCTCATCTACACGGTGTATGAACACTTCCATGCATGATGACTCCATCACTGCCCTGGGCAGCCTGTTCCAATGCCTGAGTACCCTTTGGGGAAGGAATTTTCCCTAATCTCCATCTAACCCCCGCCTTGGCACAGCTTGAGGCCATTTCCTCTTGTCCTATCACATATTACTTAGGAGAAGAGACCAGCCACATCCTTGCTCCTTTCAGGTAGTTCATAAGGTGATACAGACCATTAATAAAACGTTGTTTGCTTTTTTTTACATCAGATCTAATAGATCAGTAGATACAAATGACTATGTTACTAATTACAGCCTGGGAACCAAAAGACCATGGCTTCAAGGAAGGCAAAGACTTAATACAAGGTTGAGACGAGCAGATGGTTTGCAGGTAGGACTGTTAAGGGTTAAGGAGCAGCCTAGCACTAGCCTCAGCAGAACTGCAGGTTTTTAAGCTGTGCCTTCAGCCAAGCTGCCAAGGGACAAGTCACACAAGAAATTTCTGTAGCTTGGCGACCTTCTTGCCGCAGTCTGAGAACGGTTCCAATAACCATTGCTAATAACAAGATAGAGCTTGTGGATCTACTGGCCCACAGAGCCCTTGCCAAGTTGGTGCTTAAGGACCAAGAGGTGACAAAGGATACCAGGTACCTTTCTCAGACACTTTCCCAGTTTCTGACATACTTTCAGGCAAAGATTTGCTACACCCAAGGTTTGTGTATGTGATAACCCCCACGAGCTCTCTTCCAGGTGCTCGCTCCATCTCCGCTTGAACACACATGCATTTCCCGAATCCACAGGTCTGCCACCCTGCTCCTGAGAACATGGACTTCAGGTGCTTCAACAGAGACTTTGGCTACAACCTCCCTAAGGATTAAGACTTAAAATTCCTTTCATTCCCTGCTTCTTCCAACCAAGCGCTTTGGAAGACCGAGTAGCATCGCTCAATAACAAGATACATCTCAGCAGGTAAACTCTGCAATTACCTAGCAGCCAAATTAACTACTCCTGGAGAAGAGAGGCAAACACCTGCACATCATTCTGATGTTTCTGAAGTGTGTAACAGTCTTTGTGATGCTGGACTGGCAGGATGCCAGCTTTGACTCACCGTAACTTCTCTTCTAAGGGAACCAGTAACAGTTATGGAAAACTAGAAGCCAGAGTTTTTTAAAACAGTTAAGTGCCTGAGTTTCTTTTGCAAATCCTAACTAGATTAGAAACAAAACGCCACTTGGTCAGTAAGCATTATTAGCATGGGGTTAAGTCATCACCAGTGTGAAAGACAAACCTGTTCTTAAACCAGGTTTTGGTGCATTTCAACTAATATTTGGATCATTGACACTTAATTACACATAAATGCAGAGGGAGGGGGCAAGCAGGAAGATGTTAGCAGTCACTCTTAGTTCTAACTTGAAAATTCGGTTATGAGGAAAAAGATCTAAGCTGGAGCATACTGAAATTGTCAAGTAGGACATCAGAACCTGAATCAGAGACTGAAAGCGTGTGAGAAGCACGGCCAAGAACTAGAGGACACTCAGGTCAAGTTCAAGGATGCAGGCTGGAATAGGTATTTGTGAGAAATATGTAGGGAAATGATTGAGGGGCCAGAACTTGCACAGAGGAGCTCAGGCCTGAAGCAGAAGCAGGACCTTGGTACCAGGCCAGAAATGCAGAGTAAAGGTTGCAGAAAACACCAGAAACCCAACTGTGTGAAAGCTGTTTTTATTCTGACCGCGACAGCACAAAACCATGCTGCATATATCAAACCCCCAGTCAGTCCTAACGGTGCTTCCCAGTGCGATTGAAACGCTTGTACAAGTACCGGATCCTCTTGTTGAGTTTGTGGTAGTCCTCCATGAACATCCGATCTCCCACCACAAGGCTCGTTTTTCCGTCCACCGATCCACCTGCTGGCGCTTCTGGGGTTCCCTGATGCGGATAGGCCGGGTGAGGCCTGCCAGGGGCGAAGACAGCGGCACGGGGAGGCCAGGCCGCACTGGCCCGCACAGCGCCCCGCCGCCGCTGCTAATGCCCCGCTCGGCGCGGAGCAGGGGCGCGGCGCAGCCCAGCAGGGCTCGCCCGGCCGCCCGCACCAGCGCCGCCATCGCGGTGACCCGCCGTGTCCTTCCGCTTCCGGATCGACCGCAGCGGCCGGAAGGGGAAGCAGAAAGACAGGGACCGACGTCACGCTAACGGTCCAAGAGGGCGGGGAAGCCGCTGATTGGGGGAGGCGCTGGTCCTGCTGAGCTCTGATAGGCCGGGCAAGGGGGCGGAGCCAGGCGCTGGCGGCCAGCGCGCGTTGTTTGGTGTGCTGGGGCCTGCCCGGGTAGGTGGTGGCGGGCTGCATCGGGGGCCATGGGGGCGGTCCGGGAGTTCCACTTGCCCCTCGTTCCCGCTGATCTGCTGCGAGAGAGCAGCCCTGGGCAGTACACCGTGCAGGAGGTGCTGCCCGTCCGCGACCTGCCGCCCGCCCTTACAGGTATGCGGTCCCCAGTACCCATCTTCCGTTACCGGCCTAGCCCGGTTCATAGCCGTGACCGTCCCTCTCGTTTTTCCCCGCAGCCTTCCGGACTGCCTTCCGGGCGCGGGGCGCGCTGGCAGTGCTGCAGCACTTCGATCCCATGTACAGCTTGCTGCAGTGAGTACGGAGCGGGGAAAGGGGAGCGAGTAGAGGAAGGTCGCGGGGAGGAGGGGACCCCTGGGAGCGCACGTCTCGCCTCTCGCTGGTGGTGTTTAGTCGCTGCTCTCACGCACTGTGCTTGCTCTGTAGCCATTTCCAAGCTGTGGGGACTGCTGTCAAGGAGGATGCCCTGGAGCTGATGACGCGCGGTGGGTATCTGCTGTTTCTAGCTGAAGTGGGAGTGATGGAGAGGTTGCTCTCCTTTGGCAGCTCAGTGATGATATAAAGGCTAATGTGACTTGACCAGCTGGGTTGCACCCTCAGCCCATTCCAGTAATACGGGCCTGTAATCTTGGTGGACAATGCTGAGCTGTGCCTGTTCGCTGTAAGGGCAGGCCGACAAAAATTCCCCTTCTCCACGTCCCTGGAAAATACATCTTTGGGATGCATCAGCTCTGGGCGAGTTTTTCCATGAGCTGGCAAGGGGCTATGGGGATAGGATGGGCTAGTGTAAAAAGAACAGGTTTGGGTTGTAGGGGACTGCCCACATTACAGCTGGTGAGATGTGAGCACACATCTTTGGTAATCTGATGACTGCGCTAACTCTGAAAGAGAGGATAGCTGAGGGTCCTGGCGAGGAGTGCTCATGACATTCTGCTTTTCTTCAGTGGTATCCCATCATTCCAATGAACTTCCTGCCATCTTGGGTGATTCTGGGCTGAGCCATGCAGACCGTGTGGCTCATCTCAATGCTCTCAAGATGAACTGCTACTTGCTGACTGGCTTGATGGATGCCTTTGAAATGGAAACCTGCAAGAGTGGTTTGTTGGAGGTGTGTTCTTGGGGGAAAATAAGGTCATAAAGTAGGAAACTTGTAAGCTTGCTGATACGTATCCAACGTTATATCAGAGCATGATGCCGTAGGCTTAAATTATAGGTTTAAGCTAACAATAATGTGTATGACTTTAAACTAACATGGAAAATACAGCAAACTGTTCTAACTTGCTGACATGAAGGGAGTGTAAGGATTGTTCATCTGGGAAGGAACATCATGGGACTGATAACTAAGGAGGTAGTAAATAAGACCAAGGGTGCTAGCCTTCAAGATTACAGAGACTGGAATAGAACAAAAGCAAGGACATAGCACTAGGTCAGGACTAGGACCTTGCGGGCATGCAAGCACTGAGGTCAGTGAACACAGCGAGGAGGATTATCGGCGACCACCAGAGACCCCAGCTCTACAATAAAGAATGCCTGCTTTCTAAAACATAAAGCCTTAAGGAGTTTCTCTGATCAACTTTTGCAGTAACAGTGCGGAGTACTGGTGTTTCTGTGAAAAACTGTATGTGGAAAATAGCTAAAGGGACAATATGTATCCAAACACCAGCAGGGACTCGGATACCCAGGCCTCTCTTTCTCACTTTTCAGTGTCTGGCTGGTAGTTAGTGTATCAATATTTTCTCAAGACTTCCTTTCTGTGGTGAAAATGGTCATTTGATGTGGGTGTATAAACTTCTCATGCATTTCGCTGTGTGTCTCTTAATGCTTTAGAATAAGCATCATTTGCTTTATCATATGCTTTAGAATAGCCGTCATTTTCTTTTTGGAGGGAAGCAGGGTGGTGGTGGTGTTTTTTTCTGTTGTCAAGCTGCTGATGTATTGCATTGTGTAATCTCCTTTCTAGAACAAGAAGAACCGTCCCAAGACCTCTGGATCCTTATGGGAAGAGGAGAGGGAACCGGTCTTACGGCTGCTCACACAGCTGCTGCAGCTGGATCTCCGTCAGCTTTGGGGTGGTTTCGTGGTGGAAGAAGAATTTGTCAGGTATGGTCTGGAGTGGATATAGAGGTAGGGTGAGTGACTGGTTTTCTGGAAGGGGGAGTTAAATGTTAAGTCTGCCACTGAGTATTACAGCCCTCTGCAGGGTGCAGGTCGCTGGGAAACTGAGGAAACTGTCTTGAGGCAAAAGCAATATGTTGAGGAGCCACTCCCTTTCCTCATGTAGGCATCTCAAATTTAGATGTTAATCCTCAGTTTTTTAAGGATACTGGAAAATATCTGGTTTGAGAAAGATGCAGTGTGCTAGAATGATGTTGGTGCAAGTTGTGATTGTGAATTTTGCTGTCTCCCTTCTGTGACTTCAGCTTAATGACAGGAAGCTCCTACCGTATCCTAGAGAATCCAGGTATCGGTCTTCAGAAGTACCGGGCCACACGGGAGGCTGTGACACATCTGCTTGCTGCAGCTCTGGTTCACTATGATCACATGTTCAGTGAGTTCCTGTTCTTCTGCCTTCTTCCTGAAGATAATCCCAGTTGCTTTCCCTGACTTCTTTCTTCCTTCTCACGTACAAAAGATGCCACTCTGAAGATCACACAGATGCTGCAGCACTTTGAGCATGTAGCCCCAGTGTTTGCACAGGCAGTAAGCCTCTGGGTTAAAGAGTACGGTCTGAAAAGCCTAGTGGGTGAATTGCTAAGGTGAGAAAAACACCCCAAGGCTTGTCCTTCTATCCCTAGCAACTTGAGGCACCCTATTCCTTATTTCGTTCTTCTTTGCAGGGAAGTGGGACAGAAATGTCCTCAGGATCTGGCTCATGATGCTTCTGTGATCAAGGGTTATGCTGTCTTTATAACTGAACTGGCTGAACAGATTCCAGCTCTGGTGCTATCAAACATGAGTGTTCTCCTGCGTCACTTGGATGGAGAGGTACGTTCCCACTTCCCGAGAAGTCAGTTGGTGGAGATTCTGCAATCCAGTTTTTCTGTCTGAAAACAGAACCTCTTTCACAGAGATCAAATACCCAAAGCATGCCCTTACCTAAAAGATGCAAAGAAACAGAAACCATGACATCTTCTGTCTGGTTGTCACTCTTGCATATGAGGGAACAGGAAACTGCTTACTGTGGGAGATCCCAGCTGCTCTCTCTTGTTTTTCAGTCCTTAATGAGTTTGTCATTGAGTTACTTTTTCTTAAACTGTTCTTAAAAGCCATTAAGTGATTCTCAGTTCTTGACTTCTGTGGACCTAGGTGGACAGCAGGGTTGGATTACTCTGTCTTGCAGGCAGTCATGTTCACCCAAAATCTGCAACGGAGAAATTCACTTAAGGCTGTGGCCTGGGGCTTAGAAGGCCCAAATTCTTGGGCCATACTTCCCCTTGACATATCAAGTCATGTATTTTCATCTGTTCCTGGTTCAACAGCTCTTCTTTTTTCAGAGTTACATGATGCGAAATGCCATTCTGGCAGCTATGGCAGAAGTGCTGGTGCAGGTGCTGAATGGTGACCAGCTGGAGGAAGCTGCCCGTGGTACTCGGGACCAGTTCCTGACCATGCTGCAGGCCCATGTCTGTGATATCAACAGCTTTGTACGCAGTCGAGTGCTGCAGCTCTTCACTCGAATCGTTCAGTGCAAGGTAAGTCTGTGCTAAGGAAATGGTCCTGCTTTAGTCATACCTTCCCCTGCTGTGTTTTCTAAGGAATTTCTGTCACCCTGCTCTTCGTTTACAGAGGCTGGAGTTTAAGAGAAGGGTATTGTCCCTGTGTAGTGTGGTGTCTGTGGTATCTTTTTCTCAAGAGACCAAAGATCCTAGGGGTGAGGGAACTGCGGAATCCAAATTAAATGCTGTTCTTCATTAATGGGACAGATTAGAAAGAAGAGCAGTGTACAAGCTGATTTTGGGAAAACATCACCCTTGCTAGGTAGGCTAAGACTCAACTCAACAGATAACATAATTTAAGTCCTTCCTTTCAACAGAGGTTGACCAGAAGATATCCAGAGATCTCTTCTGACCTAGACATTCTTATATAAATCTATAATCTGTGCCTTTTAGTATATTAGGATGTCTGCAGTAAAATAACTTTTTTCTGAGTCTCTCAGCCTTCTGAATAACTTTGTCTCTGCTCTCATTTTGTATTAGGCCCTGCCTCTGACTCAGTTCCAGTCTGTGGTATCGCTGGCTGTTGAGCGTCTTAAAGACAAAGCTGTGGTAGTAGTTAAAAATGCGATCCAGCTCCTGATTGCGTTTTTGTCCAACAATCCCTTCTCCTGCAAGGTAATTCTGACTGGAATGGATAGACTAGATGTCCGTATGCAGGCTAAATACCTGCAGTGTGCTATAGCCAGGGCAGCAGCCTTTCTGTGTCTTGTGGGAGGGACAGTGTAGCCTTTGATTCTGCAGGTGGCAGCTTTCTGGTTCTCTCAGGCTCAGATCTTGCTTTCTCTGGTTCTGTCCTCACTTGGTGTAATTGGTAGGTATGCTGAAGGTCAGAAAGGATGTGTTTGTGGAAAAACCTGCAGCATTTTTATTTGAATTCACTGTGGGGTTTCTTTCCTTAGGATCAGAATTAGAACACAGCTGCAGCTGTGTGTTTAGCTGTACTTTCTCCTGGGCTTTTGAGCCTGGGCCTGGCAATTTGCAGCCATTCCCATTCTCTGGGATGATGGCCAGAGTCTACTAATCCAGTTTCCAAAAAACAGGGTTATCTGAAGGGATTGACAAAGTGGCGAATGGAAGTGGAAGGGAAAGGAGAATTACTTCCTTTCAGGAAAAGGAGGATAAGTAACATATTTCTTCTCTTCCTGGCATCTTCAGCTAAGCTGTACAGATTTGAGTGAGCCACTGAAAAAAGAAGTGCAGAAGCTGCAAGAAATGAGGGATCGTAACAGATCCGCAGCAGGTAATTCCCCTTCTTCTTCTTCTTCCCAGGACATACCAGGGTTTATTTTTACTCATCTGAAATTTTCTCCTGGGTTGTGGTGGCTTTTATCTCTGATCTTACTGGTGTGAAACGGTGAGGCCAGATAACTGGGACTAAGCTCAAAACAGGTTTTCATACTGTAGTGTTATAAAAGGGCAATATCTAGATCAACAGTCCATCTATGTAAATATCCTATTTTCAGTGTAAGAACTGAAACTACCTATGAACACCCTCCAAGGTTTCCATTCCCAACCATTCAACAACTCCCTGAGCCATAATTTTGGTCAGATGGTAATTTAAACTTGATTAGCCTTGAACCTGGTGCTGCCTACAAAACAGCATCAGATGATGGTTCTCTCTTACCTGTCAGTTTTTTTTACCCTTAGTGGTTTCTTTTTTCTTTCTTGTCTATTCTTACTGCAGTGTGGACAGTGAATAGTGCCTGCTGGGGGAGGAAAGGGAAGCAGAATTCCTAAGTTTCAAATTAGTTTCTTTCCCCATTTAGGGTGTCATCTGGGTCTCTGTGTTCCTCATTCCCTCTGTTGTTTTTTGTTTGTGGCTTTTTTTAATAGGTCCAGTGATCACCCCAGAGGAAGAGTGGGAAGCAATGCTGCCAGAAGTTAGGGCTGCCATACAACAGCTCTTCCAACCACTGCAGGAAGAGGAAGAGGAGGTGCTGGAAGTTGAGGAAACAGTGGAGAGTACGTTGAAGCAAATCACTGGGCTGCTGAGGAAGCTGAATTACAAGTAAGAAGGCTCTGTATTTTGAGAGGGTGTTTACCCAAGGTTTCTTGTTCTCTGTGCAAGAAGGGTTTGGAGCTCCAGGGTAGAGTGATGATTTCCAGTAACATTACTCTGTAGAAGACACTGACATGGGCACCCAGCACAAGATGTGGGCAGGAGCCGCTTTCCCAGGTTTTCAGGGGAAGTTGGATGTTTTCCCTTATGTTGTACCCTGACGGATTGTTGATGTTCTTCTCTGGGCAATGTCATTGTCCAGGAGTGCAGCCCGCCTTACACGGAAGGCCCTGGGTCACTTCCAGGGGAAGGAGCCCTTCAGCAGCCTCATGGAGGAAAATGAGGAGGCAACCATCCTGGGTGTTCTGAAGAGACTTTACACAGGTAAATGTGTCATGAGTGACTGGGTTTAAACCACGACACTGCTTCACATGGCTATGTCTCTTCCCTAAGACTAAGCTAATGCCAGAGCTAGACCAAAACCCTCTGCAGTGCCCTGTCCTTCCTTCTGACCTGTGGGGCTCAGTCTGTGTGTACTTGACAGCTCAAGGTAGAGCCGCGCCATCTCTGGATTATTTTCTTCTCTAGTGGCCTGGCATTTTTGCTGGATCACATAGTCCTGATGCTTGATTTTTGGTGTTAACAGTCCTATGTTCCCAGTAGAAGTGCATTTCTGATGCTAGGGAGTACTAGTGTTTGCCTTCTCCCTACTCTGCCCTGATTCCCTTTTAAAGCCTTTTGGGACCTATCAAGTTCGAAGTAACCCATTCAGCATTTTAATGGTGTTTACCCCAACTGGACCATTCCTGTCTCTGCACCTGTATTAAGCTGGCTTTTCTGTGGTGCCATTGTAGTACTGTAGTACAGTAGCCATTGTAGCCACTGTAGTATAGTACAGTATGCTGAGATTTTGTCTTTGTAGCCAAATCTGATGGCTGAATTTGGCTTTTTGTCTCCTGGCTCTTGGAAGATGTCACTATGGAGTGGAGGGAGAAGGGTTAAAGTGCCCCAAACCATGTCTGTTTCTCTTGTACCTTCAGTACTGCTCACAAAACAAGTGCTCATGCTGTGCAGGTTCGTGCCCAGGTGAGAACAGTGAGGATCCTCCACATGGCAACAGTGGTCTTGAGAATGAAGAAGCTGTACCAGAAGAGCAGCCTCAAACAGAGCTGATCAAACAGGAGATGCTGGTGCAATACCTGCAAGATGCTTACAACTTCTCAGTGAAAATCACAGAAGCCCTGAGCCTGATCAGCAAGTTGATGTATGAAAACTGTGTCTCAGGTGTGTGAAATAATCATGTGGCTTTTTCCCCTGTTCATCATTTCCATGTCTTTCCCCTTGCTGAAAAGGAGATATGGGAGTAGCGCAGCTACTAAATGGAAGAACTACATTTTATGGAGCAGATGTCCCAGGCACTTCCAGGATATTGGAAAAGCAAGCACTGTCTAAAAGGCTGTCATGAAAGGGTTGTGTTAGGGCATGAACGGGCTGTTTAGGAATCCATTTTTAAATATCAAGGTTAAAAATGGTTTTGAAAGCCAGGTGACCAAAATTACTTAGCGTATGGAAGCTTCATCTCGGCCAACGTTCTCCCAAAGTAAGCATGGCCAGTGAAGCTGGGTTCTGTTATCTGCTCAGTGCCCTGTTGCAGCTCCAGGTGTTATGCTGGCCACAAGAGGGGAGCTGAGAGCTTGTCTTGTTCACCTCACCTTTCCTTACAATTTATTCTGGAGCTGAAAGTGATCCTGATCAACAGGTTCTAAGGCCTGCCCCTCTTTAGTGCTATAGTTGAAGGTGGTTGATGAGTACAACTTTTAAATATGGTCTCTTTGCTCTTCCTCTAAATGTATTGCATTAGATTTAGCTGTTAACCTGTGCCCATTTCCTCCAGGAAATCTATGTCTTTGTACTAGTGATCCCTTTCTGACTTCAGCGGGCGGTAGCAGTGATCTTAGATGTTTGTAAGGCTTGTTGTGAGAACAGTGTGCCTATGAGTATGTTTTAATAGGCTCTCGAATGGGGATTAGGAGAGAACTGCACTAATGCAACTGTTCGTCTCTCTGCAGTGGTGCAGGAAGCCATTGAGTTCTTTGTGACAGTCTCGCAGTTTAGTGTGTCTGAAGCACTGTCTGGAGTTCGCAGAATGCTCCCCCTCATATGGTCAAAAGAGCCTGGAATCAGGGAAGCTGTGCTGAACGCCTACAGGCGGCTCTACCTGAGCCCCAGCAAGGGTTCAGAGAGGTATGACTCTTTGTAAGTGTAAGTATTCCTTCCCCCGTTTCTATTGGGGAGCTGTTGGGAATGGATAGGGAAAGAAATCAAATTTCACTCTGAGCTGAAATGTAAGGTTAGATACCTGAGTATCCCAGTCTTCCTCGGGTCCTACTGCTGAGCTTCTGCTCTTGGTTTGTTGCAGCATTCATGTGTAGGAAATTTATGCAGCAAAACTCCATGTGAAACCTTAAAAAAAGGAGAAATGGAGAATTATTTTAAATTAAACCTGTTATCAGACACTCACAGTTAATATTCTCATAAATGCCATTTTTATCCAAAGCACTGCACCAAGATACGTGCCCAAATTATCTGGGTAGGGTCTCTACATGATGAGGAACAAAGGGTGTCAATTATGAATGCTCATCTGGTCAGCAGGCTTCCTGATTGGCAACAATGAACTATTTTGGACAGCTCTTTCAACCCTTTTGGGTTGATTATGGTTGATTATTTGGTTGTTGATTATGGAATCATTCCATGTCTTAAGTCTTGCATACTTCTGTGGGCAAAGTTGTTGCCTAAAATTGTCACATTTTGGGTTTCTAATGGCTGTAGTCACTCATTCTTTGGGATAATGAGTGTTATACAATGTGGTCTAAAGTTAGAAGTATCTTTCTGTTACCAGAGCTGGCTTTTTGCTGACAAGTCATTCATGCTGTGGCCTTATCTAAGTGTAGGCATTCTGCTTCTGATGTACACAACACATTCCTCAGTGTTTACTGTCAGTTGTGTCCTTGGTTTTTCAGTATACGCTGTTTCTTTATCCCTCACACTGTACAAGGTTAGGTGTTATTGTTTGGGTGCTTTCACACACATTGTTATTTATATTTCATTCAGACCAGTCTTAAATTTGTTTGTGACAAATCTCTACACACGGTAGATGAGAGGATGTTAATGGGGTCTTTGTTACTGATTCTTATTGAGGATTCTGGGGTGGGAGCTGGGTCCCACTTGCATGCTTGCTTCTTCCACACTAGACAGGAGCTGGGTCTCCTCTCTCCTCACTTGCTCTTTTTTCTTAGCATTTGCCCACATATATAATCCTGTTGGATACACATGCTCTAAGTGTGATCCCTGGAGAGATGCACCATACTTCACCCTTATTTGTACCAGCAGTGCAATAAAAAGCACCTACTACATGTCACTTTTTCTTGATAATACTGCCTGGAGATGACTCTCCCCCTGTTTGAGCTCTGGCCTTATTTGTTCATAGACAGACTTTCAGTTTCTTATGTTTAGGGAACAGTACTTTGACTTGTGGTTGAGAGCAAACTGGCAAGTGGCTGGTGTGTGCCTCTTGTTGGATTTTTGAGCACTGAAAGGAGCAGAAGTGCACAAGGAGTAGACTTCTGAGCCTGTGTCATGCTTATTGGCACTTGAGCTGGGAGACTTGAAGATCTCTAGCTTGTGGAGGGGGAAGTTTTCCTGTCCCCAGGGATCAGCTCTGTTATCTAATAGATTTTCTCAGCTCTATGAATAGGAAAGTAATTGTGACAGCTGCTTTTTCTTTTTAACATATATTTTTTTAATAGTTGTATTTTCTTTCCCCCTCTTCAAAGGGCCAGGGTCCAGCACCTGGTGCGTTCTCTCTCTCTCATCATGGTGGATGCATCGCTAGGAACAGTACAGTGCTTAGAAGAAATAGTGAGTACTTGTCTTGCCCAGGTTTAGATTGTATTTGTGATCTTAGATGTTCATTAAAATGTTAGTCACTGCAGTTAATGTCTTTGCTGGCTTGAAGTCCATCCTCCTCTGCCTCTCCCTACTTGTTATGTTGCATAGAATCAACTCGATTGGAAAAGACCTTTAAGATCATCAAGTCCAACCATTCCCCAGTACTGCCAAGGCCACCACTAACCCATGTCACTGAGGGCCTCATCTACAAAGCTTTTGAACACTTCCAGGGATGGCGAATCCACCACTTCCCTGGGCAGCCTGGTCCAGTGCCTGATCATCCTTTTGGGGAAGGAATTGTTCCTAATCTCCAGTCTAAAATGTCTCTTGCAGATCTCGGAGTTTGTGCAGAAAGATGAAATCGAGCCTGCTGTGATCCAGCTGCTTTGGGAGCAGTTCACAGGAAAATCTCAGTGCTCCTCACTGGAGCGACGTGCTGCTGTGATGCTGCTGGGGATGATGGCACAGTGAGTGCAGGGACCCACCTGATCATGGCAGTGGGAGGATATAAAGGGAGTTGATTTTTATTGAAGAGCTGTGGGTGCTGCATCAGCTGACTTTTTCGGTTCTGCAGCTTCAGAAGTAGTAACTGCATCGTGGGGTAATGAAGCCTGGCAGTAAGTGTAGCTGTGCTGGGTCCCACCAGCAGTCTCTGAGCACAGCAATGTTACTTCTGTTGTATCCTGACTGTCCACCCTTTCTCAGTGCTTACAGTGTCACAGCTTTGCAGCTTTATGTGTAAGAACAGTGAGAAGCTCCCACATAGAGATACCTGCCTCCCTTTCTGGGGCAAAAGAGTGTAATTGCTCTGTAAGGTTTTCATTTTCTCAGTTTTCCAGCCCAGTAACCCTTTGAGGGCAGGGAGTGGGGTGGGGGGTGGGTTTTGTGGTGGTGGTGGTATTGTGTTTCCACAGTAGGGAAGGAAGTGGCACGTGTCACCAGTCCTGAGCTGTTGGACTCTCTTCTGTTTTGCAACATTTTTCTTTGTCTCACCCCTTTAAATTTTGCTCCTTTCTGATAACAAAAGAGTCAAGAATCTTCTTCCTTTACAAAGGGAGAGTGTGCCCAGTGTTGTTCACTTTGGAGAATCTCCTCTCTTAGTGGAGTGTGGATTATATTGGCTCCTGTGGAATATTGCTTGCTGCTCTTACAGCTATATCTTGAGTCATTGCATGGAATTTTTATCTCCTCAAATCACTGCAAGATATAAGGAGTATTTCTCCTGGTTATCCATAGTTCTGTAAACTTTCAGCAGCAACTCAAGTAATACCTCTCTCCCTTCCATTCCACAGAGGGAATCCAGAGATTGTAGGTAGCAACCTGGATGTTTTGGTGACAGTAGGGCTGTCTGAGAAGGGATGTGAAGACTATCGCCTGGCTAAAGAAGTATGCAATGCTATCTCCAAACTTGCCAGGAACACCAAGGTAAGACTCTTAGTTTGCTCTTGAGGTCATCCAGAAACAGTGTTATCCAGAAACAAAGATGGGGGGGAAATGGTTTGTACTGAGAAGGGGGAGAAGGGATTATATTTTTACTGATTTTTAAAATTAAGTAGGTTAGCACCATTCAGCAGCACCTGGAAAGCTTGGCACACATCAGCGAACATTTAATAAAAGAACTTCCATTAGGTAACAGGTTAAATTTGATTAGTAAAGAGTTCAGTGCACAAGAAAATGTGTTTTCCTTTCAGCTCTCTTCTTCATACTCCCAGTTCTAAATTGATTTGTGTTTTCTCAACCATGAAGCCCTTTCCTCTACTGATGCGATTCTTTTGCCCTTCATATTAGTTCATATTTGGGAGTTGTCAGTTGTACATCTGAACATAAAGCATGGAAGGTTTTCAAACCTATCCATGTTGTACTTGCAACACGATGCTCAATGACTTGTCTGGGGAATAATTTTTATTTTAATGTACTTGGTGGGAGGAATTCTTTGGTTTTTGACTCAAGCATTTAGGGCATTTTGGTTTAGGAATTTCAGCATAAAACCAGCCAGCCCTCCTTCACACAGCACCATCATTGTATGTTTGCCTCTTCCACTGGGGACATTACTGCAAGACCTTAAAGAATGTACCACAACATTCGTAAGTGTTTTGAAGGCAGTTGTAATTCAATTTTAGGTTGACTTAACTCTGCACTTAAGTTTGCATGTGAGAAGGGACTGAACTGTAGATACTTGAATGACTACGGTAACTCTCCCCCCAACCAGAAATTCAGTACAGAGAGTAAGACTGTAGTGAACTAAGGAATTCAGTTTCCAGCTACTGAAAGCTTTTAAATCCTCAAGTAAATCTTTTGTTTTGGTCATGTATGCCTTGATCAGCAGACACAGATACGCTGTGATATGTTGGGCATTGTTATACTTGGTTTAGTATTTCTCTGGATTATCTTATTTCCAACTTAAACCAGAGAGGGACTGATACAGAGTATATGCAACAGCCTAAGTGTGAGGTGGTGTTAACAACCTCACACTGTCCTCTGTGATTTCTGTTGGTGATATTTTGCTTTTAAACAAAACCTTGTGGTTCTGGAGTATCCCCAGGCAAGGACATCTAGTTGCCTTACTGCTGATAACCCTGAAGATGCTGTAAAGGTTTCCCTCTTCATTCATTGTGGAGAATGAGTAAATAATATCAGATCTTAAAAGAGTAATTTTGAGATTTCGAAAGAGTTACTCTTATTGAAGTGAAAATAGTGGAACTGTGTGGGATCATCATTTGGCTAAGCTTTAAATCCACGCAGTGCTACCACCATGCCTTCAAAGTGACAGTGATGTTCCTGCTGTGTATTTAGCTGCAGGGCAGTACTGGATATCTCTGCCATAGGCCTAGCATGGCTTTGATTAGCATTGTTCACACAGTAAAATTAAGTATGGAGAAGGGCATGGGGGGATCTCTTAGGTGGAAAGAGTAACTCATTTGTTCTCTCTACAGCAAGCACTGGGGAAGAACAGTACACCTTTTCGACTGCCACAGAACCACATGCTCTTTGGCTGCCTGAGTGAGACTGTGATTAAAGGTGAGCTGAAGTCAGTAATAGGATTGGAGGAGATGAAGTTGGGCTGTGTGATGTACCTACCACACATCAGCCTGTGTTGTTGCTGATGTGTGGAACATTGCTCTCTCTTCTCATCAGGCTTTGCTCAGCCAAGTTGCCACTGGATCCCCTTCATGGAGGCAGCAGTAACACTCATCTATCAGCTAGCAGAAGGGGCAGAGGAGATATGTGCTCACGTTCTGCAGGCGTGCAGTCAGCAAGCTCTGGAGAAACTGAAGGAGGATGATGGGCAGAAAGCTGGTGAGGAAAAAAGCTGATGAAGGAAATCTGTAGCCATGGTTTCTAGTGCTGTGATTGGGTGGCCTACAGTAACTGCAGGAGGAGAACAGAGCTGAGGGGCTGGTGGAAGGGTTGGTGTGGAAGGGTGCAAGTGCTGTGAAGGACTCTGAAGCATGGAGATGGGTTATACAGTGGGACTTTGCAATAACTGATGGGGGAAGAGGTCTAGGTCAGCATTGAACTATAGTAATTTTTCTCCGCTAGATTCAGGGGATTCTCCCAGCAGAGTCTCTGATGGTGCTAGCAGTCTCCCCACATTCCTGTTGATGCACCTGGTGTCCCTTGTGGGGCAGGTGGCACTGCAGCAGGTAGCATATTTGGAAGTGTCAGTGAGCACAGAGCTACGCAGACGCCGTATGCTCAGAGACGAGGAGAAGGCCAAGAACCATTCTGACAGAAGCACGAAGAAGCAGAGACCCCAGGTGAGAACTGAATGGTTTGTTGTTTTTTTTCACTCATGGGAGCTCTTCTGGTGTCCCAGCTACTGCTACAGCAAACTTCTGGAGAATGGGCTCCTGAGGATGCATGAGATCCAGGGTAATGTGTGCTTTGAGAATAGAGATGGACAGGAGAGGCAGGGAGGTCCTGGAATGATAAAGCTTTCACACTGGTCTTGGGTTTTAAAGAGGCAGAGGGGAGGGAATGCAGGGTGATGTTTTGGCCATGCTTATATTCCTGCTTCAGACAAACATTTTTCCATTCATCACCTCCTTTCCTACCAGTGCAGTCTTTTGCAATTGTGGCTGGTGGTGAGAAACACCCATTTGGGGTCTGAGTTCTGGAAAAGGGTCTCTGCAGCCTTGTTCCATAGGGCTTGGGGGTCCTATCTTCTCTCGGGTGGTAACAATGCAAGCTCTTCCTCTCTTGTGTTGCTTTTGCCTTGCTGTAAGATTTCCTATAATCTTGCTCACAAGACCAGCAATTCAAAAGTGACTTTGAACTTCTTGCTTTAGGATTTACATGTTCCTTAAGTTGTGCCAGGCTTGGGCATGGATGCCAGATGTGTCCTATGTCTGTCTTTGTTATGTAGCTGCAGTAGCTTGGGCTTTATTTTCATTGGTGTTCTGTGGCATGTGGACTGGCAGATCCTGGACTACTCTTCATTAGCTTCATTCAGTTCTCAGGGTAAAGTGGGTTATATACCTCCATCAGTCTGGTTCTTCTCAGCTCTAGCCATGCTGCTGGTAACAGGCATGCACCTCTTTGTGAAGGAAGGAGTTATTTTTGCCTGCCATTTTTTTTTACAGTCTTCCTTTCTTCACAGAGCACAGGAAATGAGACCACTATGGAGGAGGAACTGGGCCTTGTGGGAGCCACAGCTGATGACACTGAGGCTGAACTCATCCGCAGTATTTGTGAGACAGAGCTTCTAGATGGTAAGTGTGGCTGCCACCAAGGAGCACTTGCTCTGCCTGCCTGTGAAAGAACAGGTACAGTGGGCAACAGATCCAGAAGGAGGAAGGCTGTTTCTGGCTGAAGAAAACACTTTCTTTTTTTTTTTTTTTTTGGTCTGGTGTCAGTTTCTATGTAAGCTGCCTCTTTCTTTGCTCTGCCTCTCTGGAGGTGGTTTTTCAATGGTGAAAGTGAGTCAATCAGTTTCTATAGTTTGCAGAAGTTGTGGGATAAATGCAGTAATTTTTCTTAAAGAGGGATGCACAGACAGTGCTCTCATACTTGCTGTCTTTATCCCCATTCCAGGGAAGCATCTGTTGTTTGCCTTTGTTCCACTGGTGCTCAAGATCTGCAACAACCCTGGGCTCTACAGCGATGCAGGGCTCTCAGCTGCTGCAGCCCTCGCTCTTGGCAAAGTCTGCATGATCAGGTAATGGCCGGTCCTGTCGGTGTTCTCTTCCCAACCTTCCTAGTACTAAACAAACAGTACAAC
The DNA here is from genome assembly GCF_034315485.1 of Pezoporus occidentalis. Lineage (NCBI taxonomy): Eukaryota > Metazoa > Chordata > Aves > Psittaciformes > Psittacidae > Pezoporus > Pezoporus occidentalis. The sequence goes on from NW_026912898.1 coordinate 2,433,422, forward strand.
TCCTTTCCTGTGGAAAGAACAAACAAAAAGGGCATCCATAGATAGTATTTTCTCTGTGTGTCTGCTGCCTGAGAGATGGGAATTTGGTATCTATGCCTTCTTTTCTCTACACTTTCTCATCAGCTCCGAGTTCTGTGACTCCCACTTGCGCCTGCTGTTCACTATGATGGAGAAGTCCAGTCTGCCTGGTGTGAGATCCAACCTCCTTATTGCAGCAGGAGATCTGGCCATCCGTTTCCCCAACCTGGTGGAGCCTTGGACATCACATCTCTATGCCAGGTAATGCTAGACTCATTGCTGGGAGCAGACACACGAGAGCTCTGTGGAAGGCACTGGGCCTCCAGAAGGTGAGAATGACCCAGGAAACCAAATTTGAAGGTGGCAAGAAAGGCACGCAGATGTAGGCTGTGGAGTTAGGCTGATGTGGGTATCAGTAACTTGAGATACTCAGCTGCTTTCTGTGGTAACTATACACTTCCACCAGGCTGCGGGACCCCTGCCCAAGAGTGAGGAAGATGGCTGCACTGGTGATGACTCACCTCATCCTCAAAGACATGGTAAAGGTGAAGGGTCAAGTGAGCGAGTTGGCAGCTCTGCTTATAGACCCAGAGGAGGCAATCATGGAAGTGGCTCAGAACTTTTTCACTGAACTCTCCAAGAAGGCAAGTGCATGCTCGGGGACCTTACTTCACAAGAGTGGGGAAAGGCTGGTGGAGGCTGGGCCAATCACACAAGACTTGAGTATTGGAGAAAGGTGTTGCAGTGGTGTATAGCAGCTGGCTGGCTGTCCTGCACTGCCTAAATGAGGAGAGAGAAAATAAACTGCAACATGAGTTTTGTTTCAACCCTGATGTTGCTGAATTTGACCTCATCTGTTCACATTGAAAGCAGGCTCTAGACCAGTGTGTTGTCCGTTTGCTTTCTTGTGTATGCCTAGCACAGGGTTGGGAACAGTTTTCTGCAGCTTACCTTTAGGCCTTACAACAGAGTTCCCTGACCTTATGGCTCAGGCAGTGCACCATCTCTGAAACCCTTCAAAGTTGATTGTGTGACATCAAGATACTTAAATTGAAGTAGCTACAGCCCAAGCAGATAAGAACAGTAGCAGAGTTAACCCCTCTATGCTGTTCATTCAACATAAAGGCTGCTGTGGCCCCCTCAGAGTTTGAGATCTACTGCCTGAGAAGCTGCAATGATACTGGGATATTACTGTCTTGGCTTGATGAGTTAAAAGCAGAGCTGGCCCCCTGGCTGCACTGCCTTCCGATCCCTGCAGCGATGACAGATTTATATGACAAAACCATGTAAAAGCATTGGCAAAGGGAATCTGGATTGGGCTGTTTCAGGCAAGATGGAAGGCAGCTCCTTGGGCTCAACTGCTCTGTAAGTTTCCTTTATGAGAAAGCTTTTTGGTTGGGTTGCAACAAGGTTGGAAAGCGAAGAAACTGCATCCAGGTCTGCCAAAGAGCAGAGCAGTTGCACAACAAGGGTTGCAGTTGTTATCTTGTTGATTTGTTGTTTTTTCACCCCTTAACTTTGGCCAAGTAGTCCTGGATAGGTTTGGCTGGCTGTGTACAGTTTGTTTCAAAAAGCTGATGCTTTCAGACAGTAGATTTAAGGTGGGAAGAGGTAATTTTAAGTGGGCAGCTTATTTGGCTCGACTTTAGCTGTCCTTCATAATTCTATATCATGTAGAACCTTGTATTCTGCACAGGGTAATGCCATCTATAACCTGCTTCCAGACATAATCAGTCATCTCTCAGATCCTAACTGCAGCATAGAAGAGGAATCTTTCCGCACTATTATGAGGTATGCTGGATGTTAAAGAAATCTCTTTTGACTGGGACTGTGTTTATGCAAAGAGGGTGACAGATCCAGGGGAGAGAAACTACAGTGACATGTACAAGTATGCCTTTTCAGTTGTTTTCCTTTATCTGACTTTTTCAGACTGTATCTGAAATGGAGTCATGCTGAGGGGAATCGATTCTAAAGCCACATAGTTGGGGGTGAGGAAACTCCACAGAGAGTTTCCACTAGCTCATTCAAAATGATTTTTCCCTCCAGAAAAGAAAAACAGTTGGGTTTGCACATAGGAACATGGATATGCAACATTAGAACAGGACAGATTTTAAAGACTTTGGTGACTTTGTCATTTTGGTGGCATATACTGGCTTTTTGTAAGCAATTTCAGCAAAACTGTAGTTCAAGTAAAAGGTTTGGGGGTTTGGTTTTGTTCTGGGGTTGTGGGGTTTTGTTTTGTTTGAATGGATGGGGGGGGGAAGTGGTCTTGTTGGTTGGGTTCGGTTTTTTTTCCCAATGAATACTCCATAGTAGAGAGACATACTGGAATATTTCAACCTGAGGGTACCAGTTGCTCACAGACAACATGAATAGTGTCTTTAGCGGTAAATGACAGAAATTTTCCTGTCCTTTCTGAAACTTAACCACATGAGGGTTTTTCTGAGCTGCCTGTGTCCCTGTGGATTACAGAGGGGGGTGCTAGACAAAACAAAAGTATCACTATTGCTGGAGAGAAGAACAATAACAATCTCCTGTGATTTTTTTCAACTAGTCTTTCTGTCCATGAGAATCCAGTGCATTTAGGAAGAGGGATGGAATTTTGGACAGGTAGGAATTCCAAGAAAGGCACAGAAAAAGTCTATTAGTGAGGCTGAAATTGAGACTGAAAATAGTTTTATGGCTGCAAAAGCAGACAGGAAAACATGGGATCAGGTTAGCATTTAAGTTCTGGTACGCTTTGTTCCCACTTTAGAGCAAAGTAACGCTCACTTTTGCATTGATCTGAAATACAGCAAGACACCTTCAGCAAATTAATAATGAAAAAGTCATAAGAATGGTTTTGAACGGGGGAAAAACAAGACTGCATGCCACCCCACTCCCTTTGTGTTTGTCTGCCAGCACTCTTGTGAAGTGAGGAGATTGTTTGGAGGTGCATGCTTTTAAAACTGGATGGAAGGAGTGATTCAGAAGCCAGCACTGCAGCCATTTTGGCATCCCTCCTACATCAGACCCCACACAGATGTGTTCACTCTATACCTACAAGGGTCTTTGCTTTAGCTGGATTTCTTAGTTTCATCCTAGGTAGGTGCTATTATGTGAACACACAGTTTTAGTTGTACCTTATGTCATAGCAGCTGTCCCCCAACAGGGACTGTGATTACTGTTTGAAATATGTATATGCTTATAGCTTCTCCTGAACCAAGTCTGAGGCACGCCAAGCTGTCATGTGTTCTTTTGGAGGACCACCCAGCTGATCACGGGATAGGATAGCTGCAAGCATCCCATGGTGTAGGCAGAAATGGAAGTACCTCTCTGTGCTCTCAACTTGGCCATTTTTTTCCCTTTGCAGACATCTCCTCTCATATATTACAAAGGACAAACAGACAGAGAGCTTGGTGGAGAAACTTTGTCAGCGATTCCGGATTGCCAGGTGGGTCATAATCCTAATTTTTCTGACCAGCAAATCTTCTTAGGAGTTGTTAGGAGAAACTAGCTTGTGTACACTGGTTTTAACAAGTTCCCACCATATTCTTCACATGACAAAGTAACAAACACTGATACAACCTGTATTAGGTGTGTCTCCCACCTTTTTCTTTCCTATCTTCCTCCTAAAAGTACATACACCTTCACCCCCCACCTGCAGCTCCATGAAGAAACAGAGTAGACATTTATCTGTCCCTCTATCATGTACTTTCAGTGATACCTCCACTTTACCTTCCACTGGATTTGGTGCACCCTGCCTTACTGCATTCCTGTAGGTCTCCTCCTCCATCATTGTGGCTTTGCCCTTGAGGTTTAAGCTGTGTCTGCTTATCTTGGCCACTTGTACACAGTGCCTGGGCATGTGACCTGCTCAGTTGCTTCAGGGACTTGCATATTCCCCAGAAATAGTTGGATTCTGTTTCCTGAGCTGGGGTAGAGAGTGGACACTCCCTCCAAAATTGCCACTCAGGAGCACTGGTGAGCTCTTCAGTGTTTGTAAAGAAACATCTGTGTGTAAGCCATGTCTAGCCTTTACTAAAATGCCTTAATATTTCTCTTCCACAAAGATGATCATTTTAATGCATGCTACTGGTAATGCTAGAGCAAGACTCTTGCTCCAGGCTTAAAAGATGAGCTTATCAGAAAAGACTGTGCAGCCACCATCACCCTCCTCAGCATTTCTGGAGTTCTGAACTTAGCAACATGCCAGGTAGTGTCCAGACTTTAAATGTGGAAACACCTGGATGCTGCAGCTTTTTTCTTCATCTGCCTGTGTTTGGACAGTGCATTCTGAGAGAGTATATGCAGGACAGACTTCTGGCCCCTCCACTTTATGAATAACATGGGCTTTGGCCTAGCTTTTTTTCTTCCTACTCTATCACAGAGAGTTAGTTTGCTTTTTGAGGTGGTTTTTTTTTCCTTTCTTTTTAGTAGCTTTTGCTGGGATTTGAATGTTGTCCTTTGATACAACCATTGTTATTTGTTCGCCTTATCTTAATGAAAACTGCTTTCTTCATGTAACTGTCCAGGAAAGAGAGATGAGAGAGAAAACATCAAGTACAGCTTCTGCTTGAGACTATTTCAAATATGAAAAAATAACCAGCCAGGGGTTTTAATTATTCAGTTGAAAGGCCCTTCAAAAAGATCCTCACCTCACTGTGTTTAGTTTTTTTAACTCGTAGCTGGCAATAACTTGTGATGCTTTTTAAACAGCTGACTGTGTTCTTTAACAGTGAACCTTCACGTTTTTCTGACAGACACTGAGTCAGTGTCTTTGATGTAATACAGTTGTGCATGGTATGCCATGGCAGGCTGTAACTGACCTGTAAAAGAACAACCTGAATCTCATGTTCTGCAGGGCAGAAGCACCTGCAGGAAATGCTTTATGCTCATGTGCTGTAGTTCTAGGTAGCATATACTCATCCTTACACACCCCTTTTCATAAGAGTTGATGGCAATTTTTGTCTCTCCCAGAACTGAGCGTCAGTATCGGGATCTGTCCTGTTGCCTTACTCTGCTTCCCATCTCGGAACGGGGCCTTCAAAAGCTGCAGGACAACTTTGACTGCTTTGCAGACAAGCTCCAAGACCCAGCTGTCTACAGTTGTTTCCAAACTGTGCTGGCTCGATTCCGCAGAGCAGGCAGCAAACCTGAGGCTAAAGTAAGGATGGGGGGCAAGTGTCCAAGCCAGGAAAATGATTGGAAAGACCTGCAGGTCTCCATTTAAGCAGGCTACTCCTCACTCCCCAAAATTTATCAAAGAACTTTATGGCAGTTCTGCTACAGATGTAATTATTTTTTTCCCCTGTGTTCCATCTCCATCAGGCTCTGGCTGAAGAGCTGGAGCAGAAGCTGTTTGCCGCCCATAACCGAGGGCTGGATTCAGCAGAGACATGCCAGAAAGGCAGTGCAACCCCAATGCCAGAGTCGGCCAAGCGGAGGCCAACAGGAAGTATGTTCCTTTCGTGAGACTGCAGCCTTCCCCCTGATCCTGCAGCTCCAGCAGGGACACCTGGGGACACTTCCTCAGCTTGACATACAGAATGGCTGCTAACTGTCTTGTTTTGTTTCTTTTCTTGGCAGGTTCACGTCGCCAGCCCCTGAGCACAGCTAACAGGGATGAAGATTTTGTCACACCCCAGCCTCGCAGCCTCCGAAACCAGCAGCGTGCCAAAAAGCGCCCTCCACCCAAAAAAGCTATTATCACTTTCTCCAGTGATGAGGAGGACAGCTCTGATGATGGTATGGCATTGTACATGTATGCTTTGAAGGTGAAAAAGGAGAAAGATTATAGATTTTAGTCCAGGGGGGTTCCAGAATGTGTGCAGGGCTTCAGAGCACTGCCTAAGTTGCCTGTAGAGTTCTCTGCTCAAAGCAGCAGTGCTGGTTATTGACATGTTTTACTCTTTTTAGAGCTATCGGCAGAATTAAGAGAGGAAGAAACCCCCACCAAAACAACTCCCATCACCAGATCTTCAGCCCGCCGGCTGCGCTGAGGGAACCATCTGCCACTGTCTTTGACTAAAAATAAACCTTGTTTTATGCAGCAGGCATCTCTCTTGTCTGAGCTACCCCATAATATGACAGTTCTGTAAATGAGGACAAAATGGAAGTTATACACCAGGCTAAACCAATTCCAATCCCGTCTTTTGGTATCCCTACAAAGAAAGGCAGTGATGAACACAGATCACAAAATGGTTGGGGTTGAAAAGGACACCTGGAGATCACCTAGTCCAACCCCGCTGCTAAAGCAGGTTCACCTAGAGGAGGTTGCACAAGCTCGGATCCTGGTGGGTTTTGAATGTCTTCAGAGAACACAGCCTCTCTGGGCAGCCTGTGCCAGTGCTCTGCCACCCGCAGAGTGAGGAAGTTTTTCCTCGTATTCAGATAGAATAACTTCCCATGCTTCAATTTGTGCCTGTTCCTGGGCACTAGTGAAAAGAGTGGCCCCATCCTTCTGACACCTGCCCTTAACGTACTTGTATGCATTGATAAGATCTGCCTCAGATATCTCCTCTGCAGGTTAAACAGGCCCAGTGCTCTCAGCCCATCCTCATAAGAGAGATGCTGCAGTCCCCTGATCATCCTTGTGGCCTCCAATGCACCCTCTCTAGTAGCTCCTTGTCTTTCTTGAACTGGGGATCTGGGAACTGGACAAAGTACTAAAGATGAGACCTCAATGGAGCAGATTAAAGGGGGAGGACTACCTCACTCGACCTGCTGGCCATGCTCTTCCTAATGAGCCCAGGCTACCATTGCCCTTCTTGGCCACAAAGGCACATTGCTGGCTCATGGGCAACTTGTCCACCAGAACTCCCAGGTCCTTTGCAGAGCTGCTTTCCAGCAGGTCAACCCCTAACCTGAACTGGTCCATGGCGTTATTACTCCTGCAAGAGCAGAACCCTGCACTTGCTTTTGTTGAACTTCATTAGGTTCTTCATCCAACTCCAGCCTGTCCAGGTCTTGCTGAGTGGCAGCACAGCCTTCTGGTGTATCAGCCACTCCCAGTTTTGTATCATCAGCAAACTTGCTGAGGGGACACTCTGCCCCTTCCTCCATGTCATCAACGAGCAAGTTGAACAATGAAGCTAAGCTGCTCTGATAAGAAATCTTTGGAAGGAAGCCTTTTTAAGAACCTCTCTTAGGTTCTTAGAATTCTAATAGAATTCTCATTCCCTTTCCATTTTGTACGTGGTTGTAAGTATAGCCTTCAGCTTCTCTTAACAGAGGACTGATATATATGATTTTGCTGGCCTTAGGCCCTTTTATGTTTGATCATTTTGGAAGCTCTTGCCCTGCAAAACCCAGCAAGGTTTTGAGGGGAAGTTACCTGCATCGTTTTCTTGTGTCAAGTTCCTCAAAGAAGAGTTGAGGGATTGGAGGGTGAGGAGAGAAAGGCTGACTTAGGCTATAACTCCAGTGCTTCAACAGAGCATATGCAAAGTCAGGAGGAAAAAGATACAACTTTTTTTTAAAAAGGTTTTAAAAGAAAAAAAAACACCCCACTGAACATAAAAGCTATAGAATTCTCTTTGCTTAACTCTAATTTGCTCAAGTTACCAAGTGTACTGGTAATGCTGGTTGTTTTACTGCACTTTTTGGAGTATGTTTGCTGGGAAGCCAGTTATGTTTCAAATAAGACTGGCACATAAGCTCTGTCCTTCCAGGAATGCCACATCAGTACTCAGGTTGGTCCTGGCACTCCTTGGACTGACATGTGAATACAAAGTGCCCTAAATGTGAATTTGTGTTATTCACACAATCTTTAACCTCCTGTCTCACTGGTAAGTTGGCATTTGTCCCAGAGCTCTTAGTACAGAATTATTTCCTTGTACCTATCAGTCACCTAGAAAGCAGGCTTGTCACTAGCTGGGCTGGAATTGGAAGGGCCCTCCTATCAGCGGGTTCCTGCTGGTCTTCCACAGTCCCTGTCTGTGAGGATCTACCAAGTTCCTGCAGTTGTTGTGGTCACCCTTGGTTTGCCAACGAGTAGAGGCTGTGGCTCAGTTCTCCTCTGTCCTGGCTGCACAAATAGAGATAAGAGACTACTATGGACATAAATGTGGTTGTATAAAAGAGTAGTCGAGAGACTGATTGGGTGAAACATCTACCCTACCCCCTTGCCACTACTAGTGTAATAGCCAGATACCAATGTAAATACCCTCCCAAAATCAGAGGACCTCAGTAAAGAGACAATCACGTGAAATACAAAGATCAGAAAGCTACAGCAATATTGTCCCTCTCTCCCATCCTGCCATGTTGACCATTAATTGCTATGGAAAGAATAATCCCACTCCCTTGTTTCTGAGGCAGTGGGAATACTCAGTGCCAAGATCAGTGGTGCTTCCATTCTCCGACTGTGGTGGGCTCCAAATTCCTACGCATGGTATCAATGGAATGATGTGATGCTTTCCTTGCTTCTAGGGTCTGCAGACACCATCAGCCCTTTCCATCACCATGGGCTGAAGTACACTTGGGTTTTCCACAGGGTACTTCATCCAGGTCCTAGTCCTCCCACTCTCCAGTTGCTTATAAAGGACAGGATGAAGGCAATTGTTTCTAAAAGACTGGTTGTGATTCAGCAGGAGACCAATTTTCTGGTGCTATTGCAAGCTCTAGAAGCAGTGCCTCAGCATCAGAGGGGGAAGGGTTTTTATAGAAGAAACTTGTTAGCACCAGAGAAGAAAGAAGGACAATAACCTATTTGAGTCTGTGAAAACTGGGGCAGTCGGGGACTCGTTGTCTGCCAAAGCCTTTTCACTTCACAGCCATGGGCAGCACATGTCAAAGCAACTATTCAGTTCAACTGCAGTCCCAGCAAGGATCTGGGACACAGAGCAATTGCAACTTCATGGCACCTGAGTCACTGAGCACCTGCAATTTATTCAGGCTTTGATGGATTTGCAAGAAAATTTGCACATTTTCTACAGTCTCTGAAGTTTCTTGCTTGGTATGGAAGAGTGATGATGTCTTCCCTCTTGCTAGCCCCAGCCTTTGCTGGACTAAAGGAAGGGACCTGCCACTAGAGAGCTCAGAGCCTGTCCATCCCTGGAAGGCTCAGTCTGCGTGCAAGTGGGTTGGAATTTGGAGCAGTTGTAAACACATATTTGGCATTCTTCTTGCAGTATGGGGGCCACCACATTCAAGGGATGCGAGATCAAACCACTGCTATATTTTGTAGGTATAAAGTGGTGTTGCTTTTGTACTTACCTTTTTGCTCAGGAAAGAGCTGACTTCTGGAAAACCAGTGCATTCAACCGGAGATGGATCGGCCTGCAGCTGTCTTGCCGGGAGCATTGAATGCTCTAGCACACTGACTCAGCTGCTTCTGGATGGTCAAATGTGACTAGGAAGTACAGAATAACATCCTCTGAGACCTCTTGCATGTGGGATGAACATGTGCTTGTATCCCATCCTCCTTCCTCTCTTTCCCACCCCTCCAGAATTTCACACCACAAAGCTCCATACCTTACCGCATCCAGCACATGGATGTTGTGTGCACATATCCCACGCTCTGCCTGTGCACAGGCACCCCATCAGAATCCCCACCTGAGCAGCACATTGCTTGTGCTTTGTAGTTTAAAAGGCTGGTATGAAAGCGATCCTGTTCCCCATAAAATGTCTCAGTGGAGGCTGTTAGCCAGGGACTAGGGAGCACTTCCATTTGTTGGCATGCCCTGGATAGCTGTCCCAGGTGACGGGGCACTACCAGACAGGATCACCGGAGCATTGCTCTGGAACCAGGAGGGTCACAGGTATCAAGTGGAGCCAACATACTTGGATGCCCCCACCTATGCGAAGTCTCTCCTGCATCCAGCATAGATATTCCAGACTGAAATCACAGACTCACTTGTCATAGACTGGATGAAAAACAGTTCCTAAAACTTTCTGGCTCCTTAGGCAGGGAAGAAATCTGCATCTATAAATGCAAGATGCTGGGAAGGAAGGAAGGAAGAAAAGATGGCAAATATCTGAACTGTGATTTTTGTTATCTCTGCAAAAGGCTTTTTTATTATTATATTATTCCCTTAAATAATATAATAATTTCCACAAAAACAGGCAGCAGAACACTGCCTGTCAATTTTTGTCCCAGTTGCTTTGTGCAACAATACTGAAGAAAGGGAAGCGTAAGGTGTTATTAAACTCACCCAGCACACCCACTCCTAACCCCGTTCTGGGGTACAGTCCCCCCATTCTGCTCCCCTGACAAACCTTCCTGATTAGTTTCTGTCTTCACCCCCAGGCTGACTTCTGCACCCTGATCTCCAAACAGTGACCTCATTGCCTTGTTCAGCTGGTGAGAAACTACAGTAAAATGGGAGAAGTAAACAAAGGCGGGGGGAACTAATGGCCAGAAGATTTAGGAGGCAGGAATCTGCTCCTTGCCGTCCTGCTTCCATTGTGCGCCTGGGCTTGAGAAAGTGCAAGCTGAGCCTCAATGAGCTCTTTTCTTGTCCTGGTTCCTCTGGAAACTCAGCCCAGCCCTCCAGATGGTGACTCAGGACAGCCAGCCCGCAAGTTACATGCCCGCTAGTACTTCGAGCCATGCTCCCATCACCACTACAAATCCCATAGAGTTGGTGCTGGAACTCGCACACCTTCTGCAGCAAGAGCTCTTCATTCCCAGGCCAGCCAGCTCACCGAGGTAAAAGTATTAAAAATGAAAGCCTTTATTGTCATGGAGCTGAATTTGTGTCAGCTCTGCGCAGTCAGCAATGTGCCAACCATTGTAGTGGTTGTTCATGCTGATTAGAGAAATAGCATAAACAGCGTTCTCACTAGAAAGAGCATGTTCAATATCATTATACAATGCAGCCTTCAATATCCTCCTTTGGGATATGTTTCAAAGTGTCACCCTGTTCCTGACCCTGACAGATACCTCCAGGTCCTGGCCAGCAGCAGCTCAACTCACATTCGTCTTTCCAGACACTCAGTAAACAGCTTTGTGTCTTTTCTCTTTAAAGGAAGGGGTCTTGCTGAGCTCACCCTGAAATATATCACCCTGGACAAAAGGGCTGAAAGGTTAAGGAGCTCCAGGGGGTGGTTCAGCAGAGAGCTGGGGGCCAGGCGCCTGCCAGAACCAAAGCTATAAAGGCAAAGAGGGGCAAGGGACTGCATCTGACACAGATGCTGCAAGGTCCTGCCTCACCTCCCACAAGCCTTGGGATAAGGAGAAGATGCTGGGGTTCCACTCGTGGCCTTGCTCGCTTTTACTCCTCTTAGTTCTGCTCTCTGCCAGCGTTCAGACTGTGTCCTTATCAGGACAGAGGCTACAGGTAGGAGGGACTGGGAGAGAGCTGAGGGAGGTTTCAGGAGTGGAGGGGCAGTTTGGGGAGGTCATGTTTGAACACGGAATGGTGGTCCCAAATTCCAGCTATCAGAAGCTGCTGTCTGTTCTCATTGTTCCCTCCCCTTCATCCCAACAGCCTCAGCTCTAGAATGACTGTATCTTTATAACCCAGCTCTTAAGGGGCACCAGCATTACAAGGCAGCGGGCAGACAAAAGCTTTTTAGCGCTCTCTGGTCTGGGGCCGGCTGCCTGTGGGACTCCCCATGTTGCCTGCAGAGGCTTTTAGCCATAGTCTGATCCTGTCTTAACTCCACCTTGTGTCAGCAACAACTAGAAATTATAGCCGTGTCCCTCATCATGTTCAGTGCCTGATTCTGAGGTTTCAGAGGGAAAATACATACTGTTAGGCCAGGATTTTCACTCCTAAGCTCAGTACTACCCCTCATTAAGACCAAGAGCCCCCTTCCTCCCTCAGGATGCCATCTAAGGGCTTCTTTTGGGTAAATCTCTTATCCTCAGCAATTACAGCAATAATACTTTCATCTTTTGAATTTAACCAGCTCCCTCTTACCCAAAGTGTAATATTGAGCCCCAACACCTTGCCTTCAGGTCACGCTGGGAAAGCTACAGGGAAGTAGTTAGGAGGTGAGCTAAAATCACAAGACAGATCCTGCTATGACTCACCGCTTTCACTCCTCGCTCAGGATGCCAGTGTCCGCTTCAATTAACTCGCTGCCGAAAAGAGCCGCACGAAAGGCATCTTCAGCCTTAGCTCAGCATCCACAGGAGGGACAGATGTGGAATGGCTACTGCAGGCTGCTTCCCTGGGCAGCCATGCCATGCTGCCACTGTGCCAAATGCACCTCCCAACCCTTGCCTCCCTACAGCCAGGGGCTGCCAGCAATGCTGGGGGTTGTACAGTCAGCAGGTGTCCACCAGCACAGATAACCTAGAGGATTCCCAAAAGATGTGGAGTCCCCTTCTTTCCCACCTGCTCTGCTGCTGCCTCCCCCCCCCATCTTTAGCAGCAGGAATTTGGGGCAGGTCTGTCCTCCACACCAGCCCTCCGGATAAAAAGAAATGCCACATAGCAGCCTGAGCACACGGAGGTGCTCAGCACTGGCAGAAGGAGCAAGGACCAAAGCCTGTTACCTTTCAAGTGTTGGGGACACACACAAGAGCAGGACAATCGGCACGCAGGCAGAGGCTCACAGCAGCTGGCTGGCTGCTCTTTTGGACAGCAGAATCATTCCAGACAGCAGGAGCTGCTGGTCTAGCCCTTCCCTGTGTCTGGATGCACCGTCACAGGCACAGCGCCTGTGTGCGGACACCATTTAGTGTCCTGCACAAGCTGTAAAGGTGCGTGCAGTGGGGCACAAGGGGGTACAAGGCTTTTTTTGCCAGGAGCACAGGCAACTCTGCTCTCACCCCCTCTCCTCCCTGTTTATCCCAGATGCTCCTTTCCCAGTTGCTGCCCCTGGAGCCCGAGTCCACAGTGGCTGAAGAGGACACGAAGGAGGGGTCCAGTTTTGGCCCTCAGTTGCTCTCCTCCACGCTCCCCTTCCTCCCATCTGGGGCTAGAGCTGCCCGTCCCTCCCTGTGGCGCAAGACGCTCGCCAGTCGCAAGTGGGCACTGCCTCGAGATTGGGCCTGGAAGGCCGTGCCCAGGGGCTGCTTTGGATTGAAACTGGACCGGATTGGGACCTTCAGTGGTTTGGGGTGTTAGCCTTGGAGGCGGCTCTGAGGTGAGAGGGCCAGCAGTGAGGGACTGAATAAGTGGGTAGGGAAGAGGTAAGGGGAGACTTGAGAGCACGGGTGGTGGGGAGGACAGGAGCGAGAGGTGGCTGTGGGGCCACCTCCTGCCTGCAGCCGGGGCAAAGGCTGGGACACGGACCCCCCATGCTCCCGGGGCCGGGAGCGGGAGCAGGCAGGCAGCACGCCGCTGGGCGGCTCACCAGCCCTGCTTCTCCACAGCCCGAGGAGACACAGGCGCCCAGAGGCAGCGCCGTCATGGGAACCGGCGCAGCCCTGTAACACCTGCCCTGAAGGAGAGCGGCAGCGGCATCAGGAGAAGCTGCCCGGTTCCACGGCTGCTTCCTCCCTCCTCTCCGTGCTCGAGGACTCTTGCTCATTAAACAGAGCTGTATTAACCTCTGCTTCCGTGCTCATCAGCAGCACCGCTGCCTGAGGCCGTGGCTGCCCGTGTGCGGGTGCAGGGCCGGCAGCGGCGGCAGAGCCCCCACGCGCGGGGCCATGTTGGGTGCACGCCGCCATTCCGGGTGGGCCGGGCAGCACGCGCGGTTGCAGTGCGGTGCTGCCGGGGCCACGACAGAGCGGGGATGGGGGGGGCGAGCTATCGACCGTGTGCTCGGGCAGGGAGGGCTGCGTTGGCTCATCCCAGCCGCACTCTGCCCCCCGGGGCTGCGGTGTTTGCCGAGCAAACACTGGGGCCTCCTGTTTGTGCAGAAGCTGTCCCCGAGAGCCATGCCAGCTCCTCAAGTGCACTGCGGCTGGGGCACCACAAACCCCGGCGTGCACTCGCACCCCTCCTGCCCCACCGGTGTACCACACGAGTCATCATCCCCTGGCCTTTACGAAAAGGTTGTAACATCAGCCGAGTCTAAACTTAGCCACGAGCCCCTCAGCAGCACCGGGAATAGCCGTGGTATATAAGAAGAGTTGGGTTACGTTCGAGCTGTGTGACCCCTCTTGCCCCCCACCCTGCTACCTGCATGGCTCCCCCACTCCGCTCTTCCCTCCTCATCTTCAAAGCCCTGCTGAGCCGAGCAGCCAGAGGGATAGGTCTGCTTCCACCATACCCTGCCAGCCCAGCTCTGCACCCCACCTTCCTCCGGGACCCTCTCCCCATGGGATGGAGGATTCTGGCCGTGCTCTGAGCCTTGTGCCTAATGTACGTTCATCCCATTGCAGCTGGGCTGCACAAGCCCCGCACCAAGCCACTGGCACGGCTCAGTCAGAGACCCCAGCACGGGGAAGGGGGGGGGGCTGCAAGGTGGGCAGCAGCGGCAGCCATTCAGGGAGCGCTTCCTTCTCACAAGCAGCCAGCAAAGGCGGGCCGAGGCGGCAGACGGGCAGGATTTCCGCCGTCACGTCCCGCGGGTAGCAGCAGCACTGCCGCAGTGCCTCATTAAGATGGTGTTCACGCTGCGGCGCGTGGCCTGCCGGGGAAGAGGCCGCCCGTCAGACCCGTTCACATCACGCATGGCTAAACTCACCTAAGGAACCCAAAGATGGCCTGGGGTCCCCAGCCTGGGGGGCGAGAGAGCTCTCAGCCAGCACCTGCTGCCTCCCAGTGCTGGGGGAATGTGGAGTGCCTGGGGAGCTGCTGCTTCCTCGGGGAGCCTCCAGCATCTCTGTAGCCCCTTTGCCCCCACTGCCATGCTGGGGTGCAGGCGGGCTGGGATTGGGGCACAGGCTGCAGCCGGGGTACTGGGGGAGTCTCCCCTTTGTTACCAGGTGAAAGCAGTGCATGCCATGCCTCGGGGTACTAGCAGCGGTGAGTCCCGAGGAGGCAGCCCCGCACGGGCCATCACTGGGGAGCCCTTCCCGCGTCCCCAGACAGGGGCCCAGCCGCCCTTCCCCGCCCTGGGGCAGGGACAGGACCCATCTTTCTCCGGCACCACGGTATCTCTCACCATCACCATCACCACCATCACCACGGGTGGCAGTGCAACCCCCACCCCACGGAGACCATTGCGGACCCCACGCGACCCGGCGTGAGGCCTTTGTTACTGGGGTAGGGGGGGGAATGTGGACCGATGAGCCTGGGGGGGGGGGACGACCGAGGCAGCCGCACCCGCAGCGCGGGCGCACGTAGCCCAGCCCGGCCCCTGTGTTCCCATTCGGCGCC